>NC_133158.1:127995986-129245986 GCF_040802235.1 Manis javanica | reverse complement strand
GAGAGGAACAGAATGGGGAGGGGATGAGTGCTCAGGAATCCAGCACACACGGACCTTGAATCTGCTCCAAGAATATGAGTCCACATTGCACTGGGCTTTGTGATTCATGGGGCTGTTTGTGACACCAGGGAGAGTTGGAGCACTCTGGGGGGCTGAGACTCATGTTGCTATTGGAGGACAGTCATACTCTCCCAGTTCTGCTAAGACCCAACACAGAGGCAGCATTTTGAAAGATTTTCTAGCAGTAGGAAGTGTGCCAGAGGGGCAGAGGTCAAAGGGAGCTCTCTCCTGAGGAAAAAGGGCTGCTAGACAATGCTTTTCCAGCTCTCCCTAACACCAAAGGGTCAAGTGCTTTGGGAGCCATCGCCAAACACTCTAGCTCCCTCACTGGGGGCTCAGCACTGCAGTGGCACTCCCCTGCCCACCTGCCCAACACCTGGCACACTCAGCCTAACAGTGGGCTACCAGTGGTGACCAACAGGTGGAAGGCAGTCATGTCCACAATGAATCCCAGCAAAAGCGCCTCACATCACACAAAGGTCAGCTGCAGGGATCAGCCACTGCCAGCAGACAGCAGAAAGGCAGGCCCTGCCCACAGCCCACCAAGAGCAACTTGGCTCGGCCACAAAAGAGAATCACACACTTGTGAGCAGAGAGTCTTGAACTTCTGGACACCATGGGATGCCTTCCTCATGAAGCCATTACTTTCAAAACCAGGTGTTATAGATGGTCTATCTAATACAATGGAAGAAACACAGAAACCCAGACAAAATGGGAAGGCAGACAAAAATACTCAAAAACAAAAGAAGAAGATAAAACACCACCAAGAGGGATAAATGAAATTGAGACTAACAATCTTCTTGGTAAATAATTCAAAGTTACAGTCATAAAGATGCTCACAGAACTCCGGAAAAGCATTGATAATCTTAGCAAGAATGTCAGCAAAGAGATACAAAATATGAAAAAAGCCACTCGGAGCTGAAATGAAAAATAAAATAGAGGGAATGAATAGCAGACCTCTAGAAGTAAAGGATAGAATCAGTGTGATGGAAAACAGAACAGCAAAATAACCAAATTGAGGAACAAAGAGAAAAAATTATTTCTAAAAGTGATAAGATGCTAAAAGCTGTGTGACAACTCCCAATGAAATGATATTTATATAATAAGGACCCCAGAAGGAGAAGAGAGAGGCAAATGAGTAGAAAGCCTTTTTGAAGAAATAATAGCTGAAAACTTCCCCAATCTGGGAATGGAAATAGACACCCAGATCCTGTAAGCACAAAGACCCCCTAAAAAGAGGAGCTCCAGGAAGACAACACAAACACTATGGTAATTAAAATGGCAAAGATTAAAGATAAAGAAAGAATCTTAAAAGTAGCAAGAGAGAGGCAGAGAAGCTGCCTATAAGAGAAGCTCTATAAGAACTCCTATAAGAGAAGCTTATAGGCTCTATAAGCTATAAGCTATCTATAAGAGAAGCTCTATAAGGCTATCAGTGGATTTCTCAGCAGAAATCTTACAAGCAAGGAGTGGCATGAAATATTTAATGTACTGAAAGGGAAGAACCTACAACCAAGTAATCCTCTACCCAGCAGTGATACTATTCAGAATTGAAGAAAAGATTAAAAGTTACGCAGATAAGCAAAGGTTAAAATAATTCACCACTACTAACTCAGTCTTACAGAACATGTTGAAGGGATTTCTTTACATGGAAATGTGCTTAAATCTAAATATTTTTAAACAGTGAAAATAAACCTACAGTAAAGACAGTACACAAATTACTAAGAAAATATGAAGTTAAAAAAACACAAGTAGTAAAATAAACTATACACAAAATTAGTCAAAGGATATACAAAAGATGTAGGTTATGACATCTTATACATAAAATGTGGTGGAGGAAGAATAAAAAAGTTGTGCTTTTAGAATGTGTTCAAAATCAAGTGACCATCAACTTACTATAGACTGTTATATATTTAGGAAACTATCTATGAACCTATGGAAACCACAAACCTGAAGCCTATAATAGTTACACAAAATTTTTTTAAAAAGGAATCCAAACATAAAATTAAAGAAAACTATCAACTAACAAGAAAATAGTATAAGAGAGGAAGAAAGTAACAGAGAAGAACTACAAAAACAGCCAGAAGACAATTAATACAATGGCAATAAGTACATACCTTTCAATAATTACCTTAAGTGTAAATGGACTAAATGTACCAATCAAAAGACATAGGGTGGTAAAACAGATAAAGAAAAAAGATCCATCTATATCCTGCCTACAAGAGACTCGTTTAGGACCTAAGGAAATACACAAAGTGAAGGGATAGAAAAAGATATTCCATGCAAATAATAGGGAGAAAAAAGCAGGAGTGGTAGTACTTGTATCAGACAAAATAGACTTCAGAAGAAAGAAAGTAACAAGAGACAAAGTAACAAGGGCATTACATAATGATAAATGGATCAGTCCAACAAGAGGTTATAACAACTGTAAATATTTACCCACCCAACATAGGAGCACCTAAATATATATATAACCAAATATCAACAAATCTAATGGGAGAAATACACAGTAATACAATCATATTAGGGGATTTTAACACCCAACTTACATCAATGGATAGATCATCCAGACAGAAAAAAGATAAGGAAAAAGAGGCATTGAACAACACATGAAACCAGATGGACTTAACAGATATATACAGTACTACCACCCAAAAGCAACAGGATACACATTTTTCTCAAGTGCACATAGATGTTTTCCAGAATAGATCACATATTAGGACACAAAAAGAGCCTCAAGAAATTTAAAACATTAAGATTGTATCAAACATCTTTTCAGATCACAATGGTATGAAACCAGAAATCAAATACATGAATAAAAACACAAAACACACTCATACACACACACACACACACACACACACACACACACACACACACACACACATACACGTTAAACAATGTATTTCTAAATAATCAATGGATCAATGAACATATAAAAGAGGAAATCAATATATGGAGACAAATGAAAACAGAAACACAATGGTTCAAAAATATGTGGGATGCAGCAAAAGCAGTTCTAAGAGGACAGTACATAGCAACACAGGCCCATCTCAAGTAATAAGAACATTCCCAAGTAAACAATCTAAACTCACAACTAACAGAACTAGAAAAAGAAAAAGAAACAAAACCCAAAGTTAGAAGAATGAGGGACATAATAAAGGTCAGAGCAGATAAATAAAATAGAGAATAAGAAAACAATAGGAAAAAATCAATGAAACCAAGAGCTGTTTCTTTGAGAAAATAGACAAACCTCTAGATAAATTTATCAAGAAAAAAGAGAACATATACAAATAAACAAAATCAGAAGTGAAAAGTAGAAGTTATAACTGACACCACTGAAAAACAAATAATTTTTAGAGGATTCTATGAAAAATTACATGCTGTTTAAATGGGACAACTTAGAAGAAATGGAAAAATTCCCTGAAAAATACAACCTTCCAAGACTGATTCAGAGAGCAACAGAAAATCTGAACAGACCAATTGCCAATAATTAAATTCAACTGGTAATCACAAAACTCCCAACAAATGAAAGTCAGCACCAGTTAGCTTCACAGATGATTTCTACCAAACATTTATTAAAGAAGAGTTAATACCCATCCTTCTTAAAGTATTCAAAAAACTACAAGAGGAGGGAAAACTTCCAAACTCATTCTATGAGGCTAGTATCACTCTAATATCAAAACCAAGTTATATGATCATCTTAATAGATACTGAAAAAACATTTGACAACATTCAACATCCATTCATGATAAAAACTCAACAAAACAGATTAAGAGGGAACACACCTCAACATAATAAAGGTTATATAAAATATATATATATATATATATGACAAATCCACAGCTAACATGATACTCAGTGGTGAAAAGCTGAAAGCTTTTCTTCTAAGATCAGGAAAAAGACAAGGATATCCACACTCACACTTGTATTCCACATAGTACTGGAAATCCTATCCACAGCAATAAGACAAGAAAAAGAGGTAAAAGACTTACAAATTGGTAAGGAAAAATTAAACTGTCACTATTTGCAGATAATATGATACTATACATAAAAAACCTTAAAGACTCCACCATAAAACAATGAGAACTAATAACTGGTTCAGCCAAGTTGTAGGACACAAAGTCAATATGCAGAAATCTCTTGCATGCTTATATACTAACAATGAATTAGCAGAAAGACAAATCAGGAACACAATTCCATTTATAGTTGCATCAAAAATAAAATACCTAGGAATAAACCTAACCAAGGAGGTGAAAAACCTGCACTCTGAAAACTGTAAGACACTCATGAGATAAATTGAAGAAGACACAAATAAATGGACACCTATCCTATGTTCATTCATAGGAAGAATTAATATTGTCAAAATGGTTATCCCACCCAAAGCAATGCACAGATTTGATTCAATCCCTCTCAAAACACCAATGGCACTTTTCAATGAGCTAGAGAAAAGAATCCTAAAATTTATATGGAACTGTAAAAGACCCCAATAGCCAAAGCATTCTTAATAAAAAACAAAGCTGTGGTATCGCTCTTCCTAACTTTAACTATCCTGCAAAGCTACAGCGGTTTAAAAGTATGGTACTGGCACAAGAACAGACCCATAGATGGATGGAATAGAGAACCCAGAAATAAACCCACACATGTATGGTCAATTAATATATAACAAAGGAGCCATGAATATACAATGAGGAAAAGACAGTCTCTTCAATAAATGGTGTTAGGAAAACTGGATAGGTTCATGTAAGAAAATGAAACTAACACCACACACAAAAGTAAACTAAAAATGGATTAAAGACCTAAACATAAGACATGAAACTCTTAGGAGAAAACATAGACAAAAATCTCTTGAACATAATAAGCATGAGCAATTTTTTTTCTGAACACCATCTCCCCAGGTAAAGGAAACAAAAGCAAAAATGAACAAGTGACACTACATCAAACTAAAAAGCTTCTGTACAGCAAGGGGCACTATCAACAGAACAAAAAGGCAACCTATAGCTTGGGAGAATATATTCCTAAATGATATATCTGATAAGGAGTTAACATCCAAAATATGTAAAGGAGTCATATCCTCAACACCAAAAAAAAATAAAAATTTGATTTAAAAAATAGGCAGAGGAGCAATAGACTCAAACATTTTTCCAAAGACATACAGATGACCAACAGGCACATGAAAAGATGTTCCCTATCACTAATCATCAGGAAAATGCAAATCAAACCACAATGAGACATCACCATATACCAGTCAGAATGGCCACTATTCAAAGACAAGAAATAACAAGTGTTGGTCAGGATGGAGAGAAAAGGGAACAGTCCTACACTGTTAGTTGGTATGTAAATTGGTGCAGCCAGTATGGAAAGCAGTATGGGGGTTCCTCAAGTAACTACAAATAGAAATACTATATGACCCAGTTAAGTCCACTTCTAGGAATTTACCCTGAAGAAAACAAGAAGAAATTTGAAAATATATATGCACCTTTATGTTTATTGCCACATTATTTACAATAGCCAAGATATGGAAGCAACCAAAGTGTCCATAAATAGATGAATGGACAAAGATGTGGCACATATACAATGGATTATTATTCAGCCATAAAAAATAAAGAAATCCTGCCATTTGAGACAATATGGATGGGCTTAGAGGGTAGTAAATGAAATAAACCAGGTGGATAAAAACACCACATGATTTCACTTACATGTGTAATCTAAAAACAAAACAAAGCAAAATAAACAAAATAGCAGACTCAAACACTGAGTAGTGACTTGTGGTTATTATGGTGAGGGGTTGGAGTATGTGTGTGAAATAGGTGAAGCAGATAAAGAGACACAAAATCTCAATCATAACATAAATTAATTATGGGGATGAAAATAGTTAATAACTCTGTAACATGTTTCTATCTTGACAGATAATAACTACACTACTTGGGGTGAGGATTTAACAGTTATGTAGATAACTGTTAAATCACTGTGTTACATACTCAAAACCAATATAATGTATATCAACTATACCTCAAAAAAATAAAAAATTCTATTTCCTTATTAAAGAAAATTAGTAAATTAAGATCATTTATGGTCAATTTTTATAGGGAAGGAAAATTATAAGAGAGGCCACCTAGACCACATGGCTCTGCTCTGTCCCCAAGATCCCCTTTCCCTTGAGAACTAATACTTTCCACTGTGGTCATCTTCAGGGGTAATGGTGATTCCCCTCAACAGTGCTCCACACCTTGCTCCTGTGGCATTGCTGAGGCTGTCCAGAACACTTAAATATGACTTATAGAGAGTCAGACAATTACAAAAGGAAAGTCAGTGTAGATAATATTGACTTCAGATAACTTGACTTATAAGGCATGACTTACTCTCTATGTTATCAGTCCATATGTGTCCTCATACAACATCCAGAAAAGGGGCAGCTTGTTTAAATCCTTCTCTTCCCAGCAGAATGGTGAAAATGTAGAAAGACCCTATCTTTCACTGATCAGCAAGAAGGTATAATCACCAGATGCCCGCAAGTCTAAGGTGAGGGAGTGAGTTTAACCCCTCTCTCCCACCCACTAGCACATGGTCCTCAAACTTCAGTGCCCACCAGAATCACTAGAGGAATGAGTGAAATGAGTATCTGCAGACCCTGTTTCCAGAGGTTTTGATTTAGTACAAGTGGTAGTGTTCAGAAATGTGTATTTTAACAGACAGCCCAGGATATTTTAATGCAAGTTCTTTGGACCACACATTTGTAAGCTCTATACTTTGCTATAACTTTATCCCTCCTCTGGGAATGACCTCCCAGGGAAGCCAAAATTATCCCAGTGTCTCAGTACAGTCTTGTAGTTCCTATAGACTGAACTGAGCATAATGATCTTTCAGAATAAAACTCAATTACATTTACATTAGACAGACAACAACAATGTGGGTGCCACCTTTCACCATGACCTTGAAAAGGGCACTTTCCTAAGTCCCTAAAATGAAATGGTTTGGCTAGCTCTATAGTGTAGTTCTTTACTCCACCATTCAACACATATTTATTGACTGTCCACTATGTATGTATTAGGTACTATAATTTCCAACTAGACCTTTAAATGTAGACCTTCCAAGTTTTAAAATTGTAATTGACCATCTTCACATGATTGCCAGACTTTTTAGATTCCACTGATCAGGAAACTATTGTCAAAACACTGTTACGACTTCAAGAATACTCTAAAACAATTTCATTTGATACTAATCAAAATAGCACCTAAATTGGTTTGAAAACCAGTGAGAAATAGTGCATGTTGGTACAGGTCTTTTTACTTCGGCTAAAGAAAATGATCAGCATCCACATGGAATTACAGACTCTCTACCACAAACCGTAGATCCCCAGAGATCCACAGACCCCACAAGGAAATCACAGGACTGGATGCTCTTCAAGATTCTCTTCAAGGATTCTTACATTCCAACTTGCTCTGTCTGGGATTATTAATAGGAAATGTATTGGTAAATTAAAAGGAAATGTTAAACCTATACAACCTGATCTCCTTCTTATTTCTTCTTTTTAAATGTCAAAATCTGGCAGAGAATGGAATTAAGTTCCCAAGATGCAAACTATTCTGTTGAAAGGAGAGGCTTTTATAACAGGAGTAAATAGAACCATGACATCAGGTTTATTTAAATCCATCTCAGGCCTAACTAATTGATTGTTTTGATTCGCTTGTGCCTCTAAGACCAGGCCTAATTGTATTCACAGTATTAGAGCAGCATTCTCAGTGCCTCTCTGTTTTTCATGATTATTTCTGGGAGAACAAGTAGTCAAGTGGCCCAAAATCATCTTCACTACAATTTGGCAAGTCTCAGCCTTGGGAGACATTTTTGTGTATAAATGCTTTATCAGTATGGAGACTAACAGTCTGCATAAGTCAGTCAATTCAGTCAGGAGTCTGTTACATTATGTTTAAATTTATCTTCATAATAAGTTAGTCAATTCAGTCAGGAGTCTGTTACATTATGTTTAAATTTATCTTTATAATAATGTAAGCAAAAACCTGGGGGGAAGTGCTGAGTTTTTACTTTGTGTATTAGGCATAAATCTGACTCCCATGCTGTGGGCTCCTCAAGAGCACTGACCACATGTTATTCAATGTGCTCCTCCTGATGCCCATCAGAGCTTTTGCACAGAGAAGACACTTCACATTGCACTAAATGAATGAATGAACTGATAAAGGTAAATAAATGCCTTTTCTCTCAGCTCACTTTGTATCATTTAAAAGATAGATATGTGCACTTTCTTTTTAAACCTTTATCCTTCCTGTGTTTCTCTCATAAATATTATTTCATGGGTAGGAAATTTTAACAGTGATTCCTTAGGTGCTTATTGCATTATCAGTGACTGTCTTACTTGCTGTTCTCTATACACAAACGCAGGTCTCTTGAATGCTACTCCCACTAAACTGAACAGAATGTCCATTTATTTAGCAACATTCACTTGAACACCAAAAATTGAAGGTGAAATGAAGAACAAAAAGAGCATTCGGATTCAAGCCCTACTTGGAAGATTTTGAAATGTGGCAAGAGAAAAAGCTGATACATAAACACCTAACAAACAAACTGTTAATAAATGCTACTGAAAAAGTGCAGGTGAAATGATATGAGAAGTAATTAGATCAGCTGTAATTACCTTTAACCAGATTTGCATAAAGACTCAGGGAAAATACCTAAAATATTCAAGCCAATTTTAATGGACTTGTTTCATCTGTTCTCTGTGATCAATGTTCCCATTGACTTTAATGTTAAACAGTTGATTCACATTTTATTCACAAATCTCTTCTATTTAATTGTAATACATAATACATAACTAAACATTCATGTCACAGTCCAAGAACACAAACAAGTTTCTTTGCTTAAAATGGAAAACCCTTAATTTTATATTCATCTGTCTACCTACCAAGATTCCTAATACAACAATTTGGATTTAAGTAGTAACTAATATTCAAATGTTAGATGTGGTCTTGGTAAGTTCAATGCAGTATTCACTATTTCTCAGTAGTGTGGACAAAATCCATGGTGTTTGCATTAATAGTCATCTGATCCTTTAATTATAGATGATGGCATCTATAGACCTTCCCAAATTTTCAACTTAGTTTGTAACGTTTAGACATAGATGAATTACTTGGTATAGTTTTGCCTTTTGATGATAAATTTTTATCTATATGATACATTTGAAGAATGTGGAGCAAATTATTTTCCTAAGAATTTCCAGCATTTTGTAGAGTTAGATAGATTTTTAAGGGGAGGAGTTATTGGAGGGGAAGGTACAACATAAAATCAACTAAAATCCACCTGTTGCCTTTAAAGTTGAAAGATTAAAGGATTTAGATAAATGTGGAAAATAATATCAGAACCTAGCACCAGTGCCATTTCTGTATAAAAATGACTGGTAGCAATTTATATCTCATATTGGATAAACAAAATGTTGTCAAGCCTGATTAATATTATAGCTGATGTTATCGTCTTCAGTTTAGTAACATACAGTGAAATTACTTTATCTGCTATGATTAAGGAGAAACCACAAAGCAGTTAATAATTACTAGATGAGATTGTGACAAACTTATTTACCAGCCTAAATTTTTTCAAATTATTAAAATAGTGTAGCTCTGGGAATAAGGCAATTCCCTGCCCAGGGCAAGTTACCTATGAATCCACTGAAACTAAA
This sequence comes from Manis javanica, assembly GCF_040802235.1. NCBI lineage: Eukaryota > Metazoa > Chordata > Mammalia > Pholidota > Manidae > Manis > Manis javanica. The sequence goes on along the minus strand of NC_133158.1, from coordinate 129,236,241 downwards.
GAAAGACAAGGGGAAGGGCAGGTTGGGTTAACAGGTTTTATTTCTAACAGCTCAGTCTCTCGCTCAGCTTCCCTTTGTACATTTCCAGGTCCTTCCTCTCAGGTCCCCACTAGCAAAACCAGCTCTGGCCCCTAAGGTGGGGGCAAGCACTCTCTCCCCCTGCCCATCCCTTCTGGCAAAACTCCATAGGCCTGTCCCTAGTGACTGGTGGGCACCAAACCAATCAGATACCAGGAATGGAGGGCAGGAGAGAATGACCATTTTCTCTCTACGTTTTGCACCAGATCAGCTGGAGTCTCTGCTGTGGTAAACATCCATTGGTATGTAAATGGACTAAAGCCAGGTGGGAAATTCTGGATATTCTGGGTGAAAACCTCCACTTGCCCCACAGATAGTTTCAAATTACTTAATAATTCCCTTAAAGAAATGTATGTACTTCAACTAGAGGGGCACTGAGGTTTTAGGGACCTGAAGTTTTATGATGTAGGAGATCCCTTTAGGGTAAAAAACACAAAGTTACTAATAAAAAATCCAACACTAAGGCTTGAAAGGGTCCAGACCAAGTCAGAGAATCTGAAGCGTAATCATCCTCAGCTTCATGGTAATCCCCTCTGACCAAAATTTATGTTTATTGCCATGTATTTGGTTTTAAAAAGCACACCGTGCAGAGGTTGGCTTAGCCCTCCTAACTGACCTGCCAAGCAGTAGTGGCTAATAGTTGTCTCCACAGTCCGACTGCTGGGATTTGAACCCTTGCTCTACCCCTACTTGTGGCAACCATGAGAAAATCACCAACGGCTCCTCAAGCTGCTTCCTCTTCCATAAAATGGGGGTTAACAACACAGTAAGAAAACCTGTTTCACTGGCTTGTTAGAGGATTAAAGCATCTGAGTTTGACAGTGTCTTAACACCTACGAAAAGGTACTGATACTCACTAAAAAATAAGTATATTTATGGTAACATGTACAGTGGTAACATGATTATTCCTATGCATCATGCCTGATAATTTCTACAGAGACTGCTTTGCCAAACGCTATTGGCAGTATAACATGATTGATATTCTGTAGAGTTTATCCTATCAGTAGACAACAGGCTTAAACTTCAGAACAGATGCATTGCATTGTTAAATTATTCTATCCTTTCATTCTTTCTGAAAAAAAAATTATAGAATTGTACAGATAAAACTGTGTATGTCAGACAAGCCTTAGATTTTTATTTTTAAAATTAACTTAATGAATATCAGATTTAAGCTTTGATCTCTAGATACTATGATTGACAAAAGTAAAACAAAAAATTTATAATTATTCATGCATTTGGCCTTTCTTTGAACCAGGTTGACCTAAATCTCCAAAACATTTTTTGTAGATTGGGACTAGAATTTCCCAAGTGAGTTGATTTCTTCAAGAAAATTGTAACAGTGTAGAAAAGAAGAAAGTTACTGAATGAATTGCCTTGGCTTTTTGATCAGATATAAACAGATAAATATTCTAGAGAATAAGGAAGAAGGTCTTGTAATAAAAGGCTTTCTTGAGTTTTAATGTTTGAAAATAAATAATTGAAAACTCTTCTCTCTTTTAAAATTTCCTTCCAAAGATTTTCTTCAGAGGCCATAGGATTCTGATAGTTGTTTTTTGGTTTTTTTTACTTGGCTAATCCAGCTAAGTTTCAAATCCTTTTGCTTTCAAAAATTTAAGTGTGTTAACCTATATTTCATTTAATTTTGGTCAGTTTGTTACTGAGAAACTGATGAAGAATAAGCAAATGCAGGAAGTCTGTATGGGTGCTCATATACACATTATACACATTATACATTATATATACATTATATATGATTCTGAATATTTTATATACTATGCATATTATACATTATATGTGATATTATCCCCCTAGATAGATGATAGATACACAGATAGATATTTGGATGGATAGATAGAAGATAGATAGATGATAGATAGATAGATAAATAGATAGATAGATAGATAGATAGATAGATAGATAGATAGATAGATAGATAGATAGATAGATCCATGGATGAATGATAGATGTTATTGGCTTCAAGCATCAGAAATGAATCAGATTTATTTTTTTACATGTGAAGTTTGGGTATGGAAGGTCACTAGTGTTGATTTGATTAACAACACAATAAAAGACTCATATTCTGCTCTGTTGCCCTTCACACTTCAGATCATAACACTATATGCTGACCATATCTGTCTCTTTTATCAGAAAAAAAACAAAGCCTTCCCAGAATCTTCTGCAGCTGATGTCTGCTTAATAAACCCATTGGCCAGGAATGTGTCATTTTTTTCCATAGCTGAGAGGCAGAGAAAGTGAGCACCTGTCATAAAATCTATAGTGGAAGCAAGCAAGAACAAGGGAACAGGGACAAAAGTTTTATTTGCTATTAAAGTCAACACAACATTAAAAATAACACAGTTAGGAAATGGAACCATACTTCATGCCAAAACAAAAAAACAAAAAACAAAACAGTTTCAATTATTGTGCACTATTTGTGTTTCAAAGTATCTTCATTTCTACCATATTATTTAGCGGAAGATTCCTTGCTGGATGGTAATTGAGATTCAATATTCAGGACTGTTTAAAAGCTTAATCATTCATTATTTAAACATTTTTTGAATAACAACTGTTAGCCATACACTATACTATTATGCACTATAGGTACATAGATAAAATATCCATAGTTTCCTCCCTCAGAAATGAGCAAGCCATGAAAAGATCAATCACAGTATGAGGCAGGTAGAAAAGTGTCTGCCCCCCCCATACCCAAAGATGACCACATCCTAATCCTGTAAGCGTTACTTTGCCTGGCAAAAGGAAATTAAAGTTGCAGATGAGATTAAGTTGTTAATCAGCTATCTTGGAGATGGAGAGACTTTCATGAACTATTTAGATGGGTCCAGTCTAATTATCTGAGTCCTTAAATGCGGAAGAGGCAGAAGGAAGTGGCAGAGAGCTGAGACAGGAGGACTGGACTTGCTGTTGCTGGCTTCAAAGACGGAGGACGGGGGCCAGGCACCAAACCTGTGGTGGGCTCTAGAAAACAAAGGCAGCCCTCAGCTTACAGCCAACAAGGAACCTTGGTCTGGTAACTGCAAAGAACTATATTTGTCCAACAACCAGAATCAAGCTGGAAGAAGATTCTCCCCTGGAAGGGCCTCTGGAGAGAGATGCAGCCTGACAGCACATTGATTTTAGCCCAACAAGACTGCTTATCTACATAACTGTTAGATAATAAATTTGTGTTGTTTTAAGCCACTAAGCTTGTAGTGGTTACACAAAAAAATAATACATAATGATTTGCTAAGGGCTGCATTAAACAAAAGATTTTGATATTAGTATGGTAAGTGCTTAAGAAATGGCTTGGGTCTAAGAATTTTAGATTCTGTAAGTAGTAGGTAGTAAGGAACCATAGGAATGTTCATCTGCAGCTAAAGCCACAGGAGAGAAAGCGTGTACAACTTTTTCTACACAACACTTTCCCAAACAACAACTTTCCCAAGTCCTGTAATTACCAGAACTTAAAATGGGTAACACCTAAGGTTTGGATTCTTAACTTCTTCAGGAGGACACCATTTAGTAAATCTCTTTACTAGTAAACATCTGGTATGGCCATCTTCAGGAAAATGGATGAATTATTTTTCAGGAGTTTTAGTGTGATAATCCATACTCCTATAAAAAGAACTTGTGTACTCACTAAACACAAACATTTTCTTTCTATTTGTGTTTTCCAGTTAGGACAAAGCAGTGCATGTAACAACTTATTTTCATGTTTTTACTACTGTGAAAATCCCTTTTTACCAATAGCAAGCATATCTCAGGCACTAGCTCTTATTAAGGCTTATATACCAATGTAACTTTGAAATTTTAAAAGGGGCCTCTACAGAGTTCTAAATAGAAAAATATATGTGTTATTAGCCTAATTAGTGAATTGACCATTCTCTGCTATACATCATTGAAAATTTTGTGGTAAAAGGCTAATACCAAATCTACAGTTGTCACAAAGAAGGAAACGGCAACTCAGAATAAATTGTTTAATTTAAGCAATAGAATAAAAGTTTTGAATATGGCAACATCAGTATCATCAGAACAAATTTGAAAAATGCCTGCTACATCCTTCAGGGTGATTTTCAAATGTTATATGTTTACTTTTTATGAAGACAGTTTGAAATAGAGTTTGCTACCAAGTCTCTGTGCTGCAGCCAAATTCACTGGCTAAGCAGATTTGCAATTTTCTGTTGTCTTAGTAATTGGCTGCGAGGCTAACCATCAGACTGCCCGTGTGGTAAGCCAATTTGTTCATCAAGGAGATATAAAATCCTGGTTCAACAGTGCCTCAGTACACTTTTTGCAATTGCCTAGCTATTAGGAATTCATGTCTGTTTTATGACTAGAGGGAAGGATTTGGGTCTTACATTGCAATTACTATCCTGTATCAGAATGCTTTAGTTGTTTACAGCAAGACAGTCCAGGAGCTGGCAGTAGACCCAGCCAATAAAAAAGGACAAATATTTGGAATATGACAAGGGCCGAGGCTTGCAATGAAAGTCCAGTTGGGTAGTAATCACTTCCTTAAAGACCCGAAAGTCTCCATCTAAATATGTGGTAAAATGGTAATGGTCAAACTATGTAATGCTATCTCAGTAACCTCCTAACTGGCCTACTTGAAACCACTCTGACCCCTTCCCATTCATTCTCTACAAGACTGCCTGAGATAGTTTCCCCAAGGTGTACATCTCAGGAGTGCTCAACAGAATCCACCCTTCTGCCTAAAATCTTTCAATGGCTCCCATGCTCTTGGAATAAACCCTCAGTAGAGGCTATGGAGCTCCGTAATGTTGACCACCTGTCTCTGCTCCATCTCAAATCACCCTTCTCCTTCCTCCCTGCTCCCTAGCCACACAGGCCTTTGCATCCCTTATACTTGCTATCTGCTGCCATGGGGTCTTTACACATGCTATTTCCTCTGAATGGAGGACTGTCCCCTCCTTTATTGCCTCATTCTCTTCTATTTAGCCTTCAGGTCTCAGCTCATCTTCTCTACCTTCCTAAGATAAATCCTTTCTTTCAAGGTCATACCCCTATGCACCAACTTTAATCACCTTTCACTGTTGCAAACAGATTTGTTCAAGTGATTATTTTATACTGTTTATCTCTGCCATTAATGGTGAACTCCATGATTGTATTTTTGCTGTTGTTTCCCCAGAACACAGAAAAGTGTGTGAGACATAGGCACTACAGATGTTTGTTAAATATACAAATAAATCAGAAAAGAATATTTTTAGGGATTCTTGGTTACATAAAGTCTATTCCACATTGTTATGCCCTATTCCACATGAAGAAAATGAACCATCATATCATCTAGCACAATGCTTTTAACTATCGGCTGCTTAATGCAAGTTTAAGAAATAGAATTAAAGTCATGTACATAGGATAATGTTTATACATTGCCCAAGGAAAAGTTCAAAACAGTTAATTTTGATCTGTGTTTGGTAAGAGCAGAGACAAAGGATACAAGTTCTCCAAACTAGAGTAGGTGGGTCTGGGAAACAAAACATTTAATGTACTTTACAAAGTCCCTGAGAGGGAACAAATACTCTTGGATTATACCTGCTTAAGATCAGACAATACTAAGAAGTCAACTGAGTTCTAGAGCAGAGGTTATAACTGAATAGACAAATTAGGGATGCATGAACCCAAGTGTTAGAATATACTTCATAATTATACAACTTTTTCTAAAGATAAAATAAGCCCAACAAGCTAAAGAAGTATGTTCATGGTCATAGTCCTAATGGAGCTCAACATCAGAACTAGAAGCCAGATAGCATTGCTAGACACCCCTGAATACTTCCTATATGTTTAATGCTGCATTGATTTTGTAGGGAAATCATTCTAAAAGATCCCCTCAACAAGTTGTGCATACAGAAATATTATTAATAAATATTTGGCAGATCTGTCAGAGCATTTGAAAAATAGAAATAGGTATTCTGAATTCTAAAAACCTAATAAGCGAGGCAATTACTAGTTCCAACACTAAAATGTTTTTAAAAATCATAAAATTAAAGGAAATATAATCACAGACCATCACTTGGCTGAATGATAAACAATATTTATATAGTCACAATAATGTAAGCAATAATTATTTATTTAACCTAAAATGATGATATTACTATTGGGATGATTGGAGAAACATAAGACTGCATAATATCTAAAAATGATAAATCCAGAAATAACAGTATAAATAATTTACATAGAATTGCATATATAACTGTTTTAAAGTATTACACTCTGGGGAGCAGGAATGAGTGGTAAAAGATGCTTAGAGTGGGACACTGCTGCTATTTATCTTAAGCCTTTCAGAACTTGTTTCAGTTAGGGTCCAATCAGGGGAAGTAACTGCAGAGTGATTTGAACAAGGAAACTTAACTATTAACAAAATTATTAACCAATATAGGGGGTTGGATTAAAGGGTATTAGCTACTAAAGGGTAAAAAGGACCCTCAGGAATATTAAAGTGGCAGATATACAGAAAAACCACCTCTCTTAGGGCTGAGGCAGAGGACCCAAGGAAAGAAGAAATCTGAAAGATGCCCTCACCGCAGGGCTGAACCCTAAACCTTGTTCCGAGGGTGCCGCTGGGGCCTCCTGCATAGCATAAAGGTTCTTGGTGGTGCTGCATAGCTGATTCACTGGGAAGCCACCAGCTGGGGTGTCAAAATAAGCCTCTGCAGGTGTCACAAAAGAGACTTTCACCAAGAAACTAGTCTCTAGGGTGTCAGAGGTTGTACGCATGAGGAGGCATCTCAGAATTTGCCTGGAAGCCACGTCAGAGGCAGTGCTAGGAAAAGCTGGCCACAGTTTGGTGCCATGCCTATAACTCACAGCGAAGCCATCAGAGATGCACCAAGGGAGCTGTCCTTGGGAAGACAGTGTTCCTTACAACATGCTACTAAAGTTCCAGAATGATGCCAGGGGAAACCATCCACCAGGAGGAATGATACCAGTGTCACTTACTGGGATGCTATCCTCAGACTGTCATTACAAGCTGCCCGTAGGGACATATATGTTCTGTGGAAGCCTACTGAAAGGAGCAGGGGGAACCAGGGAAAGAAGCCCGTTCCTCCTCCAGTGTCTTTCCAAAGCACCATGTTTGCTGGCAAAGAACAAATATTTAGTCCAACTCTGGCAACAGGCTATGAAGAGTAGACTTGGAGCGGAGATGCAATATATTAATAACCAGTACACCATTTTTTATAACTTGCTAAATAATGTACAGTGCTATATAGAAATTAATCTTTTAAAAATAATTGCTAAGAAGAGTGAAGCTTGTCTGAGAACATAGTATGTTTCTTCCTCTTTGATGATAAGAAGTATGTTGCTTATCTTGCTCCCTTTCAATTTGGCATCCATAGGAAATCATATTATCATTCTAAAAGCATTCATATTTATATCATTTCCATTATGTTATTCCCATTTATTTTATCTCTGCCTTTGATTTTTTTGTTCTTAAATATATTTTACCATTGTTTCACAATACCTGTTTTTGAAGATAGTCTCAATAGCTTCTAGTAAACAAGACATAGTCCCTGCTTTCCAGAAGTTTATTGTCTGGCTGAGGTCATAAGACAAACCCACTTAAAACAACTAGGGAGAAAAAAGTTCAGAATCTTATTAAGTGATAATTTTACAGGACAAAACTCAGTGCTGTAAGGGTTCCTTGATGGGAGACTATCCAAATTGTAAGAGTCAGTAAAAGCTTCCTGAAAACTTAGAGTGACCTTTAATACAAGAAAATAATTTGTTTCAGCTGAGGAGACACAGAAGAGAGACAGCGAGGAGATGTTGCTTCACCCCCCAGGGAGTTCCCAAGGCTGGGGAAGGTCGGACTTTGATAAACTGGCATCCTTGGTTTGCCATAATCTGGTCCCACCTGCCCCTCTAACACATCTTTGACCCCCATTTGATACCAGCTCCCTACTTCTTTCACTTTGGTTTATCTACAGCCCTGAACACATCTTATTCAAATTCTATTCAACATTCTTCTCACATCTCCTATTGGGATTTCATTTTCCTCTCTACTTTTCATCTGTTTGTGTCTTGTCCATCATCCAATACCAACTATTCTGGCCTATGGGATTTCTCTCTTTTCTGAACTCCCATAGCATTTCATTCTGTGCCACTCATTCAAAAGTCATATTAGTGTGTGGCCAAATCGAAGTGTGGAAGTGCAAAGACATATATAGTCGAAAGACTTGGATACAAACCCTGCCTCTCCAACAGCCTTGCGCTATCCCCTCACCTGTCTCCATCTTTGTATGTTCACCGAAATGTAGGTTGGTGATACTGGCTTCATAGGGCTGTTATGAGAATTGAATGATACTATACATGTGCATATGTCTGGAAAATTTTGCTGAATAAAACACATATGAGTTCTAAGTGTGTGTGTGTTTTCACCCTATCTAGTATATAAACTTGGAGATGGAACAATGTATAATAATTGTTTGTATTCCCCTTAGCACCTAGCACAGTTCTCAGCACATTAGTAGGCACTAAAAAATAAATAAATAAATGCTTAAAACCAGATCTGTTTCAGTAAAAATACAAAGCAGTGCATCTGCACCTGTATTTGCTTTATCCATCCTTGTTTGCACACATTAGATGCATCCAACTTACAATACTAGTCGCTGCAGAAGTTACTGGCGAGAAACAGTTTGGACAGGTAACATTCATCTTTGCCGTGTCAAACCCTGGGTTTATAAAAGCAGTTTGAAACTCATGAGCTGTCACGGTAATAACACTCACTTGATACATTTTACAGATAGCAACTGCTGATAAGTGTTCTTGCAATGAAGTACTCAAATAAGTGGTATGACTAGGAATGTCAGTCATAGATCAGCCAAGTGGGAATTCTTAGAAAAGTAATTCACCAGCAGTTGTGGAATTCCTAGGTACTTTTTTCTTTCAACATTTAAGTCATATCCAGGACATTCCAAACAACCTGTATTGACAGAGCAGTTTGGGGGAAGGTGGGGAGAAGCAGAGTTAAAAGGACTACAGCACCAGGCGCAGTGGTATCGGTTCTGTGACATAAAGCAAAGGGAACACACTGTGGAGTCAGTCACACCAGGGGCAAATCCCAACTTCATCATTTACTAGCACCTTGGGCTTAGGCCTTCTTTAAGCATCAATATTTTTCTACATAAAATGGCAATAGAAAAGGTGTGTGAAAATTAAGAATAAGTTTCTAAAGCATTTAGAACAGGGCCCTGTGTGGAAGTGGGGCAATAAGCTCCATGTGTGGTGACTGAATAAGGAGGCAATATTGAAGGTCTGCCTGGAGGCTATTCCATGAAATTTCTAACATTCAGGTCCAGAAAGTGAACCACCTGTGTCATGGCCTCAGCAAACAGGGCCCCACACCTCATTAAATGTCTTGCCCAAGGTCAGAGACTTAGTTAATAGGTCACTTGAGCCCGGACCTACTGCACTCTCAACAACTTCCAGGATAGCTGTATTAACAATATACTCCTCCCTCCCTCTGCCCCCATGCTCAACTCATTAGAAACACCACTCAGTTTCCACGGAGGAAGGTGCACTCTATTTCACACTATCTAATGGATTTGGTTATGATTAGTCAGAGCCTCTGCTTTAAAGGAAATAATGACCTCTTTATTGTCCTCACTGGGATCCTAAGGTAAAGGCTGTAACTGAATGCGATGAGATCTGACACTGCATCTCCTGAAGAATTTAACCTCTATGAGATTCTTGTAATATAGTTGTGAAGGTTAAACGAAATTAGATCTAGGAAGCATTTAGCATAGTGTCAAGCATACAGTGATCAACAGCATCAGTAAAAATAGTATTGTAACAAACAGTTCCTATGAAGACAGCTGCAGGAATCTGCAGACACATCAATGCTAGAAACTGCTAAAAAGGGTTATGCATTACTTTTAAATTAGATCTCTTTTCAAATGTTGAAGTGATAGAAGGGAACAAACAGAAAACAGTTGCTGTAAGATAATTCTGTTACCTTCCTTTATTGTCATTGGCTGACTGGAGGAGCTGAGTTCTACACTGGCTGTGCTGCTTTTGGGGAAATAGGGGAACGTAATGTCAGTGAAACTCAGGATCCTTGTGTAAAATGATCTTATTGCAACACAACTGCTCAGGTGTCTTTCAGCTCTGCAATGCTGTGATTCTCAAACATAGAATTTCTTCTGGCGGTGGTATAAGAAAGTTCTGTGGTAAGAAAGAGCAGGTGCAAAAATAGGGCTAGAAGATCTTGGAGCTGAGATTAAAAATAAAAATGCTTTAAGGGAGTAACCAAACAATTTGCATTTGTTTAGAGGCATGGTGTTTAAATGCCTGCCACTGACTGCATGACATTATTTGCTTGAACAGAGTTCCTATAGCAAGTTGACAGTAATTTGATTTTCTCTATTGCCTCACACTCTAAATTCTTATTTCCTAGGTGACCATAGAGCTTTCTCTAGCCTATGTCACTCAGTAAGTTTTGACTGTGCAGGCTTAATATGATGCCAATTTTGTGCAGTGCTCTTTCCTCCTTATCCCTTCAAATTAGATGTTATTCTATTCCTGAAATAAAATATCAACACTGTTGCTAGACAAGTCTCCAACTTGGTAACCTCTCAGAAATATAGTCCTTCTATTTTTGTTCTGCTGAGGACATGAAGATATTTTTCTTATTATGGAGCAATGTGTGCAAGAGGGTAAGGAGAAATGTGCTCAGTGTAATGGGCTGGAATCTCAAGTTAGAGTGAAGGCAGGTTTCCTCCAGGGAGCCTCTAAAAAGAGAAAAATACAGTGTGTTTTTCTCTTCCACTGAAAGGATAACCATTAAATTCTACTCGAGATTCCTGATTCCATTGCCAAGTTCCACGTCTTGTTAGATAGAATGAAATTGCTAGGTGGACACATTTATTTTCCACTCCTTTGACCTGCTTGTGAAGGCATTTTTCCCTTGAATCTCTGGCCCCTTGCTCTACCTTTATGTATCTTGAAGGAGAAGGGGCAATGCCCTGTTTGGCGAAATTGAGAGAGAAACCAGCATACACAGCTCAACCTCTTGTCCTACTGTTTCCTTGAGAGCAGCCTTCCTGAAGAGGAAGGACGTCTGCTTCTGGGGGAAACCTCCTTGTCATGAGGGAAGGCTGGGTGACTGTGCTCCAGCAGTTGGACACCTGCATGCCAGCAGAAAGAAACCACAGGCTCCACAATGAGATGTGCAACTAACTCAAGGGCCTTTTGATTTCTCATTTTCCCTACTCATTTACCTTACTTTACCTTTTATTCAGAATGCAGATGGAGAGGCGGAAGTTATTACTGCTTTTCCCCAATCATAAAATTATATTTATGTTTATTGCAGGGGAAAATGCTACAACTTCCTCAGCTGTTTCTTAGTGTGAGTCAATTCATTTCTGTTGGTTCCTTCCTCCTCTAATTCCCCAAGTCAGGTGCTAATCCATGGAATTGATGAAGTGAGTGTCTGTATGACCCAGTGATTAATAAAACTGAATAGTCTAGACCAAAAAAAGATTAGCCCCATATTTAATGTGCTTCAGCTATTGATTTAACCAGAATAATAACTGCTTGGAATTGAAACCTGCTGTAGTGGAAATACGGCCTAAAAATAACTCTGTATCTATCTAAACTGGCTGACTAAATCATAGAATTAAATTAGAAGGAAACATATGTAGTCTGATTCCACTCTCCCTCTGCATCTAAAGCACAGTAACTGGCATGACACACGGCTAAAAAGTGACATGATTTCTTATCTTGGTTTTATCACCAATCTGCCATCTGCCACTGATTTGTGATAACCCTTCTGAACGTTGGATTTTTTCCATAAAATGGGGATAATAACAACTGTGTTACAAAATTCCAAGAAAATTAAATTAGATAATACATGGAAACAATATTTATATTCTGTAAAATTTATATACAAATATGATTTGCTAATATTGTATGTGGAGAAATAAAAAGACAGGGTGTTACATGCCCAAGGTCACATAGCTACTTGGTGCTCTGTTAAGACTGGAGACCTTCCTGAATTTCTCAAAGAGAGGTCTAGGGACTACTTTTAAATAAACATATTTTTGAGCCCTATTCCAGCTCTCAATCAGAATACCTGTAGGCAAACCCTTGCATCCTTATTTTAACAATGAACATTACGTGTGGGAACCACTCCACCTGGCCCCAGTGTTTTTTTTTAATGCTTACACAATGCTGCACTATGTGAGATTATAGCTGCTATGTCTCCCCTTTACTAGAAAGCAACTTAAAAGAATCAGTTCAGTTAAAACATTTCACTGGATTTTAGACTACTTGGGTCATTATCTGTTAAGAGTATATACCCTCATAATTAAAAAAACAACTTTCAAATTCCTAAAGCCATACATCTTCATTTCAAACTTCTCACTCCTACAATGAATTCTAATATTTACTTTATCTTCCTTAAAAGTCCGTTTGGAATTCTCAACCCTTGGGTTGTGGATAAGAATCATTAAGCCATGGATTGAACTGTAGTAACAGCTAAAACTCAATTAAGGCAAACTCCCTCTAACAGCCAACTGGTTTATCCTCATAGAACTGGGGTATAGTGGCTGCAATGCCAAAAACCAGGTCCAAGTCTATAAACCTTAGCACAATAGTTGACTTCTAGCCTCTTTGAAGTGAATTATCCAGTGAAAAGGGATGCTCTGAGTATAATATAGACCCAAAGGCTGTATCATGTAGGGTAGGCTCTGCAGAACTCCTGGACCTTTCTGTAGGATGGTCTCTCTGCGGGTGCTGAGCATGCATGGACTTGGACTGTGAGTGAGATGTGGAGCCTTTAGCCTATGGGCGGAGGAGTAGCATCAGGTGACTTTCCCTTTCACAGCACCTCTCTGGCTGATGTTGGGACTAAGGTAGAAACAGGGAGACCTGTTAGGCGACTACTGCAATCATCTAGTGAAAGATGGTGGTAGCAGCAGGGGAAGGGACAAGGAGCAAAATCTGATATATATATCAGACTTTGATCCCCAAAGTCAATTAAATGAGCATTGTCCATATGGAAATGACTCTCTTTAACAACTCTTTACCAAATTTTATTTTTCAAGGAAATAACCTGAACATTAAAGAAATGGAGGCTAGAACAAAATATATATTATATTAACATTTATCATATACAATATAAAATATACATAATAAAAATAAATATAATCTATTCACATAATCAAGAAAATATATAGTCCATATGTGTTCTTAGTGCAAGTATATTACACTCTCAAATTTATTAACTAAATTGTTTTGTTTTGTTTAAAACTATAGCAGTCTAAAAAGCTCTACAATAGCTTTTTATTATTACTATTTATTAACAGCTATATTTCAACATCATGTTCCCTTTCTTGGTCTATAAAATTTAAAAAATGTATATCCACTTTGAATTTTTCTCCTTTAAACTAGCTATTTGTTCACAGTATAGCAGTTTTCTCCCTTTCTATTTTTCTTCTGTAGGCTCGGCTTATTATGTTGTCCTTCCATTGTCCTCCAAGTTCGTACTTTTTGAAACTGATCTTCCACTTACGCACATTTCCCCTGGGAAACTTCTGTCCCGCCTTTCACATTGCTGACTAGTTTTCATCTTCCCTCCTTTGTTTTCTTGAGCTCACCTCCTATTGGTGGACCAATCAGGAAGGACTATTTCCCTTCACCCAGGAGACTTATAAAACCTTCTCTGCAAACTAACTAGAGGTTCCGTGATTGAAGTCAGGATATCAGTTGAAGCTATAAATAAAATGTAGCACTCAAAGGTGAAGCAGTGTTTTTTTTTTTAAGTTATTCAGCAGGATACCATCATTTCCTCTTTCTACACATCTTTTTATTACATCGCATTTTAATGTTCAATATGACACCCCAAATGAAATGCTAAAACCCCCTGTGGACACTTTATTGTGTATTCCATCTCTTTTCTGCTTGGAATCAGGATATTAGTTTATATAATGGTTTTCTCAAATGAAATTAGGGAATCAACCAGTGTGATTCAGGCATTCACAATTGCATATCAGCCTCCTATTGTGGAAAGATTAAATGTAATTTCAAACAATAGAAGATAATCCCAGGAAGAAATTATAAAGATGGTATATTGATTATGATGTCACAATTGGGCTTTAGGTTACTACCCCTCAGCAACAATGTGCCGATCACAGTATTATTAGAATCATGATTATTCTACTCAACTTTGATCATGTGGCTATCCAGAGTTTGCTTTTCCTTTGAGGTACCTCCATATATATTTTTACATCACATCTCTTGGCTTGTTTTAGTTGGGATACATTTGCTTATGACTGTCAGTAGATTACAATATGCTTGGTTATTACCATTTTGTGTTAACCATACATATCCTGAATCCTCAGTCAATACCATTTTATAATGACACTTCTATGAAAGCACAGCCTAATTATTATCCGCACAATCAACAAAAACCACAGAGAATTTATCAATCTATATTTCTTCTCTAGTGTGAACTATGACTGTATCATCTTCATTCATAAAAGTGTACATATTAAACTCACCATGTTATGGAACACGTGGACAGACAATAAAACCTGTAAATGTCTAGGTGGAGAGAAAACTGATCAGATTTTCTAATGAATGTTTCCAGTCCCATCCTATATACCATTATGTTTGTTGACCTTTAGGAGAGATCAAAGTTCCTCTCTCTATCCCCTACTCACCTTCCTTCTCTCAAAATTAAATCACAATGACTAATTATTATTATAATAATCAGAATTTTATTGATGATAGCAAATACTTACACAGTGCTTACTGTGGGTCTGGCAACATTCTAAGTCCATTACACATATTAAAATATTTGATCCTCATATCAACAATATGAAATAAGTACTTTACAGGCAAAATCGCTTGACCCATGTCACAACTCTAGTAAGTGGTAGAGCTGTGAACTGAACCCAGAGAAATCTGACTTGCTACACTCAACCCTGTGCAACATCAGTCCCATCCTACCACTGTGTCCCTGCCAAAGGAAAGTGTGGCTCCAGTTTGAGCCACAGTGACTCAGCCATGTTTCTAAAAGTGCAATTTTGAGAAAAGATCAATTACTTTTGGGAACATGGGTGTAGACATTTCTTTCTGTATAGAGTGGCAACTTTTGGTCCAGGTTAGAATTCCTGCATCCCTGGCCATGTAACATTGTATTAATAACACCACAACACAGCAGCGAACTCTAACAGTATTGACAATGACTAAATAAATCAGAAAATACTAGCAGTTATGCAGAAAGCATAACCTATATCCATTTCTCAAACGGGCAAAGTAAAAATATTTAGATTACCAGTCAAGATGATTGTTACCTAAATTCCACAGAAAAGTTCTAAGCTTTGTTCCACAAATGTTGAGTTCTTGTGGGCACACAGTCACAAATTATATCTTTAAGATCTGGGGCCAAAGCTTGCAGAAAGAAAAATCATTCTTATAGCTAATAAATGTTAATGAAACTCATTTGGCGCCAATTATATGTTTGCAACTATTTAGACCCTGAAGGACTGAACAAGAGTATACCTGTTAAAAAAAAATGTACATCCAACCACAGGAAGTACAGATAAGCTCAATATTTCACATGTGATTTTATTTTTAATGTTTAAAAATATTTGTATCCAGAATGTTATATCAATATAAATGCAGTAAACACTGACAACAGACTCCTGTCTTAGATCTCTGATCATTTCTACTAGTCCCTTATCCCCACCTCAACATCTTTGAGGCCCTAGAGATGCAACCTTAAACAGTACAATCTCTGCTCTCATTTCAGCATCTTGAGGGGACCACTTCTTTGGCTGGCAGAATTTCACACAGCCCTTTCTACATGTACGCACACCTCTCTAACTCACTGTCTTCAATATGTCCTCTGACTGACCCAGTTCCAACTGCCTCTTCATAATTCTTGTATGTCATCTCTGAGCCTGTTCTCATCCAGCCAGCCTGATCCACGACTGCTCGCAGGTTGCAGGCATGGACTTGCCCAGCACCTGTGATCCTGCAAACCCTATCTGACCCACCATCGGCTCCCAGCCTCTGCTCCTGGACACGCTTCCTGCTGGGCAGACACCTGGCTCACCATTTGTTTGGCTTCTCTTATAATCCTGGCTGCTCTCCTCATACTCAACTCACCTCTCTTTTCCACCTTCCTTGGCTGTAAGACCATGCACATAAATCAGTCAGTATTTACTTGTTGACACCCAGGAACATTTTACACAAAAATATTCCATATTCTAAGCCAGGAAACAAAGTGAAGTCAAGAACATGCTTAGAGGGTAATACGTTCTTACAGTCCTTACTAGCTGAGTTTAAGAGGTTTCCTAAGAGATCAGTTTGTTCTTTTATCTTTGAGATGTTAAAACAAAAAGTTTTAGAACTAAATGAATAACATGCTATTCAGATCACCACAGGCGATCAAAAAGGATACTGTGTAAAACCCCGTTTGTAAATCTCCTAACAGCCAATTAGCATACCAATATGAGCAATGAGTAGACCTTACAGCCTTTCCCAAGCAAACATGATAATTAAAAACAAATTACTCTGTCGCCTGGATGTGGTGCTTTACAATGTACCCCATCTGCCAACCAGCAGCTAAATTCATCCCAAGATTGTCTGGCCAATTAGCTGCTTCCCTTTGGGTGACTCAAGCTTCCCTTCGAACACCATTTGCAAGAACCCACATCAGATTAGGGCTTTTGTTCTCAGAGGGCAGCAGATCTTCCAGGAAACTCAAAAGTGGGTCTCTACCTGGATACATTCTGCCTCAGCCAGAGAATGTATTCTTTGTATTTCACTTCACAAGAGGCTGAAGATACTCCAATTTCAACACCAGAATAGAATCCCCAGGTTCTAACAAGAAAAGAATACTATGGCATAGTTTTCCTAAAGATAACTGTAATTAGGAAAAGAAAAATCAAACATTGGGTTTTGACAATTTCATCAAAAGGCCTTGGCAAAACATTCAAGCAAAATGTCTAATATTTTTCTATCAGATAAAAATAAATCCATGAAATCAAGTCATATGAAATGTATTGGTTTATTTTATCATTGATTTTGCATATGCGTGTAGAAATATAAAAAGTTAGAATTAAAAGAAAAAATAATTTAGTGCTTAAATCTTACAGCTGAAGAAATTGAGACCCAAGATCATATAAAGGGGGAAGCAGAAGCAGAGCCTACAGCCTTCCACTACATTATACTTGGACTGAATTTATGCTTATGTGTATAATCATGATATGTATAGATTTCATAGGCATAAACACAGATCCCTAAATAGTTTTTCATGCTCACTTTTATGTGTGATCCTCATCTTCTGTAGTTAAGAGACTACAATAGCAAAGAACTTTGCTGTTAGACCACTCTTATTTTGTCATAGAAGTAAGACCCCAGCTATGAAGATGCAGTTTCTCCTTGTATTTGGAACATTTAAACATCCATTCAATGAGTGTTTATTTACTCTGCCCACATGCCAGGCACATAGAGAATCTTATGGCAAGAATCATAAATAGGCTTCAACTCTAGAGACAAAACCAATTATTAGCAGCTCATTTCTAGTGATGTGCTAAGGATTCTGAGGAGCTATGTGAACTCAGAATAAAAGACTAATTGTGTGTGATTTTCACTGGCCATGGAATGAAAGCAAATGTATAATTATAGATACCATTCCTATTGTAGGACTGTTCTTTCAGCACCAATATTTCATACAGATACTACACCTATGGTTTTGTTTTAATGTTTGCCTGATGTTGTACAAAAGGAGTGGTTGCTTGTGGATAATTGCTTTGCCCAAAAAGAGAAGTGGGAGAATCCATGGAGTTAGGATTGAGGTGGTGGAAACAGAGGGAGATCAAAACCAACCAGTGTGTTCACTGGGAGGGTATTTCCTGAATCATCCCTTCCTGGCTGCACCTACAGACCATGTTAAAAATGATGCTTTGCTTTAGCAAGTTGGACCAATACAAGTATTTTGGAAAGATTCTTTGTCATAAAATTTTGTTTTCCCTTTATGACTTCTAGTAGTGATTTATTGAGAAAATTCACCCTTTCTGCAATAATAAATGCAGTCCCATCTTCAAGTTTATAACACTTTCTGAGTAACTCTCAAATCAATGAGTCTTTCTTCATCAAAATCAAATCACAGATATACATTAAGTATGTATTTAAGCTGGGAAGGGAAGAAAATCAAAATGGTTCTATTATTTCCCTGTTGAAAAGGCTTTTATAATCAGTACAAGTCTTTCAATGGTGGTTTCTTTAATCATTTGCTTGGTATAAAGCCGAAAGTGACATGCCCTCGAAATCATGAAGAGAAGCCAGGAAGTCAATATTAAGTTCTCTGTAAGAATATGATGAATTTGCACTATTGTCTGGTCTCATTATATTCTTTGTCACAAAAATGAGTTATCACAGAATTATAATGTCTAGTATGTTCTACTTTATAATACATTCTTATTCACATGACAAGAATTACGACAAGAGGAGAAAATGGACAAAATTAATCTACCCTCATGACAGAAAATACTGCATCAAATTAACTTGTGACAGGCAAGTATTTTTGTGAAGGCATTTATTGATGGCATCTGTCTTATCAGTCTACCTACATCAGTTCTTTATGTGCCTCATCAAAGATCTATCATGAGTAGAATGCTGGAAAAAAAACACCTTCTGAAAATAGTTCAGATGTAAAGGAAAGAAAGAAGGGTCATTTTGTAGATGATCTTTGGAGGAAATCCCTAACAAAATCCATCACTTGGATTTCACAGCACTCCTCTTGAACAAATTCCATCCTACTTTGTCCCTTTCTTGAGAAGTTTCTGCTTCTGGATTTGGCAGCAGAAATTCCTTTGTGGATTATATTTTAAGGTGAAAAAAAGGGATAGAAACATTTCAAACAATAAAGTAGTTCATTATTTAAGGTGTACTTGTTTTCCACTTCGGATTTTTCCATTCAAATTTACTACCACATTCCACTAGGTAGTAACCAATACAGAACATTCTTACAACGATAGATACAGTGTACATTTAACCAAACCAAATTAGCTGAATATGATCATGCAGTGTAGTTACTCTATGCAAGAAGGAAATGATGCTGAGGATCAATGATAATAAGTGAATATAATTCATATATAAGTAACTCTGACAGGTTGGCTAGAATGAATAAAGAAGAGATTTTCAAAAGCAAAAAAGCACAATGATGTGTAATGAGGCAGGGAGTTGTTGCCAGCATAGTTATATTCAAATAAATAGTTATCCTCAACACATTAGTTTTTAGGAAGCACTTTGGGAAATAACCGAAATCCAGGGTCTGTCCCATGGCACTGTAAATGCAGAAACTCAGGCATGCTTACTGTACAAGGAAGTTCTCTGAGACCTTGTGTGTCAAACAGAACACCAGTTTTAATGTTTGTTTTGCTTAAAATGGCCACTCATTGAAGCAATTTATTTTCAGTGACCCATAAAAGAAGATAATATGTGCTTCAATATTTTTAATGTACCCAGAAAACTAAATGAAGAAATATTCCCCTTGTGATGGAAAAAAAAAATAATCACTACACTTCTTTGTGGAGGAGGTACACCAACTCTAAGGAAATAGGAGAACTTCCACATCCTGCCCCCATTAATTCTCATTTGGATATAGATCTAAGTTAGATAATAAATGACAAAGATACACATGGAGCGAATCAGATCCCCAGTGATTATCCCATTGCCCACACAACAGAACACACAAGCAGAATTCTCATTGACAGATGACTAAAGTATCTTTGCAGTCTTCCTTAATCAGAAAATGTACTTTAGTATAGAATTGCTCTTTCATGCCAGATTACATACCCATTAGATTTTCTTGCAAGGTGAACACAAGTAACATTTAGCCCAAGTGCCATTTATGCAGAAAGGTACAAAGCAGCTATGACAATTTATACAAGTAGTAAACACTAAGTTTAAAAGTTTATAAATTGTGGCTTAACCTTGGTTTTAAGAGTTATTCTTATGTTAAGACACACAAATAAGACATCTGCTCTTCCAGGTAGATTTAACCAATGGGCACATACCATTATAATTACCTGTTTCTTGTGGGAAACACACACTAATTACCTAACCTAAATTTAGAATGAAAGTTTGGGGGCTAGAATCATTATTCTGAAGACTCTTGTCTCCTTTAATGGAAAACTGTAATGAACTAGTCAATCCTAATTGAATTTAAATGCTTTGGGAATTGCTTAATATTTTTAACAGTAGAACAATATATCTTCTAAAGAAACTGTCATATTCATTGTAAACAAATTTTGGAGACTGACTTATTACAGAGGCATATGCTCTGTTACAATAATTTAAGACTCCCTTTCACATTAAAACAAAAGAACAACATCTCATAAATATGTGATTCACTTGTCCATTATGAGAAATTTAGCAATATTTCATCAAAAATAGTAAAGCAAGCCTTAGTAGTTATTTCAAATACAGTGAATATAATAAAGCCTATTTCATCAATTCTACATGTGCTGAGAGAAGTTAATTTCAAGTTAGAAAATTAGATGGATTTGATTAAACCCGTGCATGCACACACACACACACACACACATACACACACATCTATTAAGCCTACCATGATGAAACACTATATGTCTATGGGTCTAAAAAGAAATGACTTAAACCCATGAATTTTGAATCTTTTACAACCATACAAATGTTGATGTTCTCTATCATACTTATCTCTACACATTTGTGTTACTCAACTACGAAAATGATGTAGAATTCGACTATCAGTTGCTATAATTCTAGACTTTTCTATTTTGATAACCCTTTACATATTTTGAAACATACGCAGCTGTTCTGTCACTGGCAATCACTCTTTGATGGAGTATAAGTAAAATGTTTTACGATTGCTGTCGTTTCTAAAATTATTCAGCCTTATATTTTTGACAAGTGAAACATTGTTCAGGTGGCCCAGCAAGCTGGTGTGATGGTATTTTCAACATCCTCAAGATAAACATTTGAGGACTGAATAGAGAGTCACTGAGAAACACTGACTAAAGGAAAATTGTAAGAATGGACAAAAATCTCTAGATGATCATGATGATAACCAAGGAGTCTAATGTGCTGGGTGAAGTCTTTTTTTCTAAATTTGTTGAACAATCTCTAGCAGGGAAACATTAAATAATGTAATTTCTGAATGTGATCCTTTGAATTATATAGAAAAACATCCCTATGTGCATTTACATATATTATTTGAATTACTGAAGGATTCATTGTAGGATTTATTTAAGTATACTGGATCTGTTTTCATAAATTCTTTTATCTACAAATTTCCAGGAGTACATCTAAAGATTCCTGGAGCTAGAAAAATACATAAGGTCTTCTAGTTTTATTCCTTCAACTCCAGTTAAGGAAAATGAAATATAAGAGAGGTACACTACACTGCCCTAAGTGTGAATAATAATTTAAGACTCTTGATTGCTAGATGAGAAGATCCATGATTCTTTTGCATCTCTTCCATTGGTGATTCTCAACACTAGCTCTACCTCAGGATCAGTTGGGGAGCATTTAAAAATAGTCATGCCCATGTGTCACCCTAGATTCTAAATGAATTGTTTACCGGTGGGCTCTGTCATCTACATTTGTTTTAAAGCTCTGGATGAAGAACCAAGATGCTTTACTAGCTTCCTACCCAGCTTATATATACCCATATTTGAGAACCCATTGTCTCTTTTTGTATGTAGTGCTGAACTACTTACCCTTAACTTCATGTAACTGGAGGCAGGAGGCCGGGAGCAAAGAACAGCCACGCTGATAAAGTTTACCCACTGCCACTTGGAGTGAATACTTGAAGTCTGACCCCTGTTTCAGCTCTCAGATCATGCTCTCACTGAGCTCCAACAAAATGCACCATCACTGTAATTAAATGCTCAATTCTTCTCCTAATTCAAGAATAATATTTTGCCAATGAAATAGCATACTCTCAATTTATAGATTTTCTTATATAATTATTTCTAAATGTGACAGATGTTAGAGATAATGCTAAAATCTTGCACAAGATAGTATCTAATCAAGCACAAAATTTTGTTTGTTTCCTTTAAAGTTAGTATGGCAATATTTCATTATTTTACTTTTTGCCTGATAAACATCATCAACTTCAGACGTATACACCTAAACAAAGTGAGACTTGCCTTAACCCCCTAACCTGTACCCCTACTTGAATTCAATTTCCAAATACAGGTTTTACAGTTTTTCCCTAAAACAATCTTGAAAATACTAAATAATGAGAAAAACATTTGTTGAATTGTTTTTTTCTTCTGTTATAGTTTTGAATAATCAGTTGTTAAGGCCATTTTTCTACTATAGCTTTCACTGTTTTGTCTCATTCACTTCCTCTTCTATCTAAAAATGCTAGTTT
Organism: Manis javanica; assembly: GCF_040802235.1. Classification (NCBI taxonomy): domain Eukaryota; kingdom Metazoa; phylum Chordata; class Mammalia; order Pholidota; family Manidae; genus Manis; species Manis javanica. Next base: position 129,213,773 of record NC_133158.1, on the reverse strand, counting down.
AGCTAAGATTTGAAAAACCATCTGGAGTAACTAAATAAAAAGAAAAATACCCAAACAAAGCTCTGGAGTTAAGAATGAAAATTGGTTGCTTTGGTAAACAAAAAACAGAAATTAACTAAAAGTGAATGGAGGGAGAAAGGTAATGTGAGAGCTAAGAAATCTGGCAAAAAGCAATCATCTAACAACCATCAACCCACTGTCAAGATCAAATGACTTGCTGTGTCCTTTCGGAGCTTCACTCCTATCTGCTGATAGGCCTACCTCGGAGATACTGTAGTTTGGTTCAAGAACACAACATTAAAGCCAATCTTACAAAAAAGCAAGTCAAAAGAACGTTTTGGTTTCCCCATACATATAAAAGTTATGGTGACACTATATTGTAGTGTATTAAGTGTGCAATAGCTTTATCTTAAAAACCAATATACATTCTTAATTAAAAAATCCTTTAGTTCTGAAAAGCACTAACCATCTGGGCTTTCAGTGACTTGTAATCATTTGTTGCTGGAGGGTCTTGCCTTAGTGTTTATGCCTGCTGACTGATCATGGTAGCGGTTGCTGAAGGTTGGGGTGGCTATAGCAATTTCTTAAAATAAAACAACAATGAAGTTTGCTTCATTTGGTTGACTCTTCCTTTCATGAAAAACTTTTCTGTAACATGCCATGTTGTTTGATGGCATTTCATCCAAAGTACAGCTTCATACAAAACTGGAATCAGTCCTCTCAAGCCCTGCCACTGCTATATCAACTAAGTTCATGTAATATTCTCAGTTCTTTTTGTCATTTAACAACCTGCACCAGGAGCAGATTTCATCTCAAAAAACCATTTTCTTTGCTTAGCAAGAAAAAGCAACTCCTCATCCATTCAAGTTTTATCATGAGATTGCAGCAATTCAGTCCCATCTGCAGGCTCCACTGCTAAGTCTAGTTCCCTTGCTATTTCCATCACATCTCAGTTACTTCTTCCACTGAAACTTGAACCCAACAAAGTCATTTGTGAAGGTTGGAATCAACTTCTTCCAAACTCCAGATTTCACAAAACTGATATTTTGACCTCATCCCATGAATCACAAATGTTCTTAATAGCAATCAGAATGGTGAATATTTTCCAGGCTTCAATTTATATTGCCCAAATCCATCAAAGGAATTGCTGTCTATGGTAACTATAGCCTTAGGAAATGTATTCTTTTTAAGTAAGAATGCTTCAAAGACAAAATGACACCTTGATCCCAGGCTGTAGAATGGATGCTCTGTTAGCAGGCATGAACACATGAATCTCTTCGTACCTCTCCCTTAGAGCTCTTGGGTAAACAGGTAAATTACATTTTAAAAGGAATTCTTTTTTTCCTGAGAAGCAGAGATGGACTTAAAATATTCAGTAAACCATGTAGCTAAATGTGCTCTCATCAAGGCTTTGTCATTCCATTTATAGAGCACAGGCAGTAGATTGAGTATAATTCTGAAGGGCCCTATGATTTTGGGGATGGTATATGAGCACTGCCTTCAACTTCAAGTCACCAGCTGCATTAGCTCCTAACAAGAGAATAAGCCTGTCCTTTGAAGCTTTGAAGCCAGGCATTGATTTCTCCCCTCTAGCTACGAAAGTGCTACATGACATCTTCTTCCAATATGAGGCTGTTTCATCTACACTGAAAACATCTTGTTCGGTGTAGATACTGTCATTACTGATCTTAGCTGGATCTTCCGGGTAACTTGTTGCAGCTTCTACATCAGTACTGGCTGCTTCACCTTGTACTTTTGTATTATGAAGATGGTTTCTCTCCTTCAACTTCATGAACTAATCCCTGCTAGCTTCCAACTTGTCTTCTGCACCCTCCTCACCTCTCTTAGCCTCCATGAAACTGAAGAAAGTTGGGCCTTGCTCTGGGATAGGCTTTGGCTTAAGGGAATGGTGTGGCTGGTTGGATCTTCTCTCCAGACACTCAGACTTTCTCCACATCATCAGTAAGGTTGTTTAGCTTTGTTATCATTCATGTGCTCACTGGATCCACCCTTTTAATTTCCTTCAAGAACTTTCCCTTTGTATTCACAACCTACCTGTTTAGTATAAGAGGCTTAATTTTTGGCCTGTTTTGGCTTCCAACATACCTTCCTCACTAAGCTTAATCATTTCTAGCTTTTGATTTAACGTGAAAGACCTGTGACTCTTCTTTTCATCTGAATACTTGGAGGGCATTTTAGGGTTATTAATTGGCCTTATTCCAATACTATTGTGCCTCAGGGAATAGAAAAGTCCAAGGAAAGGGAGAGAGATGGGGGAATGGACAGTTGGTGGAGCAGTCAGAACACACAACCTTTACTGACTGAGTCTACTGTGCTATATGGGCACAGTTCTCAGCACCCCAAAACAACTGCAATAATAACATCAAAGATCACCAATCACTGATCATCATTAAATATAAAATAATAATGAAAAAGTCAAAATATTGTGAGAATTACCAAAATGTGACACAGAGAAACAAAGTGAGCAAATGCTGTTGGAAAGATGGCACCAAGACTTGCTTGACACAGAGTTCCCACAAACCATAAATTCGTATAAAACAGTGTCTGCAAAGCACAATGAAACAGGCTATAATAAAAGGAGGTTGCCTGTAAGTCTGCCAGTGCTAACATTTCCCTGATCACCTCCACAAACCCTGAATATGGCTATGAATTTCCTGACTACACCATAAGCCAGATTATAATTCCTAAAATACCACTTATAATGTTTTGCTCAATAAAATTATATAACCTTCCTTTTGCTAGGTGAGTCTTAAAGTTCTACAATTTAGTCCCAATTTTCCTTCCCATCCCTTCACTCTCACCAGTGGGGAAAATAGGCCAGGGTCATAGAGTAAGGAGCAGTAAATACTTTGTCCATTATTTCAACTTAAATCAGTCCGAACTACGTCCCTCCTACACTCCTAGAGCTTTATTAAGGGGGCATTGTTGTGTTTATGGTAGACTTTGAACTGGCCTGGGAAGTCAGTATTGCTGGGAAGAAGAGAGGAAAAATTGAGCTAAAAAGGACATTCATTTTCTCCATCTACCATCCCTGGTAGTCCAAGAAGTATGTTCCTGTCCCTCCCAGAATAGTTATTATGAAGATCACGGATTTTCAGTCATGACCCTGCCATCCTAACTACACCTGAGTGTTACTGGGATGAGCTGACCCAACTAGACCAATCTGAGTCTTTCCCAGAGTATTTGGACTTGAGTCATAGAAAGCCAAGTTGGGTGGTTGTGTTGGCCATATTTCCCACAATGGAGAATACATCTAGAGCAGGAATGAGGAATGATGCTAACAGAGAAAAGCAAAGATGAGAGGCAGAAAGAGTTCTGAAGGCAGTTAAGTCCAGGGATTCATTTATTTATATGGCCTACCTGCTTTGTGAAAGCTTCCCACAACACTGTCATGCTATGAAATAGCCCAGAGTATGTTGAATAAATCTCATCTTTGTTTGAGTCAATTCTATTTGAGATGTTTTGCTTGAAATGCAAACAATCCTAACTCCTACACACACTTCCAGGCATGAGGCATTGCAAGTGGCAGGCCTGACTGTGTCTGGTAAAATGGGAGGATGGTGAGAATTTCAAGGCCCTGAGCTGAGCAGACGGCATCCTTGTTCCATAGCAGCAAAACAGTTGGTTAAACTATCACTGATTGTCTTTTGAGTACAGACTGTGCTAAAAAAATCTAAAGCAACTGAGGACAGGAGATCAAAATTTAGAAACTGAAAAATGTTGGCTAACTCTTAGAAATTCAAGTATGGTAGGAAGGGAAGGAGCGAGGGAGGAAGGAAGGGAGGGAGGAAGGAAGGAGGGAAGGAGAGAGGAGGGGAGGGAGGAAAAACCCACTGCAAGCTGGTCCACTTGAGAGTCGTAGAGAATAACAGAAATATGTTTGTTAAGGGAAACTTTCTATCTAGATATTTGAGATCAATAAAAATCAGATAATCACATATTTTGTCAACAAGAGAAGAACATTACTGAACCATAAAGGTGGAGGCCTGTTTGGAAACTGTAAATACGGGAAATGGGAATAGAGAGCTCTAGGAAGAACCAGGGGCCCCTAGGAGGCCTGGTCCTCCTGCGTGTCCAAGCACATCATCCGGTGTCACTCCTGCCTGTCGAAGAAGGTGATGCGTCTAATTGGAAATAAACTTTCTAGGGTGCTTTCAGCCTACCCAGCCTCCTTCCTTCTGGGTCTGTTCATGTTTCATTAGGTGGTTAGCTGCAGGGGAAGAAAGCCACTGTACTTAAGCAGAAGCCCAGGGTCCAGCTTCAAAGAGCGCAGGCTTGACTTTCAAAGCCAGATGGGAGCTCAGCAGGGAGAGGGGCCAAGAGGACACTCAGGTCAGAAGGCAGGAGGAAAAACTCCACCTTCTGTCAGGGGAAGAGTGACAGGTAAGCTAGGGTGACTGAGCAGGGTGCACCATGTGGGGGGCGTAGGAAATTAAGACCGCCAACATCTGGGGCCACTCAGTAATTTTCAAAGACTACTCAGAGGTCTCTTTTATTATTTCTGGCTTCTTAGTTTCCCTTCCTACAAGCAAAGTTAATGGTATGCTGACTGCTAGGTACGTACAGTGTTTCTGTAATTCCTCTTAGTTATGAAGTAGTACACCACCCAGCTTCCTTTACAGGAAATACCCAAATTCTTAATGTTAAAACATGTTTCCTACAAAAGAGCTTGCCAGGTAACATTTCTCTTAATCACAATATGTATAAACATAGAAATATAGTTGTCTCTTTCTCCCCTTCAACTAGCCACTTCACTCAACACTAACAAACACAAACACACCCACAAAAAAGGAGTGCATTTAGATTAATTTTTAATGCAATAAGAACTGGCATTTTACTTAGAAAAATATTTTTAAATTAATGTCATTGAACTTGCTCATAAAGCAAGTGTCCACAGTATCCTGAATATATGTATACAGCTATGATGTTTCAGTATGGTAGCCAATAGTCATATGAAGCTATTTAAATTTAAATAAAAAGTTTGTTTCCCAGGCACACCCATATCTCAAGGGCCAAATTGTTACAAGTGGCTACTGGCTACTGCGGCAGACAGCACAGTACAAAATACTCCTATCATCAGAAATGTTCTACTGAACAGCACTGGCTTACATATCAATTATTTAGAATGTACTTAATTGTCAAATCACTATTTTATACACCTGAAACTAACATAATATTTCATATCAACTATACTTCAGTTAAAAAAATAAAGAAAAATAGAGTCCTCTACTTTAAGTCTCAATAAAGTAGTTTTAAATCTTGTTCAATAAGCAATTAGTCTCCCCAGGTTATAAGGAGTGCAGGGAGAAAGATGTTGAAAGGTGAATTAGGCTATGGGAAAAGAATTATAAAATAACAGTAAGATAGACAGTAAAAGTAGCCAAACAAGGTCAGGACAGGCTTGATGTGGTTCCCAATATTTCAGTGATGTTTTCAATCTTCCTATAGGTCTTTTCTCAGCTAGAATCGTTTCAGATTTGGTTGTTGTTCTGCAACTTCCCTCAGCATCTCTTTCTTATGTTTAATACTTAATCTCACTGGGAATGAAAGTATAAGGATGGAGTGTCTGACAGAGAGGCTGGAACTGAAAGTCAGACCCACCAATCAACGATCATTTCCTCTTTCCAGGGTCTAAACAAAACAAACCCCAAACAACAAACACCCAGGGTGGGAGGAACACCTGAAACCAGGCACTCAGAACAGGTGCACACTTAGGGCACCTCCACCAGCAAACCGAGCATTTTATCTTTGCCCTTCAAGTTGCTTCTGACAGGCAGTTTCCTCAGATTTTGTGAGATTTTAAATATGTTATTGGAGATAGAGACTGCAAACACTTGAGCAAACATTACTGGACTCTCCCCTTGGCTTCCTCCCTGGCTGTGCCTCTCCTCTAAGTGGGATCCCAGCACGACGATGAGCCAAAGGTTTCCTTCCTAACATATTCACAGATTTAAAATAGAAGTCAAAATGGAACAGTTTCTTCAAGGAATCATATCTACATGCACATCCACAGTCTCTCCTCTCCCCCAGGCTCTGCCTTTAGTTTTCCTTTTTAATATGACAGTACAACGTAGAGATCGCAACTTTGTCATGTGTTTGATTAAAGATGCAGCCTCTTTATAGCGCATTTCCAGTAAGATAAAATATTCAGTAGCATGATTTCTAGACAATAAATTTTCCACACTGTGAGTTATAGCTGGCTCATCAGCCACAAAAGCTGAATAATAATCAAAGTTAACCTCCATATTTTTAAAAGGAAGACACTGGTGTTTCTGATCTTAATTCTTGGTCTGACATTGGTTAAAGAGGTGCTAATACCTCACGTTTTACAGTGCCATCAATATTGCAAATAAATGCACAACACAATGAAAATATTTATGTGTGGTACTATCCAGAAAGATATAGTTAGGAAAAATATGGTAAAGTATAAGTAATCTTAGCAAATTAGGCTTCATTGAAATACTTCCCAGGCCTTGCCCAGAAATATAAATAATTCATAGAGCCCAGCACCAAATACAAATGAAAAGCATTTGTTATTAATCCATCCCTTTGATTTTTTTGTTATGTTTTTTTTCTTGCTGGCCAGAGCATTGTTCTTTCATAATGAAATTCACTGTGAACCACTTTCCTTGAAACCCTGTGCCATGACCTGCAGGTTATAAAATGTCTCATTTTTTTTTTTATGCAACTAGCCATGCTCAAAGACGTGGTGCTTGTTTATTTACAAGCAGTTCACAGGCCCCTTGCAACACTAAGTCATCATCAGATCATATATGGCAAATTAATATTTGAGAAGTTAATATCACCTGGGAACTCTTAATACAGAATGACCAATCCATTAGTAAAACTGTTGGCAGCCGCGCTCAGAAAATAGCGCCCAATGCAGGGCAGCCGGAAGGCCCCGAACTTCCTAATGACAAATCATCCCACACCACTAAACTACATGCTAATTGCGCCTTGGCATAAGGACCAATGAGACCCACCAAATGGTTATGCTAATAAGGCATATGGAGCCGCACCAACCAGGTCAGAGCATGAGAACTATATAAGCAAGCCTCTCCTTCCCCTCTGGGTCCTGCCCAACTCACTTGTTTCACAAAGAGCTGAAGAATAAAGCTTTCTGCAGAAGAATCCTGCTGTTGTTGCATGCTGTTCTTGCCGGCAAGGACAGGGCACGCGACAAGTGGTGCCAAATCCCGGGAACCAGAACATCACCGGCACAGGGAGGACCCTTCAGACATCTGGAGAGGATTCAGAACTGCAGGTCAGAAGAAAGCCCGGAGGGGTAAGTTCCGAGAGGCCCCTGCTTTTTAGGATGATGGTTGATGGTTCTCTGTAAATAAGGAGGCACCATGGGGAATGCACCGTCATTAGTCACGGCGCTGCAGACAGCTTTCAAAGAGCGAAACTTGAAGGTCTCCAGCAAAGTCTTAGGATCTTTTGTGAAGGAGATAGACCGTGTGGCCCCCTGGTTCATTTGTTCAGGGTCCCTCTCAATCCCGAGCTGGGACAAACTGGGGAAAGATCTTGATAGAGAGGAGGAGGAGGGTAGCCTGAGGGGAGGCACCAGGCCCCTCTGGAAACTGATTAGAGCTTGTCTGCAAGATGAGAGATGTGAAAAGGTAATAAAAGAAGGTCAGAGAGCATTGACAGATATCCAAGAGAGCATGTCAGAAACGGAACGGGAAACAGAGAGCGCGCGCGGCCGAAAAAAGGCCACAAAAATGAAGGTAAAGAAACCTCAGAGTGAGGGAGAAAGCCCGCCTAGGGCAAAAGCGAAAGAGCCCCGAGAAGCGAGTGACGGTCGCCTCGGAGAAAATAGTAAATACCCCTGGAAAGAGTTGAGAGACCTCCAACTCTCCAATAGGGAATCTGAGGAGGAATTAACGTCCGCAGAGGAAGGGGAAGAGAATAAAACCGCAGAGTGCAGAAGTAAGGGAACCAGCAAAGTTGAAAAGCGGACCAAGGGAAAAATGAAAGCAGGGTGTCCCCCGACGCCCGTTGCCCCGCCACCTTACGTGAGTGGCGCACTCTCCTTTTGCCACCCAGATACTCTTCAGGCAATTAGACAAATGTTTCCTGTATTTGAAGATAATGGCGTACGCTCTCACCAGCCCCTGAGCCATAAACAAGTTAAGGAGTTAGCAGAATCCATTCGGGCTTATGGAGTCAGTGCTAACTATACCATAGCACAAGTTGAGAGATTAACAGAGACAGCCATGACACCCGCAGACTGGCAATATGTAACTAAGGCATGCCTTTCTAGTATGGGGCAATACATAGAATGGAAGGCATTGTGGCATGATATCAGCATGACCCAGGCACGCGCAAACGCGGCCGAAGGACAGCCTGCGTGGTCATATGATATGCTGACGGGCCAAGGACAGTGGGTAGCCAACCAGACCGCCTTCCCCTTACAGGTATACGCACAAATAAACACGTGCGCCACCAAGGCATGGAAAGCCCTCACCAACAAAGGAGAAGCATCAGGCAATTTGACAAAAATTATTCAGGGGCTGAGCGAGCCATTTTCTGACTTTGTCGCTCGTATGATGGAGGCCGCAGGCAGAATATTTGGAGATCAGGAACAAGCAATGCCCCTAGTGGAGCAATTAGTATTTGAACAATGTACCAAGGAATGCAGACAGGCGATAACACCCTGGAAACAAAAAGGGATACATGCCTGGTTGAAAGCCTGTAGAGAAATAGGAGGGCCACTCACCAATGCGGGCCTAGCCGCAGCCATATTACAGAGCCACAAACAAGCCAGGATCACTAACAAGTATCAAATGCTTTCAATGCGGGAAATTAGGACATATAAAGAGAGAGTGTAGGAGCCCAGCTTCAGAACAAACAACCCAAAAGACCCCTGGGTTGTGCCCTAAGTGTAAGAAAGGCAGGCATTGGGCCAATGAGTGCCGGTCTATTAAAGATATAGAAGGGAAACCCTTAGAACTGCCAAAAAACGCCCAGAGGGGCCCCCGTCACCAGGGCCCGCAAATATATGGGGCAACCAGCACGCAAGTGTCATTCGGGAACAACCAGGCCCCCCAAGGAGAGCCACTTCAGGTTCCGCGGGATTGGACATCCGTGCCACCACCAGAATAGTGTTGACTCCACAGATGGGAGTTCAGCCTATCCCTTCAGACTTTAAAGGCCCCCTACCACCAAATACCATTGGGTTACTCCTAGGGCGCCCTTCTGCTGCATTGAAAGGCCTGGTAGTTCATCCCGGAGTCATAGATCAAGATTATGAAGGACAGGTAAAAATCATGTGTTCGGCTCCCAGAGGAATCTATCCTATATCCCCGGGAGACCGCATAGCCCAGCTCTTAGTTTTACCTAGTCTCCACGCCAATTATCCTGCTACCAACACGGAGAGGGGAGAAAGGGGCTTCGGCTCCTCTGACTGGGATTCAGCCTTCATAGTATTAGATTTAGCAGACAGACCAAAATTAACTCTTCAAATAGAGGGAAAGAGCTTTGAGGGAATCCTAGACACTGGAGCAGATAAAAGTATTATCTCTGCAACCTGGTGGCCCTCCAAGTGGCCTGTGACCCAATCCTCACATTCATTACAAGGTTTAGGATATGAGTCAAGCCCTTCAATTAGTGCCAAACCATTGAAATGGCGAGCCCCTGAAGGACAAGAGGGTACAGTCACCCCTTATGTACTCCCTCTACCGGTCAATTTATGGGGGAGGGATGTCATGAGAGACTTAAGCCTCAAACTCATTAATGAATACTCCACCCCCGCCCAAGGCATGATGATGGACATGGGATACATCCCTGGCAAGGGGCTGGGGAAACACCAACAGGGACACATAGAGCCCATCCTGCCCAAAGTAAAGAATGACCGTCATGGCCTGGGTTTTTCATAGGGGCCATTGAAGATGCCATGCCCATACCTTGGCTCACAGAGGAGGCCGTATGGGTTCCTCAGTGGCCCCTATCCTCTGAAAAATTAGAAGCAGCTCATTGCTTAGTGCAAGAGCAGCTCCAAGTGGGACACCTAGAACCCTCTGTGTCCCCATGGAACACACCCATATTTGTAATCAGGAAAAAGTCAGGATCATGGAGGTTGCTTCATGATCTGAGAGCAGTAAATGCTCAAATGAGAATGCTTGGACCCGTACAACGGGGACTGCCACTCCTCTCTGCCTTACCCAAAGAATGGAAAGTGCTCATAATAGATATTAAAGATTGTTTCTTTTCTATACCTCTAAGCTCCAAGGACAGGGAAAGATTTGCTTTTACTTTGCCAGCTATTAACCATGAACAACCCGATGCCAGATTTCAGTGGAAGGTCCTCCCTCAAGGAATGGCAAATAGCCCCACCATATGTCAACTGTACGTTCAGCGAGCGCTAGACCCAATTCGTAAGACCTATCCCACGCTAAAGATCATCCATTACATGGATGACATCCTTCTTTGCTCCCCACAACCAGCGGAAATAGAAGAAGCATATATAGATCTCACTAGATCCCTAGAAAATTGGAGACTGAATATAGCAAGCGAGAAGGTCCAAAAATCTAGTGTTAGCAAATTCCTAGGAGCAACCATTTACACAGATGTAATTTGCCCCCAAAAGCTTGAGATAAGACATAATCAATTGCGAAATTTGAATGACTTCCAAAAACTCCTAGGGGATATTAATTGGTTGCGCCCATACTTAAAGATACCCACCACTGAATTGACTCCACTATTTAAAACCCTAGAAGGAGACCCACAACTAACGTCACCGCGCTCCCTCACACCTGAGGCATTACAAGCCATTCGCAAAGTAGAACAGGCTTTGATGACAGCACAATTAAATAGAGTGCAATCGAATGAACCCTTTGAGTTGTGTGTCCTTCCCACCCCAGAGCTGCCAACAGCAGTCTTATGGCAGCACGGCCCACTGATCTGGATCCATCCCCAAGCCTCTCAGGCTAGGACAATAGAGTACTATCCGGCAGCCGTGGCCAAACTTGCTTTGAGAGGAGTAAAAACCTCCATGACACATTTCGGAGAGGCTCCAGCTAAAATTATAACCCCTTACAGCGTAGAACAGATACAAGTATTATGTGCTATGAACGATGATTGGGCCATACTTGCTTACAGTTTCTCAGGAACCTTTGATAATCATTTCCCTAAACATCCCCTCATCAACTTCGCCAAAAATCATCTCCTAGTATTTCCTCGGGTCACTAGCCTAACCCTGCTGCCTCATGGAAAAACAGTTTACACGGACGGGTCTAAGACAGGCACAGGTGCCTATGTCCATGATAGCAAAGTTGTGACAAAAGGCTACACGCCTGACACTCCACAAATAGTGGAATGTCGCATAGTCTTAGAGGTCCTACAAATCTTTTCTGAACCTTTAAATATTGTGTCTGACTCCTGTTATGTAGTTAATGCAGTCAAATCTCTAGAAGTGGCTGGGCTAATCAAAGCGTCCAGCCCAGTAGCCACTTTGTTCAAACAGATACAATCAGCACTACTTCATAGGCAATCTCCTTTGTATATAACTCATATCAGAGCACATTCAGGCCTTCCCGGGCCTATGACCCAAGGCAACCACCTGGCAGACCTCGCAACCAGAAATATAGCTTTTCCCCTGCTAGACCCTATCACCACAGCTTCAAAATTCCATACACAATTTCATGTCACTGCCGAAACACTGCGCAAGCGGTTTAGCATAACCAGGGCCGAAGCTAGGAACATTGTCCTTAGCTGCCAACATTGCTGCAGCTTCCTTCCCACACCTCATGTTGGGATCAACCCCAGAGGTATTAGGCCTTTACAAGTTTGGCAAATGGATGTGACGCATATTTCGTCTTTTGGGAAACTGAAATATGTACATGTATCCGTAGATACTTGTTCAGGAGTCATCTTTGCCTCCCCATTGTCAGGAGAGAAAGCTTCCCATGTCATCCAGCACTGCCTTGAGGCTTGGAGCGCATGGGGGTTACCACAGATTCTGAAAACAGACAATGGCCCAGCCTATACCTCTACAAAATTTGCTCAATTTTGTCATCACATGGGGATAAAACATATCACTGGCCTTCCCTACAACCCACAGGGTCAAGGGATTGTGGAACGCGCGAACCGCACGCTCAAATCCTATTTACTTAAACAAAAAGGGGGAATTGAAGATATACCCCCCACACCAAAAACTGCCATAGCCCTAGCACTTTTCACTATAAATTTTTTGAATCTGGATGCTCAAGGCCATACAGCAGCGGATCGCCATAATCAGTGGCCAAAAGACCCACAAGAACTAGTAAAATGGAAAGACGTGTTATCTAACCAATGGAAGGGCCCGGATCCAATCATAATCAGATCCAGGGGAGCTGTGTGTGTTTTCCCCCAGGGTGAAGAAAATCCCTTCTGGATCCCGGAGCGCCTAACGAGGAAAGTCCTAAACAAAGGAGATGACTTCGCTATACCTCCTGACCCTGCTCCTGACACTGGAGACCCCGACTCAGAGAGTATTGAGATGGGGAATCCTGTCTGCCTTTCCTAAGCCTATGCCTGTCCGTTTCAATGCAGCCGTTTTTCCGCGCTTTTTCACTACCAATGCTAGTATGAACTTGCCCTACTTAGTTAAAGACACCCTAGTAGCTCCCCTGGGAGAAAACCGATCCTTCGTAACTAATGGGTCATTATGCTTCACCACTCAGAATCTAGCTGGCTGTATCTCCCTGAAACGGAGGAAATACGGATGGTTCAGTGACATAATTCTAGAGGCCAGTAGCCTCCCCGTTATGTCAGCTAAATTTGAAGGGCCTAATAAGGAAGGGAGCCCGTCCTATAAGAACATGACTATCCACCAGATGGTTCTCTGGATCAATGGCACATTTGTACACTCTCCCAGGAACAATTCCACCGACAGGCCTCGTCAACCCAAATATGCCTCCCATTGTGTGGGCGACTATGAGGGAGAGCTGTGGCCCTGGACTGACTGTCAGTCAACTGTAGTAACGTGGGCAACTGAGAGGCAGGAGTTTACCATCTCCCCAGATATGGAGGGACGGCCAGCCAATGAGGCTTGGTGGCCAGTAAAGGTGCTCGAAGGCGAGTTTTGTCAGCAGCTGAGCATGAACCCCTTCCATAAATGGATGCTGTGTGGAGTCAATGGCTCGTGTACCGACCTCTCCCCCTTTTCCGCCCTCCAGGGTGGGGGAATCGGTGTAAAAAATATCACCTTTTGGTGCGAGAATAACCACATGCGCGCACACTGGAACATGATCATGACCCATAACAACGAGAACTACACATGTTCAGCAAAATCAGGTCCAGAGTCACCTAATTCCCTTTTTCCACCTTCTCCAGTATGCGTATACCCCCATTTCTGTTTATCTTATCCAATAGTAGCTTTGACTCCTGCTCCAATGAAACCTGCTTTCTGTCTCAGTGTTGGGATGCGCGTAACTTTACCAATGCTTTGGTAGTCCGCATCCCCCGTTGGGTCCCTGTTCCTGTAGACGCCCCTAACACCATGACTCTGTTTCGAGAAAGGCGCGATTTCAGTGTTACAGCCGCCATAGTGCTCCTGATCTCCGCGACCGCGGTCGCAGCCACCGCCGCTGGTATAGCTTTAGACACCTCCATCAAATCGGCTACAGAGCTCAATAACCTTGCAGCCTCAGTAGCTTCTGCCCTGGACCAACAGTCCACACTTGATGGCAAACTGAAAGGAGGAATAATGATCCTCAATCAACGCATAGATCTCGTGGAGGAACAAATAGAGGTGCTCTGGCAAATGGCCCAATTGGGATGTGAGCGGAAATATCGTGCCCTCTGCATCACTAGCATTCAATATAAAAATTTTACACGGGCAGCTAATCTGTCACGAGACCTGTCCCAGTATCTTTCAGGAAACTGGTTCCAAGACTTCAATGGGACACTAGAAGAGCTGCGGCGAGAAATTATCCACATCAACTCCACCCGTCTAGATATCTCCGTAGCGGAAGGACTCTCTTCCTGGTTCCTCAGAGCTCTCTCCCACGTCAAGGAGTGGGCGGGCATGGCTGGGATGGGCGTGTTCCTGCTTGGAGGTCTCATGCTCTTACTCTGGTTGTTATGCAGACTCCGCAACCAACATAAGCAGGACAAGGTGATCCTTGCTCAAGCCCTAATGGCGATAGACGTTGGCGCCTCTCCCCAAGTGTGGCTCAACATGCTTAAGAAGGAAGCTCGGCTTTAGCTTGAGGTAGCTCTTGCACCCTGAGCCCATGTGGCACTGCACCAGGCCCGAGTACCTCAATGCTTAATCATAGCTTTCTTTAAGAAGCTCATGGTGCAAGAGGGTTGAGAAAAAGGGTCCAAACCCTTTGTACCAAGCGGTCCCAACGCCAGCCAGAGGATGCGAGGCAAAGCACTGCAAGAGGTCTTGGACCCCTCTGAGAGGCATGCCTGACTGCCTAGGGGTAGATGCCCAGAACCCCTCTCCAAAAAGGGGGCATCAGAAAGTATGATGGAGGTCAGGCCTCTGTCTCCGCCTCTGCTGGCAAGTTCCGCCTTGAGCTTCTGTTACACAAAAAAGGGGGAGATGTTGGCAGCCGCGCTCAGAAAATAGCGCCCAATGCAGGGCAGCCGGAAGGCCCCGAACTTCCTAATGACAAATCATCCCACACCACTAAACTACATGCTAATTGCGCCTTGGCATAAGGACCAATGAGACCCACCAAATGGTTATGCTAATAAGGCATATGGAGCCGCACCAACCAGGTCAGAGCATGAGAACTATATAAGCAAGCCTCTCCTTCCCCTCTGGGTCCTGCCCAACTCATTTGTTTCACAAAGAGCTGAAGAATAAAGCTTTCTGCAGAAGAATCCTGCTGTTGTTGCATGCTGTTCTTGCCGGCGAGGACAGGGCACGCGACATAAAACATGTGGTTATGTGACAAACGTCCTTACCTAAGGGTGGGAAGCATTCAGTCAGCAAATATGTAAATGCCATTTTCAAAGGCAAGAGATACAGTTTATTCTTTAAGAAAGGAAGTGAGAAAATGATTGGAGAGAACAGGGGTCACTGATCTTGGGCCTTGTCCTAAAACCCTCTTATTAAAAAACAGAACGCTCTATTCCACTGAGTCAAATTTAAAAAGAAGGAAATGAGCAGTTTGACCTGGCTGACATTTGAAAATGTGGTTGATTTGTTCCATTTTAAATAATAGCTGATGTTCCAATCTCTCTACTTTGTAACTATTAGTGTAACTGAATTTTTCTTATCCTTCAATCTGTTATTAAAACTATGCATACTCAAAGTAACTTTAAATATCTTCAAAGAAGTGGGAAAAAGCATAGGTTACAAAGAATGGGGAATAGAAAAGGTTAGGATGAACAAGAAAATAAGTAAAAATAAAAGAGAGGAGATGAAGGAGAAACAAAGTTAGCAAATCATATGATATAATATATGAACCTCACCTGCAGAACTATTTATGAAGGGAATAGAAGAGAGATAATAATCATTTTCAGACATTGCCTGGAATATTACAATGGAATGAAAAATACACCTGAGTTTGAATCCCAGCTTTGCCCATTACTATTATTAACCCAACCCTTGTTAAGTCATGGAACCCCACTGGGAATCATTTTTCCCAATTATTAAGCAGACAAAATAATAATCTTGTAGGGATGTTTTGAGGATTAAATGAGGCAACCTATGCAGAATGTCTAGCACATGATAGAAAGCCTATAAATGTTTCCATTCCCACTTAATAATTGGGAAAACTTGATTTGTCTTCTTACGGTGCTGTGTGAAAATTTCTCCAGGATCTATTCCTAGGAGTGAAGTCACTAGGTTATTAAGTATGTATGTGTTTTTAATACTTAAACTGATGAAGTACTTCCAGTTTACTTTTCATGCTGGTTTGTACCAGACTTCTTACCCACAAACAGTGTATAAACTTTCTTAGTCCCCATATCCTGCTTTACTTGGTTTATCTTATTTAATCTTCACAATATGAAATTTGCACTAACAAAAAACAGAGTATTGTTCTCTCCAACTGGCAAATAAAAAATTAGGGTGTAGAGAGCTAAAAAAAAAATGCCCAATTTCATAGCTGATAGTGAGACACTAGATCAAACTCAGGTGGTCTGTTTCTAAAGCTTCTTTTCACTGCTGTATTTGATGTCAAACCTTTACCCTGGGCAGGAAAAGTAGTCTGAACCACTGTCTGACTCAACCTCTAAGCGAAGTCCTTCTATTCCTACACTCTTAAGAGAAACTGGTGCCCTAGATGTTCAGGGGACTATTTCCCATGAAATTTTGAGAAGAAACATGATTCTTGTCAAGGAAAAACTTTTCAACAGGGAGGACACATATGCAACTTAACATCACAAACACTCTGTGAGCACACATTTCAGTCAGGTGCTTTTTAGATGCAGACTATATGGAAATCCAGTTAAATAAGAATTTTTGCCTTGAAGTCACATAATATATATTCCTGGAAATCAGGAAAGTATGAAAGCAAATAGTCATTCCATTGCACCCCCAAAATGTTGCCACCACTTTCTCCACTACTTCTGTTAATGGTATCTGTTTCTTAGTTATTAAATCAAGGAGAATAACCATATCTGGCAGACTCCAAGTGGTGACAGGGGAAGGTGCAATAGTAGGACAAGCCCCTTTTACTATCCCCTCTTCCCCTGTGCAGGCAGTAAGAGGGTGTATTGTCTATAATCAATTTAAAAACAGTACTAAAATAAATTCTAATGAAGGTCAGGCTTCTTTTTATTATCACCATGCACTAGAAATTCTAAACAAAGTTAATGATAAAATATTTAGCCTCATCCCTCTACTTTTATGACAATCGTTTGAAGAAATGGCTCCCTTTCAAAGTAGAAGCTAAAATTTGACCTTGGAGAGCAATCTTACATTCTTGTTCACCACTTTGATGAATAGTTTTAGTCATTAGCAATGCAGGTATTTACCCATTGTTTTTGGGCAATCCCTCAATTGAGGCATTACATTTCAAATGTAAGAGCTATAACCTCATTGGAAGAAGTGTGCAATTCTGTAGAGGTTATTCTGTCAACTGTTTTTTGCCATTTCTGTTTAGGGTGGGCTATAGGGAGAAAATAGAGAAAGAAGGTTCTCCAGGAGAGGAAGGATAAGCCATTGGCAGGTCTGAGTAAAATGCTGGTAAAGGGGGATAGAAAATACACTCCAAGAACCATGGTGTCAGATATCTGGATTTCAAGTTTCCTACTTTCCACAACAGACCATGTGAGTGCTTAAGAAACACTGCAGCCTAATGTTAGTTGTGTTAGAAATTAAAGGAGGGATTCATGTTCACATAGATCCATATATGCATAAGAGAGCTGGAGAAATACTTTCAGGAGCATGAAGTAGGAATTATAAGGAGTCAAAAGGATACTAGCAGAGAAATCCAGAGAAATTTGAGTGAAAGGTGCCTAGGAACAAGAGAAACATTTATAGGAAATAAGTGAGCCTGGGAATCACAACTTTATGCCTAGATGGCCAGTAGCAGAAAATACAAACTACAAAAAGTTGAGTGGACGGTTGGGTCAAGTCTCTCTACAAGTTTGGCCAATACTTGTCATGAGCCAGTCACTTGCCTGTGTATGAAAGTGTCTAGACCCACAACATTGCTAGGGAAATTCTAAAATTTGAGTTTAAATGAGAACTCATTCATTTCTTAAAAGTTGCAAAATAATGAAAAAATTAATACCCTTCGTTATTGCAACTGCTTAGACCAACATCTTAGAAAATTTTCAGAATTTTCCAAGATATTCATGCAGGCATCTGACATGCAGGTTGATGGAGGAAATGGGCTGTTATTTGTGTGACAAAGAAATGGATGACCCCTCAACAGTGGAGCTCAAATATACTCACACTGACTGAAACACAGCAGACCATGTCAGTGCTTAAGAAAAGTACAAGAAGTGATCATAGAATGTCCCATGGGAGAAGGGAACTTAAACTGATTCTTAGAAATGGGTAAATCATCAACAGGGAAAAGTGATGGAGAAAAGCAGAAAGGAAGGAAAGAAAAATCTAGACAAAAGAAAGTGCATTAGTAGATGCACTTAGAGATTTTTAAAAATCTGGTATGACTGAAGAATTATAGTTGTACAGATTCACTAGATAGGAAAGTTTAAGAAAGGAGGGGAAATGAGGGTAGGAAGGTACATCCATACCACAGAAGACCTTGGAGGACAAATTGAATGATATGCTCAATGTTCAGTGTGCATGTGGAACTCTTAAAGAATTTCAAAGGTCAGTTATTATAAATGTATTCATTTATTGTGCATCTGGATTAAAAAAACATCAATAATGGCAAATCCACAGAATAACTTTCCAAAGGATGCCATACTACTGGACCTCTCTGTCAAACTGTAAGCAACAAAAAGGTGTGATTAACTTAAATAACCTTACCTGTTGCCATGAATGAGGATTATGGTTCCAGAAAATACACAAGATAACGTGAAAATTCTTTTACTAAGCAAAGAAGAAAAAGCTATACTTAAATCAATGGGGAAAAAAGTGTTGCCCTATGACTACTGAGCATATTTGTCACAAACACTGAGCATTCATGGACCCCAAACGCTTAGCATAGAGTCCCCAGTGGCCAATGGTTTTCCTGCAGTGTGACACATGTAGGCTGCTTAAATCAGCTTCTGACATCACTTCAACTTCAAACTGGAGGCTATGTGAGGCTTAGCATATGGCAAAACCCATCCAGTCTTCTGAGTATATGCTCAGCAGAAGGTACTCGCATGTTCTTTAGGACTCGGCTGGGCTGAAACTTTCCCTTAGAGAAAGTACGCGGTTGTTCAGTTTTATGGTAATGAGTCAAAACTCCAACCACCTGAGCTGTGTCTTGCATTTTGCTTTTTATTTTCACAAAGATTAAGGGCACAGTCCCAGAGAGTTTCCTGCTGCTTAGCCCAGGTTTGGAAAACTAAAGCTGATAAACTGATATGTGACTGTGATCAAATTCAAGTCTAGATAATTCAAGACCCTCTAATCACACCAGAAATTTAAAATTTCCTTCCTTAAAACTCAGGTCTTCACTTTTGGATTCCTACTCGTGAAGTCCAGGCTCAGAAAAAAATCGGCAGTAAAGTTTCAATCATAATAATGGGCTGATTAACGACATCTGAGATAAAAAAAAAAAGAGACACAAACCAGAGACAAGCATTCCAGTTGACAGCAGAACAATTGCCAGTTCCCCAGTCCAACATTCAAGGTTTTCCATAGTCTGGCTCCAGCTTACCTTCTCAGACCTTCTCTGTACGCATATTATAATCATTCAAACTGAGCTAGTCCCTATTTTGCACACCTTCTGTTGTCTCACTGTAGTTCCTTTGCATAGGCTGGTCCCTTTTCCAGAAAGGGCTTTTTTCCCCAAAAACCCATCTCTATGATTCTGGCAAGGGTAGACTGTAGGGTCCATTATGCAGGTGAGCTGATGGAGGGTGGAAGGGAGTGGTAGGCAGGGAAACAGAGATTGGAGCCAGAAGGCAAAAGGCCATGAATCTTTTACTAGGCAATTTAAACTTCATCCTCAGGCCACCGTTTCATAAACTGTCAATAGTCCATCTACATCTGAACTATATGGGGGCCTTTATTAAAAGGGATATTCTGGGGCCAAGACATCCTAATTTAGCATCTCTGCGTATTAGGCCCAGGACTAGCCTTTCAGTAAGCCATCTGGCTTAGGTGATGAGTTAGGTTTACATGATCCCTTTATATATAAAAGATTAAATGCTATAGAGATCTATTAACTACAAGCTTGAGAATGTGAACAGATTTGTGTATCAGGAGAGATCATTCATATATTACAATGAGCCAGGGAGCATGGGGAGAGATCAGAGGCAGAGAAACCAGTTAGGGAATTAATGCAGTAATCACTGCCAATCTCTCTCTTTGGAAACTTTCCTTCTTCCTGGCTCTGGGCATGACTCCCTTCTAATTCTCTTGCTACATCTGCATCTGCCCTTCTGAATCTTTCATGCTTGTCCTATTCTGGCATCTCTTTCATTGTTAATGTTCCTCCAGGTTCTGTCTGAAGTCTGCTTCTTGTGTAGAGCTTCTACATTTCACCCCCTCCCTATCCTTCAAATACTGCATTTACATTGATGCCCCACAAATGTACATCTCAAGACAGCAGATACTCTAATTGTCTAATGAGATGTTTTACCTAGAATTCCATGGGCATGTCCAAAATTTACATTCTTCTCAGTCTGTACACCTATCTCTCTTTCTCTAATACTTATATTACATAAAGAGGGGTAGTAAAATCCACCTAGCACCCCAAGCCACACATGTGAGCATCCCATTTAAAATCTCTATTCTTCAGCCATACCCACACTGCATTTTGCCCTACCTTCTATTAACAATTATCTTTTCAACCCATCAATCTTCCACTACATTGTTCACCTCTGTATCTTTGGTTCAGACCTCAAATCCTGGGAAGAATCTTAGAACTTATCCCTTCCCCATCCAAAGAAAAAGCCTAATATCACATGCATGGCAGAGAAACATGGGAAAAGTACTCCAAACCACAGATAATTATGAGTGTGAAGTGTTCCCACTGAAGAAAACAAAAAACAAAAAACTTTAAGGCTTTATACATGTAGCATGTATTTACTAAAGTGTAAATACCTTTCTATTACAGAATGCTAATTGTACCATGCTAAAATTATAGCTTTGGCAGTGGCCTCAGCTTGCCAGTATTAGGCATGACGTGATCTCTTCACTACCATGGCGACAGCATGGGGGCAGATAAACACTGTGGGAAATGCAACTGACTCTTTCAGGCCAGCTTCTTCCCCTGTGCTAATATATCAAAATAGTGGCTTTCTGAGAGAAAAAAAAAAATGTGTGTGTAAACAATTATGGTCTCTGTTAATTGAGACTGAAGTGAGTAAATACAGTGGATTTTAATGTGATTCAGAGGTTCCAAGAAATCAATTTAAGATGTTCCAGGGTGGCAGGATTAACTGAAGGTTCCTGAAAGAACGGGAGTGTCCCTCGCTTGCTAGAGAGCGCAGGGCACAGGCGAGCACACACCCGTGCGATCCAGCTTCCAGTGGAGAGGAAAGCTGGAGGTGGCCTGCTTCCTTAACTCTACCAGTGAGCCGAAGGACGTTCTGATGCCCTTTGGCCCCTGTGGAATTTCAGTCCACGTGCCTCTGAATGGTGGCCATGACCATGACTATGACCACACTGACTACCAGTACCCCAAAACAACTGCCTTTCTTGAGGTGCTACTATTGTATCACTTGTAACAATATACCCATTTTATCTTCCCCCAGAGCCATATTAAGTGGGTACCAAAGGCAAGGAAACAGGTTCAGAGAAGTTAAGACATTTCTTAAAAGTCACACAGCTGGTGAGTATTAGACCTGCATTACATAAAATTCTAAGCCATTTCCTTCTTTTAACTGTTACATTTGCTGCTCTTTGGCCTGTTGTTTTCCTCAGATAATCTTGTGATAAAAATGGGGACAGGGTAGATATGTCATCAAAGGCAATATTCCTTTAAATTAATTTCCTATATGATTCACAGAAGTGTATACTGACATAAGGGTTATGCCTTTAATGGTTTTGCATTAGACAATTATCAGTAATTAAAAACCCAGTAGGAGTTAGTTTTCTAGATCACTTTCTAGGGTGGTGATAAGCAGAGCTCTAAAATGGAATTTAAGTTGTAAATTGTTGCCACTGGGAGACCTAGACCTTTCAGTCCAAGGATAGAAAAAAGGGGAAATTATAATCTCTAGTGAAGTCCAGTCTTTAAAGGTATTCTTTTCCCCTAAAATAATTGTCCTTAAGCATAGCTTTGAATTCATTTGTTTCATTTGCTTAGTTTTTAATACATATTACCTGTTTCTTTATATTAAATATTAGATATCTAACCAAAGCTTAACTGTGTCATGACTCTCATGCCCTGTATTTTGCTATCTTCTGTTTCTATTTTAATTAGGATTAATTCGAAGCATTGTCTCATCACCTATATTCTCAGTATTTCACCCACAACTTCCATTTTCCTCTTCTCCACATTCTTTAAAAAGTAAATATAAAATTCCAATATAGGATACTCCTGTGAAGGGAAAAGCAAGCATGGATATTTATGTATTTAACTCTGTCCTTAAAATGTGTTTAGAAGTTTTTTTTCTATGCATTAGTCTATTTGTGTTTTGTGTGTCTATTAGGTAAGGACTATTCAAGAGTTAATGTCCATAAATAAAGACATCAGCATTTAATTACACAGAGCTCTTGTTTTGCTTTGTTTTATCAATTCAATCCATAAAGTGGGAGGTAAAATTGAATCATCTCTGAGGGATTTTGTTAAACTACTAATAACCTTTGAGCTTCAAAACCCCATCAATGACATGAAAACTTTAATTTTATATTCTTCACTACATACTCATTTTCCTTCTGCCACTGTTCTGGAAGGCTTTCCTGAAGAAAAGAGAATGATGATGAACTGACATCTCACCTTTCCTTAAAGGGATACAATTGCACCAAACATAATGCTGATTCTTAATTATGTCTGGATCACATTTCAAGAACCTAATGAAAATCACAGAGACTAATCATCTCAAAAAATATATTTCTATCAACACATTAATTTAAAAAAAAATGCACGCAGTTTCAGGGAGTATATGAATCCCTAACACCCACCCACCCAAAGAACCACTAGGCCACAAAACAGCAGCTCCAGTAGACAAATGATCTAAAATTTTAAGTAATGTTTTTTTCCTCTCCTCCTTCCCCTTTTATTGCTTTTTCTAGTTGGCAAAGTGTAAGAAGAGGACATTTATAGAAAATAAAAACCTGTGGCCCATAACCATACAGAAAAGATGGTCTTCATAAAAAAAATTATAAAAGAACTCATTAATATATATAGGAATGATGGATTATTTTATTAATGAGTCCAAAATTTGTCAAGGGTGTAAGAAATTAGGTGTTTTGCATTGCTGACAAGATTGCAAATTTTTGCCTCACTTTTTCAGAGATGGGGGTGGGGAGCAGATTTGAAAATGTCCATGTTGCATAGGCATTTTTCTGGCAATTTCACTTTAAGAATATCCTTCAGAATTCACTTTCAGGCATTTATTTTTTACGGGGGAGTGAGACAGATTTTCAGAAAAATAAGAAAAATTCCCAGGGGCCAAAAACAAATGGAAAACTGGAAACCAGAGCAATTAAGTGATGCTGAAACCATAGTGGCTGTGGGAATGTTTGCCTACCTTAGCAACAAAGATGCGTTGTTTTTTGCAGCGCACAGATGGCAAGGTCCATGTAAGACGGGAGTTAGAAGTGAGACCAGTTAATAAATTCAGAACATTCTACAGATTACACTCTTGATTTAAAATAAATCAGTTGCCACCGAATAAATCAGATGACATGAGAAGTCTTCCATCTGAACCTGTTTTCTAGAAGGGTAAAAGTTTCCCCTGAAAACCCATAGCCACAGTTCTTTCCCATGAGATTAAGGTATGAATTTAACACTAACTAGAGCATCCTGGTAACCCCAAATCAAGAAATTGGTTTAAAGTGGGATTGAGATGTTAATATCTCTGGATGCCTGGCAGGAACAAATGCAAAGCTCCTCTCAAAAGATGAATCACAAACTAGATCTCGCAGTATTTCCAGAGATAAAGCCTTCAGACAAACATATCACAATAAAACATGTTAAAATACCTGAGGCAAAATTCACCCAGCAAGAATAAGCAGAAACAATAAACCAACAGAATTATCAGATACTGAACATAAAATAAGAATAATTAAATTAATAAATGATATAATTAGAAACTTAAGAATGATTGAGAGGAGTATCCATAAATGCCAAGAAATCTTAAAAAAGACTTCCATAAGTGAAAAATAAAATCATCACAATTTAAATATTTAACATGAATAGAAAATGAAAACTGATAAAGTGGAAAATAGATCAATTTTGTGAACTTTCTATACATGCTTAAGAAGAATGTAATCTACAGTTGTTAAAAACAGGGTTCAACATACATTCTTTAGGCAAATGCTTATTCATGTTAAAACCTATACCTACATATTAAATATATCAGCTTCATTTATCAATTACTGAGAAAAGTATGTTATTATAGAAGTAATAGAACTTCACTTCTTTATACTCATTTAGACAATGTAATTTTAGAAACATACATATGTATATAAAATTTCTGATAATGACCAAATAAATGTACTTAAGTAAGAATACAATAAAATATTTCTAAGACCCTTACTGAAACTATAAAGTTTAGTTCATATGCATTATCAATGATCTAAAACTGTGGTATACACCATATTCATGGATATTAATTAAATCACTAAACTATTAGTTACACAAAAATATATATATAAATTTAATTCAATTACAATCAAAATCTAATAAGGTTTCCGTAGAACTTGATAAACTGTCTAACAAATGTACATGGACAACTAATGACCAGTGTTAGCCAAGACTCTACTAAAGAACAAAGTGAGGGACTTGACCAACCAGAGCTCAGAATTTATTGTCTAAGTCTACTAATTATGGCTAAATATTGACACAAGCAGAAAGGAACAAGGAGCTCAGAAAGGAATAAAGAACCCAAAAAGCGACACGAAAACTGCATACATGATAGATCAGTGGAGAAAGGATGGCTTTTCAGCAAATCATAGAGACAACTGGTTTTTCCTGGGAAAATAATACATCAGATCCCCACCTCACATTGTACATGAACTTCAAATCCAGGTGCATCAAAGACACAAACCAACCAAAAGCAAAACTTTAAAACTCTTAGTAGAAAAGACAGGAACCTGAGGGGAAAAAGTATTTGGTAAACAAGCTGCAAAAATTTATCATATAATAAGGGAACTAACTGATAAATTTAGATTCATTGCATTTAAAACTTCTACTCAGCAAAAGACACGAAACTAAAAAGACACAGCTCAGATTGGAAGAACATGCACTATAAATACAAATCACACATAGAATTTCAACGATTTAGTACATTAGCAAACAAAGCTTGGAGTTAATATCCTTGTCATCATCTTTCATTTAATTTTTCCCCACCTAAGCATTTTTTACTGCTTATCTTAGTCAGTTCAAGTTGCTATAACAAATACCATAGTCTGGGTGGCTTATAAAGAACCAAAATTTATTGCTCACAGTTCTGGAAGCTCAGAAATCCAAGATCAAGACTGGCAGATTTAGGGCCTCATGAGAACCCAGTTCCTGATTCATAGATGGCCATCTTCTAGCTGTGTCCTCATGTGGCAGAAAGGGCAAGGAAATTCTCTGGGGTCTCTTTTATAAGGGTACTAATCCATTAATGAAAGCTCTACCCTCATGACCTAAGCACCCCAAAGGTTCCCAACTCCTAATAATGTCGCATTAGTGCTGGGAGCCATGCTACTCAAGCTGTGTAGCAAAGCTCAGGCTGGAGGAAGACCCCCACAAATCAGGGGCCTTCACAGCTGGCTCCCCTATTACCCACCTTGATTTTGTTATTCTCCGTTATACTATTGGCTTTGTTTTTGCTTGCATTGTTGCCAAAGACTAAGCTAACCTTTGCTAAGCAGCACGGAAAAGATGAGAACTTAAACTTCCCAGAGCTTTTCAGGACAGTGCTCCTGAAGAATGGAACACGCAGGGGCCAAATGGCGATCTTGGCATACAGTACCAAAACCTGCTATTAGTCAAACACCGACCACCCCATTGCCACTGAGAATGCTCCCCTTGTTTACAATGCTAGTGAAACTAGTGATGGAAAGTTTTCTAGAAATCAAGTCATAAGAAAATATTGAATAGAATAACCCTGTTGACACTTAATTAATCATCTCATGTTTTCTTCCCTCTGCTACTTCTATAGTTTGATTTTCTTCTTTCCTAATTACAGCCCTTTACTAGAATTTGTGCCTCATATGTGAAATAACCAAGCACCATAATTTTCCAGGAAGTAGAGATACCTCAAAACAAGTGCTGGGCATAGAAGCCACGGAGCATAAATCTGCAAAGAAGTGGAAAACTAACCTTTTCAAAGAATATTGCTTCTCTCTCACTTACCAGCTTTACATCTCCCTGTATGGCCCCAGAAGATGGCTGGTTAGCCAGAGACGGGTAAGATTCCTCAAGGGAGGAACAACCTAAGACAGGCACAGTCGCAGGGGGGCCATCAGGTGAGAAAAAGGGGGCTAACAGAGGTGAGGCTTACAACCTCACCCCCCCAGTTTTGAGAGAAATCTTCTACACCTGTGGATGTTTTGTTGCCCTTGTTCAGCTTGGATTAAGACCTGGTCTGTAGGCACAAACCTGATCATCTACACCTGCCTTCTTACAGTTCTAAATCATGCTTTCTATCTATATCTTGCATTTACCTACTACATTAACATTTTATTAGATTCACATATAAAGTATAAAAATCAAATAAATAATTATACATCATATTTGACTTGTTTATACTTTAAGGTTTGTAGTTAAAACAGAAACAGTTTCTATGATATGAATGCCCTTGCATTGTTCACCATGTAAGAACTTGTTTGGTCCCTGCAGTAGTGGAGTCATGGAGACCTGTGTAGCATATGTCAGGGAGATTTTGGTATCTACACAGAAGAAAGAGAAATGTAGATAAGAAGGAGAAATTTAGTTTGCTGCCTACTGTGCCCTGTAAAGGGGTGTATAATGAAGATATGAGTTTATGATTGATTGATTATAAATTTATTAAAGCCTCTAAGAATATTTTTGTGGGAAAGAATCCTAGCTAACTGTGGTACTAGGTGACCTGTATTTCACCCTGAGCTGATAGACTCCATAGTCGCAGCTACATACTGCACGCTCCTACGGTCACATGCACTACT
The DNA here is from genome assembly GCF_040802235.1 of Manis javanica. Taxonomy (NCBI): domain Eukaryota; kingdom Metazoa; phylum Chordata; class Mammalia; order Pholidota; family Manidae; genus Manis; species Manis javanica. Next base: position 129,186,928 of record NC_133158.1, on the reverse strand, counting down.
TAGAAACTGCGTTGCATAGAAACGTAAAACACAATAGAGTACATGTTGATAGGAAAGGTTTCGGTCAAGGAACAGAAAAACAATCACCTGTCTAACGCTTGACCAACCATGAATAGATTAGAAAGTGAAAGAAAGAAAAAAGCTTGCCTACACATATTAACCAACTGCCTATACTAATTAATCATCAGAACAATAAAAAATAATCATATCCTTGTGCAAAATAGTATAAATAAAGCTGTCATCGACACTTTGTCAAGAGACCACCTCCATCTGACTCCGTGTCCTGTCTCTCCATACGCCGACTCTGTCCTGCACCTTCGGGCATCCCACCCCTAGGCTGGAGCTGGTCTCCGGCACATTAGGAGATTAGATTTCAACGTATGAATTTAGTTGGGGACAAAAACATTCTGTCTACAGCACTGCTTTTGCCACTTGGTTTTCCTCTGCAGTCGTCCTAGATCACAAAGGCACATGTATTCAGCACTCAAAAACTATACCTGAATGTTTTTCTTATCTCTCATACATGTTTTTAAAAGAAGGTATTGCTGGTGCTGGTAGTGCTGCTTTTAGTAAATATTAAATTCATAGAATTACTTTTAGGGAGTTGAAATAGTTAACAATACCAAATATCTGAGATACAGAGTTTAGGTATTGGAAATTCTAAGCTTGCTTCCAAAATTTAAACTGTATTTCCTGTTTATAGACAACAACTGCATAAATACCACAGAATCTTACATTTTAATACAAATTTGCATCCATTAATTAATAATTAGTCCCAGGAAATCACCTTTAGTTTGGGACAACATTGCTGTTAGTTTATTTCCACACCTATTTAAATGCTCTCTGAGAAGTATAACACCTGCAGACCCAATTCGTTGGTTACAGTCTAAGTTTATTGGCAAGAGAAAGTGAGCAAATGTTCAATATACACCATAAATATCTAATCGCTAATGTAAACATCCTTGGCAAACAACTGTTCCAACAGTGCCCACTGAGTCCTGCTGGTGCGGCAGAGGGTGCTGCAGACTGAACACTGGGCCCGTTCCAAAACCCTGCTGTGACATTCTGAATAAACATGCCCAGATTTCTGAGGTGCATTTCATACAGCATTCTCACAGCCATAAAGGAAGAGGCCATGTTTATCACTGCAGAGCATAAAGAGAAGGAAATCACAGATGCCTCATGACTCAGCCTCTAAATGAACTAGAAAGCTGGTGTATTTGTACTAGTCTTGCCATTTGTGTGACTGGGCTAATCACCAGCTTCACTGTACCCCAAGAAACAGACAGTATACCACTAGGTATATTTTTAATCAGTTATAAGATTTTGTCCACATCTAGGAAAATCAGTCCAGAAACATGCATTTTCTTACCTACTCTGATCAGGAAAGCACAGCATGTGCCTTACTGTGACTATATTAAACTAATTTTTTTTTACTAAAATAATACAAAAAGCAGTTAAATAGGCATATTAAAGCTGGGAATGGTTAATGAAGTTATTTCTATTGAGGAAGTCATTTAAAATTTTAAAGGAAAGATGATGATGTTCAGGAGAATGGCAAGTAGAACAACATTAATATCAGTGAAATCACAATACTTCATAAGAATCACTGTTCTATACCACAGATGAGCAAACTTTTTCCATCAAGGGTGATAATAAATATGTTGACTGTGTGTGCCATACAGTGTTTGTAACTGTTCAGCTTTGCTACTGTATCAAGCTAAGTCATAGCCAATACATAAATGAATGAATGTGGCTGTGTTCCAATAAGCTTTATTTACAAAAATAAGCATTGGGCCAGACTGGCCCATTGGCTGTAGTTTGGCAACTCATGCCTATACTATTCAGTTGTGGTTGGAAATTGCTGATTGTATGGAAGACTGTACTCATTTTTTAAAAGGATAGTGTAGTTTTTAAAAATTCTTGTTCCACTCATCAGGTATTTAAGCTACATTAAGTTCTCCTTTTAGTAAATATGTTTTATTAGTTCAAATATAAAAAGAAAAGAAGCCAGTTATATTTGTTCTTTATTACACTGTATATATCATACTGGATTTTTCTCTATTTTTAAAAGGCAAGCTTCTGGTTAATTTCTGTATCTATAAAGCATTATGATAAAATTTGTCAGAAGGGGAAATGAGAACAATTTGGATCTCCAAAACAAAAATGGATTTCCAGAGCCACATCATTATGAAATGGGACATATTGATTATTGAGACAACTCAGCAAGCTGTTCTGATCAGTTCTCTCATGCCAGGATGTGTTTGTTTGATCAAAAAGAAGCCACCATTTCTCCTATTACCTTTGGGAGATTTCAAAAACAAATATATTTTGTTCTATATTCAGGAAAGTAGTACACTCCTGAGTGAGCAGCTGCTGATCACTTTAGGAGCTTTTGAGTTGAAAATCAAGGTACATGAATATTTTGGCTCAATCAAAACACAAATCAAAATTATCTCTTCATTGTGGATTCTCTATAACACTTTTCTCTTTCAAAAACTGAAACTCCTCAGTGAAACTGAACAATAAACCTAATATACCAGATGCTTTCCATCATTTCCTTGTTTCATGACTCACATATCCTGAAAGTATAATTTATGTCTATATATTAAATAAATTTTGTTGCCGGCAGCCAAGGCCTTATTTGCTGTGGACAAAAAGCTGGATTCTAGTTGTCTTCCTTGGCTGTGTCCTTGGGTAGTCTGTTGTGGAGCAAAAATTATTCCCAAAAATTGGAAGCAGAGTGAAAACACGTATAAACTGTATGGGTACCCATGCCACAGAGCTTAACCAAAACCCAAGAAATACCAGTATTTGTCAATGAACATCCAGTGACCCATGGAAATAAATTGGTGTGCCTTGTCAGACTGAGGGATATAGATGTCTTCTTGGCGAAGAAATGCCCCAAACTACTTTTGAGTAACAAGAAGTTGGCCAGGTCAGGAGCGATTTTAAAGCTAATGAAAAGGGGCTTCTCACTGTGTAAGGGGCTACAGAGCTCTCAGGTGAATTCTGTGTAATCAGAGGCAACTGAGCTTCCAGATGAATTTCCGGGCTGTGGAGCATAACAGTGTAATTCACAGTTTGGTGGACAATAAGGGAAAAATAACAATAACTCCTGAGCAGATCAGAATTGGCTTTAGGGCTTTTCCTGCAGAGGGTTCAGAGGCAGGAAAAGCAAAGTCTTTAACAGTGAGAAACCAAAGGAAATGAAAGCAGTGAGTAGGTACAACCTATAGAAAGCAAAACTCTAGAAGATTGCCATCTAGTGAAAGTGTTAGAGAGACTGCCACTACTCTTCGGTAATATATCTTGTGGAATACTGAAGAACAGAGGACCAAGTACTCAGCCTTAAAGCAGACAATGGTCATTGTTGATAGTGTCCTCTTAATTACTTTAGATTAGAAGCAGTGTGCTTACTTCTCACATACAAGAATATATACATGCAAACTGAGCATGTGGGTATGAAAGAGTGAAACAATTTTCCATGTATCTGTTTAGGCCACAGTACCAAGAACAACATTCCTCTTCTCTGAAGAGGCAGTGGTGAGAGGCAGGGAAGAATCATTTGAGGAAAAGGTTTATTCAGCATTTAAGCAATGGGAGAAAGCCATGTATGGAGTACTTAGCCCAGAAGTTATCCCTAACATCATGGCCGGCTCTGAAATGCTTTTCCATACCATTATGTAGACAGTTCCGAGAAGCACCATCTGGATGTGGCTACACAGCAAAACTGGAATTTCTGCTTCACCCAAATTCTTCCAATACCAAAGGATATCACATTGTAAATGGTATAATGGGAACATTAAATTCTTTAAGAACTCAGACAAGTATTTTCAGGATAAGAAGAAAAGAAATCATAGCAATTGACACAGAGTGAGTAAAACCAGGAAGCATTCAAGTCTGCTCCGGACCTCAGAACAGTTACCATGCAGGCCAGCAAGACAAGACAACTTAGAATCCAGAATGCACAAAAAGGAAAGGATTTGCAATACTTCCATGATCATTTGTGGCAACTTTATACTCTATCTGAAGGAGTAGAAATTTTGAATTAAAAAAATAATGTTCTTCACAGTGCTGTCCCATATACAGGCACACCTCCTTTTATTCCACTTCCCTGTATGAAGGTTTATGGCAACACTCCATCGAGCAAGTTTATGGGCAGCATTTTTCCACCATGTCTGTGTGTCTTGCTTTTTGGTAATTCTCACAACATTTCGAACTTTCTTATTATCATTATATTTGCTATCATGATTGGTGATCTGTAATGTCACTATTGTAATTATTTTGGGGAACCATGAGCCAAATCCATATAGGTGGTAAACTTAATTGATAAACATGGTGTGTGCCCTGACTCCTCCACTGACTAGCATTGCCCCCATCTCTCTCCCTTTCCTTGGGCCTGTTTATTCCATTAGACACAACAATACTGAAATGCGGCCAGTTGAGAACTCCGCAATGGCCTCTCACTCCTCAAGGGAAAGGAAGAGTAACATGTCTTTCACTTTAAATCAAAAACTAGAAATGATTAATCTTAGTGAGGAAGCATGTTGAAAAACAAGACAGGCTGAAAGCTGGGTCTCTGGTACCAAACAGTTATCCAGGTTGTGAATGCAAAGAAAAAGTTCTTGAAGGGAAACAGAAGTTCTATTCCAGTAACACAGAAATGATATGAAAAAAAAAACCCAAAAAACAACAAAAAGCAGCCCTGATGTTGATATGGAGAAAGTCTGAGTGTCTGGATAGAAGATCAGACCAGCCACAACATTTCCTTAAGACAAAGCCCAGAAAAAGGCCCTAACTCTCTTCAATTCCCTGAAGGCTGAGAGAGGTGAGAAGCTGCAGAAAAAAAGCTGGAAGCTGGCAGAGATTGGTTCGTGAGGCTGAAAGGAAGAAGCCATCTCCATAACACAAAAGAATAAGATGAAGCAGCAAGTGCTAGTAAGTAGTAGCTGCAGCAAGTAACCCAGAATATCCAGCTAAGATCAGTAACAACAGTGGCTACACTGAACAAGATGTTTTCAGTGTAGATGAAATAGCCTCATACTGGAAGAAGATGCCATGTAGCACTTTCATAGCTAGAAAGGAGAAGTCAATGCCTGGCTTCAAAGCTTCAAAGGACAGGCTTATTCTCTGGTTAGGAGCTAATGCAGCTGGTGACTGAAGCTGAAGCCATTGCTCATATACTATTCCCCAAATCATAGGGCCCTTTAGAATTATGCTGAATCTACTCTCTGTGCTCTATAAATGGAATGACAAAGCCTTGATGACAGCATATCTGGCTACATGGTTTACTGAATATTTAAGCCCATTGTTGAGACCTGCTGCTCAAGCTGGTGACTTATGCCATTCCCAAAATCATGGAGCCCTTCAGAATTATGCTAAATCTGCTGTGTAAAAATGGAATGACAAAACCTTGATGACATCACATTTGGCTCCATAGTGTACTGAATATTTAAAGCCCATCTCTGCTTCTTAGGGAAAAAAAAAATCCTTGCAAAATATAATGCTCACTGATAATTCACCTGGTTACCCAAGAGCTCTGATGGGTAACCAGGTGATTCATGTGTTCATGCTTGCTAACAAAGCATCCATTCTACAGCCCATGGATCAAAGAGTAATTTTGTCTTTGAGTATTCTTATGACATTTCCTAAGGCTATAGTTGCCATAGATAATAATTCCTTTGATGGATCTGGGCAAAGTAAATTGAAACCTTCTGGAAAGTATTCACCATTGTAGATACTATTAAGAGCATTTATTATTCATGGGATAAGGTCAAAATATCAACTTTCACAGGAGTTTGGAAGAAGTCAATTCCAGCCTGAATGAATGACTTTTTCAGGTTCAAGGTTCAGTGGAGAAATTAACTGCAGATGTGGTGGAAACAGCAAGGAAACTAAACTTAGCAGTGGAGCCTGAAGATGTGATGGAATTGCTGCAATCTCATGATAAAACTTGAGTGGAGGAGTGGCTTCATCTGGATGAGCAAACAAAGTGGTTTCTTGGAATGAAATCTATTCTTGGCACAGATTGAGTGAAGATTGTTAAAATGACAAAAAAGAATTTAGAATATTACATGAACTTAGTTGATAAAACAGTGACAGGGTTTGAGAGAATTGATTCCAATTTTGAAAGAAGTTCTACTGTGGCTAAAATAATATCGAAGAGCATTGCAGGCTACAGAGAACTCATTTGTGAAAGAAGGAGTCAGTTGATGCAGCAGATTTCAGTGTTGTCTGATTAAGAAACTGCTGCAGCCATGCCAAACTTCAGCCACCACCACGTGGATGAGTCAGCAGCCATGAACATGGCGGCAATACCTCCCACCAGCAAAACAGAGTATGACTCACTGAAAGCTCAGATGAGGGTTAGCATTTTTTAGCAATAAAGTATTTTTAAATTACGGTATGTATGTTTTTGGACAACCTATTTCCCACTTAAAAGCTGACAGAAGAGTGTAAACATAATTCTATATGTACTAGGAAACCAAAAAATTCATTCGACTCACTGTATCATGGTAGTCACCTTATTGTGGGGGTCTGGAGCCAAACCTGCAATATCTCCAAGGTGCACCTGGACACAGGTAAGTTCAACAAACCCATAGTTGGGTCCAGTCCCCAAGGATTTATGAAGTAGAGGTTGCTATATCCTGCAATGATGACATAAATAATGAAAATAAATAAATGCTTTGTTAAAAGTCTGCCATGAGAAAAACCCATGTCATTGTTTTTTTACACACTTGTTTCTAATATTCTTTCATTAGTTTCAAGTATCCCATTATGGGGCTGTGAACCAGTCGCTTCTTAGGGATATGGAATATGGTGAAGAAGAAAATAAAAGATTTTTTCACCAATTATGTAGTAAAGTTTTACAGTACTAATGCTAGGATATATTTCTTTATGTAGTCAAGAAATAATTATTGAGCAATTTCTTTTGCCAGGCTCTGTGCTAGGTGCTAGCAATACAATCGTGACACAGGCCTGGGTATGATACCAGTAGAAGTTGTGGGTTATTTTTGAGGTCAATTCATTCCCTCCAGGCATAGAAATGTACAGAATTCTCTATGAAATAGACCCTCCTTAACTATTTCATTAAATATTTTGATATTCAGAATAATCTAAATGAATAGGTCAATCTTACACTTGATCTCCTTACTGAATATGGTCTTAACAAGCTTATTTAAAATCAAATATACTACATTTTAAATCACACTGCAAAGACGGAAATTAGTCTTCTTAGACAAATGGATGGAGAATATGTTTATTAGATCAAAGTTTTTCAAATAGCACCTATATTAGCATGTCTTAGCAGGACCGAGATAGTAATTGGAACACATTTAAACCCTCTGGTGCCTTTTGTTTCTGAATCAAGGAAAAAATCTCAAAGTTCAAACACCTATAATATAAGGAGCAAGGGGGAAATTCTATACTGACAGATGAAATGCTAGTTTATAGATTCACCCAGAAGGGAAGCCATCTTAGCACTTCAAAGAGATAAGCTGTAAGGGTGCCTTCAGGCAGACCAGTATTTTCCTCAAATTGGATTTCTCTAATCCCTGAACTGTGACCAGCAAAGACTTCAGCCTGGAAAACTGATTTTTCAGCTATACTTCCTGAGGACTCACCAGAGTCACAAAGTAAAAGAAATAACAATTCTTCTTTATCGACTGCACTGATTAAATGAAATCACATGGTCATTTTATACCCACTAGTATAACTGAGAAATAGTCTTACAATTGGTTATCTCTTCATGGTTAAAATATTACATTCACTATGGGAGGGAGGTTGTTTATGTGCCATGTGGGGTGATACCTCATATAAGTATTTTGCTTGTTTGATTTCTTTAAGTTTTGTTCAATAAATATTGAACTGCCTGGCCAGAGCTTCTTCAAATGTTTCTAGAAAAGGAGAGTGGAAGATAAAGTGTGACCTCCATCTGATACTGTAGTAGGAACACAAAGACAAATAAAACATGGGTTCTACCCCCAAGGAGTCATAATCCAGAGGTTGCTGCAGCCAGCCATGATGACATAAACAATCACAATAAAACACTGCTTTTAATAGTTTTGTGCCTATGTTATTGTATGTCACCATGTATGGGCTGATAGACTGGACATATTCAGTCTGTCAAAAAGGGACAATGTTAAAGGGCTGAGTTTTCCACTGGATGCAGATCCAAGCATGAGCAGGAAAGGGATCCCTCAGGCATCTTAAAAGTAGCAACAACTCCACTAAGGAAAAAGGATTTTGAATTATCTTCCTTTCATGCTTCCAGAAGCAAAATAAGAAGAGTTTTTTCTTTCTTATACTCCCCAGTCTCTTTGGGAATCTTTTCTGGTACTTCCTGGTTTTTCAGCCATAAATAATTCAATAGGTAAATTCCATTAATGACAGGGGCACATGTCATCTGGAGTCATTAATTAAGATTCATTTACATTTTAAAATGTCTCATTTTTTATTAACAGAAACTTTATTATTAGTTATTTTTAACTGTCAGCATTAGATTTTCTTTCTTGTCAAAGAATTATTAACTCAGTAACTCAGTCATTTTAGCACTATTATTAATTTTCTAACCATGGTGAATTTTAAGACTTTTTTCTCTGTCATTTTTCATCTTGAGATGGGTCTACATAGCACCAAATACCAGGTAATTACCTAGATTTAATTAGGTTTTTATCTCAAGATGTTTGTAAGTTTCTCATGGACAGAATTTATTCAGAATGGACCTATTTTTAAAGTAGTATAGCACCTGGCAGTAAGTAGCTTGTTTTCCATAAATAATGTTGTATTTATTGTTTCTTCAGCATCTCAAATCTGTCCAGGCTGGTCTCAGATACTTATAGATCACTCCTTTACTTTCTGATTTCTACCTTTTAACATCAATCAAGTACTTCTTTAATCTCTAGTTATTCTTTAATACTATCTTCAACTGTTAGATGAAAGATGAACAGATCAGAATTTCAGACAACTGTGGCCTTGATTTTTTTAAAGAAATTTCACTTATCTGGACTTTAGCATCCTACTCTGCAAAATAATGGTAAATGGGATAGGTGGAATACATATAAAGTTTCTTACAGAACTAAAAACCTGAACTTTATAATAAAATTTCCTAAGACTAGCTTCAGAATATATGCTTATCTTGCCCAACTAGACAGAATATTCAAAGTTTAAATTAAATGAAAGGGCAACATAACATTTAAGCTTCCACTTAAAACAGCATTTAAGTATAAATATATCCTTAGAAATTCTAAGTATATATGCTTTTCTTTGGAATTAAAAATGCTGTTTTTCAAAGGGTGGCAATGTTATGCAGAATAGATGTTCCAAGGCTAGAACTGAGATCAATGGTCATAATTTGCAAAAAGATAGATCCAAGCTCAATATATCAAGACCTTTTTAACAGCCAGAGTTTTCCAATAAATAGATGGACTGCTCAGCAGGTATTAGGTTACCCCTCAAGGGAATTAAGGCAGAAACCAACTAACCACTCGATATTAATGAGAAATTGGACTAAAGAATCTTTAAAGTTCCTTCAAGTCCTGAGATGTGGGATGTTAAGACACAGGCTAAATTTCTGAATTTATTTTTTGAAATCAGTCTCTTTCCAACAATAGGATGTGTTAGGAGATAGAAAAGCCTTTTCATCAATTTTTTATAGTGCTCAGCCATTAGGGTGCAGACACTTTCAAAGATCAAGGCTTACAGAGGTCTTAAGATGTACTAGTTTTTTTCCTAAAAAAGGATAAATATCGGAGAGAGTCCATATAATAAGCTGAATTTATAATGTTTTTCCCTACAGGAAAAAAATTATCAGTCACAATGGGTAGAAATACAGCCCACTGTATGATAGATCAGATGGACTGATAATAGTCCTATGAATTAAAAACCATCATTGTCATCTATATACAAATAATTCCTAGATAAATGCACTGAAGACATGGAGAACCCATGGCTCTGGCAGTTTACATTTTTATTATGCAGAGAAGCAGTTATTTTTGAGTCACAGATCCCTTTGAAAATCCAACAAAGCAACGGATGAGGGATTATGAACATAAAGCATGTCAGTGGGTCCTTTCTTAATCCTTCCCAACTCTACATCATTTAGAGCAGACTTATTCTTAAAGCCTTACAGTGTGTAGAGAAATTAGTTTACATTCTACAAATAATAATGTTCTATTTAGTGGTTTTTCAGATATTAAATCATGTCTAAGTTGGTCTCTGGCCTATTGAGACTTAAAGATACCTTTGCTTAAATAAGATCAGGACTCTGTTGTGTTCCAAGTTGAAAGAACTGATGAAAACTTTATTCCCTATGCCTACATGAGCATTTGGCAAGTAGCTTCAGAGAGCAAGACCAAGGAAAAAAATTCCTGTCCTTGGAAGAGACTGGTTCTCAAAAATCAGATGCCTCTAAAAAGAAGGACCTACATATGCTCACTCAAATGTGCTGGGTTTCCCTGAATGAAAAAGACCAGGAGATGGAATATCTAATCTCTAAAACAAGAAGAGAGCAAAGAGACTGAAAAGAGAAGAAATCTGAGGAATTTCTACTAGCAATGCAACAGGACCTGACAACCTGCGCAATTATGGACCAGAAACGCAGGTGCTCTAGTAAGATCCCTGCTACTTAAAACAGTATAATTGGTAGACCTGAGCCGAGAATATCCAAGCGGAATGTCAATTCAGCTAAGAGAGATGAAAAGCTAGAGTTGATCAGACAAAACAAAGAGAACAGATATCCTGCGATGGAGAACTGCTAGAGGAGATAAACTAAGATCTGAACAAAAATATATCCACTTGAGAATTTTTCAAGTGAAACATGAAGACTTCCTGGAGCTAAAAGATACAATTTCCCAACTTAAATATTCAACAGATGAGTTAAAGAATAAGGCACTATGATACCCAAATAAGTGACTTGGAAGATCAAGTGTGAGAAATCTCAGATTATCTTAAAGTAGAAAGTAAACTACAGAGATGAAAAATCCCAAAGGGAAAATAAAATAAGAGAATGAAAGGACAGATTCACAAAACCTACCATGAGGATATTATTAGTTTCAGAAGAAACAGGAAGAGATGAAGAAAAAACAAATAAATAAATATCAGAGGGAAAATTTCCCCATGACTTGGGAGAGACCCAAGTCCTAGGAAGGGGTCAGGAAGGGCTGGATTAATAAGAGAAGATATGCAATGAAGCACACCCTGGTAAACTCCTTGACCTCTCAAGATAAGTCTTTAAAAAATATATTACAGATGTTCCAGCAGCAAGAACAACTTAGTTAAAGTGCAAATTAAAGCCAGACTAGTACCAAACATCTCATCTTCAATCTGGGGTTACAAGTAGCCAATGGCATAGCATCCAACAGAACCACTAAAAGAAAAGGACTGTAATCTAAGAATTCTACACCTAAGCAACATATCAATTACTGTTTGAAGTTAAAGAAAATATTTTAGAAGACACAAGACTTCAGAGAATATATCACCAATGTACTACAACCAAGGAAGACAGGGGAGAAAATATCCTAATCAAGGAAAATTCACATGTTAGTTATTAGTCATATTGCCCCTAAACTATCATGCCAAAACAAAAATAATTAGGTAGAAGAATAGTAAAATCAATCCAACTGTAACAATTAAAAATATAGAAAAGAACTCTGGAATTATTAAGGGGGAGCTTGGGCATACTGAACAGAAACTTGAATAAATTTTAATATATTCACAAATATATTATGTGTTACTTAATATATTTATAAATATAAAATATAATTTTATATATAAAGTATAATGTATATTATATATTATGAATATTTATATATATAAATAAGAAACAGTTACTATATGATAAAGACAAAAAACACAATGTGTAGGTATATAACTGTCATAAACCTGTATGTAACAATCAACAACTGCTATTTCACAAATCAAAATTTCTTAAAGTACCTGGATAGCCTAGAAAAAATGTTATTGTGGGAGTCATCAATATGTTTCTGTCAGAATTCTATATACTGGAGATAGGTTTTGATCACATAAAAATTAAATAATATGACTCATTTAATGTGATTTAATAAATACATAGAATTATATATTCTTCAAAAGAAACAGGAGAATTTCAGTAAATGCATGTTGATAGAATATTTAAACAATCAGTAATCTGTCCACAAAGACAACCTTCACAAAATTCTTTTAAAGTAAAGAACAGGTCAGAGAGGAAAAGATGGTGGTATGAACAGGGTAGGGGAAATCTCCTCCGAAAACCATATATATTTTGAAAAAAGAGCAAATACAACTATTCCTAAAAGAGTGACCAGAAGATACAGTACACCAGCCAGGCTACATCTGCAAGAACTCAACATCTCAAGGAAAAGGGTAAGATACCAAGTGCAGGAGGACCCGAGCACTCCCTCCACTCCAGCTCACTGTTGGGGAGAAAAGAATCAGAGGGGGGAGGGAGTGGAAGCTCAGGACTGCTAAATAACCAGCCCTAGTAATCTGGCCTGGGAGCACAGACACACATTGCGTGGTGCTCTGAATATTAGAAGGGCAGAAAAGCAAAATTGGAAACTAAAGCTGTGAACTGGTTCCCACAGCCAGCTGCTCTGGGACAAAAGAAAAGCAGGTGCTTTAAAGGTCTTAAAGGGACAGGGGGTTAACAGGTGGACAAAATTGCCATGGCACACTCAGCCCAGCAGGCTGGGAACTTTAAGGAACATCAGGCACCCTAACTCCCTGGTTGGCAACACAACTCTGAGACCCATCGCAGTGATAAGCAGCCAGCCGTTCCTTCCACCCCACCAGCACCTACAAGCAAACTGGCTGTGTGCACCATTGCTGCAGATTAGCCAGAGAGTAGCCTGGCCTACAGAAACCACACAGCTTAACACAGAGGCTTCTCCCTGTGCACAGCAAACTGGCCCAGAGCCAGAGGCTGGGCCCTGTACACGGTTGACCGGCACAGACAGCAGAAAGAGGTACAGAGACCAGGAAGCATGAAGGGGCCTTGTTCTCATGACAAAACATGCATCACTCGCCTGTAACCCCCACCAGTGACTAGGCCATCCCGAGGGCTGCTCCGCCCATGGCAGCCCAGGGGATTAACACAGAGGCTGCTCCCTGTGTGTGGTTAACTGGCACAGACAGCAGAGACAGGCAAGGCAACTGGCAAGCAGGAAGGGACTCTGTCCTCCCAGCTGAACACACAAACCACTTGCCAGTGATCACTCCCATTGCCATGAAAAGGCCGAAGAACCTTGTTCAGTCCAAAATCCCTCAAATATCAGGGAGAGGGCTTGGTGAGACTGAAATCACCAATCTTCCTGAAAAATAATTCAAAATAAAAGCCATAAGCATGCTGATGAAGCTACAGAAAAATATTCAAGAGCTACGGGATGAATTCTGGAGGGAGATAACAAAAATGAAACAAACAATGGAGGACTTAAGAGCAGACTGGATGAGGTGCAAGAGACTGTTAATGGAATAGAAATCAGAAAACAGGAATGCAGAGAAGTTGAGACAGAGAGAGATAAAAGGATCTCTATGAATGAAAGAATACTAAGAGAACTGTGAGACCAATCCAAATGAAGCAATATTCACATTTAAGGGTACAAGAAGAAGAGGAGAGAGAAAAAGGGAAAATGTCTTTGAAGAAATAATTGCTGAAAATGTCCCCAATCTGGGGAAGGAAATAGTCTCTAAGGCTATGGAAGTCCACAGATCTCCCAATATAAGAGACCCAAGGAGGAAAACACTAAGACATATAATAATTAAAATGGCAAAGATCAAAGACAAGGACAGAGTATTAAAAGCAGCCAGAGAGAGAAAAAAGATCACCTACAAAGGAAACCACAGCAAAGGAAGCAGACCAACTAAATACTAACTAAATGTGAAATAAAATCAGCTATCCACAAAATTAGTCAAGGGAAACACAAAAAGTACAGAATAAAACACCTAACATATACAGAGTGGAGGAAGAAGAAAAAGAAGAGATGGAAATAAAGAATCATCACACTGTGTTTATAATAGCATCATAAGTGAGTTAAGTTAGATGGATAGATAGTAAAGAAGCTACCCTTGAACCTTTGGTAATCACAAACCAAACCCTACAATGTCAATAAGTACATATAAGTACATATCTATCTATAATCACCCTAAATATAAATGGACTGAATACACCAATCAAAAGACACAGAGTTATAGAATGGATAAAAAAGCAAGACCCATCTATATGCTGCTCTTGTAGAGACTCACTTCAAACCCAAAGACATACACAGACTAAAAGTGAAGGGATGTAAAAACATATTTCATGCAACTAACAGAGGTAAGAAAGCAGGAGTTGCAGTACTTGTATCAGACAAAATAGACTTCAAAACAAAGAAATTCACAAGAGACAAAGAAGAATATTACATATGGTAAAGGGGTTAATCCAACAAGAAGATATAACCATTATAAATATCTATGCTCCCAACACAGGAGCATCTACAGATACAAAACAAATACTAACAGAATTAAATGAGGAAATAGAATGCAATGCATTTATTTTTGTAGAATTCAACACTCCACTCACTCCAAAGGACAGATCAAACAGAAAATAAATAAGGACACAGGGGCACTGAACAACACAGTAGAACAGATGAACCTAAGAGACATCTATAGGACTTTCTACACAAAAGCAGCAGGATACACATTCTTCTCAAGTACACATGGAACATTTTCCAGAATAGACCACATACTAGGCCACAAAATGAGCACTAGTAAATTAAAAAAGATTGAAATTTAACCAAACAATTCTCATATCACAAAGGTATAAAACTAGAAATAAATTGTACAAAGAAAACATAAAGGCTTACAAACATATGGAAGCTTAACAACATGCTCTGAAATAATCAATGGATCAATGACCAAATTAAAACAGAAAACAAGCAATATATGGAGACAAATAAAACAGCACAGTGCTCCAACTTCTGTGGGACACAGCAAAGGCAGTTCTAAGAGGAAAGCATATTGTAATACAGGCCTATTTAAAGAAGGAAGAAAAATCCCAAATGAATAGTCTAAAGCTACAATTATTGAAACTGGAAAAAGAAGAACAAATGAGGCCCAAAGTCAGCAGAAGGAGTGACATAATAAAGATCAGAGAAGAAATAAATAAAACTGAAAAGAATAAAACAATAGAAAAAAATTAATGAAACCAATAGCTGGTTCTTTGAGAAAATAAACAAAATAGATAAGCCTCTAGCCAGACTTATTAAGAGAAAAAGAGAATCAACACACATCAACAGAATCAGAAATGAGAAAGGAAAAATCACAGACACAATGGAAATACAAAGAATTATTAGAGAATACTATGAAAAACTGTATGCAAACAAACTGGATAACCTAGAAGAAATGGACAGCTTTCTAGAAAAGTTCAACCTTCCAATACTGACCCAGGAAGAAACAGAAAATCTAAACAGGCCAATTACCAGCAATGAAATTGAATCAGTAATCAAAACACTACCCAAGAAAAAAATTCCTGGACCAGATAGATTCACTGCTGAATTTTATCAGACATTTAGAGAAGATATAATACCCACTCTCCTTAAAGTTTTCCAAAAAATAGAAGAGAAGGGAATACTTCCAAATTCATTCTATGAAGCCAGCATCACTCTAATACCAAAACAAGGCAAAGATCCCACAAAAAGAGAAAATTACAGACCAATATCTCTGATGAACATAGATGGAAAAATGTTCAACAAAATATTAGCAACCAAATTCAAAAATACATCAAGAGGATCATACACCATGATCAAGTGGGATTCATCTCAGTGATGCAAGGATGGTACAACTTTAGAAAATCCATCAACATCATCCACCACATAAACCAAAAGGATAAAAGCCACATGATCATCTCCATAGATGCTGAGAAAGCATTCGACAAAATTCAACATCCATTCATGATAAAAACTCTCAACAGAATGGGGAAGAGGGCAAGTACCTGTACATAATAAAGGCCAAATATGACAAACCCACAGCCAACATCATACTTGACAGCGAGAAGGTGAAAGCTTTTTTCTAACATCAGGAACAAGACAGGGATGCCCACTCGCCCTGCTTTTATTCAACATAGTACTGTAAGTCCTAGCCATGGCAATCAGACAACACAAAGAAACAAAAGACATCCAGATTGGTAAGGAAAAAGTCAAACTGTCACTGTTTGAAGATGACCTGATATTGTATATAAAAAATCCTAAAAAATCCAATCCAAAACTACTAGAACTAATAACTGAATTCAGCAAAGTTGCAGGATACAAAATTAATACACATAAATATGCTACATTCCTTTACACTAATGATGTACTAGCAGAAAGAGAAATTAGGAAAATAATTCCATTCACAATTGCATCAAAAAGAATAAAATAACTAGGAATAAACCTAACCAAGGAAATGAAAGACCTATACCCTGAAAACTACAAGACATTCTTAAGAGAAGTTAAAGAGGACACTAATAAATTCAAATTCATCCCATGCTCTTGGGTAGAAATAATTATTACTGTCAAAATGGCCATTCTACCTATAGCAATCTACACATAAAATGCAATCCCTATCAAAATGCTGACAGCATTCTTCAACAAACTGGAACAAATAGTTCTAAACTTCATGTGGAAAAACAGAGGACCCTGAATAGGCAAAGCAATCCTGAGAAGGAAGAATAAAGCAGGGGGGATCTTGCTTCCTAACTTCAAGGTCTGCTACAAAGCCACAATAATCAAGACTATTTGGTGGTGGCAGAAGAACAGACCCATAGACCAGTGGAACAGAACAGAGTCCAGATGTTAACCCAAGCATATATAGTCAATTAATACATGATAAAGGAGCCATGGATATACAATGGAGAAATGACAGCCTCTTCAACAGCTGGTGTTGGCAAAACTGGACAGCTACATGTAAGGGAATGAAAATGGATTACTGTCTAACTCCATACACAAAAGTAAATTCAAAATGGATCAAAGACCTGAATATAAGTCATGAACCATAAAACTCTTAGAAAAAAACATAGCCAAAACTCTCTTGAATATAAAACATGAGTGACTTCTTCATGAACATATCTCCATGGTCAAGGGAAACAAAAGCAAAAATGAACAAGTGGGACTATATCAAACTAAAAAGCTTCTGTACAGCAAAGGACACCATCACCTGAATAAAAAGGCATCCTACAGTGTGGATATAGAAAAGTAAGTATAAGATAATGCCATATAAATGACATATCCAATAAGGGGTTGACATCCAAAATATACAAAAAGCTCACGCATCTCAACAAACAAAAAGCAAATAAGCCGATTAAAAAGTGGGCAGAGGATCTGAACAGACACTTCTCCAAAGAAGAAATTCAGTAGGCCAAACAGGCACATGAAAAGATGCTCCACATCACTAATCATCAGAGAAATGCAAATTAAAACCACAATGAGATATCACCTCTCACCAGTTAGGGTGGCTAACATCCAAAAGACAAACAACAACGAATGCTGGCAATGTTGTGGAGAAAGAGGAACCCTCCTACACTGCTGGTGGGAATGTAAATTAGTTCAACCATTGTGGAAAGCAGTATGGAGGTTCCTCAAAAAACTCAAAATAGAAATACCATTTGACCCAGAAATTCCATTTCTAGGAATTTACCTTAAGAATGCAGGAGCCCAGTTTCAAAAAGACATGCACCCTTAATGTTTATCACAAAAGTATTTACAATAGACAAGAAATGGAAGCAAACTAAGTGTCCATTAGTAGATGAATGGATAAAGATGAGGTACATATACACAATGGAACATTATTCAGCCATAAGAAGCAAACATATCCTACCATTTGCAACAACATGGATGGAGCTAGAGGGTGTTATGCTCAGTGAAATAAACCAGGCAGAGAAAGACAAATACCGAATGATTTCACTCACCTGTGGAGCATAAGAACAAAGCAAAAACTGAAGGAACAAAACAGCAACCAACTCACAGAACCCAAGAATGGACTAACAGTTACCAAACGGAAAGGGACTGAGGAGGATGGGTGAGAGGGGAGGGATAAGGAAATTAGGGGCCATTATGATTAGCACACATAATGTGGGGAGTGGTCATGGGGAAGGCAGTATAGCACAGAGAAGACAAGTAGTGATTCTATAGCATCTTACTACGCTGATGGACAGTGACTGTTATGGGGTATATGGTGAGGACTTGATAATGGGGGGACTCTAGTAACCACAATATTGCTCATATAATTCTATATTAATGATACCAAAAAACAAAACAAAAAAAATGTATAGACTAGGTCACAACATTCTCTGGGCATAACCTAATGCAATTAATTTTCTAGAAATTAATAAATCAGAAAAAAATATATAATTCAGGCAATAAACAAGAAGCTCATATTTGTAATATAGAAAAAGCTCTTATAAATTGACATCAAAAAGACAAATAACCCAACAGGGAAATTAAACAGGAAAAAAAAGCGCATATGAATGATTGTGTACAGAAAAGATATCTAAAAGCATAAGAAACATAGGAAATATGACTAATTCACTGATTATCATCAATAGGGAAAGAGCTGAAAATGTGTGTTGTCTACACTATATACAATATGAACTATATTCCATGTATCTGGGAAGATATGCAGAAATTCAAAACAATTAATTAAAGACATCACTTGATTGGAATGATTCCCACTGCATAATATTTAAAAAACCAAGACTGACTAATATTTCTAAAGACAGAATGTAGATTAGTGGTCACCTAGGCCTGGTGATGAGAACAGGGTATCTGTAAATCACATGACCGATCATACTGGGTTGGTGAAAAAGTTCTAAACTGGATTATGTGATGGCTGTATAACTAACATTACTAAAATCACTGACCTGTGCATTTAAAATAGGTGAATTTTATGCTACTTAAATTATATCTCAATAAAATTGTTTAAAACATTTAAATAGCCATCTGTGGTTAGTTGCTACCATAGGATTGTATAAATACAGAAAAGAGAAGATATAGAAAAGTAGGTATAACATAACACCATTTTTACTTTTTTGCAATACAAATAATTGAAAGAGATAAAAGGGAAGAACCAACCAAAAATAAAATAAAAATGAAAGATTACACTAAAAATAGAATATATGTGATGACATTTCTGCATTTATATAATATGATATATATGTGTGTGATATGTGCAAAAACTTTAAGATACCTTTAATGAATTCTAAAAATCTTCAGCATAGTATCATTATGCACATCCAAGTTAGTGTATGATTCCCCTCTAGTGACAGTGAGTTGCCCTAATGATGCATCCATATGGACTTTCATCAGAAGTCCATAAACTGTAAGTGGTCATTATAGATGCTTTTGTTTTTATTATCTTGATGATTACCTAAATATAAAAAAAAATCAGAAAATGATTTTTATTGGTGCAATTATTGGCTTGCTATTGTTATGGCAAATACTAGAATTGGGCTCTCCCTGGTAAAATTAAGGGTATTCAAAAAGTGTGTATTGACTAAAATACACTCTCCTTCTTCCAGTCCTTTGCATGAACAAGACATAAGAACACAGTGGTTTGTAGCCTGAATTCTTAGGGAAGATACCAAAACAAAGCTTGATCAATAAGCATCTCTATGTCCAGCTATCGTAAACCAGCAAGACTATGAAAGTATCAAAACCATGCCTCCAGAAAAGCCGTCATGTCATCCTTGAGTGAACCTTTGATTCCATGCAGAGATTGAAGCACTTAGAAGGGCAGAAAACTCTACTTCATCAAGCTAACAGAAAAGATTATATAAGCTGTTTTCTGCCTGTGTATTTATGTTTGATGGTTTAATAATGTTCTTATGTAGTAAAAGATTGGTTTGGATTCCTTTCCTTACAACCTGGTAGTTAGACTTAGGGGCTCTACTAACTCTCATCTCATTGAACTTTATTGCCTACTACTATTCACACCTAAGAGATGTGGGTAGCCAAATGTCAGTTCACAGCAATAAATAAAAATACCTTTAAAAAAGAAAAGTATGTTATGTTTTCACTTAAAAAATGATGCCATAAATGCATATAAACAAACTTTTTATATTCAATTTCAGAGAGGTCACAGGCCTGCTGAAATCAGAGACTTCTAGGTGAACTGCCAACAGGTAAGCACTTGAGATATAGACATGCACAGTCAAACCTTACACCGGTGGATAAAACGTGAAAGTCGAAGGACACACACAGGATCCCTGATCCAGTTCAGTTTAGTCTAGCACACCTGCAGAAGTGAACTTTCAATAATGTCCTGCAGGATAGGGTAGTTTTCTGGCAACAGGAATCTGCAGTTGTTCTGCTAGCACAGACAGTATATATGCAGCAATTTGGCAGATTTTTTATCATAGCCTGCTAGTGAACAGCTGAGATTTCACTATAGCAAAGTTATTTTAGAAGTTTCCTTTATTGTTTGACAATTTGGAAAACAGGCTCACAAACAAGAGAATGGCCAAAACTTTGTCTCACTGGGAAACATACAGTACAGGAGGTGATCCTAAGAAATTAAAAAAATTAAATTAGGCACAGCAGGGACAAGGAACCTTGAATGCATAATTGGAGATTTTGATTTAATTGAAATGAGTACACCAAGAGAGGCTTTTGAGTAGCTCAATGGGTGACTTTTATCAACAAAGGTTACTGAGAAGAAAAAATAACTGGCATTTTAGAACTAATAGAAGGGAAGTTGGGAAGTCTAAAAGCAACTAAGAGAAAAACATAAAATGAGAGTAGCTGAATATGAAATTGTGAGGAAACCAGATAAAATGGAAGTATATTTAAGACAAAGACGCTATATACAATCAGATGATAGTGAAGCGAGAAAGGACAAAGTTTCATTTCCCCACTGACGTAGGTGATACAAATATACAGCCCATCCACACATCAACAACAGATCAATATTCTAAAAGTGTTACTTCCAACATGCTACTTTTCTGTCCCTGAAGGAAAGAATTTGATTTGAAAATCTTAGAAGAAGGTCTAAATTCTTTATCTTGAAATTTGGGAGTTTCTATAGTGTGGTCCCAGATTATCTTCCCCAAGCATACCCTCAATAGTAGTTTCCGAAATTAAAGCAAAAGAAGGTAAAACATAAACTGTTAAAAAGTGGCAAGAGCTCTGCCCAGGAGACCAGGCAGGAAGCCAGTACAGACCACCCTGAGCTAACCAAAGACTTGAATGGGTGGGGTACAATTTTGTTTAATAGGTTGGGCATAATTTTTTGACCCTCTCCAGGGTAGGATATTAAGTGAATAAATTTAGCCAGTGCCGGCTAATAATATGATTTCCTGGCACTCCATTAGCACTGCCTTAATAAGGTGGTGGAATCCACTTTGACTCCACCTTTACCCAAAAGGCAGCAGATGGTTCCAAAAGAGACTTTCTGGGAAACTGCAGGCTGGAGTTAGCTGCATGGTAGTTCAAGTACCTAAGAAGTGGACCCTTGCTAGTACATTTTACACTTGATAAATAATTAGTATCTAGCAATTTAAGGCATGCAATTTCTTCCTCAAGTTTCCATAGATTTTAGCTCTAACTCCATTATCATTTGGATTTTAGTTTACTTTTATATAGGTGTTTTTCTTTGGTTTTACATTTTTCTCACATACGCTGTGAACACACACACAATGGGTTTCAAACGGGAGCATTTGATCTCTGTCTGTGCTTAACTTGCCTGGAAGATGTCACAATTGCCCCTTCATGGTAATCAAAAAGTACTTCTGTCTCTTCCTCTGAAAAATCACAGCTCTCAGGTGAGGAAGAAGGGGAAATAGTACATCTCTCACATCCTTAGTTCAGTTTTGAGAGTGAGAAGAGATGAAAGAAGATGAAAAGAGACTTTAAAACACACAGAAAACTCCTGTTTTTACAAAGGAAAAAAATTGTGGTGTTCAAAACACTACAGAGCAATGTAAGCAGGAAATCCAATTCTCAAACAAATAAAAGACCTCTCACAAAAGAAATCTTATGTGACCCGAGACAATAAACCTCTGTACAGTTCAGCAATTAGTTTTATAGCTAAAATCATCAAGCTTTGTCTTCAGACACCCACAATTCTTGGTACTTGAAATGTTCAATACCCATTGTGTTCAAATTATTGCCACTCCATAATTTCCTTGATTTCATTCAACAGAAAATGGAAGGTGAAGGTACCCTAAGTAAGCTAACTCTCTTTCATAGCAGCCATTTAAATCAGGAAGAGCTCAAGGTTCTATATGTGGTCTGTTAAGAATTTCCTAGACTTAAGTGAGAGATTTGCTCTTCTGAGCAAATATAAACCAACGATGAATTTATGATATGTATTGCTTTTTGTTTTTTAATTAATAAATTTTTTTTAAAAGAATGGACAACTTGAAACAAAGCTTTGAAATGAGGGTAAAATCGATATACTGGGTATCGTTTCAGAAGTGGAGTGTAGAGTTCAGGCAGCCCCAGAGGGAGCTAGGTCCTGGGTACTAGGCATGAGCAATGACCTGAAGGGAACACCAGGAAAAATGGGTCCTGGGCAGGGGCAGATTGGGTGGGTGCAGTTTAGCACCTAGAGCATATGGTGTCTGGTAACAGGATCGTCGATGACTGCCATCAGAGAGTTAACTGATAGGAAGAAGTCCCTGCCAGTAAAGGTGCACTGTGAGGGTGCTCTGGCCAATCGCAGGCAAGACGGGCAATAAAGAGTGGACCTCAGCTCCTGGACTGCTGCATAGTGATGTGATTTTAGTGACTGAAGAAAAGTGGAAGGGGCAAGTCATAGTTACATTGTACAACCACTACCAATAGAGATTCACTGAAACACTACAGAGGATCAGGCATTGTACTTAACCCATTATGAGAAACATCTCATTGATGAAATACTAGCCTCAATTCACAAGTGAGGAAACTGGTGTGTGAGTAACTCAGTTCTCAAATTCTCTCAGCCAGTAAGTGCCAGAGCCAGATTTATCCAAGGGCAGACTTACTTGGCTCCAGAACTCTCAAGCATTGTGCTTTACTCTACCATGCTCGGAAGAACACAGGTTCTTGGAGGAACTAAGTTGTGGACATAGTATGCTTACAGAGCATTTTATGTTTACATGATTTTATACATAAGGAAATTGGGGCCCAAACAGGTTAACTGACTTGTGGAAGATCACACAGATAAAAAATCTATAGCACTCTAGAATTTACAAAGCACTTTCCCTCGGATGCATAGTATCAGAACTAAGATAGAAACCTAAATATTAGATTCAGTGTTCAGTGATCTAACAGACAAGTAAGGTTGACTTGAACACTAAATCATCTTAAAAAAAAAAAAAAGTTGTGAGACCTTGGATTAGGCCAAGAGTTCTTAGATAATACACCAAAAGCATGAGCCAGAAAATAAAAATAGTTAAAGCAAACTTATCACAAAAAACTTTTAATCTATGAAAGACACTGTTAAGAAAGTGAAAAGGTGATTCAAATTATAATTTATTTATGTATCATATATCCGGCAAAGGACTTACATCCAGAATATGTAAAGCACTCTCAAAATTCAACATTAAAAAAAAATCACCCAATCTAAAAAATAGCAAAAGATTTTAAAAGACACTTCACTAAAGAAGATATACAAATGGAAAATAAACTCAATGTCATTAGTCATTAGGGAAATGAATGTTAAAATCAGAATGAGATATTATTACACACCTATTCGAACTGCTAAAAGTTAAAGAACTCACATTGTGGAAAGGATGTGGAGCAACTGTATGATAATGCACAATGGTACAGCCACTTTGGAAGATAGTTGGACTGTTTTTATACGAACATACACTAGCCACACAACCCAACAATCCCATTTGTAGACATATATACAAGTGAAATGAAACAAGTTCACAGAAACAACCACAAACTAACACTTTAGAGCATTTTATTCATAATTGCTGAAATACTAGAAACAATTGGCAAAAACTGTTGTACATACATTCAATGCAATACTACTCAGCAATAAAAAGAGTTGAACTACCAGTACATGCAATATGAATGAATTCCAAAAGCATTTAGCTAAAGGAAAGAAGCCATACCCAAAGACTACATACCAGATGATCACATTTATGAGACATTCTGAGAAAGGCAACAACCATTGGTCAAAGAACAGATGAACAATTACCAGTGGTTGGATAGAAGAGGGGTTGGCAGAGTGAGCGGTATTCTGAATAGACATTTTTTCATAAGAGACATACAGATGGCCAACAGACAGAAGGAAAGATGCTTGAAATTGCTTATCATCAGGGAAATGCAAATCAAAACCACAATGACACGTCACCTCACACCAGTCAGAATGGCTAGTGATAACTCAAAAAATAACAAGGCAAAGAAATGTAGGAAAGAGGACCATTCCACTTTGTTGGTGGGAATGTCAATTGGTCCAGCCACTGTGGAAAGCAGTATGGAGGTCTCTCAAAAAACTAGAAATAGAAATACCATCTCACCCAATTCTACTTCTGGTAATTTACCAAAGGAAACAAATCACTCATTTGAAAAGATATATACACCCCTATGTTTATCACAGCATTGTTTATAATAACCAAGATATGGAAGCACCTAAGTGTCCATCAATAGATGAAAGGATAAAGATGATGTGGTATGTATGTGAATGCGTGTGTATACATGTACACACACACACACACACACACACAATGGAGTATTACCCAGCTACAAAAAAGAATGAAATCTTGCCATTTGCAACAACATGGGTGGACCTAAAGGGTATTTTTCTAAGTCAAATAAGTCAGAGAAAGACAAATACCATATATTTTTACTTGTATGTAGAATCTAAAAAATAAAACAAATGAACAAACAAAACAGAAATAGAGTCATAAATGCAGAGAACAGTCTGGTGGTTGCCATGGGGGCAGAGAAAGGGGATGAACAAAATAAATGAAGGGGTACAAAGGCATCAAAGTGGTACAAGCTTTCAATTATAAAATAAATTAGTCACTGGGATGAAAAGTACAATGTAGGAAATATAGTCAATAATACTGTAATATCTTTGTATGTTGACAGATGGTAACTACTTTTATTGTGTTGAGCATTTAGTAATGTATATAATTATCAAATCACTATGTTGTACACCTGAAATCAATATAATATTGCCTACCAACTATTTCTTAATTAAATTTTTAAAAATAAAAAGTAGAAAATGAACAGGCAGAATGAGGAAATTTTTTTGGTGATGAAACTCTTCTGTATCTTAATTGTGGAGGTGGACACGAGATTTTTGCATATTAGTGAAATGTATAGCACTATATACCAAAAAAAGAAACTTACTATAAATTAGATAAATTAAAAAATAAAAACCTTTAAAAAGTGAGTATATACTTACTCTTACACAATAAACTGTGAGAGTGTGTATAAAGAGCAGGAGAGAAAGCAATTGATTGACATTTTGCCCAAAGATGGGTCTCATATGAAAGTATAAGAATGACCTTTCCCCCATAGAGTACCTTGTACAGAGCAGTCATTCAATAAGAATTTAAGTTGAAATGGAGAACTTAAAAAATAGCAGAGTAGATAAGTTACCTTGAATTAACTTAATTTGCAAAATACAAATACCAAAATTAATGTGATTGATCATTATTCAGTAACCATTCAGATCAAAATTTTTGAATTTTTATCACACACCAAACTTGGGAAATTACATAAAAGCAACAAATTCATTTAATTTATTAGCATATTTAAAATTTAGAATGGCCAATGATAACTTTTGTTGTCACTTCAAGTTATAAAGTATCAATTTAAAAGGAATAAAAGTGGAAAAAAGAATAAGACTTGTACATCTTATGTATGATTATGATTTTCTGGACATACTAAAATTCATCTTATTATAATTGATGAATATGTAATAAGGAACATTACTTTATGTGGGCATAGTATAAGTATATCAAATGAATAATATTTATGATGAGTGCATATTCTATCTTATTTTTAAATTTTGTAGAATTCAATGATACTTGAAAAATAAACTGCCTGTAAAGAATACAAATTATAGCTATTATTATGATCTGTTTCAAAAACAGGTCATTACAGTTTAAGTAAATTTCATGTGAAAGAAACTGACTACAATTCAAAAAGCAAAAGGAAATATTGAGAAAAGAATCTAAGTATGATATAGTGGACATATTTCACTTCTGAGTTTAGATAAATGTCAAATGAAATTATCTTTACAATGTATAAACTTTTATGGGATTATTTCCATTTAAAAAAAGAGCTACAGCTGTTAGTATGAAAGTCTAATAGTATTTATTGACATGCACTGAATTGGAAAAACACGATATTATAGTGAATAAAAAATACATACATCTGATTTAATTTCAAGAAAGTAATAGATTGCCTAAGCTTACTATATTTTAGTGGAAAACAAGAATCAGAAGAATAATGGAGCCATTCCCCAATCTCAGAAAGTGAAGCAGAAAATAATTTTTTTAATTGTCTACTTTGCAATTATCTACCCAAATTTTGCCTTATAACAAGTCTTATTTTAAATATACTCAATGCAATCTTACTTAATACTTGGTTTCTATTTCTTTTGGTAGCAACTTGACATATGAGACTACTTGAAAATACAGCAACAAGGATATGAGTTTTAATTTCCAACACTTTTTTGTTTTCCAAAATAATTAGTTTAGTGTTTGCCCCTGAGCCAATATGCATTTTGTAGTGATAACTATTTTGTGGTGATTTCATAGAAGTCTAATAAATACTTGTAGTAACAATGGATCAGGTAAAAGCTATATTAACTTATCTCAGATATAGGCCTTATTTTTGGTGAATATATAAATCTTTATGTCACACACTCAAGATGATGATAAATTATTTGCAACACATTGATTGCAGTAAGTGTGACAAAATAAATACAATTTTCCTCCAATAGAAAAGCTCATCTTAGCAGATTTACCTGTCTCCTTATCTTTTTCTATAAAAGGAGCTAATGGCCATGTATTTAAACTGTGACAAGATACTAACTTTATGGAAAATTACAGATTATTTATCTTTATATATGCAGCAACTAGCACACTGACTGGCCTACATGATATACTCAAAGTTTATTGAACTGGCTAGAAATGTGAATAAATTCTGCATTACAGAACTAAGCAAATTTATTCTCCTAGATTATTATGCTAGTGTCGGTTTTAAACAAAATGGGATTAGTGAGTGAGATTAGGAACATTCTCAGACACTGCCTGTGTGGCAATTAACAAGACTCTTTTTAAGCATTAAAAATATGCATACACTTGACTCGAATATTCTCATCTCTGGGAAGTAATCCCCAAAATTGTGGAGGATATACACAAAGATTTGCATATGTTTTAATAATAGCAAAAAGAAACTGGAAACTGTTATCTAAATATGTAATACAAGGAAAATGGCAAAATAAATTATGATATAATCACATATTGAAATATCTTTCAGGCCATTAAAAATGATGATTTTTTTAGGGAAACTTGCTCATTACATATTAAGTGAAAAATGTAGTTCAAACTGGAATGTGTAGTGTAATACCATTTTTTGTACAAATGGATGCATGTGCATCTATATACAAAAAAGTGATATACACCAAGTTGTTCTTTGTGGTTATATTTGGATAGTGGATTTTATTTTCTTCTTTTTTTTATCTGTATAATTTTTATAAGTTTTCAACAGTGGACCTGTATGGATATTGAAATAAGAAAATGCAAGTAAGAAAGTGAAAAACAGTTGCTTAGAATAAGATAGTGGCAAGGCCACTCAAACCACCAAAATGACTAATTGCCCCTGTCCTGACTAGCCTGAGTGACAGCTGCTTCTTTACCAGTGCACTTTCAGCACCACTTTAATCGTCTCACCTAGTAGATGAAATGGATTAAGAAATCCCGTTGTCCAGCTGTCCCTGTTTCTTGATTGCATCGAATCCAGAGTTTCTGCTCTGACATCCACCCTTAGAGTCAACAGCCAACCCAAAGCCTGTAAGACGCTCCTACCAACACTCCCTCACACAGGTGCCTTCATGACTACACTTGCAGGTGTTTTCGGGCCCTGCTGCTACAAGATCTGTAAGTTCAGCTTTGTGACTGTGTATGTTCCTGGTGGTGTCTGGCTGTTTCTGGTATTGTGATGGTGGTGGTGGAGGTGATGAAGTTGGTGGTGATACAAGGTGAGAGTACACTGGTGGACTTTTAATATTGGTACTAGCTGGACTCCAGGACACCAGAGAAAAATGTTCTTTTATAGACATTACAACAATATTATAAATTCCATAAATCTCAGCCCAGTAGAGGCAATATAGTGAAGTAGAAAGTGTATGAGGAGGCAGGAGCTACAGGTGTGAGTCTGTTTTGCCACTGTTTACTTGGTTACCTTAAGTTAATCATTTGACCTCAAAGAACCTCATTTAATTCCTCTACAAAAGGAGGTTGTTTACCAAAAGACCCCAAATAGCCAAAGCAATCCTGAGAAGGAAGAATAAAGCTGGGGAGATTACACTCTCCAATTTCAAGCTCTACTACAAAGCCTCAGTAACAAAACAACTTGGTATTAGCACAAGAATACACCCACAATCAATGGAACAGAATAGACAGCTCAAATATAAACCCACAAATATATGGCCAATTAATGTACAATAACAGAACCATGGACATACAATGGGGAAATGGCAACCTCTTCAACAAATGGTGTTGGCAAAACTGGACAGCTACATGTAAGAGAATGGAACTGGATTATTGTCTAATACCAAACACAAAAATAAACTTGAAATGGATCAAATACCTGAATGTAAGTCATAAAACCATAAAACTCATAGGCAAAAATCTCTTGAACATAAACAAAAGCAAATTTTTCCTGAACACATCTCCTTGGGCAAGGAAAAACAAAAACAAAAATGAACAAGTGGGACTATATCAAATAAAAAAGATTCTGTACAGCAAAGGACACCATCAGTAGAACAAAAAGTCATCCTACCGTATGGGAGAATATATTTGTAAATGGCATATCCAATAAGGGGTTAACATCCAAAATATATAAAGAACTCACATGCCTCAACACCTCCAAAAAAAATAAGCCGATTAAAAAATGGGTGGAGGATCTGAACAGACATTTCTCCAAAGAAGAAATTCAGATGGCCAACAGGCACATAAAAAGTTGCTCAACATCACTAGTCATCAGGGAAATGCAAATTAAAATCACAATGAGATAACAGCTCACACAAGTTAGGATGGCCAATATCCAAAAGATAAGCAACAACAAATGCTGGTGAGGATGCAGAGAAAGGGGAACCCTCCTACACTGCTGGTGGGAATGTAAATCAGTTCAACCATTGTGGAAGGCAATATGGAGGTTCCTCAAAAATCTAAAAATAGAAATGCCATTTGACCCAGGAATTCTACTCCTAGGAATTTACCCAGAGAAAACAAGATCCCAGATTCTAAAAGACACATGAACCCCTATGTTTATTGCAGCACTACTTACAATAGCCAAGACATGAGTAGATGAATGGATAAAGAAGATGTGGTACATATACACAATGGAATATTATTCAACTATAGGAAGAAAACAAATCCTACCATTTGCAACAACATGGATGGAGCTAGAGGGTATTATGCTCAATGAAATAAGCCAGGCAGAGAAAGACAAATACCAAAAGATTTCCCTCATTTGTGGAGTATAACAAAGAAGCAAAAGTGAAGGAACAAAACAGCAGCAGACTCACAGACTCCAAGAAGGGACTAGCGGTTACCAAAGGGAAGGGTTAGGGAGGCTGGGAGGGGAAGGAAGGATAGGGGATTAAGAGGCATTATAATTAGCACACAAAATAAAGGTAGGTCACGGGGAAGGCAGTACAGCATGGAGAAGACAAGCAATGACTTTATAGCATCTTACTATGGTGACAGTGACTGCAATGGGGTGTGTGGGGAGGGGACTTAATAATGTAGGTGAATGTTGTAATGACAATGTTGTTCATATGAAACCTTCATAAGATTATATTTCAATGATACCTTAATAAAAAAAATAAAATAAAATAAAAATGAGGGTATTTACTGGATTAACTCCAAAAGTAACTTCTTACATTATGTAGGTTTGTGCATCTGCTTTTCCCAAGTTATCAGAGTCAGAAGCCTGGATGGGATCATGTATATAGCAGCCCAAGTCTACTGCCTGTTTTGTAAATAAAGGTTTATCAGAACATAACCACAGTTGTTTGCACACTGTCTATGGCTGCTTTCACATTACAGCAACAGTTGAGTGGTTGCAATACAACCTGCATATAGCCCATGAAGCCTAAAATATCTGTTACTGGTCCTTTACAGAAGAAGTTTGCTGGCCCCAGTCCAGGTGTATGTTAAACAGGAGTTTGGAATATTTAAGACATTTTATTAGCAGAAGGTTTACTTCACAAAGTAGAGATTTTAATCTGTTCTGCTTATTACTGTATCCTAGGTGCCTAGACAGTGCCTACTATCTAGTAGATTCTGCATAAAAGTTTACTAAATGAATAAGTGCATGAGAACAAATAAATGAATGAAGTGTAGCCTCTGCAAACCTGAAATGTTTATTCATCAGTACCCTTCCTGCCATGGCGTGATTTCCATTTTCTGTGGAATTTAAAATATATCCCAATGGAGGGAAGTCTATATATAATACCTAACCACAGGGTTGTCATATAGTTTGCCCAACTGTATATAGTTCTAACTTCATGACAGGGTTAGCCTGCAGTGAGTTACAGCATAAATTTCAAATATGGTAGCAGCATACAATATCTGATCCTCTCAGAAGACAGGCATGGATGAATAAGAGTAGGCCCTTCTATTTCTGGATAAACATTTCTTTTTAGTTCAAAAGTAAAAAATGGAAGAGTCACTCGCCAAATATTATATCTTAGTAGTAGTATAGTTTCCATCATTTTCAGATTTCTAAAACTCAGGTTTGCTGATCTTTCATTTTGTGTCAGCTCACAGAACAAAAGTCACCAGCATTGTACCTAATGTTGCAATGTTAAAAACAGGTTTATGTAGCTTTTTTGTTTTTTATACACTAGTACATCTAGTCAACTTTTAATTGCAGAAAAAAAATTATTCTTTTTTACTTAATGAACATGTATCCATTGTGTTGCATATAAGTTTTTTATTTTGCACATTATCAAAGATGGTGGTGCCAATAAATAGCTCCTGATAAAGTGTAGAGCCTCTGGAATCACAGACCTCCTTCAAATTTTTAGCCCTATAGACTCACCAGCTCTACTGCTCTAAGTTCCTCACTATGCCTGCTTCCTCATCTTTTAAATATGGATAACAAAATTTACTTTATATAATTGTTCAGGGCAATACGTAAGATGACAGGTATAAAGAGCCTAATATCTCTCCCCATACACAGTCTACACTCAAAAATGACAGCAACTATTATATCTACCTTGATTGTATTGTTATTTAAAGGCTATTATTGTCATAAATTATGTAATTATATTTTAGTATTTAGAGCATCTCTGTGAGAACATTGACTGCTAATGGGAAAAATAAAATGTTTTAAAGTATCATCAGATTTGAGTCATTTATACCTTAGAGTTTAATTTTAATCTTTGTAGGGTCAGCAACACACCCAAAACATTTTTCCAATTATGAGTCTATTTTTTTCTTTAAAAAGAATGTCTCTTGCATTGTTATACCAGTATCCTTCCCTAATAATAACACTGGAGAGATTGGCTGTTCCTCTCTCTCAAAGAGGTCATAAAGGTTCAGCATTGCTTCAGAACTTTCCTAAACAGAGCCACTCATTCCCAGCTGGGCATAGAGTTAACGCTACAGAAGTGCTTACATGAAGACACAGTGAATATGCATCGATTGTTGACATCACTGAAGAGTACAGAAAATGTTCTTTCATTAAAAGCACACTGTAAAATTCTGAGTATGTACATGGTGCTATTCAGAAAATCATTCTTATTAGTATATAAAACCACCAGTATCATATTAAATTATGAACTATTTTAAATTTCATTCCAAAAATATCTGAGTGTCTACTATGGCTATAAGACTGTATAAAGTGCAGTGATAGATATAAAGTGAATAATGTAAACTTCTGGAAGTCTAGCTAGCTCTCTTTTCCTATCCATTTCTACTCATTCCTTAATACTAGATCCAGCTTGATTGTCACAAATTACACAGAGTTTGCATATTGCTTTATATTGGTGTGTTAAGTATGTTTATTAAAAACAGCATTGGATATGTCTCAGCAACTATCTCAGTGACACTTGGTGATATAAACTTATTTATTTGAGTTTCTTAGAAGACCTGAGACATAGTCTAAAAAAGTTTTAAGCTCTTCTGTGAATTCAAAAAGTATGTTCAGTATTTCTTCCTGTGCCTAAATTAATTAGGTTCTTTCTGGCCTGATCTATATTGCCAATATTGTTAAGGGGAATTATAGTAAAAGGCAATGGAGAGAAGTTTCTTACAGATCAAAAGAAACTTTAAGAATATTATAGGATTATGGAATTTTTAGGGAAGGAGATGATACATTTGGGTTTTCTAAGCACCTAAAATTTACCTTGAATTCTGGAAATGATGAAAATCTTCTTCCTTCTCCTACCCTCCTGACCCCACCAATAAACTCCAAATCTGAGAGAAATATTAATAGTGATCAAAATTAAAACAATAACATTTTTAGACTAAAGTGTTGATGCCAAGGATTTAAACTTTTCTTATTTGGAGAGAAGACATGTAAATCGTTTTCACTCAAGTAGCTCACGCCTCTGGGGCTCATCCTCATTTTAGACTCACCTCAGTTTGATTCTCTCTTCTCAAATTTTTTTAGATGCACCAGGGTCTACCTTCTGCTCAGAAGAGTCTCCATCTTCAGAAGGTACTTAGACCAGCTGCTGATAGGCTGCAGAAAACATTCCCATACTCCCTTAAAAAGATTTTCCATGGAATTTTCATCTTGATTGCTCTTACCACCAGATTGATAGAATCAACAGAGCTGAGCTTCAGTAAGGACGTAAGAAAAGATACACAAGTTCTCAGTCTTTTTTTTCTCTTAAAGCCCTTATTTATTAATTGAGGTCCAACCACATTATCATGATCTGCTTTATTAAAAGTCTACTGATTTAAATATTAATCTCATTTTAAAAATACTTTCACAGTACATCTGGGTGCCATGGCCTAGCCAGGTTGACACATAAAATTAACTATCACACACTTCCATAAAATTAGCCCCATTAAAGATTTAATATGTATACTTAACCTTTTCTAAATTGAAGCTATATAGAGAAGTCTTATTTTTAGATAAGCTGATAAAAATTGGACAGCCTTATCAGGTGCCCCATCCAAAAGAAATATGTATTCAGTAACAATGAAAGAAAATCATTGAAAAAAATATTTATAATATCTCTCAAAGAGGCAGCAAAGGGAAAACTACATTCAAAACACACAGCAGTGGTTTTAAATACAGTTTCCCAATAATTATTTCATTATCTAACATGATATTGTAGCTACCCACAGTTTCTGGTCTGCCGTTTCCAGGTTCATGCATTTAAAATCCTCAAAAACTTAAAATTCAGCTTTCGCTGAATTTTCACTATTCCTTTTTCCTTTCTCTTTCTCTTTCCATTCTTTCACTTTTCCAGAAGTGGTCTGTTATGGACTGTACATTTGTATCCCCCCAAAATTCACATGTTGGAATCTTAACCCATATTATGATGGTATTAGGAAGTGGGGCCTTTGGGAGGTGATCGGGTCATGAGGATCCTGAATGGAGTAAGTTGCTGATGAGATCAGAGCTCTCCTCTTCTATCACGTGAGGGTACAGCCAGAAGGCAGTGTCTCTGGACCAAAAAGCAGGCTCTCACTAGACACCACATCTGCTGGGGCTTTGATCTTGGACTTCCCAGCTTCCAAAATCATGAGAAACAGATTTCTGTTGTTTATAAGTTACCCAATCTATGGTGGTTTTATTATAGCATCCTGAACTAGGACACAGTCTTTGTACTCCCAATTCTCTATCATTTATAATTCATCATTTTGCCTTCACCAGTTTCCTGCTTCACCCATTACTCTGACCTGCATATGAAAGGTCTGAGAGCCAGGCTGACACACACAGGAGGCAAGAAAGCAATGGGAAGTTTTGTAAATCTTTATTACATCAGGATTTTTTTTTAATTTCTGATATTACTGTTATGTCTGGAATGGACAGATTTTTCCGCATATACACATCTTTTAAATTCTATCAAAGCCACCCCCTGCAACCCCTCAGCAGACCTCAACTTCATCTGTCATCCACTTTTCTTCACAGTTTATGAACAGCAGATACACAAACTCCTTACAATCCCTGAACACACCGTGTATTTTCTGATTTCTATACTTTTACATGCTGTTTCTTAGGCTTAAGTAAGCCCTCCTCTTTGCCCTGGTGACTATCCATGCATAATTTAACACCCAGCTAAATATCACTCTCCAAAACCTTCACCACCCTCCTTAAGCTAAGTCTCTTTCCCTTCTCTGGTTCCATTACCCTGTGTATATACCACAAACAGTGTTTTTCATGTTATATTGGAACTGTTGATTTATAAGTCTGCTTAATCAGATGGAATTACTTAAGGTCTAGAACCTTGTTTTATGTATCTATGCATCCACAATTTTATTAATTTAGACTTTTGATTACAAGAGATGGAAATCCAGTTCTAATAGAAGAATTACTGGGAAACTGCTGTTCACTAATGAATTATGTGATCTCAGTGCATCAACTCCAAAGGACAGCAAATCTGTCTCCCCAAACATCCACAAATTAATCCCCAATGAGTCACAGACTCATCTACAAGTTTATCACTATACCCAATACTATGATTAGCTCGACCTGAGTCAAAGGCCTGTCACTGTGGGCTCAGAAGGCACTGGCTTCATGAGCACCGTCACAAAAGGACCAAAATGCAAGAGGGGGAATTGTGCAGAGACAGGGCCTGCCGACCCTGACAGAAAGAGGGGAGATCACGATGGGCAAGCAGCTGAGAGCCTGAGCAACTACAGCTCACTGCTCTGGAATGTAGCACAATATTTAGCACTTGATATGTGCTAAATAAATATTGGATTAATATATAAACACTGGTTGTTCTCCCATAGTCTAATAATGCTCTCAGGGTCTTACCAAAAGATTTATCAATGTTGCATTTCCAAAGATAATTATCCACAGTAATTCACCTCAGATTTCATAACATTAAATTCTGCTACTTCATGAAACAATCTGTTTCTCAAATATTTCCAATGTATGTCTTTGTAAATCTAATATTAATGCCACTTAAAAAATAATTTAGAAATCCTACAAATTGTCAATAAGCCTTCTCAAGGTTTAAACATATATAAACATACAGCATTAACATATATATTTATGTTTCTATACACACACACACACATATGCACATATAAAAAGAGGCCATTCTCTTATCAGAGAAATGTCTTAATGTAGAGTCACCAAGCTGTAAACTTGACAAAATTTAGTTTGCGATCTGCCCTACAACTATATACTAAAAATATATTCTTACAGAGCAAACAGGTGATTTATCAGCAAAACTTAAATTTAAAGGATAGGTTCCTTCTGTTTGAGATAGTTTAGGCATTGTTTTCTCTAAAAAAAGAAGCAAATGAGAGGAAAACAAAAGAAGAATTAAGTAACAGTTAACAGGGTCAAGAGAAGTTTTCATGGCCCTTTTTTCAGAGGTCATATTTAGATCACTCTTCAGATTAGTGAAGGATATTGTTTTTATCAATCAAGTTACAAAAACATCTTTAAAAGTACAACTTTTATATTTTTAAAATCTGTAATTAGAATGTTATTTTATTTAACTATAAAAGAAGCCATTAGCCTTAAAATATCCCCTCACTTTTAATAAAAACCCATGATTGACACATAATCAGTGCAAATGAAAGTACAGCCCTTTACAATGACATTTTACAGTCTTTCATTCTCCTTTCAAGACCTTTTATCATTGCAGTTATTCTCAGTAGCATCAGAAATCCAAAAATTGTATAAAGCAGATATTTTGTCCAAACTTGTCAAAAATAAGCAACCCAACGTAGTTATATACAAATAAAGCCATTACTGAATCTGCAGGAGCCAAATGAACTATACAAGGTGTTAATTAATTTTGCATTTCTAGCATTTCAGTCATTATTTCCTTGGAAGTGGACACCTACATGAAGAAAAAAAAAGTGTAGCTACATGTAGCTATTAAGAAAAAAATACATTCTTAATATACAATGTAAAACTTTTCCTGGATAGTATTTATATTTTCCATTAGCATCTGGCTCCTTTCTCAATAAAGTTCAGGGTTTGTGACAGCCTTTCTTTCAGAAATGTGAAAGCTTCCTGGCCATGAGCATTTCAAATGTTCAGAAATATCAACTGTGACTCAAATGATTTATAAGGTCATCATCCAAAAAAGCCATGTATACTAAATCTCCAAGTAGCCCAACAGAGGGGAAACATAAGGACAGAATGTGTGTGTGAGGGATTCTAAAGCCCTCCAGAGCATCCAGCACACTGCCTTACACACAGTGGGTGTCCAATGAGGATTTTTTTTAATCCACTTGACAGTATAAGTGAAGTAAATTTGGGTCACTGTGCAGAGTAATAAACCTATAACTAAAGTCTGTTTTCAAAAAAGGACAACTTGATCTATTTTATCCTCAGTAATACCATACTTATTTAGTGCTTATCGGCAAAGCCAGTAGGACAAATAAATTTATATGGTTGATCTGAAACTCTGAAACTCCAAAGCCATCTGTGTAGGAGCTATGATCTCTAACCTAATTCACATTAGGATGGAAGAGAAGCACAAATTTCGCAGGAGCTCTCATTCTCCATGCCTTCCTCCTAGGATGCTCTTTCTGGCTCTTACATGGCTGGCTCTTCTCCTCTGTCCAGTCTCAGTTTAAATGTTACCTCCTTAAAAAGATTTCACTGAGCACCCTTGCCGCAAATAGTTATACTCATTCCCATTTCCTTATAGCACTTTTTTAACAGGTTATCACTAGGTTTGTTTTATTTGTTTATTTGTTTATTCATTCATTCATTCATTCATCATGATCTCTTTCCCCCATTAGCATAGTTATTCCATGAGGGTGGTGGGTGACAAAGAGAAGTGCAGTACGTGTATGCATGTGTATATATATACATAGTGGGTGTATATATATTTATTATAAATAATATATATTAAATTAAATGTATTTATTTGAATGAGTTAATAAAATGTTTCAAATATCACAGTACTCATAAGAGTGGAGAGGGGATTCCAACATATAGTTATGACTTCAGACCAAGATGATGCATTCATAGGAGTGAATAAATTAATTTTTTCATTCTGTCATGTTTTAATTGAATGTCTTCCATTTTCTAATCACTTTTTCTGTGCAGTGAGAAAGCAACAGTGAACAAGGTGAAAAAAGAATGTGGACAACTTATTGTATAATGTGTATAAAAGACAAATGAACAAGCAGTTACTGAGGGTAAATGCTATAACCAGGGGAGTACATGAGAGGCAGGTGGCCAGTTATGGGAACAAGGGGTAGTCTAGAGATATTCCCCAGAGGAAATGACATCTAAAAAATAGATGAAAGGCAAGTAGAAGTCAACCACTTGAAGGCACAGTGAATAGCTGCGTGGAGGAGAGAACAGCGGAGCATTGCCCAGCAAAGAGAATAACATGGGCTGAGTCTCTGAGTTTGCATAGGGAAGACATAGCTGGAAATGAGGCCAGTAGGCAGGGACCAGATAAAAAGAGGCTGCAAATGAATTAGGTAATTAGCAATATTGGCTAAAAAAAAGGGGAACATTATTGAAAGAGAGTGATATAATTTTATTTTAATGCCTTTTTGGAATAGAAAGGCTTAGATGAGATGGAGGCTGGAGGCAGTGAGACCTAGCGCAGTAGTCTTGTTAGAAATAGTAGTCAACTATAAGCAGGTTAATAGCAGGAGGGACAGAAAGAAATAAGCACATCTGGGAAAGACTGGAGAAATTCAAAAGGGAGAAGCAACAGGACGTGATTGATTTTGTATGGAAGAAATGAGGAGGAAAGGAAAAGTGAGGACAACTTCCAGATTTATAGCTTGAGCAACCAGATGCCAATACCAACGTGGGAAAAACAGAAAGAAAGCGAAATTGCTTTAGAGCAGCTGAATAGGTAAAGGGGAAATGTGGTGTGGAAGACAATGAGTGCATGGGGAATATGTTGAGTGTGAGACCACTCTTAGACCTCCAAAATGAGAGATCCAGTATGAAGTTTTACACACGCCTAGAGTTCTAGAATGAGCTCTGAACCAAAGCTGTGTATTTTGTCTTCATCAGTATCCAGATGCTTACTGAAGACATATGACGGATGATGTGCTCCAAGGAAGGCGGGTAGGCTGAGATGGCCTGAGGAACAAGATTCAGGGAAGTGTAGAGAACTGGGGCTTCAAACTGAGACTAATAATCATTCAGAGAGCAGGGGAAAAAAAACGGGAGGTACCACAGATGCCAAGAAGAGAAGATTCTAGAATAAGAGTAGCCCAACCAAGCCCAAATGAGTTGGGGAGTATATATGGATTGAAAGTGGACTCAACATTGACAGAAATGAGGCAGAGGTAAAAGGTATTGTTGTTCTAGAAATAAATGACCAGTGAGCTGGAGCCAGAATGATGACAGGACATGGACTGCAGATAATAACTGTGAGTCTAGTGCTTATGACTCTAACGAATGGCATCTGGGTGTTCAGGGATGACAATGATGCAGAAACTAGAGACTGTGACCAAAGGTGTGCGCCTCACAGGGCAGGAGATTTTCACCTGGGTGGAGTACTAACGGTGAGCGCAGCAATGTGTAGTAAAGATTAGCACATCTGCCTCCCAACCTAGAAACACTCGGCTGGCCTTGAAAAAGTGTTTTCGACACATGAACCTACACAAGGCTATGTTTCATCATGAGATATAATTTATTCAACTTCTGAACTTATGTAATATTCTGAAAAATTTTATTCTTTTGTACCGGGAAAACAGACATATGCTTTCTGCTTAAAATATTTCATGAAAAGCTCCCACACATCTCAAGGCTTCAAATAAGAACAGTTATGATTGGATGTCTTCACTGTTAATCATCTAGACTTTGAAAGATAATCATCTAGACTTATGGAGGTGATTATGGAAAATTGGGGTGGTAGATAAATCTTTTAACTGATTTCTATCTCTCAGGGTTCTGAATGCATGTTTCACTGCTTTCCAAAATAACCCAATTCATCAGTTGGATCTTGGCAAATAAAAGGGTTCTTCTCCTGGTCTTGGAAGGTTTCCTTAAAAATATTCTGATACTGAAGAAGGGATTCATAATAGCATTTTAGTCCACTGAGTGGGAATGATAAAGATCTCAATTTTCTAACCCTTCACAAAGATTTATTAATCTTTTTTGAGACTAGCACTGATTCACCTTTCAATAAAAATTTTTAAAATAGAATTTTATGTTTTAACCTTAGATGGTCCATATTATCAAGTGTTTTAAATTATCTGTTTAGGAGTTGCCTTCCCATACAACTATTTCTAACCTTGATCTCTAAGAACATATTTTTTAACTAAGTTAGCTTCTTTCATGTTTGCATAAGCTAAAGAATTCCAAGGTCACAGATTTTTTTCCTCAGAATCTCAGATCAAAGCGGTAAAATTAACTCACATACATTAAAACAAAGTTTATACTTACAACTGATAAGATAAGTGTGAGTTACTTTTCCCACCATAGCAAGTTACTTTTTCCCTCCCACAGCAAGAGGGAACAGGCATTTGGATTGGGTGGGGCCCAAAACAGAAAGAAATAAGCTCCAACACTTCACATCAGCTTTATCCACAGTTCCCAGGACAAGGAGCTCCACAGCTCAATACAAGAGAGTTTATCTGAGCAAAGAATTTGCCTTTCACACATACCTAAATACCTCATTGTCAAATAATCTTACACAAGTGAAAAACAATGGTGACTCGATAGTCTAGTCTGAGCCAACTTTAAGATCTTCTAAAATAAGCAGTGAGAGTAGACATTCTAGGATTCCAAGAGGCCTAGAAATTAGTCAGACAGTCTGCCATCCTTTGTGGTTACCCACCTCTCATTCAACCCCACACTCTCACCCCTTGCTTGGAATCTTAATCCTTATTTAATAAGGCCATGTGTCCAGTCCCAGGAGAAACAATAATTGCTCCCTGACCTCTAGCTTTTATTGCCTGTAGAGGTGCCCACATAATGCAACTGGAACCAATGAGGCATCAGTAAAAGGTTCCTTGAGAAATTAGGTAAATCTTTGCTTTTCTGGTAAAAGGGGTAAGATGTCATTGGCTGTTCTTTCTTTGGCCAAAATGTAATACCTGGCACACAAGCAGCTATCTTGCAGTTAAGAGACAGCAAGTGTAGAAAAAAAGATCAACACAGATGGCAGAGCAGAAGAGAAAGCATTCCCGGTCTCTGATGATGCCTTCAGTCATGAACCAATAACCAGAAAAACCCACCTCTGGATGTTTTACTTTATGAGAAGAATAAACACCTACTGATACAGGTCTTTTAGTATCTTTTCTATTATTTGAAGATCAGTGCATTCCTAAGTGATGCACCTTTTGTTATTTTTTCACATTGGTCACCTCAATTGAAGTGCTCTGCTTGTTAGATAGTTTTTTCCTTTTCAACTGTCTGAGCAGATCCAGACATTTCCTCACGAAGCACCATATGGAGAACACAACAGACGATGGGTTCCTTCAGCTGTATGGGCTGACCTAGCCCTTTCCTCTCCCAGGGCATAAGTTCATTGAGTGCAGTGAAGGGAGTCACAACTCCCAACTGCATTTTAAATGGGTTCATTTAAATATGGGGATAGAAAATTCATCTAAATTCATTTAAATATGGGGATCAAAAATGCTTGCAGGAACTTTAAAAACATATTTTATTTTTCTAACAATGTAAAATGCATCTTTCAGAGAAAGGTACACACAAATATTAGTGTAGCTTATTAAAAACAATAATTAACAGGGCCAGTATAAACTTACAATTTTTCCAAGAAAGAAAAAAAATCATTACCTATCAGTTGAGAGAAGGAGCCTCAAGCCTCCGAGGGAGAATCAAAGAAATAAGACCCATCTGTCCCATGATGGGGCCAAAGGGGAGAGCCATGTCCCTGAGGGACTCGGCTTTATTAAGGTGAGCAATGTCTAGAGCAAAGGGGCGGTGCAGGGGCAGCTGTGACAGTCATGGAGCAGAATGCCTGCTGCTCACTCTCGGGGGACGAGGCAGCTGACTACAGGCTTCCAGGAAGCCATGGGAGGTGCAGGGCACTGAGCCCAAGTAGGCCTCGGCAGACCTGGAGGTGGAGCGCTCTGCAGCACGGACAGAGGCTCTTCTACTCTGTAGACTGATAAAGGCCCTGTGGGAAATCTTAACATGGAATATTACGTTTTCTCTGTGTCCCTCAGGGCCGAGTAAACATGATATCATAATGGTAAACTGAAATGACCACTTTTTAGAGACAATGCCTTTGAGATGTAATTGTTTATATTGTACATTTATGCCACATTTTCCAGGGTGAAAAGGCTTGATAAGTGCTAGATCCTGGCTTTGTTTTCCCCCACAGTGTAGGTATCTCTGTAGCATGTCTACTATTGTGACTGGAAGCATCTCCATCCAGGTAAGTGTTTTGAATATCATTATTATTTAATTTAATTTAATTTAATTCAATTTAATTTACTTATTCATTCATTTTAGCATTTACTAGGTTTTTAACTATATAAAAAAAAGAAAATAGAAGTGAACATGACCCTATCATCTAGATAGCAATGGAGAAAATTCAAGAGTAGATAAAGGAATAAAATGAAATTAAAATTTTCCTCTCTCTCTCAACTCTCACCAATGGTAACCATTGTTTAGTTTACTGTGCTTGTATCCATCCTCAGCCCAAAAACAACTTGTTGTACATCTAGCTAGATTCTTTAGTTTTATCTAGGGAATGCAACTTGCTGATCAACTTTCTGAAGTATATATATACTCCCTCAACTAGTATTCCACGTACAGCACTCCCAGGCCTCACTGACAATACAACAATCCCAAATTATCCATGTCCTTGAAAATTTGGTTAAACAGAGTAATATGTATTTGGAGGAAGCAAAATGTATTATCATCTTTGTATAATCTCAACTTCCATGCTGACATCAAGAAAGATAAGAGGTGACTACAGATTTGAACATAATTATTGTTTTAAACCTACACTAAATCATCTTCATTTGGTTGTTCATGAGGCCAGCATTCATCTTAATGCTGAAGCAAATAGTTATTTTATCTTATTTTTATTGAAATATTGTTTTAGACACTG
The DNA here is from genome assembly GCF_040802235.1 of Manis javanica. Classification (NCBI taxonomy): domain Eukaryota; kingdom Metazoa; phylum Chordata; class Mammalia; order Pholidota; family Manidae; genus Manis; species Manis javanica. The sequence goes on along the minus strand of NC_133158.1, from coordinate 129,144,580 downwards.
TCCACCCAATCACTCAGCATTCCCTCTATTAAGAACCAAGTGAGAAATATATTTTCTAACTTATTTCTGGGAGAAGCAGGACTTCCCCTAAACAAGTGATAGGCATCCTCTTTTCTGATAACAAGAATTGTGTCACTGACTATATCGTTCCAAATTTATTTCTAGGAACTGAGAACTAGATTTAACTTAGCAGCCTGATAAACCTTACTACTTACATATGCATGTCCTTTTTGCTTTTGACTTGATGTTCTACTTTTATGTTTTCTCTGGACTTGCCCATTTTATCTCTACATTAATACTATTTTATTTACATTCTTATGGTAAATGGTTTTAATTCTGCCATAAAGTATGTAAATAAAAAAGGAAGCTATAAATCATATAGATAAGTAGACACAGAAAAATAAATGATAAAAACAATGTTTGCCCATTGAAGTCTATTCTGAGTTTTCAATTTTCTCCTTCCATATGCCAGGTTCCTATCTTCCCATTGGATAATTTTAATTGTTCCTTCTTAACTCTCACCTCAGATTTGTACTGCTGGCCTGAGACTTCCAGAAAAAAAATCAAGTGTCTGCTTTGAACTGTGGGATAAGAGAGTAGACAGAAATCAGAACACAGCCAGATACAGCTGAATCTACTGTTGGTCTTATAAAGTTTTTCTACTGGCTTTTCTGCAATTGTCTTTGTTAGCAAATTGCTCTCTAGCATACTCTAGCTATATTAAAATCTAACAAATATTCCTAACAATTATGGCTTTACTTTTTATATGCTGAAAAAAAAAACAGAAGGAAAACTTGAGCTTAATATAAATGAGCAGAAGAAATACTACCCATATATGTTCTGGTATTGTCCCAACTGACCCCTCACAAAATGTAAATAGACTTATCCCAACTATCTATGAGGATGAGGCTAAACCAACAGGTTCCCAAGACCCAAGGAGTAAGCAAAACTGAAATAATATAGAGAGGATTTTAAATGAATCTTGAATCCAAGGCAAGTACTGAAGACTAAAATAAGAGCCAGAGAAGAAAAATCTCTTCTCAGTACATAGAGTCTCTAATTATCATTTCCTCCAAAAAATAGTCAAGACTTCTTGAAGAAATGTCTCATTCCAGGCCTAGGGAAGGAAATGTGCATCTGGAATATGGGACAAATTGCTATACCTGAAATTAAGAGTCTTAAAACAAATCAAAGGGACTCAGGAGTAGGCTCCCATTGGCAGAAGACATAAAAATTTGAATATCCATAAAAAATACTAATTATAATGAATTGACATACATCAACTATATATAAATGCATGAGTTCATAATGATTTTTTTAAAAGACAAAAAAGTCTCATGTGTTACTTTCAGATATAAAGTTGTCATATGCATCGTATGAGAAAAAAGTCTCATATGTTACTCATTATTTTAGAAAGTGGCAAATATGGGAAAACAAATCAAATGTTATCATAGGGAAACTTCCTGTTTGGGCAATCAAACTGTAGATGAAGGGAAGTTTTTCTTTACAAAAATATTTCAGTTAAAATGAAGAAGGAACGATAAAATATACTATTCCAACCACTGAATTTATGGCTGTAGGCCATGACAACCAACAGCCGCTAACATCACAGAAAGAGAGACAACCAGACATTGTTACATCTTGATGGAAGTAAACAATAGAGCTTATGAAATAGTCTTCCCCAAAAATCAAATCTGAATCTGGCCAATGCTGTAGATCTAATTACTAATTTGGAGAAAATACAAATACTAATGAAATGTTTTAAACATGCCACTGGAATAAAGTCCACAAAATCCAGACCATGGGAAACCCTATGGGACAAATTGCTTGGTTTCTTCAACAAATTGGTGTAAATAAAGGGATGAGAGGTAAACTACATATTAAAAACACATAACTATAGCAACGGATCCAATTTATGGACTTTATTTCAATTAGATTGAAGCAAACAAACTGTAGAAGAAATGAGATCATCAAATAAATTGGAATATTGATTATTCTTGATTTTAAGAAAAACTATATTTCTGGTTATGATAGTATATTGTTTTTTCCAAAGGAGAGCTTATCCTTGGAAATTATATACTGAAATATTCATGTAAAATAAACTGAAAAACTGTTAAAAATAGTTATTTTGCCATAATATGCTATGTAGTTAATTTTTGCCTGAAAGGTACCTCTTAGAACATAGACCAGCGAAACTGGATGAAGTATATTTTTTAATTAAATAAATACATAAATCTTCAAGGCATTTATTCTAGTTTCTTACACATTTGATTTTTTTTTCTTTACTTACACTTCATATTTGTGGGACATTAGAAAGAGACAATCAGAAGAATTCAGAGTGGCACTGTGATGTGAGTCTATTGGACCCTTAGTGAAAAGAATTAAGTGAAAGTAACATTAAAAAAATTATTTTCTTGCCAGGTCATTCCTAGAAAAAGGAGATGTGATACTAATCAGTGATAATGGCAAGAAACCAAGAACTCTGAAGAGTAGATGTTAAAGGAGGTCTGAGATAAAGCTGAAACAACTTGAATAATTTATGTAGATGATACAATGAAGCTAAGAATAGGGAATGAGTGTGTAATAGTGTCAGGTTAATTAGAAGGAGGAAAATGACTTCAGAAGAACACACTGAGTTCAAAATTGGAAGCAAAACTAAAGAAAGTAGAAATGTAGACATTTTAGAAGGAGGAAATTCAGAGAAAAAGATCAAGTGTTAAGGATTCGGGAAATTTTGAAAGGTGAGGAAAAGAAAAATACCAAGCCATCCTGCATACAAAGGTTTGAAGGACTGATCAAGGGCAGACAGCACCTGTTTCTGAACTCTTCAGGGTGTGGGTTAGTCAAAGGGCCAAAGTGCCATCATTGTGTAAAAGACTAAATGACCTCTCTGCAGTCAAGACACATTTGAAAAACTCCTTGGTCCCTCTATGGCAGAATAGACTCCACAGATGGAGGATAATGATTCTACAAAACATAATCCAATCACCTCCTGAACCTTCAAATTGCATGTTGCAGTTAATAGAAGTATTGATTCAATTGTCAGAGTCACTATGCAATTTTTCATTGTACAGAAGCCTGGATGGTGAAAAGGCTAAAGCTGAGCAAAAATGGACACTGCACATTTTTTCTTGATTGTGCAATGATATAGGGAAGAACTCACCCTGCTCCTCCCATACACTCACACACACACACAGAACAACTTATTCACAGACACTTAACACCAACTCAGGCCTAGGCTCATCACATCAGTTCTAGATACAGAGGCTACATAGTTTGGTGGCTAAGGCTGCAGCATTTGATTTCGGGTAGACCTCAATTCTTGCCTTGACTCTGCCATCCACTAGCTGTATTATTGCAGTCATAACCCTAAACCTCTCACCACTCCATAGGATAGTTATAAGGATTAAGTGAGGCAACAATGACAGAGTACTCCACCTGTATTCTGGAACATTATGATTCATTAGTGGTTCTTCTCAGCTACTGTTAGAGAAAACAGAACTTCTGATCAGACTCAGAAACATGGTAAAGAGTTGCTGGGACAGCCTATGAAGTGTACCTACTGAAGCCAACAGTATATATCTCAGCAATCTCTAATGTCCCTAATTTGGTCACATCAAGAGTGTTTCACGGAGAGATCTCATTAAAGATAATATTAACCACATGTTCAAAAGAAGTAGAGATTTGCCTATATAGTGCAATACATGGACCAACTCAAACTGTTAGCCTGCTAATCTGCCATATTGCCTGAAATTCTCTTATTAGGAATAAATTTTTGGGGGGAAAAGATGATGAACTTCTCAAAAACATGGATAACCCTATGACTTATTTTTAATCCTTAGTTCTTAACACATTATCAAAGAGTAGGTGGTTAAAAAATTGTTCTTAAAATTTCTGTGAATAAATATGTATCAGATATGTACTATGCATCAGACACTGTGTAAGGCTTTGAGGAGACAGATGTGAATAAAACAGATGGAGTAGCTACCCTTGCAAAGCTTAAGTATAGCAAGTAAAGTAATTCATTAATGAAGTAATAAACTGTTTGACAGTCTGGATTGTGTGACCTTAACTTTTCATAATATATAACTTCTCACTGTTTTACTATATATAATTGAAAATCTCCTGCTCTAGTTTAAAGTAATTCTATTAATTATTATTAAAAAAACACAGCAAATAAATATATTAAGCATAGATCTCTAATTAATTTTTCTTCAAATGCATTTAAAAATGTCTATAACCCCCTCCTCCCATTGCAGTCTCATTCCATTCAGACAACGGCTTCACCCTATGAGCCAACTGGGATGGCTTCCTGGTGCTCTTCATCATTTTCAAAGCGAAGATACGGTGTTCTCCAGTACACATTTATGACTGAGCTGCCTACGCTGAGGTTGGAAGAAAGGGCTTAGGCATAGATAATAAAAATCATTGAAACATAAACAGGAGTGTTATAGCCCCCAAACCATTAAAAGATTGAAGTCAAAAAAGGAAGCACTCTGTTGGGGAAAACTGTGAAAGACAAGTAGGCCAGGATTTTAAAGGGTGTCTTCAATGGAAAACAAAGTCCTGCTTAGAACAGAGTTAAACTCTGTGGAGCCCACGCCTTCATTGCCCTTAGCTATTTTACAATTCTACAGAGATAGACATTAACTTGCAGAAAACTTGACAGTAACCCAAATAACTCTTGGTTATAGGCCTGCAAATAAATTCTGTTCAGTGGAGATCCAACTGACTTCCCCTTCCCCTGTGGAAGAAGCCAGTTTTGCTTTTCCTAAGCAAATTTAAATCAGCCTTTCTGATGAGCTTATATTCTCCTTTGTACTGATTAGTTTCAACATCTTTTCCAGTTCTTTCATTAATTAATTAGTTAAATAAAATGTTTGATATGTATTCATTTTACATTTGTGTGAGAGTCATGATTACATCCTCCTTCAACACTCACCCTGCATCAATAGCGTGAAAACAAAGTGAAAAATCTTTACTGTGGTCTTTGTAATTCCTTCCTCTGAAGAGAAGTGAAGACTGAGACAAGTTGATCTATAGAAAGTATTATTTGCTCTAATAAAAGAACACATTTCCTATGGACATAGATTTGACAAAGCAATCATTTTACCTCCCTTAAAGGAGTGACAATGCTTTTCAACAGGGCAATTCAAAAGTCCTGAAGGAGCTACGGCTTGCCTGTAATGGGAAAATAATAATTATATAGTCACAAATCATCACCACAGGCTCATTTCGATGACTACAAGGAACTGCAGACATATACACCAGCTGGTAATTATTATTATATGTATCTATTTAGAAATGCTTACCTAGAGAAATGAATCAAATTGTACTAGTTGATGACAGAAACTTCACCTCACCAAAGCTGTACCCATATCTAAGTGTACTTCCCTTGCTTCTAGAAATTACAAGGCCTACATTCTCTTCAGTTCCTTTTTTGTCACATAATAAAGTCATTCTAAAAGTGGAACAGCATTTCTTTCTGGTATATTCATACCATAAGATTTGTAAATCATAAGATAATTTATGGTGCTGCTAAATTCCCATTATCATATCATTATTTTGGGGTTGACTGCTGTAAAATTGAACTTGGCTAATTATTTGAGACTGGCCACCTGACAGGTCTGAGGCAGTGACTCTCACAGGAAACAAAGCACGAAGAGGCCCAAATACACATGCTCAAGGACTCTGGATGAAATCAAGATATTTGAGTCAGATAAAACTAAGATCTGACTTTTAGACATGGACTTCTACAAATATAAAGCACATAATTCCCAGATGTCACTGTCTGAAGATTTGAAATGTACAAATAAGGAAATGGAGGTGAACACACATAGACGTGGAAATGTAATTAGTTAACCATACTTTCCTCCTTATATTTAGAAGCATAGCTCATTAAAGGCCTAGAAATCCAGTTCATTCTCACCTGCATCAGGTTCTTTATCTATGTAGTAAGTTTCACTAAATGACCTTCAAGATCCCTTCGTATTTAGAAAGCATATATTTTTAAGTACTTTGAACTTTTTCATAAAAGTTCAAAGCAATTAAATAAAAGTTTTAAACAGTGGATTTTGAAAAAAGAAAATAAGATACACTTGAACTCAAACCTACTCAGAAAGTGAAAGAATTAAAATAAGATTTTCTTATTATCAATTTTTTTTTTTAATTGAGCAGAAGTCAAGATAAGTCATAGGAAGCTTAGCAAACCTGCCTGGAGCCTGAGTACATGGGATAACAACTTTGGCACAAAAATGTCAAAGGCTGGAGTGAGAAATATGTGAGCTCACAGTTAGACAGGTTGGTTATGTAGTGGAAATCCTATCAGGTATGTGAAAATTTAGACCATGAGCTCAAGAGAGATGTGAGGGCAGCAGGTACAAATTGATCTCTTAGGCCATAAAAATAGGTACATTCAAAATTGATGGCATATTGGGAAAGGAAGCACATGAGAGTGAACAATGAGGAAAACATAAAATAAGACAGTGAACAGAAGTGGACGAGCCATCCAAGAAGACAGGAGCAGACTGAGAAGTAGGAGAACTACTCCCCAATACTCCAAAGCCAAGAAAAGTAGCAGAGATTCAAGGGCCATGGAGAGCAAAGTCACAGTTGCATCTATGTGCCACCGAAATTTGGCAAACAAACTCCCAAAAGAGAGTATGTGATAATGAAGAGCTCCCCTTTGCAAAAAAAATTTATCACTCCAGTCCTCAATTCCTCAAAGTTAAAGATAGTAATTCTGTATTTTCATTTAAACAAGAACATAAAACAAAACTTTTGAACGTGGATGAGCAGGTAAGAACACCAGAATTTTCCTACTAGAAGAGATCAACCTGGAAGCACCTAAAAGAAAGTTTTCTTTCTCTCTCTTCCTTTTTTTTAAACAGAAGGTTTCAATTATAAAATAGAAAATTAAGGTTAGAATTTAGAGTGCTACAAGATCTATGTAGCAAGAGTTATTCATATTAAAAACAAGAGATTTGTGAAACAAACTGAATGATTTTATATATATTTGCATAACGTGTCTAAATATATAAAAGACTTCAGATTCATTTATGGCTAGCAAATAATGAAAGAAAGCTGATCCCATAACTGTTAGAAGAGCCAGAGATACTAAAAATAAAAATAAATAAAAACATAAACTGTAGTGGTGGCTGTGGCTGCGAGAGATGAGCAGAAGTTTTTTAAAAAGCAAAACACAAAGGCTTCTCCTCCACAGTTCCATGGCACAGAAAGGTGGGTAGCAGATCTAAATGAAATAAAGTCCCAGAGTTTAGTTAGGCTACCTGTAGACATTTACAGAGCTACTATTTAAACAGACAACTGGCTCTTGTGCTACTTAGCTGCTGTGTATTCCCAGAATCTTCTCCCACAAGCCGGGCCAGCGTCCCATCTAAACATTGCTCACTCATAATTATTCTCAAGGCAGTGCACAGCAGAGAGCTGGAATTAAGAGTCCCCGTGGAATAGCATTCTCCTGATTTGACAAATGCCCTTTTGCATCTATCTGGACACCATCCCATAACATTTACAGACACTGGATCATACCAGAGTCTTGACAAAGCTTCAGGTGCACACAGGCACTTCCTTTTCTGTCTTTCTAAATCAAAGAGGAAGGGAGGGAAGAGGGGATGGGGTGCCACAAGTATACCACTGTGAGACTTAGAATGTTTCACAAACAGAAAAGGAATAAACATCCTAGAGAGGGGTTTCGAAAGCTGTTGTGCTTGTTAAAAAGACATACAAAGAACCATAAGGGAAAAATAGCAGACCAGCTTCCAATTCCTTTTCAAATCCCTCCAAGGGATTAAAATAGTTAAAATAAAGCCCCATTACATCTTAAACTATGAAACTATATATCCCATGTCTAGTTTTCACAACCATCACACATTTCTTATCACACTGAAAGGCCTGACAGTCTGACTTTCTTAAATACAGGCCACAGAGAAACCCTGCCCTCCTGCAGCCATCAGAGCTCAGGCGTCAGGAACACTGGAAGGGGACGCTTGTAACAAGGCCCTGCCGGCGGCAGAAGCCCTTTTGCCAAGACCAGTGAGGAAGTGCATTGTGTAGAATTCTGCCTTATCTTGACTTCCCTGTGTGTGGGACTTAGCAACAAGATTTTATTAGTGTATGAATAGTAAATGGCATGCAATTTTAGAACACTAATATCATATCTGTATTTAAGACAATGTGGTGCCACAACACTGACAGGAAAAAAGTAAATCAATACACCCACAGAGTAAATGTGGACTATCAGCACAATATAATTTAAAAGGAAATAGTGAGCATGGTTTCACCAACAGTCAAGCATCTAACAGGCTATTCCACAGCCACAATGCGGGCAGTGTGACCGAGCACTTGACAGTTCCACTAAGGAAAACTGTCTCTCTTCTCTACCTTTGCTGTCTAGACCACAGATGATACCCCACACCCTGTATCACATATCCTCTCCTCCCAAGCCTTGCCAAGACCACGTGACTATGGCATGTCCTGCTCCAGTCACTTTCCTGGCTCCTTGCTGCATGGCAAGCACACTCAAATTACAGAAGAAAATACCAGGCTTTAAACTCAGAAAGCCATAGTGTCGAATCTCAGTCCCACCACTTTAAAAGATCTGCAGCTAACCTTTCCAAACAGTATAGACCTGCTGTTCTTTTAAAATGTCAAAACCGAGGGATTCTTCTCAGTTGAGCAAGGGCTGGACTCCATGGCAATTCAGACTCCACGGCTGCTACTCTCCCAGGTGTTGATGATCTGAAACTCATCTTTCCATGACTTTCCATCTTTACCCATATTAAGGGACCCCTCCCTCTATGCTACAAGGCCCCTGGAAGGCACATGCAATGAAAAATGAAAACAATAAGCCTATTGTTAATACCATTTCTATCTGGCCCTAAATTATAAACTGAAGAAAGGGCTGGCTTCTGTTCTGTTATCAAGCAACAAAGCTACTATTCATGTGATAATCTGGGGGGCCAGCCATTTTGAACATATTGCCTCATGGGGAGGCTGCTACTATTACCCCCATTCTGCGGATGGACAAATGTTGACACTGAGAGTTTACATAACTTAACCTAGTGCCAAAAGGCTATCTACTGGCCAGGTCAGGATTCAAATGCAGATCATATGACTCTAAAGCCTGTATCTTTTACCACCACCCTCTACTAACTCAAGATGATATAACTGGGCTGATGAAGAAGAAATGCCTTCTCACTGTGTACAGGAAGGAGCTGCAAGAATAGAGAAAAATAAGAGAGGAGTAAAGTAAGAGAAACAATGTTTTATCAAGAAGACTTAATTAAAAACAGTCATTACATGCAGTTCAGTCTAGTAAATCCTGAGAGACAAAGCATGAAGCACTTTGGGGGCTTACATAATAGCTAAAGAAAGAATGCGTCTCCATAATTATATAATTGTCAATATGTAATAACATGTTTCAAGTTCCATTACAGAGCTATCATAGTGTATAATTATCTATTTTCACATACATTTCCCTATTAAATTGGGAACATGATCAGAGTCCCATTTTATCTGCAGAATTTAGCACCAAGCCTGGCACACAGCAGATATCTAGATAGTGTTGAATATAGATGCTGAATGAATGCTTGAGACTCAAGTTAACATTTATAGATGCCAAGCACTTTGAGATTTTCAGAAAAGGAAGTGAACTACCAAGGGATGAAGCAGTACAATATCTTAAGAAAGTAGGTCTTTACCTGGATCACGTCAAATGAATGGAATTTTATCTCGAGATGAGAAATGACTGAAAGGTGAAAAGCTGTCATTTTTAATGGCATTCTATCTTTTCTCACCTAAATTTGCCAATTCCAGGAGTAAATGCCTAGAAAGGCAATATTGTTTTCTTTTAGGAGCTGAATTGAACATTCCTAGGAACAAAAAGCTACGGATAAAAGATACATTTGGCAAATGGTAAGAAAGAAAGATGCTAACATAAAACTAATTAAAAAATAGATTCCAAGAAGAAGTCTAAGATCTGCTGTTCAAAATTTGCCTGCTCACATAACTGCCTATGGACTTTCTATTATCTGGTAGGATACTGCAATATTCCAGCAGCTTTACAATTTAGATTTTACCACTCCCTAATTCTAATGGGTGTTTAAAGAGTTTCATGGTCCTCTGATTACTGCTTTACAAAATGCATTCTCATAAAGCACACACAGTGATGCTGATTTAGCTCCAACATACATTTTCATAGTTACTCTTACCTAGGGAAATTGAGATTATAATAAAATGTAATTTATTCCAACCTAAGAAGCATACTCAGAACAAGCCATTACTCTTCTGTATTTGTAATACATTATTTTCCTCATTAGATTTTGCTGGCACTGTCTTCCCACCATTATGCATTCTTCAATGATGTAAGTTTATATTCAATTGATTGCTTATGGCAACCAACTTAAGAACATTTCTTAGGTTAGATAGACCTGAGTTTACACATAGAACATCATATGCGGGGGGAAATGAATTGTCATAGTCATCCACAGACCTGGCATTAGAACACAAAGGAACCATATTGAAAGGGAGAAGGTTAGTAAAGTCATTTCACCTATATTGGCATAGATGGAATCATCATTTTCAGTGCCAAAATTTAGGGTCTGTTAATGACCATCAGGTCTTTCTTTCCATGATTTTCACCTTCCAAAAGATCGTGGGGTTGGGTACTGAGTTAAAATACAGAACAACTCTTAACCTTTCTTGTGTCATGGATACCAATGGAATTTTGATGAACCCCGGGGATCCCTTCTGTATTAATTTCCAAATGCTGCTGTACAATTTATCACAAACTTAAAGATTTTACTATAGCTCTGCAGGTCAGAAGTCCAGTATGGGTATCACTAGACTAATTAATCAAAATGTGGGCAGGGTGTGTCTATGTCTGGAGGTTCTAGGAGACAATTTGTTTCCTACCCATTTGGACTTTTGGCAATTTCAGCTCCTTCCATTTGGAATACCAAGATCCTCTTTTTCTTGCTGTATGTAGCTAGGGATCTTTTCCATTACATTCTTCTATTCATTGTTGCCTTTCTCCATTTTCAATGTCATAAACAGTAGGTCCAGTCCTCTTCATGCTGCATCTTTCTCTTCCACTTTTAAGGACTTGTATGGTTAGACTGAGCCCATCTGGACAACATGAGATCATCTCCCCATCTCAAGATCCTTAACCTTAATGACATCCACAAAGTCCTTTTTGTCATGTAAGGTTACAAATTCAAGAGTATGTGGAATTAGGGTGTGGACACCTTTAGAGGCCATTATTCTGCCTACCATACCTCTTCTCAATAATTTTTGATGCATAAAATAAAAACAGAATTAAAAAAGAAGCCAATTATAACTAAATAAGGTTAATAATAAAAATTTAAACAAATTTGTGATGGTTATATATGTGCTTCTTCATTGATGCAATAAATGATCAAGCGGTGAGTCTTCTCACATTTTCCAAGGTGTTGAGCATAAATGATATTGTGATTCCTGGCAAAACTGCAAATGTGATGTGAAAATGTATGTGAATTCTACTGGTAACAATGCCACAGTTCTATTGTTACAGAAAATACTGGAAAACCTGGGCTGGTTCACTGATGGAAAAACCAAGGGGCACTCAGAGGTCTTGGAGTGTTGAGGTTTTATTTTTACACCTGCGGGCTCAGAGGGGAGTAATCTCCCAAGGTCTGAGCCCCGAACAAAGGAAAAGGGAGCAATAAATACCTTTCTGCTTCCGTATCTGCAACATTTCTATGTGCACAGCAAGCAAGCAAGCAAGGGGGAGTAAGTTTAGGCAGTGAACTTAGGGAGTGAGTGCCCGGCAGAGTGGGAAGTTAAGAGAGTGTTCCGTTGTTTTTGCTGAGAAGAGAAGCAGAAGGGAGCCCCTGGACTAGATTGCTGTACCTTGTAAATTTTTTCCTATCACTATTATGGTTTGTGGCTTATGTTTATAGTTGAAGGAAATGGTAAATTTCAGTTTGAGATTTGTAAAAATATATACCCCTCTCCCCCAAATTCACAGAACCCCTGGATCTTAACTCTTGAATTCCTAGTATAGGGATCCTAAAATTTTATTTGACCTTTTTTTGTCCAATACACTTTAATTCAATCTTCAAAGGCAGAGATTTCTAGTTGCATCAAATGTAAAGACAGAGATTATCAGAGTGGACTGAAAGACAAGACTCAATTATATACTATCTATAAGAAACTCACTTTAAATCTTAAGGCACATATAGATTAATAATAAATGATGGCGAAAAATATGCCATGTTAATACATTAAAAGAAACCAAGATTGGTAGTTATATTCCTGACAGAGTAAAGTTTAAAGCAAAGAAAGTTATCAAGCATAAAGGCATTACAAAAAAGGGTTAATTCTACAAGATGACATAACAATCCTTACTATGTATTTGCCTTACAATAGAGCATCGAACTACGTGAGGCAAACACTGGTAGAACTTCAAGAACAAATAGATGAACCCACTCTCTTAGTTGGAGACTTCAACTGCCCTCTATCAGAAATAGATCCAGCAGACAGAAAATCAGTAAGAACATAGCTGAAGTCAATAACACCATCAATCAGCTGCATATGATGAACATCTATAGACTACTTCATCCAATAACAGTAGAATACACATTCTTCTCAAGCTCACATGAAACATTCACCATGATAAACCACATTCTGGGCCATAAAACATACCTCAATCAACAAATTTTAAAAAAAAAGAAGAAGAAAAGAAAAGAAATTATACAATGTCTGCTCTCTGACCACAGTGCAATTAAACTAGAAATCCATCAGATACAGACAGCTGGAAAAATCCCAAAATATGCAAAGATTAAACACTATACTTCTAAATAACACAAGTCGAAGGATCTTAATAATTGTATCAGGCCCAACCAGATAATCCAGGATAATTTCCCCATAAAGATTAAGATCTTTAACTTAATCATAGCTTCCAAGTCTATTTGCAGTGTTAAGGTTAAATATTCACAGGTCTGAACATTAGCACATGGATATCTTTGGGGAGCCATTTTTCTGAATAACCACAACCAACAATGAAACATTTAGACTTTGAAATTTAAAAAACAGTTATCATTAAAGTTAGGTATAAATCTAAAAAAATATACAAGAACTGTATGGGCAAAACTACAAAACTCTATGGAAAGAAATCCAAGAACATCTACATAAATATAAGGATAGTAGTCAATGTTTATGTATTACAAGATACAATACTGTAAAGATGTAAATCCATCCCAACTTGATCTGCAGATTCAACGCAATCCCAATCAAAAATCCAGCAAGCTGTTTTATCGAAAGCAATAAATTGATTCTAAAGATTATATGGAAAAGCAAAAGACCTAGAAGAGCAAACACAATATGGAAGAAAAAGAACCAATACAGGTGACTTACATTATCACATTTCAAGACTTACATAAGGCTAAGATAATCAAGGTAGTATGATTGGCAAAAGAACAGTCACACAGTTCAGTGTAGCAGAAGAAAGAACCCAGAAATAGACCTACACAAATATACTCAACTGATTTTTTTGCAAAGGAGTAAAGACAATTAAAGGATAGTCTTTAAAAAAAAAATGGAGCTAGGACTAAATATTCACATGCCAGAAATAAATCCAAAACAGGCCTTACACCTTTCACAAAAAATTAACTCAAAATGAACTAATGTTTAGCTTAATATACATAAAGATGGTGAAACACAGAAATATATTCATTAGCACACATGCATAGATCTCCTTGTTCTGTTAGCTGAAACAGCCTAGAAATAATGAGACCCTGGTAACAGAGAGCAGAGCTAGCTAGCATCCAAATTTTGGTTTCTAATGCCATTTTTAAATAAAAAAAAAAAACATGGTTCCTTAGAGAAATGACTGATTCTAGGATTAGGGCAGAAAATATATGTGATGAACCCAGAGCATCTTGCAGTGCCAGAAAGTAAGAAAGAGCTCAAAGAAGCAAAACATCATGATGGGTTATGTCAAAGGCATATAGGAACCAACTGAAAGAGGTCCCAATAGTCAAAGCTGGAACCACTTGAGCAAGAAAATTTTTAAAAAGTAGTATTCCATTATAACCTAAAATATAAAATACTATCCATGAATTCAAACTGATGAAAGCCAATGAAATACATGTATACATATACATACACAAATACAAATTTCCTGTGTAGAAAAATTCCAAATAATGTATATAGATACTCCATCTTCAAGGAGATAGAACAAAACTCTCTATCCTTTTACTGTGGGCTTCTGGAATATTGACTTTCTTCCAAAGAGTGTAGCACAGAAAGGGAGAAATTAAATGTTGCTTTACAATAGAGAAACCTGACAAGCTGTTACCGTCAGCAGTGCTGTTATATTGATGTGCTGTGATGGGGATGGCACTTTACATCTGTGGTTTACTCACGAAAATGTCCCTTAGTCGAACCATGGTAAAAATGTCAGACTAATCCCAAATGTGAGGCATTCTACAAAAGACCTTACATACTCCTCAAACTCCCAAGGTTATCAAAACAAAGGAAAATCTGAATAACTGTCATACCCAAGAGGAGCTAAACAGCTAAATTTAATGTGGTAGCCTGGGTAGGATCTTGGAACAGGAAAAAACATGAGGGAAAAACCGAGGAAATCTGAATAAAATATGGATTTTATTTAAACTTCCTGTGTATCTTCACAATAGTTCTGCAATTCTAAAACAACAGGTTATTTAAAAAATTCTAGAACAGTACAATAATTATAAATTCCAATGAATATACTTCAGACACTTCCTTACTGGGAAGACACCATTCTCTAGGGAATACTCCTGGCTCAGTGGGTCTAGTCAAGGGGATTTATTCAGCCCATCCAGTTAACAGCATGAGGAGCCATGGCAGATTCTACTCTGCTTTTCTCAGACATTAGATTTATTTCTAATTCTCTTAGCTTTCTAACAACTTTTGAGATTGTATACAGCTGCCTCTAGTTTACAAAGGCTTCATCTGGAAGACTTTGAGTGAGGCTGAGGAAGCCCTAGGACTTGGGAAGTATGCAAACTCCCACCACCACCACCACCACCACCCTTACTTGACCATATTTTCCTTGGCTGAACATTTCTTCATTATGTGAATGATAAAACAAGAAGGAAAATATTGGGTGCGAGCCTCAAAAATTAAAAATCTTGCCTTGGGCCTGCCTGTTCTGAGGAAAAGAGTCTTTAAGATCCTTCTCAGTGTGAACAAACTCCTAAATTAGAGTCCTGCACTGCAGTTTGAAGCCAGTACTTTACCTGGAAACAGAGTGTTCTGTTTGGGCTTGGTAGGGCCTGGCTTTGCCTTTCATATTCTTCCAGAGCTTCTTAGGGTAGTGGAGACAGAACATGATTCAGCTTGCTCTTGCTCTTCCTATCTTCCTTGCCTGGAAAATGCTCTTCTAGCCCCACTCCTAACCTGCCCTGCCTGCATGCTCCCCCAAACCTGCCAAGCACCTCTCTACCTTTTAACTAGCCATACTACTTTGCAACTATACATTTATACTGTTTCTGAACAAACTACTCAGTATTAGATGAAAACTTGTTTTCATTTATCTTTGCATGTCCATGCCCAGTAGGTGTGAGACACTAACAAGCACTCAGTGAACATGTGTAGAGGAAAGGAGAGAGTGAAGGGAAAATAGAATGAAGGAAAGGAGGGCAAGAGAGACAGAGAAAGGAAGGATGAGGGCAAGGAAGGCAATTCTAAAAAGGATTACTACCCAAAGAAAATGTGTATTAATAGTGGTAGACCATTTGCACTGTAATGCTTGAGTAGAAAAGCTAGCTTGCAATATCAGGATTTCCCCCACGTTTTCTCAAACGGCACAGCCAGTATGACAGCATTCCTTCTTCATACCATCACTTATAACACTATTCAAAAACATGCTGGCAAATTGCAGACTGGATTGATGGTACCACTACTGAAAATTATGCTATATTATGGGGTATCACTTTTTTCAGAGCCACCCTGAGAAAGACGTTTGGGGAATTCTTGACTAACCACAGAGCTAAGTACCATTAACTCTCAATTTTTCAAAAACGGATTACCTACTGTTTGGATTCTCCAGACCTTTTGATTGTTCTGCCACAGGCTATTTAATTGCTCATTAGGGAGTCTAAAGAGAAAGGAGACAAGTCAACCACATCTGTCACTTGTTAGTGTCTGTAGTAAAAATTTATTAGCACAGAGGCTGAAACCATAGACTAAAACATGAATTTTATTTTTTTATATTATACCAAATCCTCATTATCACAGATAATAGAAAGTAATCTATTCTGCCTGCACTTTCCTAAAACTAATTTTGGACATTTCCATATTGCCATCACTCAAGATTTTTACAAATATACTCAATACATTTAATGTACATTAGGCATCCTAAATTGTCCCTAATATAGGCAAATATATTAGTTGCTATGTTGTGAAAAGGACTGAGCATGTACCTTTCAGTCTGGGGTCATGTAGTTGAAAACAATAGTTATCAAAAATTTAACAGAGAATTTAATTAAGAAATACTAACATAATACTATGTATAACCATATAATACTTTGTGGAGAACTCTGAATCCATAAGATAATTTTTGTTTTTCTCTTTACAAACTACTATAATACTAGGTATTTTTAATTCATATCCCATGACCATATTCATCTGGTCATGCTGTTAGATTTTTATTCTATCTGATACTTGGAAGCATTTATGACGCCTGCCTTTTAGGCCAGTTCTAAAGACTAAATTCTTTGTTTGGCTTCTGAGGTACGAAGCATGCCAAGCAAGTTGGTTGGCAATCCAGTTTAACACAAGCAATTAACACTGCTTTAAATGACCTTTCAAAGTTAAACTATGCAATATGGCATATCTCAAAGGCCAAGCTAAATTGCAAAGATTGTATCATCATTTTTCACATTACCTTTCATAATTTTCCCTTTTTTTTTGTTTTCTCTGTCAGAAGTAGCTGTTCAAACCTTCACATAGTTAGAAGCCATCAAAATTTCTTATCCTCGATTACTCCTAATTGCTCTGTATTAGTATTTTCTGCCTCATTTCATGTCTGCCTGACAAATAGGCTAATAAAAGCACTTCCTTTCTTGGACCCTGACAAACAAGAAAGTAACCAATTTACTACCTTTCTCCCATTTCATAGCTAATAAGTACAAATGTTACACATTTCTCTACAGGAGGTCATTCTTTTACAATTTACATTGTTTCCTTAGTTGCTACCTGTCCATAAAATCTGCACACAGAAATTTGACTTAGGAACAACCTTCTTTAGGGAAAAATAACAAACATTTGCTCTATTTAACTAGGAATAACTGATTATATTTAAAGAAAAAAGAGCCCTATAAATAATATGCACATTCTCAAGAAAAAAAAATCAATTTACAGTATATGCAAAGCTCAATGTTTTTCTTCATACTAAAGTGTCATCACTAATTGAGTCATTTTATGAGCACAGCCTGAAGAGTAGATCATTTGTGTAGCAGCTTGAAGACTTTCTGAAGAAACAGTGGGTTAAAAAAAAATGAGAAATTGTTTGATAGTCAAATAACATACATGTCTACTTTTTTTAATGTAATATTTTTCCTGGTGGCAGGTAGGAAAGAAACTTAATCATCACTATTAAAAAAAAATTCAACAGAGTGAATTTTAAAGATTTAAATGGACTTTATTCAAAGAGTCATGAATCAGGCAGTATCTAATCCAGCAGATACAAAGGATCTCTGAGGAGACGTACAAGATAAACTTTTATAGGCAGAACCAAGCAGGAATAGGGAAGTTAACATGGGGCAAACCAGCAGGTTGGTTATTGCAAGGTTACCTCCTTTTAGGGAACGGTGGGGGCCTATCAAGGCAGACTACCCAGTTAGCGATGATCAGGCAATTCCTGGTTGACTGGTTTAAGACTCCATTTCTGAAAGAGCTGATCTGTAATTAAGTCTCAGTTTGGTAACATGAGGCTTAGCATGAGCGACTCTATTTTGGGTCTGCTGTCTTTCTTCTAACATTACTATCCAAGGGGCTTTGCATATCCATATTTGACGGTCAGTAGAAGCCTCAAGGTTCAGGAAATCTTGGACACATTAACATAGCCAAATTCTGCATATTTGATAAAACAATGGAAGATTCATGAAATTTTTATTCTAGACAGAAAATATCCATTTGGAGTATTTATTGATTGCTCAATCATGACTTTGACTTGTATTCTAACTTCATTTCATTTTTAAGCTTTTAGTGAGGTGTAAAAACCATGCAGAAAGTGCACACATCACAACTGTATAATTCAAAACCTTTTCATAAATTAAACACATGTGGATAACTGCTGCCCAGATTATGAAACAGAATATTGGCAATGCCCTAAAGTCCCTTCTTATGCCCAACCCCACCCCCATCACTCTCCTCTCCCTGCCTTTAACTTTTCCTGGCTTCTACCACCATAGATTTGTTTTGTTAGTGTTTGAAATTCATATAAATGGGATTATATAAAATATACTCTTTGGGTTCTTGCTTCTTTTATATCCAACATTATGATTGTTGTGTGTGTAAGACTGCTATAAACCTTCTTATGCATATATTTTGATGAATATATATATTTATTCTAATGTGTCCTACATTTAAACGTGGCACTGCTGGGTTATAGCACATGTATATATTCATCTTTAGTGATATTAGCAAACAGGTTTCCAAAATATTTTATAGCAATTTACATTCCTACCAACAGTACCTGAGTGCCCCAGTTGTTCCACAGCCTCAACAACACTTGGCATTTTCTCTTTCATTTTAGCTCAATTGATTGTTAAGCTCTTATCTAAAACCTCAGTGGAAACAATGAAGTGAAGAAAACAAATATTACTACCACTCCAATATCTGGTACTACAAGAAATAAAATAGATGTGGAAGTTGACATCCAAAGACTTTTCAATAATAACAATAAACTTACAAAGTATCTTTCCCATGATCCTAGAGATGCATTCAAAATCAATAAGAAATTATCAAGAAAATTGTCTTTTAGAGCAACTATAAATATATGTTATACTAGGTAACATGATTCTTTGTATGAATTATGTGAAGGTATAAAAATGAAACCAAAGAAACTAAAATACTACAAGAAGATTTACTTCAAATGTCTTTTCAAATCACATATATTGGAAGAGCTCAAAATGTTTCATTCATTTAACTTTACTGTTGCCAGGACAGTGTTGGATACTAGAGATATAAAATCTAGTAAGTGATGATCCCTACTTTCAAGCCACTTAAGACTAGTGGCAAGTCTGAGCAAGTAATTTAATACCAGTGGAGAAAAGCATGTGTGATACAGACCAGCACAGAGATCCCACTGTGGGTGGGAAAGGAGTCATTCCAAGAACACTTCTGCATGGGGGTGGAATCCAAGCTGATTTGTGAAGGAAATAAAGGAGTGACCTGTAACACAATTTGTGAAGGAGTCTTCTAGCCATAGGAGTAGAGTGTTTAATTTCATCAACTGAATGTTTCTTGAGTTCCCTTTACATTCTTCCAAGAGCTGGAAATGCTATTTAATCGCTCATTTGTCAAATCCAAAATCTTTTTTCATAATGGCCAATGATTTCCTGAGGTTTTGACCTATGTGGTCTGCTTCTCTACTTTGAGTTAATAGGAGAAAATCTGAATAATTTTTTTCTGTAATTTCAAATCCTCTCTTCATAAAATATAACACCCCCAATTTTCAAATGCACTGAAAGAAATAAATGCATTAATAAAGATAAAAGAATACTGTCCTAAGTAAAGGTAATAATGAAAACCATATGACAAAGATGCTCTAGACAATATATTCTGAGAAAATTGCATCAATGTGCTCTGTTTTCTCTTTTCAGGTCATTTCTGGCACTTGGAGGGGGAAAATAACAATCTAACAAAAGTATAATGTCCTCTCCAGGAGAAGGAAAATGGTTCCAAGTCATTAAAGACAAAATAAGCATTCTATAAAAGCATAAGAATTTGATTGAAAAAGATTACTTCATTCACATGTATTCCTACAGTTATTAATATAATGTGTTTTTTTAAATAAAGATGTCAAATTATCTCTGCAGTAGTTTCAAAAATGTACAGTAAAACTACAGTTCTAGCCAAAAGAGCTGTATTGAATTTTCCCAGTTATATTAACTTTCTATAGCTGTGGCAAGGTCAGAGTTTTTGCTCCAAAAGGAGGAATAGACACAAGGGATTTTCATGTTCCATTCTATTTACTGACATTGAAATTATTTGATGGGGAGATGTTTATTGGAAGACACACAGACAGCACAATTCATGTCGAGGAGGATGGATTTCTTGCAACTGCAAAAGTCAATGGCATATCACAAATGCTTTCAGCACTCTTTATTGACTTTCTGGATAGAAATTTCTACTAATGAAATGACTCAGTTTCATAAAGCACTGATCATACAGAAAAATACCAACTTTTTTCAAACATCCAGCAATGTCACTTTAGAAGTGATTTCTATTGCACCTTTTGAAATTACCTTGCTTTGCGTATTTATAACTTTTTCAAAACAATGTACACTTATACAATTTGGGCAACAGGTGGGAAATCACTGTCTTTAAATAAATGGAAAATAATAATTGAATCATGACTTCAGAATGTACATTGACTTGAAGGCATAAAGATTTGTCTTTTATCTCACACAGAACTGTGGAAACAACATCTGCATACTATTGTAAAAATGTCATGTTTTCCATAACTTGAGTGGGAAAACACACATTTTTAATTACAGAAAACATGTCAAAAGCTACATTATCCCCCTTGAATTGTGGATATTTTCTTCTTAAGAAAATATTTAGTAGAATGAGACATGGTCTTCACAATCAAGCAATACAAAATACTCAATCTCTCTTCCTTTTAGCATGATCTTAGATTTTTTAAGATTAAAATGTCTACTTCATGCTTTTTCTGTCCAAACACTCTAGTGCACCTATGTGGTTATAAACAAACTTCACTGAAAATCTTGATAGACCCTAAAAAAGATTTGGCTTTTATTTTAAAGTCTTGTTTGCAGAAGGTCATTTTACAGCCATAATATTCATGTATCAATAAGCAAAAACAGCAAAAATGAGTAAGTTGTCAGGCTTACACTGAAAACAGATTATGCTATTTACTTTACTGAACAAAATTCTACCTACATGTACTGGAAAAACAAATATATACCTTACAATGTTTCTTTCTATATGTGTTTCTTGCTCAACCTTTTTTACCCTTTCCAGTTCCATAAAAGATTTGGGGCAATTTGGAATAAGAACATATAAATAAGCCCCAAACTATTAACTCATGATAAAACATTTTTAAAAAACTGTATCAGGAGAACTAAGGAGAAAAATCATAGCAAGTTTGACTGAAGGAAAATTTAACAAGCAATTTTAAACCTTAGCTTTATGTTTCTAGCAATCCAGGTCAAAGGACACCACCAAGAATTGTGTCTCTCTCCCTCATCAGGTGAACAGTGAACTCACTGGAAAGGCTCCTGACTCTTGGAGGAAATCGCCACAAGGATTTCTCACAAGGGGCTTTGAACAACGTCATGAATGAAGACCTCAGCAGTTGTTGCTTTTCTTAATGCCACAGAAGACTTTCTTACTGTATCAGACCACCTATGCAAGCTGAGCATACAATATTCAGAGTTCAGCAATAAAAATTCTAAGGAGAACCAGGGTGATAATAGCTAAGCTAGGTTACTTTTTGGTCTTCAAGTTTATATTAAAACAGAGAGTAACATGAGAACTCTTCAAATCACAAGTGTTTTTCAATTATTTCCACTGGAAATAATTTCATGCCACATACATATAATAGCAATAATGTTATGTCCCATTATATTAAAGTAACATTAGTCATTCTGGAGCCATGTCATATTCATTCTATGCCATACTATAACCTCTGAAGAAATACAATATGGCCCAGACTAAGGAACATAGAACCAGAGAGATATAAGAAACATAACCAAACATACCCCAGACAGAGAAACATAGACTTATGCTGCTCCCATTCAAGTCTCTCAGCCAGACATCCTACACAAGTTCCAAAGAAAGGTGTTTACTAGAAAAGGAAGATGGCAGTGTTTAAGAGTCCATCTCCAGACTACGACTACGGTCAGACTGGCTGGGTTCAAGGCCCAAGAACATCACCTCACGGATGAAACAGAAGAATACTTATTTAACCTCTCCAGCAGTCCATTCCTCTTCAAAATAAGGGTAATGATAATAGTATTTTTTTGCAGGGTAGGGTAGCCATGGAAAGATCAACAATGTTAAGTTGCTTATGACATAATACCATGTATCTGATAAGCATTCCCTCCATGTTCTTTATTGAAAGAAATTAAAGAAGTCTAGATATCAGGCATGTACATGAGAAAAGTGTTTTATTTCAAAAGCTGAAAGGCCTGCCTTCTGTTTTTCTGCCTTAAAAGCAAGTCATTCAAATGCCTTTTTCTTTATCGGCAGACCATTTTACAGAATACATAGAACCCAGGAAAAGAAGAGGGGTTTATATCTGGAATCCAATTTTTAATCACAGATTTCTCAGCTGGGACACAAGTTTTATAGGATTAGATTTATTTGTGATCATTAGCTGAAGCATTTGCTTCATAGTAAAACACTAATTTACAAAGATTTGTGTCCTTGGAAATCTTATTAGACTCAAACATTTAGCTTTGGAATACTTATGCAGTGTTTTGTATGTGTTCTGTAAAGCTCTAAACTTACTGTATAGAACAAAATGTCAGTAGTCTCTCTGCTTTAAAGTGAAAACATACACATACATACAGCAAACAAAACAATTATTAGCCTTTCCTTGGATACTAAGCTTGAGGTCTCTCTTATTTTCCTGGTCATAATGCAAAAGCTAGAATGGATCCCCATTCATTAACTGAAGAGTTCAGAATCCAGTAAGAACTTCATTAGAAATTCCCTTCAGTAGGAAAACTTTCATGATTCTCTTTGGCATGTGCTAAGAAATTTTTAAATATATTGACTTACTTTTGCTTTGCTTCCTCTCTTTTGTAGGATCTAATCACAGGCTTTTGAGACATGGCTACTCTTTGTCATATGCTTGGGTCTAGAGAGAGAAGTTGAAGAAAATATTCTGGTATCAATGTCTCTGAACAAACTTCCTTCAATAACTTATTTACTCTCTCAGCTATCATTTTAACATATATTTTTAAGGAGTCACTATGCAATTTTTCTTTTACCAAAAGGAGAAAAATGATGAGAGAAAATCTCATTTCTCTGAGAAAACAACTATAAAGACCATCATTTACTGAATATTTACTTTGAGCCAATATACCTAAGAGATGGGTACAGACAGATATGTTTGCTATTTTATCAATTAAAAGAGAAGTTTATCAAAAGCAAATGACTTTCATCAAGTCACTAGGCTGAGGTGGGCATAGCCATGTGTCACCTCAGGGCTGTCGGACTTGGCACCTGTGCTTTGCATAACTCTTCTCACTGTGCCAGTGAATTGATAAAAGGGAAGCTAGAGCATAAATACACAATAAAATGTAATATGACCAGAAGTTTCTAACAGTTCTATAACTAAAGGCATGTTTTAGGAAAAAGAATAAGGCTAGTACATGTTCTACTCCTAAGGAAGATCATTCTCATTCAATCTGATACTCTACCAAAATTTTTAAATCATGTTTTAAAATTCTTTTAACAATTCCAGTACATTTTTGTTCTTCACCATTCTTACCAAAGAGCATGTCAATGCTTCTTTGTCGGGATTAAATTTGCCAAGAAGTTTTTATTCTGAGTGCTAAAAGCAGTGTCAGGAATTTCATGGTTACAAAGGAAAATGGGCCAGAACAAGATTATGATTGTGTTTTTTCATGTGTCAGTAAAGCTCCAGTCACACAAAAAGGTACCTTTTGGTTCAAATGATAAGACCCTAAGTTTCTAAAGTAAGTAGCTTCAGCTGACAGTATTTTCCTGCTGTAAGTTTTCAGTATATTGTATTAGGAACTTTATTACAGGTTTACATACATTTGAATTTTTCATCTCAAATGAAAAGCAAGTGATTTAACACATCTGATTTATTGAGGGTTTTCAGTTTAATTAAAACTTTCTCATCTGACTCTCCCTGGCTTCCTTTGAAGTCAAATCCACTGAATGAGAATAAAATGGGATGCTTACGGAAGCACTCCCATCCTACCTCAAACCCTGTTCCACAGGGCTCGAGCCCCGAGAAAGCAATAACGCCCTTCGAAATCAAGGAAAAGGCCACAGTGTGTTTATCACTGGCTTTGTCTTCCTGGTTCTATGGTGGATCGCTGAATGGTATAAATTTTTAAGAATCTGTAGGTTTTAGTAATGACAATTCTCCCTCATCTTTCAACAATCTCAAAGCCACACCAAGTATGAGACCTGAAATCATGTATTATTAAAAGAAAAATGAGACCACTTAAACAGCACAGTTAAACAAAACATTCTCTAAAACCATGCACAATTGCAAATGTAAATGCTGCACATATAGATATTTATCTATTTTATACACAGTCTATATCTGAAATATACTTTCTAAATGGTACACCTTGAATTGGCATTAAAGCTCCTGTTCGCTGGTTAATAAGCAATGCTCCATCTGGAGAGCATAAACTACCTCTATGTATTTATCTGTTTATTTTCAAGTGCAACATTGCCATCTACAGGATATGAAGTGACAAAATTCTACCACCCCTTTAGAGACAGGCTTGCAATCAAAACTAGAAATCACTGAGGTTGAAAATATCTGTGTCCAAAATCAGTCCTATTTGATTATCCTGCCAGGCACTGTTATTTTGGAAATTATCTCATAATCTCTCAGCTCAAAAAAGAATGCATTAGGTCAACTCCGCCCCAGCTTCTTTAGCTCTGGGAACTGCATTAGAGGTTTTACTCAAAGGCTCTACGGTGATAAATGTGAAGAAGTTGAAAGAAAAGCTACTATCAGTATTTCAACTGGTTACATTATGGATCAAGCCTTGCACCTAATACCAAATTCTCTTAAGTTAAACTGTATGTTTCTTACATAAACTTCCTCACAGATTTCAAATAACAAATCCAGCAAATAGCCTTTCTTTCATAGATTTGAAATAAGAAATAAAGCATACTGTCTTTCTTCTAGTACAGGGGGAGACAGCTGACATGGAGGTTACATAATGAGTCTAAAAATCTAATTAGACTTTCTGACATTCAAACGACATGACAAAAGGAGTTGAGTTTCTTTGCAGATTTTGCAAGTGCAGAAATAGAGGCATGAAGGTGCTGACCCTGAAAAGCTTAGTTCATTGCCAGGTTGTCTTACTTTTTTAAAAATAAGAGAGAAAAAGGGAGAAATAGCATAACTCATTTTCTTCATTTTGACACACAGACTAAAATATGAGCTAGGAAAAAATGTAGAATTATACAAATGGTTTTAAGAAGCTATTTTTGACTATGTGGTATGACCTCAGTTCAGATGAAATTAGAATCACAATACTTATTAGAAAAGCTCGAATGCTTCAGGAAAAGCTGTTACAATTTCCTAGTACATTTCTAATCTCCTTTTTTTGGAGAAATTTAATAAGCATATACAATTAGCTCACTCTTACTTCCCTAATCATGGTTCGTCTAGAGAGAGGGATGGCATCCATACACCCTACCTTCTTGCGATCTTTAAAATCAACTCCCAGAGGAAAGAATGAGAATATGTTAAAGCCATCTCAATATAAATAAATCATGTAAAAGTGTATAAAATTAAGTTTACTTTGTTACCACAATGCTAACTAGAAAGTAGCCTAGGGAAAAAAAAAATAGTGATGCTTGGATACCAAAGGAAAAGCCTCATTAAAATGAGAAAACAGTTTGAAAAACTCAGCATCAGGATTTCATATCAAATGTCTACTTTACAGCTTTTTATCACATAAACAGTATATCCTCTGGGTACATGAACCAAGCTTAAATCAAAAGATTAAGGAAAGAAAAATCCTAGCCATAAAGACGAACTCATTTTCTCTCTAGTCCATCTATATACAATCATCAAACAAAGAAGAAAATGTTCATATAGATTAAATGAGTAGCTTTTATCCAAAGGCAATTAAATGGAATAAGGGGCAAATCTTTGGAAAGCAATTTATATAATATTATCCAGTTCTAGCAATATACAGAGGACACCCTCTTCATAGATACTGTTTTCCTCAAGGTTCCCAATGACTCCAACTTTGCCAAATCCAATGGAAAGTTCTTAGACTTTATCTTACTGGACATGATTTTTGTCCTCCTTCTAAAATGTGGTTTCCACTTGGCTTCCACAATATAGCATAGTCTTCGTTCCTTCTTCCCAGATGCTGGCCGCATCTCCCCCACCTCCTTGCTGCACCTCTTCCACTTTCTGATCTCTGAAACTGGTGTGCCTCAGGGATCTGTCCCTGAGCCTCCTCTTCCCCCTACACTACAAATCTAGACTGTTTCATACATCCCATGTTTTAAACATCAAATTCATGCTGATGGCTCCCAAATCCATACGACCAGCCCAAATTTTACTTCGACTTTAGTCTCCTCCATCCAACCACCTACTCAACATTTCCATTTTAATATCTAATAGAACACTTCATGCTTGATATGTTCAGAACAGAATTTTTAATTCTCCTGCAGCCCTATGCCTGTGTAATTTTTAAGGCTTTCCATCCCAATAAACAACACCTCTTAGGTATGTAGTGCATATTTATTGAATAAATGTATAATTAATCAACAAACACAAATAGAGTACTAGTGAGGGATTGAGACTATGGTTAGGGAAATAATCCCACTAATGGAAAACATAGCAAGAATTTCCTTACAGAACTGTAAGGCTCATTTGAAGGTGACAAAAAATGAGGACTCGCCATCCACATTTCCACCTGCTGCACACAGCGCTTACATAGCACCCATACTGGACAGGTGCTTAATGCCCTGCATTTCTTTAGGGAAGTTTTCATTCCACAAAGGCCCCATACTCTGTATTGTACCTTCCTGAGTGCTAGCCCAGTAAGAAAGACTCTCCTGACAGTGCTTACAAGGCCCAATATTGTGAGGGATTGATTTCTTCCCCACTACTGACTCCCCTAAGAACTGAAGGCAGATCAGATCACTGGGAATTTGATTTAGATCCTCTGTGATGCTCAGGGAAGTGGACTGTCTGTCCATGGCTAATTCTGAGTATGTATAAGTGATCATGTCTGATCTTTAGAAGGGGTAAAAGGAGATGAGAAACATACGAGTTCATCTCTTCTTTATTATTTTGCAAAACTGTTTTAAAAAATCAATCTAACAGTCACTCTGTCCACCTCAATCTTTTAGTCTACACCAATTCTAAAACATGTAGTAGAGTGTAATTCCACAAAATTGCTCTGTGAAGAAAAGGGGAATACTTTGAGGTCAGATACCTGAGAAAATCTGTGAACTTTATGCTTTTTTTGAAGGAATGCAGAGCACGGAAGCATGTCAGTTTCTGAGACTTCCTTAAGCAAGGAATTCCATTTAATTTCATTTAGCCTAAAATTTATTTGACCACAGAGTCTCTTTGTGTTGCATGTACTAACATGCCTCAAAACTGTTCTTCCTTGGAATATACCATGGGAATCTGTGAAGCACAGAGCACCAGTTAGGTTATCTTGGAATTATGTGAAAAATCGGTGGAAATTTCAGATTAAGTTGACAAATATTTTTTAAAACCTGCTAAGCAAAGCCTCTGTTCCATATCCAAATATTTGAAAATGTGCCTCTGAGTTTCCTTCAGTTCTACAAATTTTTATATCAGCATGTACCCATTTTGGGAGTAAACTTCATAAATGTTTCTTATTGTATAAGCATTCAAAGTATTTCATTTGTGAAGTAAACATATAGCAGACAAATAGAGAATCAGCTTAGTCTTCCCAATATACCTTAAAATCATCAAAATGTAATTCTCATATTAAAGACTGCCTGTAAAGTTATTAACTTCGAGATATATTTAGAGAAAAGAAAATCAGAAAAATCAGTATTTGTAGAAAAATAGAGATGCCATTGCCTGATAATTCTAGTGCAATGATCTCATAAAAAGTCTGACCTTTCAGTTAAGAAAAACAATATGCTAAACTTAATTCAAAAATGATGGAGTAGAAAAATCAAGAAGATAAATGGTCATTCCATAGGACTAGGAGAGGCTTTAAAAAAAATCACATCCAATTATGCTGAAGGAATTGCTTTCATAAATGTCAAGAAACTTGGACAATTTTTTTAAGAAATGAGGATATAGAGATGTCTATATAAGTTTGGTATGTGCTGCCTTCTAACACATTCCTATTTATCTACAGCTGTATCTACATAAAAAGAGAAATGAAGCAATGGAAATTCAGAACAAGATGTTTCACACTAGACACACACCTTTGAGCACAGTTTGGGATACACTGAGCTTTATTTTTATCTCAGGCATATATGTGTGGTGGTGAAGGAACTAAAGGATGAATCATCTCCATTTCTTCACTTACCTATTGCTTCCTTTAGTCAATAAACCTGTCTTGAGACGGATATGTATCGCTAGGTGCTTGGGGATAAACTGTGTCAGAGCCTAGAAAGACAGACAGAGAACTCAGTAGAGTTCAAGTTAGAAAGTGATGCACAATTCACTAAGAAAGAGGAGACAGCCAGACTACTGCTCCAGAAGCAGCTGCTGCAAGCAGAGCTTTTCTCTGCTCCCTTCCTTATGTGCACACTCCCTGTGGACCAAGGATAGACCCAGGCCAAATGAGAACTTACCAAGTTCTCAGTATATCACTAATCTCTCACAGCATCTCCCACAACATAAGTTGCTTTAGACCCTTAATCAGGGAACTGAGAATTCCCAATCTGATGCACTAGCTCAGGGTACCCACAAACTGGGGGCACAAAAGAGTGAAAAGTTAAGAATTTGATTTTTGGTATTTTTTTTGAAGCATCAGAGTGGTCAACATGGAGGGAGGGAGGCAAACTTTTTTGAGATATCTACCTTGTTATCTCTCTATCTATATTTTTTACATATATACATATATGTACATATGTATACTCAGAGAGAGAGGTAGGTAGATAGATGGGTGGGTAGGTAGGTAACTAGAGAGAGAGAGGATTTAAAGAAGGAATATTTTCAATGCCTGAGGATGTTAAGGGTTTTAATTGGTCCTATGCAGGATGCCACTTAGCAGCCCATTTCCCTGTGGTCCTCCATAAGCCTCCCTTACTCTTCTCTTCCATCAAAATAAAACTCAGTTCTCACATAAAGTTGCTGAAATTATTTATTTCTACAACCTTGCTAAAGAGTAATTTAGGAAATTATGAACATATAAGGAATATGTATATGCATATGTATAGATGTGAGCCTTAAACTGAACATACTTTTACCCAGAAATATATCCAGAAGTATAAAATGGCTATTATGAATTGAAATGCTTAACAATAAGAAATGGTCCTCATGGCATAGTTTAGAAATGTATAAGCTAAAAATATATAAACCTTATAACCAATCTGTATGTTCAATAGAGAATTGCTTCAGTAAATCCTGTAATATACAAAAACCGAATACTATAAAGTGCTATCATTTAAGATTCAGTATAGGAAGCCATAACCTCTTCAGGTATCTCAGATCAGATAGGATATAATGTAGAAATGTAGTGCCTACAAATTTCTGGAGAGAGCAGAGAAGTCAAGGAACCACCACACCACCACCAGCCAAGGCCACAGCTCCTTGGCTACACACCAGGCATGAGAAAACTGTTGGTACCACTGCTCCCTGTACATCTCAGTGTTAACTACACACTGGCACACGGATTTGGCTCCAGTAAAAACATCCATCTGACCTGCTACGGGCCACCATAGCAGCAAGAAGATGACCCCTGTCTCCCTTCTGTCTCACAAATTTCATCTGAGTACCTTATCCTGGAAGAACCTGAATCATACCTAGAGTCCTAATAGGAAAGGAGCTTGGGATATGTAGCATTTAGCTGACTCACCCTGCAAAACAGGTAAGAGCCCCAAAGACAATAGGAATCGATGTTGAGTGCTGACAGACAACTTCCAAAACTGAAGTCCTTTGAAAATATTTTGTAGAAGACCGACAGCTAAAAAAAAAAAAAAAAAAAAAAAAGAGTAGAAGGCAAAACTATGAAGTCAATAAAAATCATGGTTGCAGCCAGGGAAGGGGGAAGATGAGCAAGATAAGCTGAGCACAGAGGATTTTTAGAGTAGTGCGAATGCTCAATATGATGTTTTAATGATGGTTTTAAGTCATTATACATTTGTCCAAACTCACAGAATGTACAACACCATGAGTGCACTCTAAGGTAAACCATGGACTTTGGGTGATTATGATGTATCCATCTAAGTTCATCTTGGTACAAATGCACCATTCCGGTGTGTGATGTTGGTAATGGAGGAGGTTATGCATGTGTAGGGGCAGGCAGCATATGGGAATCTCTGTAGCTTCCTCTCAATTCTGTTGTAAAACTTAAACTGCTCTTTAAAAAATGAAGTCTTTGAAAACATAGAGAAATGAAACTGAAAGCTACAAAATAAATAAATAAAAACCTCGTGTTATATTGACCTACCAAAGTATTTCCAAACAAAATGTAATAGTATGATCCATTTTTAATCCTATTTTTAGGGAAAACCCAGAAATCCACTGCTTTTGACATTCTTAGTACATTCTTGCATACACTTATTTTGATTCAAATTGAAGGAATAATCATGACAGAAAGAATGAAGGAAAGAATAAATCTCATTTGTCTTCAATTTTGCCTTTTGATACTTTCCTTATAAGAAAAGGAAGAATTAAGCCTACCATTCTACCAACTTAAAAACAAACCAGAACACTGTAATTTGGCTCATTCACTTGTTCATTCAACAAAAGGTTATTGATACTTACTATGTACAAGGTTTCTCCAAATACATTTGACAATTGTGCTTCCATTAAATTGACTTGTTTTTTACTACAAGGATATAATCCATCAGTTATGTGCAACAGGGTGACAGATATTTAATATATACATAATGTGCATATTTTTCTTAGTCAAGGACTTAGTAGAGACTCTTACAGATTAGTCAAAGTAAAATAATTATAAAGAAATTCCATATATTTTGTGCTAAATAGAAATTTGTAAGGGAGGAAAATCTTGGAAATCACAAATATTAGAAAAAGTAAGGTATGGCTAGAAACAAAGTGCTTAAAATTTTGAAAGGTGTGGTTATGTTCTTTTTATTCAGTGACTTCTTGAAAGATAGGTAGAGAGGTTGCTCTTTCATAAAGGGTATCCCAGGGCCTTTTATTCTTGTTATATTAAAAGGCCTCAGTTCTAAAGGAGAAAGTGAGAGAGGACAGAAAAAGAAAGGGAGAAGGCAACCAATCCATAGCTGGGATGACTTGCCAGGACAGTCCACTTTACACCTCCAATTCTCTGTGACTATTCATGGTGCCCCCTCTTACTTTAAGAAGTGCTCCAGTCTGAGAGATAAATTGTATGTTCATTCTAATTGCTGAGAGTAAAGAACCAGGATTATAAATAACATTAAATTAATGGCATATTTAATGGGACATGCAGGGCATGAAAAATTGAAAGAGGAATCACTGAAATTGGGTCAATTGCCAGAAGCAAAGCATTATAAAACTACCCAATGGAATGATGAAGTGCTAGTCAACAGGCGCCAGTCAACTTACAGTCCTTCACTAAATAATGCTGGATTTTATCTCCTCTCATCTTTAATTCTTTACCAAATCAATTGGGATATAAGGACTCATAGTTTATCATAAATCATTAGTCTGAGTGGATATCAGTAAGTCAAGCTATTCAACCTCTCTGAAATAGCCTTTAATCCAACTTTTCTGAGACAAAGAGCAACCCCAAGCAGCCATTGGTATTTACAGGTTTAGCATCCTTGAAATAATTTTTCTTTTGGCCTCCCTGATACCATGCTTTCCTGTCTTTCCTTTTATAGAGACCCTTATTTGTCCATCCTCTTTCATACCTTCTGCTCTTCTACTTGATCTTTAAATGTTGACAATCTTAAACGCATATAAGATAATTTGGGAACATCGAGTAAATTTGATTATGAATTAGGTATTATTTGAGTAATTTATTGCCTATCTTCTTATATATGATAATGATATTATGGATATGAAAAATACTGTCTTTAGTTTTAGGAGATGCCTGCTGAAATTTTTAGGTATAAAGTGTCATAATACAATAATCTGAAGTGGTATGTATAGATAGACTTAGACATGAATATAGACTCAGATATAAGTACAGAAATAGGCAAATAGACAAACAAAATACAGTAATATGTTAATAATTGTTGAATCCTATAGTGGATGTATGGCTGTCCATTGTACCATGTAATGTTGCTCAAACTTTTTGTATGCTTGAATTTTTTTGTGATTAAACAAATAGAAAAAAAGTTTTAAAATTTTTGTTGACCATCTTTTGGAGTCCTAATCTGTACCCCACAATTCCCCTCAACCCTTCAATTTCTGTCAACAGTTTTTTCTCATACTCTTTCTAGATAATGTCATCCATAGTTTAACTTTAAAAAACAACCAAATATAGTCCATTCCCACAAATATTACCTAGTGTTGACCCCACTCCAAACTCCTAGATAGATAATATAGCCAATTAACTATTCCACCTAGATGCGTCATAGGCACCTCAAGTTTGACAGATCTAAAACTGAAGTCTTGATTCCCAACTCCCTAATAAATCTATTCTCCCAGTGTTCTTCAACAAAGCACTTAACACCTTCTTACAACCAAGAACATAAGTCAGAAATCTGGGTATTATGTGATCTCACATCTCCCTCTTCCTCCATCCAATCAATTAATCAATTCTATCAGTTTGCCTTATAAAATACAATTCAAGACTGCATGTTTTCCCCAGATTGTCACTTCTACTCTGCTTACATAAGCATCCTCACCAGGACTAGATCAATAGCTTTAGTCGGTATCTGCACTTCCTTTCTTTTCCCTTTATAATCCATTCTCCACAGATCATCCAAGCTAATTTTAAGAAGCATAGTTCTAATCTTTAAATACTTAAATAAATTGGCTCCCTCTTGCACTCAGAATAAAACCTAAGCTCCTTACCAGGACATTGGTGTAGGAGTCCCTGGACACATCTTCCACTTCACCTCAAGCTTTTTTCACCCTTTCTCACTGTTCTCCTCACACTAGCTTCCTTTCTGTGCTAATGGTCCCCTCAGAAGCTTTGCCCATGTTCTTCCATCCATTTTGCATACACTTTATTTTAAAACTCCTCAAAATAGCACTTAATATGTGTCTGGAATCTTTTAAAAGGGCCTTAAGAATATTGGCTCATCTAATACTCAAGAAAACAGAGAGTTAATTCTAGTATCTGAGGAAAATGAAGCATAATGAAGTGAATGATTTGAATAATTGTATATATACAGGCTGAATTGTGCCCTCCAAATTCCTATGTTGAAGCCTTAACCCCATATTTCATAATGAGGCCTTTGGGAGACAATTAGTTTAAGATGTGGTCATGATAATACGCCCTCACTCTGTCTTTGCCATGGGAGGACACAGTGGGAAGGTGGCCCTCTTGAAGCCAGGAGTAGAGTCCTCTCCAAGAACCAAATCAATCAGCACTTTGATTCCGGACTTCCAGCCTCCAGAACTATGAGAAATAAGGCCTATTGTTTAAGCCACTCAGTCTGTGCATTTTGTTATAGCAGCCTGAGCAGACTAATATATAACATAATTGATAGAATCAGATTTTGAACCCAAACTGCATTTTAAGCAACTGTATGATACAAACTTCGATTCTATTCTTCTCCAGGGGCTTTGTATTGTAAACATTACTTCTTTATACAAGGTCTTCTCTGAGGACCCTTGCTACTTCTTCATAACATCTTACTGTTTCCTTCATTGTTCTGTTCTCAAGGTATAGTGCATATCTTTTCACTGTTGTTTGTGTACCTTTTTGCTTACCTGCTTTGGGATAGACACTGCTAGATAATGGGTATAAATAATGTGTAAGACCAACCTTGTCCCAATTCACATAGAGTTCAGAGTTTAGATTAATTTTCTTGCAATTCCACTACAATATCAAAATCACATGAACCAGTGGAGAATGAATACAAGATTAAGAGGAAAGCCAGATAAAATTGGGATAAGCCAAGATACAAGCATATAGATAAATAAAAGGCAAGGAACTAGAGTTGCTGATCTAGACAGGGTCATGATAAGGCTGAAGAGCCAAGAGTAGGGAAAACAAGGGGGTGGGGCTGCTAAAAAAATCTAGTAAGAAATTTCCTCCCTTAGAAAAGGTTCTCATTCCTTTAGGATCTGTCCATTTCAGGCAGGCCCTGAAGCAGACCTCAAACAAGAAGAGCATGATCTGATTGCTAAAAAGGTAGATGGGCTCAGAAAACAGAATAAACCATGGTGGAAATTGAGATCCTGCCCCCATCTTTCAAAGACATTACCTCAGTTTTCTATAATACATTGGGCCACTAGTTATTCCCTATTTAAATGTCCCAGATAAATGTAATTCATTCAGTAACCTAGACATTTGCTATGGGAATCAGTGCTCAAACATGCCCAGTTCAAGACAATATCTGTCATTGCTGAGAAGGCAAGAGCTCATTTATATGCAGGTCCAGCATACAGTCTAAAGTTTGGCACCCTGACTGCCCTGATGTGTATGTATCCTTGCAAATATAAAAAAGGAAGTACCACTAATGAAAATCTTACAGCTTTTAGCTCGATTAAGTGATTTACCCAGTCTCAGGGACCTCAAACCCTTATGAACATACCTTCTACATTCCAGGCACTGTTCTATGCACTAAAGATGTGGAGGTAACAAATAGAACATGGCAACTGTTATAGATCTTACACTCTAATGAGAGATTCAGTAAGCAAAAATTATTAACTCATTAATTTAAAGTTATTTCTGATCATGATAGTGCTATATAGAAAATAAAACAGGGTTAGGTGGTAACAGTGTGACTCAGTGTTGTGAGGACTGCTATTTGTCCAAAAGAATCTTCCTCCTACAAATAGATTTGTATTGAGCTCATGGCAGCCTAGCTAACTACATTTCCCAGCCTCCCTTGCAACAAGCATGGCCATGTGATTGTGTCCTCACCAGTGAAATAGGGAAGGAAATGATATGTGCCACTTTGGGATCTGGGACTTAACATACTGAGCATGCCTCCTCTATGCTCTCTTTCCCTTGTCCACTGGCTAAACTGAACAACTCAGCTCTGGTAATTCAGATGATGGCAATGCTTTGGTCATGACAGAACAACAAGATGAAAGGATCTTAGATACATAAATGACCTCATGATCCTGGATACATAAATGACCTCAAGGACTAGTTTTCCCATCATCTGGACAAATCACATCTGTTAGGTGAAAAATAAACAAACATCACCATGGTTCCCTGTTTAAGCAGCAGCTTAGCTTTCCCAAAGTAGGCAATGGGGGCTTGGGGCATATTAAAGGGGGTGATCACAGGAGATGGCATTTAGGAAATGAGGCCTGAATGAAGGGAAGGAGTTAGGTGTGTAAATAGGTGGGAGTGAGGAAGGGAAAAAAATTAACAGCATGCCAGAAAGAGCCTGGAAAATTCCTATTCAGGACCGTGGTGAGACTCACCTGCTACATTAACACTAGAGTCATAGGTATTGGTAAACCTTTGGCAGAGGGCTAGACCATGGAGAGCTGGAGAAGCCAAAGATGAAGAATGGAAAGTAAACCCAAGCACAGGCCAAACCTGAGGCAAGAACCAGAACTTGGTGACCCAGTCTTCTATGGGAAATATCCAGCTTCTCCAAGTCAAAAAGGTCAAAAGCAAGTGGACAAGTGCTGTTAGGACAGACAGGCAGCAGGATACATGCTAAGCAGCTGGTCAAACATTGACTGTTAGGATAAACCAAATATTTTTAGTAATTTAGACATTCAACATAAGCTTTTTTTCTTAATGAAGTTCTCTATTTACATGTACCTAATGGTTTCTGACAGAACTATGTACCAGACCGTTTCTTGCTCCCTCGAGTGATAACATATTGCTTTATTTTTGCCTTAATAAGTGTTCAGAACTGTTTCTTTGTTTTGTCATTCAAGTAACATCCATTAACCTACACATAGTGGTCTGTATGTGCCTGAGATTTCAAGCAGATTCATAAAAACATGTGCAGAAAGATAGAAGAAGGAAAAGAAAATTTTACTACAAAAAGGGAATGTTGGTTTCTAATGATTTTAAGCACCCTTAAGATACACTTGAAAATCACTTTCGGAAAGGTTCTAAGACCCTTAAAGAATGAGGAATTAAGACAGGAACGCCAAAGCCTATGAGAATAATTAAGAATCAAGTAATCCAGAGGAGCAGATGAGGCAGAATAAAGCAAACAGGAGGGCCGCATCAGGGATGCCAGATGGAAAAGTCTGTACCTAGGTCTCAATGTATATGCTTCTCCTGGGGCCATAAGTCTAGGATGACTAATACAGAACCTGCAGGCAGAAATAAGTAGCAAGATGAGTCAGTCATGTGTAACAAAGAAAGAGATTACCATAGAAGCCTATTTCTTTTTATTCTACCTTCAGCAAAGGTGGAGAAAATATTTGTTAATCACAGCACCATTTTTAAAGTAAATGCCAATGGGCTTAATGCTCCCCATCTGTCATGCAGGACTGCAAATACTCTTGCTCATTTTTCATCTTCTATCAAAGTGAAAAAAATACATTCCCTAAGTAGTCAGTAAGTTTTATAAAATGCTAAGAGATCTCACTTGAAGTGTTGTGATGGTTGTTGTTCTGCCTATAGCAACAGTCTCCAGGCACGGCAGGCGTGGGGTCTGCTCCTTTGCTTTGGTCCATCAGGAGAACACAGCTGAAGAAGGAAATTGAGGGAACCACTCTGTTGTTCTTTTCTCTCCCATGGAGTAAAAGGGCAAAGATGGTTTCAGGGCTGCTGCAAAGCAAACTTCCTTCCTACCGAGTTAGCAGTCATCTCACCACTCTAATGAAAAACCTTCAAAGCTTCCCCATTTCCCTCAGAATTTAGCAAAAATCCAGTATGCGGTTTAGAAACCTTCTATCCCTACCTTTCTCTCCTTACCACATCAGTCCACATTTCCAGGTCACATTGCCGAGTTCTGGTCACATGGAACTACGAAATTCTCAGAAGGCAGCATGCATTCTCTCTTTGTCTCTCTCAGTGTCTACCTGTTTCCTTCTCTCTCTCCTCTTCCTTGCACTCTGGGTTGCCTTTCTTTTGCCACAGTGAACTCTGCCACACACTCTTCAGTTCCCAACCTAAATCCCACTTCTAAGAGGCAGCCCCCTATTGCCCAAGCTGAGGGCGTGCCCCATGGGCTCTCCTGGCGCCGTCTCCCCGCTGCTGTGACACGCACTCTCTACTGCAGCAGAGCCACCTTTCACTAGTCTGCTTTCTCTCCAACGCTATGAGGGTGGGTGTGCATCTCATGTACCATCGACCCTTCAGCATCCAGCTCAATGTTTGATATATATCAAGCAACCAATAAGTATTTGTTCTGAGACTGAAAAAATAAAATCGATAAAAAAGATCATGTGAGGTAGCCAGAAATAAACTAGAGAATCTGAAATCGATTTCTAAGTGTTGTTTCTCAGTATGCCCAGATACTGCGGACATTTATCTCTCTTTCCTGCTTATTTAAACTAGTTTTTAAAAGGCAACCCTGTGGCCCTGAAAAATTAAAATTTGATTTGTTTATGCAACTTTTGTCAAATCTTCTCCTGACACAAGTTTAACTAGCAAATGTTAAAGCAAATACTACATAAGATATTTTCTGGGAAGATCAAGAGGACTTTACAAAAACACTCATATAACTCTATTAAAAGAGGAAAGAAATAGATGTTTTTGAAAAAAAAGTCTTTTGACTCACAAAGTGTTAGCTCTGCTTTTAATTTAATACCAGTGACTGACACAAAGCTGTAAGGTTAAGTAACTGAATTACTAAAGGACATGTGCAGCATGTTTTCTTTTGGGTAAACTTGGCCCAATTCATTTATAAACTCATCTTCTATCACATTCTTGGAGACGCTGAGGGAAGAAGCCTCCAGCTGAGTCAAAATAGACAAGAAGCCACCATGACAACTCCCATCTTACACGCTTTCTCAGGAAATTTCTGTGGCTTATTCAAGTGTTTTCACATATAATAGAAAGTGATTCATTTTTAAAAGGAAGAAACAGGCATAAAATGAGAAAGCTGGTTATAAGTTTCACCAAACTCAGGGTGTGTTATTTTAAATAATGCTCTTTACCTAGGAGGCCAGTTGTCCTCATTCCTCCTTTCATCCATTCAATAAGCATTCATGAAGCATTTTTCTGCCCAGGGCACTGTGGATGGGAACTAAGGCATGTTTTTGTCCTCAAGATGTTCAAAGAGTGTTACACATATTCTTAAAAATAACCATCATAATAGATGGTGAGTACCGAAAGAGGATTATGACTTTAATATTATCTACATGTGCATATTTTGGCTTTGAATAATTTGCTTCTGCATTTTTTGCCAATATTAATATACACATATTTTCTCTTCCCACTAAGATCTAAAGTATCTTGATAGCAAGGAACTTATACTTCCATTCATTGCATTGTTTCTCTAAATTTACCATGACTCACAGTAATAAATATATTTTGCCTTGTGGCTCAATGACACTTACATACTTACATATACACCTTTCACAAATGTTTCACAAGAACATGTTTACCATTATTGCATCAGTATGTTCTTGTATTTTCTAACTTATAATATTCTATTCCTGTCCATTTCATTTAAAATACTGATGCACAAAAGAAAACACATGGTAGTCACAACCCACTAATTAGCCATAACTCATGATCTGAAAAAACTACTCAGTGATGAAAGGTTGAAAGCTTTTCCTCTAAGATCAGGAACCAGACACAGGTGCCCACTCTCACCACTCCTATTCAACATAGTGCAAGAAGTCCTAGCTAGAGCAATCAGGCAAGAACAAGAAATGGAGACTACCAGGATGGAAAAGGAAGAAGTAAAATTATCTCTTTTTGCCAATGACATGATTTTATATGTGGAAAATTGTAAAGACTCAGTCAATCTATTAGATCTAATCAGTGGATTCAGTAAAGGTGTAGCATATGAAATTAACATATAGTAAACCAGAAAATCCCATTTACAATAGCATCACAAATAAAAAAAATGCTTAGGAACAAATTTAACTAAAAAGGTGAAAGATCTCTATTCTGGGAACTACAAGACCTGATGAAATAAATCAATAAAGATATAAATAAGTGAAAAAGTAGCCCATGGTCATGAGTAGGAAGAGTTACTATTGTTAGAAAAACAAACAATACTACAAAAAGCCATCTATAGATTCAAAGCAATCCCTATAAAGATTCCAATGGCATTTTTTACAGAAGTAGAAAAATCTTCTAAAATTTATATAGAACAAAAAAATACCCCAAGTAGCCAAATCCTGAGGAAAAAGAACAAAGCAAGAGGTATCACACTTCCTGATTTTTTTAAGCTATACTATAAACCTATAATCATCAAAACAGTATGGTACTACCATAAAAACAGATAAATAGACCAATTGAGTAGAAATGAGAGCCCAGAAATAAACCCATATGACCACAAATAAATATATAATCAACTAATATTTTACAAGGAAGCCAAGAACACTCAATGGAGAAAAGACAGTCTTTTCTATAAATGGTACTGGGAAAACCAAATATTCACATGTAAAAGAATGAAACTGAAACCAAATCTCACCATTCACAAAGATTTGCTCAAAATGGACTGACTTAAATGTAAGATCTGATATCATGAAATTCCTAGAAGAAAACATAGGAATAAAGCTCCTTGACATGGGTCTTGGCAATAATTTTTTGGATATGATACCTATGGCACAAGCTTCAAAATCAAAATTAAACAAGTGGTATTACATCAAACTAGGAAGCTTCTGCACAGCAAAAGACATCATTAACAAAATGAAAAGGCAAAGTACAGAATGGTGAAAAAAATTTGCAAACTATATATCTGCTAAGGGGTTATTATCCAAAATATATAAAGAGGTCATGCAACTCAATACCAGAAATAATAATAATAATAATAGCCCAATTAAAAAATAGACAAAGGACCTGAGTAGACATTTCTTCAAAGAAAGTATTTGAAAGGCCAACAGGTACATGAAAAGATGCTAACATCACTAGTCATTAAGGAAATGTAAATTAAAACCACAATGAGATACAACCTCGCAACTGTTAGAATGGCCATCATAAGAAAAAAACAAGAAATAATAAGTACTGGCATGGCTGTGGAGAAAAGGGAACCCTTGTGCATCATTAGTGGGATTGTAAATTGGGACAGCCACTATAGAAAACAGTATGAAGGAGCCTCAAAAAATAAAAACTAGAACTACCATATGATCCAGCAATTCCAATTCTGGGCATATACCCAAAGGAAATGAAACCCCTAACTCAAAAAGATATGTGCACCCCCATGTTCACAGTAGCATTATTTACAATAACCCAGACATAAAAACAACCTAAATGTCCATTGATGGACAAATGGATCAAAAAGTTTGGTATGTATATTCATCGGAATATGTGCAACATGGATGGATCTTGAAGGCATTATGCTAAGTGAAAAAAGTCAGACAGAGAAAGACAAATACTTACTGATCTCACGTTTAGGTGGAATCTAAAAAAACAAAACAAAAAAAATGAAACTCATAGAAAAAAATCACACTTCTAGTTATAGACACAGACAATAGGGAAGGAAGAAATGGAGAAAGGGGTCAAAATCTACACACTTCCAGTTACAAGATACATAAATACTAGGGAGATAATGCACAACTTGATGAGTACAGCTAACACTGCTGCATGATATACAGAAAATTTGCTAAGAGAGTAAATCCTAAGTGTTCTCATCACGAGGAGAAAGTTTATTTTTCCTTTTTCTTTTCTACTTTCTTTTCCTTTTATTGTATCTATATGAGAAAATGGGTGTTAACTGAACCTATTATGATAATCATTTCACAATATATGTAAATTAAACCATCATGTCATATGCCCTAAATTCATACAGTGATATATGTCAATTATTTCTCAATAAAGCTGGGGAATAAATCGATCTGCAAAGTATTAGCAAAAAATATGCAATGTTACTTGATAAACAATCATATGGCTAAAGTAGTATAGCATAAGGATTAGAATTGAGGATGTGCACTAAAATAGATATGAATTTAAATTCAGGCTCCACCAGTCATTGGCAATGTGACCAGGAATAAGTCATTCAACCTCTAAGTCTCAATGTCCTCATACTGAAAAGAGTGAAAATACTACTACATACCTACTGAAAGAATATAAGAATCATGCATATAATTTGCTACAATGTAAAGCATATAATAACTACTTAATAAATGTTAAATCCTAAAAAAATCTATCCAAAGAAGTGAAAACCAGACTTGATAGGAAAATTAAAGGTAATTTGACTTTGACCAACTTTAACAAGATATTGGGGGACAGGAGATACTTCTAGTGGAGATTTTGCAAACAATCTAAGTAAACATATATATTTCATGGGGTAGGGAGATACTAGAATGAGTTACTAAAGTAGACAATTTTCTATTGATATGCAGAATAGGATACTATGGTATTTATTTAATGTGTCTTAAATTTAGCCCCCAAAAAAGAGGAAGTTAGAGGAAAAAAATGGATAGATAATATTAATGAAGTTTTCCCAAGTTTTATGATCCTACAGATGAAGTTTGACAAACAAATCAAGAATGGATACCCATGACAAAATACCTCCCAATTCTGCACCCAGATAGCTGAACAAAGACCTGACACCTGTGGACTGAGTTTAGGGCTAATTTAAATAACTCAGGTGGCATAGTAGCATTTTGGCCTGGTTTATACCCACTGTCTACTCTGCCATCTGCAGCACCTTGGATATATAGATATACCTATAAAACAATGTAGAGCAGCCTCTCTACCATGACCCCTATACTACACAGAGTATTCTAGAGCTTCTAGACAAAGCAAGTTTAAGAGGTTCACTCTTAAACTTTCCCAAAGAAGTCAGACCATTAATCCTATTTTATCATTTCCCTCACCCAAGGGACCTGTGGTAAGGCCAGATCAGCTGGTGGAGAGACAATGCCCACTGGACTAAGAGCCTTGACCTCCGCAGGATGTGTTTTCCTCAGTCTCCAAGAAGCTCTGGTAAGTCAACCTAATAA
This sequence comes from Manis javanica, assembly GCF_040802235.1. Lineage (NCBI taxonomy): Eukaryota > Metazoa > Chordata > Mammalia > Pholidota > Manidae > Manis > Manis javanica. The sequence goes on along the minus strand of NC_133158.1, from coordinate 129,102,312 downwards.
TCCTGTGTCCTCCAAGCAGAAGTGGTGCAGCCAGGGCACAGCTGTAGCTTGCATCCCCCAAATCCTAAGCCAGCTAAATGGTGAAGAATAAAAGTCACCCTCAGACTACGTGTGGCAACTTGGTACTGGAGCTGGTTACAGACAGAAGCACTGACGAGGTAAATGCGACCCACTTACTCACAAGACTTTGACATGAAGGCCTTTGGCCCTTTGGACCTGACAACCAAGGCTGGAGAATAAATAAATGAGGGGGAAGAATATAGTCCCACAAATGGCAAGGATTCAGCACAGAGCTTTACGATGCATAAGTAATCAGAGACAGAGACTACACGTCCATTCAGCTGGAAACACATTCTGGCTGTTACTTAAAATATCAGCAGGAATGTTGATCTACCATGTCACCAACATTTTTTTCAAAATGCTCTGGTAGCCAGACAAATCATTCTGTGGCTTTCCTCTGCTACTTATGGGTTGATAGGATTTATAAACAGGTGTGTTAACATCCTCAGAACTCAAGGAAATGTTCTTAGTGCACTGACAAGCTTTATAGTTCATACATCCAGCAATGGACAAGTCTTTTAGTTCAGATGGTTGTTTCTAGGATCTGGGTTATGACAAGAGCCAATAATTGCTTTTGTGTATCCAGTATTAGTAATTGGTGGTGGTGGTAACTTCAATATAATACAGAAAATCCCCAAATGGATTTTAGCTTCTCTTACCTGGTTATTTGAAGTGGTAGAACATCTTATATCTCAAAACCTTTTACCAGCTAAGTTCTATCTTTCCACCGGCCAACCTTGTCAACCCAGCATTCAACACGAAGCACACACTGAACCAGCCACTGTGCCCTGAAGGACTGGGCTCTGCAGTGTCTTTGAACCTGGGGATAAGCTGATGAGTGCTTTACTGGAATGAGGCACATTCTTTTCTTTCCGCCTGGAGGACATCCACTTATTTTCATCCCCAACTCTAAGATTATCCTTCTTCCCCATCCACAACTCTTTCATACACCAGGCTGTAAGCCTCTCAAGAACAGGGAACAGGTGTCAAGAGACTTGCATCTCTACAGTGTGGCCACACAGTGTCTGACACATGGTAGGCACATAATGAAGGATTGTCAGATGAAAAACTGTAGATGAATGTTATTATCTCTTCTTACCAAAAACAAAGCAGGGGGACCGTGGAGTTTACAAGAAGGAAAGTAGAGGAACACACATCTAACTGAATCTCAGGGAAGCTGAGGTTTTTTCTTTCTTTTGTTGCAGTTAGATTGTGGCCACTACCAGGCAACATAAAATTATTTTTCTAATTTAAGAGTCTTGAATTATGACCCAAGAAGGGCTTGCATAGACGTCTTTTTTTCTACATCCTGGATTTGCATACAAGCAAGTAATTTTCACCATATTCTTAGAGAAATCCAAAGCCTAAAAAAGATTACAGGCCACTATCCAAATTTTATTTTACTTTTTTAAATTAGACATGCCTGGAAATGTATCCCATCATATTGATGAAATTTAAGAGAATCAGAGTGATAGGAAAAAGTGTGAAAATCACTTTATGGCACAACTTTACTCAATGTAAAGTTATATTCCTTATGCACTTATTCACAGTTGTCACTGCAATAACAAAAATATGTAAGAAGTCAGTAACTTCCCATTAAATACTTGCTATGTGTCTGACAATGTCACACCTGTTCTTAGGAAACTTGCATTCTGGTAAGTCAACACAAAAACATTATTTTAAAATATGAAAGAAGAGACTCCACAGTATTTACCAAATCTTCTGGTTCATATAATGAATAGAGGAGCCAGACATGGAGCTTACCGTGGTCAGGGAATGTTTCTCAGAGGCCCTTGGGAAGGGTGCCTTCTCTCCGCAAGAGTTCTCTGGGCAGCAGTGTTTCAGCTAGGAGCGATGTGGTAGATGGACAATGGACTCAAATCAGGTCTCAGTTTTAGGCATAGTGTTGCCTCTCACCATGTAACTTTGTACCACTCACTTAAGTCCTGTGCCTCAGTTTCCCCATGAGTCCCAGGAAAATGTCTCTGCCTGGCCTCTCACACTGATATGTTTGTAAGACTCAGGCAAGATAAAGTGGGTGGAAGCATTTTCCAAATTATAAATATCTATGCTATTAGAAGTAAAAACACAATGAGAAGGGTCAAGTCGGGTACAGATAAAAGTCTGTGGCACGATCCAGTGTCTTCCTTGGTCTGCTTTGTTTTGTTTTCTTGGTTCTCAGCAGTCCAACCCGAGGTCCTTTATGTTCATTTAATGGTATTTCTTGTCAGATTTCTCTTATATAAAGTTTTATATGCACCCAGTACAAGAAATTCAGGCTGGCTTCTAGGATTATTTTTTTAGAAAAAGGCAAGTGGAAGAACAGTAACTTCATTCTAGCCCAAAGCAGGCAGGTTTTCTCATTAAGGAGTCTCCCATAGGGGTAACACTGTAGCATTCACATCATTTTTTCTTTCAAAGCCTCTCCCCTGAGCCCTCCTCAGCTTGTCCATGGTACACAATTCAGAATCACCCAACCACTTAGGATACTGGGATCTGGAGGCAGTAGCAAATGTATTTCACGTTCAAAACGAGAAACGTTCGCAAGCATAACACTTAACATGCCTCGTGCAGCCAGGACCAGGGACTTAGACTTTCCATTTCAGCTCCACTGGTTAGACTGCAATCTGAACAAGGGTGTGCAGCAGTGCAGTGTGTGGGGCCCTTGTCTGTGCCAAGCAGCAGTTTTATCATCAGTAAAGAAGCATTAAGTGAACCCCAGGGATAGCATATGTATTGCATTTAGAGGAAGGGGTGAAAATCCATCAACACTGTGTAATTTAAAAGGTTTTCATGCTGTTCACAGAAAGCTATAAGCTTAGATTCCTTTGTCCCAGTTAAAAAGAAAATGGTTCTAGTAAATAAAGATGGATTTAAAATAGTGGTTACCACAGAGTGGACTTAAGTGATAAAGGAAGACAGATAGGATAATGGACATTGCCCAGCATGTTAGAGGAGCCACACATTATTTTGTATTTGCAGAAGACCACAATTTGGGAATTGTGAGCTAGACACCCATTCAAATGAATTTTATTGCCTTTGATGACACAATCTTTCAGTCCCCCCTTGTCAGTTTCCAGTTGTCTTCTATTAGAGGAGAATTACAATCCATCTTTATGCCAGGAAAGCATAAACTTGAGGGGAGAGAAAGGACAAACAGAATGGGTTGGTTGATAAGACCATGGAGATATATGAGTCAAGATTTCATTAGGCAGGTTAGATTTACACTCCTCTGCCAGCAATAAACATAAACAAATATCCCAGACTCTTTTCATATGCAAAGTGTTATAACTTCATTCAACCCTGCAGTCTTGTTGTCTGATTTACCCTATGTTCCCTGAATTTGCTCAATTCCTTGCCACCAGGCCTTCGTCTGAGGTCCTAATGGCTCAGATCTCTTGTTCTCTCTATCAGTAACACCCTCCTGTCATGACAGCACCTACTGAAGTCTTCTCTCTCGGGCTGAGTGAAGATGAACCAATGCTCTCTTCTCAAACAGCTTGTCCACATCCCGCCACTTGGGATTACTCTCCAGCAAATTGTGTTTATAGTTTAGCACAATGTAATACTACATATGTGGTTCAGAATTGTTATGTGTGGAAATGTTAAGGCACCTCCACCAAATTCGGGGATATGAAGGCAGGTGTCATGCCAAAATCAGCCTGAGTGACCAGCAGTTGGTGCGGTGCACACGTGGTGAGATACAAATGCAGGCAGCATGCAACTTGGAGCACCAAAATTTTAACCAATCCAGACGCGAGACTGGCTCCTAACTCTCCACACCTCTTCTGCCTTTTCCAAGGATTGCTATTCTCTCAGCTCCTAACAAATCTCCACCTGACAGCTACCTTTTCTAACCCTGAGACACTTGAACTCAATCTTGTGATCTTTGTCAATAATTTCTTTAAAGAACCACCTAACATAAATTAAGCCATTCAAATATTACATATGTAAGTGACACTTGTTTTAGCCTTTAATTTGTAATTGTGGATGTGTCCACGACCTTTCAAATCTGGCAAAAGCTTTTGTCCACTTAAATATGTATAAAGAATGTTTATTTAGTGCATAGCTTGTTGTAAGAAATTTCCATATACTAACTTATCCTCATAACAACAACCTGTATGGTAACACTATTGTTCTCACCGTAAAGATAATGCAAACTGCAACTCAGAGAGTTTAAGTAACTTGCCTAAATTCTCACCACTCATAAGTAGTAGAGCCAGTCTTTGAACCTTGAAAATCTGGCTTTAGCATCTATGCTTTTAATTGCTTCACAAATGGAGGAGTCAAGTTCTCTGAAACTTAGATAACAATACAGGAAAAACTACTTTATCTAGATTTTTATTTTATATTAAAGCTAAGGTCAAGACTTGGGAGTTAAAAATCTAGAGATGGTGGATCCTGGTTTTGTAGTATACCCAGACTGAGCTTAGGGGATAGAGACTGATTCAATTCCAATGACTTATAAGATTGAAGGGGTAATTAATTATAAGAATGATGTAAATTTATTTACTTGCACATCAACATGTATTTTAGAATAAAAATGAACTTTCAATTGTGCAGAAGAAATACATAAAGATCTTTTCTAACACTCAGGATATCAGCTGAATTAAAGTTTAAGCTCTTCCCAGAATTTCTTCTCCTTGAACAATATTAGTTTTCCTGGAAAGAAAGCTGAATTCTCTTCAAAAATGATTTAATAATTCAGTATGAGATAGCACATTGTTCTGTTGGGAAAAGCAGTCCCCTGCCTGCCATTTTTTGGCCCCACTGGGTCGCATGAGGATGGGCCTTGGATCCAGAACTGTTCCTCACAGAGAGGAGTAGTTGTCACAGCCTGTGGATGTGCCACCTTGGGTGGGAACCCCTTTCCCTGCTTCACACTCAGTGTGCGCTCCTTTGTTCTGCTGGGCCTGTGCACCATACAGCACCTGGCCAACCCCAGTACTGTGTCTGTCTTCTTCAGGGAGGTGGGGGTCCTTTTGTAGCAGCACAAGAAGAGTGCATACAGGCTGACCAGTCTGCATTAGCTGCCGGAAGGGACCTGATGACCACGGAGGGCCTATGCACACTGCTGCAGCTGATTTTGCTCCCTCTTATCTATGGGAGTAAAACCTGTTCCACCCACTGTTTGACTGCAGTGTTTTCTTGGAGACTTTGATACCCAGAATCAGTGGACAGAAGTGTTCTAACTTCTACTCTGCCTAACAGGCAACAGATGACGCTTGCTCACTACCTCTCTCCCTGGGGCCTGATTTGCACAGCCTTCCTGTGTTGTTCTTTCTATGGGGTCTGCCCGTCATCCATGCACATTTCCCTTCCCGGGCCTTTTCCTCATTAAATCCTCCTTGTTTTTCACAATTCATCTCAAGCACCTCTCCTTGACTACCTTTGCTTCTGAGATGTGCCTCCTTCAGCTCCTGGTTCACACCTCAGCATGCTCAACTAGAATAACACATCAACGTATTACCTTCTTTCTCTCTCTAGATGGTGAGCTTATATGGGCAGAAACCATGTCTTATTCAGGCCTCATTACCAGGATACTGTGCCTGACACAGAATAGGCATTTGTTCCTTCTTTCAGCACATACATACTGAGTGCCTGATGTGTTGCAGACCATATACTAGGTTGGGTTTATCATGATAAACAAAACATGCATAATCCCTACCTTCACAGAACTTAGGACGCAACAAGAGAAGTACACATCAACCTAATAATGACACCAAAATGAGCCAGTGTCAAAATACAACTGGAATGACGTTTATGATAAGGTGGACTCAGGGTATATAACAGAGGTAAATGAAATAGAATAACAAGAAATGCTTTAGGGGAAAAGATCAAGATGGGGAGGTGGGAGTGGCTCCCTGAGAAAGCAGCCATTTAGGTCTGAAGAAAGAATGAGAAAGAGAGGCCAGACAGAACACTACAGGCAAAGGTCCTTGAGGTGGGAGAAAGGGTGGCATGTGAATTCAGAGAAGGGCAGAGACAGCAAAGGGGAAGCCCACCATGAGCAAAGGACAGAGACTGGCAGAGGCCAGATCCTGCAAGAGGCCCTGTAGAACCAGGAATGTTTTCTTCATCCCAAAAGCATCAGGAACAAATAATCAAACAACTGAACTTGTGTTTCAAGATGATTTCTCTGCTGCCTGTGGACAGAGAAGGAACGTACAGGTGAGGCGGTGGTACCTTTGGACATGGGCAGACCAGTTAGGGGACAACCACAGCATCCAGACAAAGGGGACTTGGACTGCAATGGCTACTGCAGAACGTAGAGCAATGGGCAGACCCAAGAGATATATAAAAGGTAAACATCTGGGTGTAGCAACAGATTTGAATTTACTCAGTAAGTATTTGTTGAATGAGTAAACAGGAAGAGTAATTTGGGGTGATCACTAAACTCCCTGCTTATGTGAGAACACTGCAATCCTGCTGGGGCATGAAGCCTAATGGAAACAGACCCTTTGGCAGAGAGAGCACAATAACTCAGTAGTGAGGCATCTTTAGTCTAACACAGCACTTTTTTTCCCAGGGATGCTTTCCATCCATGGTTTTCAGTGAATGCCTCTGCAGAAGCCTCCTCAAATCTGCTGCTTTTCTCAGCAGTAGGCCTGGACTAGGCAGTTCCTGGCTGAGAGGTTTTTTAATCTCACAGGTGAACCTCAGCTATAGCTCCTGTGAAATGCAGTTTCCATTAGCCATTGTCCCCAAAGGACACCTGTGCCCTGTCTCTTGGTAGCTGGTTCAACACATCCCTCCTGGGCCTTCTAGGGTACCACTTAGATGCTCAGTGTTTTTTTATTTAAAAAATAAAGATGATTTATTAGAAACCATCACCACCATTGCCTTCATGCACACACTGTCTCCCATTTTAAACACGATATGGGTTAACTGATTAAGGAAATATACGGTAACCTAAAGAAGAAAATAATAACCAACTGTAATTTCCCCACTAGGGTAAAAAGAAAACACTATTATCTGGGGAAACAGTGAGCAGTTGTTGTTAAAAGCTTAAGCTACATAGTCAGACAATAATTTTGGTCTTTATCCTAAGGACACTGAGAACTCAATAATCAGATTTATGTTCCAAGGTGGTTTGCCTGCTGCTTTATAGACAGAATGAATGAATAGCTGAGGAGGTAATATGCTTGGATGTAGAGAAATCAATTAGGATTCTTGATTCCAGCTCCAATTCTAGTAATTAAGAATCTATGGGAAAATTATTAATAAGGCTTAACCTCAAGGTCCTCACATGGTTTGGGGTCAACCTGTGTAAATCCATGACACAATACTCCACACATAATAAGTCTTCAATAAATCAATAAATGCCTAGACATTCTTAATATTTAGTATGCTACCTTGCATTTTTATATTAAACTGGGATCATCATGTATATCATTTTAAATTCTACTTTTTTTAACATTATCATCATTTTCCCCTCATTAACAATTCCTTGAAAGTATTTATAACTGGCTGCATAATATTCCATTCTGAAGCTATATCACACATTAAATAATCATTTCCTTACTGGACATCTATAAATTGTCCCCAATTACAATTATAATACTGTGATAATGAACATCATCAGATACAAAGTGTTTTCTACATCCTTAATTAAAAATCAGACAAATGTTTAGAGTGTAATCATAGGAACCAATAGTATGAAATTCTTTGAGATTTTTACTATATACACCCAAACTGCTATACACAAAGGAGGGTATGTAACATTTTTGCCAGCAAGGTTCACATGCATACAAATGTGGACATATTTTGTTGTTTTTACCCTTTTAAGGAACAGCTCTTTGAAGGGATTTGCTAAGCCAACCATCTGAGGGAAATGGGATTTGGTGGAGCACTTATTAAGCACCCCGCTTGAACATCCTATCCAATTACATTCCCACAATAGTTTTGTGAGACAGAATTGGCCCTACTTTATACCAGGCAGGCTGAGGGTTGAACCCAGAGAGCAGGTTAACACAGCACTCCGCAGCATGCTCCTGGCAGCTGACTGTCCTGGCTGTTCCCCAAGAGATGCCTTCCCATGCTTCCCGAGAGTGAACGCCCAGTGTTCAAGCTCTCCATAAGGGGATATGACCACACACAAAAGTTCTCTTTTTACCTCATCTTGAAGTAAGAACAATTATACAAATATACATGTTTTGGTAAGTTTAGGAAGATTAGGATACTTGAAATAGTGTAAAAGAGAGACTAATTCTGATTGGGAAACTGGAGAACACTTTCTGCAAAAATGGTGTTTATCCCAAACTGCCTTTTTCAGCAGGTCCCATGGCTTTGATGCCATTCAAGGAGTGGATAAAAGGCTAGTACAGAAAGGAGTGAGTAGGCAAGCAGGTAAAAATGTGTAAGAATAGATTGCAAAGTAACAAAATTTCATCACATTGAGTCTTGCAGGGCATATTACAGAATTTGAATTTTACCTTAACGGCAAAGGAGTGATAACACCAGCTACAAAGTACCTAGTTTCCTAGCTGATAGCTAGAGACCAGCAGGGGAAAACATGAAAAAGTACCACAAGAAAACATTTGCCTAAGAATAATGTTTCCCCTTATTCTCACTCTCTCTCTCAATGTACCAGTTCTTGTCCTTGGAAAAAGATAAGGAGAATTCACTGTTTTCACTGGTTCATCCTATATCAACCTCTTGCCAGAACCTGTTTAAAATGAGTTCATCTATGGATTCTATAAAAGAACACTTTTCTCTACCCATTGTTTCCTATGATGGCCCAAAGTGGCTTAGCTTCCTGGAATTTTTATTAACACCTAGTAATTTTTAGATAGCATGCCCAAGATAACAAACTTCTTTCCAAACTGGACCCCAGAAGAAAACTACATCATTAGTCAGGAAGCCTTTCCAGAATTCCCAGGTGTACAGAGTACTGAATCTGTCTCTTCAAGGCAAGTAAATAAACTATGTTGTTCACAAATTGCTAAAACTCAAGACTATACATACAATAAGAGTAACAGCAACATTTTCCTGTCTTTGCCCACACAGGTCTTGAGGGACAATAATACAGAGATGCCACAGAGAGGCTACTTTTCATTTAGAGAAGCACCTATGGATCCCAGATAATATCACCACAAAATCAAGTCCCCAAGTTCATTCATTGATTCTGATTGCAATAGTCCTTCTTGATGTGTCACAGGAATTTCATGAGCTTTCCCTGGGAAGGCCCCTCACAGCAGCCACTGGCTCTCATACTGACTGAAACAGAATCTATTCTTTTTTACAACACAAAACCTTGACATAACCTTCCAACTTCAACTCTGCTCCAACACGTTGACAGATTCATTAGCTGGACATGCCAAATTATTGTAATTTAGGAAGCATGAGATACATGTCTAAATGAAGGCAAAGGAGACCAAAAATAGTATTCTGATCAGCTTTTAGAGGGGATGCAGGTCAAAAGATGAGCAAACCTGCTAATGATTCATGTCCTACATCTTGCCAATGGGACACTTTAACTGACCAACTTCCAGCTACTCTGCCTGACAAACAGTACAATCCTCAAGAGCAGAACTGAAGCTCAGCCACTGTCCTGCACACATAGGATTAGGTGCCATCTCATCATGCTCCTCCTCTTGGTGCTAAAAAAAAATGTAGAACCCCCTACAGAATCCTATATAGAAGGAAGACTGGACATAAAAATGTATTCGCAGCCTGACAAGTGGGTAGCAAGATACTCATTCTAGCTTCTTAAAACTTAAGTAAAATATGTGGACTTGGGAAAGAGCCATGTGTGGAAGGGCATTACATATCCTAAGATGAAAGAAGATAAAAGAAAAACAAGTTGAGAGGGAAAAAGCCAGCAGCTTCCTCACCACTAGCTCTGAAGCTGTGAGGTGACCTCAGATAGCTAAGCTGGGTGGGGATCTCCAGGAAACATCAGCCAAGAATCCCGCAGCCCTGAGCAGTCCCACTCCCCAAGTGCATTATCAGCTGTGAACAGGGAGGTTCCTGTGGCCCAGCAAAGCTGCTCAGATATCTGGGATTTCCAGGAGCCTGTGTTCCAATATTGGTCTTCATATTCTCTGGGTCTCAGATCTTATAAAGTAGACACAAAAGAAAATAAAACCTCAAGGAAAAAGTTGTTAAGATCCTAAAAGGAAAACCCAGGCCTAATGGAAGTCTGTGCTCTCTGAAAAAGGTGTGGCAGTCTGCAGGTGGGAGGATCCCAGTGACTGGAGGGAGAACATGGGACCAAAGGTCAATGACTCAGCTGCTGTGACCTTCAGAGACCTCACTCTTTGCTCTTGGAATAAAAGCAACAAGCCTGCCCTGCCTTCTGCATTGGGCTACTGTGAAAGACAGAAAGTATAAAAGTGTTTCACTAATGTCATCTACCCTAAAGGGAAGATGTGATGAACGGGAACCCGGCTGTTTACCCAGTGCTCTTTGAGGAGGGCAAACGAACCACGTAACCAGAGACTAGTCTTCGAGTGCTTCCACTGGGGTGGCAGATGGATGTTCAACCTAACTGCCTTCCCACAGGACCTCCAGCTGCCTGGAGGAAAACAGTATGGGACATACTGAATATTTATGGGCACTTAAAACCTTTCCTACAGTCCACAGATCCCACAGTACAGAAAAGACCTTGGGAGAGGTGAATCTCTAAGGTCTTCTGTTTGATTGATTAGCTGGTTGGTGTTTGTTTCTTCCTTTTTAACCTAAAACAAGGTAAACACAGACTTTCCACAGAGCAGCCTCTGCAACTGCAAGAGACACATGGATTAGCCAGAAAACTTGGTAAAATGTAGATTCTCATTCGGTACATCTGGGGTGGGGCCTGACAGCCTACTTTTCTGACAAGCTCCAGGGGGGTGCCCTTTGTGCTAGTTCACACAGGACATTTGAGGTAGCTAGGCTGCAGAGAACATTAGAGAGGCCTAGGAAAGGTTCACAATGGCATATACTTTTAGAGTAGAAAGGATCCAAAGTTTAGCCCCTAAATCTGCATGTGAGGACAGTAAGGCCATGGATAAGCTAAGTTGTCCAGCATCACGAGAAGGCAGATCTGTCACTGCCCACAAAATCTCCCTGCCCTTGGGCACAGTCTCCTCCACCAGGCTGGCTATCACGCACTTGGCCCTTCTGCCCTTGGGTTTCTTTTCCTGTCTTTCTCCTCCTTTTGGAAGTAAGTAAGGGAGGAATATGACTAGTATGTGAATTATAGCCCAGCCCTGGACCATGGGATCTCTTACAAGAAGGAGGTAGGGGATGAGGATGAGTTTGCCAAGAGAAAAAAGCCAGCCGCATCCCAGTCCTTAATGTCCCATGACAGAATTCAACTTACAGTGATGATTAACTCTCTGGTTCCAAGGGGCAGTCCCCGCGGTGCCCCTGCGTGCCCTGGACACAAGGCTGGCCCGTTCCTGCCTGCATCATGTCAGGGTGGGGCATACTGACTGAATCACCAGACACCTAATGCACTCACCTCATTAGCACCCTCTAGAGATGAATCTCTAGATCCAAGGAGGATAAAAAATTTTGAAATAGAAAATTTTAAATATCTCCTATTTGTGAACTCTGTTCCAAAACTGAAAATTCAATACCACTTGCACTGAATGAACTTCAGCTCAGCTCCCAATCACGCAAACTTATGAAAGCCATGCTTTAAAAAGCTGCGTTGAAGTTCCAGTTTGTTTTGATGGCAATTATCCAACCAAAAGCAAGAAATTGGGAACTGTGCACCTGCTCCACATTTTCCATCTTACAGAGGTACACCTAAGGCTATGACCTTCCCCGGGTGAAAGGGGCTGAACAAGTAAAAAGAATTACTATTGAGAAAAACCACTGAAACTCAGTAAACACTCTGAAATATACACAGAATCTGCCCTTTTAGAGAACTGCTGCATTTCCGCCTACAATTTGATCAAGAATGGAGTATTTGGAAAAAGGTTTGGCTTTAAATGAGGATTAACACACACAAGGGAATATTTGTTCCCAAGTGCTTCCATTATGCCAGTGAATATTGAACAGCAATGGGTACACTTCACATAGCAAGAACTTTCCACTTCAGGCAGCACTGTTCTTAGCGCCTTTCCTAGCATGAAAATAGAAGTTTCACAAGAAAAGTTGCCTATGGTGACTATGCTGTCAGAACACCACAGGACTCTCCTTAGGTCATTTGGATTATTAACGTGTATTTTTAAATACCCTTATTAAAATCAGAGCCCGTGCAAAATAAAGGTTAAAGACTTGTATGTGTACAGTCCCCTTTCACTGGGACTTCCTCTGTATGGTAAATAATGAGGCAGATTTAAGGGTTCAAAAAGATTCTACTGAGATCTTAATAGCTTCTTTCAGTTCACTGAGGTGCCATTAACTAAATAACCCCCTTCAGGGCCCTATATGATGCCTAGGAGCTTATCTCATTAATGCCACCTTATGGGTTTAGACCCCTCCTCCAAAGCCGGGTTTCTTATTTATTAAATCTTATAATAAACAAGAATGTGCACTGATCATATTTAGTCAAAGGATTAAGGAACAAAGTTAGGTCATTACCTAAAGTGAAACAAAAGAAATGTGCTTTCATATTGCAAAACAGCTATGTGGTCGTTAAACCTTTGTTTCTCCCTGGTTTGCCAGGAGCTCTAGGACCCTGAAGAGGCATGAGATGAGGAGTGAGAGGTGTGAGCTCCAAGGATAAGACACCCAGACTAGGTGCCCAAATGAGCTTTCCTGGAAGCTGTCACTGGCTTAGAGCCCATCAACCAAACAGCTTCTGTGACCTCCTCGCCCATATGTCCAACCCTTCTCAACATACCTCTCCCTTCCCCTAACCGTCACCCAATTCTTCCTCTAGGCAGATATGACAAAACATATTTAAAACCCCCCAAAATCTGGAGAGGTGAGAAGAGGCCTCAGAATTGGCACAACCAATAAGCAGGAAGCTGAAGTGCTCCCAAAGTATTTTCAGAATGTGCAGAGCTATAAAAATAGAAGAGAATGACAGGAATTTTCCAAGAATTACAGGTTACCATGTGACAAACTACAAACAAGGCAACACTTCTTTCTAAACTGGGTAACTAGGACAAGTGAAAGACCAAAGTGGCAAACAATTTCTTCCAAGATGAAGTGACTGCCACAAAAAGAAAGCTAAGCTAGCCAAGTACTGTCCTGAGTGAACCAACAGGAAATCCACCAGATCTGTGAAAAGCTAGAGCAGGCCACCAGACATATATATATACTCTGAAATCCGGTGTTTGAGGATAGAAAGACAAGACACCTTAAAGACATCATTTGCTCTCAAACTGATCTATAGGTTCAGTACAATTCCAATCAAAGCAACAGCAGGGTTCTTCATGGCCTATTATAGACTACTCTAAAATGTATATAGAAGTACAGTGATCCAAGAATAGCTAAAGATCTCATAAAGAAGAAGAATGAAGTGAAGGAATCATCCCAGATATAAAAAGTTATAAAGCTATAGTAATAAAAACAATGTGGTACTGCTGTTATAAGTATGACAAATAGACCAATAAAATAGAACAAGCAGCTCATAAATACCCAGCATATGTAGCAACTATACTCAATAATGACACCCAATGTTAAGGTATAATTTACCTGATAGCATGGTGGTTAAGAGCAGGGAGCCAGAAAGCCTGCATTCAAATCTCAGTTCTACCACTTACTAGCTGTGACACAGTTTACTCATCTATAAAGTGGGATGATAATAATTTTTTTTGTTTTGTTTTTTGTTTTTATCTTGGTATCATTAATCTACAATTACATGAACAAATTATGTTTACTAGGCTCCCCCCTTCACTAAGTGCCCCCCCACAACATACCCCTTCACAGTCACTGTCCATCTGCGTAGTAAGATGCTGTAAAATCACTACTTGTCTTCTCTGTGTTGTACAGCCCTCCACGTGCCCCCCACACACTATACATGCGAATCGTAATGCCCTCTTTCTTTTTCCCCACCCTTATACCTTCCTTCCCACCAATCTTCCCCAGTCCCTTTCCCTTTGGTCACTGTTAGTCAATTCTTGGGTTCTGTGATTCTGCTGCTGTTTTGTTCCTTCAGTTTTTCTTTTGTTCTTATACTCCACAGATGAGTGAAATCATTTGGTATTTGTCTTTCTCTGTTTGGCTTATTTCACTGAACGTAAAACCCTCTAGCTCCATCCATGTTGTTGCAACTGGTAGGATTTATTTTCTTCTTATGGCTGAATAATATTCCATTGTGTATATGTACCACATCTCTTTATCCATTCATCTAATGATGGACACTTAGGTTGCTCCCATTTCTTGGCTATTGTAAATAGTGCTGCAATAAACATTGGGGTGCATCTGTCTTTTTCAAACTGGAGTGCTGCATTCTTAGGGTAAATTCCTAGAAGTGGAATTCCTGGGTCAAATGGTAAGTCTATTTTGAGCATTCTGAGGAACCTCCATACTGCTTTCCACAATGGTTGAACTAATTTACATTCCTACCAGCAGTGTAGGAGGGTTCCCCTTTCTCCACAACCTCTCCAACATTTGTTGTTGTTTGTCTTTTCAATGATGGTGATCCTTACTGGTGTGACATGATATCTCATTGTGGTTTTAATTTGCATTTCTCTGATGATTAGCAATGTGGAGCATCTTTTCATGTGCCTGTTGGCCATCTGAATTTCTTCTTTAGAGAACTGTCTATTCATATTCTCTGCCCATTTTTAAATTGGATTATTTGCTTTTTGTTTGTTGAGGTGTGTGAGCTCTTTATATATTTTGGATGTCAATCCTTTATCGGATCTGTCATTTATGAATATATTCTCCCATACTGTAGGATACCTTTTTGTTCTATTGATGGTGTCCTTTGTTGTGAAGAAGCTTTTTAGTTTGATATAGTCCCACTTGTTCATTTTTGCCTTTGTTTCCCTTGCCTGGGGAGATATGTCCAAGAAGAATCACTCATGTTTATGTCCAAGAGATTTTTGCCTATGTTTTTTTCTAAGAGTTTTATGGTTTCATGACTTACATTCAGGTCTTTGATCTATTTTGAATTTACTTTTGTGTATGGGGTTAGACAGTGATCCAGTTTCATTCTCTTACATGTAGCTGTCCAGTTTTGCCAGCGCCATCTGTTGAAGAGACTGTCATTTCCCCATTGTATGTCCATGGCTCCTTTATCATATGTTAATTGGCCTTATATGTTTGGGTTAATGTTTGCAGTCTCTATTCTGTTCCATTGGTCTGTGGCTCTGTTCTTGTGCCAGCACCAAATTGTCTTGATTACTATGGCTTTGTAGTAGAGCTTGAAGTTGGGGAGCAAGATCCCCCCCCCCAACTTTATTCTTCCTTCTCAGGATGCTTTGGCTATTCGGGGTCTTTGGTGTTTCCATATGATTTTTTGAACTATTTGTTCCAGTTCATTGAAGAATGCTGTTGGTAATTTGATAGGGATTGCATCGAATCTGTATGATGCTTTGGGTGGGATGGCCATTTTGACGATATTAATTCTTCCTAGCCAGGAGCATGGGATGAGTTTCCATTTGTTAGTGACCTCTTTAATTTCTCTTAAGAGTGTTTTGTAGTTTTCAGGGTATAGGTCTTTCACTTCCTTGGTTAAGTTTATTCCTAGGTATTTTATTCTTTTTGATGCTATTGTGAATGGAATTGTTTTCCTGATTTCCCTTTCTATTAGCTCATTGTTAGTGTATAGGAAAACTACAGATTTCTGTGTGTTAATTTTGTATCCCGCAACTTTGCTGAATTCTGATATTAGTTCTAGTAGTTTTGCAGTGGAGTTTTTAGGGTTTTTTATGTACAATATCATGTCATCTGCAAATAATGACAGTTTGACTTCTTCTTTACCAATCTGGATTCCTTGTATTTCTTTGTTTTGTCTGATTACCATGGTTAGGACCTCCAGTACTACATTGAATAACAGTGGGGAGAGTAGGCATCCCTGTCGTGTTCCCGATCTCAGAGGAAAAGCTTTCAGCCTCTCGCTGTTCAGTATGATGTTAGCTGTGGGTCTATTGTATATGGCCTTTATTATATTGAGGTACTTGCCCTCTATGCCCATTTTGTTGAGGGTTTTTATCATGAATGGATGTTGAATTTTGTCAAATGCTTTTTCAGCATCTATGGAGATGATCATGTGGTTTTTGTCCTTCTTTTTGTTGATGTGGTAGATGATGTTGATGGATTTTTAAATGTTGTACCATCCTTGCATCCCTGGGGTGAATCCCACTTGGTCATGGTGCATGATCCTCTTGATGTATTTTTGAATTCAGTTTGCTAATATGTTGTTGAGTATTTTTGCATCTACGTTCATCAGGGATATTGGTCTGTAATTTTCTTCTTTGGTGGGGTCTTTGCCTGGTTTTGGTATTAGGGTGATGTTGGCTTCATAGAACGAGTTTTGGAGTATTCCCTCCTCTTCTATTTTTTGGAACACTTTAAGGAGAATGGGTATTATGTCTTCTCTGTATGTCTGATAAAAATCTGAGGTAAATCCATCTGTCCTGGGGGTTTTGTTCTTGGGTAGTTTTTTGATTACCATTTCAATTTCTTTGCTCATAATTGGTTTGTTTAACTTTTGTGTTTCTTCCTTGGTCAGTCTTGGGAGGCTGTATTTTTCTAGGGCGTTGTCCATTTCTTCTAGGTTTTCCAGCTTGTTGACATATAGGTTTTCATAGTAGTCTTTAATAATTCTTTGTATTTCTGTGGAGTCTGTTGTGATTTTTCCATTCTCATTTCTGATTCTATTGATTCATGTTGATTCTCTTTTTCTCTTAATAAGTTTGGCTAGAGGCTTATCTATTTTGTTTATTTTCTCAAAGAACCAGCTCTTGGTTTCGTTGATTTTTGCTATTGTTTTATTCTTCTCAATTTTGTTTATTTCTTCTCTGATCTTTATTATGTCCCTCCTTCTGCTGACTTTAGGCCTTATTTGTTCTTCTTTTTCCAGTTTTGATAATTGTGATGTTAGACTATATTTGGGATTGTTCTTCCTTCTTCAACTGGGCCTGGATCGCTATATACTTTCCTCTTAAGACTGCTTTCACTGCATCCCACAGAAGTTGGGGCTTAGTGTTGTTGTTCTCATTTGTTTCCATATATTGCTGGATCTCCATTTTAATTTGGTCGTTGATCCATTGATTATTTAGGAGCCTCCATGTGTTTGTGAGCTTTTTTGCTTTCTTTGTACAATTTATTTCTAGTTTTATACCTTTGTGGTCTGAAAAGTTGGTTGGTAGGATTTCAATCTTTTGGAATTTACTGAGGCTCTTTTTGTGGCCTAGTATGTGGTCTATTCTGGAGAATGTTCCATGTGCACTTGAGAAGAATGTGTATCCTGTTGCTTTTGGATGTAGAGTTCTATAGATGTCTATTAGGTCCATCTGTTCTAGTGTGTTGTTCAGTGCCTCTGTGTCCTTACTTATTTTTTGTCTGGCGGATCTGTCCTTTGGAGTGAGTGGTGTGTTGAAGTCTCCCAAAATTAATGCATTGCATTCTATTTCCTCCTTTAATTCTGTTAGTATTTGTTTCACATATCTTGGTGCTCCTGTGTTGGGTGCATACATATTTATAATGGTTATATCCTCTTGTTGGACTGAGCCCTTTATCATTATGTAATGTCCTTCTTTATCTCTTGTTACTTTCTTTGTTTTGAAGTCTATTTTTTCTGGTAGTCATATTGCAACACCTGCTTTTTTCTCTCTGTTGTTTGCATGAAATATCTTTCTCCATCCCTTGACTTTTAATCTGTGCATGTCTTTGGGTTTGAGGTGAGTCTCTTGTAAGCAGCATATAGATGGGTCTTGTTTTCTTTATCCATTCTATTACTCTGTGTCTTTTGATTGGTACATTCAGTCCATTTACATTTAGAGTGATTATTGAAAGATATGTACTTATTGCCATTGCAGGCTTTAGACTTGTGTTTACCAAAGATTCAAGGTTAGCTTGTTTACTACCTTATGGTCTAACTTAACTCGCTTATTGAGCTATTATAAACACAGTCTGGTAATTATTTCTCTCCCTTCTTATTCTTCCTCCTCCACTCTTCATACATTGGGTGTTTTGTTCTGTGCTCTTTTTCAGAATGCTCCCATCTAGAGCATTCCCTGTAAGATACCCTGTAAAGGTGGTTTGTGGGAGGCAAATTCCCTCAACTTTTGCTTGTCTGGGAATTGTTTAATCTCTCCTTCATATTTAAATGATAATCGTGCTGAATACAGTATCCTTGGTTCAAGGCCCTTTTGTTTCATTGCATTAAATATATCATGCCATTCTCTTCTGGCCTGTAAGGTTTCTGTTGAGAGGTCTGATGATAGCCTGATGGGTTTTCCTTTGTAGGTGACCTTTTTACTCTCTCTGGCTGCCTTTAATACTCTGTCCTTGTCTTTGATCTTTGCCATTTTAATTATTATGTGCCTTGGTGTTGTCCTCTTTGAATCCTGTCTCTCATGAGTTCTGTGTGCCTCCGTAGTCTGAGCAACTATTTCCTCCCCCAGTTTGGGGAAGTTCTCAGCAATTATCTCTTCAAAGCCATTTCTATCCCTTTTTCTCTCTTCTTCTTCTTCCAGTACCCCTATAATGTGGATTTTGTTCCTTTTGGATTGGTCACACAGTTCTCTTAATATTGTTTCATTCCTGGAGATCCTTTTATCTCTCTCTGCGTCAACTTCTATATGTTCCTGTTCTCTGGTTTCTATTCCATCAATGGCCTCTTGCATCTTATCCATTCTGCTTATAAATCCTTCCAGAGTTTGTTTCACTTCTGTAATCTCCCTCCGGACATCTGTAATCTTCCCTCCGGACTTCATCCTTTAGCTCTTGCATATTTCTCTGCAGCTCTGTCAGCATGCTTTTGGTTTTTATTTTGAATTCTTTTTCAGGGAGAGTGATTTGGTCTGTCTCTGCAGCTCCTCTCTCAGGTGTTGTCTGAACTATCTTGGACTGCACTACACTAAATTTTTTTGCCTTTTCATGATGATAGCGGTGGCTGTAGGCAGGTTGCGGGTGTATCACCTGGGAGAATAAAGTCCTTTCCTGCTTGCTGGATGCCTTGCCCTTCTCTGCTGCCTGTGTCAGTTGCCCGCACTCCTGGAGCAGCCACCAGGTTAATCTAAGCTGCTGTGGGCAGGGTCTCCTCAGAGCAGCACGGAGCCCTGCGGGGAGTGGCAGGCATGCAAGGTGCGCTTCTCCATGATAGCGGCGCCCCTGCCAGGCACCTGTGTGTCAGCAGCGGCCTTTGGGGCTGGCCCGGGTGGCTGTGCATTGGGCTGGGATTTCGGTCGGCTGCTGGGAGCATGCCTACTCCCTCTGGCTCCACTGCAGGTGCATGCGGGGCTCTCCCGCACGGGCCTCTACCAGGCTCCTCTGGCTCCACTGCCGCCAGTGTGCGCGAGCTGTACCCGGGCTGTTCGGTTGCTGCCGCTGCAGGCTCGCACAAGCCTCTCCTGGTCTCCTCTGGCACCGTTGGCGCACATGATCTGCTCCCAGTCCCTTCTGGTCCAGCTGCCCCCAGCCTGCGCTACCACTCTCTCGCTAATGGGCTGGTGTGTCAGTGTCCATGTCAGTTGGAGGAATGACTGGCAGGCTGCTTGGTGCCATGAGGGGCTTCAGAGCTGTGCTGCCTCCCCAGGGTTTAAGGTGCCTAAGGTTCCCTGGGATTCCCAGCTGCTTGCTAAGTGTGCCGGGACGACTTCTTCCAGCTATGGTGTCCCTGTCTCTTTAAGACTTGCAGAAAGCACTCGCTTTTCTTTTGCCTTAGGGGCGCTGATTGCAGGGACCTGCCCACAGGTTTTGCTTTTCCGTTTCTCTAATATCCAGCACCCTGTGCACCTTGGGTGCAGATTTCTAGAGCTGGTTGTTTAGCAGTCCTGGGCTTTCACTCCCTCCCCATTCCAACTCCTTTCTTCCCTGGGATGATAATAATTTATATCTTATAAACACCTCCTGGTACTGATACCCTTGTGTGATCTCCCTCTCACATGGAATCATGGCTAGCCCTGCATGATCAAAAGAATACTGATGGATTTGCAATGTGTGGCTTCAATGCTAGACATAATGAGCATGGCACCTGCTGTTCTGACCTCTTGGGTCACCCTCTCTAGGGGCAGCCAGCTGCCATATTGTAAGGTCATTCAAATAGCCCATGAAGAGGGCTGGCAGAGTAGAACACAAGCCCTTAGTAACTCATTCTAGTATCTCCCTACCCCATGAAATATGTATGTTTACTTAGATTGTTTGCAAAATCTACCTTGAATGCAGAACCTCCATCTCCAATCTCAGCTTCAGGTAACTACAGATATCATGACAGCAAAGGTCTAATGGAGTTGTGGGTACACTGCAGACACTGAATAAATCAGAAATTTCAATAGTATTAGCGTTGCACAATACTGGAGATTCAGCAGAAAGTCATGGTACAGGGAGTTCCGTTCTGTTCCCATAAGGGTAGTGTCTTAAATTATCTTTGCATTCCTAGTATAGGCTCAATTAAATGTGTTTATGGAATGCCCACTATGTGCCAAGCACTGTTCTAGGCAGTGAATGAATAAGTGCCCAAAACCTCTCCAGCTACTCCATCACAGCAGTAAATAGCACAAGGAATAAAATCCTTGCAGAGAAAAAAATGAAAACTCAGAGATTTCAAAAGTGATCTTCTAGAGCAGTCTAAAATCCTCCTCCTTCAGAAAGCCTAGCTCATCTCATCTGGCTGAGCACTTTGTCCATTTTATTTATATTTCTGGAATCCTAATAAGGAGGAAATCCTGGGAAGAATGTTAGATCAAATAATCAAATCTTGATATAGTCCTTGTATATTCCATTCAACTGTTAAATGATCTCAACAGGGTGATTTAAGTTACATTGTATTTTAAAACCACAACATTTATAGAGCTCTCTTTCTCTGTCTTTCTCTGTAAAACATTATTTATTTAAATTATATTAGAATATGTATATCAGGTTTACTTAATTTAATCGGTGCATCTGGAGGCAAAAAAAATCATTTCTCTAAAAACGTAGAAAATATTTGGGAGCACTATTTTACAGTTTGAAATTACATAAATATTTTTCCAACCAATAGGCACACAAGCTTTTTCTATTTCAGACAGCTTTCAGGTTGCACAGTTCCAATATGTATGAAATTTATTTACCATGGTTTACTTAAATAATACTAATGTCCCAGTAACATGGTTCAAATTTCAAACATGGTATATTAACTGTGAATATAGTAATCACAGAAATACAAATTTCACTGCTAGCTCTTCAGTCCACAAATCACTACATACGGAACACTGCTCATCATGATCAATGACTGACTACATCCCTCTTTCACAGTCTGTCAGCTAGTCATCAAGTAACATCTCTGAGTTCACACACAAATGGTAAAGCGTATGGTTGTGTGGTCTCCTTGTCGACAAGTGATAAATACATACGATACTTTACAAAAACAGATAATTAAAAGAAGTTACAAAGATGAAAGCACAAGAAAGCAACAAAAAGTGAAGTAAAATTGCAGGTGATTAAAAAATGTGGATAAAGGAACAAGGTCTAGGCTGCAAGACAGTATTAACACATATTGAAAAAGTCCAGTGAGTATTAAAACAAGATAGTCAGTTTAACATCTTCTAGTTAAACGGAATTAGGATCAGAAAGCTGTCTGTGGTTGAAATGGGGCATTTACTTCTACTTAGAAGCCTTTAATCAAAAACAAATCCCAGTCACTCTGACTAGCATTCAAGCCCAAGGCAGTGAGGTTAGGTGTCACATTGAAAAAAAACTGTAATTGTTAGGAGACTGAAAAAGGCCCTTTTCCTGACAGTAAAGGTGGTTTCATTGTCCTGTAAGTCAGCATGAATTGAGTAATGTTACCTGGTGAAAGTGTAGCTCAGATAAAGAAGTGTTTGTGAAATTTGCACTAGATTCCAAAGAGATTCAGGAGAAAAAGCTTAACATGGGAATGCTGACACTGCTACCATTCAAGAGACTCTAGCTATGCAGCCAGAAAACTTAATGAAGGAGAATTTATCAGTATAAGCAGGGAAAACGGTTGGATGGAAGGAAGATGTCCCAGAGGAAGTGACGCCAACAAAAACTTCACTGTAAAAGAACTCTCAGATATATTTTACAATGTTGAAAGTACAAAGGATAAAAAGTTGGAAGTTGATCCAGACTTAGAAAGGCATATGACCATTTTCTAAGACATAGAATAGACACAGGCCCCAGATCGCAAGTTATGTGAGAAAGCCAGCATAGCTCAAATCTTATTTTTAAAGAAACAAAACAATTACAAATTGAATAACATCCAATACTTCTAAAGTTTTAGCTGCAGTATATTAAATGAATATTAGATTATTTTTTAATTTCCCTAGACATTTATAACCAACAATTAAGAGAATCTTTAATGTGTTGACACAATAGTCATATAACTTTCCCATTGATTCTTAAGATCACTCCATATGGTTTTGGTTTACACAATCATTTTCATTGTCCTGAACTACTGTGCCAGGTGAAGACTGCCTACATTTGGTAAGGCAGTCGTGATGAGAAAAAGATTAACTGTGTGGATGTGGCTGGTCTGTTGTATTTCAGTGGTTACCAGCATAGCTCAAAACAAATTTTCATCACTTTGGCCAGGTAGGTTTTTAAGCCTAGAATTTAGGATACAACAGAAAAAATGTTGCCTTTTCTCAAGTATGAGAGCAAATTTGCTTTTTGACTTGTATACCCAAGAGTAGAAAAGCACTAGAAGGAGATTTAAGGAGTCCAGGTTCAAAACGGGTTCTACCACAAACTCCCTATGTAACTCAAGCAAATTCCACTATTCATTTTACAAACATTTATTGCCAGACTGCTGCTATGAGTTGAGGATACAAAATTGAGCACAATATGGAATCTAGCCTCAAAGAACTCACAACCTATTAGGAGAGAAAAACCTGAAATGGTTACAGTACTGTTCTCATCTATCAGTCCTAATAATGCTTACCTCCCAGGGTTACTGGGAGGATAAAATGAGGCTGTACAGGAGAGCATTTTGCTATCATGTGCATTATACAAGAACTAGCTCAGACTAGGGTAATTATAGCACCTGATGAAAATTAGACTGGATTATTCTTACTCAGTGGTTGTGTGTGGTTTCTAGTCCAGCAGGAACAGCACCACCTGAACATATACTCAGAATGCATGTTCTCTGGCATCACCCCAGACCTAATCAATTGGAAATGCTGGAGGGTGGGACCCAAAAATCTGTGTTAACAAGTCCCAGATGATTCTGCTGCTTCTGAATTAGAGACCCACTGCAGAGTGTCATCTATGTAAGATTAAAACACAGGTAACACAAATGCTAGTAAGCACAAGATCCTCATTTCCCAATTACCAATGAGTAAATTAAAGCAGAATATAACCTAATCTTGTAATTGGCCAGGAAAATTAGCAAAGTCCTAAAGTGCTATTAATCGGCATGTTTATATTTAGTCCACAGTCATCCTACTTCTCAAGTCCTCCCACTAAGATAAAAATCAAAATAAAACCCTATCTGTAATAATTCTGCTAATGGTGTGAGCTGTTTTGAGGCCAAGTTTTTAAAGAAAACACAGATTATAGAAACCCAAATAAGCTTTTTGCTCAAAAAAGCAAGTAGAGTACTGTATTATTTTAACCAGAGGGTCATGGTTAACCTGGTTGAGTTCCACACCAACTCCTTTCAGGTTCCCAGACCCAGTTCCATTGTGTGTGTGTGTGTGTGTGTGTGTGTGTGTGTGTGTGTGTGTGTGGTATGTGTGTGCGTGTGTTTGGTGGACAGGAGGGGGTTGGGGGGGCACTCTTCCATGCACAACACCAAGCAATTATCTGACACCAGCAGAGAGTAGAACTCAACACAATTCTGCCCCAAGGCTGCACCAGGTTCCCCAGGTTAAGGGCCCCATCCTACAAGATTGCCCTCCACCCTCCAATTGAGATGCCAGTCTGCTCCCTGTGCTTTTGACCAACTGGCTGCAGATTGGAGGTTCCAATTATTTCTGCCTCTGGCTTAGGTTTGATTAATTTGCTAGAGGGGTTAACAGAACTTTGGAAAACACTTATAGTTATCAACTTAATAAAGGATACTGTAAAGGACACAAGTCAATAGCCAGATGAAGAGATTCATAGGGCAAGGTCCCAAATTAAGGAGCTTCTATCCTCATGGGGCTGGCGCCTGGCTTCATGGACCATGGAAGGTTTCTGGTTCCCCAAGTCTGGAAGAGCTCCCAGTAGACAAGCAAGATACAAGATGGAGATGTGCTCTTCTCAGGGGTATTTGTGAGGGCTTCATTGCACAGTCATGAGTGACTTAATCATTGGCCATTGGCTGATTCAACCTCCAGCCCCCACCCTTGGGAGGGTCCAAAAGTCTCATTAACATGACAAGACACTCATTTCACCTTTAAGGTTCTAACGTGTTTTCAGAAACTGTGGGTAAAGACCAAATATAACTGAAATGAACATGTTTGGTCATCTGAATGACCAAATACATATTTTTTACAGCTCATTATACCACACCAATTTAGACATTCTTCTTGGAGAACTCCTTCAGAACCCATGACACATTCAGATCAATATCCTCAAAGTTAACAGAGGTTCATTCTTGAAAATGAAAATCATTTCCACATTTCCAAGAGTCATTTGGGTTTGTGAGTTATAGTAGCATCAAAACATGGAAATATTTGCCATTTTTGAAAAATTTTACCAATTCCATTGATTCTGTAAAACAATGTCTTCTTGGACTAAATATTAAAAATTTACAGCCATCTTCACTTTCATGATTGTAGACTCTCACTCAGAGGAGAAAGTAGTACATATATATGTTTATGACCTAACTACCAAGAACCTGCACAGAGTCTAGCATATGAGCACTCAAAAAAATTTTTTGAGTGAATTAAGTCTCCATGGCTGGACAGAGTGCTGTAATTGGATTAACCTGGGGAACCTCAGTGCAGCCAAAATAATGGCTACAATTCTTTAGTACCTACCATATTATAACCAATCCTCAAATAGCTCTGTGAAATGAGCATTAATATTTCCACTATAGAGTTGGAGCTGAGGCTGAAATCAATTTTAAAGAAGAGTCAATATCATTCATTTAATGAATGGCAAATTAAAAATTTGAGCAGAGGTCCCTCTGACTCACATGTTCTTGCAATGAGACTACTCTAAAGTTATAGGCCACTGTCACCCTCTTTATCTGTGAAAGTCAGTACATTCATTATACCTTCCAGTGAAAATCCTTTAACAAGCCAGGACAGAGAGATCTGAGTTGACCTGAAAGAACACCTGCTATGGGTGTACATGACTACCCAGAAATCCAGCAACTTCCTTTGCTTTCTGAGCTCTTTATCCTTGCAGTTTCAACTGAGTAATTCAATTCTTTGTTAATAGAATTTACCCTTGTTATTGATGAGTTTATTTAGAATAGCAGGATTCCTGAAGCACATGAAGGCATTTGCCACTGAAAATTACCTGGCCCAAAACCATATATCGGTTCCTTTATTTTATTCTTAACAGAACCACAGGTGATAATTAGGTGCTCTCTCAAGCTGCCAGCCCAAGATCTTGAGGTCCCAAAGTGCTGGCAGTCCCATCATCATTAGCTCTGAAGTGCTCCTCTATGAGGAACTTTTCACACTTGACATGTCCCTGCTCTTTGCAAATCATTTTAAATGACTTCTTAATTAGAAGTACTACATTGCCCATCGCTAATGAAGCAGGCAGGAGCTGCAGAGTGGTCAGGGAATAGAGAGGGTTTGGATGCCACTGCTTCCTCCCGGAGGACCCTTGTTTCTAACTCAAGCAATTGTGCCTCGTTTTTAGCCAGTGTGTGTCTCTCTACAATAAAATGTGAATTCTTTATCTCTGGGTTCCAAATTTTTGTAGCCATCATAAAACTCAGATCTAGTTAACCTTGTTTTAATATTCTGGCCCCTCTACCAGTACATCTGAAAGACATAGGGAAGAGATGATTTCTTTCAGGAAGAATTATCTACACTGTCTGTGTCTTTAACCCAGGTAGTGATTCCTGTATGTTTTGCAAAGATATGAAACAATCTGTCAAGGAAATGTTCTCTCATTAGGAACACCTTCAAGAGAAAACTTAATAAGAAACCTTTGCCAAATTCAAAGAAATCCTTTTTCTACACACCAGTTAGGAAAATATATAACACTGCCTACCTTTGTTAAGAATTTGTCTTGTTTTTTTATTTCCAATAATTGTTGAAAATTTTGGTTAATAAATTTCTTAAATAAATTAAAAGAGAAGGCTCATTCTTCAATTTTATTTTAAAAGTGTTTTCTTGCTAATTCAACCATTTGACAATGAAAATCATGACAAATTGTGATACATATTACAACTTAGGGATTTGTAAGAGAACTACTGAAAGCTGCCAGTAGCCCCCCCTTATAACTCTGGACCAGGGTTTATTCAAACCTGAGAGGATTTATCAGATATAGCTTGGAATTGAGACTAGAATCATCCAGAATGGGGCCATACTGAATTCCTCCCTCTTCTTTCCATAGTTTTCATTCTCTTATTTTAGTTGATATCAGCCTATTAGACCCAGCCTGCACATTCCTTTGAGGTCATCTTCATTTTAACCTCTTCTTGTCATGTAACCCAATCCCACACATCAGAGTGCTTTGTTCATGGCAAACAAATAATTAATAAATGTCCTAAGAATAACTTGGAAATTTAAGGGTAAATTGTACAAAAAATTGTTTAAGTCAAACTGTCTCTCCTGTTGCCTTCAACAGCAATAATAACATTTATTAAGTATTACTACATTCCAGTCACTCTACTCATTGCTTTGTATGCAGTATGTTTTTATTATTACAACATTATAAAAAGTGTATTATATCACCTCCATTTTACAGATTTAAAAAAAGGAGGCTTCCATGGAAAGATAGCTTGCTTCACGTAACATGCTGAGTAGTGACAGAACCAGACTTCTAGAAGGAATCACCAGACCACTCACCCTTAACCAGAACAAGATGATACAACAGAGTCCCTCAGGCTGTACCCTCCACCAGGGACTAAACTTCATCTAAAAGCACACCCAGCAGAAATTCAACCAATCGCTAAGCTCAAAATCTGCTGACCTTCTGGAAACTTGTGGGAAAAGTTCAGCCATGGAAACTTAATTCACTCAAAATTTTTTGAGTGCTCATATGCTAGACTCTGTGTCAATTGGTAACTTCTGGGTGCTTATCTGTTTCATCCATAACCATGTAACCTTTAAGGCAGCAGCTCCCGGAGCTTGGTCCCGGGATCATCTGTATCAGAGCCATATGAATACTTGCTGAACAAGTAGATGACCAACTTTCACCCTAAACCTCACGAATCAAAATCTCTGTTAATGGGTCAGAAGTATGTAATTTTTAATTAGTTCCAAGAGAGCAGATTTTGGGTACACTAAAGTCTCAGAATTATTGGCCTCAGAGCCAACCTTTCTCTTGTACACATTCTGTCTCTCTCTTTTAAATGCAGGTGGTAAGGCCTGAATCACATTTTAAATGCACCTTTCCTTATATCCACACTTTGAGGAAAAGAATTTGGCTTATGCATTTTATATTCAAGCCCTTTATTTTATGTGTGAGGAAACAAAAACTGAGATGAATTAAGTGATTTCCCTACAATCTCAATCTAGCTTTTTCTTGAGCTTAATTAGCATCATTATAAGTAAATAGTGCACTATTGTTAGATTGCCCTTTGCAAAGTTTCTGGAGAGATTGGTAATAGACTAGATCAGATAAGAGATTCTGAGAAATAAAGGGGAAAAAATCATCGAATTAAATTTAAAGAGATGTGCAATAATTCTATAATATTTTCCACTCTAACCATACATTTACAAAGCAATGAAAGGTAGAATTATGTTGCCTTTTATTGCAAATCTCTATGTTTATGACTTTATGGTGCAATATGGAGACAGTAGAAGCTATTTTAAAGTTTCTTTTGTTATAATACCAGCACATAAAAATTCTTGCTGATATTTTGTTTTTGTGTTTGTTTGTAAGGACGACCCCAGCACAAGTAACGCTTAATGTGTACTCAGGTCACACTTTTCTCAGGTTCACCTTTGATGATGAAATGTTCAGTTTTGCCTTTCTAAATTACTCAAAATCTTTTTATTCACTTAGAAAAAATTCTTAAAATACCTGACTATAAAGAAAGGAACTTCCAATAATAATCTCTTTGTCTCATTCCACACATTATCAACAAATTACATTTACTGAAGTAACAAACTGCAGTAACAGAATCATTCTCCAGCAAATTCAAAACAAAGCCAGAAAACTGAATCCTCAGAAAAAAATAGTTTTCAAATATCCAGATATACTTAAACACACAAAAAAATATTCCTAGTCTATGACTTGAACCCATGGTCGTCCTTTAGGGGGTGGTTTGAAGAAGATGGTAATAAAAGTTCCCAACTATCCTGAGATCTTTCTTCTTTGCTTTTGCAATGGCTTTTGATGTTCCCACAATGAAAGCCTTACCAGAAATGCCAATTCCATAAACTCAGCTCTTGCCTGAGAAGCCTCCTTAGGAGCCAGATGCAGGTCTTCCAGCACCCACTACAGAAAAGTAGAAAGCAACAGGTGGACTGCTACCCCAAGGGTTGATGAGTGGAGTTAGCAACTAATTCGTGGGCTGTTTCAGGTCACCTGGCACCTTAACTGCGGAAGCAGGGAAAGCCCCGGTCAGATCCTTAGAGTTGAGGAGATGGAAGACCCTCCATCAAGACTGAACTCCAGCCAGCCGCAAAGCCCTCAGCGAGGGGAAGACCTATAATATTCTGTACCATGGACATTCTTGGCCTACAGAGATAAAAAATTGGTTTTGTCTTCAAATCCCTGTTTGAAAAGATGTAAGCATGGAGAAAATGGTAGAGAGAGAGCCCAGCGGGTGAATAATGCAATCCAGGCCTACAGCTACAACTCAACACACTTCTTGAGCCTTATGGCTGGTAGCAAACCAGACTTAGAGAGTTTTGAGATATCATGCCAAAGAGGCCCAAGAAGATCCAAAGCAAAGCTGAAGTCCATGTACACATTGTTTGGAAAAATATCAGAAACAAAAATGTTAGAGTAGTTTCAGTAACAGTCACTGAGAAGTCAACATTTTAGCAAATTAAATTAGTCCTCACAGTGTTTGAAATAATATTTTGTCAGTTCCTCTGATCTAGCTAAGTCTGACCTCCTGAGTGGTCAAAGTAAATGGACCCAAAAGAAAAGACAAATTTCCTCTTCTTCAGCACATCACAAGGGGAAAATCTTGCATGGTCCACATGACCATAAAGACTGACCTCCCAGTGAAAAATAATAGGGAATCAATCATACAGATGTCTATGTCTAGGCCTGTGCCTGTGTGTACATGTGTCTATATCTATATTTACATCTAATCTCCCCAACAATGGGAAGACTTTCAAAGAGGAGACAGGATGGCACAGTCAGGCTCTGAAACCATGCAGAAAATGAGGCAAGTAATACAGACTATGGAGACAAAGTACCAACAAGAAACACAGCAGGATAGCTGGGATGCTGGGTGCAGCAAAAGATACTCAGAAAGAAAGGATAGAATAGGAAAATAGCATGGATAATCCAGCTTCCAGAATTAAAATTCACATATAAAAAAACAAACAGAACTCACACATAGAACCAAAATTTTAGCTATGTAAAGCATTCAACTACTAGCCTGTATACTGTTCCCATTCTTACAAAGTCATGGGTTGACTTCAGCTTTCCTACCTTCTCCATGCCAGAAACCACATTTGTATATATGAAACACCTTGTCCCAAGATGCATGCATTAAATTCATAGTCAAATATGACTCTCCCTTTTGCTACTTTTGCAAAAATTAACACCTCATAATAATTTCTCTTATGGCTGATTTGCTTATCTGTACAAATGGGAATTATTGCTCCCTCACCTATCTCACTGGATTATTTTTCAGATGAAATTACATCTCACAAAGGAAAGCACTTTATAAGGCATAAAGCACAGTATTCACAGGAAATACAATTATTGGTACTGATGAACATTTACACAAGGCATTCAGGCAAGACCAAACAAGGGATGCCTCAGTGAATGGAAATGCTAGTGAAGAGTTGACAGTGATAGCTGGAACAGTTAGCCCCTGATCCCACTTCAGTTTTGGTTTTTGCTTAGTCTGCCTGCACAATCTACTGTCTGTTCAACCAGTCCTTTGGGGTGGGAGAGAAGTACAGCTTTGCACTAAGCTGATGAAGCGTCACAACAATAATGTTTTTTCTTAACCAGTGTGCTCACAGAGCATAGGTCTTTAAAGAATCAGAATTAAATTGTGAGTTGGCCCATGGGCTAAACACATAAACATTTTCAACACCCAGGAATGATTTCAATTTTATATTGCTTTCCAAAAATTGCATGGTAGTGTGAGGTTATAGATTAGTAGGCTGTGGTGCACCATATTTTTTAATTAAAATTAAATTCCAAAGATCTGTCAGGCAACCCAAGGGAAACGCACAGTGTAATAAATTCCAGAACTTATTCTCTCTCTCTGTTCATTAGAAAATTGCAATAAATTCCTACATACTACATTACTGCAGCTATGCAGAAATGCATTTTAAAATCCCTTTTCAAAAAAACTTCATTCTAAGTACAAATATATATCAAGATTTGTGGATTTTTCAAATTAACTTATGGATGAAGGGCACAAAGCATGTTTGGAGTATAATGGGAATATTTATATGCTAATGGACATTATTCAGACAACAGAGGTACAATCTGGTATTTTTTTTTCCTACCAGCAGCAGTGAAGCCCTAGATCCAATTTGAAGTGGTAGAAAAAGCACAGGCCTGGTGGTCAGGAGAACTAGTTTCTAGATTTACTGTGCTACCAACTTGCATATAACCTTGGTTAATGATGTAGTCTCTCTGGCACTTAGAATCTTCACTAAAATCATATAGGTCAGCCGCATTACAGGAAAAGTCCCTGTGACAGTCCCTAATTTATTTACAACTGTTCTTCCCTTTTTCCATAACAATAGACTCTCCTAGTTTTATCTAGTATTGTGTCCACTGTGGGTAAAATTGCAGTATTTCCAGAATCTCTCTCCTGGCTTTAGTGTATCTCCATATCAACAGGTGTTTCCAAGGGGTGGAGAGAAGTAATTCATCTCCATATCAATGGGTAATTATAAGGGCGAGTGAGGGCTTATCTGGACTGTAGTCTGGTGGGAGGATTCGCTGGCTTCTGCCACTGCAGAAGAGAGAGAGACGCAGGACGTCCAATAAATGGATTTTAAACTTTATTTCTCCCTTTGACTTATTTTGTTTTCAATGGTATTTTGCCCTGGGATTTCTCCTCCCCAGAGTTACAGCCATTCAGAATAAAACTTCATATTCCATCTTCCTTTTCAATTAGGCATGTCCATGACATATGCCTAAAAGCTACTATGCCCTTGAGGAGAAGCAGCAGGTCCTTTCCTCCTCCATCCCCTGCCTAGTTTCCACAGGCTGAAGGCAGACGGCTTGTGAATGCTCTTGAACCATACAGACAGAGCAACATAACCTAGTGATGGCAGAACAACCTGAGAGAAGGGACCTGCGTCCCCAGTATCCTGGAGCTGCCATACACATCTTGGTATATAAATCTGGACTATGACAAAAAGAAGAAATAAACTCCAAGTCCCTATTGCTTGGGGTGTTTTGGAATTACTGAACTTAACCATTATGTTTCCTCTCAGTTCAGAAAGCAATGTGATGTAGTAAAAATCATGAGATTTTTGAAAACTGTTGACCTGGGTTCAATCCTGACTTGACTGCACGACTTTGGGCAAATTCTTAAAACTTTCTGAGCCTGTTTTCTTCCCTCTAGACAATGTAAACAAATAGAGCCTCTTAGAATGCCTAATAGTTGGTAACCTATCAATAAATGGTAGTGGTTGTAAAGAGTCTCTCTTCACTGGGAAAACATGGGAATTGTTCTGAGGTCATTGACTTTTGTTATTTGGGGATAACTTAAAAGTTCTCAAGATCTCAAACTATTTCCGTATAATAGTCTGTGATCATTTAATCAGCCTAACACTCTGCGACCCCTGAGCAGATTTTAATTATAAGCCCCACTGCCCAGAGTCAAGGCTCTAAACTTAAAAATCTGGAAAAAAAAAAAAGGTGCTGAGCTTCAGTGAAAACTGGGTGTTCAAAGTCCTCTGCAATCATGGAAAGAGACCAGGTATCTTCGCACAAATGTGTATTTGAATAATATGATTCAGTGAACAATATCATGACAGATAAACACTGTCTACAGAGAACTTTTGTTAAATATGTAATCCTGATACTGTAACAGTCAATGAAGAGTTGAACCATCCTGCTCCTTTTTATGCCATTCTCTATTGTCATAAACTCAGGGAAGTCAGGAGGTAAGAAAGGTAATCTAAATCTTCCCTCAGGGGGAAAGTTCCTTTCATCCCCCCACAGGCAAACCTTAAAACCAATTTACTTAACACCATGGAGATTTTTTTCACCTTCCCCTTGAAATCCAGACATTGGCTTAGAATAAAATTAGATCACAGACTGGCTGCTTTTACCAGAAAGAAAATTTCTACATTTGTTCTGAAATGCTTTCCTTCCCCAGTAGGAATAGAGGTTTATCATCATTACAAGCCTTCATCAAGAGGAGTCATGGCGTACAAACACATCTTCCCAGAAAGTCTCCAACTAGACATCTCTTCTATATTATGACTGGTGTTGAAAACCTGTAATCCTTTTTCATTTTAAAATAAATACCTGCCTTAACCTACAGAGGATTGATACAGAGTTTTGAATTACACTTCAAACAGAAGAAAAAAATTAATGGGTAAATGTTAAAACCATTAAATAGATTTTATCTAAGAAATAAAAAGAAAATGATTCATCTCAGGCCATTGTTATATGATGTATCATTTTGGGGGGTGGTTTTTTTCTCCGACTAGCATGCATAAGTCTTTTCTATCTACCTGCTTGTCATCTTTCTGTCAAAAGATTTCTCACATCATATTCTTTTTACTTTTCAAAACACTTCACTTAAAAATTTTATCACAGGATTTTCTAAGTTTTTTAGGTTATGTCACATAGCACAAAATATAAAAAGCTTCTATTTTTAAAAAGTTAGCCTTAATAAGAAGAAAAAAGATTTAACTGACTATCCAGAATATCTTTTCTGAATTGAATCTATAATCACTCTCTTAAAATTTCTCATGTATTTCTAAAGTTTGATAGACATTTTTGCCTCACTAAAGTTAATGTGACGTAATTATAAAAACAAAGAGAATAAAATAGATATGAGGGTTTCTTTTTCAGTCCTAAATCCTTTCCCTGAGGCTCTCTTGCTCTGTACCCAGAGAATTTCTGTTGGAAGAATCAGCTCATACTGGAGTTAAAAGTTCATCCACTCTGACATACCTGTGCCATTGTAGAAATGAATCATACCTTCACAGTAAGTCACAACCTGCTCTCTAAAAGCCCTTACTGACCCCTTATTGGTTTTCTTCTATTTAAATCAAGAGTTAAATGAATTTTACATACGACCCAAAGTCCTCCACAAATAGAATCTTCCTGTGTTCATTCAGGTCTTCTGCCATAATCCTCTTCTGAGGTCCCACAGTACTCCATGAACGGATGGGGAACAGCAACACAACAGGGCTACCTGCTTGCAACTTGGTAGCAGGTAGTGAGAGTGAACACAGAGGTGGCTTTCCAGGTCCCACGCCAATACTTTCAGGGGAGGAGGGAAAGAAAAGTACAGAATCCCATGTAGTTGTTAGTCTCCTGACCTGCAATAGCTAGAAATTGGGTCTACATCTTATACTACAAGTAATGAAGGAAAAGAATCCCTTGTCTCCCACCTGGGAGTACTCCTTCCCCAATCTGTCATTATAGGCATATTTTCTTCCTCAAATCACACCGATGTTACTATGTCCCTGAACACTTTCTCTGGAACTCAGTGTTCAATAGAAATAGAATGAGTAATAAAGTTTACACGTAAAAGCACTTATCTCAGATTGGAAATGAAATTGTTTTTCTAAATGTAAATAAAGTGTGTGGAGGTGGCTAGGTGTGTGGGTGGTTGTCAGCAAATTTCTCTGAGGGAGTTAGGATTAAATCACTATGTTACATTTCTGCATTTTACAGTCTCATCAGGTCAAAGGTAGAGCAGATTATATATTCAGCTCAGTTGAAATCATCAAGCACTTGAAAACTCATTTTTTTAAAATGTCATTAACCTCATGAACTTAAAGAGACAAAAACAGTGATGTGGATGGCTTGACTGTCTAAGAAGACTACTAATGAGTTAGTACCTCTGTGTTTCATTCTCACCAAATGGCTTTATTCCAACCCCAGCACTCCAACAGTCAGAACCCAGAACTGTAATTAATATGTACAGATGTTCCAGCTCAGCACAGTTATACTGATGGGTCCACACTAATTCTGAACTCTGGGCTTTCATACCTTCATTCACAACCAGTGCTTTATTTCATTACTCTAGTTTATATGGGTTGAACATGAGAAACCAAAAGAACTAGACACTAAGAGAACTCTCATGTGTTTTAAATGCCTACTACATATGCTTTGCTTGTGTTAACCCATAATATGTTGACCCAGTTTCACAAATAAGGAAACTGAGGCTCAGCTAGGTTATATAACCAATGATGATGGCATAATTAGTAAGTGGCAAAGCAAAGATTAGAACACAGGTCTGTCTTATCCTAAAGCCCATGTTCTTTTCATGATCCCAGATTTCCTCCCTGAAGGCTGCCTTTGTATTTGACTAATGTCTGTCTTAAGACATAAAACCAACAATTCAAACTGGCTCCAAGCCCAAATAAGCAATGACCATTTTTAACATCCTCCACTGTACCTCTGGGGGAAATATGTTCCCAGCCCAAGGCAAATAACCTTTGAAGCCTAAATCAGTCAAAGGGAGAAATAAAGGAGGAGAAACCTGTTTATTGCTTACAATCAGTCATCTACTTCTGCTAGCCAGTGTCTCCTGTGACCTGGCTGTAAAAAGACCCCACTAAACCTCTCCAGTCAAACTGCATGCTTACTCCTAAAGCCAGGTGAGAGATTCTGGAAATATTGCAATTTTACATACATCTACTAAAACCTTGGAATAAAGTTAGCTTTTTCATAAGATGCACAGAATTCATTTTATGGTTCTGTCAAATGGGTTACCATAGAGGGCACAATCTTAGTACAAAATGACCTCAAATTGAGAAAAGGACAAACTGAGAAAATGCCAACTCACATTATGATGTACTGGCCCCAAGACAGGAACCGAGATTAAGTCACAAAAACTTGGGTGAGGAATTTAATGGACCTGCACTCCTTTCTAGTAACATTCAAAACAATAGCTGTATTGAAAAGTTCAGACTTACCAGATTAGAACATTTCAAGCCAATATGACAACATTTCGTAGGTAAGAAACTTATGAGGCAAATTTCCTGATTCATATTTCTTAACACCTTACCAAAAATGGTTTTTCTCTTTCCTTTTACTTCTAAGAGGCTCTACAGGTATCTTAATTTTACAATGTATATTCGTGTTTGCCAAGTGGAAAGGAATTTGCCTGAAGAGACAAATCATTCTTGATTATTTTCCCCAAATTTGTATATCTATATTTTTATAGCATGTTTAGAATGGACGTATCATTCATTCACTGAGTGCATTATGGGAGAGCTCAAGGAAGGCTATGATGCAGGAGCAGCTTCACATTGCACAGGATTACAAACTCCTGGATTACTGACTGCACCTGAAGGGCCCCCACCTGTAAGATGGCGAACTTCCTGCTTCTCTTATGGGTCCTCGGTTCCCGCTGGCGCCACCTGAAGCCCAATCACCTCTCACTCCCCCCAATCCCAGCACTTCGCCAATACCCATCAGCCCCATAGCAGTGACACCTCAATCACCCCATGCCCTTCCTGAAGGGCCCCCACCAGTAAGATGGCAAACTTCCGGCTTCTCTTCGGGGTCCTCAGTTCCTGCCGGCGCCACCTGAAGCCCAATCACCTCTCGCTCCCCTCCCAATCCCAGCACCTAGCCACAGCCACCAGCCCCGTAGAAGTGACACCTCAATCAATTCATACCCCTTCCTATAAAACCCAGCACCTTTCCCTAATAAAGCGGAACTCTCTGGTGAATTGCTGCTATGTGTCGCTCCTTTCCTTTCATTGGTGCCGAAACCTGGGAGACGGGACACCCCAACTGGGCCCCGTCTTCCCCCCGACACCAGCAGCAGCTTGCCCTCATCCTCTTTGTCCGGCACTGGCTCATCACACTCACCACTCCTCTCTGGCCTTTAGGTAAGTTTTCCCCCCAGAGTGGGCTACTCTTCCCCGAGCTATCGCAGTGCCATTGACCGTGATCGTCCGGCAAGGCCCTGACGCTTGGGGACGAGGAGGGAACTCTCCCCGCCTCAGGCCTTCAAGGCTGTGGCAGACCCTCAGGCCCCTCCGCCAAAAGCCATAAACCCCCGCCTCAGGCCTCAAACTTTTTAAGCAAAATTTCCCCGGAGTGGGCCACTCTTCCCCGAGCTCTCGCAGTGCCATTGACCATGATCGTCTGGCAAGGCCCTGACGCTCAGGGATGAGGAGGGAACTCTACCCGCCTCAGGCCTTCACGGCTGCGGCAGACTCTCAGGCACCCCCTCCAACAGCCATAAACAAGGTGACTCCTTTGTGGATGAGAATGCTCCCTTTCCCCACCCCCTCCTCCTTCTGTTCCGTCCGCCGAAATCTGTTCTGTTTGCCGAAAACACCTAGTGCTAGGTACCTCGTGACTCCGGCACTCTGCCTTCTTAGGGAAGTCTGGGTGACGACCCACACTTCCTAAGAAATTCCAACTCATATACGAGTTTCCGCAGACCACCAAGGATCATCGGGGACACCCTTTGTATCCTTGCGGTCTGCTTCCAGTCCAAGGATCTCTGTTCGTCTTACCCTGTTTGTCTCCTTCTCTGTCCTTTAGCCATGGGAGCCTCCTCATCCCTCCCTGAAAGTTCACCTCTTGAATGCCTGCTTAAGCATCTGGCTATCCTCTCCCTGACACCTGATATAAGACCAAAACTTCTCCGTAAATATTGCTCCCAAGATTGGCCAACATACCCCCTAGACAATAACAACCAATGGCCTGCAGGGGGAACTCTTGATCCTAACACCACACGCAATCTCTTTAACTACTGCCAGCGCCTGAAAAAATGGAAGGAGATTCCCTATATTGAAGCTTTCCTCCTCCTCCTCCCCCCCACCCTCTCCCAAGTTCTCCTAGCCTGCAAGCCGCCGCCCTCGCAGAAGCCTCCCGTTCACTCCCTTCCCCTTCTTCTCCTACAACAGCCCTTCTCCCTTCCTTCCCCACCATCTCCTCCCCCATCTCACCTCCTCTGCCTTCGTCCCCCACAGATTAAGCCTGAGCCTTTCAGCCCCCCCTTTAACTAAGTCCCGGGGGCCTCCGCCATCTTTGCCCTCATCACCTATTTCTCCCCTGTTAGGGACCGCCTTTGTCTTCTCACATGTTTGTAGGGAAAATGAGAAAGCACCTTCCCCCATGTCTGAACGCAGCATGGGAAAGCACAAGCTAGAGAACAACTGGTGCAGTCCTTAGAAGTTACCTGCCCACAAAAATATATCTTGTCCTCGAAGATGAGCCAAGACTCCTCACTCTGAAAATAGGGAGACCTTGAAGATGTGTAGAAACACCACCCCTGCTTCTAGCTATGCCCTTCCCCCACTTGCCGATGTGGCAGGAATAGACAACAACGCATTCCATAAGCAATTAACTGGAGCCCTGCTGTAGCTCAGTTAGTAGAGCATGGGACTCTTAACCTCAGACTCATGAGTTTAAGCCCAACTAAAGCAGCAGAGGCAAGCAGCTGGGCTGCAGGCTGGCAACATGTGGGTCTGATTCTATCTTTCTTTATTTAGCCCAACTAGAGAAACGCCTAAGTTCCTTTTCCACTGATCACACGACATACATCAGAGAGTTTCAATGGACCCTCCAGTCTTACAGCCTCACACATCATGACATTTTCATGCTCCTGGCCAATACTCTCCTCCCTGAAGAGCGTAGACGAGTTTGGGACTTTGCCCAAACACACCCTACCGAAACCCACATGACTGACCCCACCTATCCCCCTTGCCCCACTGCTGTCCCCGAACAAGACCCACACTGAGATTATAACACCGCCATGAGTCTCCGCTCTCGAGATATTTTTGCCTCCTGCTTAATAGCAGGTCTGAAAAAGGCAGCTCGTAAAGTAGTCAATTTTCAAAAGCCCCAAGACATAATTCAAAAGAGAGATGAAACCCCCTCCAAGGTCTTAGACAGACTCACTCAAGCCCTATTACAGTATACCAGCCTGGACCCAGAAACACCTAAAGGAAGACATGTCATTATGACATACTTCCTAGCTCAAAGCTACCCCAACATTAAAGCTAAACTCAAAAAGTTAGAACAGGGCCCTGCTACCCCACAGGCTGAGATCCTAACAGTAGCCTTTAAAGTCTTCCATAACCGGGAGTAGGAGAAAGAACGCCGTGAACAAAAGGCTGATCAGGCCAATTTCCAGATGTTGACCCAGCTGATAAAACCACAACCTGGGTGCCCCTCTACAAACAAGCCCCCACCCCAGGAGCTTGTTTCAAGTGTGGAAAAGAGGGACATTGGTCAAGGGCGTGCCCCTCCCCCAGATCTCCTACCACCCCATGCCCCAGATGCCACAAAAAGGGCCACTGGGGGTCTGATTGCCCAACCACCTGAAGGGGAGGCTGGACGAACAACCCCCATCCTAAGCCCGCCGTAGTGGGGCTGGCAGAAGAAAATTGACGGGGCCCGGGGGCTTCTCGCCCGACCATTTCCATCACCAAACAGGAGCTCAGGGTTACTTTAACAGTAGACGGTCACCCCATCTCCTTCCTCCTAGATATAGGAGCCACCTTCTCAGTCTTGCGAGAATACCGGGGCCCTACCATGCCAGCCATTACTCCTATAGTCAGGGTAAGAGGTAAACAGATTTTCCCATTAAACCCCCCCCTTTTATGCACAATCCTAGACAATCCCATACCTTTCTCCCACTCCTTCCTGGTTATGCCCCAGTGTCCCATCCCTTTACTACGATGAGACATCCTTTCCCTCCTCCACGTTTCCATAACTATATCCACTCCCACAGCCCCCAGTACTCCCTTTCTGATGGTCCTCATAGCCAACAACCCCTCTCTACCCAATGAAAGCTCCGGTTCCACCCTCATACACCCTGTAAATCCCAAAGTTTAGGACAGTACAAGCCCCTCCGTGGCCCTATGTCCCCCTGCCTCTATCAAATTATGTGACCCCTCTCAGTATATCTGTCAGGCCCAATACCCCCTAACCACTTCAGCCCTCATAGGCCTCCAACCCATCATTCAAGATCTCTTAAACATAAATTACCTCAGACCCACTCACTCCCCATTTAATACCCCCATATTAGCTGTTATAAAAAACCAACGGATCTTTCCGCCTTGTCCAAGACCTTCGCCTCATCAACATAGCCATTGTCCCTATCCATCCCTTAGTTCCAAATCCATACACCCTTTTATCGCAGATCCCTGCCTCGGCATCCCACTTCTCAGTCCTAGATCTCAAGGACCCATTTTTCTCTCCCTCTAGATCCCTGCTCCCAAGATTTTTTCATCTTCACCTGGACGGACCCATACACAAGACATTCTGAACAACTCACTTGGACAGTTTTGCCACAAAGCTTCCGAGATAGTCCCCGTATTTTTAGACAGGACCTAGCTCAGGACCTCAAACAGTTTCATCATGATCACTCCAAGTCCACCTTATTATAATACATGGACAATCTTCTACTCTGCAGTCTCTCGTGGGAACAGTCTCAACTTGACACTGCCTCCCTACTTAACCTTCTAGCTTCCAGAAGTTACCGAGTATCCCCCGTCAAAGCTCAAATCTCTTCCCCTTCTGTCACTTACCTCAGATTCCTTCTATCTCAACAAAGAAAGTCCATTACCTTAGACAGAAAACAGCTCCTCTACCTGCCCATTACCAAAACCAAGACAGAAATCCTTTCCTTTATAAGCCTAGTTAGATATTTTAGAGCACAGATCCCCAACTTCTCCCTGCTCCCTGTTGGCAAGACCCCTATACGACCTCAGCAAGAGCCCCCCCTAAAAAACCATTATCCTCCTCACCCCGACACTCCTTCATTAAGCTCCGTCAAGCCCTTGTAGAAGCCCCAGCTCTCCATCTTCCTGATTTGTCGAAACCCTTCTCATTATACATTCATGAGAGGTCCAGTCAAGCTCTAAGAGTCCTAAGCCAATATTATGGCCCATCCTTTGCCCCAGTAGCTTATCTCTCCAAGCAATTAGACCCCACAGTTCAGGGATGGGCCCCCTGCCTACGAGCATTAGCTGCTAGACAGCTCTTGCAGAAAGAAGCTCATAAACTGACATTCAGAGCGCCCCTCACCATTCTGTCCCCACATCACCTAAAAGATCTCTTAACCTACAAAAGTTTACAGACTCTCCCTCCCTCCAGACTCCTCACCTTACTCTCCTCTTTCCTCCAAAATCCCATACACCCCCTTTGCCATCCATACCCGAATCATGACTTTTTCCTCCTTTACTGCTCTCTCGCTTTTTTTCCTCATTCCTATTGTCTTCCCCACCACCCCAGCCTCCTTTGTATGGCGATTCAAAGTCAGACAGACTTACACACAGCATCAAACAAAAGTTACTGCCCTCATTGCCACACCAGACTGCCCTCTGAAAAGCTGCTCTGAGCCTTTATACCTCCACTTTCCTCCACCGAAGTGTTCCCTTATTCTCCCTACCTCTGCTTCCTCTATGACCAAAAACAAGCCTATTGCAGGCGATAGCCAGACACATACAGGAGATGTCCCTACTGGTCTTGCGCCATTCACTACATGAGTAACTTCCAGTACCCACAGTATTACTCCTCCAACCGTTTCATGAAATATCCCAACGGCTCATTCTCCTTATCAATCCCAGATCCCTGGGACTCTCAATGGGCCGCCAGAGTCACAGCCTCAGTTTACTATGTGGGGTCCTTGACCCCCCACAGTACCCTTCATATATCTCGAAAGTATGTTCCCTCTCATTGCCAGATCTCTCAAGTTGCATCAGATATCAGACATTCCAAAAACGTCATTATCCGAACTCTTGACAGTGCCTCTTCATCTTCTTATCCCCACCCCTCTTCCAATTTCTCCTGCTCATTCAGGACACCACCATCTTTCTCAACCACACCCTTAACACCGCCAATTTTTTCTTGTGTGCATCACTACAGCACCCACTGCTGGCCGCCGTGCCCCTTAATATTTCCAACTACTCCTTCCATTCAGAAGGACAATCCCTCTGCCCCCTGGCAGACATACCCCTATGGGAACCAGAATATGCAGATAATCTCACCATCCACCACTGTGTAGGCCCGACTCCACCCCCCTCCAGTGCACTTCACTGCCT
The DNA here is from genome assembly GCF_040802235.1 of Manis javanica. Taxonomy (NCBI): domain Eukaryota; kingdom Metazoa; phylum Chordata; class Mammalia; order Pholidota; family Manidae; genus Manis; species Manis javanica. Next base: position 129,060,772 of record NC_133158.1, on the reverse strand, counting down.
CCCAACTCCAGCACACCCTGCATTCTCGTCACCCTAATCCCACAGCTGACACTTTACAGCATGGCAGAATTCCTTGAGCTCCAACCTCCCTTGCCCTCACGCACAAAAAGGGCTGTTTTCCTTTCCATCATGGTCGGTATCTCTTTGACCACCTCAGCCATTGAGGCAAGATTTTCTGGGGGAGCCTTGGGTCACTCTCTATGGGCAATTAAAGATCTCAACGCCAAACTTGAGGGAGCCCTGACATCCACTGCCTATTCCCTGGCCTCTCTCCAAAGCAGGTCACTTCGCTAGCTAAAGTCACCCTTCAAAACCGGCGGGCCCTAGATCTGCTTACAGCCGAGAAGGGTGGCACCTGCGTCTTCCTCTGGGAAGAGTGCTGCTATTACATCAACGAATTTGGCATTGTAGAAACTGACATTACCAAACTCACTGACCTTGCCTCCAGCCTCCACTCTGCTTCCAATTCCAACCCATTCTCGTCAATACTAGCAAACCCCTTCCTCACTTGGCTCTGGCCCATTGCAGGCCCCATAATAATCATTCTTCTCGCCTGTCTCTTCTTACCCTGTATAATAAAGTTCATCAAATCCCAAGTTGGAAAAATCTCTAATCAAACTTTCAACCAGCTTTTACTCAGGAACTATCAGCTTCTGGCCACAGAAGATCCCTCACCCTCACGTAACCTCCTCACCACACGCTGAGATGGACTTCTCTCTCTGCTGGAAACTGTTCCTGGAAACAATGGCCGCAGACACCTGGCTTCTGGCACCCATATCCTCTTGGCACCATTGGAATCAACAGGTCCTCAACCTATAGTTACAGGGAACCTTCATTGATTTCCAACCTGAAGAAGTCCACATCTACTCATCCTTACTGTGGGGAGTCCTATCAACCCTTTCCTCCCAATCCTCAAGCCCTCACTCCCTTCTCTGCCCCCGTTCAGCAGGAAGCAGTCAGAGAGAAAGCAACGTCCACAACCCCATAGAGGAGAAAGGGGGGAATGAAGGGCCCCCACCCGTAAGATGGTGAACTTCCTGCTTCTCTTCCGGGTCCTCGGTTCCCGCTGGCGCCACCTGAAGCCCAATCACCTCTCGCCCCACCCCCCAATACCAGCACTTAGCCAAAAGCCACCAGCCCTGTAGAAGTGACACCTCAATCACCCCATGCCCCTTCCTATATAACCCAGCACCTTTCCCTAATATAAAGCGGAATTCTCTGGTGAATTGCTGCTGTGTGTCACTCCTTTCCTTTCAGCACCCTTTCTTTAAAACTGATTCCCATCTATAGTGTTCCCTCAACTTTCCAATTCATACCATATTTGTGTTTCGTCTTTTATCAAAAACCGATAAATTGTCCCTAAAACTCAACTTTCAGCAATTTTGGCTACTTTGTCACTAGAACAGCAGCCAAATACTGAACCACTTGCTTTTGTTTCCTTTAAGTAACAACCCTGTGCTCATTAAAATATATGGAAACAAGCAGGACTTAAATATTTGTGCTTACCCTAATAATAACCTGAACTATTTCAGTGTCACATAATAGCCATTTAGATAGTATTAGAAAGACAGATATGCGGGGAATAAAAAGAGTGTGAGGTCCATCAAGAACTCAAGGAGTTAATCGGATTAAGCCAGAGAATCAGAAAGGACTCAAATTTTGCAATGTGAGTTCATTCCACATGCTCTGGATCTGGACTGACCTCAAGACTTGCTCTAGCTAATGCAGGTGAGATAGGGTAGAGACATGAGACAAGCATCATAATTAATTTTCCTAAAAAATGCTGAGATTAGCATAATAAGAACAAGAAGGATTTATTTAAGGCAAGGCAAGAAGTCTTAACTGATGGGTTCCCAGTACTTGGGAGTGGCCACCATTTTAGAGAGAAACAAAAGGTTTTTCCTACAGAATTACCTAGAGGACTAGCTATAGACAATGACATATTGTCTCTTCCCAGAGACGGAACCATGAGATGAGAGCACCTGACAAGCCTATGCCCCCAACCCTTTACCTTTGCCCCATTTTTGACAGCCTTAAAAGACAGAATCCTTAAGCGCACCTCCTACTCTCTGAGGTTGCCTGCACTCCCCTTTCTTCGAGTGTGTGTTATCAAGACTTTTTGCTGCTCAACTTATTACACTTGTGCTCTTCCAGTGGTGTCTTTGGCACTTTGCTATTTCATTCCATTTTCCAGTCTTTAAGCATAAGTGCTCACTCTCTCTGTCCTACTCCAGATAAGCAAGTAAACCTGCCTTTGTCTACCTTGACTCTAGCCTGTTCTTCCCTTTGGAGTATATTCAAATAAAACTTTCATTCTGCTTCACTGCTGTGTCTCTGCCGTTCACTTCTTTATTGGGGTGGGGATGAGAGCTGAGGAGAACAAACCCATCACCCCAACAACAGGATGAAAGTGGTAGCTGAGAATATTGTTTCAGAGCATGGCTCTGGTAAGGTGCTCAAAGTGGGAACAACTGGGATCAGTGGATTATTTATTTCATATGCTCAGCTAGGTGATTAACAATGACACTTTCATTTAATTCCCAACTTATTTTCTCTTCTTTTTGATTCCTTCGATCTCTGTTCTTCAAGTTTTGATTTAAGGCATATAAACATAATAAATATTAGCCTCAGGAAAACAGTAAGAAAATAAATGGGCTACAACCATAAAAAAAATTATTGTATATTTCTAAGCCAAATTTAATCAACTTTGGAGTAACCTTTAATTTGGGAGTATAATACTCATTTTTCAACCAGCCTATTTTTCATTCAGCAAACAAATATATCTTTCCTATGGTAGGTATGGGGCAAGAAAAAGGATGAATTTTACATAATTCTTACTCTCACAAAACTCACAGTCTAATGGAGGAAAGAGAGGGATATCGGTTACTTATTTTCACAAAATAGCTCTCTGACATCTAACCACAAAAACTCAGTGGCATAAAGCAATAAGCATTTATTTATTAAAGCAATAAGCCATGGGTCAGTGACCAGTCTGCACTGCATATAAGGCAGTTATTCTTGGCTGGGCTTGCTCTCATGTCTGGGGGTCAGCTGGCTATGGACTAATCTGAGCCGGCTTTGCCTAGCAGAAGGGGACAAATCAGCATGCTCCACATGTCTCTCACCTTCCCAAAGGCTAGTCCAGGCATATTCTCAAGGCAATGGAAGAAGCATAAAAACACAGTCAAAAATACTCAAGTGCCTTTTCTAGACCTCGTGTCATGACTGCTAACATCCCCCTGTCCAGAGCAAGTCACATAGCCTAAGTCAGAATCAAAGAGCAAGGAAATAAACTCTGCCTCTTGGTGATAGGGCCCTTAAAGTCACATGGAAAAAGCACAGATACAGGGAGAGGTGAGGAATCAATGCGATCATAACAATGCACCACAAGAGAATGAACAAAAAGGTATCCTGCTATTCTAAAACAAGAGGATAAGTGCTTAACGGAGGTATGAAAGAGTACTATGGGAGCCCAGGAAAGGTCTAAATATCTCTTTCCAGAAAACCAACAAAGTCTTAATCAAAGAAGCGATATTTGAACTGGTTTTTAAAGTCTGCCTGTCTGAGAAGGCAGAAAAGGGGTAATTTCTGAATGAAAACACACACATATATACAGGGATGTAATTAAACACAGTGTTCTGGAAACACATGGAGACAGGATAGCTGCAACCGAGAAGAGAAAAATGGAGATGGTGTTTGTGATTTAGGTTAAACCAGACAGAGGGGATTTTTATGCCAACCAACTATTCAGTTTTACAGTTTGCTTGACTGTAAACCTCTGAGGCACAAAGGCTTTATCGTCAGTCATCTCTGTATTACCCATCATTCCCTGCACATTGTAAAATAATGAATCATAAGAAATACATATTTGGTCATTCATATGACCAAAAGGTTTATTTCCCCAGTATATTTGTTCTTCATCCACAGTTCCTGAAAACATTGCAAAGTCTTAAAGGTGAAATGATATCTTGTCATATTAATGAGACTTGTAGACCCCCACCCAAGGGCAGGGGGGCTGGAGGCTAAAACACTCAATGGCCAATAATTTAGTCAATCGTGACCACGCAGTGAAGCCCTCACAAAACCCCTGAAAGCTTTTTGCGCGCTCTCTCTGCTCTGCCTGCTCTGCTCAGATGGACCCTGCTTCTTTGTCAGAGAGCTTCTGCGCTTGGGGAACAGAATGCCTCCACATGCCCCCGAGGCAGGCCCAATCTCACCGAGGACAAATGCTCATTCATTTGGGATCTTGCCCTATGTCTTTCTTCATCTGGCTGTTAACTTGTATTCTTTACAGTATCCTTTATTAAACTGGTAAACGTAAGTGTTTTCCTGAGTTCTGTGAGCTGCTCTAGCATATTAATCAAACCTAAGGGGAATGTCATGGGAACCTCCAATCTGTAGCTGGTAGGTCAGAAGAGCAGGTAACTGCTGGGGCTTGGGAACAGCGTCGGGAGTAGCGGGTGGAGGGCAGACTTGTAGGACTGAGCCCTTAACCCGGGGAATGTGGTGCTATTTCCAGACAAATGGATCAGAATTGAGTTGAGTTCTCCAATACCCTGCTGGTGTTTGAGAATTGCTTGGCATAAGTATGTGTGGGAAGACCCCCTCCCACATACTTAACACACATTGGAATTGCGTCCGGGTACCCAAACAAAGTTATACTACTATTATTGCTGTGTATAACAGTGTTACTGTTATACCTATATGTAGGGAAAAAATACACCATTGAATTTGGTGTCAGATGAGAGGGAATTACACACAAAGTACTCAATAAATGTTAGCTAGATTGATTTCTACTCTACTGATGGAAACAATCACAAACTGACCACATCGTGGAGATGAAGTGGCTATGTACAAAGACGTCTCTATAAGCAAGTGCAAGTCTATCGAGGTCAAGACTTTCAAGTCTCACCTACTGAAGTCCATAAGCATATTTTTGTGCTAATGTAAATTTGAACTCTATTAAAAGAACAACAGTTTTATACTTTTATGTCTGCCTAAGAACATTTTAGTGAAAATGGGATAATATCTGAATTGAAGATTGTCAAATTCATTTTGGGGAGTTTATTTCATAACCTCTGATGTTGAACAATATGATAGAATGTGATATAAGGTACATAAAACAGAAAGTACAGTTTAGCCTAAGATACTGTTTTAACCCTTTCAAAGGCCACCTAAGGACCAAAACTAAACTTCCCATCAATGGTCCCAGGACCCAAAATGAAACAGTAGCTCATATGGAAGAGTTTCATCACCAAGGGTAGAGGAGGCTTCCTTGCAATACTGATGATGATTTCAGAGAAGGACAAATACAGTAATTTTACCATAAACTAAGAGATTAAGCCCATGTGTTTGGAGAAAATAGCTAGAGAATGTAAGGTGGAGATCTTTATCCTCCTGACCTAGAAATTCCATGATGCTACTTCTACTGATGTAGCACTCCAGGTCTCACTCCACATTACTCCTGACTCATTTTTCCCAATGAAAGGACAAATAAGTTGTCTGATTGGTAGGGGCTACAAATCTTATGAGATAGAATTAATCAATTAAAAAGTAGCACTTTGGGCTCGAAAGCCAAGACAAATTGAACAATAATGACTCTGTAAATGTGTCCATTCTGCCAACCCAAACTCTTCTTAGAGTGAGCATACAATGGTCTAGATTTAGGGTACTATTATCAAGTCAATTTGTCCATGTTCTCCAGTCAGCTTTATCAGTAATAAAGCTACAATTTTGATTGCCAGATGACTTATGCCTTATTTTCAGTTGATTCCAAGGATAAAAAGGGAAGAAAGCAGTGTTACTTTTTGTTCTAACTGCAAAAGCAGATGCTCTGTCTTATCCATTATAATGTTCCCCACAGAGCCAGAAGGGTGGCAAGCATATAGTGGAAGTTCAAAAATTGTTCAATAAATGAAAATAGTAATTATTTAACATCAAAATCTAGGCTGTTCTTTGATCTAAGCTTTTTTGGGTGGTTTTTTAGTTTTGTTTTGTTTTGTTTTTGGAGAAAAGTAGAGTTCTTCTTAGTGTCACTCATCAACACTTTTCTTGTCGACACATTTGTTCAATTTCTCAAGTGCTAATGATCCATGCAACTTCTTTATCTCCTCCTTGGATACTCTGGAACAGGGTGACTACAGAGACTTTCTCCAGGGCTTTGTCATCCTGTGTAATAACAAGGCCTGTGTATATTTAGAATACCACCATCCGTACTCAGTTTAGGGATTTCACTAGTTATTCAAGGAAACCCTAAACCTTTATGACTCTAACTGTTGTGACTGGTAGCTTCCTGAAAGCTTCCTGAATGCTATACTTTTCTTCAGAAAAAAAGATTTTGTATGCCTGACAATTCTCCAACTCTCCCTAGAATTTCAGGTAGTTCTCAATCACTGAAATGATAATCTAAAAATAACCAAATAGTTCTCAAGTCTTTGCCAGTGCTTTGTTACTGTATAGAGGAAAGGAAATGTAGTATATGTAAAGAGCTCTCTGTAATGAATATTGAAGCCAGTGTGATACAAAATAAAGAAGTAACAAAGATTTGATACAGTAGTAAAGAGGAAGTGATTGAAGGAGTTTGAGCCAGGAAAGAGAAGTTTAGGAGGAAGAACAAGTAGACTTGTAAGGAGGACACCCACGTTTTACTTGCCAAAGTATAGACTTACTTAGAAATTCTAAATGAGGAGGGTGTGAATTCTCTGTGGCCTGTTCACTGCTTACTAGCCCATTTAATGCTTGGGGAATCAGGTAAAAACACACACATTAGAGTTAATAAAAGAATAAACATTTAGGAAAATTCCCCAAACTGCTTCTTATTAATCCAAGCTCTCATAACTATACATGTAAAAAAAAACTTAAAAAGTTAATCAGTTAATATATATTAGTAATTGCCAGGGGTGTTAAGAACTCTGTTTTGTGTCATGAAAGTGAGTGAGATGGATACCTGGCCACCACAAGTACAGTCTAGTGGTGAGAGATGGATACATTGTCTATCAAGCTCATGGCCATATGCAAACTTATCTGTAATATCCAGATAATAAATTGAAGGCATCTTTTTCATATTTTATCTGCTTAGGATCTTATTTCTCAATATAACATTCTCATGAAAATGTCAGAACCATTAAGAAGTATTCCCTTTGAAGTATCTCAAGCTGTAACCATTAAAGTTCTTGTGGTTGTAGGGCTGAAAAGAATCAGCTATAGACAAAGAGAATGTTTGAGCTAGAAAGAACTTCAGAGAAATTCTGGTGCAAGTTCTTCTTTCTAGTTAAGATTGTTATGGAAAATACTGGAAAACCTGGACTGGATCGCTGATGGAAGAACCAAGTGATACTCAGAGGTCTTGGAGTGTTGAGGTTTTATTCTGACACCAGCAGGCTCAGAGGGGAGTAATCTCCCAAGGTCTGAGTCCCCAGCACAAGCAAGGGGAAAAAATCATATTATTTTGATGTGTGGCATTTCGGCATGCACAGGGCGAAAGAGGAGCCTGGAGGAGGGGAGGAGGGAGCTGGGGGTGCTTTGCCAACTGGAGGAAAAAAAGCGGTTTGCTGATCTTGATGGCTGTGTTGAATATTTTTCCTTGTCACTCCCCCCCTTGTCACATCCCCCCTCTGATGCCCCTTTAAACATTTCATTTTAGTGGGCATCATCTTTTTGGTTTATGATAGGGTTATAATAACTTGAATTTATACTTTTAATTGCTTTGAGCTAGGATTTTTTCTTGTGACTTTTCCATTAAAGTCCTGAGTACTTTGTGAAGAACATGAATGATTACGTTTTTATGTATTTATCTGTATGAGCCTTGTGTGTACAAGTTGAAATGAGTTCTTCAGACTCTTCATAAGTCTGCGCTTAACAAAAAATACCCAGTTTTCCTCAGTCCTAATTTATTTTTATGCAGCTGAGCATTACACTCAGGCTGGCTTATTTGAGTGTGAGAGGACAGGTGCTAAGGGTGGAGGGCCACTGAGGGCAGCTCCCTTGGGTCATGACCACGCACTTTATAACTTTGTACAGTTAATTTGATAGAGGTAACATTATAGAGAGGTACTTTGGAAATGCACGCTTAGAGTTGAGTTCAGCCAGTAGAGACAAGTAAGCACAGCAAAACAATTTACAATTACCCAGTAGACAATAGAAAGGGCAACTTTTTGAGGAACAGTTTAGTCAGAGGGGGCACCAGCAGAGAGTTTAATGCCCAGAATTAGAGATTCCATTCTGGCAGGGCCAGGATCCATGTGTGCAGGTGTTCATTAGTCAGAGGGTAACTGTTGGATGTGGAGGCAGAGAGGATTCTGGAGGTCTGGTGGGGCCTTCTACTGATGTATTTCTTTGTCTGGATTATGGGCCTTTTTCACTCTGGAATGATGGACCCATGGAGTGATGCCTGTAACTTTGAGGGCAGTAGGAGTGGGAAGAACAAAAATGTGGGGGCCACTCCACTGAGGTATGAGAGGGATCCTTTTTCAAACTTTGACCCAGACTGAGTCCCCAGCCTGGAAGGAATGTACTGGGGTCCCTAAGGAGATCAGGGCTCTTTCTATGGTGGATTGTTGCAGCTTATTTAGGGTGGCTCCCAAGGCTTGGAGCTGTTCTCTGCTCCCTTATCTCCTATCTAGGGTAGGTTCCTGGGAGGCTTCCTAGACATGGGGGAGGGCACCCATATACTAATTCAAAAGGGGAAAAGCCTTGAGTCCCAGGTGTGCAGTGAGCATGCAGGAGAGCCAGGGGCAGTAGGTCCGGCCATGGGTGGCCAGCTTCTTGGCAAAATTTAGCTAGGGTTCCTTTGAGGGTGTAATTCATTTGCTCCACTTTCCCTGAACTTTGTGGCCTATATGCAGTATGGAGTTTCCAGGTAATGTTGAGAGATTTAGTGAAAATCTGTACTGCATCTGCTACAAAGGCAAGTCCATTGTCACTGTGACTTGCCGACAGTAGTCCAATCTGGGGCACAATTTCTCTCGGGAGGACTTTGGCTATCTCCTGGCTTTGTATTGTCCTGGTTGAGAAGGCTTCAACCCACCCAGAGTATGTACACACTATTACTAGAAGGTATTTGAGTCCTCTGCTTGGCTGGACATCTGTGAAGTCTACCTCAAGGTTTCCAAAGGGGGCAACTCCTGCTCTTTGGACACCTGGCAGGGGTCACGGTACAGATTGAGCATTATTTCTGGCACAAGTCATGCACTGCTCACTTTATGCTCGACTTAGTAATGCTGGCAACTGGCTGATGTAGTACTGCTTTTTAAGGAGGGCTTCTAGTGCAGTTTTTGTTAGGTAGGTGACCTGATGGTATTTGCTGACTAGATGCCTTCCGGTTGCAGTTGGGACAAAGATGCATTTGTCAGGCAGCATCTACCATCTTTTTTTAGTTAGAGTGGCTCCTTCAGCCATGGCCCAGTCCTTCTCTTTTTCAGTGTACTTGGGTGGAGGGGCCTCCAGTGGGGTGATAGGGCCATAGTGAGGGAAGGAGCTTTATCTGTTTTTTATTGGTCACTGTTTCAGCTGCTTTATCTGCTAGCTGGTTCCCCTGTGTTACAGTGTTGTTTTCCTTTTGGTGTTCTTTGCAATACAGAATTGCTACTTTTTTTGGGAGCCAGACAGCCTTGAGGAGTTTTAGAACTGTGCCAGCAGAGAGTTGGAGAGGAATCGGTGTCTCTGTGTATTTAAGAGGGACACACCAGTATGGGGGAACTTGACATTTATTTTTTGTCCCAGGGTAAGTTTATCTGCTTTTTAATGAAAAGAACTGTGGCTGCCAGTGTCCTGAGGCAGGGTGGCCATCCTGCCACAACCGGGTTTAGTTTTTTGACAGGTATGCAACTGGCCACTGCTAGGGCCTAACAGTCTATGTGAGAACTCCAAGGGCTACTTTTTTTTCATATACAAATAAATTGAAGGGCATTTTTATATCTGGCAGGCCTAGGGCGGGTGCCTGTTCTGAAGCAACCTTTATTTCCAGGAAGGTGGTTCTTGCCTCTTCTGTCTAGACAGGGGGCTCTCAGTCTAGCCCCCTGAGGAGGCTATAGAGGGGTTTTGCCATTGCCAAAAATCCAGGAATCCAGATTCTGCAGAATCTGGTGGCCCCCAGGAACTCTCATATGTTTTTCATCATCAGGAACTGAGATAAGGAGATAATGACCTTTTCTTCTCTGGCTGCAGTGCCCTTTCTCCCTGGATGAGGAGGAAGCCCAAGTTCTGGACTTGCTGCTGGCAGATTTATGCCCTTTTTTTAATGAGGTTTGGTATCTTGAGTCTGACAGGAATTGCAGGAGGGCCTTTGTGCCTTTTGCACAATTTTCCTGGGTGTCACTGGCAAGGAGGAGGTCATCTACATACTGCAGGAGGGCACAGCACATGGCTTCCCTTGGAAAGCTGGCCGGCAGCAGCCAATGCCTCACCAAACAGAGTGGGTGAGTTCTTGAACCTGTATGGGAATCGTGTCCAAGTAAATGCATCTGTCACCCTGTATCCGGTTCAGTCCATTTGAAGGCAAACAAGAGCTGGCTTTGAGGGGCCAGCCAGAGGCAGAAAATGGTATCTTTTAAGTCAAGGAAAGTGAACCACTTGGCAGACCCCGGAATCCGGCTAAGGAAAGTATACAGATTTGGGAACACCGGGTGTAAAGAGATATTCACTTTGTTAATGGCTCACAGGTCTTGAACAGGCCAGTACCCTCCCTCCTGGCTTTTTGACTGGTAGAAGCAGGGTGTTCCAGGGCGACTGACACTTGGTCAGAAAGCCTGCCTCTCTGAGTCTGATCAGGTGGTCCTGGATGCCTGCTCTCGCCTCTTGTGAGAGGGGGTACTGCTGCTGTCCCTGTGGCTGGGCGCCGGAATCAATTCTACAATGACAGGTGCTCGGTTATGAGCAAGTCCAGGTGGGTTGTCTTCAGCCCATTCTGAGGGGAAGGCAGCTCTTAATTCAGGTGGGCTACTTGAGAGGGTCTGGGCACAGAATAGCCTCCCCTCCTCTTCCCTGGGTGTAGTTATTGCCAGTAGGAGGGACCCTGACTCTTCTTGGCATGGGTTTAGTTTGAGGCTGGTGCATCCAGTTGGTTCAAAAGTTACTTGATCTCTGAGCTTTGAGAGTATGTCTCTGCTGAGGAGGGGAATGGGGCATTAGGGCAGGTAGAGAAACTTATGTTGGGCCTTGTGGCCTCCAAGTTCACATTGGCGGGCTTGGCAAAAGTGTTGCTGGACTGCTTATGTCCCAGTAGCTCTGAGAATAGTGCAGTCTGTTTACCAAAGGGAGTTACAGGGCGGGTGACCACAGAGTGTTCTACCCTTGTGTCAACCATAAGTCATGTCCTGTCCCCCCACTTCTATTCTGACCGTGGGCTCATGGGGGCTGAGAGTGAGAGAGCCCATCCTTGTCAATCTGAGTCTGTTTGCCAGGCCAGTGAGCCTTTCCCCATGAGGCTCCTCCTGGTAGCGACCGGGCTCCGGGGCTTTGCCTCAGTTGGGGCATTCCTTCTTCCAGTGCCCCTTCTCTTCACAGTAAGCACACTGGTCCCTGGCTAGGGGCATCCTAGACCTCACCCCTCTTGGCAGCCAGCTTTTCTCTGCCTTTTGGTCATCTCTCTCTTTCTTTTAGGGTGGCTGCCAGGAGGCTGGCCTTTTTCTTTCAGCTTCTCTGTCAGCCTGAACTTCTCTGTTTAGATATACTTTGTTGGCAGTTTTAATCAGTTGAGTGATATTTATCCCAGCAAAGCCTTCCAGTTTTGGGAGCTTTTGTCTGATGCCTGGGGCATCTCGACCTATGAATGAGGTGTTGACCATTTGCTGGCTCCCGGGTGACTCAGGATTGAAGGGGGTGTAGATGCGGTAAGCTTCACACAGCCTTTCACAATAGTCCACAGGAGACTCCCCTGGTTGTTGAGTGACTGAAGATACTTTGGTCATGTTCATAGGCTTTTTGGATCCAGCTTTGATGCCCTGGAGGAGGGCGTCCTGATATCAGTGGATCTGGTGCTGTCCCTCAGGGGTGGTGAAGTCCCACTTGGGGCATTCCTCAGGGGCAGTGATTTCAGCCCATGCACCCCGATCAAGGACCCCAGCTGCCTCCTCTCTTCCATTGTGAATAGGGTGCAGAGAAGCTATTGGCAGTCTTTCCAGGTCAGTGATGGGTTTGGAAGAGGGATTTCATGAGATCAACCAGGGCTTGGGGCTTTTCCAACAGGATGTTGTGTTTTTAATTGAGGAGTTTGATAGTAAAGCATGGACCAGCCAGGCTGGATGGTCCCATCTTTGTTATGCCTTTCAGGCTCCCGCATCTCTTGCACCAGCATCTGAAGGGTGCCTGCTCCCGGTCGAGGGCACAGTCTGACTGCTGATCTGGGGGAGTGTGGGTTCACTGGTTCTGGAGTTGGTGGGGAGGCTGATGGTGGCAGGGTGTCTGGGACCGGGGGGTGCTGGGTGCTGACAGCCTCGGGGGTGCATAAGGTAGGGGCAATATTGGCTTTTCCTCTGGATCACCAGCAAGAATTTGTGGAGGCTCAGGCTTCTGTTGATTCTTTGTGGGCTGCTTTGTTGAGGTGACTAAGACCCTACCCTGTCCCTGCCTGTTGCAAGCAAGTCGCACCCAAGTGGGAAGGGTCTGGGCAACTTCTAACCAGGAGTTACTGTATGGGAACTGATTAGGATGAGCTGGATCTCTGCTGATGACTCACCAGACTCGGCAGATTGTTGAGGCATCTAGGGTTCCTTCTGGAGGCCACCCTACACTTAAGGGTGGGCTATATGGATTCAGCCTGCCAGGAGTTAATTTATTCTGTAATTTTCTGAAAATTCCTTCCTGAAATTTTTTGATCATGGTGTCAAGAATTGTGGGTTTGCTGCGCCTGGACCCCATAACGTGTCTGTGTAACAGTGTCCCAAAAACAGACAAGGGAGGGGTGCCTCCTCTAGAGAGGAGACCAGTCAGATGCCCTTCCTTTCATGCTCTTCTCGGAAACTTTGATCAGCCTTGACTAAGGTGCACCCATATAAGTTCCGGGCCTGGTCAGCCAAAGCTGAGTCACCATTGTGTTTTGGTGGCCAACTGCGAATATGGCAAAGGGCCCACTCAGAGTCTGTAGTGCAGGCTGTGGAATCACAGATTCAGTGCAGACTGAATGACTTCAGCCACCCTGCACACTCACTCACACACTCAGACCAGAGTTCAAACATTCCCCCCACTGGGAATGTCTACCTGTGAGACTTCTAAGAAGTCTCCGGGAGGTGATCAGGCTCCCCTTCCACTCCAACGGGTGGGAACTGACTGGGTCAGGTGCCCCAGGGCCTTACAGGATTCGACGTCAGAACCAGGTCCTCACCTGCCAAGCTTCCTTGAGTTCTGCGGGAACAGTGGAGCGGGGCTGGCCCAGGGGGACCAGGTGGGAGACTGCTGAAAGGTCAGGCAGGGCGCGCCTTCTCTGTTGCCATCTCCTGTTCCATCACCGCCTCGCCGTTGCCCCAAACTGGTGGCCACAAAGGGCCAGCGAGTTGGGTTTCCCAGTTAGGGAACCAAATGTTACAGAAAATACTGGAAAACCCAGACTGGATCACTGATGGAAGAACCAAGGGGCACTCGGAGGTCTTGGAGTGTTGAGGCTTTATTTTACACCGACGGGCTCAGAGGGGAGTAATCTCCCAAGGTCTGAGCCCCCAGCACAAGCAAGGGGAGAAATTTATATTATTTTGATGTGTGACATTTCGGCATGCGCAGTGCAGAAGAGGAGCCTGGAGGAGGGGAGGGAGCTGGGGGTGCTTTGCCAGCAGGAGGAAAAAAGCAGTTGGCTGACCTTGACAGCTGTGTTGAATATTTTCCTTATCAAGATAAAAAGAGCTCAAGAAATGAGGTGACTTGCCCAAGGCCATACACCAATTTGTGGAATTAAAACTGTTGTCATCTATCCTCAAGTCCAGGGAAATTGACAGCCTATTATGAATCAATGGATAAGCTAAAGAATTTATTTTCTTTGAATTCTTAATATATCCCTCAAGGACATATATATATATATATATATATATATATATATATATATATATATATATATGCCACTCACAAGGTCTAGACACTGTAATCTCTACTTAAGTTATGAAGACACAGGTTTCTGGGAGGTTAGTCTCACTTTTCCAAGGTCATGAGAGTGGCAAATCCAGGACAGAAACCCATCTTTCCAGCTTTCACATCACCAGGCTGCCCACTCTCCACAACACAGAAAGTTAGCTCGTTGGCATACTGTTTCATCTTCAGGAAGGATTCCAACATAAATCCATTCCTTCTCCCTGGATCTGAGAATACAAACAGTTCTCAAAATTTAAATCTAAACGTAAAAGCTACTTTTCCTTCTGGGGGGAAAAGAAGCCAGATTGCCTTTCAGGTGTCTTACTTGATCTTCTTAAAAGGTTCTTTCCTTCTGGCCATTAAAGCAAGTGCCATCTGCCCGGAGGGAGCACTCAGAGGCTTCAGCCACAGGCCCATCATGTGGGGTGTCTTTGTAACCAGTGCACTTGGATTTATTTCACAGGGGCTATAAAAGGGAGGCTTTTATCACCATGTTTGTGACAAAACAATGGAAAACCCCAAGCGGGATCTGCAGTGGTGAATCGAAATGTCCAGAGGGTGGGCCTGATGCTGGGCACTGCAGTGTCACTGCAGCCCCTCTGCCCGGGGCCATCAGGCTGGCCAGGCACCACTGCGCTGTCCTTCCTGCTGGAGAACAACAGGATGATGCCACAGGCCTGCCAATGGCAGCTGAGACCCAGGGTCCTTCTGAGGGGTGGGGCAGGGGCCTGCTCCAGAGCAGGCATCTAGGCCTCAGAGGCAACTGCATTCAAATTCCAGCTCTTTCTTACTTGGTGGCCTTATGGCCAACTAGGTAACCTGATCCTCAAAGTCTGTGTAAAATAAAAATAATGACACCTACTTTGTAGTGTTTTGTAAGAAAGGCACACAATGTGTATAAGGCATCTTAGCACAGAACCTTGAACTTGGGAAGGAAACTTGGTAGTAGGAGGTCCTTGAGGTCCTTGTTGGCCAGCTTCTTTCTTTTCCATTCACCCTAATAAATAATATTACAGAATTTCTGAATAATCACACATTAAAACTAGAGTTCACAAAGTCCTTTCCTATTAATGATATAAAATGTAGTATCTGCTCTTTCCAATGACCTTGTAAGGAGGGCAGGGCACATATGGCATCATCCCCATTCGTCACCCCTCCTCAGATAAGAGGGGGGATCCAGATGACAAACAACTTGACTAAAATAGAGGAGTAAGTGACAAAACCAGGATTTGACCCCAGATCTTTCATCTTCTACTTCAATGCTGTTTTCTCTGAAGTGTCCCAAAGTGACGTGTTAGGATAAAGCCCAAATCAATAATACATTTTACTGTGTAAATAAATCAATAAGCAGCCAGCTCAGCCTGCTGGTCTGAAGAGACCACACTTCCTTTTTAGGGTGACCTAATGTCACAACTGTAATTAGCAATGCAAGAAGCTATGTAGTTGTCTCTGTTTTATATATAATGCTGAGCCTGGTGAAAAATATTTTACTATAAAATTTTTCTGGTTACTTGCTCACAGAGTTACTCAGGCACATTGTTATTTTTGGCTATTCTTGTTGATTTTTGTTAAACAGCAAACTTGATTTTTCAGTGTGTCTGTGCTGCCTCCTCAGGGGTGGTAGGCATCATGATGACCCCGAGAGACTCCTGAGTTAGGAGACAAGCTGTGTGGGTTCCAGTGTTCATCTGGCTTCCACCAAGTTACTACATCCTCCTGGGCTCCACTTCCCTTATCTCTAACATGAGAAACTTACAGATGATCTCTGCAGTTGCTTTCAAATCAAACATTCTCAGATGACAACTATGTTTTAGAGGCCATATGTAAGTCCCCTGAAGGGTGATGACTCTGATAAAGCATAGGAGCTACTAACCCAAAAACTACTTTCTCATCACATTAAAAAGCACTGTATTTGATTGTAATGTGCTATTTTTGTATCAGTCCCATGTGATAGAAAAAACTTGCATTTAGGCCTGGATCCCAGGCCTCAGCTTGCACATATTTCCTGTGTGGCCCTGGAAAAGTCACTTGACTTCTCTGAGTTTCTCTTTGCCGACATTAAGATGGGGCTACCTCCTGGCTCTTTGTGAGTCACAGTTGCATCAAATGTGAACATTCTTAGTAAAGTGCTGGTGCTATATATGTATTTATAGTGCTAATGAATCCTGCAAATCTGGGAGTAATAAATGCCCCTATTCCTTTAGGTTCCTAAAGCAAATTTAATCTTCAGTCTACAAGGTACAGAGGAAATTTGATGGTTCCAGTCATTTCTTGAGCTTCATCACTTCCATACATCTTCCAGAACACTACAGAGATATCAAGGGTCACAAATAGTTTGGAATATTCATAGAAGGGCTATCTAAACAATACCAGTTCCTTCTGAAATGACCTCCTCAGGGTCCCCATGGCCCCCAGAGGGCAGGCAGCTCCTGGACTCCTCACCAGTTCAGGTATAAGGTACTGTGTGGCAGCTCCCCACCAGCCCCTCCCCGATCTTCACTTGGAGGCAAGCAAACCCCCCCATCACGTGTTTTCATATGCCATGCAGTTTTGTCCACAGAAATGCACTTAAGCACACCCCTAAGAATATACGTGCCCTTAACATCACCTCCCTCCTCCAGCCCCTTTCTAATTCAGTTCTTTACCCTGAAGACTGCCCAGCAGTAATGCCTCCTTGGCAAGCTGGATTTCATCAGCAATGGCCTTGAGAGAGTGGCAAGTTCTGCCCCTCCACACAAAGGCTCCAGGTGCCAGGGAAGACAATCGGCAAGCAATGTCTTCCTGTGATAGGGAGGGGGAATTATTATGTATGTGATTATGTATATATGAAGAATTATTCCTATACCCATTTTCTTATTTATTTTGGTTATACATAAATAACATTTAGGAAGTGTAAATCATAAAAAGCCCCTCTCAACATCAATGGTTTTGCAAATGTGAGGAAATTTCCTGAAATATTTGAGCCATATAGAGATTTATCTACCCCAAATGCTTAGAATTTTGCTTTTAAATTGATATATTTCCATTACAGGAATTGAAAACAAGCCTTTTGTCTTCAGGGCGGTTTGACAGAAGTGCTTTTGGGCCACACTCAGAGCCCAACTTTCCCAAGGTCACAGAGGCCTGCTGGTCAGCTTGCCCCTCTGGTGGCCCCATCAGGGACCACATGGGGGACGAAATGCTTGTAATATAGTCAAAGCTCAGTTATGTATGTGGAATATCCTGGCAAACTTTACCCACCTCCTGGCAAGCTCGGAGCAGCCTCCACCCCACTTTTCTTTGGGGCGTGGATGTGCATACTCTGTGTGGTTCCTGGAACAAGCCCTCACTGGAAGGAAGGACTTCTGTGATGAGCATACACACAGACTCAGGCTGCATCAGACCCACAGTGGTACCAATTTCACTTCTGTAAACAGGCATTATTTGCCAGGCTGACAATTGCATGTGGCCAACTTGTCAAAGAAAAACCTCAAGAACTGACTAACCATCAGCTGTGCTGCATGAAAATAAGTGGACCCTTATTCCCTTTTTATTCCCCCTCTTAGAGGGGGGATGGGATAGAGAATGCAATTTTGAAAATCTAGAAAAGTGACCCAAGGCATACTCTGAAGACTTCACCTTCTTGAGATAAGGCTCCAAGACAGGCTGAGGGAGTCCTGGGCCGCTTTCTTGGTCCCCAGCACATATTTGAAAGTTCTGCAGAGTCACTGTTGCTCTGTAGGTTGTACACAGATGAAGCCTCATGTGGCTGAGATGTACAAGGACACACAAGCAGCCTGACTGCATCAGCTCCAGGATGGAAACCCCAGAAATCAGGCCACCGAGCTATTGCTTCTGACTCCCAAGGCAGGATCGCTCTTGGGCAGATTGGAAGATTGAAATAATTTAACAACTGTGTATTAAGTGTCTACTATTTGAAAGGCAGGGTGGTTACTTCAGAAACTTCTTGAGTCTTTACGCTTCACTATCAGTGGCTCCCATTACCTGGGAAACAAAGTTGATGCCTTATTATTCAAGTTCCTTTGTGTTTATCTCTTACAACTTCACTCTTCTAGTTTGCCTCTTACAACTGCTATACTGCAAATAAATGGCGTACTATCCATTGTCAAAAATACCTTCCCCTTTCCTACCACTCTGCCATTCAGTCTTACACACACCTTAAGCTTGAGCTATGCCAAACTACTGCTCATTCCCAAATGAATCACATCCTTAGATCAGCAATTTTCAACCTTTATCAACCTTTGTGAAGCTCAGAAATAAGTTTAGGAGATAAATTCTGAGTTCCATTCAGAGAGACTATAATTCTGTAGCTTGGTGGCCCAGGGTGGGGTGGGTGCAGGAATCTCTGTATGTTCATATCAGTTGATTCTGATAGAGGAAGTTCAGGTATCACATTATGAGAAACACTGGCTTAGATGATTTGCATATGATCTTTCCTTTCTCTGAAATGCCACTCTCTCTGAACTATAAAATTCCTATTTATTCCCCAGGGCCCCAGTCAAATGTAATCTCCTTGCCCTTCTAGTCAGAATAAATTGCTTCTCTTTCTGCACTCCCAGTATACTCGGCACATATGACTTTTACCATATTTATCACCCTCCGTTGTATTATCAGGTAGGTGTCTATCTCCTCAGATTGCAAGTTACCTGTAGAGTACAACTATGTGCCGTTGGTGCTCGGTAAATGTTTAATAAAGGAACAAATGATCTTTGATGATAAGGTTTATCCTGCCTTGAATTGTCTCCACTTTCATTTCTAACTGAATGAATCCTGAAGAGTCTCAATTTCAAGGTATAGGGACCAAGGGCAGGCTGCCCCAAGAGGTGCCATTGTGGCATGCAGACTATATGGGGCTGAAAAGCATCAAGGCCCAAAACACTCAGGAAGATACTTGATCTCTGCCCTCTACCCCTCAACTTCATAAGAAGGATTTAGATGGAGGAGCTGCTCCAGAAGGAGCACTCCCACCATAGATGCTCTATTATAACATAAATTAGGGGTAGTAGACCACAAGGAATGTGACAAAGTCTGGTAAAATCTCTCTGTGCCCTATTGTTTCTGGGTAGCCATCAAGTCTTTTGAAGATGAAACAGTTACTATTTTCATATTTCTGTGAATCACTTCCCTTTTCCTTTGACATCTCAGATCCCTACCCTCTTCTCTTCAAGGTGGCATATGCACCTCAATGACACATGCACCTCACTCTCCCTCTGTGAAACCCATGTCTGTGGCTTCCCTGTCCATAATTAAACTTTGGTTTTTTCTCCTTTTAATCTGCCTCTTGTTAATTTGACTCAAACCAATTAGAAGACCCTTGAAGGAGAGAGGAAAGTTTTTCCTCACCAAGAGAGGTTAATATTTCTTTGTTCATGTGTCTTTCTCTGAGGAGCCCAGGAATATATCTCCTTTCGTCTGCACAGAAACAGGTCATATCTTGCCCTCCTCTCAAAGTATTTATCACATTTTTACATGATGGGTATCTGTATCCAACCCTATGTCCCCTCCTTGATGGTGCTTCCTGTCTTGTCCATTTTTGTATCCCCCAGAGAATGTAACAGAGCACCTTACCCATAAGAGATTCTCAAAAAATACTTAAGAATTAGGTAGTACATAGTTGACTTGCTTGAGAAAAGTGCAAACCCGTAGATAATTTTTTAATACCACTTTTTCTTCCTAGTTACATTATAACAAAATTGGAATACAAAAACTATAAAGACACTAAGAGCATGCTTTCCTCTTTGGATATATCCTAAGTAAGAATTTGAGGTTTGCAGCAAATGACAAACTTCAGTTTTCAATGGGCAAGTGACATATTCAACTCTCTAAATATAGGAATCAGCAGCTCTGGTAAATCAGTAAGCTCTGCTTAGTAGTACAGGTCTCTGTCATGCAAAACTGTTTTTACCATTTATTATTTCTGCTGCTGTTGTCATTTCTGATTCTGTAGATGGATAAACTGAGATGGAGATAGAACATAAAGGTTGCTACAATCCTATGAGAAATACATGATCTGTTTATTCTAAAGAAATATCTAACATTTCTCTTCCCCCAATGTCCTAAATATCATTTACCAGAAAGAACCAGAGAAAAGCTATTCATTCATTCATTCATCCATTTATTACATGAACACCGAGGAATGCTCAAGTACACACACCATGTCTTCATTTTCTTTTCAGTCTGAGTCTGCAGAGTTCTTGCCATATATTTCCATTTAGAACTTAATGATTGATGAATGAATAAGTTAAAACTGGAAGGAAAAAAAGTAGGAAGAAAGGAAGGAACAAGAAAGTTTTATTCTTTCCCTTACCAAGGGGATATACTGGCAGACTCCTTCCATGTTGTTAGGATAAATTAAAACTGATTCATCAGTTTGTAAACAACGTAAGCCATTTCTTTAAACTCCTAAATAGTCTTAATTTCTGCCATGTGTTTAACTTGTAGAAAGCAAGCAGAGTTTTGTCAGCCAAGGATTCCTTCTTCTATACAAAAGATATATTTAATGTTGTAATATTTTTTATTCTATTTCCAAAGAATCAATTACTTTACCTCTATGTATGACCTTAAACTGGGAAAACCACTCATGTTTTATGGGTCTTTAACAGCTGTGAAACTTTGAAATAAAGTGGCAAAGGGCAAAGAGATGGAAGTGTATCTGAAATTAACAGCTATCTTTGGTAACCCACATTCAGTCAGTTGGCAATGAAGTGTCGTCAAAGTTTTAGTAGAAAGAAGGCAGAAAACTAAAAGAATAACCAAAAAGCCACTGTTAAAATAGTGATGGATACTCTACTGAATGTAAGACAGGCAGATGCCTGTCAGCACAGCAGCTACTAGAAACAGCAGCAGAGGCAACCATACCACTGTGAGTATACTCGGTGATAACTGCAGATTGCTTGGATTAAAGGCTGTGCACAGCTCTGTAAATGTCTGTGCTCCAAAGAGTGAAACTGTGCTAACTACAGACACCCTGGCCACTGCAGCCAAGCAGAGGGCTGTGTCACCTCAGGGAGCCCAGGTACGCCCTTTGAAAAGACTCCCCATTCCACCACAGCCTGCTAGCTCTTCTCACCGGCAGAAAGGAAAACTCCCCCAGAGACCAGTCTACATGTCCTGTGATAAAGCACATACCAGGAACAAGCTAAATGGGGGACTGGTAAGCTGTTCTCTCTGGAGTTTGTATTCTAATGTTAAAACTGCAGAAAATTAAGTGGGCAGGTGAACATTTATAACAACTGCCCAGAGCCGTTTTGTATTCTATAAGAGGAGTCTGCATTATCTTCTCACTCTTGAAAGCACAGGAAAAAAGATAGCAGCTAAATCAGGAATTGTCAAACCCAAGCAATTGTCAGGAATTAAATAGTGGTGCTGAATACAAGCCATAATTGAAATGCACAAAACCCTCTAAGGCAAATTTAAAAACTTCATGACATTTCAGGGTTTTCCTGAGACCCCCTCCATGGCAGCAGGACTGAGGAGATCGCATGAGTAAAAATGTCAGCAATAGACTTTGTCCTGTAGTTCATTATCTGGAAATACCATTGGGGTTTTTACACTCTTCAGAATAACTGTTTATAGTTCACACCCTGACCTTGAGCAACTGTTCTTAGTACAAACCATTCAGAGAAAGAGGAATAACAAAAAATAAGGTTAGAATAAGCAAGAACTAGATTGGAGTATCAATTAAGAAAGATATTTGGAAAACTGCTGGTATGTTCGAAGATAAGCTGTTTGTTCACAGTAAAACAGGAAATCTACTCCTAGAGACAGCAATAATGGTTTTGCTTATCAGAGCATCTTTTCAGTATTGCTTAATCTTTCCTAAGATCTTTAGGATATTAATTAAGACATTCCATATTTTGGCAAGCTCTAGAAAGCAAGGCGTATTTAAAAAAACACTTTACAAGATGTAATAAAATACTAAAAATGCAGTCACCGACACTTAATAAATTATGGAATTTAACACAAAACAAAACTGCACAGTTAACTAATAAAGAAATATGAGGTAGGCAGACCAAAAAAGGAATGAAAACAAGGCAAGGTTATAGGACTAAATTGAATATGTTCTTCAAGCATCTGGGACTAGCTAAGTGACAAGAAAATCTTTACTGAAACTAAGCTGCTGATTGAAGAACATAGGCTCTGAACTCAGGTATATTTCGGTTTATATCCCAACTTCAGCACTCATAACTTCTGTACATTTTTAACCTGTCTGAGCTTCACTCTCCTCATCTGTATGTAGGGTTATAGAGGAAATACTATTTTCCTGCAGAGTTAGGAATGTCCAAACAAATTTTATTGAACTTGGAACCTTGGCTAAAAGCAAGTGTTGGAAGGTAATTTGTGATTGATTAGAGAAAAAAATCAGAGAGATTTACCTCTCAGAGGTATGTTTATATCTCAAGAGGGGCTAAGACCTGGGACCAGGGAGACTTCTGGTTGTAAAAATGGAAACAATAGTTATCTTTTGATTAGAGAGATTTATTAACATTCCAAAGGGTTAGAATGAGAACCCAGAATCCTTTTGGAGGAACAAAGGCTTTTCTGTCCCCTTTTAGTAAGAGAGGGACACAGCATGTATGTAAAAGAATCCAGGTTCATTTTCTCAGGATTTGTTACCTACAA
The DNA here is from genome assembly GCF_040802235.1 of Manis javanica. Taxonomy (NCBI): domain Eukaryota; kingdom Metazoa; phylum Chordata; class Mammalia; order Pholidota; family Manidae; genus Manis; species Manis javanica. Next base: position 129,038,098 of record NC_133158.1, on the reverse strand, counting down.
AATAGACTGTAAATTCGACCATCCAGCTCTCATGGTCTAGCTCAGGGTGGGAAGAGTGGGCGGAGTTGGAGCACAGAGGAGCCACATATTTGCTGTAATCAACTCTGCTTCAGAAACCTCAAGGGTGCATTCAGAATCCATATTAATAAAGATAAATATTAAACCAACCATGTGGGTAAAATTGCTATATTTCTAGAATCTCCTTCCTGGCTTTAGTTCATCTCCATATCAATAGGTGTTTTCAAGGAGTGGAGAGAAGTAGTCATCTCTATATCAATAGGTAATTACAAGGGCCTGTGAGGGACTGGAGGTGGGGGGGGTGGCGTTTTTGCTCTGCTGCAGCAGCCGAGAGAGATGCAGGATGACTGCTTGTAAGCAATAAATGGGTTTCTTAAATTTTATTTCTCCCATTGGCTGATTTCAGTTTCAAAGGTATTTTGTTCCAGGAGTTTCACCCCAGAGTTACAAGCCAGCACCGTCCTCCCTGTTGGAGTGGGTGGTTACCAATAGAGGAATAGGCTAGAAAAATCTGTGCATTAAATTAACTATATGGTTAATATAGAAATGGTTATATATAGATTTATAGATACCTATAGATACACCAGTTAGCATACAAACTTTTTTTTGCTCTGTCATCTGAGAGAGCCTAAAATAAATAAAACTCCTGTGGCAATAAACATGTAACACCCAGATCTTGGTTTCTGATACCATTCTCCATTAAACAGGACCAGGGCTCCTTTGAGAAACGGTTGACTTAGAGAAATGGGGCAGGAGTTATAAAAGATGAGCCTGTAGCATCCTGTAGCACCATAAAATAAGTTAAGGCAGTGTTCAAACACACACATATACACAGACAAATGAAATTATATCAAAGAGGCCAGAAGCCAACTGAAAGAACTCCCAATGGCCAGAGCTTGAACAATTTGAATATCAAAATAAATAAGGTAGTATTGAATTATAATCCAACATATAAAATAAATATTCATGTGCCCATATTGATTATAAATAAATGACTTAATAAATAAATGATGGATAAGAGACAAATCTCCCATGCAGAAAAGCTCCAAATAAATAATGTAAATATTCCACCTCAAAGGAGGGGAATCATAACTCCTCTCTCCTTAATACAGTTATACACAATAACTTTGTTCCAAAGAGTATAGTGTGAAAAGAGGGAAAAAATAAGCAATCAAGGTCAACATCAATAGTGATAAATCTTGATAGTAGGTACATACCCCTGATATGATATAGTGAAATTGTACTTTACTTCAGAGGTCTCCTTCTAAGAAACTCAGCCTAATCATTAAGAAAGCATCAAATTTCAATACAGGAGTCCTATATCAGTGTTACTCAAAAAAAGAATTTAAAATTCTTAAACTTTTTGGAAAAAAGGAGAAAAATCTTCATGCGGTTGTATAGACAAAAGAAAATTACAGCTGTAACATAAAATGCACAAACCATAAAAGAAAAAACTCATAAACTGAAGTCTGTGAAAATTGAAGTTACGCTTTTCAATGGATGTTAAGAAAATGAAGAGGCAAGCCAAAGATTTGAAAAGTCACACATGATACATTTATCTGATAAAGGACTTGGATCTAGAATATAAAGATCTCTTATAATTCAATAATCACAAGACAAACTACCATTTTTAAAAATGTCAGAATAGAACATACAATTCACAAATCATTGCTTAGAAGGGAAATGCAGCTTAAGGCCAAAATGAAACACCAATACACATACACACAAGGATGACTAAAATAATCAGAGTAATACTCTCTAGTTCAGGCAAGAATATGGAGCAACTGAAACTCTCTTCTCATACATCACCAGTAGGACTGTAAAATAGTATACCACTTTGGGAATCAGTCTGGCTACAGCTTATCATAAACTTGCCATAGAATGCAGAAAATGCACCTGTGGAGATTCACATATACACAGAAAAAGCCTGAAATCATGTGTCTACACAATTAAATGCACATGAATATTAAAAGTTTTATTCATAATAGCCAAAAACTTGAAACACCCCAAAGCTGACTAGGTAAACAAATGATGGTAAAGTCATTAAACAAAATACTACTGAGGAATACAAGGAATAAATTACTGAGACATGAAAAAATAAATCTCAAAAGCCCTATGTAGAGCAAAAGAAGCAAACACACACAGCCACAAAAACTATTATTCCATTTACAGAAATTCCAGAAAAGAGAAATTTTTTGCAAAATGAAGTTGAAAAAGAAATGGATGAAAATAAGAAAAAAATTATTTCTGTACAAAGGCCTGATGAGGGAGTCATCCCAGAAAGCACAGGGTAGGCATGAAGATACTGACAACAAATGATGAGGAAGAGACCAAGAACTGATTGCAGAGGCCATGGAAACACCCCGGAGCAGAACACTTCCACTTCAAATAGTGCCTGGGCTGGACTCTCCTAAGCCCTAAATGGGTAATTATTGCTTTAAAACTTAAAATGTAGAAGATAACTCTTACTCACCATTATCCAGCCCCCAAAAGCTTTAATTGTTTTTCCACATATCTGAATATCAAAATATTGTCAGTGATCATGAGTTCTAAGCAAAAACAGATTAATTTCAGGTTTTCAATTTGCTTAGCAACTTGTATGTACAACACACAGTCACATGTATTATGGATCATCTGAAGGTTCATCTTAAACCACTGAACTTTCTGCCTTTTGATTTTACTCTCCACATGTGCATTTGTGTTGACACTAGCAGCAATGTGAAGTAATGCTACTTTAACCACCTTAAGCAAATGCAAAACAAATCAATAATGCAATTTGCCAAGTGAAAGTCAAATGAAGTCATCTCATAAAAAAAAGTCTTCTCATAAAAAAAAAGCTTCACCATATTTAGAGTAGAAGTGTAAAATAACCAAATTGCTAAGTAATATAAATGTCAAACCCCAAAGAACCTGTCCTTGAATGGTCAGTACCACATTATTAGGAAAGAAGAATTAGTTTCAGCCATTTGTCATATTAAATCCATGAACTTTATCAGCTCTGTAATTTGTATTTATTTTGTAAATATTTCTTTGTTTTTTAGTTCCATAGGATCTATAAGCCATATACAACTAGTTTTAGGCTGTTATGTATTTAAATAACATATAATTTAAATTCACAGTGTTAGGGAGATGCAAAACTCAGTTTTTACATTATTTTAAATATTATTTTTTAACATAAAGTGACTTGTTTTGTGGATAGTTCTATAAATTTAACACATATACAGCTTTATTCAACCACTACCACAATCAAAATACAACTATTCCATCACCTAAAAAAATTCCCTTGCACTCTCATTCTGTAGTCCCACTCTCCCCAACCTTTAACCCCCAGCAACCCAGCATCTATTTCCCATCACTGCAGCTTTGTCTTTTTGAGAATGTCATATAATTGGGATCAAGCAATACACAACTTTTTGACTGGCTTTTTTCCTCAGAAAAATGCCAAGTTGTTGCATGTTCAATGATATAATAGAAAACTCTTACTGCTAGTTTTCTATTATATCATTGTAGCTCATTTTGTTTATTCACTCATTGAATTAACTTGTTCCATTTTTTGTAGAGTATAAGTATAAAAAATATAAACAATGATGTACAGGTTTTGTGTGAACATAAATTATCATAAGTAGGGTGGCATGGCTGCATCATATGGTAAATACATATTTAAAGTTATTTTTTAAAACCCTGCTAAATAGTTTTCAGGAGTGTTTATAGTATTTTGCATTCCTCTCTGGAATTTATGGAATTTCCAATTGATCTGCATCTTCAGAGGCTTTTGGTATTTTTAGTTTAGCCATTCTAATAGATTGTGTAATAGTATCTCATCGTGGTATTAATTTGGCATTTCCCTGATGGCTAATGATCATGAACACATTTTTATGTGCTTATTTGTCACCCATATATTCTCTCCAGTTAAACATTTGTTTAATTCTTTCACCTACTTTTTGATCAGATTATTTTCTTACTGTTGAGTTTTGAGAGTTCTTACATATTCTGAATCTAAGTCCCTTATGAGATGCCTTGTAAATATCCTTCAGTCTATAGTGTGTCTCTTCATAGTGTCTTTCACAAATTAAACATTTTAATTTTGATGAAGTCCAATTTATCATTTTTTATTTATGTCATGTGCTTTTGGTCTCATGTCTAAGAACTCTTTCCTAATCAGGTCATAATATATTTATATCCATGATCGGTTTTGAATTAACTTTTGTATAAGGTGTGAAGTTTGGGCCAATTTTCAGTTTTCATGCATATGGATGTCCTGTCATAGCAACACAATTTCTGTTGTATTTATTCCAGCTTTTGTCAGATGAATTGACAAAAATTATTAAGGTGTACTATGGGATGATTTGATATATATATATATAGTGAAATAATGACCATAATCAAGCTACTTAACACAACTATTATCTTTTTTTATGGTGAAAACACCATCTATTCTTTTAGAAAATTTCAAATACACAGTACACTATTATTACTATAGTCTCTATGAGGCACATTAGATCCCCAGGACTTAATCACCATATAATTCAAAGTTTGTACTTTCACAACATCTCATTTACCCCACCCACTTGGCCTTTGACAATCACCATTTTACTGTTGCTTCTGTGGGTTTGACTTCTTTAGATTCTACATTAAGTGAGATAACACAATATTAGTTTATCTCTATCTGACTAATTTCACATAGTATAATACCCTCAAGGTCCATCCATGTCACAAAAGCAGGATTTCCTTCTTTCTCTTGGCTGAATAATATTCCATTTTGTATTTTACCACATTTTATTTATCCATTCAACCACTGACGGACACTTAGGTTGTTTTCATAACTTGGTTATTGTGAATAATGCTGCAATGAACATCAGAGTGCAGGTATCTCTTCAAGATACTGATTTCATTTTTATTGGATTTATAGTCAGACATGGGATTGCTGGATCATCTGGGAGTTCTATTCTTAATTCTTGAGGAACCCCTATACTGTTTTATATGTGAATACACTGACTTACAGTCCCACCGACAGTGCACAAAGGTTCCCTTTTCTCCATATCCTCAACGAACACTTGTTATCTCCCATTTTGATAATAGACATTCTAATAGGTGTGAGATAGCATCTCATTGAGGTATGGGTTTGCATTTCCCTGATGATTAGTAGTAATGCACACCTTTTCATGTACCTGTTGGTTTTTTCTAGTCTTCTTTGGAGAACTGTCTATTTGGGTCATTTGTCCATTTTTTAATTGGATCATTTGTTTTTTTGCTATTGAGTTGCATGTGTACCTTATGTATTTCGGATATGAATCCCTTATCAGATATATGGTTTGCAAATGTTTTCTCCCATTCCACAATTGCCTTCTCATTTTGCTGACTGTTTCCTTTGCCATGTAGAAGCTTCTTAGTTTTATGTAGTCACATTATTTTTGCTTTTTTGCCTTTGCTTTTGGTGTCAAATTCAAAAAAGTCATTGCCAAGACCAATGTCAAGGAGCTTACCCCCAATGTTTTCTTCTATTACTTGTATGGTTTCAGATCTTATGTTCAAGTTTCTAATTCATTTTGAGTTGAGTTTTGTGTAGGGCATAAGATAGGCATCCAGTTTCATCCTTTTGCATGTGGTTGTCCAGTTTTAACAACACCATTTAATGAGGAGACTATCCTTTCCCACTGTGTATGCTTGCCTCCTTTATCATAAATTAATTGACATATATGTGTGGCTTTATTCCCAGGCTCTTTCTGTTCCATTGCTCCAAGTGTCTGTTTTTATACCAATATGATACCATCTTAATTACAATCATTTTATAATATACTTTGAAATTAAGAAGTGTGAAGCCTCTTACTTTGCTCTCCTTTCTCATAAGTGCTTTGGCTATGCAGGTCTTTTGTGTTCCATATGAATTTTAGGATTTTATTTTCCTATTTCTGTGAAAAATGCCATCAGAATTTTGACAGAGATAGCACTGAATGAATAGATAAATGAATCAATGAGCGATGAAGGGAGGGACTAAGGGAGAAAAGAAGGAAGGAGGGAGAGAAGGAAGAAGGAAGGAAGGGAGCAAGAGTTTCTTTACTCTTTACTAGCTTTAAAAAAAAAAACCTCTACTTCTTTAGCCAAAACTATAAGGTTTGCCTGGAATTTTCTCTGCCCATACTAATGTCACTTCTAGGTTTTCGGTTGCATTAAGTTCAACTCAGGAGATACTGAAGTAAACTAAAGGCTAAACTCACTGACAGTCTAATGGTAATTTGAATTGTGGTATTCTTCAGAGTCCTCATCTTTCTCAATACTATGGACTTTTTATAGCCTTCAAGTGCTGTTGCATGAATCCTTCCCACATTTTATAACTGCATTCATTGAGAGAGACAGAGTGGCATGTGCTTATCCCCTCTTCCCTGAAACCACTATAACTCATAGAATTATTTTTAAATTAAGGACTTGTACATTGTTCAGACTTGAGAAATAGACTTGTTCTATATGCCTGATTAAAATTTTAATACTTCCAAAAGGCTAGCATTCATTCCCACAGAGTTGAGCTCCTTAAGAATTGCCTTTATGCTCTATTGCAATTATTAATATTCCCTTGGCTTCTATCAAAAGTCATTACCCAAAAGATACCTGTGATATTGTAACTGCAATCAGTATTAAAATATTAAGTCCAGATGGCAGCATGAGAGGTGAGACGGAGGACTCCTAAAATCACATATAATATGAAAATACAACTAATACAACTGATCCTGAAAGAGCAACAGGAAAGAGGGTAGTGCCACACTGCATGCACCTGGAGAAAAGAACAGACCTCACAGAAAAGGGTAACATACCAAAGCCATGGCCCAGTGGGACCAAAGCCCTTCCCCCACCCCAGTCCACTGGCAGAAGGAAGAAAAATGAAGCAGGGAGGGAGTGGAGGCCTGGGATAGCTGACTACCTAGCTCTGGAGATCTTCTCTGGGAGCACAAACCTACATAGCATGGTGTTCTTGTGATTAGAGGGATTGGAAAGCTAAGACAGGTGGAATACCTGGAGAGACTGAGATTCCAGCCCCTTGCAAAAAACAGGGAACCATATTGGGCTCCTCTGGGACCAAAGAAAGACAGACAGTCTGAGAGACTTCCTAATAGCCAGATGGCTGCTAAAGGGGCAAGGATTACACAGAGCTTACTGCTCAGGAGAAAGGACATGTAGACAAAATCGTCTGAGTGCACTCTGCCAGCAGGTTGAGGACAGCCATGATCTTCAGGTGCTCCAGTCCCCTGGCTGACTACACAGCTGCAAGGCCATCCTCCGTGATATGCAGCCTGTTGTGCCTTTCTCCTGGCCAGCCTGCATCTGACTTGCAAACCAGAAAACCCTGCCCTGGCATCAGGCCAACCACAGGGAATCACCTCCTACAGCAGCTACAAACACAAGGCATAGAGGCTTATACATGTGTGCTCAGCCCACTGGTTCTGGCAGTGGAGGCAGGCATAGCAACCTGGAAGGAGGAAACAGCTCTTTCCTTCCCCCAGGCACCAACACAACTCCCCTGTGACCTCCAACATTGCTTCAGGGGCTGAGCACCCCCAGAGAGTAGAGCTTCTGGGCATTAGAGGGTGCCACATACAAATATAAAATGTCAAAGGAACCTGGTTCAAAGCAAAATCATATATACACCAGAGAAAGGGTCAAATTAAACCAAACTCATAAATCTTCCTGAAAGAGATTTCAAAATAAAAATCATAAACATACTCAAGGAGGTATAGAAAAATATTCAAGAACTCAGGAAATAATTCTGGTAAGAGATCCAATCATTACTGAACACAGTACAAGAAATGAAACATACAATGGAAGGATTTAAAAGCAGATTAGATATGGTGGAGGAGATGATAAATAAAACAGAAATTAGAGAAGAAGAATATAAAGAAGCTGAGGCACAGAGAGAAAAAAGAATCTCTAAGAATGAAAGAATATTCAGAGAACTGTGTGACCAATTGAAAGAGAACAATATTCATAATAAAAGGGTACCAGAAGAAGAAGAGAGAGAAAAAGGGATAGAAATGTCTGAAGAGGTAATTACTGAAAACTTCCACAATCTGGGGAAGGAAATAGTCTCTCAGGCCATGGAGGTAAACAAAACTCCCAACACAAGGAACCCAAGGAAGACAACACCAAGACATATAATAATTAAAATCACAAAGACCAAGGATAAGGAAAGACTATTAAGAACAGCCAGAGAGAGAAATAAGATCACATACAAAGGAAAGCCCATGAGGAAATCATCAAACTTCTCAGCAGAAACCTTACAGGCTAGAAGGGAGTGGCATGACATATTTAACACAATGAAGCAGAAGGGCCTCATACCAAGAATACTTTATCTGAAAAGATTATCATTTAAATTTGAAGGAGGGATTAAACAATTTCCAGTTAAGCAAAAACTGAGAGAATTTACCTCCCACAAACCATCTCTACAGTGTATTTTGGAGGCACTGCTATAGATGGAAGTGTTCCTAAAGTTTAATAGCTGTCACCAGAGGTAATAAACCACAGTAAAAAAGGAGAACAGATAATTACTAAGCAAATGCAAAATTAAATCAACTATCCCCAAAGTCAGTCAAGGGATAAACAAAGAGTACAGAATATGATATCTAATATATAAAGAACAGAGGAGGAAGAAAAAGGAGGAGAAAAAAAGAACCTTTAGATTATGTTTGTAATAGCATACTAGGTGAGTTAAGTTAGAATCTTAGATAGTAAAGAAGTAAACGTTGAACCTTTGGTAACCACGAATCTAAAGCCTGCAATAGTTAATAAGTACATACATATCAATAATCACCCTAAATGTAAATGACCTGAATGCACCAAACAAAAGATATAGAGACAGTGAATGGATAAAAAAACAAGACCCATCTATATGCTGCTTACAAGAGACTCACTTTTTTTATTTTTTCATTTTTTATTTTTTTGAAGAGCATTATGTTTACTAGGCACTCCCCTACCCCAAGTCCCCCCCACAAACCCCATTACAGTCAATGTCCATCAACATAGTAAGATGTTATAGAATCACTACTTGTCTTCTCTGTGTTGCAAAGCCCTCCCCTTTCCCCCACCCCCCACATTATACATACTAATCATAATACCCCCTTTCTTCTTCCCCGCCCTTATCCCTCCCTACCCTCCCATTCTCTAAAGTCTCTTTCCCTTTGGTAACTGTTAGTGCATTCTTGGGTTCTGTGATTCTGCTGCTGTTTTGTTCCTTCAGTTTTTCTTTTGTTCTTATACTCCACAGATGAGTGAAATCATTTGGTATTTGTCTTTCTCCACTTGGCTTATTTCACTGAACATAATACCCTCTAGCTCCATCCATGTTGTTGCAAATGGTAGGATTTGTTTTCTTCTTATGGCTGAATAATATTCCATTCTGTATATGTACCACATCTTCTTTATCCATTCATCTAATGATGGACACTTAGGTTGCTTCCATTTCTTGGCTATTGTAAATAGTGCTGCGATAAACATAGGGGTGCATCTGTCTTTTTCAAACTGGAGTGCTGCATCCTTAGGGTAAATTCCTAGAAGTGGAATTCCTGGGTCAAATGGTATTTCTATTTTGAGCATTTTGAGGAACCTCCATATTGCTTTCCACAATGGTTGAACTAATTTACATTCCCAACAGCAGTGTAGGAGGGTTCCCCTTTCTCCTCAACCTCTCCAACATTTGTTGTTGTTTGTCTTTTGGATGGTGGCCATCCTTACTGGTATGAGGTGATATCTCATTGTGGTTTTAATTTGCATCTCTCTGATAACTAGCGATGTGGAGCATCTTTTCATGTGTCTGTTGGCCATCTGTATTTCTTCTTTGGAGAACTGTCTGTTCAGCTACTCGGTCCATATTTTAATTGGATTATTTGCTTTTTGTTTGTTGAGGCGTGTGAGCTCTCTATATATTTTGGATGTCAATCCTTTATCGGATCTGTCATTTATGAATATATTCTCCCATACTGTAGGGTACCTTTTTGTTCTATTGATGGTGTCCTTTGCTGTACAGAAGCTTTTCAGCTTGATATAGTCCCATTTGTTCATTTTTGCTTTTGTTATCCTTGCCCGGGGAGATATATTCATGAAAAAGTCGCTAATGTTCACATCCAAGAGATTTTTGCCTATGATTTTTTCTAAGAGTTTTATGGTTTCATGACTTACATTCAGGTATTTGATCCATTTTGAATTTACTTTTGTGTATGGGGTTAGACAGTAATCCACTTTCATTCTCTTACACGTAGCTGTCCAGTTCTTCCAGCACCATCTGTTGAAGAGACTGTCATTTCCCCATTGTATGTCCATGGCTCCTTTATCGAATATTAATTGACCATATACATTTGGGTTACTGTCTAGAGTCTCTAATCTGTTCCACTGGTCTGTGGCTCTGTTCTTGTGCCAGTACCAAATTGTCTTGATTACTATGGCTTTGTAGTAGAGCTTGAAGTTGGGGAGTGAGATCCCTCCCACTTTAGTCTTCTTTCTCAGGATTGCTTTGGCTGTTCGGGGTCTTTGGTGTTTCCATATGAATTTTTAAACTATTTGTTCCAGTTTGTTGAAGTGTGTTGTTGGTAATTGATAGGGATTGCATCAAATCTGTATATTGCTTTGGGCAGGATGGCCATTTTGATGATATTAATTCTTCCTAGCCAAGAGCATGGGATAAGTTTCCATTTGTTAGTGACCTCTTTAATTTCTCTTAAGAGTGTCTTATAGTTTTCAGGGTATAGGTCTTCACTTCTTTGGTTAGGTTTATTCATAGGTATTTTATTCTTTTTGATGCAATTGTGAATGGAATTGTTTTCCTGATTTCCCTTTCTATTGGCTCATTGTTAATGTATAGGAAAGCCACAGATTTCTGTGTGTTAATTTTCTATCCTGCACCTTTGCTGTATTCCAATATCAGTTCTAGTAGTTTTGGAGTGGAGTCTTTAGGGCTTTTTATGTACAGTATCATGTCATCTTCAAATAGTGACAGTTTGACTTCTTCTTTACCAATCTGGATTCCTTGTATTTATTTGTTTTGTCTAATTGCTGCAGCTAGGACCTCCAGTACTATGTTAAATAACAGTGGGGAGAATGGGCATCCCTGTCTGGTTCCCGATCTCAGAGGAAATGCTTTCAGCTTCTCGCTGTTCAGTATAATGCTGGCTGTGGGTTTATGATATATGGCCTTTATTATGTTGAGGTACTTGCCCTCTATTCCCATTTTGCTGAGAGTTTTTATCATGAATGGATGTTGAATTTTGTCAAATGCTTTTTCAGCATCTATGGAGATGATCATGTGGTTTTTGTCTTTCTTTTTGTTGATGTGGTGGATGATGTTGATGGATTTTCGAATGTTGTACCATCCTTGCATCCCTCGGATGAATCCCACTTGGTCATGGTGTATGATCCTTTTGATATACTGTTGAATTCAGTTTGCTAATATTTTATTGAGTATTTTTGCATCTACATTCATCAGGGATATTTGTCTGTAATTTTCTTTTTTGGTGGGGTCTTTGCCTGGTTTTGGTATTAGGGTGATGTTGGCTTCATAGAATGAGTTTGGGAGTATTCCCTCCTCTTCTATTTTTTGGAAAACTTTAAGGAGAATGGGTATTATATCTTCTCTGTATGTCTGATAAAATTTCGAGGTAAATCCATCTGGACCAGGGGTTTTGTTCTTGGGTAGTTTTTTGATTACTGCTTCAATTTCTTGGCTGGTAATTGGTTTGTTTAGATTTTGTGTTTCTTTCTTGGTGAGTTTTGGAAGGTTGTATTTTTGTAGGAAGTTGTCCATTTCTTCTAGGTTTTCCAGTTTCTTAGCATATAGGTTTTCATAGTAGTCTGTAATAATTCTTTGTATTTCTGTTGGGTCCGTCATGATGTTTCCTTTCTCAGTTCTGATTCTGTTGATGTGTCTTGATTCTCTTTTTCTCTTAATAAGTCTGGCTAGAGGATTATCTATTTTATTTATTTTCTCAAAGAACCAGCTCTTGGTTTCGTTGATTTTTTCTATTGTTTTATTCTTCTCAATTTTGTTTATTTCTTCTCTGATGTTTATTATGTCCCTCCTTCTGCTGACTTTAGGCCTCATTTGTTCTTCCTTTTCCAATTTTGATAACTGTGACATTAGACTATTCACTTGGGTTTGTTCTTCCTTCTTTAAATATGCCTGGATAGCTATATACTTTCCTCTTAAGACTGCTTTTGCTGCGTCCCACAGAAATTGGGGCTTTGTGTTTTTTTTGTCATTTATTTCCATATTTTGCTGGATCTCCATTTTAATTTGGTCATTGATCCATTGACTGTTTAGAAGCATGTTGTTAAGCCTCCATGTGTTTGTGAGCCTTTTTGCTTTCTTTGTACAATTTATTTCTAGTTTTATGCCTTTGTGGTCTGAAAAGTTGGTTGGTAGGATTTTAATCTTTTGGAGTTTACTGAGGCTCTTTTTGTAGCCTAGTATGTGTTCTATTCTGGAGAATGTTCCATGTGCACTTGAGAAGAATGTGTATACTGTTGCTTTTGGGTGTAGAGTTCTATAGATGTCTATTAGGTCCATCTGTTCTAGTGTGTTGTTCAGAGCCTCTGTGTCCTTACTTATTTTCTGTCTGGTGGATCTGTCCTTTGGAGTGAATGGTGTTTTGAAGTCTCCTAAAATGAATTCGGTTTGCTATTTGTTTTTGTTTTTATTTGTTAGTATTTGTTTCACATATGCTGGTGCTCCTGTATTGGGTGCATATATATTTATAATGATTATATCCTCTTGTTGGACTGAGCCCTTTATCATTATGTAATGTCCTTCTTTATCTCTTATTACTTTCTTCATTTTGAAGTCTATTTTGTCTGATACTAGTACTGCAAAACCTGCTTTTTTCTCCCTATTGTTTGCATGAAATATCTTTTTCCATCCCTTGACTTTTCGTCTGTGCATGTCTTTGGGTTTAAGGTGAGTCTCTTGTAAGCAGCATATAAATGGGTCTTGGTTTTTATCCATTCTATTACTCTGTGTCTTTTGATTGGTGCCTTCAGTCCATTTACATTTAGGGTGATTATCGATAGGTATGTACTTATTGCCATTTCAGGCTTTACATTCATGGTTACCAAAGGTTCCAGGTTACTTTCCTTACTATCTAAGAGTCTAACTTAACTCACTTAGTATGCTGTTACAAACACAATCTAAAGGTTCTTTTCTATTTCTCCTCCTTTTTCTTCCTCCTTCATTCTTTCTATATTAGGTATCAGATTCAATACTTTTTCTCTATCCCTTGATTGGCTTTGGGGATAGTCAATTTAATTTTGCATTTGCCTCCCAATCAGCTGCTCCACCCTCTCTACCATGATTTTACTACCTCTGGTGACAGCTATCCAACCCTAGGAACCCTTCTATCTATAGCAGTCCCTCCAAAATAGACTGTAGAGATAGTTTGTGGGAGGTAAACTCTCTCAGCTTTTGATTATCTGGAAGTTGTTTAATCCCCCCTTCAAATTTAAATGATAATCTCACCGGATAAAGTAATCTTGGTCCCAGGCCCTTCTGCTTCATGGCATTAAATACATTATGCCACTCCCTTCTGGCATGTAAGGTTTCTGCTGAGAAGTCTGTTGTTAGCCTAATGGGCTTTCCTTTGTATGTGATCTTATTTCTGCCTCTGGCTGCTTTTAATAGTCTGTCCATATACTTGATCTTTCCCATTTTAATTACTATGTGTCTTGGTGTTGTCTTCCTTGGGTCCCTTGTATAGGGGGATCTGTGTATCTCCATGGCCTGAGAGACTATCTCCTTCCCCAGATTGGGGAGTTTTCAGCAACTACCTCCTCAAAGACACTTTCTATCCCTTTTTCTCTCTCTTCTTCTTCTGGTATTCCTATAATGCGAATATTGTTCCGCTTGGATTGGTCACACAGTTCTCTCAATATTCTTTCATTTTTAGAGACCTTTTTTCTCTCTGTGCCTCAGCTTCTTTGTATTCCTCTTCTCTAGTTTCTATTTCATTTATTGTCTCCTCCACCATATCCAACCTGCTTTTAATACCCTCCATCGTGTTCTTTAACGATTGGATCTCTGACCTGAATTCATTCCTGAGTTCTTGGATGTCTTTCCGTACCTCCATTAGGATGTTGATTATTTTTATTCTGAACTCCCTTTCAGGAAGAGTTACGAGGTCCATATCATTTGAATCTTTCTCGGGAGTTGTATTAACAATTTTACTCTGGACAAGGTTCCTTTGGTGTTTCATGTTTGTATATGGCGTCCTCTAGTGACCAGAAGCTCTATTCTGGAGCTGCTGAGCCCCTGAAGCAATGTCAGGCCTCACAGGGGAGTGGTACTGGGGGTAGGAAAGAGCTGTTCCCACCTCCTGGCTCCTGTGCCTGTCTCCACTGCCTGAGCCAGTGGGCTGGGCACACAGGTATAAGTTTTTGTCCCAGAGCAGCCAGATATGGATCCCTGCTTTCCACAAGCAGCCGGAATCCCAGTCTCCCCAGGAACTCTGCCTGTATTAACTTTCCAACCCAGTAGTCATGCGAGTCTCATGAAAGCACCATGAAATGTAGGTTTGTGCTCCCAGCGCAGATCTCCAGAGCTAGGTATTCAGCAGTCCCAAGCCTTCCACTCCCTCCCTGCTCTGTTTCTCTTCCTCCCGCCAGTGAGCTGGGATGGGGGACGGGCTCAAGTCCCATGGAGCCACAGCTCCGGTACATTACCCTGTTCCGTGAGGTCTGCTCTTTTCTCCAGGTGTGTGTAGTCTGATGCATCCTCCTTCCTGTTGCTCTCTCAGGATTAGTTGCACCAATTAAATTTTCTAATTGTATCCAGTTTTAGGAGGAAGCCTCTGTCTCTCCTCTCACGCTGCCATCTTTAATCCCAAGGGATGGCCAGGAGACTCACTTTTAACCCAAAGACATACATGTACTAAAAGTGAAGGGATTGAAAAACATATTTCATGCAACTAATAGGGAGAAAAAAGCAGGAGTTGCAGTATCTGTAGCAGACAAAATAGACTCCAAAACAAAGAAAGTCACAAGAGACAAAGAAGGACATTACACAATGATAGAGGGGTCAAACCAACAAGAAGATATAACCATTACAAATATCTGTGCACCCAACACAGAAGCACCTACATATGTGAAATAAATACTAACAGAATTAAAAGGAGAAATAGAATGAAATGCATTCATTCTAGGAGACTTCAACACTCCACTCACTGCAAAGGACAGATTGACCAGACAGAAAATAAGTAAGGAGACAGAGGCACCTAACAAGATATTAGAACAGATGGACCTATCAGACATCTACAGAACTCTACATCCAAAAGCTGCAAAATACGCATTCTTCTCAAGTCACATGGAATACTTTCAAGAATAGATCATATACTAGGTGACAAAAAGAGCCTGAGTAAATTCAAAAATATGGAAATTGTACTAACCAGTTTCTCAGACCACAAAGGTATGAAACTATAAATAAATTATGCAAAGAAAACAAAAAATCCCATAAACACACGGAGGCTTCACAACATGCTCCTAAATAACCAATGGATCAATGACCAAATTAAAACAGAGATCAAGCATTATATGGAGACAAATGACAACAATAATTCAATACTGCAAAATCTGTGGTACGCAGTCGAGGACTTGCTAAGGGGAACGTATATTGCAATACGGCCTACCTCAGGAAAGAAGAATAATCCCATATGAACAGTCTAAACTCAGAATTAATGAAACTAGAAAAAGAAGAACAAATGAGGCCCAAAGTCACTAGAAGGTGGGACATAATAAAGATTAGAGCAGAAAAAAATAAAATAAAGAAGAATAAAACAATAGAAAGAATCAATGAAAGCAGGAGCTATTTATTTGAGAAAATAAACAAAATAGATAAACCCTAGCCAGACTTATCAAGAAAAAAAGAGTCTACACACATAAACAGAATCAGAAATGAGAAAGGAAAAATCACTATGGACAGCACAGAAATACAAAGAATTATTAGAGAATACTATGAAAAATTATATGCTAAAAAACTGCAGAACCTGGAAAAATTGACAACTTTCTAGAAAAATACAACCTTCCAAGGCTGACCCAGAAAGAAACAGAAAATCTGAACAGACCAATTACCAGCAATGACATTGAACTGGTAATCAAAAAACTACATAAGAACAAAACTCCTAGCCCAGATGGCTTCACCGTTGAATTTTACCAAACATTTGGTGAAGACCTAATACCCATCCTCCTTAAAGTTTTCCAAAAAGTAGAGGAAGAGGGAATACTTCCAAACTCATTCTATAAGGCCAGCATCACTCTAATACCAAACCAGGCAGACACTACAAAAAAAGAAAAATACAGACCAATATCCCTGATGAACATAGATGCAAAAATACCCAACAAAATATTAGGAAACTGAATGCAAAAATACATCAAAAAGATCATCCTCCTTGATCAAGTAGGATTTACTTGAGAGATGCAAGGATGATACAGTATTAGAAAGTCCATCAACATCATCCATCACATCACCAAAAAGGACAAAAACCATGTGATCATCTCCATAGATGCTAAAAAGCATTTGACAAAATTCAACATCCATTCATGATAAAAACTCTCAACAAAATGGGTATAGAGGGCAAGTATCTCAACATAATAAAGGCCATATATGACAAACCCACAGACAATATCATACTTAACAGCTTGAAGCTGAAATCCTTTCCTTTAAGATCAGGAAGAGGACAAGGATGCCCACTCTCTCCACTTTTATTCAACATGGTTCTGGAGGTCTTCGCTACAGCAATCAGATGACACAAAGAAATAAAGGGCATCCAAATTGGTAAGGAAGAAGTTAAACTTGCAGATGACATGACATTGTACATAAAAAACCCTGAAGAATCTACTCCAAAACTACTAGTTCTAATATCTGTATTCAGTAAAGTTGCAGGATACAAAGTTAATACACATAAATGTGTTGCATTCTTATGCACTAACAATGAACTAGCAGAAAGAGAAATGAGAAAAACAATTCCATTCACAATCGCATCAAAAAGAATAAAATACCTAGGAATTAATATAACCAAGGAAGTGAAAGACCTATATTTTGAAAAAGTACAAGACACACATGAGAGAAATTAAAGAAGATATCAATAAATGGAAATACATCCTGTGCTCATGGATAGGAAGAATAAATATTGTTAAAACGGCCATTCTGCCTAAAACAATCTACAGATTCCATGCAATTCCTATCAAAATACCAACAGTATTCTTTAATGAACTACAGCAAATCATTCTAAAATTTATATGGAACCACAAAAGACCCCAAATATCCAAAGCAATCCTGAGAAGGAAGAATAAAGCAGGGGGGATTATGCTCCCCAACTTCAAGCTCTACTCCAAAGCCACAGTAATCAAGACAATTTGGTACTGGCACAAGAACAGAACAATAGACCAATGGAACAGACTAGAGAGTCCAGATATAAACCCAACCACATATGGTCATTTAATATACTATAAAGGAGCTAAGGACATACAATGGGGAAATGACAGCCTCTTCAACAACTGGTGTTGACAAAACTGGACAGCTACATGCAAGAGAATGAAACTGGATTATTGTTTAACCCCTACACAAAAGTAAACTCAAAGTGGATCAAAGACCTGAATGTAAGTCATGAAACCATAAAACTCTTAGAAGACAACATAGGCAAACATCTCCTGAGTATAAACATGAGCAACTTCTTCCTGAACACATCTCCTTGAGCAAGGGAAACAAAAGCCAAATGAACACATGGGACTACATCAAACTTAAAAATTTCTGTACAGCAAAGGACACCATCAACAGAACAAAAAGCATCTTACAGTATAGGAGAATATACTTATAAACTATGTACCAACAAGGAGTTAACATCCAAAATATATAAAGAACTCACATGCCTCAACACCCAAAAAGCAAATACCCAGTTAAAAAAATGGGTGGAGGATATGAAGAGACAATTCTCCAAAGAAGAAATTCAGATGGCCAATAGACACATGAAAAGATGCTCCACATCACTAATTATGAGGGAAATGCAAATCAAAACGACAATGAGATATCACCTCACACCAGTAAGGATGGCCAACATAGAAAAGACTAAGAACAACAACAGCTGGTAAGGATGTGGAGAAAGGGGAACCCTCCTACACTGCTGGTGGGAATGTAAGCTAGTTCAACCATTGTGGAAAGTAATATGGAAGTTCTTTAAAAAACTAAAAATAGAAATACCACTAGACCCAGGAATCCCACTCCTAGGAATTTACCCAAAGAATACAAGTTCTCAGATTGAAAAAGACATATGCACCCCTATGTTTATCACAGCACTATTTACAATAGCCAAGATATGAAAGCAACCTAAGTGTCCATCAGTAGATGAATGAATAAAGAGGTGGTACATATACATAATGGAATACTATTCAGCTGTAAGAAAGAAATCCTACCATTTGCAACAACATGGATGGAGCTGGAGAACATTATGCTCAGTGATATAAGCCAGGCAGAGAAAGACAAGTGCCAAATGATATCCCTCATTTGTGGCTTATAACAAGGAAGCAAAACTGAAGGAATAAAACAGCAGCCAATTTACAGACTCCCAGAAGGGACTAGCAGTTACCAAAGGTGAGGCGGGTGGGAGGGCTGGTGGGGAGGGAGAGAGAAGGGAATTGAGAGGTATTATGATTAGCACACACGGGGATAACAGTGTAGCACAGAGAAGGCAAATAATGACTCTGTGGCATCTTACTACACTGATGGACAGTGACTGTAGTAACCACATTGTTTTTTCATGTGAAACCTTCATAAGAGTGTATATCAGTAATACCTTAATAAAGAAAATAATAAGTCCATCACACATTAAATCACTCAATGACACTTCACAAAGTTCCATATGAAATTGTCTTTTTTTAAATAATATAGTGCTAGGAAAAAAAAATTGTTTCCGATAAGAAACTAAAATCCTTAGAGCTTTCCAATAACAAGAGTTCTATGCATGATGATATACTTCATTTTATCCTGGCTACCAGGAAGCTCAGGGACAAATCAGAAGTCTTATTATAATAGCCATAATTATATAATTCTATTTTCCCTGCACCTAATTCTGTATTCTGCCCTCTACTTTTTACTATTTCACTGTATGTGCATTTCTTTGCAGAATGAGTCAGAGAATGAATAAATAAATAAATAAATAAAGTAAATAAGAATATAATGAGTAACTAAAGCTTTAATTGGTACTTTTCTAGGATTTTATACCCATCCAATGGAAACTAATTTTTTTCTTCTGAAAAAAAATTTTTTACAAGCAACAAGATATCTAGGGTCTTGCCTGATTATCTCCTGTCCTAAAGCATTTTCCTCCTACATTTACACTGACATCTGCAAATGCTAATGTAGTTTCTCTATGGGATGGGGATCATTAAGTCAAAGAACTGAAGCAAAATGGGCAATGAAAGATAGAATTTATTCATGCTCATAACAATAGGCAGTGATGCTAATGTGCATGGCAATTTTTATAGAATTTATGCAGCACATTACAGCATCTGGAAACTCTTTGCCTGATTTTGGGATACAAACAGTTCAAAACCTTAAATATACTCCTCAGGGCTTATTCTACTATTGATTAGAACTAAAACAAGTTGCCTACATGAAAGCCTGGGGCACTGATAGAAAGTTAGAGACACAGAAGTATTTTACTCTGTGATGAAAATAAAAAGCAATTACAGTGAAACTCACTTTTCAAGAGATGGTAAGAGCCTCTACTTACCCACTTGCAACACAATTTCACAGAATGGGAATGTATAGCTTTTCTAACAATTAGGTTAAGGTCAGCCCCAGATTGGAAGTGGTGAAGTCCTACTTATTGCCTCTACTGTGACCCTCACTCCAGAGTGTCCCTGTCTGCAGGGCTGAAGCCCTGCCGCAGTCCCTCTGCAACCTTGCCAGCACTGCGTGCCTCTCCCTAGGATTTCTCTCTATATAAACCAGCCTTTCTGCATGTCACACATTGCTGTCCTGCCTCCAAGTAAATCCTGCTCCTGCACTCCAGTCAATTCACTCTGCCTTCCATTTTCTCCTGCCAGAAAGCCACCAGAGAGAAGCTGCCCTGAAGCTCATTTATGCTCTCCATTGTCTTCCCACCTCCTTCCTTCCCAAAGCACATTCTCACCCTCATTAGCTGCCATAGTTCTCCTTATTCTGTGGTCTGGATATGCTGACTGTATCTAGGAATGCCCGGCACTCATTTCTCCCTCAGAGGCTCTGTACCCTTCTTAATACTGCCAAGTTGAACAGCTGTCCCCATCATTATGTGTCACCCTGGGGATCAGTGTCAGAATCAGGCAAAAGACCATGCAGGTCGGCAAGGCTACTGATAAAGAAAGAGTGCCAAGCATACAATGATCAGTTAGTATGAAAGTGAGCCTCACAGCAGGCAATTCAAACACCAAGGTACCACAGCCTCTTCTGATGTGATCAGAAATACCCATCAATTGACAGTGCCTTATGCTCAACTGAGGAGTCATCTCATGACCATCCTGTTTTCCTTCCAGTACCCAAATAATAAAGCAGCTGAAGAAATAGGCTTAGACTCCACAGTGATAAGCTGAAAGGGACTTGAAAGCCCTTCTGCTTCAAACCCTATTTTTTTCTAACAATTGTAAAAGCTAAGACCCTGAGAAGTGTCAAAGCAGGAATCCAAACCCGGGATGTCCATATACCTGCCATTTTTCTCTAAGACAATTCTGCTTTCTTTCTGTAACAAGAAAATGTCCTTCCTTAAACATCCTTACCACTAACTTCTCTATTGCTATTAATATAGATAGTCCCTCAGGACATTTCAAGTATTTGCCTTGCTCTTATTTCACCTTTAAAACAATTTCCGATACTACATATAAAGCATCTCATGTTTCTAGCTTCCTTCACATTCTCACTTCTTTTACCCTAGTTCAAGCCATTTTTTACCACCTACATGACTTTATTTCAGCCTCCAAATTGCTGGCTCACTAATATTTCTAAATCCTACTTCTGTATCATCACATCCTTGTGCAAAATGCCCTGTAAACTAAATGCAAGCTTGCTGTTCTCCCCAGCGTGACCCCAATCTGTCTTGATGGTCTTATCTCCCACTACTCACCCTCATATCATCAAGCAGAAGAGTTGATTTATTGCAATAGCTAAAATAATAAGCCATCATCAAAGATTTAATAGTTTACCATGAATCAAGGAACTTAGCATCTTGAGGCATTTTTCTCTGGAAAAGATTAGAGTTCAGAGGCAGAGTTCACCATCAGCAAAGTTAATATTTTTCTCGTAATGCAACACTGAGTACCTAAAATATCATCAGGTACTGGAAATAAGAGGTGACTAAGACAGTGTACCTGACCACAAGAAACTCATCATTCTATAAAGAACATGAAACTATGTACAGCTAATCTAACTTAATAAGATGCATGCTATATTGGAAGCAATCATGAAGTGTGGGAGCTCCTTGACCTAGGATTCCCCACCTGCCCTTTTGATTTGCCGTTCCTGTTATCCTCCATTTCCTTTCCGGGATCCCTTCTCCCATTGTAGCCCTCTCAGAAAGTTCCCCCAGGGATTCCCACTCTGATCTGCCACATGCCCAATCATTTTCTGAATGACCTTCTCCCACCGCCACTCCTTGTCTTCTTTTCAAATCATTTTCTACATATCCTGTTCCCTTACTCTTCTTCAAGATTCTGGCTGGGTAATCTGGCAATGATTCTAGCTCAAGTGTTGACTTCTGATGACAGTTTCATGAATCACCCCTTTTGGATAATTTTGCATTTTAAGGGGCACAGAGCAATAAGGGAATTTTAGTCAAGAAGATATCTCAGGAAATGTTCTGATTCTGTCACTGAGATTGGAGTTAAGATAGAATCCAAAAGGCCATGCAGGATTTCACCAGGAGGTGCCCTGAGTCCCTGGAAGATAGGCATATCTAAGGGCTGAGTACACATGGTAGCTGAGGGGCGGTGCTTATCAGAATGGCACCATAATAGCATTAGGTGTCACGAGTTCACCCTAGTGCGTTCTGAAACATGAAGGCCAGGCTAGGGGTCAGGGCCAACGCTGGCAAACACCATGCAAAGCAGAACGAGGAGTCAAGCTGAGACTGGGAGTCCCACAGCCTGACTGTGTACCAGTTGCTAACTGTGATAAGGGTCATAGCAAAATAATTAGATAGAAAAAAATGGTTTAAATTCCTCTCCAGTAATAGGAAGCAGAAGTTCTAAAACTTTCCTTCTCCCCTAGTAGTATATTCCAGAGAAGTATGCTCACTCTTTTTAATACCAAACTTTCATAATCTAGATTCACCTTAATAGTATGTGTTTTTCCTGTCAGTGAATGGGACAGCTGGGGGAAAACAATTCTGAGAACAGATGAAAGGAAAGCAGGAATGTTTCCACCCGCACTAGACCTTAAAAGTTAGATAAGCACTTTGTCTAACAGGGGCATTGAATAAGATCCAAAACAGGGTGGAGGAATAAGCATCTCATCTGCAGATGGGTGGTAGGATTTTAAAAGTAATGGAATACCTAATTCAGTGTAAACAGGCACCAATTGCTTAAATGATCTGCTTGATGAGTACAAATAAAGTTGATAGAAAAGATGTTTAAAATAACAGTGGGTGTGGATCTGTAGGTGGTCCTAAAATTCAGAATAAAGACATTAAATCTGATACAAAAAAAAGGAAGAAAGCTAAAGAAAACTATGACATTTAAATGATTCACATTTAAACACCTATTCTATGAGAAAATACTTAGAAACAAAATTGTAAAGTCAGTTAATGGAATCTATTTAAAATAATAATTATTTTAAGTCAGTGGAGCTATTGAAATAGAGAGAAAAATGTCATCTGTGATCACCTTCAAAATGTATTTGCTAAAGCTTCCAATATATAGGACCAATATCTGGCTCATCATCAGACATTTACTTTGAGCTTATCCTTTTTAAATTATTGATATGGAAAATAATTTTCATATCCATTTTAAAAATTAAGCTAATCTATCATATATATGTATGATTACATGTTATTATATATGATATGTATATATGTAACTACTGGGGTATCAGAAATATGAAACAAGGTTTTAATCAGTGTTCTCGTAGTAAAAAAACTGTTGTCAGCCTGCTCACCTAGTTCCTGATCACACTTAGACAAGAAAACTACAAAACATATTTTGTGATTATGGTAAATTTTTCTCTATACTAAACTATTGACCTAAATCAAGATAAAGAAAAAGGAAAGAAAAAAAGAAGGAAGGAAGGAGGGGAGGATGGGGAGAGGGAGGGGAGGACATCTAATGGGGAGGCAGACAGATGAGGAAGACGTAGAGAATGCTGAAAGAAAGGGGAGGAATAAGGGAAGATCAACAGAAAACAAATATTGTCTCCTGGAACTTTCACATCACAAACTCATTTCATCAACACAACCACCCTGCTTGGTGACTATTAGTAACAGCATTGCCTAGAAGAGAAAAGCCTTGCTCAAAGGCATAGGTATCTTATTCACAACTCACAAATGACGGAGCCAGATCTCAAGCCTAGGACAGTGGCCCCACACCAATCTGCCCCCTTAACTCTAGGCTCTGCCTTGAGCTGTCCAGGTGTTTCTGTTGGAGTGCCTGCTCCCCCTTCAGGAGACCCTGCTGCAGGGGGCATAGGTGATAGACAACCTCCTTCTTTTGGACCCACTGCAGATACACACCAGACCTCTCCCAGCTGCACCCAGTCAGTGAATGAACAGAGCAGTATATGACACAAGCAATTCCTGCCAACACGGGATCCCTCCAACAGGCACCTGTGGCACAGGGACTCCCCATTAGAGAGGCTGAAACTTTCTAAGAACTGTCCTGGGGTCCAAGGCTCTAACCCAATCCTTCCTTCTTCCTCTTTTCACAGATAGCAGACCTGCATTGCAGTCAGAGGATTCCTGCCTTTTCCTGATCCCTCACCTATATCCTTCACAGTTGTTGTACCTAATAAACCTCTTGCAAACCTAACCCCATCTTAGTGTTTACTCCTTAGAGGGCCTAGACTGACACAAATGCACATTCAGGTGCTTAACAATGCCTGGCTAGACCCAGATTTTACGGTCAGGCTGCAGCCTGGATAAGACAGGCTATGGATTTATGTACAATTCTCAGCATACTCGCTGTAACCTCCAGAGAAAAACATGACTGACTGTAAAACTGTCTGCCAGCACCACTACTAGTAATGATTAATCAAAACCACCAGAAGATGACATTCTCCGCACTGGGAAACCATGATTCCAACCAGAATTGAGGGCACACAGGACTTTCTTTGGTGTGAGTTAAGATCTGGAAGAGACAGAGACCATGGAGTTCATTCAAGTCAGTCCAGATTAGAGGTTCAGAATGAGAATTCTAACTACCCCACTCTAGGGCACCATGGTCACTCTTAAGTTTTTTCAAAGACCCTGGGATTTTCCACACCTCTGAGAGGGAAGGGGCATCGCCACAGACATTTAAACCCACACCAGTCCACTTGAGAGCACAGATTCACTCTCATACCTTCCCTTCAGTGCCAGCAAATTTCTTCTATTAGCATCAGTGCTTAATTCACATGTCAAATAGAAGACTACATATATCATAAGTTGGAGAAATGGAAGGACAGCAAATCACAGTGTTCTAATGATAATCACCAGGGAATTCAGTGTTTTCACTACACTTTTTTTATAACTTACATAAGATCAAGCACGAGAATAAAATAAACACAATAGAATGTCCATAGTCCTATATTAGATTGCTGATGAATCAAACACCGTACACAGCAAGCACAGAAAGTTCACTGACTAGAATCTAGAAATTTTTCCTTTTTCTTCTTTAGACAAATCAAATATACTGACCACAGTTTTATGGGGATTAGATCAGATTACTATATCCCTCAGTTAATTCTATTTCCTAATGTACAGTTTCCATCTCCATGGAAAAATTTCTATCTACCCTCTCCCCACAGAAAAAAAAAAATAGAAAAAGTCTCCCTCTGCCACAAAAGGCTGTGATGAGACACTTACCACTTCCTTCCTCACGTGCTCCAGCCCGCCTGGCTGCATCTGCCCAGCAAGTGGGGGTGCTCATCATTGTGCCACCTTCTCGTTGCTGGTGGTCACACTAGGGACAAACATTTCTGCCCTGCAGGGTTGTTACAAGCCACACAGGGGTGGTATAGCCACACAGGGGTGGTATCAGATGACAAAGGGGAACAAAAAAGGTGGTGGAGAGGATGTCATTCTCCTTCTTTCAAAACCCTGTTTGACGTTTTGGAAGCTGGTGTTGATATGCTATACTTGGAGTCACAAGAAAGATGATATGGAAGCAACTTGAACAAAACCTGTATATATAAAATAAAACCACAAGTTTGTTGTGAGCTAGGCAGAGGATAGGAATGCCATTTTAGAAATAAGGAATTTTATTCATTGCCTACTAGATGCCCTCCTCCCAGTCACACAGGGAGTTAGGTAGAAGGATTTGAAGGAACCAGGTTCTTAACTCTGAAAGTCACTGCTTTTATTTGATGATAATGTCTTAAATACCACATGTGAAAGACAATTAAATAGCCTAAATCTGAAATATAAACAATAAATTGGTGTTTCATCCAACATAGGCTAAAAATAAAATCTTTAGATTTAATATGTAAACATTGTGGAATCGCAAAATAACTCCATCATTTAAAAGATGAAAATATGGTATCATAAAATATGGAGTAGATCTGATGCCTTCTTATTGTTTTAAACTGAATTTAGGCCACAATCTTAAATGTCAACCATCTCCTTTTGCAATAGTAACTATGCATTTTCTTTTTAAAAATAATAATTTTTTAAAAATGAAAATACAATAAATGAAATTTGTGTGGCTGGAATTACTTAACTCTGTTTAAGCTCTTGAAATGAATTCCCAGGAATGAAAATAGAAGGAGCTCTTACATTCAACTTGGCATTTTCCATTTATTGCTTTTGGCTTTAAATGGCAAAGTGTTATTAATAATAGCACTGAATTACAGAAACTTTATGTATGGACATTGGTTACAACAGTTACAGCCCCCTGGAGGAAAACCTAATATATATATATATATATATATATACATATATATATATATATATATACTGTCACCTGAAAAATATTCAATAGGATTGGTAAAAAAGTGTCAATGGAAGTACAAATGGGAGATCCCTTTCTAGTAAGATCTCCAGGCAGAAAAATCTTTCCCTACTAAATGGCCACAGAAACCTTCTCATAATACAGCACACAAAGTTAATGGAGTCACGAGGAAGAAAAGTATACTATTATGCAGCCATTAAAAAGTCAAGTTGCAGAACACTAAATAACACAGAAAATCTTATACTACTAGTAATAAAAAAAACAAACATCACGAAAGAATATTTCAAGCATATACCCCATTTTTTAAAGTTATGCAAACAAAAACATACATAAATTTATAAAATTCCAGGGGATATATAGCAAGATCTAGAATAATAGTTGGCATCTTTTCATTTTTAAATAATTCTGTAAATCAATTTCTAAAAAAATGACCTTATCTTTCTTTTATAATTCATTATATAGGTCAACACAGACTACATTATACTGTGGTAACAAATAATCCCATGACTTCCATGGCTTTACCCAAGAGAAGTTTGTTTCTTGCCAATTTATTTACACGGGCAGGGATGGTCTGCTCAGAGATCCATTAGGGACCCGGACAGGTGGCTTCCTCTCTATACACCCTTATATGGTCACTGAGACCAAAAAGACTACTGTGCTGACTTGGGCACCACTTTGAAAATTTCTGTCTGGAACTGAAACATGTCATTGCCACTCACAATTCATTGGAAAAGCAAATAATGTGACCAAACTAACTTCACAGAGGGTAGGTGAGTGTAATCCTACCTTATACCCAGGAGAACTGGCTAAAAATCCCAAACAAAATAAATCACAAGGACAATAGTTAATTTTTTTCAATATATTTCTAGGTCTTCCAAATTTTCTAAACTATCATGTATTTTTTATAATGCCTCTGAAGTAAACTCACAACAAATATTACTCATCATCACTAAATGCAGAAAAAGAAAAATGTTATCTTCCAAATACAGAAGATAACATTATCAGAGGACAATATTCATTTTAACACTTTACAAAATAAAATAAGCTCATATTAGAGAGAAAACAACATTCAACATTAGGTCAATGATCCTAGAGTTCAAAGTAAAGACTGCTCAAACAAAAACATAAGCAAGGACTAGGACTTATAACATGGCCCTGAAGAAGTCCCTTCAGTCCAGACAAAACCACTAATTAAAGGGTATCACCCAGGGAGAGGGTATCAGACTGATAGGAGTATACACTCTACAGCCATGAGTACAGACTGTTCATGGTAAATTCTCACTTTCAGTCAGTAATTATAGAGCATCAGTGTGGTCATGTGGACATTCTTAGTTAACCCTCTGTTGTTTATTCATTCATCAAATATTTATTGTATACTTAACTATCAGCTAGACACTATTGTAGGTCTTGGGATAGCACAATGGACAAAACAGAGGTACCCCCTGCTGTTGTGAAGCGTACATTCTAGGGTAGGGGAAGGAGACAGACATAAACAGAGTAGGTCCAGAATGTGATAAGTACAAATTTATATGCAGACTAAGGTGATCGAGAGGGACGGGGTGCTGCTTGAGATATAATGGTCAGGTAAGACCCCTATGAAGTGACATCGAAGCAGAACTGGAATTGCAAGAAACAGCCAGGCAGATGTCTGGGAAAAGTGTTCAGGCATAATAGCAAGTGCAAAGACCCAGCAAGTGGAGAAGAACTTGTGTGCCCAAGGAGCAGCCGGGGGCTGGTGGCCTGGAGCACAGTGAGCAAGGGGAGAGTTTTAAGAAACAGCATCTGGGAGGCAGCCAGGCGTGGGAGATGATGAGGCCTATTTTGAATGAATTCTATTGAATTTTATTTTGTGCAAAGGAAAGCCATTGGCAAGTTTTGATCAGAGAACTGACATAATCTCAAATTCATTTTAAATGAATTACTCTGGTTACTATGGAAATAGATAGTCTAGGGCAGAAGCAGGTTGACTTCTTAGGAAGATATTGCAGTCATCTAGATGAGAAGGCTAGTACTGGACGTACTGTGAGAAGGGTGGAGGTGATGAAAAGATCAAGGATAACATCTCAAGGAGAGCCAGCAATATTTGCTGATGAACTGGGTTTGGTACATAAGAGAGAGGAGTCAAAGAATATACTGATATCATTTTATGATGAAGTATAGACTCTAAGAACCCCTTACTATGTATCATCATTTAAGAATACCTAGAATGGATGAACCCTTTATAACAACTACTGATGCCCAAGAGGGGTTAAAAAAAAATTACTTTTAATTTCCCTACCTCACAGAACTCTTTTTTTTAACAAAGCATAATATTATGTTATGATTTCAAAATAGGTTCTCATTAAAAAACTGTGTATATAACTTTTCATATCTACTAAGTTTAAATATCATAACCTTAAGTGATTATTACATGAAGTCTAAAAATAATCCTTTCTGATTCATCTGTGGATTTAAGGGGTAGGCCTTGAGGAACAGGGAAATAAGCAAGAAGAGAATTGAATCATAGTAGTAGAACCCTCTTTCAAAAGAAGACTTAATTGCTACAGTTTCTTCCCAGTACCTTTATTGAATACAAACAATAGGATCAACCTTTTTCCTCAACAATCGATTATTTCTTGGACAGAGTTCTCTCATGATATAATTTGAGCTATGCATCCCACAGTACTGTGACTTAAGACTGAGGGGAATGTTAAGATAAATATTAAATTCTTAATTTAAATACGTTGGGGAGAAAAGGAAAAAAGTGAATATATATAAATATTGTGAAACACAGACTTGAACATGAATCTTGGAAAGACTAAACATCAGAAGCAAAATATATAAGAATTATGAAAACTTTTGATAGCAAAGAAGACCTGGAAGAAAAAGCAATTATAGTAATGGAACCATGAAAAAGAATATAGAGATGATAGTAAGATGATAAATCAACATCAAAAAATTCCTGTGAGAGAAGAAAGGATATGTTAAAAAGAGTTGCTGTGCATAGCATCACTTGGAGAGAAGTATAGGCTGACAGTTACAGATTTTCCTCCACCTGCTTTTCCTCTTCATTCCACTCCACCTGAGGAATCTCAGACTGCTCTCCACTAACCACTTGTTAAAACTGATCTTACCTCCTATATGAAGCCTTTCTAGACTTATTTATGAGGATGGTATTTCTTACATCAAGTGGAAAAAATAAAACTTCCTTAATAGGAAGAAAGAAACATTTTTAAACAAAGTTTAGTGAGCATTTTCTAAGGCAGAACCAATTTTCATGTTTAGAAGAAGAACAAAAAGTCCTCACACCAAAGCTCTATGAAAAAACATTCCTAAAATAACCAAGGACCGATCTGTACAAATCCTGTCTTACTCTTTCATTTCTCTGGCATAATTGTGTGCTCCTCTGGGGCTGGAGCCAAATATGCTTTGTTCTTTCTGTATAAAAATAAGTCTACAGAAGGTCAAGAAAAAGCACTATTTTTAAAAAATATAATGACTACATTGAATAGGAAAGAAGGCAAATATTCAATAAATATACAACATGACATCTTTGTCATAATTATATGAATGTTTAGGGACAAGTATTTATTCATTAATTAATAGATAATGGCCCCCATCCCATCATTCCCTTTTTTAGGTAGTCCTGGTTCTTATTTCTGATTTGGGGGAGAGTGTGGAGAAAATGGACTAATTATTAGAGTCTTCATGGGGTGGAATTTGAAAACCTTCTACAGGCAAATCAAAGGCCAAGATGCCCTCTCTCCTTATCCTTTCACCCCCAGGTGCTGATTACTAGCCTGTATGTGAATTGTTGTAAATAAAAGCAGTTCTATTCTCTTCTTCTAAGCAACCCACACCAGAGGGGGAAATACTCCTATTTTTAGTCAAATACAACTACTTAAGACCTAACCTCATGTGGAACATCAGTACAGCTAGGCTGGATCACATGATATTACCTATTGACTCCTTAAAAGCCAGTCAAAAAAGGTGAGCAAAGAACACTGAATTATTTGACCTACTTTAGTAATAAAGTTAGTAATAACACCACCTTAACAGAGACTAAGTAGTGTCTCAGCAAGAGGGAATGGGAAGGGCATCTACACATCTTAGGGTCTGGCTCAAATGATTTAAGGCAGATTTCCAAGGCACCAAATAGGGATTAGATAAAAACTGATGACATCATAGTTTCTGATTGGTGGACACAGTGAAGCAAATGTCTTTAAGAGTCTTGATAAGAAAGCTGTAACTTGAGAAGCAAGCTGGTTGCTCAGGCGTGCCTTCTACTGCTGAGAAAGGAGGGCTGTTTACCCAGATGAGCAAATTCCTTGCCTGAACAAATTGGTTTTTGAAAATTTCCTGAAGTAAATAGTAAGGTTATTAATCAGTTTAAAGTCTTCTTGAATAAGAATTTCCTGCAACAAATTTGAGTTTTGCTGACACAGGTGGCCTTCGTTATTAGTCCCGAGAGTTAAGTTAGGATACAGGTGGTCTTCTTCTCATTAAAAAGATCAGCAGATCATTAGAAGTTCAACTCATAATAAATAAGGAGGGCAAAAGTTCAGTAGGGCTAAAAGCAAACAGAAAGGTAAGTTGGAGCTGTGAGCAGAAAAGTGAGTCATGCCACCAGTACTTGGGAATACAGGGACCACCTAGGGAAGCAGGATGAGTAGTGGTGCAGTCAGTCATCACTGAGACCAGGAAAATGGAGAAGTGTCCATTTGTTTATTTGCAGTAGTTAAATAACACAAGAGGTATGGGCCTGATTCTTTAAGGTGCCAGAAAGATCAGAGAGGCCTACTATACCCTTGTTCCTGAGCTCATTCCCTATCCAGAGAAAGACCAGGACCAGAAGGCAGAACCTCCAATAAAGTGGTCAAAGGAGAGACACATTAGGGGAAAAACAGTAGTGATTCAACTGAGATCTGTCATTTAGTTAATACTCTTATGTCAATGTGAAGTTCCTAATTTTTATCATTGTACTGTGATTATGTGAAATATTAACATTACGGAGAGCTCAGTGAAGGAAATACAAGAAAGTTTTGTTTGCAGCTATTTCCAAGTCTAGATACATTTCCCCCCCAAAAAAAGTTAAAATTTATTTACAGGTTTGGATACTTACTGTTTGGCATTGGATAAGAGTCTACTGAGAGATTTTTTGTTCTGCCTCTCTGGGTGCAGCTAAGTGGGAAGGTGTGACTCGGAAGGAAAGTGCCCTCTGTTTGGGTTGTTTTGATTCTGGAGAACCACAAGGCCAACTAATACTACATAGCAGGAGCTAAGTGCTTTATCAAGGTAGGCACAAGGTTCTAATGAAGCACATAGGAGAGAGTAGTGAAGCAACACAGAAAGGGACACAGGAAGAGAAAGCTTCCCCAGAGAGGTGGTGAGATGCGTATTAAAGAGCCTTGGACTTAGAATGCAAAGGCTGGTTGGTTGTCCTGGGGTGTTCCAGGCAGGGCAGTGTAACTTCAGATCCTACAGGTGCCAGGCTGGAGTCTAAATGTAGGCCTGAGGAGAGACATAGGAAGTGAGGGGATGTGAGTAGACGAAACATGCCCATCTAAAGGTATTCAAATGTTTATTTTTTAACTGTGAAAGCACCTGAGTTAGTCTATAGGCCACTAATTTTCAACCCAGGTAGGTTCTAGAGGTTAAGGGAAAAGAGTAAAAAAGATTTTGAGGTGCTTGTGTAAAACTCCACACCAGATAGAAAAGTAGACCCAAGTTTAAGACAAAAGCCTGGTTCAGGACTTAAGAGCTGATGTTGAATGTACTTTGGAAATAAGACTACAGGCCTGGAATATGTTCAAATGGGACTTCCCATTTAATTAAAGTCTGTACACAGCAACAACCAGACTTCCAGCGAATGTCTCACCTCAAACCTTATCACGGAGTGTCTTTCACTGTGTGGCTATGCACATGCCAGAATTCCCTCCATTCCACAGCTTTCCAGGAACTGTTTTTGGACCCACAGGGGAGGGAGCCTCTTACATTCAAAAGGAAATAAATTTCAAAAAGCTAAAATACTCATTTGAGAAGTGATTTGAGTATCTAGTTTGAAAATAGGAAGAGGAACAGTAAATGAGGTCAAATATATTTTTGACAAGAGATTCACATACATTCATTGAAACGGCATTATTTGAACAAGGACATAAGGAAAATATACATCTGAAAAGAGATTTAGATAAAACACTTATAAGAAGGAGATGCACTGTATTCTAGCAGTAAAACAAATATAATTGGGTATTGAATGTCTACAAAAGATTCCAGGTTTGCTCCAGAGAATAAAGCATTAAAGATTCCTCCCTTATTTGGGGTTTTAGCCAGATATGTGATTTGGGGGGTCCTTTCACTTCAGTCTCTATAATCTCTCTCTCAGGAATCTGACTCCTGTAGCAGTAGCCAAGAGATAAAGCCCCAAACACTCCTAATTTTTCCTAATAAAAGTATTTTGCAGAGCAAAATGAAATTGTTCTTTTATATTAAAATACCACAAAGGGTTTCATAAACTCAAACACCAAAGGGTATAAGAGCTTAGAAATGTAACTCTTACGTCAATGCACTTTCAGCAGTTTATTTCAGTTGTTCAGGTCTAACAACATCACCCCCAAAGAAATAAAAAATGGTAAGTTTCTAAATAGTGTAAATACACTGAAAATAATGACACATTCTTTCACAAAGGTGTTTCACTCTCCCCTACTTGTAAGGATTTGTATATTAAACTTTCATCAACTCGAAAATAAGATAATGAATAAAAGCATCTATATCTGTGAAAAGCCATTTCCTGACCACCTCATTCTGCTCTAACTTTTGTTTGTGCCCATGAAATATCATTTGAGCAAAATTAAACATCTCCGCAGAGGCAAGAGTCAGGCTGCACAGCCTATTATAAGAGATGCTTGTGTGTTGTAAGAACTGGCATAATGACATCCTGCTTCATAATGACTATTTCCAGGTATAGAAATTACAGGCATCTTTTAAAACCAGGCAGAATTCTGACCATCTTGGCTGCATCTATTTTCCATCTTTCAAGCTCAATAGTTATTCCTTTCATAAGGATAATGAGTGTCACGCTGGATTATACAACCCAGCTACATCTGTTCTCCCTTGTTTTCTAGATATTACATTCATTGTATTTCACAGCATGAGCCTCCAATCAAGATCCTGAATGTTGCTGCATGACAAATGTCACAGATGAAAAAATGGTCCAGTGCCAAAGTCATTATCACAGCTCTGGCCCATCTCCTTGAACAATGCCTCTCATTGCTCACACTTTTCCTTGGACAAAAGTACCATAGAAACTGCCTTTTCAAACTTAGAAAGTTTCTGCCCAGTATTTGGATAAATATGCCAATTGTGAATTGTCTGTTATGTCTTTCCTGTGTGCTTTACTACCTGGATTCATTCTGTTATTCTACTCATCCCTCATAGGGTTCACCCTCCCCAGCACCTCACGCCTTCAGCTGGGAAAGCACGTGATGGAAGGCACGTACCACGGGACTGCCGCCCCCCAGCTCTCTAACAAAGCAGGGTCTAGGAGGTTCACAGCACCAGTCAGAAAAGAGATTTTTGAGGTAGCCTAAAACCTTAATAAATCAGAGTGCCCAAGCTATGGTGTGTTCTAGAATCAGACCTAAACAGTGTCAGGGACCTTAGAGTTCATCTAATTGAACCCCTTATATGCAGAAGAATATTGAGGCTCAGACAGGTTGAATAAGTGATACATAGCTACATGGCTGCTTGGCCACAGAGCATACTTGAAACCAGGCTCAGTTTTCTGGAAAGCCTTCCACATGCCTCTGTTACTTCCAGTGAATAAAAGTTTCTGTTAAATAATCAGAATTTTTCCTGTTATATTAAATTTTCTTAAATCTTATTTCTAAAAATATTTCTCAAAATACAAACCCAATTTCTATCCTTATACTTTAGGTACATTAGTAATGACTGAACTTTTCTTTGATGATTGATCTGCCTTAAAGTTGGCATTTAGCAGCTGAGTGGTCATCACAGAGTGAGATAAATGAAAATGTAAAAGTTGTAGGGGACTAGATGAAATCCATACTGATTTGAATTGAATTACCAATTTAAATACATACTGATTATTTCTTATTGTTTTCCCCTAAGGTTAAGGAAGAAAACAGTTTGCGTTAGTTAATGGTTTCACATAATTAAGGCTTTTCTACATTTATCTTGGGATTTAAGTAACAGGATAGTCTTGATATAATATAAAAGCCCAGTTTTCCAATTCCAAAGAATTTTTTTCCATTTGTCTCAATAGAATCCATATTTAGTTTAATGTTTTCAGTCTTCATGGTATGTATTGGGAAAAAAGAGAGAAATCAAAATAATATGAGCTATAGTGTTTATACCTTTCCCTCTATTGATACAGAAGCTCAAAGTTGTACTTTTGTGTTTTAGTTATTATCCTTATATTTCAAAATAGTGTTGTCTGCCTGACCAAAACCTACCATATTTCTGGATTCTGACCCCTTCAACCCTTTTGTTAAATATCAACCTCTTTCCTTTTATGTTAATTTCTTCTTATGTGTTTCTTACAATAACAGCCCATGGCTAACAAGTGCACTTTCCAGTCTCCATGGGTTTGCAAGTATATCTCTCTCTCAAATGATAGTGCAGTTAGGTATCAAATCCAGAATAATATATTTGCATCCCTCAGACATATGATGATACTACTCAACTGGCCTCTGCCAGTTGTTGTGTTGTAGCTTATTAGTCTAATTTTCTATTTTGGAGGTAATCTGTTTTTCCCACTAGTAGCTCTTGAGATTTTCAGTTTATCCATATCTCCTGCCACTTCATTGTGATGCACCTAGACATCGCTTTATTTTTATTCACTCTCATTTATGGGATACACTTTTATCTGAGGATGTAGACTTTTTATAATCCTGGTAAGAAAAAGGTGTTTTGTAAAAAACCAACCCATTAAACTAGCATGTTTGATAGCATCAAACTGTGAGAGAATTTGCTATGTTAAGAGAATAGCCCACATGTCAGTACAGCTGAATATCATGGGCACAGGACCAGAGAGTTAAGCAGAGATTAGAGCTCAGTGGATTTGTAGGTCATACTCAAGTATTTACTAGATAGTTTTGATCATAGGATTTTGCCTAATATTATATCACATTGTATGCCTAGCCCCACTGTACTAAAATTCTTCATAAATACTATTTTAATGACTACATTCCATCCACTTGATATATTATGATTTGTTTAAGGATAATTTGGATGTTAGTTAGGTATGTGGCTCTTTTTATTTTTCACTATAATAAACATTGCAAGAGTCAACATTCTTGTAAATCTTTGCTGTTTATAGTCCATCTCTGATTATTTCCTAGTAGAGGAATATCTGAGGTAAGACTAGAAACATATTTGAACCAAAGAAGCCAAACATAATCAAGGCTCTATTTCAGGTTCTTATCTTTTCTGAGATTAGAAAAATGTTGGCATCTAAATCTTTTTAGTGCATGCACAAAGCGTGTTCCATGCACGAGCATAGCGACTGCTGTGCATGGGTACGTTGCTTGGTACATGGAAGTGAGAAAGACAGAAGATTGCCTATTTTAAAAGCATATTCTAAATAATACTTTACATTTTTGTCTTAACTAGGATCACATTAAGTTCACAAATTTAATGTTGCCCTGGGGGAAGAAAAGTCAGATATTTCTATTTAATCTCTCTAACATCCTCTTAAGTCTCCATGTTTTCATTACTTCCTGTGAAGAACAAAATATATGTGACAAGTCACCCTTTAGCTAGGAATATCTCACTTTTTAAATTTTTGATTATTTTAATTGTAGTTGGTATGCATTATATTGGTTTCAAGTATACAACAGTGATTCAACAGACACACATTACTGTCTCTACCCCAACCAGTGCAGTTACTGTCAACACAGAAAGATTTTACAGAACCATTGACCTGCTGCACTTCTATCCCAGTGACCAATGAATATCATGATGGAGATTTTGTGCCTCTTTATCCCTGTCACCTATTTCACCTAGCTGCCTTAACCCCTTTCCCATGGCAACCACATCTCAGTGTCTATGAGTCTACTGCTATTTTATTCATTTTGTTTTGTTTTTAGATTCCACATATAAGTGAAATCATATGGTATTTGTCTTTCTCTGCCTGGATGATTTCACTTAGCATAACACCCTCTAAGTCCATCCATGTTGCCTCAAACAGCAGAATTTCTTTCTTTTATGGTTAAATAACATTCAGTCGTATATATGAAATACCTCTTCTTTATCCATTCATCAACTGATGGACATTTTGGTTGCTTCCATATCTTAGCTATTGTAAACAATGTGGCAATAAACATAGGAGGGCACATATCTTTTCAAATCAGAGATTTTGTTTTCTTTGGGTAAATTCCCAGAAGTGGAATTGCTGGGTCGAATGGTATTTCTATTTTGAGTTTTTAGAGGAACCTCCATACTGTTTTCCACAGTGGCTGCACCAATTTACATTTCCACCAACAGTGTAGGAGGGCTGCCTTTTCTCCACATTCTCACCAACACTTGTTATTTCTTATCTTTTAGATAGCAGCTACTCTAACTGGTGCGAGTTGAAATTTCATTGTGGTTTTGATTTGCATTTCCCTGATGATTAGCAATGTGTAGAACCTTTTCATGTGCCTGGTGTCCATCTGTATTTCTTCTTTGGAAAAAAATCTGTTCAGGTCCTCTGGCCATGTATTAATCAGGTTGTTTCTTTGATGTTGAGGCATGATTTCTTTATATGTTTTGGATGTTAATACCTTATTTGATAAATCATTTATGAATATATTCTCCCATACTGTAGGTTGCCTTTTGTTTTGTTGATGGTGTCCTGCACTGTACAGAGCTTTTTAATTTGATGTAGTCCCACTTAATCATTATTATTATTTTGTTTCCCTTGCCTGGCAAGATGTATCCAGAAAAAGAATTACTCATGCTTATGTTCAAGAGATTTTTACCTGTATTTTTTTCTGAGAGTTTTATGGTTTCATGTTTTATATTTAGGTCTTTAATTCATTTCAAGTTTACTTTTGTGTACAGTTAGACAATAATCCAGTTTCATTCTCCTTTATGTAGCTGTCCAGTTTTCCAGTACCAGTTATTGGAGAGACTGTCTTTTCCCAATTGTACATTTATAGCTCCTTTATCATATATTGACCATATATGTGTGGGTTTATTCTTGAGCTATTTTGTTCCATTGATGTATGGTTCTGTTCTTGTGCCAGTACCATACTGTTTTGATTACTGTAGCTTTGTGGTATAGCTTAAAGCCAGGAAGTGTAATACCCTCAGCTTTATCTCATTTTTTATAGGATTAATTCAGGATTTCTGAGGCAGGATGGCTCTTCTGAAATGTATACCAGAAGATCTTTTCTTAAATAACTTACCATGGAATCTTTAGAACAGGAAAACAAAATCATCTTGCCCAATGTTTCCCAAAGTGTAATATGCATTCTGTTAGTCATATAAATTGCAAATTGCATAAATGATGAAACCTGCATAATCATGGAAACATTGTTCCTGGAATTATTTTTGTTGGTGGTCCAGCAAGAATACTGACTTTAAATCGGTATTTATTTATTCATTTATAGGGTCACATTTATTCCAAGTGGTGATACTTTTGCATTTGTTAGTTATTTTAAATTTCTTTTTCAAATATATATATTTTTACAAGTTAGCTGAGATAATGAGATTTGGTAGATACAAAAGTGGACTATTGATATGTAAATGTAAGGGCCTTAAAGAAAGTGTACATATATGACCAAAGTTTGTGAAACAAGTATTCTAGGCCAGCCTTCTCTTTTGACATATAAGAACCAGAGGGAGGAGGATATTTGCCCAAAACCATGCATTCTAAAAGCAGCATCCAGACCTCCCACTCCTGATCCTGTTCTTTGCTTGTATCTACCCTAACTGCTCCTGTAATGCTTTCTTTCAAAAAGAAATTCACTCTATATTTAGAGTAGGATGAAGTCAAATCTTGTGAATGAGAAATGTGGCAAAACTGACTGAATGTACTAAAACTTTCTTCTTTTTAAGAAGTAACTCATTGTCATCACAGGGGGGAAAATAAAGCTTCTGTCCTTCACTCTCCCAAAGATGATTATTAGGCCATTTCTTGCAGGTGCACTGAGCCAGAACTGCAGAGATAATAGGTTATTATAGGGAAATTTGGCTTTGACATTTTATGATAAATTTTCAGTCAATTAGATGAGAAAGACTCCATTAGATAAAGTGAGTGTACCAATTACTGTGAAGATGGCCTACTGCTAATAATATAATTGAAATTTAGAGAAAAAGCTCAGCTCCCCAGAAACTGACTGTATCGGGAACAGTTAACACCATCATGTAAACATATGTGCTCTCAACCATTTTCAGTTGTTCTCATAATTTTTCTAATCAAATGTCATTTTCATATAGATACTAAAATCCCATCCTGTAATTAGTTTCAAGATGTTTCAGCTCTTTGCCATACAATGTGAAAAATAACAAATCGCTGCATATCTCTCCTTTATAATACAAGACATGTAAACATGTAGGATTAGTAACCCCAAGATGATATTCTTGAGACAAGAAATCAAGCCTCTAGCTAGGTAAGTAATGACTGCTTTTAGTTCATATTACAAGGGGGATATTTTAGGCTCACCAACAGGGGAAAAAGAAACTCATCCACACAGTGTGCTCGCTACAGCTGTGAAGTAGCTGTCAGTGGCGGGCTGCCAAGGTGCTTCAATCTCAATTGAACAAAACGGAACAAGTATGTTCTAAGAAACAATCCTGCAGAGGGATGGCTTACTATTGAATTCTTTTTCATCTTCAATGATTTTGTGGCCCATATGAATTTAAAATATAAAATGAAATATTTATCAACAATCAAAAACAGACATGTCTGACTGTGTTATCTGAATTCAATGCTTCTTTCGTCCCAGAGAATAGAAAGCTGCTTCAGAGAAACATCCACCCTGCCTCAGTAAAACCTCCTTTTTTGAGATATGCTATGAAATTTTAACCCTGTCAGTTCAAAGGAGCTTCTCTAGGGAATGCTACTTCAGATTCAAAAGAGAATTAGATACAAGGCCCCCACTGTCTTTGTTTCAGAATTGTAAATTATTTTCATTAGTAAAATATAATAGCTACCATTTTAAGCCCTATCATGTGCCATGAAGAGTAATACATAGTTTTGCATATTTTTAAACTTGTTTCATCTTTATAAAAGCCTTGCAAAGTAGATGTTATAAATGAAGAAAATAAGCCTTAAATATGATAAATAAATTATCAGCTACTAAGGGGTGGAAGCTGCATTTGGATCAAGATCTGTCTCCTGCATACTGATGTCTTCCTCCTACTGGGAGGCCCTCCTCTATTGTTTTCAAAATGTCTTCTTTTTTCCTGGCCTCTCTATCCAAAAAGGCCTCTCCTCTTCACTCTGGGCACTACTGGCTGGGTTCCATTTGTATCCTAATGGTCCTGCCATTTTTAACGATCATAAAAGTGAATTTTTGTTCCCAGTATCTCAGTGCCCTTTGTCTCCTATCCACATTCCTCCCATGCTGTCCTTTGCCATTTCCAGATTCTAGTGCTGTATAAAGCCCTGTACTACCACCTGCTGCCTGGATCTCCCAGCCATAACTGAGTCATATTTACAAGGCCCAGAACGATTCTCATGGACACCTAATCCCCAGGTAAAGTGTCCAGGGGCACCCTAATGGTCTCACTCCTCAGCACTAAGTCTAGATACATATACTCAACTAATGAGGTTAGTTGTTTATTTCTGATTAAATTGACTAGCATTTCCTATCAAACTAATGAAATGAATTTGACCTAAAATCTAAACATGAACTGAAAATTACAGCTCCCCTCAAAGCCACCTACCAATGCTTAGTTGTTGTTTATAATTGTCAGTTTCTGTCATTTCCATTTCTTTCCAAAGCTTCCCTAAAATCTGGAGGAAAAGGCCATAGACACAAATAATAGAGAAATTTGCTGATTTCCTTATACTCTAGGGTGGAGGACCTCCAGACTTTTCAGACCATCAGCTCCCATTTCCTTCCAATAGAATCTTGCAGGATGGAGATGTAGTGCACACACGCACATGCACACACACAGTCCCAGGATAGGCAAGGTAGGAAATGGGGCCATGGCTGCAGTTTTCAAAACTATTTTCCTACTTAATTGTTGTTTAACAGCTTCACCCAGTATGCCAACAAGTACTCTATTTTATAGAAACACAGTAAGTGTGCCCTGTCTTTGCCAAAAATTGATGCTCTGTTGGGCATATTCTCAGGTTTAATTCTCACGAGCCCATGGAAAGAGTTACATTGTGCCTGTTGTAAAATAAGGAAAACAGAACACTGAATGTCACAATCTAGGTCTATTTCTAAAGGCTTTACTGTATTTTACCTCAGTCTCTGGCTTCCAAATTCATTTATTCCTTTTGTGACATTGCCCTTTGGCCCATATGCTGTTTTGCTAGATGGTGGGGAGGAGGCTTTTTCCTTAGTCGCATCATTAATGAGCTAGGATAACTTGCCTTCCATGTCACAGGCAGTTGCCATGTAAGATCTCAATTTTTCCAACCAGGCAGAGTTACATGTTTTTAAAACCCAAAGCAAATGCCACAGTGTGCACTGCCTGTGGGCTCTTCTTTGTTAGTAACATAAAAAGAAGTCCATTTCACTCCAGGAATAGCGGCCTCTTCCCTTTCTTTCAGCACAGCACACAAGACAGCAAAGACTCTGTCGCACTATTTATGGAAATCATTTATGATTGCACTTGGACCTTCGGGCAGTTCTACCTGGGCTCCGTTCACCACCTCCAGGAACCCTGCCAGCCTGACGCACTCACATCAGGTACATTAAGGCTTCATTTTTTATTGTCCTACTGGTATTCTATCACTATTGCTGTAATACAGAGTTTTATTTCAGAAGCAAACAATTATTTTCTAGGATATGTTGAAGCTAGAAAATTGGTTTGTACCTCAAGGAGCAGTGAGAATGCAAGAGAATGTGCTCTCTTGCTGCTCCATTGATTCCTGGAGGTAGAAAGGAATGGATAAGAATTAAAATGCCCTCCATCCAGAGAATTGTTCAAAAGGGCTTTGATTAAGCATAGAATCTTCTCAGAAGGGCTGCCAAAGTCATAGGCCTAGTTTTAAGTCAAGGAAGCAGTCAGATAAAGTGACACTTAAGATCAAATATTCAAGTTCAGAGGCTTATATTTTATCTGCTATGAATTCAGAAGGAAAAGGAAAAGTACGTCCCTTACTGCCATCATGTTGACAGCTTGCTGGCTATTTCTATGGAACAGGTTCCACCACTTATCATTCAATGAAGAATGTATAAATTACTTCCTCTGTGACTCTACTAGGGAATTCCTAGTTCTCTGAAGGAAAACGGTAACAGGTAAATGTAATGTCAGGTGAGGAGTATTATGGTGGAAGATGAAATGAAACTTTGCTGGTTCCCACAGAAAGCCTGTCTAGGCTTACCTGGAAAGTAGAGGCACAAAAGATTTTCTCATGGCTCCTAAACTGTGTCTCAAGAGACAGAAACTATCCAGCAAAGAGAGGTAGAAAGGACACAGGCGACAGCACAGAGAGTGAATATGGGATGCGGGAAACTACAGCTATTCCCAGATAACCAACAAAGCTACATAATACCAACCAGCTGCCCTACCTTCACATTGTTCACATGTTTAAAATTAAAATTAAACATATTGCCGCTCCTGAACGCCACAACTTCATTCTTGAATTTGCATCCAGGCTCAATAACCTGGATTACTTTTTGATTTTTCCTTTTGCTTCACCTTCCCTATCAATCCCCAAAACTTATCTATTCTACCTTTACACTACATTTGGCCTTAATCTTTATCTCCTCATTCCTAATTCCATTCCCAATGATTCTTAGGAGGGAGAAATAACCATGGTTTCGTTTTCTAAGAGTACATGGAATTGCCAACACGCTAGTCCAAGTCTTTTGTACCCTCTTCCTGAAGAGAAGCAATAGCTGC
The DNA here is from genome assembly GCF_040802235.1 of Manis javanica. Lineage (NCBI taxonomy): Eukaryota > Metazoa > Chordata > Mammalia > Pholidota > Manidae > Manis > Manis javanica. Next base: position 128,995,948 of record NC_133158.1, on the reverse strand, counting down.
CTTCTCTTTCTGTTTCCCGACACATTCTGCTAACTGCTATTAGGTTAATTTTATTGAACTTGATCATGTTGTTCTCCCCTCTAAAAATTTTAATGCATCCACAGTTCAAAGCCCAATCAGGCAAGTGAGCCTGAATCCGGTCCCCTTTCTGCATTATCCATCTACACAGCCCCTCCCTCAGTCAAATGGCTCTGCTCACCTGCTCTGTTTTCCTCCTCAAACTCTTTGTTTCTACAATGGCCTGTGTTTAAAATTGCCCCCAGTTGAATCCTGCATTTTCTTAAACAGCCTCCCTCATCCTTTCCATGCAGCCTTATAAAACCAAGCCATAGTTATTTCTCCCTCCAAAGAATCAGCATGATTTGATGCTTTAAGAACACTTTAAGTAAAGAAAGGGAAATGAACACTTACTGAGAACCCACTAAATGCCCAGCTATTAAAACTCTAGGAGTTAAGTATTATTTTTACAAATAAGGAAACTGCAGTTAAAAGAGGCTATGTAACATGACCAGCATCACAAAGCTAATATATTTGAACCCAGGTCAGTGTAACTCCAAAGTTCTTGATCTTTTACCGATGCCATATAAGCTATTTCTAAATTAATCATCATTTGTTATTGTTACCAACAATCTAGCACTTACTGTGTACCAACTATGTGCTTCTATCTTGGGAGGATTCAACAAATACCTGATGGGAGCTCCAGAAGACAATGGAGAGACTTGGGTAAGGGTAATATTCGACAAGATAATAATTCAGAATTTTCTAGAATTATTGAAAGACATGAACCCTCAAATCCAGAAACACCACCAATCTAAGCAGGCTGAATAAAAATGCATTTGCCCTGAGACAAATTGTAATGAAAAGAAAAGACAGAAAGTTTAATTTTTCTTTATTGTGCCTCATCCTCTAAGCAACTTCTCTTCAAATGCATATACAACTAACGGGGGGCTGAATAAAAATGCATTTGCCCTGAGACAAATTGTAATGAAAAGAAAAGACAGAAAGTTTAATTTTTCTTTATTGTGCCTCATCCTCTAAGCAACTTCTCTTCAAATGCATATACAACTAACGGGAACAGTATTGACTTCTTTATGGATAACTTGAAATTACTGGGTTTGTTTCTGCCTAGGTCAGTTGGGTGAGAGGGCTCTGAGTTTTGCTGGGAGGAGGATTGTTTTCCAACATGAGTATTCACTCAGAAAAACAGCTTTGGATGAGTTTTGCAATGATCTTTTGAAAGAAAAACAAGGGACAGAATGAAAGCACTTGAAGCAAGAAAGAAAAAGGAAACCCAAAGGGCAAAGACAAATGAAGCAAGGTATATGATGACATATTATCCACCCCAAATTTGACTTTAGGCCAATCCCACCTGATGGCAAATAAGAATTCTCAGAAAATTTTACCTGCAAAATTGTACAATACCATTACATAATAGGAAAGGCACTAAGGAGCTGAATTTCAGCCCTAGTTACAACATACTCTGTGTGAGCTTGGAACTGTTCTCCAGAATCAGCAACTACAAGCAGGTATGCTTCACTTATCTCACTTATGAGAATGAAATGTAAACATCTTATTAGTCTGTAACATGTGCAAACATGAAAAGGATTGCAGTTATTATGTCAGAGGAGCCATGCTATAGCAATGAACATCCACTGACATTCTGTGTAACTAAAGACCATCATGAGCCTCCTAAGAAAGGGCCTATGTGGTGACCCTTCAAAAGTATTTAAACAAACATTTCCTTCATCTAGAAGTAAATAATTCTCAAGCTTATAATACAGAAAAGCAGAGGCAGAGGTCACCCAATCCCCCCTAAGGTGTGAGATGGTAACATTTTCAGTTTATTCCAAATGATCAGAGTAAGTTTCGTTGTTATCTACAGGTGGCCCACACTGTGTTTTTCTCTCTCTGTATCCTTTCTTTAAAAAATCACTGGAGCATACAATTACTTGATTTTCATACAAATGGCCAATTGTCTCAAATAACAGGGAGATGAGGCAAATTTAATTCTGAGTGTGCAATTTCTATGCCTAACATTGGAAATGTATCCATTTGACTTATTTTTGTTTGATTCAAATGAACACAGTTTTAAAAGTTAAAATGATCTGATTTGCTTATTTAGGAAATTCTCTTTACTACAAGCCCACATTTGCATTGTGTCTTAGATTTGTCCTGATATACTGTATTGGAATAGGACCAGGCTAGATGAATAAGTAAACTTAAAGGACTGTCTTACCAATGTTTCTTTAGTGTTGAAACATGTCACTGTTAAGTCTAAGGACCAAATGAAGTAGACAAGGGCAATACAGGTGCACCTTGTTTTATTGCTCTTCACTTTATTTCACTTTGCGATATTGTGTCATTTACAAATTGAACATTTGTGGCAGCCCTGCACCCAGGAAGTCAATCAGCACCATTTTCTGAAAGCATTTGCTCACTTCATGGCTGCGTGTCATATTTTGGTAATTCTCACAATATTTCAAACTTTTTCATTGCTCTTTTATTTGTTAGAGTGATCTGTGGTCTTTGGTGTTACTATTGCACTTGTTTGGGGGGGCATCACAAGCTTTCCTCATTATAAAACTCCAAACTTAATAAATGTTGTATGTGTTCTGACTGCTTCACCAACCAGCTTTTCCCCTCTCTTCCTCTCTCCTTGGGCCTCTTCATTCCCTGACACAACAGTATTGAAATTAGGTCAATTAATAACCCTACAATGACTTCTAGTTGTTCTAGTGAAAGAAGAGTCACAGATCTCTCCCTTTAAATCAAAAACTAGGTATGATAAGTGATGAAGAAGTGTTGAAAACTGAGACAGTTTGAAAGCAAGACCTCTCACACCAAACAGTTACATTGTGAATGCAAACTTCTTGAAGAAAATTAAAAATGTTCCTCTACTAAACACATGGATGATAAGAAAGCAAAACAGCCTTATTGCTCATGTGGAGAAAGTTTGAGTGTCTGGATAGAAGATCAGACCATCCACAACATTTCCTTAAGCCAAAGCCTAATCAGAGCAAGGCTCTAACTCTCTTCAACCCCATAGAGGCTGAGCGAGGAGAGGAAGCATGAGAGGAAAAGCTGGAAGCTGGCAGAGGTTGGTTCCTGAGGCTGAAGGGAAGAAGCCATCTCTGTAACAAAAAAGTATAAAATAAGTGGCAAGTGCTGATGTAGAAACTGCAGCAAGTTATCCAGAAGATACAGTTAAGATTAATTAATGACAGTGGCTACACAAAACAAGTGATTTTCAATGTAGATGAAACAGCCTTACATTGGAAGAAGATGCCATATGGCACTTACATAGCTAAAGAAAAGTCAATGGCTAGATTCAAAACTTCAAAGGACAGGCTGACTCTCTTGCTAGGAGCTAATGCAGCTGGTGACTTTCAGTTGAAGCCAATGTTCATTGACCATTCTGAAAATCCTAGGATCCCTCAAAATTATTACACTCTGCCTATGATCTATAAATGGAATAACAAAGCTGGATGACAGCACATCTGTTTACAACATGTTTTACTGAATGTTTTAAGCTGACTGATAAGAGCTAGTGCTCAGAAAAAAAAAGATTCTTTTCAAAATATTTCTACTTAATTGATAATGCACCTAGTCACCCAAGAGTTCTGATGTAGCTGCACAATGAAATTAATGCTATTTTCATGCCTGCTGACACAACATCCACTTTGTAGCCCACGGATCAAGGAGTCATTTCAACTTCCAAGTCTTATGGTTTAAGAAATACATTTCCTAAGGCTATGGTTGCCATAGAGAATGATTTCTCTGATGGCTCTGGAACAAAGTAAACTGAAAACCTTCTGAAAGGGATTTACCATTCTAGATGCCATTCAGTACATTCATGATTCATAGAAGGAGGTCAAAATATCAACATCAGCAGCAGTTTGGAAGTAGTTGATTCCAACCCTCATTGACAACTTTGAGGGATTCAAGACTTCAGTGGAAAAAGTAACTGTAGACATCATATAAATAGCAAGAGAACTAGAATTAGAAGTGGAGCCTGAAGATGGGACTGAATTGCTGCAATCTTATAAAACTTGAATGAATGAAGGGTTGTTTCTTATGGATGAGCAAAGAAAGCAGTTTCTTGTGATGGAATGTACTGCTCGTGAAACTGCTGCAAAGATTGCTGAAATGACAACAAAGGATTTAGAATATTCCATAACCTTAGTTGATAAAGCAGTGGCAGAGTTTAAGATTAACTCCAATTTTGAAAGAAGTTCCACTGTGGGTAAAATGCTACCGAACAGCATCACAAGCTACAGAGAAATCATTCATGAAAAGAAGAGTCAACCAAATGCAGCAAACTTCATCACTGTTTGAAGAAATGACCACATCACCCCAGCCTTCAACAAGTTACCCTGATTAGTCAGCGGCCATCAACACTGAAGCAAAACCCTCCACCAGCAAAACGATTAGGACTTGCTGTAAGCTCAGATGATGGTCAGCAATTTTAGATGATATTCAGCAATTGCTAAAATATATTTTAGCAAACATAATAAAGTATGTTTTAACTAAGGTATGTACTTTCTTCAGACATAATGTACATTTAAAAGACTACAGTATCATGTAAACATAAAATTTTATACACTAGAAACTAGACTCACTTTATTGCAATATTCACTTTGTCAGGGTGGTCTAGAACTGAACCCACAATATCTCTGAGGTATGCTTGTATTTAGGAAATGTTTTCACTGAAGTCATGTTGAAGGGCTCTGTGCTACAGATATTTAATAAATCCTCTGAGCTAACATGGGCATAAGGTAAGATGCTGAAAGATGAATCAGCTTCTCTACAGTTCAGACCCTCTAGCTACAGAAATATTCTAATGCCAACACTTAAGCTATTAGAAATAGTGAAATAAATCCTTACTCTAAAAGGAATCTTGATGACACTGTATACAATTTGTTGATGCTAAACGGCACTAGGCCTTCCCTAGGTATTTCTTTTTCATTATCCTGTATCTCATACTACCCTGGAAGAAAATATTAACAACTCAAAAGCCTCATTGGTCCCTTATTTTGAAAAATGCCAGTTGTATGATTTTTATCTGTGAAGCTAGAGGTTAAAAGCATTAACTCTGGAGAGAGGCATCCCTGGGTTTGAACCATAGCTCTGCCTCTCTTATTAGCTTTGTAATGGTACCACTTCCTTGACTTCACTAACTCTGATATCTAACATGGGGATAATTATACCTACATCAAAGAGGACTTGGGAGATAGCACTGTGGTTAAAGGCCAGTCTACCTGGATTTAAATCCTGGTTCACCATTTATGAGCTAGGTGACTTTGGGACAAGTTATGTAGCCTTTCATGCCTCAATGCTGCCATTTGCAAAATGAGCCTCTTAGGATTATTGCATTATTAAGTAAGGTAATTGCTTTGGACTGAATGTGTCTCCCCAATTTTCATATGTTGAAAACCTAACACGCAATGTTATGGTGTTAGAAAATGGGGCCCTTGGGATGGAAGGTGAGTAGGTCATGAGAGCATAGCCTTCACAAATGGGATTAGTGCCCTCGTAAAAGAGACCCCAAAGATCTCCCTCACCCCTTCCACTACTTAAGGACACAGTGAGAACCAGAAAGCAGGCCCTCCCCAGACACTGAATTTACTGGTGCCTCAGTCTTGAACTTTCCAGACTTCAGAATTATGAGAAATAAATTTTTATTTTTTATAAGCCACCCAGTCTATTCTGTTATAGGAACCCAAAATGACTAAGACTATAATGCATATATCTAGGATTACAGGATTTAGAAAATAAAATTACAAGATCCCCAGTTAAATTTGAATTCCAGAAAAAAAAATTTAGCCTATTTATACAAGTCATTCATTTTTCATCTGAAATTCAAATGTAACAGATTATCCTGTATTTTTTCTATTTATGTTACATATGATGCACTTAGAAAAATGTTAGTACCTATCAAGTAATCAACATAATAGGAGACTGTATTTAAAGTCATGAACACAGGGCTTAGGACACACTAACTACTCAATAAATGAAAAGCATGGAAAGAATTTCACTACCACAGTCCCTCTCTTTTAGTTTTAGCTGGCAGGAGTCCAAAAAGTTGGTTCATACATTTCAAATAAAATTTATCTCATTAACACTGCCCCTCCATTCACATTGGAATACTCAGGCTTCATTCTCCCAATTACTTATTTATCCAATAAATGGCAAACATTCATTACACTGTAGTTACATGTTAGCCACAGCAACAGGTTGTGAAAACATAAAAAGGCTAATGGAGAAAGGTAGGGAGTGTTCCCAAGAGAAGCCCGAGGTTACCATGGTCCCCTTCCCACACCTCTGAAAGTTCACTGTTGCCATTAAATAATCACGACACTATGAATCTTTGAACCCTCTCCACCCTTACTCCACAAAGGCAGGAGATCTTGGGAAAGTCTGGTTTATCTCTGATTTACCTGCCAAAATCATTTTACCAAGAAAACATTTACATTGAAACAAGTTCTATGCACTCTCCTTATGAATTCCACTTTCTCTTTATTCTACTCACAAATTCAATCATCCCTGCTGTTTCCAAATTACCACTTTTGTTCAGTTACACATTTATAGATGACTTCACCCTGCTATTCCTTCATTTATTCCGAACTGATTGTTGGAATTGTTTCCAATCAATGTACTCCATGTTTTGTTTGGGCCTCTTTTTGTCCCAGCAGGGAGGACAGTGGGAAAGGCAGGAAGGAGCAGGTGCTTGGGGAAAAGTCCCAAATGTATTCAAACTGAAGCCACAATGAAGAGAAAATATGCACTTCCAGCTTTTTGCATTTTTAATCCATTCATTCAAGAAGAGCAATGTTTTTGTTATGCCGTTTGCTTAGGCTCTCTTCACTATTTGTCTTGCACAGCAAGTTATCTCACTTCCTTCTTCCTCTTCTCTCTCAGAAGTGCTGCCATCCCCGTTTAGGGGTCCTCTAGGACCCTGTATAATACACCGTGCTGCCTTCTAGCCAGCTTCTGTACAATCATCACTAGATGAATTGCCCAGGCTACAGATGTCTAATTATCTTTTCATCAGAGCAATATACAGTCCCACTTGTATCCCTCCACATCCTCTCTCATTGAAATAATAATGTCCTGTTCCCTTTATACAGCATCTCATTCTTCAGGAGCCCAGAGTGCTTGAGAAAAACAGGAATTAATTTTCCCCTCCCTGAATTGAGTTAGACATTCCTAATGGTAAGTAATCCTTTGCAAAGTTAAACAGTTGAAGAGACATTAACTGAAGGCATTTGAAAAATGCCTCAGAAGACCACCAGGACAATAAGAGCAGCTCCTCTGAGATGGACTTTACCAGACCCAAGCATGAATGGCACTGATTGCAAGCAATGTCTGAGATTTCTTTCAAGGACTTCAAAGGCACAGGTTCTTTCAAGTAAAACTATCCTATAAGACATAACTTCCTGTACAGACACAGGTAAACCATGTGACTGGCCTCTTCACTGTATCACTGTGACATCAAGTTGATAGCTTCCTGTTTCACCCTTAATTTCTCCCATTTGTAAAAATAGTCACTTCAGGGGGGTGGAGCCAGGATGGCGGCATGAGTAGAGCAGTGGAAATCTCCTCCCAAAAACACAGAGAGCTATGAAAATATAACAAAGAAAAATCTTCCTAAAATAGAGACCACAGGACACAGGACAACATCCAGACCACATCCACACCTGCAAGAACCCAGCGCCTTGTGAAGGGGGTAAGATACAAGCCCTGGCCCGGCGGGACCCGAGCGCCCCTCCCCCCGGCTCCCGGCGGGTGGAAAGAAACCGGAGCGGTTTTTTTTTGGCGAGTGCTATTTGGAAGCCTTAAAGGGACGGGTCCCCGTTGCTAGGGAGGCAGGGTGGCGGGACCGGTGAGCAGGTGCCTGGGACCGGCGCCTGAGGACAAAGAATATCCCGCGTCTCTCCCTGCGGGACCGGCGGGCAGGTGCCTGAGACTAGCGCCTGAGGACGGAGGAAATCACGCGTTTTTCCCCTTTTTTTTTTTTCTCTTTTTGGTGAGCGCTTTTTGGAAGCCTTAAAGGGACAGGGACCCCGGTGCTAGGGAGGCAGGGAGGCGGGACTGGTGAGCAGGTGCCTGGGACCAGTGCCTGGGGACAAAGAATATCCCGTGTTTTTCCCTGCGGGACTGGTGGGCGAGTGCCTGAGACCGACACTTGAGGACAGAGGAAATCGCGCATTTTTCCCCTTTTTTTTTCTCTTTTTTGCGAGTGCTTTTTGGAAGCCTAAAAGGGACAGGGACCCAGGTGCTAGGGAGGCAGGGCGGTGGGACTGGTGAACGGGTGCCTGGGACCGGCACCTGAGGACGGAGGAAATCGCGCGTTTTTCCCCCTTTTTTTTCTCTCTGTTTGGCGAGTGCTTTTTGGAAGCCTTAAAGGGACAGGGACCCCGGTTCTAGGGAGGCAGGGTGGCAGGACTGGTGAGCGGGTGCCTGGGACCAGCGCCTGAGGACAAAGAATATCGAGCGTTCTTTCCCTGAGGGACCGGTGGGTGGGTGCTTTTTGGAAGCCTTGAAAGGACAGGGATCCTGGTGCTAGGGAGACAGGGCAGCAGGACCAGTGAGCGGGTGCCTGGGAGCGGCACCTGAGGACAAAAAAAAAAAAAAAATCGCGTGTTTTTTCCTTTTTTTTTTTCCTTTCTGTTCCCTCTCTCATTGTTGCTGTTGTTGTTTTGGTTTGGAGAGTGCTTTTTGGAAGTCTTAAAGGGGCAGGACAGGTCACTTAGACCAGAGGCAGGGAATCTGGGGATCTCTGGGCACTCTAACCCCCTGGGCAGCAGGGAGCACAGAGGCCCCTTACAGAGATAAATAGCCTCCCGGCCGCTACCCCTCCAACGGGGCTCCACCATTTTGGAGGAACAGCCCCAGCCAGGCCAAGCCCACAGCAACAGCGGAGATAAAACCCATAGCAACTGGGTAGGAAGCAGAAGTCCTGTCTTTGCACAGCTGCCCAGCACAAGCCACTAGAGATCGCTATTCTCCCAGGAGAAGGCCACAAACCAACAAGAAGGGAAGCTCTTCCAGCGGTCACTTGTACCAGCTCTGCAAACTATCTCTATCACCATGAAAAGGCAAAACTACAGGCAGACAAAGATCACAGAGACAACACCTGAGAAGGAGACGGACCTAACCAGTCCTCCTGAAAAAGAATTCAAAATAAAAATCATGAACATGCTGACAGAGATGCAGAGAAAAATGCAAGAGCAATGGGATGAGATGCAGAAAAAAATGCAAGAGCAGTGGGATGAGATGCAGAGAAAAATGCAAGAGCAGTGGGATGAAGTCCGGAAGGAGATCACAGATGTCAAGAAGAAGATCACTGAAGTGAAACAATCCCTGGAAGGATTTATAAGCAGAATGGATAAGATGCAAGAGGCCATTGAAGGAATAGAAGCCAGAGAACAGGAAAGTATAGAAGCTGACATAGAGAGAGATAAAAGGATCTCCAGGAATGAAACAACACTAAGAGAAATATGTGACCAAGCCAAAAGGAATAATATTCGTATTATAGGAATACCAGAAGAAGAAGAAAGAGGAAAAGGGATAGAAAGTCTCTTTGAAGAAATAATTGCTGAAAACTTCCCCAAACTGGGGGAGGAAATAATCGAACAGACCATGGAATTACACAGAACTCCCAACAGAAAGGATCCAAGGAGGACAACATCAAGACACATAGTAATTAAAATGGCAAGGATCAAGGACAAGGAAAGAGTTTTAAAGGCAGCTAGAGAGAAAAAGGTCACCTATAAAGGAAAACCCATCAGGCTAACATCAGACATCTCGACAGAAACCTTACAGGCCAGAAGAGAATGGCATGATATACTTAATGCAATGAAACAGAAGGGCCTTGAACCAAGGATACTGTATCCAGCACGACTATCATTTAAATATGATGGCGGGATTAAACAATTCCCAGACAAGCAAAAGCTGAGGGAATTTGCTTCCCACAAACCACCTCTACAGGGCATCCTACAGGGACTGCTCTAGATGGGAGCACCCCTAAAAAGAGCACAGAACAAAACACACAACATATGAAGAATGGAGGAGGAGGAATAAGAAGGGAGAGAAGAAAAGAATCTCCAGACAGTGTATATAACAGCTCAATAAGCGAGCCAAGTTAGGCAGTAAGATACTAAAGAAGCTAACCTTGAACCTTTGGTAACCACAAATCTAAAGCCTGCAATGCCAATCAGTACATATCTCTCAATAGTCACCCTAAATGTAAATGGACTTAATGCACCAATCAAAAGACATAGAGTAATAGAATGGATAAAAAAGCAAGACCCATCTATACAAGTTTACAAGAAACTCACCTTAAACCCAAAGATAAGCATAGACTAAAAGTCAAGGGATGGAAAAACATATTTCAGGCAAACAACAGTGAGAAGAAAGCAGGGGTTGCAGTACTAATATCAGAGAAAATAGACTTCAAAACAAAGAAAGTAACAAGAGATAAAGAAGGCCACTACATAATGATAAAGGGCTCAGTCCAACAAGAGGATATAACCATTCTAAATATATATGCACCCAATACAGGAGCACCAGCATATGTGAAGCAAATACTAACAGAACTAAAGAGGGAAATAGACTGCAATGCATTCATTGTAGGAGACTTCAACACACCACTCACCCCAAAGGATAGATCCACCGGGCAGAAAATAAGTAAAGACACACAGGCACTGAACAACACACTAGAACAGATGGACCTAATAGACATCTATAGAACTCTACATCCAAAAGCAACAGGATATACATTCTTCTCAAGTGCACATGGAACATTCTCCAGAATAGACCACATACTAGCTCACAAAAAGAGCCTCAGTAAATTCCAAAATATTGAAATTCTACCAACCAATTTTTCAGACCACAAAGGTATGAAAGTAGAAATAAATTCTACAAAGAAAACAAAAAGGCTCACAAACACATGGAGGCTTAACAACATGCTACTAAATAATCAATGGATCAATGAACAAATCAAAATAGAGATCAAGGAATATATAGAAACAAATGACAACAACAACACTAAGCCCCAACTTCTGTGGGATGCAGTGAAAGCAGTCTTAAGAGGAAAGTATATAGCAATCCAGGCACACTTGAAGAAGGAAGAACAATCCCAAATGAATAGTCTAACATCACAATTATTAAAACAGGAAAAAGAAGAACAAATGAGGCTTAAAGTCAGCAGAAGGAGGGACATAATAAAGATCAGAGAAGAAATAAACAAAATTGAGAAGAATAAAACAATAGCAAAAATCAACGAAACCAAGAGCTGGTTCTTCGAGAAAATAAACAAAATAGATAAGCCTCTAGCCCAACTTATTAAGAGAAAAAGAGAGTCAACACAAATCAACATAATCAGAAATGAGAATGGAAAAATCACGACAGACTCCACAGAAATACAAAGAATTATTAAAGACTACTATGAAAACCTATATGCCAACAAGCTGGAAAACCTAGAAGAAATGGACAACTTCCTAGAAAAATACAACCTCCCAAGACTGACCAAGGAAGAAACACAAAAGTTAAACAAACCAATTACAAGCAAAGAAATTGAAACAGTAATCAAAAAACTACCCAAGAACAAAACCCCGGGGCCGGACAGATTTACCTCGGAATTTTATCAGACACACAGAGAAGACATAATACCCATTCTCCTTAAAGTGTTCCACAAAATAGAAGAAGAGAGAATACTCCAAAACTCATTCTATGAGGCCAACATCACCCTAATACCAAAACCAGGCAAAGACCCCACCAAAAAAGAAAATTACAGACCAATATCCCTAATGAATGTAGATGCAAAAATACTCAATAAAATATTAGCAAACAGAATTCAACAGTATATCAAAAGGATCATACACCATGACCAAGTGGGGTTCATCCCAGGGATGCAAGGATGGTACAACATTCGAAAATCCATCAACATCATCCACCACATCAACAAAAAGAAAGACAAAAACCACATGATCATCTCCATAGATGCTGAAAAAGCATTTGACAAAATTCAACATCCATTCATGATAAAAACTCTCAGCAAAATGGGAATAGAGGGCAAATACCTCAACATAATAAAGGCCATATATGATAAACCCACAGCCAGCATTATACTGAACAGCGAGAAGCTGAAAGCATTTTCTCTGAGATCGGGAACCAGACAGGGATGCCCACTCTCCCCACTGTTATTTAACATAGTACTGGAGGTCCTAGCCACGGCAATCAGACAAAACAAAGAAATACAAGGAATCCAGATTGGTAAAGAAGAAGTTAAACTGTCACTATTTGCAGATGATATGATACTGTACATAAAAAACCCTAAAGACTCCACTCCAAAACTACTAGAACTGATATCGGAATACAGCAAAGTTGCAGGATACAAAATTAACACACAGAAATCTGTAGCTTTCCTATACACTAACAACGAATCAATAGAAAGAGAAATCAGGAAAACAATTCCATTCACCATTGCTTCAAAAAGAATAAAATACCTAGGAATAAACCTAACCAAAGAAGTGAAAGACTTATACTCTGAAAACTACAAGTCACTCTTAAGAGAAATTAAAGGGGACACTAATAAATGGAAACTCATCCCATGCTCATGGCTAGGAAGAATTAATATCGTCAAAATGGCCATCCTGCCCAAAGCAATATACAGATTTGATGCAATCCCTCTCAAATTACCAGCAACATTCTTCAGTGAACTGGAGCAAATAATTCAAAAATTCATATGGAAACACCAAAGACCCCGAATAGCCAAAGCAATCCTGAAAAAGAAGAATAAAGTAGGGGGGATCTCACTCCCCAACTTCAAGCTCTACTACAAAGCCATAGTAATCAAGACAATTTGGTACTGGCACAAGAACAGAGCCACAGACCAGTGGAACAGATTAGAGACACCAGAAATTAACCCAAACATATATGGTCAATTAATATTTGATAAAGGAGCCATGGACATACAATGGCAAAATGACAGTCTCTTCAACAGATGGTGCTGGCAAAACTGGACAGCTACATGTAGGAGAATGAAACTGGACCATTGTCTAACCCCATATACAAAGGTAAACTCAAAATGGATCAAAGACCTGAATGTAAGTCATGAAACCATTAAACTCTTGGAAAAAAACATAGGGAAAAACCTCTTAGACATAAACATGAGTGACCTCTTCTTGAACATATCTCCCCGGGTAGGGAAAACAACAGCAAAAATGAGCAAGTGGGACTACATTAAGCTGAAAAGCTTCTGTACAGCGAAAGACACCATCAATAGAACAAAAAGGAACCCTACAGTATGGGAGAATATATTTGAAAATGACAGATCCGATAAAGGCTTGACGTCCAGAATATATAAAGAGCTCACACGCCTCAACAAACAAAAAACAAATAACCCAATTAAAAAATGGGCAGAGGAACTGAACAGACAGTTCTCCAAAAAAGAAATACAGATGGCCAACAGACACATGAAAAGATGCTCCACATCGCTAATTATCAGAGAAATGCAAATTAAAACTACAATGAGGTATCACCTCACACCAGTAAGGATAGCTGCCATCCAAAAGACAAACAACAACAAATGTTGGCGAGGCTGTGGAGAAAGGGGAACCCTCCTACACTGCTGGTGGGAATGTAAATTAGTTCAACCATTGTGGAAAGCAGTATGGAGGTTCATCAAAATGCTCAAAACATACCTACCATTTGACCCAGGAATACCACTCCTAGGAATTTACCCTAAGAATGCAGCAATCAAGTTTGAGAAAGACAGATGCACCCCTATGTTTATTGCAGCACTATTTACAATAGCCAAGAATTGGAAGCAACCTAAATGTCCATCGGTAGATGAATGGATAAAGAAGATGTGGTACATATACACAATGGAATACTACTCAGCCATAAGAAGTGGAAAAATCCAACCATTTGAAGCAACATGGATGGAGCTGGAGAGTATTATGCTCAGTGAAATAAGCCAAGCGGAGAAAGAGAAATACCAAATGATGTCACTCATCTGAGGAGTATAGGAACAAAGGAAAAACTGAAGGAACAAAACAGCCGCGGAATTACAGAACCCAAAAATGGACTAACAGGTACCAAAGGGAAAGGAACTGGGGAGGATGGGTGGGCAGGGAGGGATGGGGGGGGAAGAAGAAGGGGGGTATTAAGATTAGCATGCATGGGGGGGAGGGAGAAAGGGGAGGGTGGGCTGCACAACACAGAGAGGACAAGTAGTGACTCTACAACATTTTGCTAAGCTGATGGACAATAACCGTAATGTGGCTGTTAGGGGGGACCTGATATAGGGGAGAGCATAGTAAACATAGTATTCTTCATGTAAGTGTAGATTAAAAATTTAAAAAAAAAAAAAAAAGAAAGGAAGAAAGAAAAGGGGGATTACTCCTTGACAGGATAAAACTATTGGTAAATCAAAGATCAATGCATGCTTTAAATATCCTTAATGTTGATCACTTAAACGGTGTCAGATGGTCAGCTATGGAGGTACTCTTTTCTGATAATATTCCTTTCTCTTAATTAAAAAAAAAAAAAAAAAAAAGCAGTTCCTGTGTGCTGACCTCCAATGAGTTCTGCACAGTGGTATAGAGGGCATGTCAAAGTGTGGGCAAAGGGTCTGTTTGTTTCTATGCAGAAGATCAAGGCCTAGCTTGGATACCCAGAAAATGAACTAAGATACGATATGAGGAGGAGCTTCCGGCATCAGCACTCTCTGGAGGACTTGTGCCGGGGGATGATCATCAAAAAGCCTCCACAGGTATCCGGACGATGCTGAGGTTGTGGCTGCATCCAGCCCACCGTCTCCTGGACTTGCCATAGGAATGAGGAGGGAGATGTCTAGGCTGGCATCTGCATACAGTGAGACAACGAATTTGACCGGATCTGTACTGTTGGAACTCAACCAGGAGTTGGGAGGGGTGCAAGTTGTAGCACTCCAAAATCTCATGACTATAGACTATCTACGGTTAAAAGAACATTTGGGATGTGAACAGATCCCAGAAATGGGCTGCTTTAATTTGTCTGATGGTTCAAGTGCAGTTGGACAATATCCATCATATCATAGATAAATTTTCACAAATGCCTAGGGTGCCTAAATGGTTTTCTTGGCTTCACTGGAGATGGATGGTAATTATAGATTTGCTTTGTTTATGTCACCGTATTCCTATTATGTTAATATGTGTGTGCAAATTAGTTAGTAGTTTAAAACCTATACATGCTTAAGGTACTCTACAAGAAGATATGTCAAAGAAATAATCAATCCTCCCATCTTTCCTTCATATGCTACATCTATAGCTTTTCTTCTTCCTTCCTAATTACAACCCTTAAATAGAATTCGTGCCTCATATCGAATTTACCGAGTATCATAATTCCTCCAGGTGGTAAAGATACCTCGAGACAAGTGCTGGGCATAGAAGCCACAGGGCATAAATCTGCAAAGAAGTAAAAAGCTAACCTTTGCAAACAATATGGTTTCTCTCTCACTTACCAACTTTACATTTCCCTGTATGGCCCCGGAAGATGACTGGTTAGCCAGAGACGGGTAAGATTCCTCAAGGGAGGAACAACCTAAGACAGGCACAGTCGCAGGGGGGCCATCAGGTGAGAATTTGGGGATCAACAGAGGTGAGGCTCAGAACCTCACCCCCCCTGCTTTGAGAGAAATCTTCTGCATCCATGGATGTCTTGCTGCCCTTGTCTATCCTGGATTAATACTTAGTCCATAGGCACACACCTGATCATCTGATCATCTACATTTGCCCTCTTACAGCACTAAACTATGTTTTCTACCTTTATCTTGCATCTACGTACCACTTCAGCATTTTATTAAAAATAAAAATAATAATAATAATAGGAGAAATGTGGGATCAACATATAAATCAAGTACAAAAATCAAACGAATATTCATATTTGACCTGATTGTTTATAGTTCATAATGCGTGATCAAAACCGAAAGTTTCTGTGATGACTGCCCTTGTACTGTTCACCATGTAAGAATTTATTCACTACGTAAGAATTCGTTCACCATGTAAGAACTTGTTCGTTATGCTTCAGAAGATTGGAGACTGACGAGAATTAGGCTTGAGATGGATTAATGATTGTACATTGAGCGTTGACCCCCCTATACTGAATTTTATTGTTGTTAACAACCATTTGATCAATAAATATGAGAGATGCCCTCTCAAAAAAAAAAATAGTTACTTCACTTGTTTTCTTTCTACATCTGAGGAAATCATCAAGTTTTCAAATTAGAGTTCAACTTTCACCAAATTTCTTACTATCTCTCCAGTACTTCAGACTCTCTTTCTTCCACCCTTTCACACACTGGTCCATCTGTGCTTACTGTCCCTTAATGCTCATTCACCCTTCAAGATCCTTTCTAAATATCACCAATCTTTCCCTTAGCATCCGTCATGAAAGTTTCCAGAAATATAAAATCTGAAATAATTTCTGCCATCAAAGATCATGTAATACAGTAAGAGGAAAAAGGCATGTAAACAATTAAGCATTATAAAACGTTTGACCTGAATATAAGTGGGACATTACAGCATCCATTCTCCATGTCCTATTGATTCAAAGAAAGTGCAGTCTAATAGAACTAGACAATTGAAAGTAACTCCAATTATTATGTGGTTCCCTGTGAAATTACCTAACCCCAAAGCTGTGTGGAATGAGTTGCTCCTTGAGAAATCTCTTTCAACATACTTTCTAATTTACTTATTATGTTCACTGATTTGTGTTTTGTTCACTGAGGTGTCTTAAGAATGGGAATAACTAGCTCAAATAGACAAACAGTGAATATTTGTTAAATCAATAAATTGCCATTTATACTCAATATATTCTGAGCAGGTAGAAGCTACTCCTCAGAAATCAGCACAAAAACTTTCCAAGGACCAGCCTTCAGATGCCTCTTTTCACTGGGTCACTGTTAGGATGAATCCTTTTGCCTTCTTCTGGGCAGTGTATGAAATTCTAGAAAATGAGGCAGGGAAGACTTCTGTAGCTCTCCCAGAGTTTTTGCTTCATAACACTTGATTTATACTTATGGAATAGAGCATATGGTATCATTATAATTATTCATGTGCTTATTTCCTAGTCAACTTCCCCACTGGAATACAAGACCCTCAAGATGCTTTGTTCAATTTTGTAACTCCAAGTACATACCATTGTTTGGAAAAGTAGGAGATGGTCAAGAAGCATTTGTTTAAAAAAATTGAGTGAATGAATAAGTTATATTCATTTGGGACCAAAATTTTCAAGACCTGGAGCTTTTAAATCTAGATAGATTCTCAACTTAAACATGTGGGAGCCTGTGAAAATGGGTGCAATGTAAAATGGGAATTATTACACTGTGTTTAGTACTATTAGGCTGGATTTTCTTGAGTGTCAGATATTTTTCTGAAAGGATATAAAGAGAAAGCTAAATGATGCTACTGCTAAGAAATGTTTGCTTTCTCGATCTAAATTTTAAAATACAGAAAACTCAATCTGCATATAAAACTTAACACATAGGACTCCTGTTATTTACCTGTATTGTCCAATAAGATGTGTGTGTGAATGTATGTATGTGCACATGAATATATATTTAAACGCCATGTCAAATACAAATGAATAAAATATATCTCACAGTACTTAAGGTATTAGGCACTTATTGGCTTTATAAGAACAAAAAAATTTATTTGATATTAAGAGGCAGTTTTCAGTAACACCAGAATTCTTCCTCACTCTTTCAGGCCACAAATTAAGCAAGAAAATAGAATCTCTATTCAGTCTGACTGGCTGTTTCTGAGATCCAGCACCAGCAGGGCTTTCCTTAAGCAAACAGAAAGGAGTATATAGGAATCTTCAGTTTAAAATAAAAGATATAAATTTCTGTAACAAAAGAAGTGCAGTGCAGGCAGGAATTAAGACCTGACAAGGTTAGACTATCTCAGTAACACAAAACAAACAAAGCTCTAAAAACAGAGGCAACTTTTAAAACTCATATTCACTAGTTATCAAATACCCCCTAACTCCCATTTTACACTGCACCCATCTTCACAGGCTCCCACATGTTTAAGTTGAGAATCTATCTAGACTTAAAAGGCTCCAGGTCTTCAAAATTTTGGTCCCAAATGAATATAACTTATTCATTCACTCAATTTTTTTGAACAAATGCTTCTTGACCATCTCCTATTTTTCCAAACAATGGTATATACTTGGAGTTACAAAATTGAACAAAGCATCTTGAGGGTCTTGTATTCCAGTGGGGAAGTTGACTAGGAAATAAACACATAGTCTTTTAGACTTAATCGGATGAATTCCTCTCTGGTATATTGCACTGGATTTTTTTTTTTAATTCACTCTCCCTTCTAGGCTCTCCTTTTACACTATGACTTCACAGTCACTTCTGGAACAGTATATTTCCCTGGCCTACCAATGTTGGGTTTGGCCAAACAACGTGTTTTGTGGTGGTCAAAAGGGGCAGTGTGCCTGTTCTGAAACCAGGCTTTCAGAGGTAGCCCATGTCCCACTAGCCCTTCCTACACTTCTGCCATCAGCGTGAAAAGAAGCTGCCTGGTGTTGCCAGTTGGATCAAGGAAAGTGGGAAATGCCGGGGGCTGACCTCACCCTCATCAGCAGGCTGGAGCCATGCCCAGCTGGTCCCAGCCTATCTGCAGATGTGGGGAGAGAAATACAATGATCTGAACTGTGCATTTTATCCCGGATCTTGACTCCTGAAATCTTCCATAAACTTTCCAAAATTACATTGTATTTGATTTAGCTGGATTCCTTGTCAAAGATGGGAAAGGATCTGGCTAGAGTTGGGCTGAAAGAGATGCAGCCCATGCAGATGAAAGGAATAGTTGAAAACCAGGTGACAAAAACATAACCTACCTGTGAGTGTTGATAAATATACTTGAAGGTAAAATACACTTGAAGGTCAAAGGTTTAATCAGGTGACTCAATTTAGTGTCTGAGTGAATCAGAATTCATTCTATAGTTTATAATCTGACATTGCTGAATGACTATGAGAATGCTTATTTCTTTCTGAAAAATACATCCATTGATTTTCATAACTGTACAGCTGGGGAAAATATTAGACAATTAGATTTGGTGACAATAGGGAAGAATTACTATATAGTAATTTAATGTGCTTCCTTTTTAATTCTGCAGAATACTCACCCACTGTAAGAATTCAGCATGAGAAAGCCTCTTGCAGTATTTTAGGGTGCATATGAGTTGAGGCAGAGGAAGGACAGAGGTGACAGGAAGGAAGGAAGAAAACTGAGTCAAATACCTCCCAGCTCCAGCTACCTGTGCCTCTGTCACTGCCTGACCACCATGTGGGGGTCAAGGATGAACAGCTAAGGGAAGGGAGAGGGTGGGGAAAAGAATGAGAGAGGAAGTTAGGCATGAGGGGTGCTCCAGGCAAATTAGACAAGCCTGGCATATGGTGCGAATAAGTATTTGTTGTTATTGCTTGAAATAGGTCAAAATAAAGAGAGACACTGAAGTACCCAAAACAGTAGAGTGGGATGTCTGGCTCTCTATCTCCCTGGCCTACCAGTCTATCCTCCATAGACTCCCTGGTCGATCCAGACAGCCCTGCAGGCTCCTTTCATCCAGACACCCTGTTGCTCTCTCACACTTCACTTTGGACACTTACTGGGAAGCTGGCTCAGCAGCTTCAGTGAGAGAACACACTCACTCCAAAACTGAGCTCCAGAGACTCCTCTTTCTACCAAAAGAATGTTCTCCACTGGGAACACCACTGTCAGAGTTGCTCCCTGACCTCTTTCTCTCTAAGTATTTGAGGTATTATAGCAGAAGAGGCCCTCTTTACTAGAGCCCTATCTATGCAGCTTTGATCCATCTAGGCCAGCCTTTGCATTCTCCTCTATAGTATTTTGACAGCTAGGGAAGAGAGGAGAGCTTGGGAAGGAAGTAAATGTGTTGAACAGTAGATACAGACACCTTCAGTCATGAGATCTGAGGGCAGAAATCAGGATATTGGATGTGCTCTGCCACATTTCTGTTTTAAACATTTTTTTCTCCTTAAAATTGAAGATGCATTTGCCTTATTATTTAATAATATTCAATTCTGCTACAGAACAGAAGAAAACAGATGGGCCAGACGAAGCTCATAAGATATGTAAAGCATAGATAAGTAATACAAGGCAGGTTCCACTGTAGTAGGTAGAAGAATGTTCACTGAAAGTGGCCAAAAAGCAGCTAATAACCAGGATACACTAAACAGACATAAGGCATCTAAGGCACTCAGCATTCCTGTGGTCCTAAATCTACCTCCCTGCGTGATCTCCTTTCTGGTCCCATATTTTCTGTGCCCAGAAACTCCAATGAAATCCATAGTCACTAGAGAGGCTAACTGGCAAGCTACAGCCTCAGCTATTGTCTTGACTCTACATCTTTCCTATATAGCAAACATGTATGTTGGCCAAGGGTACCTTCTGCCTGCCTGGGTTCCTTGACTAACATTAGCTCACCTTAATAACCACAGCATCAACAAGGAAAGCTGTTGAGGTTGAGGAAGATGGACAGAAAGAGAGATAAAGAGAAAAACATGAACGCTGCATGCTCTGGAATGCAGGTAGGACGGACCTTCCACCCCATGTCACCTTATTGTAAGTGTGTTACCCCTTCCCATCTTTCCCCCTTGATTCCACTGTTGGTTTTAAATGTATTCAATAAGCCAATAAATTCAAGTACCTTCATTTGGTCTGAGAGCTTTTCTGTCATTCTTGTGACCTCTTAGATACCTTGCCTGGTACTGTACTTGGAGGCTACCTTTGCATCAAAGTAATTTTCCATGCAAGGAAACCACTATTTGGCATAAGATGTGTGTGTGTGTATTTGTGTGTACCTCCTTTGTGTGGCCAACAAGAGGCTGGTTCAACATAAGCTGAACTGGTAAGTGTGGTTAAACAGGTCCTCCCCCTTTGAGTACTGATTACCACCCCACCTTCCCACTCCCACCCCCTGCCCCACACAGGCCACACACCAACAGTACTAAGGTACCTGAAACTGGCTCAGTCATGCCATATACTCTCACTCCTCAAGATCTTTCAACATAGAGCTCCTCTGCATAAAATGTCCCTCTTTGTCTACAGAAATATTGTTATATAATTGGCCTAAGGATGGTTTCTGGAAAATGGCCCCTAGTTTGTCTACTTCACAGCAGACTGGGACCCTTTAGCTCAATAGCCTGCTGTGCCAAACTCAAATGTTTACACACCCAGTTGTTTTAAGCACAGCCCTGCATTTGTAAAGACCCCATGTCACTGCTGCCCTTGGAACTCTGACCCAGAGACTCCCTTCCATGCAGCTGAGCAACGTCACCTAGACGCATACATCTCCTCTGCAATACCCCACTTCCCCAGGAGTTCTCTCGCCCTCCTCCCCTTCTGGATAGTTGCCAACACCCCATTCCACCCTATGCCCACTCACCCCATCCCAAGTCACCCCCACTTCTATCATCCCATCTCCTCCTAGCCATAGCCTCTGGATGGGCTCCTTGTGAGTGACTTCCAAACCTGCCAGAGCATTGCCCAAATAGATCTTGCTGTGCTACTTCCACCTTGAGGTCATATCTTTCCTTGATCACTCCTGAAATCCTTCAAACCTAAAAATGGCATTTGTGGATCTTAAAACTCAGGGACAAATCCCCTTCTCTGTGAAGCCCTTATTAACATCCCCAAATAATCTCTTCCTCTCTTGTGCTTCCACAGTGCAATTCCTCTATTAGAGTACTTATGCCATTGTAATATAATTGATATCTCTCCAGACTATGAGTTCTAGAGGGCATAAACAATGTCTATTTTATTTTGTATCCTCCCTGCTCTTATTAATAGGGCTTAGCACATAAGAGATGCTTAGTAAATACTTTTTTAAAATGACTGAATGTTAATTTACTATATGTAATTAATTAGTATGTACAGTGGAAGGCTAGACAGTATGAACACACTATACAATATGTAATCAGTATGGGTAGGGACAGAGTTGTCTCTACAATCAACTTATGTTTGCCCTCTGCAAATGGATCTGGACTGCTACAGCCCTCTGACAAGGGAGCTGATCCTCCACCTCACTCCTACCCTTCATCATCCACACACTCACTATTGAAAGAAAATTCTGAGCTGGGTAGATGTGGCGATTTAGTTAAGGATAGAAGAGAGTTCAACATACAGATTTTTAAAATACATTCAGGCCTGATATCTGTGAGTAGAGAACCTCAAAGAGAATATTCATCACCTGCAGGATATGACAAGAATGTAGTAAATATGGCAGTAAATATCTGCTCGATCTGGAAGTCCTAAAAGACCCCCAAGCCCCACAGAGCTTCTCCTAAACCATGGCATAGGATAAAACACACTCCAGGGAGTTCCTCACAGCATCATACATGGTATAGAATAGGAGCTCCAAACGGACACCAAGTCCTTCTTACTACCCCACGTACCATGGCACAGCACAGAAGAGTGCAGACAGCTGCACGGGACTCTGTGACAGGTGAGTCTATAACAGCTTCGCAGGGAACCACAAGCATCCACAAAAGGGGTTAAAAATGTCCCCATATTGCAAGAGTCAAGTGGATATGTCCTTGAACATGGGTGTTTCATAAGGGTTTTGTTGTCTCTGTAAGGCACCATGGAAGTTGATGTGAAGTGGACCATGTGAGCTTGAAATCAGCAGGGTTCCCCATTTTCAGGGGCCACCAGTGACACTAATACAACCTGTACATCAGCAAAAAATGCCAGCAAAGAATAGGTGATGACAAATGAAGAGTAGATACCAGCATTTCCCACCACCAAGGTAGCACGACATAAGTTGCTCCTTCGAATCTCCATCTTCCCAGAGGAGGATGAGTGGGGGAAGCTGAGTTGACTGAGAAAACCTAGAAGTGACTGACATTAAACTAAGTTGTGAAACAGTAAGTTTCTGCCACTAGATCAAATAATTGTTAACATAGAAATCAACTTCAGTTACATGAAAAGAAAGGAAGAACATATTTGATACATTTGAGTAAGTGGTTTTTAAAATCCATACCCTTTATATAAATATCAGTTACCTGCTATGTGCAAAACACTGTGCTGGGTGCTTACAGGATACAGTGCTATCAGATGCCATCCTCAAGTGAGTCTAAGTTTGGGTAAAGATGCGATACATAAAGTGACTGAGTTGCAAAGAGCACTAAACGAGTTCAAGGAAGGGAATAAATCATGTTTGACACAGTGTGTCCAGGGAAGTAGTTTCACGAAGGAGATTGGATTTGAGGGGACAAAGATGAAATTCCAGTATTTTGAGTGCCCCTTTGACAGTGTAATAAAGCATTGGAATTTATAGGGTTCAGAATTGTACAAACCTATATCAAATAATCTGTTAATTTAATTTTGATTTTTCTCAAGCGCTGTTATCTACTTGTTGATTTGATGCCATTGTGAAAGCACCATATTTGGTGCTTACACGATGAAGCATAAGTGTCAGAAATAGCATTCAAAGTCAGTGGACTCGATTGTTGGCACTATCACTTTCAGTTCAAGTGAACATTTGAACATAAAATCTTTAATGCTTTCACCTCAGCTTTTATTTGCTTCCTCTCAACTTCACCAGAAGTAACTAAGAGAACATCACATTCCTGTAGCCATGGAAGTTCTTACCACCTGATTGACACATGAAACAGGCCCAGCAGGGAAAGAGGGTTACTCTGCAAAGGCCACAGTACAAGTCAGAGACTGAGTTAGGAATAAACCAGAAAAATGCCAGCATGCAGGCTCACAAGCTTCTCAGTGGTATTAGTCATAAGAACAGAAAAAAGAAGAAAACACAAACAGTTGAGAATGTTCTCTGGAAATGATTAATGTTTAGTTGATTCCAAAACTACTTGGCTATTGAAATGAACAAGGAAAAGAGAAATAGAAACTAGAAAGTAAAGATGAAACTTCTCAGCTGTGTTCTGAGACAAGCTAAGTGCAAGATCATGAACAACTGACTGCTTTTCTGGGTCTGTTTCCTTGTTGATCTGAGGAAAATTAACTGGTTTCCAAGATCCCTTCAGCTCTAGAAGTTTAAAAGATTCTAAGCACAAATAAATAGTGGGAAAAAAACTAAAAAAAAAAAATTCTAAAAGAGGAAGAGGAAGGAGACAAGGAAATGGGTGAAAGAAAGGAGAAATCGTTTTCTTCTAACTTTAGAGTGACATGTATTGCCCATATAAATATTTTATTATAACATGTAGTTTGCTATGTTTTCTTAATCCCATGATGTACTCTTGTTGCCCCTAAGACCCAAAACCAATGCCTTGTAACCCAACTCACATTGACATAATGTGGCTAGTGGAGTAGAAAAGAACGGGGGCATTTCTTATCAAAGAGGATGTTCTATCTCAAATGAAAACTGGAGTGACAAGTTGAGTCATGCTATGTAGTATTCTTGAGAAACACAAGCAACAATTATATCAAGCCTGAATTATTTCCATTTTGTTTTTCTTGATCTGGGCATGAATTCCAACTACATTTGGTCCCAAGTACATAAATGTTGCCCTCTGTTATGTGCAAGTCTCATTTTATTCAACAAAGTGGCACATCACCACATACTGATGTATTCTCCTTTAGAAAATTCCCAATTGCTTAGAAAAGATAATAAAATACATCTTTGTTTAAAACTTCTAAAATGTTTGTGCTATCTGTGAACAACATTACTGAACCATGTATACAGATCACACAAGAATTCTTTTATTCCCCCAATGAGCAAGCAGTAATGTAGATATAAAGAATCTTGGAGCCTAGCAATATCATATTAGCCTTATACTAGTTTGCCAACTTACCATGAAGTTCCACTGGATTCATAAGTTTAAAATAGACGTACCATATTCCCCTCACACAGGAGCTCATATTCAATGACAAATTTCTAATGCAAATGAAAAATCCCAATTTACCATGAACAACTTCAAATATATTATACATACACATATTACATATTATTACATACACATACACACATATGTATATATAGGTACACAAACGCATAAATGTTCTAAAAATAAATGTGTTCTGATTATTATGCAAAAACTATAAAGGATACTAAGTTTAAATAAGGCATTATTCCCATAATCAAGGAACTTACAAACTGGTTAAAGAGATAATACTATATGATCACTTTTCCATGTAAAGTATTAATAAATGTAATAGTTAACATTTATTGACTATTCAGTATATACTAGTGACTTTTGCATAACTTTACATGTATTGAGTTATTTAACTGATACAATAACCTTATATGCTTATTGCCATTATTAAATACATTGTATAAATAAAAAAGAAGCTTAAAATAGACTGTTATATTTATAGGGTATTTTATATAAACTTCATGGTAACCACAAAGCAAAACCTACAGTAAACACCTCAAAATTAAAGAGAATGGACTCAAAGCATACCACTATGGAAAATCATCAATTCATAGAAGAAAACAGCAAAAGAGAAAGGAACAAGGAAACTATAATACAGCCAGAAACCCATAAGATGACATTAGTAAGTCTTTACCTATCAGTAATGACTATAAATGTAAGTGGGATAAATTATTCCATCAAAAGGTACAGAGTGATTGAATGGGTTAAAAAATGAGACCCAACTATATGGTTTCTAAGAGACTCACTTCAGCTTTAAGGACATATAGGCTTAAAGTGAAGGGATGGATAAAGATATTCCATAAAAGTGCAAACAAAAAGAATGCTGGAGTAGCTATACTAATATCAGAAAAAATAGATGTAAAGCCAAAAATGGTAACAAGAGATAAAGAAGGTCATTATCTATGATAAAGGAGTAATTTATCAAGAGGATATAACAGTCACAGATATATATGCACCCACCATCAAAGCACTTAAACCTATTAAGCAAATACTAATAGATCTGAAGACAGACATAGACAGCAATACAAAAATAGCAGGGAAATGTAATGCCCCACTTTCAACAATGTGTAGATCATCCACACAGAAAGTTTATAAGGAAACACTGGACTTGAACTATGCTTTACACCAAACGGGCATAATAGACTTGTACAACAGCATCAGAATACATATTCTTCTCAAGCACACCCAGAACAATCTCCAGGATAGATGATATAGTAGGTCACAAAACAGGTCTTATCAAATTCAAAAAGACTGAAATCATACCAAGTATCTTTTCTAACCACAATGGTGTAAAGCTGAAAATAAATAACAGGAGGAAACTGGAAAATTCATAAATATGTGGAAATTAAATAACATACTTCTGAACAACCAATGGTCAAGGAAGAAATCAAAAGAGAAATTATTTTTTAAATTCTCAAACAAATAAAAAATGGAAACACATCATACCAAAATATGGGATTAACAAAAACAGTTCAAGAGAGTTTATAGTGATAAATGTGAACATTAAGAAAAAGAAAGATCTCAAACAACCTAAGCTTAGCCTTAGCCCAAAGTTAGCAGAAAGAAATAATACATGTCAGACCAGAAATAAATGAAACAGCAACCAGAAAAATAATAGAAAATATCAACAAAACAAAGAGCTAGTTTTTGAAAAGATAAATAAAATTGAAAACCTTAAGCTAGACTAAGAAAAAAGAGAGAAGACTCAAATAATTAAAAAGAAAATGAAAAGGAGACATTACCACTGTTACCATAGAGCTACAAAGGGGCCTAAGAGACTACTATGGACAATTATGTGCAAAAAAAATCAGATAACCTAAAAGAAGTGGAAAAATTCCTAGAAACATACAACCTACCAAGACTTGATGAAGAGATAAAAAACTCAAACAGGACATTAACAACTAAGGAGATGGAAACAGTAACAAAAAACCTTCCAAAAAAATTTCCAAAAGAAAATCCAGAAGTGAATAGTTTCACTGGTGAATTCTACCAAACATTAAAGCAGAATGAATGTCAATCCCTCTCAAACCCTTCCAAAAACTTGAAGGGGAGGGAACACTCCCAGACTCATTTTACAAGGCCAGAATGACTCTGATTCCAAAGACAAATAAGGTACTGTTAGGAAAGGAAACTACAGACCAATCTCCCTTATGAATAAAGATGCAAAAATTCTCAACAAAATACTAGTGAGTCAAATTCAATAGCACATTAAAAGGATCATACACCATGATCAAGTGGGATTTATCCACAGGGAGCAAAGATGGTTCAACATAGACAAATCAATAAATATGATAAATTACATAAATGAAATTAAGGATAGAGTATCACATGATCAATTCAATGAATGCAGAAAAAGCAATTGACAAAATTCAACATTCTTCATGATAAAAACTCAACAAATCTGGTATAGAAGGAATGTACCTCAACATAACAAAGGTCATATATGATAAACCCACAGTTAACATCATATTGAGTGGTGAAAAGTTGAAAGCTTTCTAGCTAAGATCTAGAACAAGACAAGAGTGCTCACTGCACTTCTACTCAACAGAGTACTAGAAGTCCTAGCCAGAGAAATTAGGCAAGAAAAAGAAATAAAAGGCATCCCATTTGGAAAGGAAATAATTTTGTCTGTTTGCAGGTGATATGATCTTAGATAAAGAAAAGCCCAAAAACTCCACCAAAAAACTGTTAGAACTGAAAGTTCAGTAGGGTTGCAGGATACAACATCAACATACAAAAGCCAATGAACTGTCTGAAAAAGAAATAAAACAATCCCATTTGCAAGAGCATCAAAAACTAATAGAATGCTTTGAAATAAATTTAACCAGGCCACTGAAAGATTTGTACACTGCAAATTACATTGATGAAAGAAATTAAAGATGACACAAATAAATGAACAGATATTATTCCATGCTCATGGATTGAAAGAATATAGTTAAAATGTCCATACTATCCAAAGCCATTTATAGATTCAATACAATCCCTATCAAAATTCCAATGGCATTTTACAATAAATAGAAAAGCAATCTTAAAACTCTTATGAAACTCAAAAAGACCCCCAAATAGCCAAAAAAAAACCTTGAAAAAGAAGAACAACACTGTAAGCATAATGCTCCCTGATGTTAAACTTTATTACAAAGCTATAGTAATCAAAATAGCATTGTACTGGCATAAAAGCAGATACACAGGGCAATGGAACATAATCAAGAACCCAGAAATAAACCTATGCATATATGTTAACCTATGCATAATATTTGACAAGGGGACCAAAAATATTCAATGAAAAAAGGATAATCTCTTCAAAAAATGGTGTTGGGAAAACTGGATATCCACATGCAAAAAGAATGAAATTAGACCTTTATCTTACACCATACACACATATTAACTCAAAATTATTAAAGATTCAAATACAAGACCCAAAATGTAAGACTACTAGAAGAAAAGACTGGGAAAAAATCTCCTTAATATTGGTCTTGGCAATGATATTTTTGTATTATCACCAAAAGGCATAGGTAACAAAAGCAAAAATAAGTAAAACTACATGAAAACTGAAAAGCTTCTGCACAGCAGAAGAGAAAATTGGAAAAATAACAAGGCAACCTACAGAATGGGAGAAAATATTTGCAAACCATCTATTTGATAAGAGGACAATATCCAAAATGTACAGGAACTCTTACATCTAGCAGAAAATGAAAAACCCAATTAAAAAAATGGGCAGAAACCTAATATTTTTCCAAAGAAGACATACAAATGGCCAATAGGTACATGAAAAGATGTTCAACATCACTAATCATCAGGGAAATGCAAATCAAAACCAAATGAGGTATCACCTCACATCAGTTAGAATGGCTATTTACAAAAAAATGAGATAAATGTTGGCAAGGATGTGGAGAAAAGGAAACTCTTGTGCACTGTTGGTGGAATTGTAAATTGGTGCAGCCACTGTAGAAAACAGTATGGAGCTTCCCCCAGAAATTGAAAATAGAGCCACCATATGATCCAGAGATCCCACT
The DNA here is from genome assembly GCF_040802235.1 of Manis javanica. Taxonomy (NCBI): domain Eukaryota; kingdom Metazoa; phylum Chordata; class Mammalia; order Pholidota; family Manidae; genus Manis; species Manis javanica. Next base: position 128,967,013 of record NC_133158.1, on the reverse strand, counting down.
TTCAGGTATATATACACAGGAAATGAAATCAGGATATTGAAAAGATAGCTGCATCCCCATGTTGATTACAGCATTATTCATGATAGCCAAGACATGGAAACAACCTAACTACCTATTGAAAAATGAAGGGACAAAGAAAATATGGAATATTATTCAGCCATAAAAAAGAAGGAAATCCTGTCTTTTGCAACACTATGGATGGATCTTGAGGGCATTATGCTAAGTGAACTAAGTCATATAGAAAAATACAAATGCTGTGTGGAATCTAAAAAACCCAAACTCAGATAAATAGTAAGTAGAATTGCAGTTGCCAGAGCTGGGGGTGGGGGAAATGGGAAGATGTTGGTTAAGGGGTACAAACTTCTAGCTTTAAGATAAATAAGTTCTAGGAGTATAATGTACAGCATGGTAACTATAACAAACAATAATGTCATGCCTTATGCTGTGGGTTTTACACCAATAGTTCATGTTTGATTACTGCCTACTTTATGCACAGCCTCAATGCCTTACTTCATAGAATAAATATTATGTGTGTCAACTGCCAGGGACCTAAAATTCAGGTTGTTGTTCATTAACATATTGGAAATCAAAAATATTTTCTTAAAAGCTTCTGAGTCTCAAAAGGGAAAAAAAGAACCTATTCAATGCACAGTTCTTTTGCTTAGATCCACCTTGACCTACCTATATGACAGTTGATCCTAGAGCAGAAATCAGAGTTTATGCCACATAAACCCACTGAGATGTACAAATGAAACAGCAAAACTTCGCTATGTCTTCTGTCATTTTCAGTGCAAATCTACCATTTATTCAAAGTCAAGTATGTGGCTTGACTAAGGTTTTACTAAATCAAGTTTTTACATAGTTTTTAAGAACAAAGCAAAGAGTGAAAACATAATAGCCAGCTTCAATCGTAAAGTACTCCAAGACATTGAAATGGCAATAATTTAAATACTTTCACTTTGTGAAATAAGGTGATTAGGGAAATTGAAATTTCAATTCACTGTGAAGAGCCTAATTAGCTTTGCAGATAAGAACTAAAGGTCTGTGTGGGTCTCACCAGACTGCCCTAATCTCCCAGGCTACTCAGGCAGATCATTAAATAAATCTATCAGCAGCTGGTCTTGTTGGCCCCACAAGTGACCAGTGGCCCTGCCTGGCTAAACCAATAAATAATCAACGGGGAGATTGACACAATTCCTAGGAGTCACTATTTCATCACAACATTTCTTGCAGCCTCTGTTTCTCCTATATCTAAGAGGACTCTGCACAATTTTCTCCAGTGCTAAGCCCACCCTCTCCTTTATGGACCAACTCAAGGCCCACTTTTATACATGAAGGGGTTCATAACTGTGCCATTTCAGGGGATTCAGGATTTCTAGGATGTCTGTTTTCTGTATCTTTCACCTTGGTTCTGATCATGGGGTCCCTATCTTCTTGTATTGGCTACATTTTCACATGCATATGTTTTATTTCATAACTAGACATGGAGCAGCATAAGGCAGTGAAAGCATAGGACAGTATGAAGAGCATGGGCTGTGAAGACACACAGAGCCAAGTTCAAATCCCAACCTCACAACTGAACATTTCTTAACCTAGAGGAGCACCAGTTTTCTCTTCTATAAATAAGCCAAGAAGGGTTGTTGTGGGGAGTGGGGGAAGAAGTAATGTTAAGTACTCTGTGTAGTACCACCATACAGCATGAGCAGGTGTGCACACCTGTGCACACACAGTTGTTCTATATTAACAGCAAAGTATGCCCTTCCTGAGTCCAAGACGTTTTTGCTATAAGTTCCTGTGCATCATTAAGCTCACCTAGGACAGTGATTTGTACATTATAGGTACTCACAGCTTCGCAGCATTCTTCTTCAAGCAAATTTATTAAGAGCCTGGTTTATTAGATTCTAAGCAACATACTTAAAGGACTTCATTAGACTGTGATGCCACTTCTCATGAGGAGGTATGACTGTGAGGCCCTGGTGTTCTTTAGAGACTCTGGGGAACTTTTTTGGACTAAAATGGCAAAAACAGCATACTCTAGGTCTGTAATAGTAGAAGTAGGTTCACAACCAACACTGTTAGTTGAAAATTTCACAGACCTCAAATCCCCCTTAAAAAATATGTTGTACTTCCCATAAATCCCTGTTTCATTTATTTCCTAAAACTACTTCTCTAGAAGAAATTTAAAAGAAGTTTTTAAAATCCAGACCAAGAAATAACAGAGGGATCCTGATGGTAATTGTTCCAAGGAAAAGGGCAGCCAGTACCACCAACCTGGGCAGACTTTTAAAATCATGGTCAGGTAAGAGAGGATGACTTAGATTTCAAGTGCCAGGAAACCGATTTGAACCAAATAAAGGAGAGGAAAGGAACTTTTTATAATAAGGATTCTTAGCATTTTCATGAGATCTAACATCTGTGGAGCAGCTCAAGTCAGCTATTTAGATGCCAGCATTTATCTCCATTCCTCAAAGCTCATGGCTGCCACCCACAACATGTATCTGCTTCATTTCTCTCTCTTCCCTGTTGTTCATTCACTCACCTTCACTTTAACACTCTCTCAATTGCATTCTCTGCTTTTGTGCACATGGCAGCAAGCCAGCATTGAAGCAGCACTTGCTACTAAGCAAGTTATTAAAAATATTTCTCAGGTTTAGTCCAAACTCTTAGAACAAGATGCTAATCATCCCATTTTGATCAGATGCCAAAATCTGGAACTATGGGATGTGGCCAGGAGTCACATTATCAAAAATGGCTGTCCCATGATAACCATAGAATTGGGGACAAGTCAGAAAAAGGGGAGAGGGCCCCTAAGCAGGAGAAACAGTATTCCATGAAGTAGAGGTGGCCCCCAGGGAGTTCTCATACCTCCAGTCAGAGGCCATTTTGGTAGTTCCCTATTTGTTTGTTACTTTGTGCAAAAGAATAGCCAAAATGTCTTTACTGGTAAGTAAATCACCCCAACTGGACATCGTGGTCATATGTCCATGCAGTGATGAGGCACAGTGAAGAAGTCCTGACTCTATAAAAGCTCAGAGATCAAATGATTGATTAATGCCTAGTGATAGTTCCACAAATTGATGGTATTCCAACAGAAAGTACTCTGCAGCCAATAAGCTAATGCTTTTAGAGAAGTTGGAATGATATGCAACAATGCTCATAATAAAAATTTCAGTGAAAGAACAGGCATAAAACTTACACAGCATAATTCCAAGTTTGCAATATATTGAAAATTTTCCAACAATTCAATAGTTATAGCCGGATGTGAGGATTATGATGTTTTATTTTTCTTCTTATCATTTCTATATTGTATGGATTTAGCCAAAAATTATTTTATAGCCAGAAAATTAAGTTAAAAGGCTTTGTAAAGGGCTCATTAAAAGGTTAGACATGGGCCACTATAGGTGGGTTGCTCCATGTACACCCAGGGAGCTGTGGTTCAGGAGTCCTGCTGTTTGGTTGGGGATTTTTAAAAATATTTCCCATGATCAAATCCACAGCCAACATCATACTTAACAGAAAAAAGCTGAAAACTTTTCCTTCAAGATCAGAAACAAGACAAGGATGCCCACTCTCACCATTTTTATTCAATATAATACTGGAGGTTCTAGCCACAACAATCAGACAACACAAAGAGATAAAAGGCATCCAGATTGGTAAGGAAGAATTAAATTGTTACTGTTTGCAGCAGATTACATGAATTATACATAGAAAACCCCAAAGACTCCACCAAAAAACTATTAGAACTAATAACTGAATTCAGCAAAGTTGCAGAATATAAAATTAATACACAGAAATCTGTGGCATTCCTATATACTAACAACGAATTAGCAGAAAGAGAAATAAAGAAAACAACTCCATTTACAAATGCAACAAAAAGAATAAAATGCTTAGGAATAAACCTAACCAAAGAAGGGAAAGACCTATACTCTGAAAACTACAAGACATTCATGAGAGAACTTAAAGACGACATCAAATATGGAAATACATCCTGTGTTCATGGATAAGAAGAATTATTATTGTCAAAATGGTCATCCTGCCTAAAGCAATCTACAGATTCAATGCAATCCCTATCAAAATACCACCAGCATTCTTCAACAAACCAGAACAAATAGTTCTAAAATTCATATGGAACCACAAAAGACTCCAAATAGCCAAAGCAATCTTGAGAAGGAAGAATAAAGCTGGAGGGATTATGCTCCCTAACCTCAAACTCTACTACAAAACCATAGTAATCAAAACAATTTGGTACTGGCACAAGAACAGACCCATAAGTCAATGGAACAGAATAGAGATCCCAGATATAAACCCATGCATATATCATCAATTAATATATGATAAAGGAGCCATGGATACAAAATGGGGAAATAACAGCCTCTTCAACAACTGCTGTTGGCAAAACTGAACAGCTACATGTAAGAGAATGAAACTGGATTATTGTCTAACTCCACATACAAAAGTAAACTTGAAATGGATCAAAGACCTGAATGTAAGTCATGAAACCATAAAACTCTTAGAAGAAACATAGGCAAAAATCTTTTGAATATAAGCATGAGCAACTTTTTCCTGAACACATCTCCTTGGGCAAGGGAAACAAAAGCAAAAATGAACAAAATTTTTTAACACACAGGCACGTTAAAGCTCCTCTGAGCTTAAATTTAAATTGTCTACATTTTGACTTCAATCATTTTAAATACTGAAAGGCTTCCCCCTCTTTCATTATTTATTTTACTTGATCTGAAGTTCTGTTTTGTCTCTCTCCCCTACTAGATGAAACAATGGGACTACATCAAACTAAAAAGCTTCTGTACAGCAAAGGACACTATCAGCAGAACAAAATGTCATCATACAATATGGGAGAATATATTTGTAAATGATTTATCTGACAAGGGATTCATATCTAAAATATATGAAGAACTCACATGCCTCAACACCCAAAAAGCAAATAACCCAATTAAAAAATGGGCTGAGGATCTGAACCTACACTTCTCCAGAAACGAAATTCAGATGGCCAACAGGCACATGAAAATATGCTCCACATCGACCACAACAAGATATCATCTCGCACCCATTAGGATGACCAACATCCAAAAGACAAGAAATAACAAGTGCTGGAGAGGATGTGAAGACAAACAGCCAGGTCAGGCTCCTGCCAGGTCTAGTGGACATTTATAACTGGCCTTAACAGTTCCCTGGTCTTAATTATTCTGAGGATCAAACACATCTCTGTGGACTTAGATTAGCAGTATCAGCTTGACTTTTCACAGGAAAAATAAAACCAAAACTATAAACTTACCAATTCTGTGTGTCTGAAAATTTCAAGGGAACTCTCCAAATTTATAATCCAAGTTTGTTTTGATAATGATAGAGTCCTACACTCTGACAAAGGAGTGAACATTGAAATGATGAAGACTCTTCCTGCATGTTTACCAGGACAGATTTTCTGGCAACCTTTGTCTCCCTGATCTTTCAATCTGGAGAGCATTGGAGTGCCAGATCAATTACACTCCTCCCTGGGTGCTGAGAGCAGCTTTAAAAAATATTGTTGTCACTGTGTCAGATCAAGTGGAGAGGAACAGAAATATGACTTGGGAGTCTCAAAAGGTATTAGGCAGTAAGTTAGGTAAAAATTAAATTCTATTTGCTGGGATTCCATACACCTTGAGAGAGTAAAAATGTGCAGCTCCCTTTATTACTGCTGGATTTATGGTTCAAAATGAATACTGAATTAAGAAAAAATATCAAAACTTGGTGTTCTCAGTAGCTCTTAAATTCAAGATCCTCAGTCGTATGCTTCAGCATCCGATCTAGTCTCTGTGGCTCCAGAGTCACTCCGGAGCTAATTTGTTGCATTCATTGCTATGGAACCAATTTTTATAAGGCTACTTTCATCATACCAGTCCTCTGCTTAGAAAACCATAATGGCTTTTGGACACCCATGAAACAAATCTGAATTCTTCTGTCTAGCTCTCAAGGACCTTCAAGATCTAGCCTGACCCTGCCTGGCCCACCAGTTGCTCCAACATTCCTTCTCTTCCCAACCTGGAATGGCTCCTCATTGTCCTGCCAGCAGGTTCTGCCTTACTGCAACATCTGGCCTTTCTTTATACTGGTCCCCTCCACTCCAAGCATCACAATCCACCCTCAATGCTCAGTCAAGCCCTCTGGCATCTATAAACCTTCCTTGAGTTTTCCAGCCCACACATCTTACCCTTCTCTGAATTCCTATCACACCAATGGGCCTGACAATGAACATTCACTGAGAATCCACTACAGGCTGGACTCTGTATGTGTTATTTTGCAAATATTGTTTAATTTCATCTCTAGAAGAACCCTATTAAGACAATCACAATTATTTAGTTTCCAGTAAAGGAGATGGGATGATAATACGATTTAGTTCCTCTGAAACCATGAGCTCCACAGAATGGGTACAAGCTCGTTGCCCCCCCACCCCACCATTTGCTGCCTTATGACTGACATCCAATAAATATTTTGTTTCACTCACAAAAGATTACAGAATTTATAAGTAGAGGAGCTGAAGATCAATCTGTCTCCAAACACCATGGCTTTTGCACGCCCACAGACACAGACAGGCAGTGATAGATCATGTGGCTGAGAATTCACTAAGTACACGTTGATCATTAGCTACAACTCAGGACTAAGCACTCCTAGTCTGTGCCTTCACTGAAAGGTGCTGTAGCCAGGTGAGCAGCACGAGGAGCTTTATCACTCACTCCCCATCAACAATTTTCATAAACACACCATGTAAGTAAGAGCTCAGTGCTGGCTGTGCAAATGCCACTCAGGGCAAGCCTCCCAGCCAACATCACCCCCCCACACACACACCCCACCAACCACTCTGCCTCTCAAGCCCTTCCTACACAGAAGTCTATTATTGCTCCTATAAAATGAGGATAGCTGGGTTAGTTAAAGGAGACTCTCATGTATACATATATACTCCAACATTCCCAAATGGTTTCATGCCATGAATACAGTCTAGTTTGCTTTAAAATCTCCATCAGCTCACAGATGTGACTAAATTTGCCTCTGATATACAAAAATTTCAGAGAATTCATCTAAGATGAGACCTACTTGTTTTCATTGGCAGTAACAGTGACTAACTATGACAAACAGTGACAAAATATGTATTGCTATAGCTTTTTGCTCTTTGAGGTTCTGGACCGCTGGGTGTCCTGATAAAGGGCACAGATACTCAAATGGCTTCTGAATCATGACATTTTAGTGGTTTCCAAGTGAAATTAAGTTTAACATTAGTATCCTGTATAACCCCTCTAATCAAGGGGTAAATCAAAATCATATGCCCTGATTTTTCAACTCAACACAGAGAAGCATTGACTAAGCCGAAAGCCCAGTGTTTTAACTTAACACATCCATGAGAACTGTGGGATCCAAGAACATTTCATCTGGTTTCTTGGTTCATGAGTCCTCACTCTAATAAATAAAGGTTTTCTTATTTGAAAATAATGATTCTTGTCCAAGAAAGTTTAATAGATCAGCATTCATGAATTTGTTAATTATGCATCCTCAATTTATATAGAAGCCTTGAATTAGGCACAATAAAAGATGAAACAATATGTCAGGCTTACTTGCCCTTCTCAGCATTTGGAATTTAAGAAGGCTGTGACCATAGTTCATTAACTGATAGGACTCTGAGAGAATCAAAAACTGAGAGGTGTTCAAATGAGGAGAGAATATTCTCCTGCCCCCTTAATACATAGGGAAGTTGAAGTTTCTCTGAGCTTAAGTGTGAATTGTCTACATTTTGACTTCAATCATTTTAAATATGAAAGGTCCCCCTCTTTCCATTATTTATTCTACTTGATCTGAAGTTCTGTATTTGTCCTTCTTCCCTACTAGACTATGTGTGGTGAGATGAGATGAGGTTGATTCACCTTTGTGTTTTTGAATTCCCAGCACTCTGTTAGCACCATGTCTTGTGCGTCTTGGTTAAACCACTGGAAACTGAATTTTGGAAAATAAAAGACATGACAAGAATTTTGTCTGTTTACATAATTAGAGCCTTTATGGAGGCCTAATCTATGCTGAGCCCTAAACATATGTTAGCCTTAATCTTCACAACTCCAAAAGTTAGATTTCTTTGATAGATAGGCTTGAAGTTGAAAAGCAGACTAAGGTCATGCAGCTGTCAGTAAAACAAGGACTCGGATCCAGGAATGTCTTTCTATGGACAGCAGGCTGCATCCTTGAAATATCAATCAAGGACCGGTAGCCCCTGGTAGATGCCAGCGTGGGACTTTCTCCACACCCCTCAGGTCGAGCCTGTGATCTCCAGTGGCCCTTAGGCCCATTTTATAGAGAGCCTCTTCCGCTGCCAGCTGTGTGTCAGCCCTTGTCCCCCTAGGGTAGCACTTAGAGGTCAGTTGCTGCAAGTTCAGCTGCCTACGTTTTTAAGAAGGAAATGAAATTTGGGGATTCCCCTGCCACATGGCCCCTATAGTGCTCCATCTGTCAAGACTCAGGAGCGGATTGTGTAGACTTCAGAAATTGTCATTCATTTGACGGCTTTGCATTATTTCTTCTGGGAAAACCCATGGCCAGGCTGAAGGCATTATCGATTTCATCCTCTCCTTACCCTAAACGTCCCTGCAAAAAGCCTTATTGTCAAACCTCCCGTAGAATTGTAATTAAAAATTCATTACTAGACTATCTTTATTTACAAATCTAGAAACCATACTAACAAAACAGAACACTATTTTTTTTAATTATACCATCTTATAATGATGCCAAAACGATGTCACAGTCTAAAAAGGAAACAGCTTTATCCAAGATTTTTGCAGACATATCAATAGGGACTTTAAGTCAGGGTTGGCCTAATGCTAATAATCACATAATTCCATTCTCTGAGCTCCAGTAGAGATCTCATGAGCTTTTGTAACTTAATAATAAAAGCCACCAAAATCTCTTAGAAATCCATATGCCTCCAGTGGAACAATTTAATTGTTGCCAAGGCTACAAGGCTACCCAGTATGTTAAAATAATGAAAGCTAATGGTGGGAGACATTACTTCAAACCATTTCTGTCAAATTTTACAGGATCCTAATGATTGTCTCTATGTTTTATCCAAATAAAGAATGGTTCAGCGCACATATGTGTTAACGTTACACTCGGTGTCTTAATTACATCTCCCCTCTCCCTGAATACAGATATAAAAGAATTTAGAGTACAGTATCTCCATAATTCTCTGCAATACAAAATAAAAGGCACTGCACAATGTATGTTTTGATATAATCAAATATTTTTGATTCATTGTTTAATGCTGTGACCATATTTGCTGATTGGATGTCTCAAAGATGTTCCCAATTTTTTCATTTTCTTTGCCAAATGCACAAACTTCAAAGCACAGATTTTATGGTCTAACAGACATGGGTCCACATCTTTTCCCAGCTGAATCAAAGTCTATAAAGTTCTCAATTTCTAGGAATATCAGTTTCTTCATCCATATAATGAGGATAATTAGACTTACCTACAAGTGATACTGTGAAGAAAAAGTGAGGAAGTATAAGAAAAATGCCTTGCAAATTGTCTGGTACTTTCCAGTTTCAATAAATAGAATCTCCCTTCATACAGTGCAATGGTTCATTCCTGCATTTCTGCTTCATTTTAACATGGGAGGTTTTTTTTAAAGTGACACAAAACAAAGACATATTGATTCTCTTCTGTTTTTCTCTTTGAAATCTTCATTGTTGTGAGAAAAGATCCTGTGATGCATTCCTGTCATGTTCCTTTTCATGAAATAACTTAGGTGGGTGATTCTTTTCAGCAATAATCATGTCCAAATATGAATGAATAACTGCTATGATTCTGTTTGTTGGCAGATTTAAATAAAATGTCACATGAATATAAAATCACTTTTCACGGCTTCTTGAGTCTGCAATGAGAATTATCTTCCAAACAATTCAGGGGAGAAACGAACACATAATTACTTAAAGTTTCTACATTTTTCTTTTTTTTATTAAGGTATCATTCATATATAATCTTATAAAAGTTTCACATGAGCGACATTGTGGTTACGATATTCACCCATATTATCAAGTCCTCCGCACACAGCCCATTGCAGTCATTGTTCATCAGCATACTAAGATGCTATAGAGACACTATTAGCCTTCTGTGCTGTACTGCCTTCCCCTGACACCCTACATTATGTGTGCTAGTTATAATGTTCCTTAATCTCTTTCTTCCTCGCTCCCGAACCTCCCTCCCCAACCCCTTCTCTTTGGTAATTGCTAGTAACTTCTTGGAGTCTGTGAGTCTGCTGTTGTTTCATTTCTTCATTTTTGCTTTGTTGTTACACTCCACAAATAAGGGAAATCATTTGGTACTTGTTTTTCTCCAACTGGCTTATTTCACTGAGCATAATACACTACAGCTTCATCCATGTTGTTGCATGGTAAGATTTATTTTCTTCTTATGATTGAATAGTATTCCATTGTGTATATGTACCATGTCTTCTTTATCCATTCATCTACTGATGAACACTGAGGTTGCTTCCATATCTTGGCTATTGTAAATAGTGCTGTGATAAACATAGGGGTGCATATGTCTTCTTGAATCTGGGGTTTTGTTTTCTTTGGGTAAATTCTTAGGAGTGCAATTCCCAGGTCAACTGGTATTTCTATTTTTAGTTTTTTGAGCAATCTCCATATTGCTTTCCACAATGGTTGAACTAATTTAAATTCCTACTAACAGCGTAGGAGGGTTCCCCTTTCTCCACATCCTCACCAGCATTTGTTGTTTCTTGTCTTTTGGTTGTTGGCCATCCTAACTGGTGTGAGGTGATATCTCATTGTGGTTTTAATTTGCATTTCCCTGATGAGTAGCAATGTGGAGCATCTTTTCATGTGCCTGTTGGCCATCTAAATTTCTTCTCTGGAGAAGTGTCTGTTCAGATTCTCTGCCCATTTTTCAATCGGGTTATTTGTTTTTAGGATTTGAGGCGTGTGAGTCCTTTATATATTTTGGATGTAAACCCCTTTATTAAAATTAAAAAATATTCTCCCATACAGTAGGACACCTTTTTGTTCTACTGATGGTGTCCTTTGCTTAACAGAAGATTTTTAGTTTGATGTAATCCCATTTGTTCATTTTTGCTTTTGTTTCCCTTGCCCAAAGATATGTGTTCAGGAAAAAGTTGCTCATGTTTATAGTCAAGAGATTTTTGGCTATGTTTTCTTCTAAGAGTTTTATGGTTTAGTGACTTACATTCAGGTCTTTGATCCATTTCAAGATTACTTTTGCATATGCAGTAGACAATAATCTAGTTTCATACATGTAGCTGTCCAGTTTTCCCAACACCAGTTGTTGAAGAGGCTGTATTTTCCCATTGTATATCCATGACTCCTTTATTATATATTTAACCATATATGCATGGGTTTATATCTGAGATCTCTGTTCTGTTCCAGTGATCTATGGGTCTGTTCTTGTGCAAGTACCAAATTATTTTGATTACTATGGCTTTGTAGTAGAGCTTGAGGTTAGGGTGCATGATTCCCCCAGCTTATTTCTTCCTTCTCACAGTTTCTTTGGCTATTCAGGGTATTTTGTGATTCTATATAAATTTTAGAAATATTTTTTCTAGTTCATTGAAGAGTGCTGTTGGTATTTTGATAGGGATTGCATTGAATCTGTAGATTGCTTTAGGCAGTATGACCATTTTGACAATATTAATTCTTCCTATCCATGAGCACAGGATGTATTTCCTTTTATTGGTGTCTTCTTTAAATTATCTCATGAGGGTCTTGTAGTTTTAAGGATACAGGTCTTTCACCTTCTTGGTTTGGTTTATTCCTAGGCATTTTATTCTTTTTGATGCAATTGTAAATGGAACTGTTTTCCTGATTTCTCTTTCTTCTAGTTTATCATTAGTATATAGGAGTGCCACAGATTTCTATGTATTAATTTTGTATCTGCAACTTTGCTAAATTCAGTAATTAGTTCTAGTAGTTTTGGGGTAGATTCTTTAGTGGTTTTTATGTACAACATCATGTCATCTGCATACTGTGGCAATTTAACTTGTTCCTTGCTCATCTGGATGCCTTTTATTTCTTTGTGTTGTCTCATTTCCATGGCTAGGACCTCCAGTACTATGTTGAATAAAAGTGGGGAGAGTGAGCATCCTTGTTCACTCTTAGAGAAGAGTCTTGTTCCCGACCTTAGAGAAGAAGTTTCCAACTTTTGCTCTTATGTATGATGTTGGCTGAGGGTTTGTCAGATATGGCTTTTACTGTGTTGAGGTACTTGCTCTCTATACCCATTTTGTCGAGACTTTTTATCATGAATGGATGTTGAATTTTGTCAAATCCTTTTTTATTATCTATTGATATGCTCATGTGATTTTTGTCCTTTTTGTTGATGTGGTTTATGATGATGGAATTTTGAATACTGTACTATCTTTACAGCCCTGGAATAAATCCTCCTTGATCATGATAGATGATCTTTTTGATTCATTTTTTAATTTGGTGTGCTAATATTTTGTTGAATATTTTTGCATCTATGTTCATCAGGGATATTGATCTGTAATTTTCTATTTTTGTGGTACCTTTGCCTGGTTTTGGTGCTAGTGTGATGCTAGCCTCATAGAATGAGTTTGAAAGTGTTCCCTCCACTTCTACTTTCTGGAAAACTTTAAGGAGGATGGGTATTAAGTCTTCTTTAAATGTCTGATAAAATTTAGCAGTGAAGCCATCTGGTCTGGGAGTTTTGTTCTTGGGTAGTTTATTGATTACCAATTCAATTTCATTGCTGGTAACTGGTCTGTTCAAATTATCTGTTTCTTCCTGGGTTAGTCTTGGAAGGTTGTATTTTTCTAGAAAGCTGTCTATTTCTTCTAGGTTATCCAATTTGTTAGTGCATCATTTTTCATAATATTCTCTAATAATTCTTTGTATTTCTATGGTGTCCATAGTGATTTTTCCTTTCTCATTTCTGATTCTGTTTATGTGTGTACACTCTTTTTTTCTTGATTAGTCTCACTAGGGTTTTATCTATTTGTTTTTCTTAAAAAACCAACTCCTGGTTTCATTGATTCTATTGTTTTATTCTTCTCAGTTTTATTTATTTATGCTCTGATCTTTATTATGTCCCTCCTTCTACTGACTTTAGGCCTCATTTGTTCTTTTTTTCTAGTTTCATTAACTGTGAGTTTACAATGCTCATTTAGGATTGTTCTTCTTTCTTGAGGTAGGCCTGTATTGCTATATACTTCACTCTCAGCATGGCCTTTGCTGCACCCAACAGATTTTGCTATGTTATTGTTTTCATATATTGCTTGATCTCTTTTTATTTGGTCATTGATCCATTGATTATTTAGAAGCATATTATTAAGCTTTTGTGTGTTTGTGGACTTTTTTGTTTTCTTTCCATAGTTTATTTCTAGTTTCCTACCTTTGTGGTCTGAGAAGTTGATTGGTACAATTTCAATCATTTTGAATTTGAGGGTCTTCTTGGTGGCCCAGTATATGATGTATTCTTGAAAATGTTCCATGTACATTTGAGAAGAATGTGTATCCTTCTGCTTTTGGGTGTACAGTTCTGTAAATGTCTGTTAGGTCCATCTGTTTAAATGTGTTGTTCAGTGCCTCTGTCTCCTTACTTATTTTCTGTCTGGTTGATCTGCCCTTTTTAGTGAGTGGTGTATTGAAGTCTCCTAGAATGAATGCACTGCATTCTATTTCCCCCTTTAATTTTATTTGTTTCACATAATTAGGTTCTCCTATATTAAGTACATAGATATTTATAATGGTTATATCCTCTTGTTGGACTGATCCCTTTATCATTATGTAATGTCCTTGTCCCTTGTTACTTTCTTTGTTTTTATATCTATTTTGTCTGATACAAGTACTGCAACTACTGCTTTTTTCTCCCTATTATTTGCATGAAATATCTTTTTCCATCCCTTCACTTTTAGTCTGTGTTTGCCTCTGGGTTTGAAGTCTCTTACAGGCAGCATATAGATGGGTCTTTTTTTTTATCAATTCAGTGACTCTATGTCTTTTGATGGGTGCACGCAGACTATTTACCTTTAGGACAATTATCAATAGATATCTACTTATTGCCATTGCAGGCTTTAGATTCATGGTTACTAAAGGTTCAAGGGCAGCTGTTTTACTATCTAAGTTAACTTGCTTATAATGCTATTTCAAACACAATCTGATGATTCTTTTTTTTCCTCCCTTCTTTTTCATCCTCCTTCCCTCTATATATTAGGTGTCATATTCTGTACTCTTTCTGTATCCCTTGACTGACTTTGGGGGTACTTGATTTAATTTTGCTCTTGCTTAATAATTAATTGATCTACTTCCTTTACTGTGTTTTTATTTTATCTGGTTACAGCTATTTAGCCTTAGGAGCACTTCCATCTAGAGCAGTCCCTCCAAAATATGCTGTAGAGACAGTTTGTGAAAGGTAAATACCCTCTAGAAATTGTTAATCCCTGCTTCAAATTTAAATGATAATCTTGTCAGGTAGAATATTCTTGGTTCAAGGCCCTTCTGTTTCATTGCATTGAATATATCATGCCACTCCCTTCTGGCCTGTAAGGATTCTGCTGAGAAGTCTGATGATAGCCTGTTGGGTTTTCCTTTGTAGATGACCTTTTTTCCCCCTCTCTGGCTACTTTTAATAACTCTGTCCTTGTCCTTGATCTTTACCATTTTAATTATTATATGTCTTGGTGTTGTTTTCCTTGGGTCCCTTGTTTTGGGAGATCTGTGCACTTCCATGGCCTGAGAGACTATTTCCTTCCCCAGAGTGGGGAAGTATTCAGCAATTACTTCCTCAAAGAAACTTTCTATTCCCTTTTCTCCCTCTCCTTCTTCTGATACCCCTATAATGTAAATATTATTTCATTTGGATTTGTCACAGTTCTCTCAATATTCTTTCATTCCTACAGATTCTTTTTCTCTCTGTGCCTCACCTTCTTTGTATTCCTCTTCTCTAATTTCTATTTCATTTACCATCTCCTCTACCTCATCTAATCTGCTTTTAAATCCCTCCATTGTATGTTTGATTTCAGATATTCTATTTTTCAAAGTTTATATCTCTTTCTTGAACTCTTCCCTGCAGTCTTAAATATTTTTCAGTAGCTCTGTGAACATGTTTCTGATTTTTATTTTGAAATCTTTATCAGGAAGATTGGTGGTTTCAGTTTCATTTAGCCCTCTTTCTGGTGTTTGAGGGATTTTTGTTTGTACCAGGTTCTTTTGCCATTCCATACGTGTAATGATTCCTATAGAATAATAACTTTGTGTCAGTGGCACCCTCTACTTCCCAGAAGCTCTACTTTCTGGAGCTGCCCAGCCCCTGGAGCAATGGTGGGGGTTGCAGGTTTATGGCATCATGCCTGCCAGGAGGAACGAGTTCTTTTCTTTCCTGCTTCCCAGCCACAGTACCTGCTTCCACTACCAGGGCCAGTTGGCTGAGCACACAGAGAGGGGCCTCTATGCTGCACCCTTGTAGCTGCCATAGGTGGAGCCACCCTCTGGCTGTCCTGGTATAGTGGTTAGGGCAGCAGGTTTGTGAACTGGTGCCAACCAGGAGGAAGAAGTGTCCAGCTGTGTATTGCAGTGCAGGGCATCAGTGCTGCCAGCCTGGGGGATGGAGCATGTGGAGCTCCTGAATGCTCCCATCCTTCTGGGATGAATATGCTGGGACGATTTTGTCCATCTGTCCTTTCTCCTGAGCAGCAAGATCTGTGTAATCCTTGCCCTTTTAGCAACCCTCTCATTGTTGGGAAGTCTTTCAAAGTGCCAACCTTTCTTTTGTCCCAGTGCAGATAGTTGTGGTTACCTGCTTTGCACAAGTGGCTGGAATCTCAGTCCCTATGAGTATTCTCTCTGTCTTTGCTTTTGAACCCCTCTAATCTACAGAGCACCATGTAATGTGAATTCATTTTCCCAGAGTAGATCTCCAGGGGTGGGTTCTTAGCCCTGGGCTTCTACTCCCTTCCCACTTGGTTTCTCTTCCTCCCACCAGTGTTCCTGGGTGGGGGGAAGGCTTGGGTCCCACTTGATCATAGCTTTGCTACTTTACCTTTTTCCATGAGGTCTTCTCTTTTCCCCAGATGTAGGCCATCTGTTGTAGTCTTCTTTCCAGTCACTGTTTCAGGATTAGTAGTATTTGCTGTATTTTCATGTTATATGTAGTTTGGAGAGGAGGTTTATGCCTCACTTCTCAGGCCACCATCTTGTTTAACTCCTTCATTTTTCTAACAAGCAAAAGGTACTAATCAAAGTATTAAACATAAGATAAAAGGAACTCCATGAGTCAACTCTTAAATATCTACAATTGTATAACTGCATAGTTATGCACTGAAGAAAATCTTGCCTTCAAATTTAATAATAAGGGATAACATGGTGAACTGGAAAGAAATTGGGATTTGCTCCTGCTTCTAACATGAAGTCACTTTATTATTTGGGGGAAATTATTCATGTTACTGAGCCTCAGGATAGAGTTTATGTCAAACTAGAACAAGTGTCAGCCTGCTATAACCCTTGAGTCAAACTATGCACACTGCTTATTTTTGTAAATAAAGATTTATCAGACCACAACCATTATTTATACATTTATATACCATTCATCACACATCATCAGTGACATCTATTGCATTACAAGGGCAAAGTTGGGTAGTTGCAAGAAACCATATGGCTCACAAAGCCTAAGATATTTATTATCTAGCTCTTATAGAAATTTCCAGTTTTGAAAAATTTTAGTTTGACATTATTTTTAAGGTTTGTACCTTTTGTATTTTATATGAGAAATAACCTACCCCAAGGTCAGAAAAATTTCTCACATTTTCTTCCAGAAGTCTTAGAGTTTTAGCTTTTATACTTATTTCTATACTTCATTTCAAATTATTTTTTTTTTGTGTATAGTGAGAGTTAAGAATTGAGTTTAATTTTTTGGAATATAGATATCCAGATGTTTCAGCAACATTTGTTGAAAATAAATGGATTTCTTCTGTTTTCAGTGGACTGCTTTGGCACCTTTGTTGAAAGTTAATTGACCATATATTTGTGCTCTATGTCTCAAGTCTCCACTCTCCACTAATGTGTATGTTTTTCCATATGCCAATACTACATGGTAGTAGTGTTATTATGGTTTACATGATTATTGTGGACTTATCCTTGATAAGGAAAATCCTTGTCAAGGAAATCCTTGACATTAGGTGGGATAAGTTCTATAAATTTGCACTTTTTCAGAATTTTTGCCTATATGAGACTTCTGAGTTGTCATATAAATTTTAGAATCAGGTTGTCACATTACAAAAGTAAACTTTCTGGGATTTTAGTGAGAATTTCACTTAGCCTATAGATCAATTTAGAGAATTAACATTTTAACAATATTTATTTTTTTTATTAAGGTATTACTGATATACACTCTTATGAAGGTTTCACATGAAAAAACAATGTGGTTACTATATTTACCCATATTATCGAGTCTCCCCCATATCCCATTGCAGTCACTGTCCATCAACATCTTAACAATATTAAGCCATGAACATGATATAAATCTCCATTTATTTGTATCTTCTTTAAATTATTTTAATACTTTATGGTCTTCAGTGTGAAGATCTTTTACATATTTTGTTAAATATTTCCCTAATAATTTTATGATTTTGAATGCTATTGCGAGTGGTTTCTTTGCTTTTCATTTTCAATTAGGTCATGGCCAGTATGCAGAAAGGGTTTTGTGTCTAGTATATTGACCTTGTATCATGTGATCTTGCTTTTTTATAAATCACTTAGGATTTTCTATACACACAGTATGTCATTCTTTAATAAAGGTAAGTTTATTTCTTTCTTCCCAGTCTGAACGTGTTTTGTTTCTTTGCCTTGCCTTATTGTTCTGACTATACCTCTAGCACAATGCTAAATAGAAATGATGAGACCTGGTATTGCTCTGCTCCTGATCATAGGAGGATGACACTCAATCTTCCACCATTAAGTATGAGATCATCCCTTTATCAGGGTGAGAAAATTCTCTTCAATTCTTTGTTTGCCATGAATGTTTATCATGAATGGTTAATTTTGTCAAATGTCTTTTTCTGCATCTATTGAGTTGACCACATGGTTTCTCTTCTTTAATCTGTTAATATGGTTTACAATGATTGGTTTTTGAAATTTAACCGGTCCCTCCCTTTCCTAGGATAAACACCACTTTAACTACTGCTTTAGCTCCACTATATACACTTTAATATGTTACATTATAATTTTATTCTATTCAAAATATTTTCAAATTTTCCCTATTATTTTTTTACTTTGACCAATGGTTATTTAAAAGCATACCATTTTATTCCAAATATTTGGGGATTCTACATATGTATTACTGATACTCATTTCTAATTGAATCCCATTGAGATCAGAGAGCATAATTTCAATCCTTTTAAATTAACTGAGACTTGTTTTAATAGTCTAGCATGTAATCTTATTGAAATGTCCATGTACACTTTTGAAAAATGTGTACTCTTCTATTATACAGTGGAACAGTCTATAAATATCAGATAGGTCATGTTCAGTGATAGTATTGTTCAAATCCTGTATGTCCTTAGAGATTTTCGGTCATCTTTTATCAATTACTAGGAGAGAAGTATATTGAAGTTGCCAACTATAATTGTGAATTTGTCTCTGAGTTCTGTAAGTTTTAGTTTCACATATTTTGAAATACAATTTTTAAGTGAATGCACATTTAGGATTTCTATGTCTTAATAATGAATTGAGCTCTTTATTATTATAAACTATCTCTCTTTATACCTGATAACTTTACTTGTTTATAAATTTACTTTCATATTAATATTACCATTTCAGCTTTTCTATAATTAGGATTTATGTGATATATTTTTTTCCAATCCTCTACTTTAATCTCTACTTTATTTTTTTATTATTTTTTTTTTCTCCCTCCCTCCCTCCCTCTACTTTATTTTTATATTGGGTTTTTGTACAATCCATAGAGTTGTCTTACTTTTTGATTCAGTCTAACAATTAAAACTTTTTAATTGGAGTGTTTACACTGTTTACATTTAATGTAATTGCTGATATTATTGAATTTAAACTTACTTTCTTGCTATTGTTTTCTATTTTCCAAATCTGTTCTTTGATTCTTTATCTCTTTTCATGCACTCTTTTGGATTGAGTAATTTTAGGATGCTATTTTATCCCCCAAATTGGTTTATGAGTTATAACTCTTACATTAAGAATTTTAGTGATTAGTCTTAGATTTGCAACACTTCACCATCTGATATCAGCCACTCTTCCAGTTCTTTCTCCCACAGTCACTGCTACACTAGGGTTGAGAACAACTCAACTGTGTGATCTCTGAGGTTTCTTTAACCTCCAAAATTCTGCAATTCTATGGCTTTATGATATCTTACATGTGACCAAAATCTTTTAAATTTCAAAGAGCATCCACATCAACCATCACATTGGTCCTCATATTAATCTGTGAAGGAAGTAGATCAGGTACTATAATGCCCATTTTACAAATAAGGAAATTAACATCCAAAGAGTTAAGTAAAGTCATACAAGAGAGTCAAAATGAGCACTGGATGCCAAATATTCAGATTTCTATTCTACTACTCTATTTACAACATCAACAATATTAATTTCTTCTGAGCCCTTAGTTTTCTTGACTTCATGCTAAATGAATAGATTTTACGGAAGTATTTTTATTTGCTAAAGCTAATCACAACACATGAAGAAACTAACAGTGGCTATATACGTGTGTGTATACATATATATGTATATGAGAAAGTAATAAAGCAGTGTGAAGGTAAGGAGTGCATATAAATGAACATTTGATAATGTATTGTTAACAAATTTTCTTACATATAGTGATATATATCATATTCTCCACAGGCTTATATACATCATCCAAAGCAAACCGAGCAACAATCAAAGCTGAAGTCTGCCCTCAAGAGCTAGCCTTCCCCATTCCAAGTTAATGTCAATGATTTCCTGTAGGAATAACTTGATATCAGTACAACCTACAAGAGTTTCAGACACAAAAGACTGGCAATGTTCAAGGAAAACAGAATTTCTGGGCAGACTGACAACTCACAGATAATAGTGTTTGTGAATCAATCATTCAAAACATTACACTTCCTTAGCATGCACACAAAGTTGTAGGCAATGTCTTTAACTTAGCACACAGAATCCTACAATTTAGCTACCATTTCACTCTCAAACCACAAATATAGTCACAATTCTTACAATGGAAGGACGGCCATAAACTTTACTCCTTATGTCTTGGCTGACAGAGCATTACTGATACAAAACTCATTATTTCCCACACCACTCCTGCTCATATGTACATATATAATTAATTACATAGGGTTTGGATAACAGGTTAGCCACTGCCATCCACTGTTATCTTTTTCTTTTTCTGCTATGACAAGGTTATCTTCAACAACCATACAGATGGAACAGTCTATATTAACAAAAAATGTTAAGGTTGCAAGTTATTCAAGATTGCATCAACCCTGCCTGAAGCCATTAGCATCAAAGGAAAACAAGAAGGTTAAAAGTTGAAAATCTATTACAAACTACTCATTCAGCAGAAAAGGAAAACTGAAGTTCAGAAAGAATTTCATGACTTGCCCAACATCACACAGCCAGGTCATAGCACAGTCAGAAGTAAATTCAGATCTCCAAATTTTGAAGCAAAAGCTCAGAATATTTTTTTTAAATAATGTAAAGCTTCTAGATTCAATTTACTGCCATTACTTTAAAGAAAAAATGTCATTCTACTTATAAATGTGCTAGGCATTATAGTACTTTGAAATATCTCAAGAGATTTTACAAAATAAGCTTTAAAAGTACATGTGGTTCCATACAAATAAAGACTCTACGAATCCTACAGTTTTCTTTCATATGGAAATACAATCAAATCATCCTATTTTCATAGATAACCCTAGATACCTTTTGGATATATTTCTTCATAGCTTATGAGTCTCTTTATCTATTAAAATTTAAACCTCTATTAATCTAGGTTGCTGTTTTTGCTATTATTATTGTTGTTTTCTCTTTTTTTTGGGTGGGGGATGTCTGACAGCACGTTGTGTAGAATCTAATTAAGTATACCCAGATGACTTAGATTTTGTATTTGATTTTCCTGGTCACTAATAGATTGCATGAAAATCCAGCATTGGATTCTTACATATCAGGAAGATAGGCATAAAGAAAATATAAACAAAAGTTAAAAGACAAAATTCTCTTCAGTCACAATAAAGGTATTGGGTATTGTCTTGGCCTGGGTTCTCTGAGACAAGAATTAAGATGTTACCACTTTATGTGGAGTGCATAAGCTCAAAGTAGTGAGAGCAAAGGAATAGGAGAAGGAAGACAAGGGAAGATAAGAAACAAAAGGATGCAGTGTGTTACCATGCTGGCTACATTCCGTGGCATAATGAGAAAATAGCCAGGCATATTCTCTCAGCAAAGGTGCAGGAAGACCTGAACAGGAATAAATTCCATTTACCTACCACTTACTGATAAAATAAATTAATATCTCTATTGTCCCAAGAGAAATACAGTTCAGGAATTCTTAAGTTTGCTATTCTTTCCAATATATTTCTCAATAGGTAATAGTCACTTAGTTAATGATGATGTCATAAAGGAAAGCAACCAGACCAATAAAAATCTCAAAGAAATCCTTATGATGTTATTAGAGGAAAATTATATGATTGATTTGATATTCAAAGAAGATATCAAGGAAATTAATATTTCCTAAACTTCAACTCACAAAACTTTAGACATGAAATATGTAAGACAAAAATACCACCAAGGAAATTCAAATAGAAACCTTTCTTTTTTATCTAAAATCTTCTCTTAATTGTAACAATAAATATTCATAAGCATTGGAAAGCTTTTTAAAAATCAACCCAGTAAATATTAAATAAATGGACACTTTTGGAGTTTTCTTTGCCCAGGCTTCCTTTTCTTGAATTAGCCACCACACAAACACATCTTCAAAGAAATGGGCCTCTCAAATCTGTTTCTATCATGTGACCTCTCCCTACCACATCATAGCTGATTAGATAAAGAAAACACAACTAACATATCAGGAACTGGTCTGGAGACTGAGCTGAGCCAATCTCATTTCCTTCCCTAGGGAATTAGAATTGGTACACTGAGAAAATGGGTCAATGAGATTCAGACATCAGACTTTCTGGATTTCAGTGTATTTGAAGCCAGTCATCTTGCTGGGGAGGTCTGGCCAATTAAATAAAGTCTGTTCCACCAAGAGAGAAAGAAGTCTGAAGCCAAGGTACAGAGAGGAGTGACTGAGTCAGCTGATGAGCAGGAGGAGATGGGACGGTGCTGCATGGCTCAGGTAACTTCCCAAGTTCTGGGGTAGCCCTTTATAAATTGGGTAACCATGCAATTCATCCCCTAAGCCAGGTGTGTTAAATTTCTTAGGGCTGCCAAATTACCACAACCTGGTGGCTAAAAACAGAAACATCTTTTCTCACAGCTCTGTAAGTCTCAAGTCTGAAATAAGTATCTCTGGACCAGTATCATGGCAGTAGCAGGGCCACGCTGCCTCTGGAGACTAGAGAATCAGTTCCTGGTCTCTCTGGCTACTGGCGGCTGCCAGCTTTCCTTGGCCTGTGGCCACATGACTCCAAGCTCTGAGCCCAGACCTCCTCTGACTCTCTTTTATGAGGAGACTTGTGTTTGCATTTAAGACCATGGAGCTAATCCAGGATAATCTCACCATAGCCCTCATAATCACATTTGCAAAGGTCTTTTTTCCTTAAAAGGTAACATTTACAGAGTCTAAGGATTAAGATTTATCTGATGTTTTGGAGGGATCATTAGTCTACCTACCATGCAAGCACATCTTTGAGAGGGGAAGGATGGATTAATCTGTAATTCCTCAAGCATAAAAGATAAAACCCAGTCTTTCCCAAGCAAACTGCATATATGTTCTCCCCTAAGTCCTTATTTCACCTCTGCACTGATTATAAATGTTCTCCCTGAAACTGTCATAGCAAGCAAATACTTTGAGGTCTGTAAGAGATTGACTTCCCACCCCTGAGTCCCATAAGAGATTGCCATATCTTTCTGACATAGTCCCATTTATTCTTACAAAACTAGAGAAATTTCTGTGCTTCGTAATCAAACAATCTCTTATTGATACACAGGACAAAATTTTGAAGAGTCAAATCTCATTGCCTCTGCTACTTTTAAACATATGGTGCTACTTTTAAACAAATGAGCCCTCTTACCACCTAAGGTCATTTTTGTTGTACCTCATGCAAAGCCAACCACTATCCCATCAGAGAAAGGAGTGCAAAGGAAGAAACTGTTCTGTCACATAGCACTTTTTTTTTCAAAAATTCAGTTATCACGTACCATAGACCATCACCAATAAACAAATAAGCACATTCCAGAGTCTTTTAGGGTTCAAATGAACATATACTCTCAGGAATAACTTCAAACATTTGCACCACAAAAGATATAAGAAATCTCAGAACATACAGAAATCAAAAGAAAGCTTTTATCTATGTTACCACAGCTACTCAAATTAAAGTTATGGAATATTTTCATTACCAGCACAATTGCATATACCACTGAATGTATTATTTGAATGGTGATTAAAATGATTGCCTGTAATTCAGAGAGCCATTCAATAAAGCCTTCTCATTAAGATCATTCCGCTCCCATTAGTTTGTTTCATGTTTAGGATCATTGCAGGACAAGTAAATATCACTTCCCTGTGCCTAATATCATCCTTTATATTTGTTTGATATAAATTCCCATTTATGGCTCATCTTTTTATGCTTTCTCCCATTCTTCCCCTTGCAATTTCAAAGGTTAGGGCTCTTGAGTAATTAAGAACAACTTCACAGTACAAAATCAGTCCTATAGTTTCAGCTGTACCATTCAAAAGTTTTCCTTCATAGAAAGCCACATTACTCTAATATAGCCAAGAAATTTTCAAGGAAAAATAGAGTAGATGCTGGGTTTAAAATAAAAAAAAAAACCCTACTTTTCTTTAATATAACTTGACACTTATTTCTTAGGCCTACTCAACACCAGACACTATTTTAATACAGAGATAAAGTTTTTCCCCATGAGGCATTTACAAATTTAAGAGGAAATGGAATAATCTCAGAAAAATAAAATGCATTGAGTTGTCAAATCTCCAAAACAGGAGACAATTGTTTCTTGAGCACCAGTGACTCCTCAGTGCTTAAAACATAATAAGGACTCAACAGATAATGGCCAAATTAATGAAAGCTAAGTAATACACCATGAATAATGTCACATGACTGTTACCTTCATAATGACAGAGTGTCTATGAGAATGCAGAGGTGGGAAAAATTACATTGGGTTGGGAAGTTCAGACAGGTGGTACTAGGAAGAGAGGGGTCAAAATTGGACCCTAAAGGGCAGGTAGAATTTACAGAATAATTCAAAAGAATACAAGAGAAATATGCAAATTACATTCAACAAATGAAGGAGTGCCAAAGCCAGGGAGGGAGCATAAAATTAATGGATGCTAAGACTGGAAATACCACTTAGGGAGTTTGCAATCTTTCCAAGTACACAGAGGAGTTAGAATTTTCTTCTATTTTGCAGCAGTAAAACCATCAG
The DNA here is from genome assembly GCF_040802235.1 of Manis javanica. Taxonomy (NCBI): domain Eukaryota; kingdom Metazoa; phylum Chordata; class Mammalia; order Pholidota; family Manidae; genus Manis; species Manis javanica. The sequence goes on along the minus strand of NC_133158.1, from coordinate 128,942,381 downwards.
CTGAACTAGGAGTAGGGAGACCAGAGTTCAAGTCCCTGTTCATTCACTTATTAGATGAAGAACTTGAACTAATTCATTTAACCACACCTTATCTGCACTAAGAAAAAAATGGACTATAAAAAACACTTTTTAGAGTAAAAACAAACTATTTGAGTTATTATAACTGCACTTTTCAAAAAACATTAAATAAAAAAACAACTATGAATTACATTCTCTTAATACCTTTCTACTATGTTGTCCACAAAAGCATCCACGTATTCACTTTAAAAAAAACTCTGATGAGTATAAACTTATCATATCACATTGTTTTTAATTTGCATTTCTCTGATTAGCAATGAGATTGTTCATCTGTATTTATAGGTCCTTTTGAGCCTTGTTCTATTAAATGCCTGTTCATGTCCTTTGCCTATTTCTGTAATGTGCTATGATTTAATTGAAGGACACTTTCTATATTCTGCATAGAAAATCCTTTTCGACTTTTTCCCTTGAAAATGTTTTTTTCCAGTTTCTGGATTACTTGCTTTATAGTTCTTATAATGAAAAGAAATTCTTCATTTTAATGGAGTTAAACTTACCATTCATTTCCTTTATGGTATGTACTTTTTGCTTCCTTAAGTAATCCTTTCCTATCCCAAAGTCATAAAGGCACTTATATTTTGTACTAAAGATTTTAAAATTTACCTTCCATATTTAAATCTACCCATATATGTTTATTGTAGTATGAGGTGGATATACAAGTTGATTTTCCTACATGGCTAATTATCTTACATAATTAACATTTCATCTTTTCCCCATTGATTAGCAAAGCCAATCATGTCTTCACAGATTTCTTTATTTGCATGGATTTATGTCAGCATTCTTTAATCTCTACTGGTCTAGTTATTCAAGTCTCTGCCAGCACCACACTGTTTGAATAACTATAGCCTTACAGTAAATCTTGGTATCAGTGAAGGCAAATCTTTCAATGTTATCATTTTTTTTATTTACATATAGTTGATATACACTCTTATATTGGTTGCAAGTATACAACACAGTGGTTCAACAGTTACACACATTATTAAATCCTCATCCCAACTAATGCAATTGCTATCTGTCAATATAGGAAGATGTTACAGAATCATTGGCTATATTCTCCATGCTGTACTACCATCCCTGTGACCAACCTACATTATGATGGAGCATTTTTGTTCTCCGTTATCCCCCTCACTCTCCCCACCTACCCACCTACCTCAAACCCTTCCCAATGGTAACTACCAGTCACTTCTCAGTGCCTTTGAGTCTATTGCCATTTTTTTCATTTTGTTTTGTTTTTAAACTCCACAAATAAGTGAAATCATATGGTATTTGTCTTTCTCTACCTGACTGATTTCACTTAGCATAATACCATCCATGTTGTCTCAAATGGCAGGATTTCTTTCTTTTTATAACTGAACAATATTCCATTGTGTATATGTAACACTTCTTTATTCATTCATCTCACAAGGGACATTTTGGTTGTTTCCTTATCTTGGCTATCATAAATAATGTGGCAACAAACATAGGGGTGCATATATAGTTTCAAATCAGGGATTTTTGTTTTATGGGTAAATTCCTATAAGTGGAAATACTGGGTCAAATGGTATTTCTATGTCTAGTTTTTTGAGAACCCTCCATACTGCTTCCCACAGTGGCTGTGCCAATTCACATTCTCACCAGCAGTGTAGGAGGGCTCCCTTTTCTCCACATCCTCACCAACATTTGTTGTTTTTGTCTTTTGGAAAATGGCCATTCTGACGGTGTAAGGTGATATCTCATTGTGGGTTTGATTTGCATTTCCCTGATGATTAGTGATGTGGAGCATCTTTTCATGTACCTATTGGCCATCTGTATTTCTTCTTTGGAGAAGTGTCTGTTCAGCTCCTCTACCCATTTTTTAACTGTTTTTTTTTTTTTTTGGTGTTGAGACATATGAGTTCTTTGTACATTTTAGATGATAACCACATACCAGATAAATTGTTTACAAATATATTCTCCCATACTGTAGGTTGCCTTTTTGTTCTGTTGATGGTGTCCTTTGCTATACAGAAGCATTTTAGTTTGATATAGTTCCACTTGTTCATTTTTTATTTTTTACGTGCCCAAGGAGATATGTCCAGAAAAAATTGCTCATGCTTATGGTCAAGAGATTTCTGCCTATGTTTTCTTCTAAGAGTTTTATGGTTTCATGTCTCAAGTTCTATTAAATGCTGTTCAAAATTCACAAATGTTCAGATACATTTAAGATTCACCTCACTAATAAATATGGTATTATCACCTTCTCTCCTAGTTTATACATTTTTTTGGGGAGAGAGGATGAACCAAATTATTCAATTTAAACATAAAACCACATGTGAATAACTGGAAATTGATTTTAGTGCTTCCTTGGGCTCATATTCTGCGAATGCTTTTGCCACTCACATAGCAGACAAACAAATGCCAGATTACCTTGGTACATCTCAGCTACTTGCATGAGATCTTCCAAATAATAACTCTAAACTGAGATGAAGTATATCACCTTCAGAGACAAGAAAAGTCTTTACTTATCTTCTTATAAAGGTGATGAGTTCAATAGGTAGTAGGAAAATTTTTGAGTAAATGACACTTCAAAACTGATTCTATATTTTTGTAAAAGCTGCCCAAGGATACCCCACAGACTGAGTTGCTAAAGATACAAACTTGTGTGAATTCCTTTTCACCATGTCATTTGCATGGAAATGTATGAAGGATATTATTTGAAAACAAGACCTTGAATAAGGTTCTGGTGTACTCTAATATACATGTCAATTCTCTCAGTCCTTCTGGTATGAAATTTTTAACATGCCTCTCCAGTCATTCATGTGCCACATACTTTCTAAAGATAACACAATGAAAAGAATTACAGTTGAACACATAATTCTACTTGAATAATCAAGCTCATTTGGGAAGTCAGTTCTAATTTCTGCAGCTGGGCTGTAAAGCATTACTGGGCTCCCAGCTACAGAGCATAAATGTCAGCAGGAGAACACTTGGATAATGGGTAACATCTTCCCTTCACAGCAGCGCTCTTGGTTAAATGGAATGTTGTGCTCTGAACTAAATTACTTCAAGTCTATTTGTGAAACTCAGTTGGATACATGCTTCTTGTATAAACAATGGCTGGAGATAAATCTGCCAAAACTGGCATGATGATTTATATTTTTAGTTATGGAGAACTTTTAGACCCAGAAATGGAATCCAAGAAAAATCTGTTATTTTAGCCCCAAAACTTCCTGGATGTTTTATTGAACACATTATTATGTGCAATACATATTTTTACTATGGTCTCCTGGTAGTGCAGAAATTATACTCATTTCTCTGAACTGTCCCCTGTGACAAGTTGCTTCCAGGGCATTTCAGCTGCTACCAAGTAGAAATAGGTAACAAGGGAATTTAATTAAGTTGCCAAAACTCTTGAATATTAAAGACAACAAATAAGGCACAGTAAGGCTTTTTCTCAAGGTATCAAGACTTAAACACACTTTGAAACAGAGGAAATTCTTGTTTTTACACATTTGAGGAACAGCATAGTTGAAGAGTTCATGAGCTATAAATTAGGGAGAGTACCACCACAGCTTTACTTATGGGGAGGTAGATATACAAGGATAAAAAATTCAAAATATATGCAAATAATATTCATTTCATTTAATGGGTGAAGAAAGTATGAAAAATTATGGCAAGGAGAATTGAGATCTTCCGAATTCCAAAGACCTGTGGCATGGGATAAATCATTCTGTTCTCCTCAGATAAAACAAAAACAAAAACAAAAACAATTTTATTCCAGTGTATTTATCTCAGAGTTTCTATCATTTATGCCACCACCCTCCACCTCTAAAGCAACTTCATTAGTGATGATCCCAGAGAACTCCAACTACTGCTCAGACAGAACAGAAAATCCCATACCAGCATAAGCAAAATTTAAAGGAAGAGTTGTATGCATTTTAGAAAACTACTCTCTGTTCAGGCCCTAACAGATAGAAGAAAAAGAGAGCATTTGCTATTAGATATAAAGCACTCTGCTGGGTATGGGTAATTCTTTCAACTAAACATCCCATTTGATAGCTGGGAAAACTGAGCGAAATAAGTGCACTGGCCACTCCTCACATCCCTCCTTCCTATGATAGGTGGTGGATTTGCTGGCTCAGCACCTGTCCCAAGTTCCTTTGGAAAAAAGTTCTGTATCCCAAACTTCCTTGCAGCTAGCATTTCTACATAATATTCAACTGCCGCCAATCAGGTATTCATTCCTGTGCAAGAACTTGAGTCACTTGGAAAAAAAACACTCACTTCAGACTTTCATGACCTGGGGTAGGTTTACACAAAGCAAGTGAAGCAAGATGCAGGACACCAATTTTCCCGACCCTGATGCTGGCAAAGTTTGTGAGCTGGTGGTGTCTGTCACTGTGGTGGTAGCTGCCAGAGTAGCAGCATGGCCCGCTGACAGTGGCAGCAGGTCCGTGGTAGGCTGGTCCTATGTGGTTCTGGGAGCAGTTCAGCCAGAGCACGTTTCTCCATACCCATCAGTGAGCCTTTGAGCTCTTTACTTCTCTGAGTAAATGCTCTTTTGGTTAAACAAGCCACAGTGGATTCTGTCATGTGTATACAAGAACTCTGACTACTAATGTATATTACAAATCTATGACATATTCTAGCCTTAAACAGAAAGCAATCACTGAAATAATCTGCTAGCACCCTGAAAATTAAGAGTGGTAAGAATTAAGCTTTGTTCTTAACAAATGGTTTCCACAGCTATGCAAAAATTTCCATAAACTGGACAAAAGAGATTTCACCTCAGATACCAAGAAAATACAAGAAATCTCAAAATTATAATTATATTCCTAAATTAATTTGCAATGGAGTGGTTGTAACCCTCATTTTGTATTTGTACAGAAAAATCAGAATTCTAAGTGGCGACTGAGTTTCTAAGTCATTTCAAGAACATTACCTAAGCTTTACTGCAGTTGAAATACTACAAAACTGCCATTAAAAAAAGAAATAAAAAATTATCACATTATGAAATTAGGGATTATACAAAACAGAAACAAATTAAATATGCTGGTTCTGGAGGAGACAAATGAGTTTCATTAGACGAAGAAGGTGTAGAAATTGTTATTGAGCTTCTCAACAGAATATTAGAAGTCAAGTGCTTGAAAAGGAGCTACTTTGTTCTGTCAGGTTGCAAGAACCATCTTATACTAGGTACATTCAAAAAGCCAAGAAAATATTTGTTATGAAGTGTTTAAGTTGATGAGGTATACTCCTTTATATTCTCTGGCAAAAAAAAATATACCTTCCCAAGTTGACTTACCCTTTTATAAGGGTGTTTGAATATTAAGAAGAAATATAGCTCTCTATTTAAATAAACGCTCTTCAAGCCAAGAATGAATAACTAGATAAAAGTTACCAAAACACTTCCAAAGCAACTAAAAATCAAAGCCACTGGTCCGAAGTAAGAAAATTTTAGAAGCAAATTTTCATTCTTGCAGGAGAATTAGGACTGTGGTGATGAAAAGAATATTGGACAAGGAGTCAGTTCATGAGGATTCGGCCACGATATGGCCATTGACTAACTTGACTTCAGACAAATCACTTGATTTTTTGGAGCCCAGTTTTCTCCCGCTAAATTAGATGCTTTGATGAAGTTTTTTTCAAATATAACCTTGTATGTATATCATTATTATAAACTCCTATTCTAGCCTAAATTTCATTTACAATTTGGCCTTTTCTAAAACTGAAAAATTGTAATTTGTTCCTACAATATAATTATTTCCAATCTACTTGATTGAAATGGATTTTGACTTCAGAAGGAAGTGCTTTTATGCCTAACTCTTGACATGGAATGCAGTAAAACTTCACATCAGACTATGAATGAGCCATACACATACCAAGTTTACCCCCCAAAAATGTATTTATCACTGAATTAATGCCATGAATTAAAATTATAAGAATATGCATTTTTTTTCCAAATGCAGGGTAAACTCTGAAAGGGCTCCTTTCTTGACTTTATTGTGGATTAATGTATCTTCTCTAAAACCAGCATATCTCTCAATGCACCTGTCTTAATTTCCATGGTGCCATTTCTGTGCTTCAGCCAAACAATACTCCGTCCACTGCGCAGGCCCCTCTCTCTTACCTGCACACAGCCTAAAAGGAAATCAGAAATAGAGGACTTGATTTCTGTACTGTGCCTAACTTCTCTGTGGTTCTATTTATTCTCTGCAGAAGGCAGATTATTAATGCCAGCAGTGTACACTAAATCAAGTACATGTTAACCATGTTTTCACTTTATGTTAGCAAACAATTCACTCAACACTGACTAAAAAACTCCCATTGTCTGTTTCTTGATAGTTAGCTTTTCCAGCAATTTCTACCCATATTTGAAGTAGAAGAATGTTCATCAATACACAGTACCTTTTGCAAAATTCAGTTTGACAAAAAGATTTCAAATCCCTACCATGTGGTCCAGATCCAAGCATTGTACTAAACTTAAACTCTGGAGATATAAAGATAAAAACAATACTAAGACGCTGTCACTATTTTCACAATAGTTCTGCTGAATGAAGAGAGTAAGCCCATAAATAAAAATAATAAATCATATATATATATGCACATGTATTATCTGCTTATTATAAGTGATACAAAAGCATGTACAAAATATTGTTGCAACACCAAGGAGGGGGCACTTATTAATTCTTGCCAGGGAATCCCAGAGAAATGTCACAAGGAAGGGGACATTTGAAGAGTGAAGAAGTTATCCAGATAGAGAAGATAAAGAAACTGACGGTAGAGGAATCTACATGAGCAAAAAGAACCACAAGAGGCAACAGGTGTGGAGAGAATGGAAAGGACTAGCATGATCAAAACGAATGGTTCATGAGCAAAGTAACAAGAGGTGATCTGGATGCTGAATGTCATGCCAGGGATTGAACACCTGCCTGTAGAAAACGTATAATGAGCAAAGCTTTTTAGCCACAGTTGTTCAATGATCACCTCTGTGATTTGGAATGCTGACTCTGATGACAATTTCATGGATAAACTGGAGATAGGGTTTACAGGAGAAACATTATGGAGCTATTTTCTTAGGGGAAGATAGGAAGAGAGAAGCCAGATTCTAGAGACATGTAGAGGTAGACCTCACAGCACTTGGTGATCAGATGATTGCAGAAATGGAGGCAAAAGGAGTTAGAAAGAGGGAAGAGTCAGAAGTGATTCTAAGATATCTAGCTTGGGAAATAGAGGAAAATAAGCAGCGCTAATGGGAGCAAAAAAGTGTGCAGGTGGCCATTAGACATGGAGAGTATAAGGTGTCTTCAGTACAGCAAAGTGAATGTTCAGTTGTTTTTTAGAAAAACACGACCCAGCTTATGTGAGAGGTGGATGCTAGCTTATGAGAAAAGGTCTGGATTCACTGGTGCCTAAATAACAGTAGAGGTCCTAGGGGAGAGGTGATAACCTATGGGAAGTTTATATGGAAAGAAAAGAATAGGAATAATGACAGGCCCCTGAGTGATACCTACCTGAAAGGGCAGAGGAGAACGAAAAGCCTACAAATAAGAAGTGGTTGAAGATATTCCAGCAGACCTAGGAGGTATGGCATGAAGTGGAAGAGAACAGAGAATAACAAAACACAAAGAGCAGCGAAGACCCGTTCCAGGAAAACACGCTTGTAGTCAATTGTGCTGTTTACCAAGAAATTTCCAGAAACACATACCAAAGGGAGAAATGGAGTGCTGTAGCTATCTGGCAGGTTGTCAAGCCTGTACTAACTCTTCAGAAGCAGGACTATCAATAACTACACAAAAAGGGAATCCAGCCTAGTCAGAGACAGGGTTTGGGGAAGATTTCCTTGAGCCGGTGGTGATGGAGCTGAGGCCTAATGGAGAACTGAACGTTAGCTGTGTGAGAAAGAAATGAAACAATCTTACAAAAAGAGGTATTATTAGGTACAGATTCTCTATGGCAGGAGGAACGAGGCCCTGAAAGGAAGTGAGACTTGAGCTCTGAGCCTGAGGGGAAGAATAAACATATATAGTTGGAGAGGTGGTGGGGAACCAGCCCAAGAAGCATCCAGGAGACTATGATAATGAGAGGCAATTAAATGGTTTTAGGTAAAGAAGGGGACAAGATCAGGTTTTACATTCTGAGATGATCCAGTCAAGTGGATTAGTGGGTAAATGTCAGAGGCTCTACAAATACAAGGAATATGATTTTCAAAAATGGCAGTTTACTAAGAGTGACTCATCATAGGTGTAGGTTTGAGGCTAAATGTGTTCAGGATTTACACTTGGATTTATACTTGCTCAATAAAAAGCAGTAGGATTTTTTTTTTTAATCTTCCCCTTTATTCATCCCAGGAGACAGATCCTTGTTTGGCAAAGAGCAATTCCTGTTTAAGTTATGGAGATAAGTCATTGGCATTGGCAATTAAAAACTTCTGAAGGATCAGCAAAGTATGCCCTTGTGTCCTTTAGAATAAATGCAAACTTCTTAGCAAAGTAAACAAACTAGGAAAGGTCCTTAGTAAACTGGCTCTGCCTACTTCTCCACCCTCGCCTGTTTCTCTTCCCCCTCTTTACCTTACACTGCAGTCATACTGAACCACTTGTAGTTCCCATTCATACCGGTGTCTCTCAGTTTTGGATCTTTATTCCTGCTCTTTTTCTCTACCTGGGTAATGCTTATGCATCCCTCATTCAGGTCACAGTTTAAGAAACGCTTCTTCTGGGGAATCTTTTCTGAATCCTCAACACTGAAATAGACAAGATACCCTATATTTAACTGTTCACATGCACATTAATACTTGTTTCCAGCCTAGAAGTATGCCAAGTCCAGATGTCATTCAACTGGCAGCTGTAGAGAAGGCAGAGGAAATCTTGAGAGGCTGTGGGCAATCAGAGGTCCATGCAGGGGAAGAAAAAGTGGCCAGAAACCAGGACATCAGGAACAAATCAGGGAGTGAAATCTATTATTCTGTTAATCAGAGAAATTATAAAGGGATTATTTTGTGAACATAAAGCTCATCTATATTTTTTTAAAGCGTTTAGAAGCAAAAGTAACACAGTGGGAGACTATCACCAAGTCTCTTCCAACTTCCAACAAGAGGATTCACTAGAAATCTTTCAAATTTCTTCAAGCCAAAAACTGATTTGCAGCATAAAAGTCCAGTTGGTCATATAACTGAAGTTGTTAGATTTCAAGGAAGGTGAAATAATCTCCAAATAGAAGGAAAGTATTTTTGTTTCTAGGAGTTTCAATGAAGAGTTTTCTGAAGATAATCAAAGACTATGGAAAGAATGAAATATTGTCTCTACTTTTGTAATTCCAGGGGGGAAATTGTGGGGCAAAACACCTTTGAAACTGAAATCAGTCAAATAGAGAAATAAAGTGTAAGAAACCCATTTATTTCTTACAAGCAGTTGTCCCATCTCTCTCTTGACCAGGCTGCAGCAGAAGAGAGCTCCACCCAACCTCTTGGGTCCAGATAAACCCTTGCTCACCCATGTAATTACCTATTGATATGGAGATCACCATAATGTTCTCCACCCCTTTGAAACACCTATTGATATGCAGATACACTAAAGCCAGGTAAGAGGTTCTAGAAATATTGCAATTTTACCCACGACTCTAATGATGGAATTTGGGGAATAGAACTGTAGTTTATTCCAAAGTTTTGATAATGAGGTGGACCATGGTTTTTTCTGCCATTTCTTTCTATGATATTATTGCTTGCTTTACTTGTATGACACATCACACAAGCACATGAACTAGGAACCAACACTAACAATCGTGTTATCATTTTCAGCAAGTTCCTCACTTATTTGAAGAAATTGGGGAAAGACAGTGGAGGCAGACGCCACAGCAATTCACAGTGATGTGACCATGCAATTTATCAAGAGAGAGACAGGGACTGCTAGCAATATTAAAAAATCTGTGTCAGGACTTGGAGGATTTTACTGCAGTTACTGAGAAGTTCTAACTGTCAAACTCCCCAATAACCGAAATGTGAGGATCAACGTTTGGCCCAAATGGTATCGTTTTCACCCTGCTCTGGAAATTAAGCAGCTTTGAGCTGATAAAGCCCATAATTTAACATGTAGGGCAAATTGCTGAAGCACTTAACCACTGAGGTACTAATCTTCCTTTCCAATGTAAACTCATACTAAGTCCTGACAGCAAAATCAATTGAAGAGATTTACCCTTGAGGATAGCTTCTAAAAAGTGGTGTAATCAGGAGATAAGGGGATTGATGGGAATGCGTTATCACAGTCTTTCCCCCACACAGCAGCTGCCAAAGGCTTTCCACAGTCCTGAGCCTAGAGTTGCATTCCTCTCTAGCAGATCTCATTGAGCTCAAGGTATTTGGAGGTCAAGAAACCTTTTCCCATATTGATTTAATCTTGTCACCTGAAACACTTGAGGTCGAGCAGGTTTGCCACATTAGTTCCCAGGGGCAGCTATAGAATTACAAAAAAAAAAAAAACCCTGCTTTTTCATGTTTTACAGACTGCTTTGAGCTCCTTGCTTGATGTATTTGATGGCTGACAAATTTGCATGTGCCTTACGGCTTCTTAAAATGAACTGTCTGCTTTGAACTCAAGGGGGTTCCAGAAAGCCAGTATTTTAATCTTGTGACTTTTCCATTAAAAGCAATAACCATTTATTGCTTAAAATGATAAAAAGGTAGTTACAGCTTCATTTTCCCATTGCTACATGTTATGTCTTGAGACCCCTGCCTCCATCCGTACAACAGAATTTAGTGTGGCACACTAAGAAAAGGCAAACATATGTCAGTATGAATTTCCACTCTACAGCTACAAGCTGTGTATACTTGGGCAACAATTTAACCTCCTGAACTGTTTCCTTACCTGCATCTTTTACCACCTGCCTCCAAGGATTGTTATGGGAACTGAATGAGATAACATAAAGTACCTACCGCAGGCCATGACACAAAAGAATGAAAACACTATTTTCTTTTATTATTTTCCTAGTAGTAATGTTTAAACTGAGTGTTGAAAAACTTTGTCTCCTCTTTACCAGAGCATACTTGGAGCAATGCTAGGAAAGGACACCCACCCCAGAACTGAAATTCCCATTATTCTCTCTCTGCAAGAAAGCAACTTAACCACTACATAAATTCTTGCAAATCTTCGTCTCTAACTTTGTTGACTCATATCCCTGCACATCTCCAATTGTGTCTGCCACCATTACCCCAACTCTCCCACAAGCCAAATGGTTTTTAAAATAAATTTGTGAGAGAAGGACTTAAATGTAATTGTGAAGATTATGGTATCTACAGTTAAATTATGGCTATCCTGTAAATTTATAAATGTGTAAAGAGTGTGAGTTTTATTGGAATAAAGTTGATATACAATATTATGTTGATTTCAGATGGACAACGTAGTGACTCAACAGTTATATACATTACTAGATGCTTGCCAAAATAGGTGGTTACTCCATTATCATACCAAGATATTAAAATATTATTGGTTGTATTCTCTATGCTACATTTCCATTCTTACATCTAACTTATTTCACAACTTGCAGTTTGTACCTCTTTATCCCTTTCATCTATTTTGCCCATCTCCCTACCCCCTTCCCTATAGTAACCCATAGCCCATTGTCTATATTTGTGGGACTATTTCTTTTGTTTTTTAGATTCCATGTATAAGTGAAATCATTTGGTATTTATCTTTCTCTGCCTGGCTTATTTCATTTAGCAAGATACCCTCTTGGTTCATCCATGTTGTCAAAAAAGGCAAGATTTCCTTTTATATGGTTGAGTAATAGTCCAGAGTGTATATGTATCTCATCTTCTTTATCCTTTCACCTATTGATGGGCACTTTGGTTGCTTCCATTTCTTGGCTATTATAAATAGTGCTGTGATAAACACAGGGGTGCATATGTCTTTTTCAAACTGGGCTCCTGCATTCTTAGGGTAAATTCCCAGGAGTGGAATTCTTGGGTCAAATGGTATTTCTATTTTGAGTTTTTGGAGAAACCTCCATACTGCTTTCCACAGTGACTGCAACAAATTACATTTCCACCAACAGTGTAGGAGGCTTCCCTTCCCTCTACATCCTCACCAACACTTGATATTTCTTGTCTCTTTGATGGTAGTCATTGTGACTGCTGTGAGGTGATACCTCATTGTGGTTTTGACTTGCATTTCCCTGATGATTAGTGATATTGGCCATCTGTACGTCTTCTTTGAAAAAATGTCAATTTAGGTCCTCTGCCTACATGTTAATTGGATTTTTTTTTGATGTTCATTTGTATGAGTCCCTTATATATTTTGAACGTTAGCCCCTTATCAGATATATTATTTGCAAATGTGGTCTCCCATATGATCAATTACCTTTTTGTTTTGTTGAGGGTTTCTTTTGTTGTGCAGAAGCTTTTTAGTTTGTTGTAATCCTACTTATTGTTGCTTCTGTTTCCCTTGCCTAAGAAGATATATCCAGAAAAAAATTTCTTGTGTTGATATTCATGAAATTCTTGCCTATGTTTTTTTCTGAGTTTTATAGTTTTGTATCTTACATTAGGTCTTTCATCCATTTAGCATTTACTTTTGTGTATGGTATAAGACAGTGATCTAGTTTCACTCCCTTACATGTAGCTGTCCAGTTTTCCCAATAGCATTTATTGAAGAGACTGTCTTTTTACATTGATATTCATGTCTCCTTTGTCATATAGTGATCTTATATGTGTGAGTTTATTTCTGGGATCTCTATTCAGTTCCACTGATCTGTGGGTCTGTTCTTGTACCATATTGTTTTCATTACTGCAGTTTTTTAGTATAGCTTGAAATCACTAAGTGTGATACTCCCAAGCTTTGTTCTTCTTTCTCAAGATTGCTTTGGCTATTCAGGGTCTTTTATAACAGTATGAGTTTTCATAGAAAGTTCTTTAAGTGGTCAAATTTAATAATGTAGGAGAGAAAACCTAGAATATTCATCAGGTCTTATTGAGGGTCTGTCCCCAAACCCCTGCTAATTATATGTCAAAGAGCCTTTCCATGAGACCAGTGCTAGACACTGGGAAGCTATAGATGGTCTGGATAACTGTCTGCTACAAAGGAGGCTTCAGTTTGAAGGAGAAAGGACTCTTCCAGGAAGAAAGAATGGTGGTCAGAAGCCACTTGAATGTGAATCAGGCAGAAAAGGATAAAGGAAGTTAGGCAAGGTCCCTATTAACTTACCATCCTTTTGAGGTTAAAATATAATTAAGTTGGATTGGATTACTAGAAAATTGGCCTCTTTGAAGTCAAGCAAGCTGAAAACAGCTTAAAAATTCAGGTTAAAAATTCAGACATGAAAAAAGGCTTTGTTACCTAATCATCAAAAGCTTTGATGCCTGCTATAACATCCCAAGAAATGAAGCCTCTATTTTGGAACACCTCCAGGACTTCAAAATAAATAATATACATTCCACTTTAGATGGCTCTGACCATCAGAAAACTCTTTCGTATCTTCAGCCAAAATCTGTCTCCCTGGAAACTCTATTACTGGATAAAATGCTTCTTAAATCTTCAAAGAAAGTCTAATTATACATCCACATGACAACCTTTCAAATATTGGAAGATGGTTATCACGTCACCAAGTTTTCTCTTCTCCAGAATATTTGTACTCATTTCTTTGGCTAGATTGCTTCCATGACATGACTCAATCATATTGGTTACTCTCTTTTATATCTTTGGCTGCTCAGTCTGTCTAAAGCTTCCTAAAGTGACCCACTGGGGGCAAAGAAGGTATAAGGCTATACTCACTCTCTCTTGAGACATCTACATATATTCCTACCACCTCAAATCACAATCCTTTGTCTTTGAAAGCCTCATCACAGTATTAGTCAATCGTGTACTTACTGTCAACTGAAACCTCTGATCTTTTAGAGAACTTTTTCTTGGACACTAATAAAGGACCATATATTAGACCTGCTAAATGTTACTGTGTTGGATTCGGTCTATCCACCAGAGAGTAAAAATTTTTTGGTTAATGATTTTATTATCCACAGCTTGGATTAATAGACCTTCTATATCTTTTTCAAAGTCATTGGCAAAAATACCAAATTGACAAGGTTAAGAATAGCAACTTCCTTCCAATTAAACATAAATCCATTATTTCAATGGGATATTGAAATCAAATCTGTATGTCTCCATTTGATCCACAAATTAGGGGAAACTTGTCAAATTCCTTGATTAAATTCAGATACACAATATCATTTGGGCTGCATTTCCTTAACAAGAAATATCATTAAAAAAAAGAAATGAAGCCAGTCTAGTATGAGCTTGTATCAACCCAGTGTATGCCCCAGTGAACATTTTCCACTTCCTATAGATCACCAATCTTTGTTGAGTAAGCTGCCAGGCTGGTATTGTGGCTATGTGTAAAAATAACATTTTTCTAAATGAATATTGATATAGTTGGAGATAAAACTTCATGACACCTGATATTGTTACAATTATCTGTAAAAAAAAGGGAGGGGGAGAGTGTTGTGATAGATTAACAATACATATGGCTAGATTCTAAAAGGAATAAGTGTTGTATTTACAGAAATCAACTTTCATTTTAAAAATTTTAGGATAATTGCCTGACTTCTGTCTCCCAGTTTCCACAATTTCTCTGTAATAACAAACAGTGATTCAGTTAATTTGTTTGAATTTTCTGAGTGCTCTAAGATGTCATTCATTTGCTTCATAAAATTTGGATTCATTTGAACCGCTAATGCTCTCCCATCTCTGTATTTGTATTAAGTTTTCATTCCCCATTCCACTGTTTGCCCCATTCTTTTTTGGTATGAAGATCAAGTTGATACAAGGAAATCTACTGTGTAATGCACAAAAGTACATTTTCTTCCCAACTGTTGTTACACTGCCTCTTCCTTTATCTTTTTCTTTCTCTGAATATATTAAAGAAACTCCATTTCATTTTTATTTTCAGTGGTACATTCTGTAAATCTGAAAATACCTGAACCTTATGGACATTATTCTTACACATGTGGACCATCCTAATATATTTTCAGTTGATTTATACCCCTTTTTCTATCACTTTTGATATATCTTTCAAAATATCAGCATTCACTGGAGATCTCTTTATGCAACAATCTGAATTTCTTTCTAGAATCTACCGAACTAGTAGATGGATGGTCTGTAATACGCAGAGTCAGAATTGTATTTCTAAGAAGTTCTCAAATCTGTTGTCTTCTCTTTGATACAGCAAGGCATGAAACAACGCCTATGTTTTCCTTGATCTTTTTTGAAATCTACCCTTCTGAAGTATGTAGCCCACAGCCAGCCAGGCCAGGTTTCCTCTCAATGGTCATCACAAACTCTAAGATGTCACAAGACTTCCCCCGAAGCCTCTGCTCTTTTTCACTTTGTCAGTTTCTCCTAGATGCCAGAAATAGACAAAGAGAAATTATTTTCCTAACGGCCTGTCTTTCAAGAGATTGTTAACAACTTCTCAAAGGACCTCATGAGCTTGCAGGCATTCAGCTTCTTAGCAGGTTGAGAATTTTAGCAGATTTCTTAACTGAAAGCCCTCAATCATGACTGTGTCTTGACATAAGGTTATCTTTTGGATCTCTAGCAAAAGCACACTATCTCTTCCTTCCATTTGGCTGTGGCCCTTGAAGAACAGTTCTCCAACAATACAATTTCTGATTTCCCTTCCAATTTTCCTTAGTAGCAATCTACACCATCATGAATTTCTATACTGGTGTGGGGTACGTCTCCTTGATACACAGCTACTTCTCTTAACTCTCATCACAAAATGTTTGTATTTTGTAAATGGATACTATCACCATCTTCCAATTTTGGATCCATCTCAATAAATCTCAATAATTATTAAAGTATCTAAGCCTTTGCCTTGTACTATGTCTTGTTAATTTCTCATGTCTTGCAAAGGCATAAAAGTGTTGGAGGCCATAATTTTGGCTTTCAGTACCATTGCTAGTTCTCCACACAAATCATTGAACATCTCCTACATTCCTCATTACTAACTTCATTTTCCAAATTATAGCCTACACCAGTGTATCTGATTCTTTATCTTCTTGTCCTTCATGTTTAATTTAAAACTCAACCATATACTTCTGATCTGTATCCTCACCTTGGCCAAAATTCCACCATTCTGGGATCTTAAATTATGGCTCAATGATCTAAATTCTATTTCAGCAACACCTTCTATTGTCACCCATTTATCATTTTTTCCTCTTTCATGTATTTATTCAACAGATATCTATTGACAAAACATTTGTACAATGTGTGCTGTGGTAATAACTGGGGTTATAATGGAAAAACAGGCACTGTCCCACATCCTCTAATGAATATGTTCAAATAAATATGCAATTTTAACACTTGTCTATGGCTCCATTCCTAGACAAGTAATGACACCCGCTGGGTACCCATGTTCTTCTGTTTCTTACGGGACTTCTACATTACCACACTCTTCTCTGGTGGAAACAGTCAACCTCACATGAGTCAACAGGCTATGTCCTGAATGAGACACTAACCACTGTTGGGCATCTCTCCTTCCTTGGCCTCATCATAAGCTTACCTGCATAGACTAGGACCTAGTAATTTAAGTGATCATCTTCTGGAGTATGGGATGCTATCATTTCTTCCTAAGATCTGAATTCTCCTTTTCTACAGAAGTCCCATACACATAGAGTAACTCAAGCTAAAGCATACGTTCCTCATTTTCCCCTGTGTCAGAATCTTCCACTTGCCAGTAATATTTATATCTCATTAAACTTTCCTTCCTCTTTACTGATTATTTCTTCCATTCTGCCAGGCAATCACTCATTATCTCTAACTAGTTAGAGCTTAGAGAGCCTTTCCCCTTTATAAGAATGTAAGCTTTTAAAGGGAGAAAAAATCCCTACTCATTTTGATGCAGTCCCTTTTCCAGGCTCCACCAATACTAGCATGTATAGGCAACAAGTACATGAGGTGACCTGCTATAAGAACAGAGAGAATAGGTAGCTCACTTAATCGGTAAGGGCCTCAGGCAGGAAGTAAACATCTTGCTGGCTTAGACACACACCTCTGCCCTACTGCACAGCTTATAGATAGTTACAGGAAATAGAGCCCTTTACAGTTTCCCTTAGGACATTCCCATAAGCACCTGTAACTCATTGCCCAGAGGCTCTGGGAGCACCACCTTCTAGGAAGCCAGTAACTCAGCCCCTTTCCTCTCACTCTGTGCCTCCTTCTGTCCTCAGCTGGGGACCTAAACCATTCTCATCAGCTCAAAGATATTTCATCAGCAACACTGATCTCAAAAGGGTAAATCTACAAGATGCTCAGTGTCTCCGCCTGCCTCTTTCTGTTTACTCTGGGCCTCTTCTCAGAGCCAACACAGAAGAATGAAGGAGGAGAAAATGATAAATGGATGACAATGTAGAAGGTGTTGCCGAAATAGAATTTAGATCTTTGAGCCATAATTTAAGACCCCAGAGCTTTAAAAGTTTATAAATATAATTGGCTGCCATTATTCCTTTTAAAACATAAGAGGCAGGTAGCAGGTGATTATTTATGAGCAAATGTGGTGGGAGCCCTGAATCTTTCTCACTTGCTAGTGCCCCCACCCGCACCCAGAGAATGGAGGTGGGGCTGGCAGAAAAAGTGGGCGGATGCCCTTCTACTGCAAAGCTGCTTGGAAAATTAGAATACCATGTCAGATACCCATTTCTGAGAATGCTTTCAAACCTTGAACATTTGTGCAAATTAGCAGAGTAAAGAGGGAAATAAAAAGTTGGTATTTAGAGCCCCCCATGCCCTATAAACAAAGTGACTCCTCTCTGCTCTATTTGGGAAAGAGTCATAGACATTTTCCAAACTGAGGCATTAAGCAAGATAGTTAAAAATCTTAGTATTCACCCTAGGGAACATCTCCATTTAGAATCATAGTAGAAGCACCATTTGCCTGTATAATAACCAGGGCAGAGTCTATTGAGAATACTAGAAATTTTGCAATGTGCAAAGCTTCCAGGGGAAAAAAAATAAAAGGTGGGCAAGTTAATCAAGTTAAACTGTTCAGAATCTCTAGAAACAGTCATATAGCGAAATACACTTAAGTTTCCAGATATATATTGCATTTCTGTGGATAAAATGAAAGTTCCTGTGGCCAGGATTCTCACCTGGCCCTAGTTGACTAACTCACTGCACACCTATGGGCAATACATGGCTGCTGACTCTATATAAAATGCTCCACCCAGTGCTCTGGATCACATGGTGGCATGGCTGCAAGGCTGCAGGACAGCAGAGCAGAGGCTGGAGTGGTGGCAGTGCCAAGGACAGAGGCCCAGAGGATGGCTGTGTGGGAAGATAGGCCCAGAGGCAGAGAGACCCAGAGGCAGAGACTGGCTTGCTGCATGCAGACTTGCTTTGAGTGGGTGGGATTCTGGTGACTGACCTGCCACCGTGGAAATAAAGTTGGGTATAACCCTTTCACCCCAAGAACATTCTACTGTCATTTCTTTGGTCACACTGAATCCCTAGTGAACTTGCCTGGGCTGAAACCCATTGCCAAGACAATCTCTCTTTCATATTTTATCATATTCCCAAAATATCATCAAGATTATTTACTCCATTCAACATAAGTACAAAGTTTGACCTGTAGTTCCTATTAGAATAAAGAAAATGCTATAATAGAAAAATTATTCATAATTTCTTCACTTCAAACAAAATACTGCTTGAAAATGATCTAGTTATTAACATGCAAGGCAATGGTGAAGTCACAAAAATATTTTGCACACTAAAGGGGGAAGGTATTTTAGGTACCAAGGAAAACATTAGGAGGAAAACCCACAAACCAATAAGGATTCATCCAGCATAGATTCCATGAGAGAGAAAAAAGAAAAAGGGAGATATGATCCCCTTCCCATCTATATTAGCTTCCTGGAACTGACATAATAAGGCTGGGTGTTTTAAACACAAATTTATTTTTTTTTGCTATCTGGAGTCTATAAGTCAGCAGAGTTGGTTTCTTCTGAGGTGTGGATAAAATGAAGGTTCCTGTGACCAGGATTCTCATCTGGCCCTGGTTGGCTAGCTCACTACACACATGTGAGCAATACATTGTTACTGACTATATAAAGAGCTCCGCCCAGTGCTCTGGGTGATACAGTGGCAGGGCTGCAAGGCTGCAGGAGAGCAGAGCAGAGGCTGGAGTGGTGGCAGCACTGAGGACAGAGATTGGGACGGCTGTGTGGGCAGAAAGGCCCAGAAGCAGAGACCGGCTTGCTGCATGCAGACTCGCTCTGAGTGAACAGGATTTTAGTTTTTGACCTGCCACCATGGAAATAAAGTTAGGTATAATCCTTTAACCCCAAGAACATTCTACCATCATTTCTTTGCTCACATTGAATCCATAGTGAACTTGCTCGGGACTGAAACCCATTGGCAAGACATGAGGACTCTCTGCTAGGCTGGTAGATGTGTCTGTCTTCTCACTGTGTCTGCACATGGTCTTCCTTCTCTGTGTCCAAACTTCCTATTCTTAAAAACACACCAGTCATATTGGATTATGGCCCACCCTCATGACCTCGTTTTAACTGAATTACCTTTTTAAAGGCTCTGTCTCCAAATGCAGTCACATTCAGAGGAACTGGGGATTAGGACCTGAACATTAGATTTTGGAGAAATACAATTCAGCCCATAATACTATCCTCCAGCAGTGTTGGGATGTGGGAGGAGACCATTCTGGAGAAGAGAATCGTCTTGTAAGGTTTCAGGTTTTTGCTGTAGGACTGAGATAATACAAAGAATCAGATTGTCCAACCAGGCTTACATAAATCAGATCTCCCCAACATCAAGGTTTACTAATAATTTCAAAAATACAAGCAATCAAAAGGTACAGGTAAAGCAGGAGAGGTCTGGAACATTCCACAGGACTTCCCAGTTCCTTCCATCTAATATTGGACATGTACTATGCAGCCCAGAAGGATAGTGTGGACTCCAGTGAGGTACATGGGACCTCATAGCAAGAAACATTTATAATATGAAAAGCCTCCATCTTATACCTACCTAACAGGACATTTTCCAGGGTGCCATGCCCCATAAATGACCCTAAATTTGGTCACCATAAGCAGTTTTAAAAGAGAAACATAGATAAGGATTCTCTTCCTTGTAAACATCATTAATTTATTTACTAGAAGATTCAGCTATCCGCATGTTTACAGGAACATTAGACCAACCCTTCTTCCTTGCTGCTTTCCCCAGGAGCTTCCTCCCAGTCATCGGAAGAGAAATGGATCCCGGCAGCTGCTTTAACTTCCTCCCCAGGGATCCAGTGCAGTGCCAATTCATCCTCCATTGCTCTACACAATCTTCAGCATGTTATAAATTGCTCACTCATGTCAAAAATAAATTTTATGGAACATTTCATTGGGTAAAAGCAAGTTAGTTATCACTGTGTGAAATAAGTACATATTCAGTTAGGAATATAGTTTACTAAGTGGCCATATATAAAGAGCATTGTTACTCCTTTTCATATATATGAATGACATTTCATACATATACAGAAATGTCTCATTCACCCCACTGAAGAATCTATCTTGCAGTAGACACCAATTGAGTTCTGCATCCAACACCTCCAATTCTGGTAACTCCTTCCCCTTTCCAAGCCGTTTACATGATACCCATAGTAGCACACCCTGGCCCCCACTCCTCAATAGAGCCCAGCCCCCAGCCAACTTAATTAATCTAAATGTAGACACCTGATCCTAGCTGATGCAGAACCCCCCACCCCCAAGAAAGCAATTACAGATTGATGCTCTCTAGAATTCAATAATTGTCCACAGCTACTTTTCTGCTACATACAAGAAAGCCAGTTCTGTAACAAAAGAAATCAGATGCACTGGGAGGAAGACAGATGAGAAATGGAGAGAGCCCTGATGGCATGCCAATCCCAGCTTCTAGGCCAACCTGGGTGCACATCTGCCCATGTGCCTCTATCCTAAAAATAAATTTCTCCTCTTGAAAAAATTTCTATTGCTTTTGACCAAAAGAATCCTAACATGTCTCTCTACTTCTGTGTTCAAATTCTGGCATTGCCATTTACTGATTGTGTGACCTTAAATTATTTATTCCCTCCAAGTTGAAGAATTTTTATTCACAAAATAGGGACAATACCACTTACCTTACAAGTTTGTCTTGTAAATTAAATATTAAAATCTTATAGACGAGGCTATGTACCCTACACTTAGCAGATGTTAATGGAGGCTGACTCCTCCGGCTGCCACTCTGTGGACTCACCGCGGTGTTGATCCTGAGGCCACACTTTGCCCTGCTGCCCCCAGCCAATGGGAGCTACTAGAGCTGGTCCATGACTGGAAGTGTCTAAAGAGGACTCTTCCAACCAGGCGTGGTTCAAGGACATTCCCATCAGCCTGGTCAAAACTCTCTCAGAAATACACTGCCGTCTGAGACTCTCACTACAAATCCTTCCTCTCCTCTCTGCCTTCATGGGACCTAAACCTGCATCATGCCTGAAGCATCTACCCACTAACTCCTGTTCCTTCCCCTTTCAACCTTCACTGACACCTCCTCAAAAACTCTCAGTCACATATGATCTCATGTTGACATCAGCTTCTCAAAGGACCTGACTGTCACAATGAGAAGATATGAGTACTTAATCTACCAATAAAGCACTCACACTGTGAATTCACAGTACGGCCTGCACCGTAGCTGCCACTCCTCACTGTTCCTGGCTCTAGGTATCTGGCTAAGCCAGACATGATCTCACGCTTCTCTGTGAGATACTGCACATTAACTATTAATTGACCTGAGCTGGTATATTTATGGGACTGATCTGACATTAACTTCCAAATTCTAATAACTAAGGAATTTATGGAACCCATGACCAGTAATGACTAAGGAAAATATCTCTGCCTTGCTTCTTTCTGGATTCTTTTTAGTTTCCTTTGTTTCACAGCTGTGTCCTTCACTAAACTCCTCCTTTGCCCCAGGATGTTGTAACCCCCAAACTAGTCTGCTCTAAATCTGTATAGTACAATTATTAAAACTTACGGAGTTTTCAGACTTTAGTTTTTATGTGGCATCTGAATTGTAGACTTCAGTGTAACTTCTAACATCCCACTAAAAATACAAGTGAAATTAAAGAAATAAAAATACCTAACACATAAAATGTAAGAATGTTGGTCAATTTATTGCTAATCTGAAAAGAATTTGCATAAACTATAAGACCTGTTGAATAAAATTCAGAATCAAAACTAATGGGAAAATACAAAGTTTAATACTGAACTAAACTAAACTACTCTTGACAAAGACAAAGGCAGGGAGATACTCTTCCCCTCCCACACTCTCTGCCTGCTCAGTGGCTGAAGGTCCTAGGGTCCAAATCAGTTGAGGAGCAATCCATGGATACTACTACTGAGGTGGCCACTATACTAGGTCCTCCCTTAGTTGATATCTACCTTCCCACATTCTACAGGGAACACACTTCAAAAGCCAACACATATCATCATCATGATGCCATACGGTGACCTGGAAAGAGAATCCCCAGTGCAGAAATAAGAACAGAGCTAGGAAGTATGAGCAATGGCTAGCAGGGCTTTGCGATTTTCATTCCTACATTCTTCCAATTGTCACAAGTCAGCTGCTGAGGGATGTCCTACCTCCATCAGAATAGATGCATAAGTTAAATGTGTACCAAACAATATCCATGGGACTGGGAATGAACATAGCAATCTGCTTTCCATAGATTTCAGAACAGTGTTTAACAAGACTCAACTGGACTAAGCATGTGGCCAAAGCTGATACACCTTCTCTGCTGGCAAATACTGAGCTTGCAATGGTTTCTTTTGATTCACTCATAAGGAAACAAAAATCCATAAGAACCATAGGGAAAAAATACTGGAGTTCATCAGACCACCATCCTGAGCAAGTAGAAGATACACATACCTCTGAAAGTGACACACTGGAGGAGACCCAAAATAAAATTGAGGATACTATTGGTATTCTCAATATCAAAATAGATACACAGTGTAAACAGCAGCTGAGATATAAAACAAACCAAAAAATGAAAATGAAATTGGGTAAAAAGAATAGTTGTAGGATAATACTAAACTATAAAAGCCTTCATTAAGGATTAAAACATATATGTGTTCATAACAATGTATAATATCATTTCATAAGTATAAAAGCTTGTATGTCAGTAATATATACATCAATTTTAAGACAGTGATTATCTCCTGGGGAAGAGGACAGAAGGACCCATCAGGAATGAGCAAGGAGGGCCTCACCAACAACTAGAAAAGTGTGTGTGTGTGTGTGTGTGTGTGTGTGTGTGTGTGTGTGTGTGTGTGTGTGTGTGTGTGTGTGTGTGTGTAAAGCAAACAGGGCAAAAATGTTCCGTTGTTTAACCTTGATGGAGGCTGCATGTATGTTGCCTAGATTATTGCCATGATTTTCTATATATTTGAAATGTTTTGTAATTTAGAAAACTTTTAATAAGTAACAGATAAGACTGTAAAATAGAAGTTAACTTTATGCTGTTGATAGACCTAATAAGTAAACTGGCACTACCAGTTTAAAATCAACCAGATTTATCAGGCAAATGTAGCAATTTTCATTGCAGACAAAGTAGAACTCAAAGTGAAAAAGAATTAAATGGGAAGACAATAGTTTAATATTAACAGAAACTACACAATTAAAATATCCTGAAAAATATAACATTCAAACCTGGTCTGTAAAAACACAAGTGGAACAAAATGACATATAATATAGCCAGCATTTATTAATTAGGTTTCACTATATATCAAAATTGTGCCCAGATGTCACATAGATTATCTCATTTAATACTCACAGCAATTGAATGAAGCCATGCACTATCACCAATTTTTTTTTTTCCAGATAGTGAAACTGAGGCTGACAGCCACTGAGGCAGGAATTTGCAAACCTGAGATTTAGACCCAACCTGTCTGATTCAGAACCCCTACTTCCACAATTATGGATCTCAGTCCCTTTTGACTTTTTTTATTGTGTTGCAGTGTGTCAACTTGTGTACCTTATGGAAAACTTATCTTTTTAAGAGTCAATATAACACATGCAAGTTAATCCTAAATCAATTTACAAAGAAAATAGAAAAACTAAAACAAAAATTGTAACGTACTTTTCAGACTATAATCAACTAATAATAACAAAGTAACAATAATTAATATAGCAGTCCACATATTTAGAAATTTTAAAACACCTTACTAAACTATTTGGCTATATATCAAAAGAGCAATTTAAAAAATACGTAAAAAGCACTGAAAATGAGAACTCAATATATGAAAATTAATGTGTTTTTGCCCAAGTTATATTCTAAGGTAATCTATAAACAAATAATTTACATTTTTGTTATTTTCTTTTCACAATAACATGGATCTGATTTGCAATTGTATTAAACCATTTATATATTATTAAGAAAATTTAAGAATTAAGCCAACAAACTTAAGGATAGAAAAAGGAGGGATAAAAAAAAATTAAGACAACTTTACTAAACTTAATAATCACCACAATTGAATAAGTCAAAAATTAGTTCTTCAGTAAACAATTTAGGTAAACACTTCTTTTAAAAATCTTATGTTAAAGGAGGAAAACAGATTCAACCTATTAATATAAAATATATATATAAGTACAGATAGTGAAAAGAATTGTGAGACTTGGTTTTCATAATTTTAAAGAAAATCTCAAATGAAATGGATATTTTAGGACACTATCCAACTAAAATCAAGAAGACATTATTGTGAAGAATAAGCATGAAATAAACTGAAACTTTTTCAACACAGTACCTCCAAAAGACTACAGTGTCTAAAGGTTCACCATTGACTTTTTTCAAATATTTAAGAAATTATTCATTTCCACATTACTAACCCTCTCAAAGCCTTAAAAACCTATTATAGCCACAAAATGCCCTTTATAAAACTAACATAACCCAGTTTTTATAAACTGTCCAAGAACATACCCATTCTATAAAGAAAATTTATTTGTAAATATAGATGTAAAATTTCAAAATAAACCCGTCTATGTCTGACAGCAAACATCTACTTGATGATATAAGATTTTTCTCTCATAAGAGAAAAGATGACTTTCTATTTTGAAATGTATTAGCATAATGTATTAATAGATTCAGTAAGAACCTCCAGATAATGATCTGTTGGTTTACAAACCGGCCCCATGCACTGAAGGCAAGCAGAGAGCAAAGAGAAAGTCAAGCCACTCCAGATTGCTAGGAACTCACGAGGCTTGTCTCCAGCCGCTGCAAACTGAGTACATCTCCATACCCGCTCTCCAGAATCTTGTTCATATAGAAGCTTTAACTGGGTTTTGCTGCGAATACCTTCCACATGGGCTGAACATTTCCAGGTGGTCTCAATAGCCCATTGCTCTCTCAAGGTTGCATCCTCAGGGCAGCATCTAGGGCAGATAAGGCAAGCTCTGCTTTCCAAGCACAGGGGAAAGCATGAGGAGCCTCGAATTGCTGAGAACCAGCTGGAGGATCAATAGGCGATCACGTCCTTTTGATGACCTCCTGCACCACTCACCCCTCATGACTGGCTCTACAATCTTGCAGAACCTCCTCTTCTGCAGTGTGCCCTGAGCCGTCTGCAAGGGGTTTCCTTAGCGTGGAGGTGGCTCATTTGATGGCTAACAGGCTGCACTGGAGGCAGATGCCCCAGCAACAACATAGGCACATGCAAAAGAAACACAGACTGAGATAATGATTCACAGGGTAAGTAACAATTTTTCCACTGAAAGCCCCATGATATAAACCACTGGTTTACTAAGTTCCCTAGACTGGGGTCAGATCACTCAGGAACACTTGTGTCCCCATGTGATTTAATAAAGATGACACATTAGCAGACTCATCAGGAATGAGTGCAAAGCATTCTGCATGGATGATGGCACACGTGTCTCCTTGCGGCAATAATAACGTCCAAGGCCATCCTGTTTCAGAGGACAGCTTTTCTTATTAGAAACAGTTCAGAGTTCAGTAAGGACAGGCTTTGCTGGCTATCATCTAAGGCTTGCGGGGTGAATTTAGTAAAGGCTTCTCTGTGTTTCAACGTCCTCCAGGCCCAGAAAGGGAACAAACACAGCTGTCAGATGGCCATATCAGTGCAAAACAACACGCGCACCTGGCCTTGAGGAGAGGGAAATGGGCAATCATCGTTACTGTGGGCAGATTCTCCCCTGAGCCCAGGGAAAGCCAGGCAGTAGCCCAGCCTCCCAGGTTGAAGTCACAGTCAAAGATCCTTGTCACACAACCAGTGGGCCCGGTTCAGGCTGCCCCTTCAACATCTGGGCAGCACGACCAGTCAGTGCCAAAGCAGTCACTGTCCCTTAATGTGACAGAATGCCTGCCCAGTCCCGGTAGTATCCATCCCACATTCCCAGTACTGTTGGATTGGTTCTGTTTAGAGTGACTTTTCTGTCCTAACGCTGAGGGCCCTGGGTGCTCAAAGGCCCATAACTTGGGGTAACCCACATAAACCCATCCCCAACCTGAGCGTGGCTGCCCATGGCTCTGATGGTGGTATTTTTAGGACCCTGTGTCCCGTTGGCAGTTTGATGGCTGCCTGTGTCCTTTAATTGACAGAGAAGGGATACCCATGCCCAGTGTTTGTGATGGCGTGTGCCAACGGCCAGGTTTGGGGAGCAGGACTGGTGATGTCAGACAGTGAGGAGGACACGTCTTATCTTGCTCTTGCTGAACATGCCGATCAGGGCCCCCCAGTCCCCTCCCTGGAGCTGGGATGCCCACCACGGCAATCCCACCAAGCCTGCGATGGGCAGCTGCCCACATCCTCAACAGCTGGACTGATTCCTGGGCCAGGCATATGAGCGGGCACACTGCAGAAAGGCATTTCCATCAAGTGCCCATCCTGTGACCAGACACCACAGCAGTAGCCAAAGTCTAAGGTCAAAAAGACAGGTATTTAGTAGGAACTTTTACAGGAAGGTCTCCCCTTTCTATAAAAATTACACCTGTGGCCTGATCCTTAGATGCTGATGTGAATGTGCCCTTAGGAACCTGACCTGGTTGTGCATACCGCGTGTGCTGGCTGGAGGAGGCAGCATCGTCAGGCATGAGGGGATGGGCTGGGATGGGATATGCCAGACCAGGTCCCCACCTATTCCCCTCTTGCAGTGACACATGTCCCATTCCAGGCAGAGTGTGCTTCACAGGCCCAGCTTGCAGAAGGACAATGGCATCCCAGTGGAGAGTGATTAGTGCCCTCACTGAAGGTGCAAAGTCACTCACCCATTCTGGGAGGATCCCATTGCAAATTCTAGGACATGATGCCTTTCCCAGACTGAAGGGGCTTGGTGTTCTCAACAGCAGAGCACACTGACCCATGGTAAGATCTAAGACAGTTTCCTGTGATTTCCATGCCTTTACAGTGAGTGTTGAATGTCTCAGCAGGGGTCCCCAGTCTGGCATATGGGTCAACAGGCCCCACTGGTTGATGATTCAAATATACTAAATCCTGGGACACTACTTTAGTCCACCTGGCCAAGATAGTTGTACCTGTTAGTAATTCAATCTGCTGTTTTAATATTCCATTTTTTCCTTTTCAGACCCTGCTGCTTGCAGGCTATAGGGAAAATGGATCTCCATTTGATGCCATGTTCTTCTGCCCCACCCTGCACATCATGACCTTTGAAATGTTCCTCCCCATCACTGTCTATTCAGTAAGGATATCCATACATGGTGCTCAGCTTCTCTAACCCCGTAATGCTGGTCTGTGCAGTGGCAGGGGAAAGCTTGGGTTAGGCCAGACAGTGTCCATAAAACCCAGGCAATCTATATTGTTTGACAGTTACCACTCTTCAGGAGGACAGCAGGCTTACTGGTTCCCAGCTGGTGTTTCTCCTCAGCACTAGTTTGATTACTCTGACTCAGAGGCAGAACTTACCAGTGGGGGTCTGCAGAGTTTGACATTGTAGAATATCAATGCCCAATATGCTCTCTGATGTTGCAGAGATAAAAATCTTAAATTCCTAGGGTGGAGAATGCCCAGTTTACAGTGCCAAAGGAACTTTTCTGACTATAACTGTTTACCCTCCATAACCATCAGTGGCTCTAAGGGGGTCAGAAAACTTCTGAGGGTTACCACATATTAGAGTACATTCTGCCCCAGTATCAGCCAGAGCCATCACCTTAATTTATTTCTGCAACATGAAGCCTCTAATCACCTCCAAATGGCCCTCCCTGGAGGCAATCTTGTCCTGCATTCTATATACAGGTCATGGGAGGCCCTCAGCCCTAACAGGGCTCTATCCCTTAGGTCTCTGCTGGAGCAGGTGGGGCGTCAGGGATGATAGGGTTAGGTGAGGCAGGTCTGAACTATTTAATGTTCAGGTTTTAAGGCTTTCCATATGTCAATCAGCACAGCATTCAGGTGGGGGACCTGGCAGCAGTGAGGCCAAACCACATTCGCTTCTGTGTTACTTTCACTAGACGCTTTACAGCCAATTGGGATAGTCTTCTGGCTTTTCCAGCTCCCTTTCTGTCTCAGGTCTTTCCCACAACCCATACCCATTCCCACGATTTGTCAGTCTCCCCCAGATCGGCCATGGATTGCCCAACATCATCAATATCTTGTCCCACGACAGGACTCAGCATGGATGTCAGTGTCCCACACACTCCCAGGGGCTGGGGCGGACTGGAGTTCCTTGGCTCTCATTCCTGCAGTGAATGTGGACCCATCAGGGCCTTCAGAGACGGAGGTACTGATGGCCTGTTTCATTCCCAACTCTGGAAGAATTTGTTGTACCTCCTTTGTAGATTTCCATGCACAGGAGATCCCCTCATAGACCAAACCCCTTGCAGGCTACTTCGATACTTTTCCTGGCCTTTTGCTGGAACTTGGCAGCTATGTCAGTAAATTCAGTGGGAATATATTCTCTCTTCCTCACCTGGGGGCTGCCCTGCCGGCTGTGTCCTTGGGGTTGCTTTAAGAGCAGGTAAGGCAAGAGGAACAACAGGACATGTTACAAAGACAGGAGAGTGGGGAGGAGCCACCGACTGCCAAGGAGCAGCTCAAGACTCAACCAGTGGTCACATCCTCTTGACGACTTCTTCTAATATGACCTAAGTAAACACTTTTAAAGGACATTCAGTATTATCCAAAATACAATGATGACATAACTTCCTAGTAAATTGTTACTGAAAGATCCTTTTTTAACTTGATAAGGAATATTTATCTTAAATTAACAGCCATCTACAACCTTAATATCTAAATGCTAGAAGCTTCTGGTTATAATTCAGAACAGCACAAGTGTCCAACTATCTAATCTGCAAGCTCTGGTTATTAATGCATCGTGCATGAAATAGAAATTAAAGTTGTAAGAATCAACCAAAGGATAAGGTAAGGAATAACTAAAAATGTCTCTTAGAAATAACTGTAAAATAGTTTTTTAAAAGACAAATGGACAGGATCGATTGCTTTCCCATGTAGCAGTGAAACGCCTGTCTGTGCCATGTGGCAGTGCCTGCCCTCATTGGCTCTGGCTATGTAACCTGCTTTGGCCAATGTGTCATCAACAGACTTCACACAATCAGAACCATAAAAAAGCACTTCATGTTCCTACTTTTGTGCTTCCTCTTCTTTGTGATAATGTGCCAGTTCTGTGCCTTTGTGATAAAATATCCCCAGGCATTCTGGTGAAAGATGAAATTCATGGAGCTGAGTCAAGTCAGCCTGATTGTACCAGTGGGGCTGTTATCAGCTGTTATCAGCTGACCCTGCACATCTGAGCCACCTAACCTGGCCACCTAAACACCCCACTGCTAACCACAGACCAGGTATAAATGCAACCGAGACCGCACAAACACCCAAGCTGGTCTACTAACTCTTAAGCAAAATAAGTGCTTATTATTTTAAGCTACTACATTTTGTGGTTGTCTGTTAACCAGCGTTATTATCATGACACACAACTGATAAACCAACTATAATGTTTAACTTTTCTTAAAAATCTCTTCAAAATAACAACAAAAATCTGTTTAAAAGCTACTGAGAATAAGCTTAAAATGATACCTGCTTATCTCATACGTTGACTCCTTTAGGAGAAGAAAACTTTCCCTTTTTCCCTTTTAGGTCCTTTGGCTGGTCTAATAATTAAATTGACATAAGACAGATTAACAGGAGCAAATAAATTTAACTTCATATATACAGGAGCCCATAAAAATATGAGACACAAAGAAGTAACTGAAGCAGGCAGCTTTTATACCTTTTAGACAAACAATGAATGTGTGAAGGACTGACAAAATGTCTGGGCTTGGGGTAGTGGGTCAGTGAGGAAGTAACAAGGTTGGTTTATCCAGCCTTCATGGCCTTGAATTCCCTGTCTCTAGCAATAAAGATGCCTTTGCTCCTGGTACTGGATGGGTACCTTCACATGGGAGATTTATTTTCTTCTTAAAGGGGGACAAAGGATGGGTCAAAGTGTCCTTCTTACACCATTCTTAAGTAACTTTAAGCAACTTAAGTTCTTAGTAACTCCTACGCAAAATAATCAATATGCCAGAGTGGCACAGAGTAGCATATTCTGCTCTCCTGCTCCCTGGTAAACCTTACTGAGACATGCAAAAGAAGATTAAAATAAATGGACAATTTCATGCTCCTGAATGAAGGGTTTCCTCTGCAGTTCAGAAGATCTGAAACACACTCATCACTGAGGTGGTGTGCTTAACTCCTTTCAGGTTCCCTGACCCGATTCCAATGTGCATGTGGGTGGGTGGTGGGGTGAAGGGGGGTCTTTCCAGACACACAGAACCAAGCAATTCTCAAACACCAGCAGCAGGTGTCAGAGAACTCAACTCAATTCTGATGCTATCTGCCTGGAGACAGCCCCAGATTCCCCAGGATAAGGGCTCCTGCCCTTCACCCTCAACTCCAGACGATAGTCGTGAGCCCCGCGCAGTTCCCTGTGCTTCTACCTACCGGCTACAGAGTGGCGGTTCCCACAACCTCCCCCTTGGGTTCGATTAATTTGCTAGAGTGGCTCAGAAAACTCAGGGAAACGCATTTACCAGTTTAGTAGAGGATTCCATAAAGGATGCCAGTTAAAAGCCAAGTAAAGAGACACGCAGGGCAAGGCCCTGAATAAAGGAGTGTCTGTCCTCGTGGAGCTGGGGGCCTGGTTCCCCAAGCACAGAAGCTCTCTCTGACCAAGGAGCAGGATCCAACCAAACAGAGCAGGCAGACTTCTCCGAAGTTTTTGTGAGGGCTTCATTGCATAGTCATGATTGACTAAATTATTGGCCATTGCTGTGTCAGCCTCCAGCCCTGCCCTCAGGTTGGGGTCCAAAAGTTTCTCATTAACATGACAAGACACCCATTTCACCTTTAAGACTCTGCAGTATTTTCAGGAGCTGTGAATGAAGCCAAATATGCCTGGGGAATATATATTGGGTCATATGAATGACCAAATATCTATTTCTTATGATCATTATATCACAATCACTAACATATATTAGTAGTAGTACTAAGAATAATGCATTAATAGTAGTGGTATTCATATTTGGAATTTTTAAGTAATCATAGCATTTCACTATAATTATATGATTTTTTCAAATTTTCCATAATTTGTATGACTCACTTCTATAATCATGGTGAATTCATAAAAATAATGATTTTCTTCCAAACTGGGTTCTTCATCAACTACATTTTATCACTTTGCATAGTAGATTTATTCTGGAATTTAATTTGATTTGCTCTTTGTAAATTACCTATTGCTCCTTTCACTTACTCAGGAAGGCCTTTGACCTCTGAATCTGCAGTAAAGCGGTGAGGGTTGGGGAAGGAGCAGATTGCACAGATGCTCTAGTTTGGGTAAGGTGGAGAATTCCCATGTTGAAGAAAACCTCCTCCTATATCAATCCTCCTACATCAATCATTACTGCACAACAAATCACTGCCAACATTTAATGGCATAAAACAAGCACCACTGACTTGCTCACATGTTGGTGGTCAACAATTTGAGCAGGTCTCAGTTAGGATGATTCAACTCAGTTCCCCCTGTGCTGGCTACCTCACATGTTTTGACAGGGTGGCTAGTTGGCTGGGGCTAGCTCATTCTGGAAGGCCCCATTCCTGTGTGGGATGCAGGGCTCTTGACTTGGCGCCTCAGTTCTTCTCCCTGAAGCCAGAGCACTCACTGGGCTTCCTCAGCGGTGGGTCGGATCCCAGGTGGTGACAACAGAAGCTGCAGGGCCCCTGGAAGCCCAGCCTCAGAAGTGACACCTCACTTCTGCTACATTCTGTTGGTCAAAGTTAAGTCCCAAGGTCAGCCCAGATTCAAGGTGTGGAGGGGACAGTCTCCACCTCGTGATGCAAAGAGCAGCAATATCACATTGCAAAGGGATGTGAAGAATTGCTGCAGCCATTTTGTGAATAACTTACTGTGTCTTAATTAATGTGTCCTTACATTTTAAAAAACGTTTTTTGGGGGGGCAGGGGGAGTGTCTCCTAAGTGCTAAATACTATTCTAGCCACTGAGAAACAGCAAAGGATGTGATAGACCTAATCCATGCCCTTGTGGGCATCACTGCTGGCAGGGAAGACTGGCACTGATCAGTGATGATACATGCTGACTGCTACAAAGAGGTCCAGGGTTAGGTGGGAGAATGGTGCAGGCTGGCCCAGACCAGAGGAGGAGCTACTAGGATGGAGCTGGGGCTGGGAAGGGAAGTCAAGGAAAACTTATTTCCTGTGTGCCACTGTCAGAACTTCCCACTTCTGGCACCTACTTGGTTTCTAATGCCTCACTTTACTATGTCTTTGTTGCACATGTCTTTCTGTCTCCCTTGCCAAATAATTGCACGGTTCCAGAACAAAACTAGAAGAAAACATGGGGAGAAATATGCCTTTCAAAGAAAATCCAGGACAGTCCTGGAAAAAAAAGGAGAAATAACTTTTGAGAAACAGTCATGCTTTTTTAATCATGTCACAATCTTCTCTTAATTTGAGGAATGTATTATTAATTAGGAAAGTTGAGTTTTTCAAGTGCATAATTCTCACTTTGATCTACAGGCTTCCGGGCTATAAACTGTCAGATGCCTGAAGCTGGTTTTAACTAAAGTGTTTCCTCGCAAAGGCATTCTCTGTGACACGAAACCACTGTTGTGATACATTTTGTTAGAAGATCCAAATCAATAAACTGAGATGCCAGGGTTGGAAACCTGGTGTGCTGGAGGTAGTTGACTTATTAATCTATATATAGCACACTGAGAAGAAGATTTAGGGTTTCTGAAGGCTGTTCAAAGAGTGTTTGAGATGAAGAATCCTGTGGGAGAAGAGCTGGAACAGAAGAACACACTAGAGATTTGTCATACAGCTGCGGGAAAACTCTCCACCAAAGTGTTATTCTCTTCCCAGCAGGTTTGTTGGAAATGTGCTTCGTGTGTTAAGTTCAAAGTGTCCCATGATAAGCCCGTGAGGAAGATGCTCCTGGGGGTGTGGTGTATGCTGTCAAAGAAAATAGCTAATAGTAGCAGGCTCTCTCAACAAGTGTGGTCAGAGTTCAGGGATGCTGAGATTATTAAGGATTATTTAGCCAATGAGTCAATAGGTATTTTTGAATCCCCATTATGTACTACACACTACGTCAGGTTCAAGGGATATGATGTTGAATAGGACAGACATCATGCCTGCCCTTACAGAGAGTATAGTCTGTTGAGGAAAATGGATGGTAATGAAGCAATTCCAATGCTATGTGAAAAGACCAGTGATAGGGAAATATGGAAACCTACAGAAGCACAGGAACAGAGCATCCAACTCAAACTTGAAGACTTCCTGAGACAAGTGACCTATAAGCTGAGGACTGCAGGATGTGCAGTGGTTAATCAAGCAAAGAAGAAGAGGACTTCTGGTTAAAGATGGCAAAATTCACTAAAATGAAAGTAAAAGAATTTTTAAAATGAAATGTAAACACATAAGCCTATGAGGACAAAGAGAAAAAGACACCAATAAGAAATTCTGGAATTTGGAAGCAGAATGACAAATGGAAAATGACTTAGCTGCAGGAAGGAGACTCTCAACCAGCAGAGGAAAAACCAAAGAGCAGCCCCATTTACGTGCTGCACTTCTCAAAGGCTCTTGAATTACGGCACCTGGTAACTCCAGAAGCAGGAGTAAAGATGGCTCTAAAACAAGTGCACTGATTGAACGCTGTTTAGAGATAGATTCCCTTCTCCACTCTGCCCAGCTTGGCACCTGCCCATCACCTATCCTGGCAAGACACTGAGGGCTAACAATCCTCTGGAATGAAGACACATGTCACAGCCTGAGGCAAAGACATCTTCCTGGAATCTCATCTCACAGTGAACGTTGAGAGCCCTCGCTCTCTTGAACCACTTAGCATCCTAACCACAGACTCACACTGTCTATGACCAAAAAATTCTTTTTTAAGGCATCTCAACAACTGCAGAGAAAAGACAAAAGCGGCGTGTCATTGGGGGTCCCCTCATCATACTCAACAAGCATTCCCCACTGTCCCTATCCACACAGAACATCCACATAGATTTTTTGTGCCCTCCTCTTAAATGTGAACAGTCAAGGATTACTGGACATTGTAGAAAATGACCTAAAATGGAAAACAGGTATCTATTCTAAAGCAAGCAAATTGATCCAAAAAGCAAACTGTCATAAAGGCTGCATACAGAGAAGGAATCAGCTTCACCCCAAATCCCTTAATGTACTCAGCAAAGTAAGAGAAGATAAGAAATAATAAAGAACACCGTCCTTTCATTTGTTC
Source organism: Manis javanica (assembly GCF_040802235.1). NCBI lineage: Eukaryota > Metazoa > Chordata > Mammalia > Pholidota > Manidae > Manis > Manis javanica. Next base: position 128,907,579 of record NC_133158.1, on the reverse strand, counting down.
AAGCCACACACTTTGGAATCATCTGTGGCTCCTCTCTTTCTCAGACAAGCTGCTCTCCTACCTGTCAGCAACTTCTGTGGCTTTGTCTTTAAAACCTATACAGGAATCAGACCACGTCTTAAATCATTCGCTACCACTGCCCTGGTCCAACGGAGGCCCATTTCTCAAGTGGATTGCTGGGATAGGCTCCTGACCATTCTCCTTGCTTCTATCCTCATCCTCATACACAGCAGCCAGCATGATCCTTTTCAAACATAAATTAGATCATATTGCTGCTCCCTAGTCCAAAACCCGTATCAGCTTCTGCTCTCAGTCAGACTAAAAGCCACAGTGCTTTCAGGGGCTTAGGGAGCCCCACGTAATCTGGAGTCCCAGTCCATCCCACCTCCACGTCTTGGACCATTACCCCTGACTCACCCCATGCTAACTTCCTTAGTTTCCCTCCAACACACCAGGAACACGCTGCCTCAAGGTGATGCCCTTCGTTCTTCCCCTTGCCCAGAGCAATGTTCCCTCGACAACCTTGGATAACTCCTGATCAGCTTCAGGCTTGCTCACATGTCCCTTTCTCAATGAGGCCTATGCTCCCTCACTCCCCCATACTGCTCATCTCCCTCACTCCATATTTTTCTTTTTTCCATAGCTTATACTACATCCTAATATGTATTTATGGTTCCAGGCCCATCTCTCTCCACTGAAAGAGTCGTTCTGAATTGCCCAAGAGTAGTTGTCTTTATTTTGCTGAATGATGTATTCCCCAAGAACTCAAATAGTGTGTGGCAAACAGTAGGCTGTACAAATTTCTTCGGGATGTTATGGCAAACATCATGTCACCACAATCGGGGTGGCTTAAACAATGGGACTAGTTAGCAAGGCACATTCAGAAATACAAAATGAGATCAGTCTCACGAAGCATGGAGTACAGTTCAGGGACTATTAATGGTGAGGAGACATGAGGTGAGGAGTTAGGTAGAAACAAAGCATTCAGAGCTCTGTGAGCAAGGAAAAAAGAATTTGACTGTACTTAAGAGCAATGGGGAAGCTTAAAGGAGTTGGAAATGGGATCAGATGTGCATCTTAAAATATCACTAAAACTGTGAGCATCAGAGCATATTTGGGTATAAACAGACTGCAGCAAACTCAAGGACAATTGTCCCTAGGCCCCATGATTCCATAAGCCAGCCTTTACTCAGCCAACTGTGGCCTCTGAACTCCCATCCTGGCCAAGGAAGGTCTCTGGGCACCATGTCTAACCAGGCTCCTGTAACCATGAACCCAGCTGGCTTGTCTTTCAAGCTAAAGAGTATGGGGCCAATAGACATCCAGAGGCCCAAATCCCAGAAAGAGGCTGGAGTCAGGAAGCCCAGACCAAGTAGGAGCCAAAGGGGGTGCCCAGGGTGATGACCAAAGCTGGGGCAAGCGGGGGCCATGGAGTGGACAGAGACATTCTGAAGAGACATCATGGATCGCTGAATTGCAGAAAAGGGCCCTTTTCATAGGGGGCTATGACAGTTGTCTCTTGCCATGTTAATGGGGTTAAGTCATTTTTTACATCATTAGGTCAAACTAGTTTTATGTAAACATAGCCTTGCTGAGCACAAGTCAAGAAATCGCTTTCTAGTTCCATTGTTTTCAAATCAATTCAAGAAATGTATACGGACCTTTGCTGGATATAAGAAATGGGCTGAGGGAGATAAAGATATCTCCCATCTTAAGAGCTTTCAATCTAGCAGGAAGATGGGCCTGCTACACAATGGTGCCCAGTTTTCACCACAGTATCCAAATCAATGAACCAATAGCCTGTCCTCTTCTTGAGATTTATGATGTTTAAATGATCTGAATAAGGGAAATAAAGGGGAATTTTGCACAAAGTTAAGGAAAGGAAAGCAAGTTGAAATGTATCTTCTAGGGTAGAAATGTTGTGAGAACAAGATAAATCCAGTACATATAAATATTTTAAATGGCAAAGAAAAAAATGTGCCCAGTTGGAAAATAATGAAGGCTTTGGGAAACATTATTTCAGAATAAGCCCCTGTGAAGTTTAAGCTAAAATAAATGTGACAGAGAATCCTAATTGTTCACGCCTTAGCAAACTACTTACAATATTCTTAAAATACTGAGAACTGGAAAGAGACCACCAAAGTCTATGAAAAATTGCTAAGACATTTTTACAAGCCACAAAACTTTCTAAGGTACCCAGCTTTGTTGCCTCACCAAAAAAATGCTAGGCAGGGGATGAGAGGAATTATAGAAATCTTTTTAAAGCATCTAGAATACGGTGGCATCATGACTAATGTGCTTTAGGCTTTAAAAAAGGAAAAAAATCATATTGGATAAACCTGGGAGATGTTTTTGACAGAACACCAGAATTAATGAATGGAACACAGTAGGTGTTGGTTTTATGTCACTACAAGTTAAGCCTTTTATTTTGCCATCAAGGAATGAAAAATAAATATCAAACCAGCCTGACCTACTCTCCTGATTTAATAGCTTAATTTCCAGAAATGCCAGTGAAAAATAGCACAAATGTTTGCCTAGTCCAATTCTTCTTTATTATAGATCATCCATTTTCCTTTTTTCCACAAGAAACACAACACCTAACAGAGCTTAATTAAGTTTATATTTTATGGCCCAAAACACACCGCCTTACAAGGGAAAGCTTGTTAGAAGCAAGTGAGGAGAATATTTCCCAGAACCCAGTTCATAAAAAAGTATGCCAAGACCACCCCGTATTACATGGATCCTCACACCTGGTGGCTAGTACAGCAGTGAGGACTCAATTTTTCACACCTATTAAGATAGCAGACATTGTACACTAAGCCAGGGCAGTGATGGAAATATTCCTATGTCAGATCAAGAAAGGGATAGGGTCTCTAGGAGGTTCATCTTCAGCTCAAATGATGCTTCTCTTTGCCCACGTAGGTTGTGGTTCCTACATTGTAAAGGGGGGTCAGAAGGACTCCCTCCAGCCCCCCTTCAAAGTGCTGAAGATGCCATGCATCATGAAATTCCCTTAAGGTAAAAAGGTGCTTAAATGTATGACAGTTTGTTTTGTCCATGGGTTGATACATCAGAACAACTGTAACAGCTTGCTTGCTAATGTTTTTGAGGAGATTGGCTTGACCCCAGCCAAGTGACTGATTCCCTGTGAAAGCTAAGTGAAATGTGAAGATTTGAAAGAGGATCTACATCAGGTATATAATTCAAATGGAAATGAAAGCAGGTGACACTGTTTTGACTATTCTGAGAAAGCAAAAACAGAAGTATGAAAGTTCCTGCTAGAACAGGCTCAATTGCATATATATATATTTTTTTTAATTACTTAAGAAAATTAAAAGTTTATGTATGGCACTTTCATATAAAAGAAGTCCAGATGTAGACAGTGCAGATTTGGTAAGAAAGCATCTGTGGCATCAGAAATGTAGGTTCATCTCTGCATTACCAACTTAGTACATGGCTTCAGTTTTTAAGGTCACATCAGAGATCAAGATAGCTGGTGGAGCTTGGGCCATTACAGATGAATGCCACACAGCAGGAGAAGTGGGAGAAAAGGCAGAAAATTTTCCCAGCCAAGTTAGCTCCCTTTAAGCAGTTTCCCCAGAAATCTCACATAACAGTTCTGCTAACATGTCATTGGCAGGATCTCTGTAACACAGTGATGCCTAGCTGCAAGGAAGGTTGGGAAGAAATCTTCTAGAGAGTTCATTGTCCTCCATGATATAAGTCAGGATTCACTTACAAGGAAAAGCATGGCAATGAATGTTTAGGTGAGCAACTAGCTTTCCCTGGACCACTGGATTTTTTTTCATGTAGTTTATAAACTTAGGATGTGACTATGTAGTGACAGAAAGCAGACTGATGGTTGCTTGGAGTTAGGAAATAGGTGCAGGAGAGCGAACTATGAAGGGAGATGTAGCATCTTCTAGAAGTGACGGATGCATTCACTCTCTTGACTGTAGTGATGTTTTCACAGTCCTACACAAATGTCAAGTTGTATGCACAAATATGTGTGAGGTATGGTGCTGTGAACTGAACGTCTGTGTTTCCCTAAAATCTCATACATTGAAACCCCCCCAATATGATGATATTTAGAGGTCGAACCTGTGGCAGGTGATTAGGTCATGAGGATAGAGCCCTCATGTGTGGGACTAGTGCCTCCATAAAAGAGTCCCAGAGTGCCCCCTAGCCACCTTCTGTCATGTGAGGACCCAGCCAGCTCACTAGACACTCCATCTGCTGGTGTGCTGATCTTGGACTTCCAGCCTCTAGAAGTGTGAGAAATCTCTGTAGTTCATAAACCACTTTGACCATGTTATTTTTGTTACAAAAGCCCAGACAGACTGAGACATACTGTATGTTAATTATACCTCATTAGAGCTGTTAAAAAGATAAAGTGAGAAACAAAAAAAGCCTGAAAATAACAAAAAAGAATACATACACACACATTTTTTAGGAAACCATGTCCTAGTGCTATTAAAAGAACAGTTATTCTCTCTTAATGGTGGAGTTGCTTTTTAAAATATCCTTCTTGAGATATTGAGAGTTTCCTTATAAAAGCTGTGAACAGAAGGATGATAATGATTGTATTAGATAATCCACGATAATGATAATAATGGCATTAGATAATCTACTGCACTGAGTCTTAAGTAATGGCTGACAAGTATAATGTCAGGCCATGGGCAACAGAAGGTGTCTTTCATTCACCAACTTTAAAAGGCCTAACTCCTCACTTGGAATGGAAACATTAATTTTATTATTTTTTATTCTCTTTTTTGATAGCTGAGGAGGTTTAGGTAGGAACACATTTCTTTCACAGAGGAGCAGTGAAGAGACAAGAGTTCAAAGGTTCTTGTCTCTCAGGTTGGTGTGGAGTAGAAGGTATGTTCTTCTTACCCCAAGGGTGGCCCGTGGCCCTTGAGCAACAACAGGCAGGGACAGCTCCTGCCTCTGGCATCTCTCAGCACCCTCAGTACAAGCTGCACTACTTCCACACCCCTCCTCAGGAGCGAGGACACCTTCTGGGCCTCATCCCTTCTCAGAAATCCAAATGCCAGAGGAGGCACCCGGCGATCTGAGCACCAGCTCCAGGGTGCCCCTGATTGGAGACCCAATCACAAACTCCTGAGAGTGCAGAGACCACCAATCCATCCATGGGCCCCTCTCCAAGCTCTAGGCACTAGCAGTACTGCTAGTTCTTTTCCATTCCCCTGCCCTTGGAGATAACTGCTGCTTCTCAAAGTCCCTAACCTCAGGGAACGCCTTCATCCCTTTAGCTCCTGCAGATTCCCAATACCTGCATAACTGATTCCTCCTACTTAATCCCCTCTGAAATACTGAGCACCGCTCTCTTTTTCTAACTAGCCCTTAACAGGTAAAGAGAACTCATTTCTAACAAACTGCAGCTCCTCCATATCCAATAAAAATGAGCTTGAAGGACCCATTTTTACATCACTGTGAGAGTCAAGTAATAATTCTTCAGTTCTGTCACCCTGGCTTTCCAAAAAGGGGCATCCTGGTAGCCATGCACCAGAGCAGCTCCACCATGAAAGGGCAGGAGTGGCTGACTGAAAAGCACCCCAGTGAGACCCAGAGGACCAGGACTCGGATCTGTCGCTGAGTCTCTGACTCCCTGACTTGTCGTGAACAAGGCCCCCAGCCTCTCAGAACTTGAGTTACTCATTTGCCACTAAGAGGCTCAACTCTAGATGATCTTTAACTTCACAGCCAGTTTTTATTTTGTAAGAGTTTTAAATATTTTTCTGTCTCAATTTCCTCATCTGAAAAATCAAAAAATTTGAAAAATAATTGGTAACTATGCTCCTCTGAGAAGGTTGCTTTAATGTTACCACTTAGTAATAGTTTTTATAGTAGTTTAAGGATAATGAATCAGTCTCAGTACAAATCTTGAGCATCTCTCTATGCGGCAAATATGAAGCCAAGTACCAAAGACACAGACATGAATAAGATACGTAGCTCACCTTCACTTTACTGCAATTTACTAAGGGAGACAGAAATAGAATGAAAATCAAAATGCTGTTTGAAATAAGCAAAAATAGTAATAATAATAACTAATATACTGGAGGGTAAAGGCAAGCTGGGAGTTGGCTTCCCAGAGGCAGTGATGTTGGAGTTGCGATTTGAAGGGGCAATAGGCATTTGCTGGGCAGATAAAGGTGGAAGGGCATTCCTGGAAGGCTAACACTGTAAAGGCAGAGGAGTGAAAATCTATAATGGCTTCAGAGAAGTAGTATAAACCACTCAACACTGCAGAAGCTGAAAGTGTGTTAAAATAGTGGAGAGGACAAGGGCTAAGGATGGCTGGGCCATTCTCAGAGGTTGGACCTCCTCCTGTGACCCCTGGGGACTATTGTGGAGGACTGACATGGTTCTGATTTAGAAAAGGTGACCCTGGCAGCAACATGGAGAACCAGTCTGAGGCCAGCAACCCAGCTAAGAGGCTATGGCAGTCACCTGCGCCGTGGATGATGAAAGTTGTACCTCAGGTGGTTGCAACAGGACAGATTTGAGAAATTCTTCTTAAATCCAATGGACACTCTCTGGTGTGTGACTGACTTGACCACTTAGCAGTACTTAACACTAAGGAGCACACCCTTCCCCTTTCACAACTCTTTTTTTTGGATATCGATTAGATCACATCTTCCTGATATTCTTCCAACTCTGCAGTGTCTCTCTCTCCCTATGGTCTTGCCTTTTCTTGCCCAGCCCTTAAATTTACTATTTCTCCAAGCTCCATCTCTTCCCTTCTTCCCACAATATAAGCTACTCCTGTTACCACATTTACTCTCTGCACTTTAATCTAAATACCAATGCCTCCTAAGGCACTTTCTGATTCTGACTTGCATGGCTGATAACCCAGTGAACACCTGCAAACTCCATGAGGACAGAGTCTGACCCACACAAAAAGTAGGTATATACATGTGTACATGTGTGTATACACATGTATGTGTATGGATGAGTGTGTGTGGTGGGGAGGGAGGTATTGGTGTGAGTGTATGTAGGAAAAGCACACTGTCTAAAGGGATTCATACCAGTTATCTGGGGTTATTTTTATGGGAGGGGTGGGCTTCTCCTTTTTATTTTATACATGTATTCATTTGAATTTTCTACAGTGAACATGAATTACTTTTATAATTGTTTAAAGTATAAAGGAATTTCATACCCTTCTCTCTTTTCCAGTTGTTACTGATTCTTATCATTTCTCCATGGCCATTATAACATCCTCCTAATTTATTTCTTTGCCTCTATTGTCTTCCTTCCTCAGCTCTGTCCTCCAAATTGCCACTAGGGTTCCTATCATACTGCTTCCTCCTTAAACATCATATAGGATTACATTCACTCCTCAGAATGACTCCTAAGGCCCTTCACAACCTGGTCCTGGCTTTGATCCCAGCTTTTTTATTTTCTACTGCACTTTTGCACCCTCTTCTAGTGCAATACATCCCTTTGTGTACACATTGTTCCCCTTCACAAATTCATGCCTTTATCCTCACCACTCCTATCTTAAATGCCATTCCCCATATCCAATTCCCAGAAGGGAATTTCCTTCTTAATAATCCTTTAAGATTCATTTCAATGTTTTCCCCTGACTTGTTGAAGCAGAATTATCACCTCAGTACACTGGGTGTACTTCTATTTGAGAATTTCTACAGTGAATTGTGATGCATCTATGTTCATATTTTCGTAAGACTGAGCTCCCCACAAGTACCAGTCCTGCCTCGGCATGTCCTTGTCATCCCAATGCCTGCCTCCTCACCTGTCTCTTAGTAGATGTTCAATAAATTTTTATTAAATGAATAAGAGGGTGATGAGTAAATGCACTTGGGAAATTTGCAACAAATTCTTTTGGCTTCCTTCCACCTCTCCTCCCATTTGCCCCCTGTATCCTATCTCCAGGCATCCCCTCTGCTGAGCCCAACGCCCCAGAGTCTAACCAAGCCCCACCTCACAAGGTGTTCTCCCTGCTGAAATCCTTGCTAAGACACTAGAAGGCCTTGGATGACTTACCAGGGATGTAGCCTTTGTATCTACACACCAAATGAACTTCAACTTCCTTATACAAAAAAGATGCTGGTAAGCAAGATGAGCCCCCCAGAGATGGTCTAAGAACCTTATGGTGTAGTACATGTAAACCAACTAAAACAGCATTTCCAGAATTTCCTGTAGGAAACTCTACTATTCTTCATTTCTCCCAGGATTGTTCTTCTTTTAATTGATTCTTGAAAACAAGAAAGAATTTGCCATTTTTAAAATGACTATTTAATAAAGGTAACAGCAGGAAGTAAGGGTAAATGTTTGGAGAGAGAATCTTTAGCGGTCATTTGCAAACAGCCACTGACTTTATCCCCTTAACTAACCCTACCCTTTGTTCATCTCTATTGGACTTCCTCAAGGCACCCTGATCTCCTCCACCTGTGATGCTCTTTATGCCCAACTTCTCGTAACATCCTTTCCCAAGGATTTCCCAAGGTCCTGGTTAAAAGGCACCTCCTCTGTAGAGCCTGCTCTAATACCCTGAGAAGGAATTAGTCACTTCTTTCTGTATGTTGCCCCAGAACTTCATGCCCATCTCTCCACTCACTTACATCATATTACACTCATGACTCCATTTCTGGGTGGGTCCCCTTCCCCACCTTGGAATGAAGAGAGCTTTCTTGAAACTGTTCATATCTTCCTTCTCCCCAGTGCTTAAGAGATTCTGCTCCAGAAGATGACCCAGCTCGTATATCCAAAGTGAAGGAGTAAGTAAAGAAGAAATTAATTGTAACTAGTAGAGAGAATTTTAAATCTGAAAGTCATTATTTGAGTTTGGAACCAGAAAAGAGGCCCTTATTAAATCATCTCAGGGCACATAGCAGTGAGGGTTACCGTTATGACTGGGTGACGTGGCGGGAAACCCTGGCTCTTCTCTCTATATTGGAATTTAATTCCTACCTTAAATAAATCTCACTCTCAATGGGGGTTTCGACAGTGCCAGGGCCATTAATGAGAAAGAGAATCCTGGAAATCTAATTATCAGCTCAAAAGACATCCAGAGATAGCTATGTGAAGAAAAGGTGTGAAATCTGACTGCTGTATCATTCTGGGCTTCTGCTGCAGCTAGGTGTTTGTAACTAATGCAATTATTTAATTCTAGAATTGTCTCTAAGAGTCATTTCAAAAGATGGCATTTAAAGTGACCATTAAAGTGACTTTAGTAGATTAAAGAAAAGGAAGTAACAAATTTTATACAAATCTCATCAAAAAGAGAGCCAGATATGTTGACAAAGGAGATTGCTCCTTCAAGCAATATTGTGCCTCTTCTCTGACGGGCAGCCTTTAAATTGAACAGTGCAGGTAGACAATAAGTACGTCCAGAGAAGGGAGTGGGAGGACCACTATGACAAAAATAGTTCGGATTCCATTACATTTTATTTGTCACTCAAAGTAAATGGCTTTACCTGGCAAAAGAAAAATTTTCTCTAGATGATGGTGACTTTGCTGGGTATGTGACTGGGTATATGACTTTGCTGCTATGCTATGTTTTATGTTTCACTGCTCTGTTTTATTCATTCTGTCTTTTGAGTGGCCTGAATTGAGTATCCCTATATGTTTACATAACCTTTAACAGAGACCCTATTGTCTGACTATGATATTGTCTCAGAAATACTCAGAGAATTTCAGAAAGATTTCACTCCAAAAAGACATGTGGCAGCCCATCAACCTCCTGGTGAATTTCTCAGAAAATAATTAAATATATGTGTAAATATTTGTCTATAAAATTGATCATTGAAGTGACAAGTTCAAACCCCTTAATATCTGACTACTATTAACAGCTAAAACAAAAGTTATGATCCATTCACATAATGAAATATTATGGCATCTAAAATTGTGTATTAGTAATATATTAATTGACACAAAGAGGTGTTCATAGTAGAGCAAATATGAAAAAGTCTATAAAACATTATGAATGGCATGATCTCATTTTTTTTGTATCATTAATCTACAATTACATGAGCAACATTATGGTTACTAGACTCCCCCCATCATCAAGTCCCTACCACATACAGTCCCTACCCATTACAGTCACTGTCCATCAGCACATGATCTCATTTTTGTGAGAAAAATAATACTGTAGCCATTTATTTTGCCTAATCAGTTCAGTGGGTTAGTCAGTTAAGAGAAAAATAAACTAAAGTGGCAAAAAATAAGAAATATATTTGTTTCTTATTATATATAGAAATAAAAGGCAAAGTAATAAAGAAATAAAGGGCAAAGATTAATTTATTTGGGTTGTGGGTCCACTTTTTTTTTGGTAGATAATTATTTTTTATTGAAGGGTAGTTGACACACAGTATTACATTAGTTTCAGGTGTACAACACAATGACTCAACATTTATATACATGATAATTCTAGTTACCAGCTATCACCATACAAAGTTGTTACAATATTTTGACTATATTCCTTATGCTATACATTACATCCCGGTTGCTTATTTATTTTATAATTGGAAGTCTGTACTTTTTTTTTTTTGAGAGGGCATCTCTCATATTTATTGATCAAATGGTTGTTAACAACAATAAAATTCTGTATAGGGGAGTCAATGCTCAATGAACAATCATTAATCCACCCCAAGCGTAATTTTCATCAGTCTCCAGTCTTCTGAAGCAAAACGAACAAGTTCTTACATGGAGAACAAATTCTTACATAGTGAATAAGTTACATGGTGAACAGTACAAGGGCAGTCATCACAGAAACTTTCGGTTTTGATCACGCATTATGAACTATAAACAATCAGGTCAAATATGAATATTCGTTTGATTTTTATACTTGATTTATATGGGGATACCACATTTCTCTCTTTATTATTATTATTTTTAATAAAATGCTGAAGTGGTAGGTAGATGCAAGATAAAGGTAGAAAACATAGTTTAGTGTTGTAAAAGAGCAAATGTAGATGATCAGGTGTGTGCCTGTAGACTATGTGTTAATCCAAGCTAGACAAGGGCAATAAAACATCCATGGATGCAGAAGATTTCTCTCAGAACAGGAGGGGGAGGTGAGGTTCTAAGCTTCATGTGGGTCCACTTTTTATAGTTCTGTATCATCTCTCTTTATGTACTACGCCATCAAATATTTCCCATTTCAACTTATTTAATTGGCGAGAAAACATAAAGACCCTTGTGAAGCAATCTAAGTCCAAAATCCTTCCATATTTTTATAATTTTTCCCCAACTGACAGTTGTCTTGCCCACACCTAATTTGATAGCACAAATTTAGCAAGTTGCCTTTTGAAAATATTTTCCATTCCAATTTTCATAGAAATGGCTCTCTTCAAAATCATATTTCATCAGTTTGCGTAAGTGACATACACAATTAGTATAAACAAACTTGGGGAAAAAATACAACTGACTCTTGATCAGTAGACAAAATTGGTAGGAAGGTTAAGGCATTCTTAAAAGAAGCCAACTAGTCACTTCAGGCAAATTGTCTTACTAAGCAAATGGAAAGCATTGTTTAACCCAGCACACAGACCAAGTAGAGATCAGAAAACCAGAGCAAGGTAGAATGCTCTTCTCCCAGCTGTCTTCGTGGCTGGCTCAATGGCAACCTGCCAGTCTCAGCTTGTGCCACCTCCCCAGGACACCTTCCACGATCACCCTGACCTTTGAGTCAGGTGGATCACCCTGATCCTCTTACTCTGCATCAAATCATCCTGGATTTTCCTTCATGAAAATGATCATCATCTGTCACTCTTGTTTACTTTTTGATCACATGTCATGTGACTTCACCAATAGAAGATAAATTTGTCCATCTGACTGTCCACTAGTGCCTAGCATGGTGCTTGATACTTAGTTGTCATTTGACATTTATTGAGAGCTTGAATGTATGTATTAGTGCTTGTAGTATGAGAGGTCTAGTAGTTTCAGGGGAAAAGTACTATATCTCATCAGAGGCATACATACTCTTATCTCCTATAAGTTAAACCAAGTGAACATTTTAAAAATAACTGAAATCATGACTGATAACACTATATAATTATTGTCTATTATCAAACAAGCATCCCAAAACTCTGATTAATGAAACATCATGGACAGCAAGGGCATTGATAATTCTCTGGGAACTTCCCCAACAGCACACAATTTTTGAAATATTTGTATTATTAACATTTCATCCAGACAAATTCAACCTGGAGAAGGCTAAACATCTTTTCTGATTGGACCTCTCCTCCCATGTAATTCATCAATAGTAACAGATCAAATAAGCCAAATTATTGCTAGCATGTCTCTTTTACAAGAATGAATTCTTTGTAATTTTCCAGGGCCCTCTGAAAACCTCAAACACAGTTTTACAAGCAAAAGAGATAATTTATGATTCAACTTTGGGAAGTCAAGTGTCTGACTCACCATGAGCTCCCATCACAAGTCAGAAACTAGCACAAGGGGCCCTGACAGGCTACATTACTTGGGTGGATTGAACAGGTTTCCAAAGACAAAGGTTCCACTCCTGTCTAAGACACAGCCCCAAAACTGTGAAAGACAGTCTGTACCAGCCAACTAAGGAGAGAGCTTTATTCAAGCTACTGCCAGAAGAAGATTTATCAATAGGGAATGTCTCAAAGGAAAAGAAAAGGGGAGAGGAGGGGAGGGGAGGGGAGGGGTGGGGAGGGGATAAACAAGATAGTCATCTGCCAGTCTTGAGGAGTCATAAAGAAGGATGGGATGGGTTTTGCCTCAGAACAAACAAGGACAAGATGGTCCTTTGTGATGAAAGGGATTCCCTCAACCAAACTTCAGTCAGGTTCCTCCTAGCCACTTCTCAGCTGGGCCCTATGCTGGCCCAGTTTAACAAGAATCCTACCAAGCCAGTTTAGCAGGAGTCTCCCCACCCTTCATAGCTAACCAAAGTTCCTTTTAGCCATTTTCTACACAATAACTTTCTCATACCATCTAGTGGCTATAAATCCCTAGCTGCCACTGCTGTACTGGAGATAAGCTCAGTATTCCTCCCCATTGCAATAGCCCTTACCCCTATTGAAATAGTCTTGAATAAAGTCTTCCTTGACTGTTTAACTCCATCCAGGGCAATTTTTCTTTGACAAGAATTAATCATTTCTTTTTTTTTATTAAGGTATTATTGATATACACTCTTAGGAAGGTTTCACATGAAAAAACAATGTGGTTACTACATTTACGCATATTATTGAGTCCCCCCACCCCATACCAGGTGGGGGCTGGCAGGGAGGAAGGCACAGCAGGCTGTGTATCATGGGGGGCACCTTGGAGCTGCTTAGCCAGCCAGGGGGCTGGAGCACCTGGAGACTATGAAAGTTCCCAATCTGCTGGGCAGAGTGCACCCGGACAATTTTGTCTACCCATCCTTTCTCCTGAGCAGTAAGCTCTATGCAATCCTTGCCCCTTTAGCAGCCCTCTCACTGTTAGGAAGTCTCTCAGACTGCCTGCTTATCTTTTGTCCCAGAGAAGCCAGGTATGGATCCCTGTTTTCCACATGCAGCTAGAATCTCAGTGTCTCCAGGTATTCTGCCTGTCTTAGCTTTCCAACCTCTCAAATCACCAGAGGACCATGCAATGCAGGCTTGTGCTCCCAAAGCAGATCTCCAGGGCTAGGTGTGCAGCAGTCCCAGGCCTCCACTCCATTTGTCTTTCTCCTGCTGGTGAGCTGGGGTGGGGGAAGGACTTGTGTCCCACTGGGTCACAGCTTTGGTACATTACCCTGTTCTATGAGGTCTGTTCTTTTCTCCAGGTGTATGCAGTCTGGCACAGCCTTCTTTCCTGTTGCTCTTTCAAGATTGCTTGTATTAATTATATTTTTGTATTATATGTGGTTTTAAGAGGAGGCCTCTGTCTCACCTGTCACACTGCCATCTTTCATATAACACCAAGAGTTAATCATTTCTGAAACACACTTCTCAATTCTCATTGCTTTCTGGAAGCCCAGGGCTCCTATAAATTTGAACCTTACCAGAGGATATAACAAAATTGGTCTCCCACACTGGTTGGCATCAAATAATTAAGTGCTTTCAAAATTCTGATCGAGTCTAACAACTTTCTGCCCATGAGGGGAGCATCATTTATCCAAATGTATTCATTGATCGCCTACTCTGGATCAGACTATCTGAACAGAATACCAAGATGATCAAGATAGGATATGAGAGGAATCAGCCCCTCCCCAATCTGGATAATTTCCTGGCTCATTAAAAAGCCAACTAACCAAAAATGTCCTTCAAATTTTATTCCCTTTACAATCATGACTTCTTTATATAATTAAATGTCAGAATCTTTGTTCTCCAGGACAAATACTGTGCCTCTCTTTGTTTTCAAATAGGTTTCTGACATCTTTTCAAATGTACATTTCACATCCTTTCAAACATCTATTATCAGTAACCCTCTTAAATATACCCTTTCATTAGATTTTGGAAGTCTGGCAACTTATAAGTTCTTCTTCCCTTCCCTGTTAACTGTCCCTTTGTCTCCTTTTTCCTACCTGAGTGTTATGAAGCCCCTTTCCAGCTCCCAGCTGATCACAGGCAAAGCTTGAAGGGCAGATAGAATTTAAAACAAAGCCTGTCATTCTGATGTGTTAAAATATTGGGAGGAGACAGTTGCCAGCCCCTGACCAGTGAGCCCCCTCCTTCCTGTCTGCTGTGCTGGTCTTGGAAACAGCTACGCCTTGTTTTAAAATTCTGAGTCTGTGGTGCCCCCTCCCCACCACCAGATCCCTTCTGAGGTGAAGTTCTCTAGAATTTGGTAACTCTTGAATCTAAGATGATAGTAAATCCATGGCCAAAAGGCAGTTTAAAAGTTTGAAATGTTCTATTTCTCCTGAGAATCCAAGAGTATGGTTTCCTGTCAACAAGTTTGAAGAAGTCACTGTGTTTGAATATGACAGTTTTTGTACAAAAACCAGTTAGAACAGACCTTCCTCTCCTTCCCCTCCCTTCCCCTCCCCCTCTTTCTATCTCTCTCTCCCTCCCTCACACACATACACACAGACAAGTCTTTTTTTTTATCATCCTAAATCTGCCAATCCATTACACATCAAACTGGCCCATCCTGACTGCTCTGTAGCTTTTGTCTTCTCCCACAGGCCTCTGGGAATGTCTGTCTGTAGGCCAAAATAGAGAGAACAGCCAAGAGAACCCCGGATAGCTCATTTCAAACAAAAGCTTCAATTCTCCTCTTGAGTTTTCTTTCTGACATACCCTCCTTGAACTCTTCCTTGCTCATAAAATGCACAGAAAACTGCAAGGCAGAATTCTCCTTCACCATGCTTTCTGCAGGGCATCGTGTAGGTGGGAAAGAACACTTCTTGCTGAGAAAACATTCTCTTGTCAGTAAGCCCATAATGACAGCACCTGCTATTGCCATTAAATGGCACTCCCTTTCTGATACTTTTATTACACCTAAAGAACGTATTTTTGGATGAGGATTTTGCTGTTGAAGTAGCTGCCAGGATGTTATGGGCCAGTGTGATTGCAATTTACAGTATTTCATAAATCACCACAAGATTGAAAATGTTTCTGACAGGTGAGACTTTAAATTGACATCCTGTCTTTTTATGGGTGTGACAAAGATCGATCTCCTGACACACTCCACAGATGCATCCCCCTTTGTCCAGCCAAAAAGTCCCACCTTGTACAACAGCAGAGGGGTGGAGACAGGAGAGGAGGAAGAGGCACTGGGCAGCCAACTGCGGCCCTCCAAGTTGTGCTTTGTAAGAAGCGAAATCCAAGCAGAACAAGTGTGAGCCTCAGCATTTGTAACTATTCAAGAGAAAGACCCTTGATTCCATCCCCAGCCAGCAGCACCAGACTGTGAATTTCATGAACCCTAAAGAATTCCCACAACACCATGAAAGTTAAAGCAAGAGAAAATCAGGTCAACTCTCCTTGGAAGAACCAAGAAACCTGCAGTCTCCTTGATGGAGATGACGAGGTCCAGCAGCAGTCACACCAGGGCCCTCCCGAGAAGAGGAACTGCGCCCACTTTTATTCTCCCTGGGCCAGTTTCTTAATTTTGGCCACACATCAGAATCAGCCGAGGTGCTGTCAGATTTCTGAAGGTGATGCTGAGCCCTAAGGGTTCTTCAGGTGACTAGTATGCTGCAGTTTTGAGAATCACTGCTCACAACAGTACATACTGAATGAACACTGTCACTGTTTAGCTCTAGTCAGTTGTTGCCACAAAGGAGTAGGGGCCCATTGTTGTCAGATTCCCTGATTTGTTAAAAATATCCAGAAATATAAAGATTTGGTACATATACACAATGAATACTATTCAGCCATAAGAGGAGAACAAATCCTACCATTTGCAACAACATGGATGGAGCTGGAGGGTATTATGCTCAGTGAAATAAGCCAGGTGGAGAAAGACAAGTACCAAATGATTTCCCTCATTTGTAGAGTAAAATAACAAAGCAAAACTGAAGGAACAAAACAGCAGCAGACTCACAGACCCCAGGAAGGGACCAAAGGGGAGGGGTTGGAGAAGGTAGGTGGGAGGGAGGGAGAAGGGGAATAAGGGACATTACGATTAGCACACATAATGTAGGGGGGGGTCATGGGAAAGGCAGTATAGCACAAAGAAGACAAGCATCTTACTACACTGATGGACAGTGATTGCAATGGGATGTTGGGGGGGGGGGACTTGATATGGGTGAATGCAGTAGCCACAATGTTGCTCATGTGAAACCTTCATAAGATTGTATATCAATGATACTTTAACAAAAAGAAAAGAACATCCAGAAATCTGGATATTTTAACATGAAATCTGATTTTAAATGTTGAAAAAATAGTTCAAGAAATAATACTATGCAACCTCAACAAAACGTATCATGAAACAACAAGCTTTTGACTTCTACCCTGGATAGGCTGATTTACACATCAGAATTTTCCATAAATAAAAGTACTTCGCTGCCAGCAACATAACCGGCCAGGATGATGCTCTTGGGCGAGCTCAGTAGAGAAGTGTTCTAATGGAAACTACAAGTAGCAGTGAGGCCTGGCCAATATATATAAGTGTCAGCAATAAACATGGGGGGGATGATGGTCAGATGACCCTCCAACTTTTCCCTTTTGAGCTCAGGTTCCTCCAGTGAAGAAGGGGAGCAGCTGTGCCGCTCCAGCAGAGGGACCGGCTTTCACACACTGCTCTGCAGCCACGCCGGGCACTGTCATGAGACTCGGGGACTCAGTCACATTAACCCCAGACCTTCACTTGACCGTGACTCTCTGAACTGTGGAAATAACTCTTTCAGTTGCTTTTTCAGTCTTTGCTGACACAGAAGTCTGGGAAGTGAGGGAGGAAAGGTGAGGAGAACAGAAATTGGTCACAACTTCTTCCAGGTTTACAGGAGTGGCTTTTGCTGATTACACCTCTCAGACCTGAGTTTGAACAGAGCCATTTTCTCAATGAATTAATGTGGAGTGACCTAATTTCCTGCATATTATTTATTATTTGTGCTGCTGTTTCATCGATTTTGAGACTTCTGTTACATAGGAATGGGAAAAATCTAATGCAATGAAACTCCTCTCATTGAAAATAATAAGGCCTCATCAAGAAATATGAATTTGTTTTTTTCTTTATGAAAAGATAGCATCTGTGGACTGCATTTAGGTTATGGGAATTAGCTGAAGGCTGCTCCAGTGGATTAATAAAAACAAAAAGAAATATAAATACATTCGTGTTTGGACATAAAACTAAGATAAAATAATAGAGTGCATTTCTAAATTTTAAAACCTGTTTGCTTATAATATTCTAGAGATATTTCATAAAAGATCACAATGTTAGTCTTATAAGACTATATATATTTTCTATTTATATTCCTTTTGTCCCATTTTTCATGTGCATTATATCATCTGATTTTATTATGCCTTGTATTTTATTTATTCATTTATGAGGCTCTGGGATTTTATTTCCTGAAATCTTAGTGGAATGTTTACTAAAAAACAGATAATTAAAAATAAAACCACACAGCTCACATGCACATTTTGTTTTATATGCAATTATAAATGTATTTTCAAGGCAATTTTAATGCCCAATTTTCACAAAGCATTTTCTTCTCCCTGTGCAGTGCATACTCTAAGGAAATCTTTAAAAGAAGCTGTTTGCATAACTTTGGTAATTGCAAGCCTCAGAACTTCTATCTACCCAGGAATGCAAAGGAATGATTTGCATTCTGGTGTTAGAACAGTATTTTTGGTGCAAGTGGGTTTCCCAGAAAAAAATAAAGCTGGCGAGGGGAGCTGGAAGACATTGTTTTGGAAAGAGGTGGGAACTACTGGGATATAGAACATGGCCTGGAGGAGCCTCCATCATCCAGTATGGCAGCCACATCACTCTCCTCTCAGATGCTTCCCCACTGACCTGCCGGGGCATGGAGCATGTTGATTATCAATGCCATGTAGCTGCACGCTGATGCACCACCACCACACATATAAAATGGGTGTCACCAGCACCGAGATGCTCTGCCCTCCTCCCTACCACCCCCTGTGACACAGAGAGCAAGGCTTCCCCAGGTGTGGAAAATCACCTGTTTGCCACCACCTCCACTATGAGGCTATCTGGGCATCACAGCCCTACAGTGGTGGGCCCTGCTATCTTCCCCCACTTCTTAGATACTCCTGTGCTGATAGAGGGAAAGTAAGGAGAATGCAGGAACTCCATGACGAAGGAAGAAGGTGTTTTGATCCATATAAATTCCACCTAAAATTAAGAAATTGGATAGGAGTTCAGGCCCCAGCGGCCTTTTTCCAGCTCTTTCTTTCTTACTCCCTTTTGAATAAAGTGATTCATACTTGTTCTTCCCTAGGCAACCCAAGGACCCCTCCTGCCCAGAAGCTCTCCCAGAATGCCTGCCTCCCACTCCCATGACACCTACTTTGCCCCACAGCACCGTTCCTGTGGTGTGAGACCAGGACGCTGGTGTGGGGGCTTGACTTCTTTGAGGGAAGCAGCTAGGGCTCAGTATTTCTGCAGCCCTGTACTCAGCCCAGAGTCTGACACACCTAAAACGTGCCAATGCACAGTCATGCATTGTGACAAAGGAAGTCTATGATTCATGCTGCATCTTAGCTCAGTAAAGGTGGGACACACTCATCCACCAAACATTTCCAATCACCTGCCCATGGCATGATTTAATTTAAAGTTCAAGAAGTGTATTTTCACTCATATTTTAGAGGTAAGCAAACCAACACTTTCAAATAAGTTTATCTAACCAAAGTTGCACAGCCAGTAAATGACAGAGTTTGGATTCACCCCTGGAATGTTTGAACTGAAAACCTGTTCTTCCTTTTATATCACAGAAAAAGATTTCTATGTGTGTTACGATCAGAGAAAATAAACACAGATCTATGAACATGGCCTTCTGACCACCACCAGCCTCCCTCCTCCCCCAATCCCTTCCCCACAGTTACAGTCTTCATACGTCTGGAAGATGGTTGTATTGAAAACAAAGTCAACATCACCACTTGAACCAGAAATATTAAATATCGCATCAGCTTTTTAGTGTTCACATAGTTTTATTTTATCATGTGTTGTAAATATAGTATGTGTTGCTATCTTTATTCACCTATAAAACAGAGTTACACTATCTACAAACTCCAACCTCTACTGTGTTGTATCACAACCTGCCTTAAAACCCCAACAAGCCCCCAAAAGTTAGAGTCTCTGATCTAAAGAACACGTTACAGTTACAAGCTTACCAAACCGAGCCTCCAATACCTAAATCTACCTCTAGAAATTCTCTCATAATGAAAGAACAAATATTTTTAAATATATAATGGAAAAAAATAGGATGGAACTAGTTCCTTGGCTGGGACCAGGATGCCTGTGCCTGGGGGGTGTCCAGCCCAAACTTGTCTGTGGTTTCATGTAAACTAAACCCTTAAGCTCCATAGCAGGCAACCATCACCCTGATTTATTAAAGTACAAAAACTACTTCTTGTTTGCACATTAAGCACAAGAGGATATAAAAATCCATTTGTAAGGTCAGTGAGAGCAGTCATAAGTAACCCTAGGAGACTTGTCACATTTAGGATACTGTCACCCCCATCATCAACTGGGACCAGATTTAGGAGGGCTTTCAGAGTTTAGAAAAGATGTCCTTCTGTCTCATAGGAAGACACACTGTTGCTTTTCTGGTGACCCAAAATGGACAAAAACAAAGAGGGAAATAAGCAGCATCTGTAGATGCCAAGGATGAGCCAGATGGTCCTTCTTCATGTCTCACAGAAAGCAAGTCCTGAGAAGAGAGAGAGGAAAGCCCTGTGCCCTCGTACCAAGGGAACAGAGCCAGGACACACCCTTACAGAAGGGAATAAGAGAGCAGAGAACATGTTCTCTGCAGCAAGAGTTAAGGTTTAGGGGAAATAGCAAGAAGCACTCATTTCTCACATCTAACGCAGTCTCTTAAACCATGTCTTCTTCATGTCCCCAGCAGAGCAGGTGACCATTACAACCATTAAACAAATGAAGAAATGAATGCTTGCTTCATTCTGTCTTGGATATATCTTGTCTTTTTCAATGCTTCTCTTTTCTGCTTACTGACCTGTGCCTCCTTATAAAATAAGTCATCTCTATGAGTTGGAGAGGGGACAATGGGGACAGCTGTCTGAAGTGCTACCTATCACTCATCCTTGTAGTCATTTCCCAGAGCAATTAGGAGAATATAATTATACATGTCCAAAACTCTCTGAAATATTTCAAGCACCAGACACTCACTAGTATTAGTAGCACACACTAATATTAGATGCTTTTATCTCAAGCATTTTTCTGTATTTGATTTATGTAGAGAGGAATTTACATAGAATGAGACAGGGCATCTTTTCTCCTGTTAAAATGAATATAAATATCTTATGAATGGTGTTTCACTGTAACAATTTGCATAACAAATGCACTTCACAAGAAGCTGTATAACAGGCACCTAGTGTTTTAAACTCATGAATATTTTGGGTAATCAAGTAGAACACAGAATGTCAATAGAAGAAGGTAGGAAAATAACTACTTTTGCGAAAGCTTGTCTGTAAACAGAAGACAGAGTTATGTTTGGTTTTTCCTGCTCTTTAATTCTTTAGCATGTTGTATCTTCAAAGTATTATATGTCTATGTCTGCCTGAAGTTTTAAAGCAGCATGTAAACTAAGCTGAGAGCCAGCAGAGCATATTTAAACAAGTCATTTAGTATTCTGGTCCTAATGGGTAAAGAGCCTCAAGTGATCCTACACACTAATTTCATCCCTTCCATGCGATCTGGCAATGCCTACCTCACATGTTCTTGCAAATTACTGGAAATACCACAATCCCATGAGACAAAGTGACAGCTATGAAATTAAGTAGCATAGGCCAAAGACTCCAACAGCTACATTAAACAAACACACCTCCAGCAAATTTCTCTGCCCCCACTCACACAAATGGAATACAGTCTTGTCTAAACAGTAACCCGTGCAGCTCTCTAAGAGCTTTGGTTGTTAGAAGATAGCCCGAATCACTGGCTTTATTTTACCACCTTTTCAGGGACTTCTTTCAGGTAGGAGACTAGGGACGTACGATCAGGGAAGGTCCTTCCCAGGCTGGTCCCATGACCAAAGAGCCATTGGTCAGACTCAAGTAAGGCTGATATGATTAAAAATAGTTAAGTATGGTTTTTAATCACAAATTAGAACTCAAAAAGATTCTTTAAGGAAATTGATTATGATTGCTAAATTATTAACTGAGCCGATGACTCTAATAAACAGAATGCTTCCGTTAAATAAAACAAACAAGTGTGATTTGAGCTTTGACCATTAGTCTCCTCTCAGACAGAAAGATAAATCCTTTTTAAATAGGCATAGCTAGGTCAGTGTCTCTACTTTGCTTTTAGTTGCTTTTTGTACATGACCAAAAAATTGGGGGCTCCCTCCTGCCTGGGCTTTGTGGCCCTGCTGCAAATCCTTACCAGCTCTTATCCCTCCCTCTCCGTCCTGCATACACTGCTTGTTACAGCTCGAGCCCTCATGCGGCATCGCTGACTGCTGCTATCCTTCTGCTCTGCTGCTCCCCGTCAGGTCACACTTCCTTTTTGCTCTCCACGTTCACTTTCCACATGCCGTATACCTCCACCCAAAGGCTAATGTTACTTCTCTCAAGACACCCGGGCAGATGCAGGCTCCAGAGCTGTATAGAAAAAAGGGGCTTTAAAGTGATGACTTTGAACCGGAAACTGCAATTGCAACAGACACCATCTCTCAAAGAAGGGGGCGACGGATGTGATGGGAGCTCCCGCAATCCCACAACCGCCCTGCTGAGCCCTCCAGTGAACCTCCTCCACCAGCAGAGCGCACCGCCCACCTGCCCCTTGGAAGGCTGCAACCACAAGTCGTATCTTTCCTAACCTCCCGCTCCCCGTGAAAGGAGAGGCTATTTATTAACTTCAAGAAATCAGCTCCAATTGAAGGACTCCCACTTTAGCTAAGGGAAAGAATTCAGCTTAAGCATCATCTTTAACACAGCAAACTTTCAGAATGTCTTTGAATTTATTTGTATTCACTCTGCAGAGACTCAAACTCAGAGAGAGGATGTACCTCGGCGGAGGCATATGAAGAAGGGGTAACAAGGCGGACACTGCCCTGAGCTGTTAGGAGGGTCAGAGGAGCTGACGCCTAGAAAGCACCTACAACAGTTTCTAGCACACAGTAAATACTCAAAAGCTTATTTTTAGTATGTTATAAAATGTATCCTCCTAATAAGAGTTTTATTCAAGTAAAATTTATGCAAGGCCTGTTGGAATTCTTTCTTGGGGGAGTAGGCAGCATTAAGGTGAGGATTTGAGCCACGCCTCTGTCATCTGCTGTTTTGAGAGCAATAACGTGTTTCCCAAGTGAAACCAATAGCACTGGGAGGTGGGATGTGTTACTAATGACATCACCATCATAACCCAGAGCTTCTAAGTTTCCTGGAAGAAATTGTACCACAAATCTCAGAGAGTTGTGCTATAAGCACAGGAATGAGAAAAAAGACAAGACAGTGCTGGAAAAGTACTCCGACAACAATGCTTACTTTGACATGCTTTTATAGTAAAATAAAGGGCATAATTCCCACATTTTACCTGCTTTCTGCTGGGAAGTAAAGCAAGAATGGCATTGGTTTTCACATTTGTTCTTTCTCTGACCACTATACCCTGTCATCAATGTTTTGTAAAGCCATCTTTACTTACTGCTCATACTTACATTACATCCAGAGGCTCAAGATTTTAAAATATATAGAAGCAGCTGCCTGGGATCCAGCAGACAGGCATTAAAGTTGACATTTGCAAACATCAGTATTTCACTCCCAGTTCATGGGCATTTTGACAAGAAGAAAATACAAACCTTCACTCATTCCAGGGCAAACATTCTCAAACTAAATGATTTACATGGTAATAGACAAAGGTTAAATTCACATATTTGAAAGCCTTCTTACCAACTTTGTCAAACCACTAAAGTTTAACTATGGAAATCCTTGGTCTTTCCATATCCCCTGTGACTATATATGAAATAAGCATTTGATGATAACCTTTGAGGTCATGATATTGGGATCTGCATATGAGGCCACTTACATAAAAATGTGAATATACAATAGAAATTATTTTAAATGTAGAAATTTGGAAAAATGAACTATCACTGATTAATACCTTGAATGTCCTTTACTATAAATTATTGTATTTATTTATATAAATTAAATGTCCTGCCATTCAAGACTGGGGCATGGCATTTTAGTTGACCGAGAACAAAACAAAACAAAACAAAATTCAAATACCAAAAGGCCAAGCATACTCACATAGCACCTTCAGGTGGAGAGATGGAATTGTGAAAATGGAAAAGTAGTAAGGTGACTTTGAGGGGAATATTTTTAAAAGAGGATAGAGTTAAACTAATTTTCTATTACTTTGTCAGATCAGAATATTTTCAGGATATTTACATTTGCTAAGGGAATCTGTTTATTGTTAAAAGTTTGCAAATCTGTTTTCCTGGATATGTAAATGTCACTGTTCAAAAGTTCAACATCAGTATTGTAACATGTTGACATAACTCATTCAACATGAAGAGAATTTGCTAATTCACTCAAGCCTAATGGATTTGAGTTTACTTTCATAGACATGACACTTGTAGGAAAATGACCTTAGATGAAATCCATTCCTGAAATGAGGAATTCTTGAGTAATCAACCCCAAGGTAGATGGCATCTGAGAACAATTGTGTTCATTGGTACATACACGCAAAGATCTCACTTAAAACTGGACATTGGTCTGTGCTCCAGAAATTCCCTTCTTTATGTTTCTCAGGTACAAGCCTAAGCAATTTAAGGGAGCTTCAATACAATGGTTTATCTCCTATTTCTATTTTTGATAGATTGAGAGCTCTAACAAGAGAGGTTCTTACCCCATGGTGCTCCAGTTGGAATACATTTACAAAATTAACTGAAAAAAACTGGAGTTGATTAGTTACATTAGATATTCTGTCAACAAATCCAGCTCATCCTAATCAGTCATAATTAACACTGATGTTTGATGAGAGGTACACATAAGTGTAGGGTGCTGATGTGCTGAGCTGCCCCTCTTAGGAACTGGGTAATGTCTGCTCATTATCTTCAACTTGGAAAAGAAGTGTGTTTGCTGCTTTGGCCAAATTGGCAAAAGAAACCTATACCCAACTGCTAACGGATATAAGAATGTTTGGTGCACATTTAACGAGTTTGGCAACAAGGTTTTAGCTTTCTCCAGAACAGGATGTGAATCTTGGAATCTTGGCACCTTAGCAAAGTCAAATGCCAGCCTAACCCATGCTTTCAGTTCTTCAGTCCAAGACTGTTAGAGAACATCTCCCAACAAGGGCAGCAATAATTAAATTAGCATGCTCATATGAGCTAGAATAATCTACTGGATGATAGAATTAATGGAGAGCTGGTCATTGTATTACACCAGACACATCCATCAACCCAGGGTTGGCAGGAGGAAGCTTCTGATTGCTTGGCTTCTCATCAGCATGCAATAGGACCATCTAAGCAGACCAGATTCCCCACAACTTGTTTCCCACTGAGAATAAATGCTGCCTTTTATAAAACTAAGATTCATCATGTCTTTACAAAACATTTTTTTTTTAACTTTTGAATTCCTTCTAGTTCTGCTAGACATAAAGAAGAGAAACAGAATCTGCCACCTGTGGATTCATCAGGATTTAAGCCCCTCCTTTAGCCCCTACTTCCCTCCCCCAGAATGGACTTCCCTTCTCTCCCACTTGGTTTCCTGTCTTTGCTTTGAAACTATTTCGTTCTCAGCAGCCTGCACATGTGCAAGTCTTCTTATTCTAAACTCACCTTTCTCTACTTCTTGGTGTTCACTTCTTAACCCTTCATATCTGGTTTCCACCCTCTTTGCTCTGCTGGAATTTCTCTTCCCTCAATCTCCTCTTCTGGTCTAAAGACTCTTTCTTTATTCTTGAAGCCCTCTCTGGAACTCCTGCCCGAGCTGACCATCTGTGTTTTGACCTCCTCTTCCCCATGGTACCAGCAACATTAATTCTCCAAACTGTCTGATCAACTTCTCAGACTTATTTTCCTCTTCTTTAAACATAGATTTATTTCCAATATGCTGCTTAACCCTTTATCCTCATTTCTCAGTTCCCTCTTTTGACAATCCCTTCTACTACTAAAAGTGAGAGTTAAAATCAAATGCTCATTTGCATCCTTTCTGGGGTCCATGGTAGCATGCACGCAGTGCTATACAGAAGTTCTGATGGTTTGACTGTAACTAATATTAAAACATATTCTCATATTAACACAAATATAAGTATCAATTTTTACACATCATATTTTTTCATTTAGCTGGATATTTGTCAAGTTTAGTTATAAAGCAAAGTTAAGGAAAAGAACACATGCACACTGAAGAATAAAATGAAAAATGAATTTTCAGATGAAGCATAAACTTGCCAAGAAAATTTGCTTCTTAGGCCCTAATTCTCCCCTCCCCAAACAACTCCAGGTCAGGCCCTTTACTCCTATTTCACATTTTCAGTATCTTCATGGACATTCCATACAGCTCTCCCACAGGACCTTCACACTCCATATTGAAAACTGGATTCTCATCTCCTCCCAAACCTGCTTCGGTTCCTAGGGATCCTATCAGCAGCACCAATAGTCTGCTAGGGACCCAATCTCAAAACTTACAGTCCAGGAGTTCCCCTCTCTCTTTAGATGCTGTGCCCAAGCAGTTGCCATGCGGGCAAACTCATGACCACCCTTTCACCCAACTCCTCTTCTCCATTCCTACCTTATTATCCTTTTCTTAGCTCCTACTCCTCTTTGCCTCAAGCACTGCAACAGGGTCCTAAGTGATCTGCCGCCTTTGGGCCAACCAAGTGTGTAATACATGCCTCTCCATATTAACTATTTCTGCTCTCAAAAATTTCCTCTGGTTCTCAAGATCTATGGAACTAAGGTAGAACTCCTTTGCCGGACACATAGTCTTCCCCAGGCTGGTCGTACCTTATTTTACCGTTTCCTATTTTATCTTCATAAGTTGCTACAGTCTCACAAAAATCTTTCACTTGAGCTTTATTTATGTCAACATTAGCATTTTTCCTATATATAAAGGAAAAAAACAAAGTGAAGGTTTAAGCACTTAACTACATGAATTTCAATAACCAAAGTTTATCTCTTAAATCCATCATACCCCTTCTTCCCCAAAGGGGTGCACTCCATCAGAGTGATGCCATGTGTTAAGCAGGGTGTATGACCTGCTGCGGAAGCAGACAGGTTTCATTTCAATTGAACCATTACCTTCTTTCCAGGTACAGCACTGCTGCCAAGTCCCTTGGGATTGTTGGATTTCCATGTTTGTGGTGTATTTCTTTGTTGCTGTGTGATCTCAGCAGGGATAAATGAACCTAAGATATTACAATGTAATTCGTTCAGATCTCTGCCTTCAGGGTGAGCACTAAGATGCTGCCATCAGCCAGAAAATTTGTGATCTAATTTAGAAGCAGTGAGCCATACACTTCAGACAGCTGCACTGGGTTCCCCCTTTTCTGTGGTTTTGTAAAAGCTTTTCTTTCAAGTTGTGAACAATGTTGATTTTTTTTTTTCCTCTGCCTTACTGTTCCAAGAAAGATTCACTTAGCAAAGGCAGGGAGTAGGACCTATGCTCTTTAGCTATCACTCTGTTGAGATGCCATATTGCACAAGTGACTTACCTTCAATATCTTGGATAATGCTCTACCAAAATCTTTCCCACCCTGACCCACTTTTTATCTCGACATTTTGGAGAAAATCTGTCCCTAGCACTTGCAGAGTCCTGGGATTAGCACTGAATTGGCCTAGGCAGAGAATTCTACATTGACCGTCCTCATGCTCTGAAGAGATTTCTTACCCAAGTGTCATTAGGTTAAAATCTTCAGTATTATCACTGAGCTAAAATCAGAAAAATTTTTAGTTTTTCTAGAGACAATTTTTCTACTTTTATTCTTTTCCCATCTTCTCCCAGCTTGGTTTCTCAAGTTTTTTCTTTGGTTTCTCAGCAAAATAAAAATGAATGTGGGGTTCTAAACTGTTTGTCAGGAGCAAATGCTGGACTTTTATTTAATTCTAAGGTTTGGTTAAGCTGGAAGTAGAAGGCATTGGATATGATGTTTAGAAGAATTCAACACAATGAACAGTTGTATTAAATCCAATTTAAGGAAGAACCAGGAGCTACAGACAAGTCCGTTGGTGAACTTCAAGGATTTGAGAAGAGAGACTTAGAGTCCTTTGGGGGACTGAGAACTTCCTCATTCTCTCCTGCCATCCTCCAATAAATAAGGTAAAGGACAGGTTTTGACTTCATGAACAAATTTTAATTCAAGAAGATGCCATTTTGTTATTACCCAGATTGTTTACTTTTCCCAAAGAGGGAAAGTAAACAAAAATAAATATATCCATGTTCACTTCAGAGGAATATAATAGCCAAATGCCAGGCTAGCTGTTCAAAATCACATGAAGTTGGTATTTCCTTCACTGAAGTCTAGCAAATTCCTGAAATAAAACTTCTCCCAAATTAGATGTCATAGAAAAAGCTCAAGAGTACTCAGGTCTTCAGCATAAAAGCAACTGCGTCAGACATTCCTTGGCTGATGTCGTCACCAGCAAGAAGGCTTTTGTGAAAGCTAATTGACTGATAGTTTCTGAACAACACCACGAAAAGGGATTTGAGGCTTTTAAATAAGATGTTGCCTTGCAATTCAGACAGTAAATCTGACAGAAAGCAAATAATGTTCTCAGCCAATGCACTAGGCTACAGACAGAAATGTGTTACGGAGAGAGGGAGTATTTGGGGGCCCAGTGGCTGTGCCTTTCAACAAGGTTAGTAAAGTGGCAGGTCAGACACCCCAGCTGACATTCTGTTTCTGGATCAGGTTTCACCCAGCACTGGGCCTCAGTCACTTACTGCAGAAGCAGGATAGTTTGAAAGGACAGAATGATGTCCCTGGGCTACAAATTTCCATTTTTAACCCCTCAATCTAATTTTGAAAGAAAAGTGACAAAAATGATGGTGGCTCATACCAAAAGGTCTTTAATCAGAACTCAATGTGCATGTCTTTTCTTTCTAAATCCAGCAGAGTGTAATGTTCTCTTTCCTTTAAAATAGCAAGGACTCTGTGCAAATTATCAGAACAACTTTGCAAGCTTGGTTAAAAGGCATATCAATTCCTAGGCATGGGCTTTATTTTTCAATCACATTTTCCTCTGTGAAAACCTTTATTAGATTCTCAGCTCTAAGTGTGTCTGACCATATAATTTAGCAGAATGCTGCACTTCCATATAGCTATTTTCATCATGTAGTTGATTATTCATCATGAATATACATATAATCCATAGGCTTCAACAAAATGTGGGACACTTACAGGATTACCTTAGAATTTTAAAGTTGTATAAATTGTCACTGAAAATGACACAGCCATATTACCTGTGTTTCAAATTGTACTGATTAAGTCTTTCATATACCCAACCCATTCAACAGAGATAATTAGAGAGCATAGGAAGCTCTAGCATTACAAAATCAAAGAATTTAAGTCCCATTGTAAGCTGTAAATTCCCATCAGGTTTGTGCCTCTAATGTTTATAGGGCATGAATGCCACCTACTGGCAAGCATTAAAGATTGCAATGTCTGACCAAGAGCCACGGACTTCATCTTTGCAATCTAACTAGGACAGCTTTTCCCCTACAGCCGGAATGCACCGGTTTTGTTTGTCGGGTGTACAGTTTGCCTCACTGGATGTTAATATTTTGGCAAGGAGGCCACACAAAAAGAATTTTGGCTTTTGTCACATACACATTTTGGCATACATGTTTTCCATTGTGATGGCATTGTATATATACATAATTACATGGGTGGTGGCTCTTGCCTTTTTATTCTACCCTCTCCTACTAGAATGGAATCTCAACAAGAGCAGCAACATTATGTTATTCACTTATGTATTCTAATGCGCCCAGAACAGTGCATGCCACTTAGTGAATATTCACTATTCACTATGAATAAATGATCAAAATGATAATGTTATTTTAAAGCAAAATAGCATATTGGCTAATAGTCTATGTTTTAAAAACAGACAGAGGTTGAAACTGTGGCTCCCTTTTCTATCCTCTATCTGTTGGACTTTTGTCATATTTTTAAATTTCTTTGAGCCTCTGTTTGCTCATCTATCAAATAGGGATAATGACACCAAAGTAGCTGACAATGGGCAAATAGTTATAAAGTATTTGGCACAGAGGAAGTGCATAATAAATATTATGGCCATTAGTATTAAGCTCTAAAACTTAAGTAAGGGGTTTGTCAGAAATTTAATAAAAGCATCAAGAAGTCTTATTTTCATTATGCATACTAAGAGCTCTTCCTCTTCGTTATCCTTGTTATCAACCCCATACTACATCAGACCTACAAAAGTCTCCACTTCCGCCAAGTGCCTGGTTCAAGGTGGTGTCCATTAAGCTTTAGCACTCGAAGAGTCATAGACCCTTACAGTTGTTAGGAGTTGGGGTGTGATATTTAGGAAGTCACTCTTCTGGAAATCTCTAACCATACTCTGAAGTACTTAAATAACTCAGAGTTATCAGGAGGGTTATGCAAGGGTTTTCAATTTATGTTACAGCTGATATTACATTTTGTTATCTGCCAGGGAACCATTTTGCACTTTCGGGAAAATACCTAGCCATGATTGCTTCTGTTAGAATGTTGGGCAAGCAAGAAAACACCCATTCAAATGGACTTGAACATTGTGTACATCCATTGTCTCATGTAACGTGAAATCTAGAGGTAGTGCCGCTCACTCACACTGGACAGTATCATGAAGAGACAAGTTCTTTTCTTGTCATGCTCTCCTGTCCACAATGATGTTCCTTTTGTGGCCTTAGGATGCTTCCAGCAGAAATCTGGGAAGCATAGAATGTTATGCATATTCAGTGGGAGAGAGAATGGTTCCCAGAAGGAACTTAGGATAGAAAGGATTTTCCCATAAAGCCCTGACAATTTCTCTCGATGCATTGGTCAAAATGCTAAAACATGTCCATTCTTGAACTGTCCGACTCTAAGATTAATCAGATTGCTTTAGAGTCTTACCTCAGTCATGATTTGTCCCTGAAGCCAAATGGAGTTGAGCTTCCTCTGAGTCCCACGGACTTCATGAAGGAGGGGTGTAGAAATACACAAAATCTAGGTTTGTCAGAAAGGAAAAAGGGGAGAATAGAGGCAGCACAGCACTAATAGTCCATTCTGCTAAGTGCACAGAGGTAAAGTGGTCCAGTCTGTGAAAACAAACACCAGTGTGCAGAACGGTTCCTGATTTTAAAAAATTCTTGAAATAACTTTTTTAAGAGAACTTTTTCTGGTGGTCTACACACAAAGAATCCAATATGCTTCCTCAGAAATGTTACGTATTTAGGTGGATTCTAACATCAAAGTTCTCTATACTTTCACTGAACATGATACAGTGCCGACAACACGAGCACACTTCAGTTCAAATTTCGTGAGCACAAAGGTCTAGTACTTCTCTGGGTCTCAATTTGCCCCCTGTTAAAGGAAAGAGGGACTAGATGAGTTCTAAAGTCTTTCCCACCTTCTTCATTCAGTGTGTTTGAATCCACATTCGCCAGCAACACCAAGTGAATACAATTCACATTTGCACGTTTTTCTATTCATCATTGGACCTCTATTATATGGGATGCGCTGGAAATGGAACTGACAAGACAAATGCAAGGGTGAGGCAAGTTCCTGCCTTCCAGAAACTTCAAAGGGGAGAAAAGGCAAATATAAGAAAAAGTTAGAAAACTGGACAGCAGATGATAGCAAAGCAACCACAGAATGGAATGTCGCGGGCAGAAGAGTGAGGTGTGGGGAAGCTTGGCTTCACACCATACCGAGAATGACAGGTATGATTTAGAAGATGGAGCAAGATACAGAAGGCAGATAAGCAAACACTGCAGGTCAGGAACTGACCTCACATGTTTATGAAACTATGAGACAAGATGGTGGTGATGAGGCCCAGCACTGAAGATGACACGTAGCGCTGTGGCAGTGGCAGGGTGCCCTGCCCTCCCAAGTGCCAGAACTTCAGTTGCCATATTTCACAGGACATTGACAATAACTCTAGGGAAGAGGTATAATCCAAATTTTACTCTCAATTTATTTTGCCCAAAGTAAAAAAAGTAGTAAATCTGTGATTGCAACACAAGTCCCTGCAGCTTCAAAGAACGCATGCCTGTCCCACAGTCTCCACTCATGGCAGGGCGGCAGCTTTCGCCACACTCCCCCAGCCTGGGCATCAGGCTGGGTGCTTATTCACACCGGAGGGCCAATGTAGGAAAACAAAAACGTTTATGGCAAGGCTGCATCCTCTTTCATACAAGTGAAAATAGCTTTATCGATCCCCAGAGGGGCCATCTTTGGTTAGAGAAGGATGCAGAGTTTCAAATTATATGTTATCCACTTACTAAATCGAATTATGACAGTGAAAAAGATGGAACCGCTTGTTAGCCACTGAAATGTTAATATCTGGACATATGTGAGAAATGATAACACAGAGGCAGCTTTAGGGCTTCTATATGAAGGCTGGATTGAGGTCTGCACTGAAAAGTCATGCAGTCCCTAGGGTGCTTGCTACTGTGTGTGATGGTACTGCTGAGCAGGGGAGAGGGATGCCTCCTTGACCTCCCGCCCCACCCTGCCACCTACAAAATGGCCCTGCCACAAGGTAGTCAGGTCCCCTCAGCATAGACCTGGTGCTCTCGTGTGGTTGCTGGGGCCCAGGCACACACTCTCAGTGTCCCCCTGTGGTGGACTGTCATATGATAGCTATGTCCAGGTGGAAGTGAGCTCCTGCCACTTGGTTCTGTTCCCACACACACTCCCCAGGCAGTCATGTACCTTGGCTGCTGAACCTCCTTCACCAGCCACCACTCCCTCCCCTACAATTGTAAAAAATGCCTTTTGATCTGTGACCTGCATTTAAAAACTGACATCTGGTGGTTAGGGTGGTAATTAAACATCATTTAAAAGTTATTTCTGCCTTGTTAACTGAGTTACTCTGTGATCAAATTATGGGATAATTTAGAGGAATTCAGGCATATTGATTGTATAATCCATAATGTGTGTAATTAATAACTACCCCCTAAAAGCTCTGTATGAGAAATTGTAAGGATTCACATTAGACAAAAAGTCAAGACCTGCATGGTGCTTTATCCTCAATGCCCTTTATTAACTGCACATAAGAGGGAAAGCATTCAGAGGAGATGAAACAAGACTCGTGGCTGGAATGTACTGTCATGTCCGCATGACTTCCACCCCTAGTGGCCACAGACTGGTGTCAACTGGGGATCTTCTTGCACTGGGTGCCTAACGTGCCATCTCTCTGGCATGGCACACCTTTGGGGACATTCTGGCTGTTGGCTTCTTACAGTTAGTTTCACTAACCATTTCTGATTTACAAAGGGGGCTCTTCCCCAACTATGGGGGTGCCAGTGTTGTGGGTTGGCCTACTTGCAATGAGCCACTGCCAGCAGTTTAGTTAGCACAGGTGGCTTCTATTTGTGCCCCAATAACAAAACTATCAGTTGTGGTAAAGTGACAAGGGTCAAATCTCTGTATTCTTGAATCTTATTCTGCCATTACAACCACACCAGGTTCCCAGAAAATAGGCGCACACACACAGACATCATTGATATCATTTATTATTAACTAAGATTTCTGCCCCAAACACCTTCCTGTTCTTCTGTCCTGTGAGTCGGGCTGGACCTTCCGAGAGCCAAAAGGGCACCTTGAGCTCTGTACTCCAAGCAAACCAGGTAGCTGCTCAGCAGTCCCTTTGGCCCACTTGGAGCTGTCAGGCCGTCAAAGAACCTGACATCCCTGAAAAGGTGCCCAAGGAGCTCATGAAAGAAGAGATGAACTAATTCAAAAAGAAGGGTCTGCCTGGCCTACGTGTATATCAAAGGAAACATGACCTTGTTTAGTGTTTACTCACAGTCTGGTTGAGCACCTGCGTCAATTTATTATCCGTTTTCTCCATACACTAAGGTACCACTTGGCGGGACGGTGGCATAATGACAGCTCATATTTGTCGGATTCAGCGCTCTGCTAAGCACTTGTACACTATTTCATTTAATCATCAAAACGACTCTGGCGAGTGCCAACACTCTCCCCAGTTCACAGATAAAGACACTGACGAAGGGAGACTGCCAGCCCCCTGCCCCTGACCCCACAGCTGTGAAGCAGAGTCACCAAGGGAGGTGCTGCCGGGCCTCGGCCCCTGAGCCCCGCCCAGCCGCGCGCTCCCCCAAGAATCCCCTTTCTCCTTGACAAGTTTCAGCATTCCTCCTCCTTAAAGGTAGAATTAGGGAGAGATAAGGAGTAAAAGAAGAAAGAAAGGCACAGAGAGCATGAGAAAAAGACGATAAGAGGTGGCCGTGAGAAACCTCCGGTGGAGAAGGAAGCCAGGGCGAGGTTAAGGCAAAGAGGATTCTGGTCCTTTGCAAGCACTTTGGGTACAGTGCTCTGTTCTTACATGCCCCCAGGAGTTCCCTAGGGCTGCCAGAACAAACTGCCACAGCCTGGGCAGTGGAAACAACAGAAATTTATTTTCTCAAAGTATAGAGAAATGATGTCCTGGATGAGGGTGTCGGCGGGGCTGGGTTCCCCGAGGCCTCCTCGGCTGGCAGATGACCACCTTGGCCTGTGTGTTCACATGGACTTATTTCTGTATGTGCTTGTGTCCTGATCTCCTCCTGAAAGACATCAGGCATATCGACTAGGGCCCACCCCAAGCTTCTCATTTAAACTTAATTACCTCTTTAAAAACTCAGTCTTCAAATACACTCACCTTCTAAGGTAACGGAGTTCAGGACATCAACATGTGAGTTGAGGGGAGGCACAATTCAGCCCACAACACACACACACACACACACACACACACACACACACATCCTCCAGATTTTCAGGAAAAGTCATTTAGACACACAATCTTGGATAAGAGAAAATTGGAAGAAAATTAAAGGCAAAATTGCCTTCCATATATGGAATTGATGAAAAAACAGAAGGCAATAAATAGGCCAGGAGGTCAGGCGCAGCAGCAAATAAGACTTTAGGGTGAGTAGGAAGCAGGAAACCAAGGGAAGCCCAGCTGTAAGTGGGGTGGGCCTGGAGTCTATTTTGTTGTGTTTGCTTGTGACTTTTAAAGAAATGATAACTCCTGGAGATCCTGGGTCTCTTAGGGGATGTAGTGATGAATGACATGGCAATTTTCAGGGCTTACCATCAAACCCCAAGCCTACTTAAATCAGAGGTCATGCAAACCCTTGTGGTAGAAATGTAATTCAAATATTTATCTCTGGATTATATTTATCTCCTGATTACCTCTTGATTCCCAGCCAGTTTACCATCCCTTGCTTTAAGATAGAAATGAGAAGGGATGCCCCATGCTAGAGGTGTGAACAGAGGCACTGCCTTGTAACGGGATAGCACTAATTCAAAATCAAGTGTGCAGCTGGCCAGCGAGAAATACAAGTGGCTCACAAAAGCTCTTTAGTTTAATCCTGGGTAACGGAATTTTAAGACAGGCATAACATTATTAAATCTCATAGCAATCTACAAGCAGTATTTTCAATTAAAAATCACTGGGTTCTCCCACCTTTAAATAAGGCTATTAAATAAGTTATACTAATAAATAGATCTCCTTCACACTTACAAAAATCATCCTAAGCCATTTTGAAAGGACATTTCTGCTGACAGTATAGAGGGAGAAATTGGCCGTCTAGTTCTATTTCTGGGGGAATGCATGCTTGTGGGACTGACTGAGAGTACCTCTGTGCCTGCATGCGGCCACATGCCAGCTGGTCAGTACAGCTGGGAGCATGGACAGACTGAGTCCTGTATCAGAAGCCTCAGCTGGTTGCTGACAAGGCAGCCATGCCAAAACATGTGGCAATTTGGTTACTCTAAAATTTACGTGTGTGTGTGTGAGACAGAATCACTGTATGTTTGATGATACAAACCAACAGGGTCTATTGGCATTTGTTTTTCAGACTGACAGTGAGCAACACAAATGCTCAAATTAAGTTTCTCATCTCTTTGGAATCATATGTAGCAAACAAGGAAAAGGAAGCACAATCAGAAAAGAAGAAAGGGAAATGAAATATTTTATAATACATTAAAATGTGAAGCCTAATGCTGCATTTTTAGTTTTTGCTAAAATACACGCATGGGAATGCATGTGCGCACGTGCGCGCACGCGCACACACACACACACACACACACACACACACACACATCCCAAGGCTGTTGAGAGTGAAGAGATAGAAATTCCAGTCCCCCCAATGCGCATCCAAGGCATTCTATCCTTATTGTTATTTCTCCAAAATTATAATCTGGCCAGTATGACAAGAATTATGTATAAAAATTATGCATAAGAATTAGACATAAAAATAGGAAGCTAAAATAAAGTAATAGTATGAGTGCCAGAAAACCTTAAAGATACATATTCACATCTGAAGGGAAATACACAGTATACTCTGAGAAAATATTAGAAAAGTTAAAGTAGCAATTTAAAAAAATCCAGATGCAGAACAGCAAAATAGGGAGTTATGTGGCTAACTGATATATTTCCATAGGCAAAAAATATCTGTCTACCAAAAATGGTAATCCTGACACTGATATCAACCTGTGGGGATGGGAAAATATTTTTCCCTCTATCCTTTTAGGTTCTTGGCTGAGACTTCCCTGTAATGAAAAGACAGATTAACAGGAGAGAAACAAACAGAAATTTCATAGCATGTATACGTCCTATATACATGGGAGAGACTCGGGAAAACTGAGTAACTCTCTGATGTGGCTCAGGCTGTCACCTAAATACCATCCTCAGCTCAAGACCAAAGATGTTGGGGAGGCAGGGAGCCAGTTATCAGAGGTCACTGGGCAAGCGGAGAAGGGGAAGGTTGTTGTGGAGGTTTGTCAGTGGCCCCTCTGTGCACAAGAACTTCTAAAGACTGAGTCCTTCCCCTCTTCCTGGTACAGGGAGGGACACCCTTACAAAGGGAGACCACTCTCATACATGCACATGGCTCTTACAAAAGGCTGCTAACTTCTACTCGGTTCTCAGAGCTTCACCTGTGTCTGCTGTTTCATTAAAAAATAATTAGTCTAATATAATACTTATCCAAAGAGGTATATTTCAGGGTGGTATATTCTGTTCCCTTTGATCTATAGTAATGAAGCTAGTGAATGAACATTCCTTACTTATTCACTCAAACACCAACGTCACCTGGTAAAAGTTCTTGCTTAGTGACTAGATAAGAAAGGTTTGTAATTATTGTAACAAAGCCAAGTCTCCATTTGCTTCTGCTTACTTTATAAATGTATGTGAAAGAGTAGTTTAAATAATAAAAGACAGAGAATAAAATAATAAAAAAGACAAGCCTATTGATGTCAAACAGACCCTCTTTTTTCTTAATAAGTAATGCAAAGATGAACTTTAGTCTGAATATAGTCCTAACACAAAATTGGAATTAAACAAGTTCAAATGAACTTTTCTTTACATAATAAACAACTATCCAAGATATGACAGATATTAAAGGGAAAGTATATATCATGCATGGAATACTTTATAAATCAAAAACAATATTTAAGCTTCCAAACAGCCCCTGGGGAAATTCAAAATCAGGGTGAGCTGGTTCCTGCTTTCAAGACAGCCACTGCTTAGAATGACCAAATTTGAGCTCAAAGCGACCCTCAGGCAGCTCGAGACACACGTGGTTGGGAGTCAGGATGAGTGACACAGCAGAAGGGCTACAGGAGTCACCATAACTAACAGCCCGTTGAGACTCTGCATTGTGAGCCCAGTGCAGGCCTGAAGGCTCCACACAGTAGCCTGTGGAACAGGCTGGTCAGTCTCTCTACTAATCCCCTTTGAATCTCAAATAGGTGTCATGAAGGAAAAACTGTACATTCACCCCATGTACAATGTGGTTGGGGAGAGGAAATAAAATCATGGAGACCTGATGTGGCAGATAATGACTGGCACAGAACAGTGCTGACTTACCTCTTAGTTCAGGTTCCTCCAGCAGCAAAACTTGAGACAAACTCAAGCACAAGTTCTTTGTTTGATAGGTAAGAGAAAGCAGCAGTACTTGAGTGGGGACACGAGGCAGGGAAGAGAAGGCAGACAATAAAGGATGTGTCCACAACTGAGTTACCCCTACAGCAGTTGGAGCTTGACCCCATTTAAAGGAGGGAGATCTGGGAGCCTGTGAAAAACACACACTTCAGAATTGTGCCGCCCTGTGGGGTAAATGGCAGATTATCCGGAATCTCCCACCTAGCCTTAGTCCATATCGACAGGTGTTTACCACCCCAGGGCCTCACGGTCCATCGGGGCAAGGAGTGGAGAGAAAATGGCCATTCTCTCTTTCCCTCTGTTCTGGTACCTAATTGGTCTGATGCCAGTCAGTCACCATGGCCCTTCCATGACACTCCTCCTGGAAGGGGCTTGCGGAGAAGAAGAGAATGTGCGCTGCAGCCAGAGGGAGCCGACAGGCTGGGCCTGGCTAGGGAATTCAAGTAAGCTGTGAGCAATAAAAGTGGTTTCTCCCACCCTTGCCTTACTTCGGTTTCACCAGATTCATAAGGGAATTTGTTCCAGGAGGGGAACCCTTTTACTGCCAGAGCTACATACTCAGATGAGGGCAGGAGGACACTTATACACCAGCTCCCATCAGTCCCAGGTTGATGGTTGCCATGGGTTAAGCAAGAGAAGGTAAATACCTGGCAATTCAGGCCTGCTTGGCATGAGGGCAGACTGGCTCAGGGAGCCAGTAAAAGCCTTCAGCTGGTGATGTGTGTCCTGACAATAAATGCAGTTAATCTACAATGACATGGTGAGAACAGAGAGGACACAGTAGGCATGAACAGCATCCACTATGATAGTGAAATGGTCAACTAGGCTTAGAGGAAAGAGCACTAGATGGGACCCATGGATACGTTTATCTGAGGCCAAGGTCAATGACACTACTCCTAGGAAGGATGTGAGAAACAGATAGAAGTATAATATGCACAGTAGCTATGATTAGTAAGTGAGAATTTCCAGAACTGAAGTACTCTCCCCAGTACTGGAGAAGGACGTAGTCTTTGATGTCATAGTCGTATGTTCAAGTTCCAGCTGTACTGCATCCTGACTATAGGGCCTTGGTTCAAAGACTTAAATTCTTCTTATCTATCAAATGGGACCAATTAAGAACTCCTAACTCATAATGTTGTTGTGGGGTTAGAGCACTTCAGCATGTAAACCATCTAAGACAATGTCCAGCAAACAGTGAGAATCCAAACACTAGCTACCACCATCACTGTCTTCCTTGTCACCATTATTTAATATCAGTATTCATTAAGTTGGGCTGCCATGACAAAATACCATAGATTGGATGGCTTAACAAGAGAAATTTCTTTTCTCACAGTCCTGGAGGCTGGAACTCCAGCCTCAAGGTGTTGGCCAATTCTGTTTCTGAGAGCTGTCTTCCTGGCTCAGAGGTGGTCACCCTCTCACTACACCCTCAGGTGGCAGGAAGAGAGGTCGCTCTTTCTTCATCTTATAGGGCCATGGATCCCATCATGAGGCACCACCATGGTGACCTTTTTCAGCCCTAATTACCTCCCAAAGGCCCCACCCCCAAATGCCATGTTAATGACCTCCAATGTTAGGAAATCAATATATGAATTTTGGGGGAACATGAAGATTTAGTCCATAGCCATACATTTGAATGTCATAAAAAAGTGAACAGCAAGGCAGCAAGTTCTATTGCAGTTATTCTCCATTGATCCATGTTAAAAAGTAGTGCACACAGAAGCTATGGAAGCAACCTAAGTGCCCATCAACATTTGAATGGATAAAGAAGATGTATTACATATACATGATGGGATATTATTCAGCCATAAAAAAGAAAGAAATCCTGCCATTTGCATCAACATGGATGGATCTATAGGGTATTACGCTCAATGAAATAAGCCAGGTGGAGAAAGACAAATAACATGATTTCACTTATTTGTGGAATCTAAAAACAAAACAGAGTGAACAAAACAGCAGTAGACTCACAGACACCAAGAAGGGACTGGTGGTTACCAAGGGGGAGAGATTGGGGTGGGTGGATAGGGAGGGTGAGGGGGATAAAGGGGAACAAAAACCTCAATCATAATATAAGTTGGTCACAGGGATAGTAGTAGAGCATGAGGAATATAGCCAATGGTTCTGTAACATTTTCCTATGTTGACAGATAATAACTGTGTTAGAGGGGGTGAGGATTTAATGTGTCTAACTGTTGAGTCACTGTGTTGTATACTTGAAACCAATGTAAGATCATATATCAACTATACTTCAATTTAAAAAAACAGAAATACAAAAAATATAAAGAGAAGCATATTTAACTGTAAACTGAGAGCAATAAGCAAGTATAAATTTGGAGCTCCATAAATATGAAGGAAAAAGAGGAGAAAAAGTAGTACACATAATAACATCAAATGGATAAACAGATAGAAAGATAGATGATTATAAGGCTACAAGTGGAGACTATGGAGCAGTTCTTTCTTTTTTCATTTTACATTATTCTGTTTCCAGGTCACCCAAAAGCAAATATTCAGTGTTTTCTATTTGAACTGGCATTGTCTGGGTTGCTTGCTGGTGGGGGGCTAAGTTACACTAGCAAATGAACCAGAAGTATACAATGTCTGTGAAACGAAAACTAATTCCAATTATGGAAAACCATTTTTTTTTTAATGTCTGCTCCTCTGCTTTAGTAAATAGAATATTGAGAACATAACTGCATATTTGATGACTGAAAATGTTGCAGTGTGTCTGCGTTCTCATGATGAGTGTCTGGGTTCTCATCACAGAGGCCTGGAGGTGTACCTGTGTGAGAGCAACAGCTTAGACAGAATTGTTAATGGCCTTGAGATACTCCCATAAGGCTTTTTTTTTGGTCTTTGCTCGTTAAAAAAAACAGGTATTTGTTGTCAGTTTGGTAAGGTGTGTGTGTGTGTGAATTTTTCCCTCTGATTGAGTTTAGGGGAACTTAGTTAACTGTCTCTGAATGAAATGAGCTCTCCCTTTGCACACAGAGTCAAGGGTTGGGAGAGGCTCCCTCGTCCCCTCCCTGACCATTTAGTGACTAGGTACTTCCCTTTAGATGGTCCATATACCTGGAGAGGTTAGTGTGCTCAGCCTCCTGCCCAGCTATGGGTCCCACAGGCTATTGGCTGGGATGTCTGAGTCCTTCGGTGGAGAGCTGTTCATAATGAGCCAGGCCGACCCTGTCCAGCTTGCCCTGTTCTGGGCGTTCTTCCTTTTCCCAGCTCTGCCTTTCCACGAGGGCCTTTCCTAAAGTAGGGGGGTGTCCTGGGATGCAGTTCCCTATGACACATCCTCTGTGTTCTCCTACCAGCTCTCCTGGAAGTTGTAGTCTGCACATGAACTTCTTAGCGGATGTTGGGAGAGGAATTTTGGTTGGGGGGACAGCATGGAAGTTTTGCAGGACATGGAACAGAAATTGCTGGTTCAGAAGATGATCTCTATGCACATGAAAATCAGTTACTTGGGTACATTGACAGGGGTGAACTCAGAGTCCAGAGTTAAGGGTGATCACTGGCTCTCACCAAAGTCTCCTCTTCTCTCTATAATATCCCAGTTCAGTGGTGGAATATGTGAAGAATGTGAAGAATGACTCAAAATCTAATCCCAACCATGTTGCAGGAAAAACACAGTCTATCTGGATTCAACTATATTTGTTTTCTCCTCAATTGATAGCTTCAGTGCCAACTTACTGTAATTATTTGTGGCATTTTAATAGGAAGCTTGGAGGATCCTTGTCAGGCATTGCCTATCTGCTTAACATAGTGGTGCAGATATACCAGAATAAGCACACTGACTTCCCAGTTACACTGAAAGTAAGAAGTCCTAACTATCAAACAAAGATATCGGGCATATAGTAAAATAGTGCCGACTTCCATGCTTTAAAGCTCATACACATGGCTCAGGAGGAAGCCCTGAAAATTACCGGTTGTTGAATCCAACAGTCATTCTGCTCTTACTCCTCAAACAACCCAGTTTTTAACTGGGTGCATAAAACCCCAAATAAAAGATGCATTTTTTCAGACCTCCCTGCTGCTAAGAGTAATCATGTGACTAAACCCTGGCCACTGAAACACAGAAATACTGTATGGAACTCCCAGTAATTTCCTCTGAAAGGGAGGCAGTGCAGTGTTCGTCCATGCCTCAATCCTGCTGCCCTGAATGCAGATGTGGTGACTGGAGCTCTAGCAGCAACTTAAGAGGATGAGAGTTACATCTGGAGATGACAGAGCAGAGAGCTGGAAGGAGCCTGGGTCACTAATGACTTTCTTGAGTCCCTATTGTAATCATATTCATGAGTAACACATCACCAAAAATTTACTGGTATAAAGCAACAGCAGTTATTTACCATGATGATTTCTCATGGTTCTAGAAAGCTATTAGGCTTAGTGAGGCGGCTCCTGCCCATGGCTTCCCCGTGGGGCTGCAGTCATCTTGCAGATGTCCTCACTCACTCATGTGAGGTGCATGTTAACAGGCAGCCAGAATCTCCACCGCAGCCAGGGGCCAGGACTCCTCCCCGGGTCCTCCCCATGTGGCCTGGCCTTCCTCAAGGCGTGGCAGCAGGAGCAAGCAGAGGCTGTGTAGCCCTTTGGCAACTGAGCCCAGGGAAGCCACCTGGTGTCTCTTCTGCTGCTCTTTGTTGGCTGAGGCAATCAGTCCTGCTGGGACTCAGGGAAAGGGGTCCATACACCTCTTGGGGAGGAGGAGACGGAACAGCAAGGCCATAATTTAAGAGGAGCAGAAGATACTGATAGAGCCACCTTTGAAAAATAAAAGCCTTCCCTCCTCCATGCTAGCCCTGAATTACCTACTTTCAGATGCATGTTATGCGAGACACAAACACCCACCTTGTTGAAGCCCATGTAGTCATGGATTTGTCTGTTCTGTGCCGCTAAGTCTGGTCCGACCGGCCGGGCCTTCCAGGGCTGTCATCGCAGGCGCCCTGCGCTTACTTTAAGCACAGCGTGAGCCAGCTTCTCTCACCTGGGCTTGTCGTCCATGGGTCAAAGACAACAGAAGGGTAGGGAGAAAACACTGGTAGAGTCAAGCCAGGCACACCCATAGCAACAGAAACTGAGGCAAGAAGCTGAAAAGTTACAGAGTCAGCTCTAGGCATTACTTTCAGGAGGAACAGCTATCTGTGGCCATTTACTAAAAGGACAAGCAGTATTATGAGAGTACAGCCAAATCTAGAAGAACTCAAGAATTAATGAGGGCCCTAAAATAGTTAAAATGATAGCAGTTTATTCATGACAGTCCCATTAAAAATAATTTTTGTATATAACATTGCTGAAGATGATCCCTGAGAAGAGATTTGCTTGTAGGTTTTTGAGACAGGGTTTCATATACTTACACTCTTTCCTTAAAAGAATTCCTGGGAGATAACTTACTAATTCCCAATCCCATTTTTTAATTACACAGGGGAACAAAGAAAAAAAACACAAAAGCATTCTTAATTTAGTCAGAAATGTTCAAAGTAAGCTCAATCTACACATTGAATTTTGTACCTGGAGTTATTGCATAGCTGCCTCAGGCACCCAGGGGAGCGTGCAGCACCCCTTATCTGTGAAACGGGCTGTCACTAGGAAAGCCCACAGTCAGCAGAATCATCCCCAATCTCCACCTTTCCTTCCCAAACTAGTTAGTGTTGTCATTCATTGTTAGCTATTTTGTTTTGTTTCGGGTCCCAATATTTTTCTTGCTCTTCCTGGTCTGAAAATACCTTGGAATTAATCAATGGTAAATTGAACTTAGCAACTCAAACCAACAAAGAGTACTTCAGCTAACATCTTTTCCTTCTTCCTTCTACCCCAAAGGGAAAAAAAAATTTTTTAAGATACAAATCCACTTCCTCATAAGCATGTTAAAAAATACATAAGAACCTAAGCTCTAGGCACATGTAAGTCCTTCCTTCTTGATTCTACTTGGCCTTATTGAAATTAAGTCTCTACAAACACATCAGTCTCTCATTTCCACTAGCCTTCAGAATTTTCTACACTTGGTTACACTCAGAAAGAGAGTGATATTGCCAGGAAAATGACTCCTTTCTCACTATAACCCCACACACACGCTCTCCAACCAAGCCCCAAGGAGCTGGCACGTCCTGTGTCTCCAACTATCTATGTGCTGCCCATTCCTTCTCCATGAGTCTTTCATCATCCTCTACTCTCTCTCCCCAAACAAGAACACTTGAATACCTACTGATTGTTCGGCACTCTTTCAGGGGCAAGATATGCAAGAGAAAAAAATCACTCCACATGCTTCCTACAGGGAGAGATAAACATTAACCCAATTATCAATGAACAAGTGTAAAATTTATAGCGATATACACCATAAATACATGACATAAGGTGCTAGGATAGGGGGATTTGACCAGTCCTGTGTTACATCAGAAACTGGGAAGGGGCTGAAATTTGTAACAAGATAGTCTGCCAGCCTCATATACATCTAATGACAGAAGACATAAGACAAGACTTCTGGGTCAGAGATGTTGATAGTGTTACTCATTCCAAACACAACAACCAGTGTGGTATCATGTATAGCTTCCCCCAACTCCAGTCTCCACAGGGCAACAGGACTAGGGACAGATGTCACCTGTTCCTGCAGTAAGGTGCACCACAGGTGAGGAACCTTGAATTTTAGGAGACTGACTCTTGTAAGGCTGCCCAGCTACCTATGCACCCCTCTGGAGAGAAAGAGATTAATGTAAGAAGTTGATGTAAATTAATCTCCAGAGAAGAGGGGGAAACATCATTACTACTCTGGAATGTAAGCAAATGCCTCCAGAGAAGGGAAGGAGAGGGCTTTCCTTCCCAGGATGTCTATGGAGAGGTCTGTCACTAAACCTTTTATCTGTTTGTATTTCAAACATGTCCCATATTTAGAAAGCTTGGCCAATGAGGAATGAAAGCAATCTACAGAAAACTGTTCCACACATAGCAAAACTCTAAGGTTTTCCTGAAGAAATGAAGTCTGTGCTGAGACCTGAATAATGGGTAGGAGTCAATGCTCTGTCAAGGAGAAAGGATACCTAGGCAGAGGAAATAGAGTGTGCAATACCCCATGAAGGAGAAAGCTTTGTTTTTAAGAAAGGCGGCTGCATGTCTGTAGCACACAGATAAATCTGGAGAGGCAGGCAGGGACCAGACCAAGCAGGACCTTGTCAGTCCATATTAAGAGTTTTGTCCCTTATACCAAGAACAGAGGGAAGCCAAAAATGTGTCTTAAGCCAAGAAATGCTATAATG
The DNA here is from genome assembly GCF_040802235.1 of Manis javanica. NCBI lineage: Eukaryota > Metazoa > Chordata > Mammalia > Pholidota > Manidae > Manis > Manis javanica. The sequence continues at coordinate 128,862,673 of NC_133158.1, read as the reverse complement.
AGATTTGCATTCAACAAGATCACTCTCTATGTTGTAGAGGATGGACCAGGGGCAGGTGAGACCTGGAGTTTTGGCTTCTCATAGAGTCTTGGATGAAAGTATACTCTTTGAGCATGCCTCCTCTACACCTTATTCCTTTTATGGAATCCCCCACACAATGCAGCCTGGTACCTTGACATTTGTCATATGCATCATTTATTGCTCACCAATGATGTGCAAAGCACCAATGTGAATCAAAAATTATTTTCATTGTCGAATCAAAAGAAGCCCCTCCCTTAACTGTAGCTTCATTGTAATGTGCTTTAATAATCCTTAATTTCAAAAAAAGTTTGGTAATGCTTTGACTTCTCTGCTTAGGATGCCTTAATGTATCCACTATAAGAAAGAGCTAGAAAAAGATGACTTAGATTTGTGAAATGTTCAGCTTTTCTGAAGAATATCACCTGGCAGCCTTTGAATGAGGGCTCTGGACTGGTTTGGGTGGCCTTATATATAAGAAAAAACATATAAGATACAGCTCTGAATCTAGAGCTGGAGTGGAAAATAAAGGATCTTGAAATCTTGACTAGCATGACAAGAGAAGGCTAGTAGTTAGGACAGAGGCTGGAAGTATATGATGGGGTAAGAAGGGCAGACGAGGCAATGGCTGCCAGTAATGACTTCTTCAGAAACGCTGATTTGTTTTATATATGAGATACTATAAAAGTGTTATCTTTTGCATTTTCCCCTTCACCACAAATTTAATAACTTTATTTTCACTGCAGCTCCATCAATTTTAGTTTGGATGTGCTATGATTCACTTCCCCAGAGCGTTTGCATAATATGTATCCCGCAGGTTTCATTTCTGTAAATCACTGCTTTTCGGGGGGATAAAGGGGATGGATTCTAGGCACGATCCAGCCTTTGAGTGAGTTTTGAGACCAAAAGGAGATTGCATTTCCTGATTGCTAAGTTATCTCTGCTGTTCACTGAAAAATTATTTTCCCTATAACACTTCCGTTTGTATATTCGATAAAGTTAATATTTGTGAAATCAGTTGATTCTCACTGTGCTAAATCATAGCAGAATAGACAGAAGATTGACTTCCTGGTATTGACAAGAGAGAACTCTCAATGTCTTTTGACTTACTATTTCTGGCAGTTGGAAAGAATTACAATAACACATAAAATTACTTTACTGCGTATGTTTAGAGAGCAAAGAAAATTAATGGAGGGATGGATTCTTAGGGTATTTTTGCCTCTTGACGAAGATTTCTATTTCCTGTCAAACATTTCCTCTGAAATGAACTGGAGGAACACACGTAAATTGATTTATCCACATCGTAAGAAATACCTGAGGTTTAACTGCCTCTGCAATATTTATGCTTATATAAATAATTCAATGGCAAATTAATCCAGCTTTTATAATTACCTCCCACAGAGGCACATGGCTCAGTCCCACTAACTTAATTGCTGCTGCTTGATGAAGGTATTTAAGTCATTACAACCAATAAACCATATAGAAATTTTTAAAGACATAAAGGAAAGAAATCCATGGCTTTCAAGCCTAATCTCTTTGGAAGAGGTACAGTATTTGCAGTTGCTCCTAAACACTGTGGGCTTCAAGAAACAGCTCTATTAATGACAGACTTTCTAAAAACACAGTTTTCAACCTCATCCATGAACTCATAGTGAACCAGACCCTTAAACCCGCTGTTGAGTGACATCTCTCTCCTGAGGTTTATCTCCCACATAATCTGGTGCAGATAGCTGTCTCCTCTGTAGCGTGTTGGTCATCACATCCAGTCACTCCATTTTGAGCCACTCAGTGCCTTTCATTTTACTCACCATCTTGCCAATGGGTTTCAGCCCCAGACAAGTTCATTATGTATTCAATGAGACCAAAGAAATGACAATGGAACACTCTTGGGGTGAAAGGGTTTATACCCAACTTTATTCCCATGGTGGCAGGTCAGTCAATAGAATCCCATTCACTCAGAGCAAGTCTGCATGCAGCAAGCCAGTCTCTGCCTCTGGGCCGCTCTGCTCCCACAGCCATCTCAGTCTCTGTCATGGACTCTGCCACCACTCCAGCCTCTGCTCTGCTCTCCTGCAGCCTTGCAGCCCTGCCACTGCATCACCCAGAGCACTGGGTGGAGCTTTTTATATAGAGTCAATAGTGACATATTGCCCACATGTGTGTAGTGAGCTAGCCAACCAGGGCCAGGAGAGAATCCTGGCCATAGGAACCTTTACTTTATCCACATCCTCTCTTATTCACCCAGAGCCAAAGCTATAATCTTGGACCAGACTTCCAGGTAGAAGAGAGGCAGCTGATGGTATCTGTCTTGCCAGTGGGTTTCAGCACCAGGCAAGTTCACTCTACATTGAATGAGACCAAGGAATTACAATGGAAGATTCCTGAGGTAAAAGAGTTTATTATCCGGCTTGTTATCCCAGTAATAGATGTGGATAAAATGAGTTTCTGTGGCCAGGATTCTCACCTGGCCCTGGTTGACTAGCTCACTGCACACCTGTGAGCAATACATGGCTGCTGACTCTACAAAAAGAGCTCCACCCAGTGCTCTGGGCATGACATGGTGGCAGGGCTACAAGGCTGCAGGAGAGCAGAGCAGAGGCTGGAGTGGTGGCAGCGCCAAGGACAGAGGCCCAGAGGATGGCTGTGCAGACAGAGAGGCCCAGGGGACAGCTGTGAGGACAGAGGGGCCCAGAAGCAGAGACCGGCTTGCTGCATGCACACTTGCTGAGTGAATGGGATGTGAGTGACTGACCTGCCACCTGGATATAAAGTTGGTTATAACCCTTTCACCCCACGAACGTTTTGCTATCAATTTCTTTGGTCACATTGAATCCATAGCAAACTTGCCCAGAGCTGAAACCCATTGGCAAGACAATTGGCATAGTCAGCAGGATTCATTGTTGACAGAGGAAAAAGACAGGCTGCCCTTATGGGAGGGGTGCTTCAGCGGGCTGTCCCTGTGAATGGGGAAACAGCGGCTCATCCCCCAATGGGTGTGTGGTCGGAGGTGGCTTGCCTCCTAGAGGACTGGGCCCCACCCAGGGACTGGAGGCAAGTGGAGGTGACACCTGAGGCAGTTGGGCTGGCCCTTGGTAACGTAAGCAGATCCTTTGACAAAATCTTTTGAGTGCCCATGTGTCTTGCCATTGGGTTTCAGCCCCAGGCAAATTCACTATGGATTCAGTGTGACCAAAGAAATTGACAGCAAAACGTTCTTGGGGTGAAAGGGTTATACCCAACTTAATTACCAGGTGGCAGGTCAGTCACTAGAATCCCGTTCACTCAGAGCAAGTCTGCATGCAGCAAGCCAGTCTCTGCTTCAGAGCCCCTCTGTCCACACAGCCATCCTCTGGGCTCCTCTGTCCACACAGCCGTCCCACACAGCCGTCCTCCAGGCATCTGTCCTTGGCGCTTCCACCAGTCCAGCCTCTACTCTGCAGCCTTGCAGCCTCTGCTCTCCTGCAGCCTTGCAGCCCTGCCACCATGTCATGCCCAGAGCACTGGGTGGAGCTCTTTTTATAGAGTCAACAGTCATGTATTGCTCACAGTTGTGGGGTGAGCTAGTCAACCACAGCAAGGTGAAAATCCTGGCCACAGGAACTCTCATTTTATCCACACCATGAGGCAGCAGAGACTGTGGGTTGGCTGCTTCTCACAGTATTAAAAAGGTCTACAGAAGGGACCCAAGAAATGATGGCATGTGAACACAAGCTGCAAACTTCTGTGGATTCCCTGAGGAGGGAAATGGCATTGATGTGAGAGAAGGTGGCACAAGAATGCAAGTTGCAAACTTCTTTGGATTCCCTGAAGAAAGAGGTGGCATTGATATGAGAGGAGGCAGCACAAGGGAGCCAGCAGCAAGGTGCCATTGTAGACGAAACGGCAGCACTGCCAGGTGTTCTGAAGGAGGAAGAGGCCATCAAAGAAAAAGAGGAACTCCTGAGGGAAACACAGGTGGCGGTGGCACGAGAACATCAGCAGTGGAAGCATTGAGCTGAAGGTAAGAGACCTTCTGAAGACTGAGCTGGCATTGTTGCGAGGCACTGTAGCAGAGGAGGCACTTGGGGGAGTGGAGAGAAAGGTGCCAACAGCTCCAGAAATAGAGGAGCTGGGGAAGGATGAAGGGGTGGTGCTGGAGGCACAGGCTCCTCCTGTATTGAAAGCATGGCCAGTGGTTGTAAAGAAAAGAAAGACCCAGCAGCTGAAAGTTCCCCAAGGAGAAGAGCAGCCCCCTCCCCAGGTCATGGAGCACTCTATGGTCCGCCACTATACTCAGGCTGAGCCGGGGTCTGTGGGACTTAGAGGTGGATGGAATTGTTCTGTCAGGATCAGAGATGGGAAAGCCGTCTTCCCTGACAGTGCAGCCCACCTTGAGGCAGCGATTACAAAATGTGAGGTGACTCACAAGAAGAATTTAATGGGCCCCATGAAGGTTACGAGGACTCAGATGTGGGTTGATTTGATATGGCAGGAGTAGATGGAAGGAAATTAGATGGGAAGCCAAATAAGATCTTACTGGAGCTATGGCAACAGCTGAAACCAGAGCAGCAGTTCCAGCCATTAAGACCAAAGAGGCAGAGGTCAGAGACAGAGCCACAAGTCTGGCCTGTGTGTCTGCAAGACTTTATGCTGGAGAGGCTGGAGAAGAATGGAGAACAATGCACAGGGACCATTGCAGAAGACTAAGGGCACATAGATTGGGAGGAGAGAATCCTGGAGGGGTGGAGTATGGATAAAGTGAGAGTTCCTGTGGCCAGGATTCTCACCTGGCACTGGCTGACTAGCTCACTGCACACCTGTGGGCAATACATGGCTGTTGAATCTATATAAATAGCTCTACTCTGTGCGCTGGGTACAAAATGGTGGCAGAGCTGCAAGGCTGCAGGAGAGCAGAGCAGAGGCTGGAGTGGTGGCAGTGCTAAGGACAGAAGCCCAGAGGATGGCTGTGTGGGATGACTGTGCAGACAGAGGGGCCCAGAGGCAGAGACCGCCTTGCTGCATGAAGACTCTCTCTGAGTGAATAGGATTCTAGTGACTGACCTGCCACCTGGAAATAAAGTTGGGTATAACCCTTTCACCCCAGAACATTTTGCTGTCGATTTCTTTGGTCACATTGAATCCACAACGAACTTGCCTGGGCTGAAACCCATTGGCAAGACAGTTGAGCTCTGGAATTACATCCACATCCAACAGACTGCAGGTCTGTGAACCTCCTTCTCTGCCTCTGCCCAAAGCACTGGGCAGAGCGCTTTACACAGTGACTCAGTCAATAACAGCTTATTGCCTAGAGTGTGGGAGCAGGAATCTAGCAGCAGGCCAGTTACATCATCAAGTACTTTAGGTCCAGGTAGGGTACTGGCCATAGGAACCTTCACTTTATCCACAGCATCTTACTGGATCCTTCACCTACCAGGTGGCAGCTTTTCTTCTTCCAAGAATTCATGTTTAAAAAGCCAGGACTCGAAGGCAGAGCCAAGATGGCGGTGTGAGTAGAGCAGCAGAAATCTCCTCCCAAAACCACATTTATCTATGAAAATATAAGAAAGACAACTCTTCCTAAAATAGAGACCAGAGGACACAGGACAACATCCAGACCATATCCACACCTGTGAGAACCCAGTGCCTTGCAAAGGGGCAGCCCAAGCCAGGCCACGCCCACAGCAACAGCAGAGATAAACTCCATAGCAGCCGGGCAGGAAGCAGAAGTCCTGTCTGCGCACAGATGACAAGCATAAGCCACTAGAGGTCGCTATTCTCCCAGGAGAGGAAGGCCACAAACCAACAAGAAGGAAAGCTCTTCCAGCCGTCACTCGTGCCAGCTCTGCAAACTCTCTCTATCACCATGAAAAGGCAAAACTACAGGCAGACAAAGATCACAGAGACAACACCTGAGGAGACAGACCTAACCAGTCTTACTGAAAAAGAATTCAAAATAAAAATCATGAACATGCTGATGGAGATGCAGAGAAAAATGCAAGAGCAATGGGATGAGATGCAGAGAAAAATGCAAGAGCAATGGGATAAAGTCCGAAGGGAGATCATAGATGTCAGGAAGGAGATCACAGAAGTGAAACAAACCCTGGAAGGATTTATAAGCAGAATGGATAAGATGCAAGGGGCCAGTGAAGGAATAGAAACCAGAGAACAGGAACGTATAGAAGCTGACATAGAGAGAGATAAAAAGATCTCCAGGAACGAAACAATACTAAGAACTATGTGACCAATCCAAAAGGAGCAATATCCGTATCACAGGGGTACCAGAAGAAGGAGAGGAAAAGGGATAGAAAGTCTCTTTGAAGAAATAATTGCTGAAAACTTCCCCAAACTGGGGGAGGAAATAATCGAACAGACCACGGAAATACACAGAACCCCCAACAGGATCCAAGGAGGACAACACCAAGACACATAATAATTAAAATGGCAAGGATCAAGGACAAGAAAAGAGTTTTAAAGGCAGCTAGAGAGAAAAAGGTCACCTATAAAGGAAAACCCATCAGGCTAACATCAAACTTCTCGACAGAAACCATACAGGCCAGAAGAGAATGGCATGATATATTTAATGCAATGAAACAGAAGGGCCTTGAACCAAGGATACTGTATCCAGCATGACTATCATTTAAATATGATGGCGGGATTAAACAATTCCCAGACAAGCAAAAGCTGAGGGAATTTGCTTCCCACAAACCACCTCTACAGGGCATCTTACAGGGACTGCTCTAGATGGCAGCACTCCTAAAAAGAGCACAGAACAAAACACACAACATATGAAGAATGGAGTAGGAATAAGAAGGGAGAGAAGAAAAGAATCTCCAGAGTGCGTATATAACAGCTCAATAAGCAAGCTAAGTTAGGCAGTAAGATACTAAAGAGGCTAACCTTGAACCTTTGGTAACCACGAATCTAAAGCCTGCAATGGCAATAAGTACATATCTCTCAATAGTCACCCTAAATGTAAATGGACTTAATGCACCAATCAAAAGACACAGAGTAATAGAATGGATAAAAAAGCAAGACCCATCTATATGCTGCTTACAAGAAACTCACCTCAAACCCAAAGACATGCACAGACTAAAAGTCAAGGGATGGAAAAACATGTTTCAGGCAAACAACAGTGAGAAGAAAGCAGGGGTTGCAGTACTAATATCAGACAAAATAGACTTCAAAACTAAGAAAGTAATAAGAGATAAAGAAGGACACTACATAATGATAAAGGGCTAAGTCCAACAAGAGGATATAACCATTCTAAATATATATGCACCCAACACAGGAGCACCAGCATATGTGAAACAAATACTAAACAGAACTAAAGAGGGAAATAGACTGCAATGCATTCATTTTAGGAGACTTCAACACACCACTCACCCCAAAGGATAGATCCACCGGGCAGAAAATAAGTAAGGACACACAGGCACTGAACAACACACTAGAACAGATGGACCTAATAGACATCTATAGAACGCTACATCCAAAAGCAACAGGATATACATTCTTCTCAAGTGCACATGGAACATTCTCCAGAATAGACCACATACTAGCTCACAAAAAGAGCCTCAGTAAATCCCAAAATATTGAAATCCTACCAAACAATTTTTCACACCACAAAGGTATAAAACTAGAAATAAATTCTACAAAGAAAACAAAAAGGCTCACAAACACATGGAGGCTTAACAACATGCTTCTAAATAATCAATGGATCAATACAAATTAAAATAGAGATCAAGGAATATATAGAAACAAATGACAACAACAACACAAAGCCCCAACTTCTGTGGGATGCAGCGAAAGCAGTCTTAAGAGGAAAGTATATAGTGATCCAGGCACACCTGAAGAAGGAAGAACAATCCCAAATGAATAGTCTAACACCCCAACTATCAAAACTGGAAAAAGAAGAACAAATGAGACCTAAAGTCAGCAGAAGGAGGGATATAATAAAGATCAGAGAAGAAATAAACAAAATTGAGAAGAATAAAACAATAGCAAAAATCAACAAAACCAAGAGCTGGTTCTTTGAGAAAATAAACAAAATAGATAAGCCTCTAGCCAAACTTATTAAGAGAAAAAGAGAATCAACACAAATCAACAGAATCAGAAATGCGAATGGAAAAATCATGACAGACTCCACAGAAATACAAAGAATTATTAAAGACTACTATGAAAACCTATATGCCAACAAGCTGGAAAACCTAGAAGAAATGGACAACTTCCTAGAAAAATACAACCTCCCAAGACTGACCAAGGAAGAAACACAAAAGTTAAACAAACCAATTGTGAGCAAAGAAATTGAAACAGTAATCAAAAAACTACCCAAGAACAAAACCCCGGGGCCAGACGGATTTACCTCAGAATTTTAGCAGACACACAGAGAAGACATAATACCCGTTCTCCTTAAAGTGTTCCAAAAAATAGAAGAGGAGGGAATACTCCCAAACTCATTCTATGAAGCCAACGTCACCATAATACCAAAACCAGGCAAAGACCCCACCAAAAAAGGAAATTATAGACCAATATCCCTGATGAATGTAGATGCAAAAATATTCAATAAAATATTAGCAAACAGAATTCAACAGTATATCAAAAGGATCATACACCATGACCAAGTGGGATTCATCCCAGGGATGCAAGGATGGTACAACATTTGAAAATCCATCAACTTCATCCACCACATCAACAAAAAGAAAGACAAAAACCACATGATCATCTCCATAGATGCTGAAAAAGCATTTGACAAAATTCAACATCCATTCATGATAAAAACTCTGAGCAAAATGGGAATAGAGGGCAAGTACCTCAACATAATAAAGGCCATATATGATAAACCCACAGCCAACATTATACTGAACAGCGAGAAGCTGAAAGCATTTCCTCTGAGATCAGGAACTAGACAGGGATACCCACTCTCCCCACTGTTATTTAACATAGTACTAGAGGTCCTAGCAATGGCAATCAGACAAAACAAAGAAATACAAGGAATCCAGATTGGTAAAGAAGAAGTTAAACTGTCACTATTTGCAGATGATACGATATTGTACATAAAAAACCCTAAAGACTCCACTCCAAAACTACTAGAACTGATATCGGAATACAGCAACGTTGCAGGATACAAAATTAATACACAGAAATCTGTAGCTTTCCTATACACTGACAATGAACCAATAGAAAGAGAAATCAGGAAAACAATTCCATTCACAATTGCATCAAAAAGAATAAAATACCTAGGAATAAACCTAACCAAAGAAGTGAAAGACTTATACTCTGAAAACTACAAGTCACTCTTCAAGAGAAATTTAAGGGGACACTAACAAATGGAAACTCATCCCATGCTCATGGCTAGGAAGAATTAATATCATCAAAATGGCCATCCTGCCCAAAGCAATATACAAATTTGATGCAATCCCTCTCAAATTACCAGCAACATTCTTCAATGAACTGGAGCAAATAATTCAAAAATTCATATGGAAACACCAAAGACCCCAAATAGCCAAAGCAATCCTGAGAAAGAAGAATAAAGTAGGGGGGATCTCACTCCCCAACTTCAAGCTCTACTACAAAGCCATAGTAATCAAGACAATTTGGTACTGGCACAAGAACAGAGCCATAGACCAGTGGAACAGATTAGAGACTCCAGACATTAACCCAAACATATATGGTCAATTAATATTTGATAAAGGAGCCATGGACATACAATGGCAAAATGACAGTCTCTTCAACAGATGGTGCTGGCAAAACTGGACAGCTACATGTAGGAGAATGAAACTGGACCGTTGTCTAACCCCATACACAAAAGTAAATTCAAAATGGATCAAAGACCTGAATGTAAGTCATGAAACCATAAAACTCTTAGAAAAAAACATAGGCAAAAACCTTTTAGACATAAACATGAGTGACCTCTTCTTGAACATATCTCCCCGGGCAAGGAAAACAACAGCAAAAATGAACAAGTGGGACTATATTAAGCTGAAAAGCTTCTGTACAGCAAAAGACACCATCAATAGAGCAAAAAGGAACCCTACAGTATGGGAGAATATATTTGTAAATGACAGATCCGATTAAGGCTTGACGTCCAAAATATATAAAGAGCTCACACGCCTCAACAAACAAAAAACAAATAATCCAATTAAAAAATGGGCAGAGGAACTGAACAGACAGTTCTCCAAAAAAGAAATACAGATGGCCAACAGACACATGAAAAGATGCTCCACATTGCTAATTATCAGAGAAATGCAAATTAAAACTACAATGAGATATCATCTCACACCAGTAAGGATGTCTGCCATCCAAAAGACAAACAACAACAAATGTTAGCAAGGCTGTGGAGAAAGGGGAACCCTCCTACACTGCTGGTGGGAATGTAAATTAGTTCAACCATTGTGGAAAGCAGTATGGAGGTTCATCAAAATGCTCAAAAGAGACCTAGCATTTGACCCAGGAATTCCACTCCTAGGAATTTACCCTAAGAACACAGCAATCAAGTTTGAGAAAGACAGATGCACCCCTATGTTTATTGCAGCACTATTTACAATAGCCAAGAATTGGAAGCAATCTAAATGTCCATCGGAGGATGAATGGATAAAGATGATGTGGTACATATACACAGTGGAATACTACTCAACCATAAGAAGAGGGAAAATCCTACCATTTGCAGCAACATGGATGGAGCTGGAGGGTATTATGCTCAGTGAAATAAGCCAAGTGGAGAAAGAGAAATACCAAATGATTTCACTCATCTGAGGAGTATAAGAACAAAGGAAAAACTGAAGGAACAAAACAGCAGCAGAATTACAGAACCCAAAAATGGACTAACAGCCATTTTCTCTTTCAGATGATAAAATTTCTTGCATGGGCCCATGTCTCCTGAGTCGTCCTAAGGAATCTGAGCTGCTCTGGGAACCCTCTCTGACCAATCCTCCTCCACCAGCTCACCGTCCATTTCCCGGGTCGCTAGTCTTCTCGCCCAATAGCGGCCTTCAATTTGTTACTCCTCCAGGTCTATTAGGGCCTTCTCATGAAGAATAACGAAACCAGCTAGATGACATCACAAGTCATCTCAGGATGCCCGCCCTTCCCCAACTCTACAGCAATGGCCTCGCTAACCCCAGAATCTGTGCCCCCTTCTAGCAGGAAGTAGCTAGAGAATGAGATTAAAAAAAAAAAAAAAAGCCAGGACTCCAAAACCGATAAAAATCATACAACCTGTCACTTACTAGTTGGAATGACAACTAAAATTGGCATAAAATTTTATAGCTTATTAAATATTTCAGCTACATTATCTGCTCATTCTGCTTCTACCCAGATTGTGAAAGATACAGTAGAATTCAGGTGTGGAGACAAGGACTCACAGACTCAAAGAGGCTGAGTAGTTTTTTTTCCATGTGAACGAGATAATCACTTGCAGAGCCAGGCTCAAGTGCAAGTCTTCTCATCGATATATGTGCTCTGAGGGCCAGGGGCTTTGGGTCAACACTCTGAGCCTAGACTTAGAACAGTGCCTACAGTTCACAGGTTCTCAGTAAATATTTGTACAATGAACGAATTTTAAGCCCCACATTCTTCGCACTGCATCACATTGCCTTCCTAGGAAACATATGAACCCTCCACACTAAATTCTCTTTCCCACGTTCAACCTGTCCTTCAAATTTAGGTGAATATCCCCTAGACTTCAAAACAACACTCAAATCTCCCTTCATCATAAAGCTTCCCACTGGATCCTGCTCTTATTAAATTATCACATAATTGAGCATTTGGTCATGCACTGTCTCACATTGGCTTCTAATGTTATTTTGGTTTTGTCTCCCAGCTCCTCTCTTCTTCCTATTTCAGCCAAGCCAGGTGCATCTGTGTTAATCTGCAGGTGGGATCCATTTGTATTGAAGATTAAATAGCTAAACAGCAAACTTCTGGCAAGGCAGCAAGCTGAATCCTTTTAACTCTTGCTGCTACAGTGGAAAGGAGCAGAAAAATGTCAAAACTGGCTAGTGAGAAAGAGGAAAGAGGCATAAAGCCACAGAGAAGGATCTTTCTAGGTAACCAGCAATCATTTCCCTGCTAAAAGCTCTGATGGCCTATGGGACCCCACTGGCCAGAGCAGGACTGAGAATTCTTTTTACATCAAGTGTTTTGCACAGTGAATTTATAGTAAGGACAGCTATAACTTCCAGAATTTGTGGAGAAATAAGTCATGTGCCTGGCTGAGGGCTTCCACAATATCCTTGTGAGGAATCCATGAGGAACACGAGCACTAGCAGCCACACCTGTAAATTCACTTAAATTCTGTGTATATGTACATGGGTGTGGGTATGCTGTGTAAGTAAACAGCCTTTTCTTTTCATGATGTAAATTCACTCATTCTCAGCTATTATTTTCTTTACAAAGTTAAGAACTTTGTCAAGTACAGTTAACAAGGTAGAAGCCCATGTCAGCTGCAGTTACCACTCGGTGCCTAGACTCAGCTGATGGCTGAGGAGGTTGACTGGCAAGGCTAGTTCATTTTATAAGCCCAAGATCAGTCTGGCCCTGAATGAGAAGGTGAAAGAAGTCCTTGACTCAAGTCAAGTGCCTTCCTTTTTCTCTAATCACTCTGCCATATCCTGATCCCCAGATGTCTGTAGACTTTTGCTGGCCCCAACCCTCACCTCCCACATTATAGGCTGTTTCCTAATGCCTTCTGCAAATGATGTTTTTGGGTTGTTTGCTAGGTCTAGCTGCCACTCAGGAGCTATGTCCGATATTTCTAATGTTCTAAATGTATTTATTGAATTAAAGCTCACTCAAGTCTACATTTAGGAATGCATAAATACTTCCAGATATTGAAATATAACAGCTAAAACATAGTTTCTTAATCTGTGATCTATAAATGGATTTTATTGGACCTCCAAACTGTATAAAAATTTTCATGGTTGATACAAGTGTTTTTTTTTCTAAGAGGAACACAATTAACTGTCATCAGCTTTTCAGTGGGATCTACCATGGAAAACATAGAACTCTGCTACCAATAACTCCCTAAAGACTGGAAAACAAAGGCAAACATATCTGATCTTTTTAAAAAATAGATTATGTTTCTGCAGTCCACAATCCTCTTTGTTAGATAAGTCCCACCTCCTCAATCCCCCGCAGGGATAAGGGGAGGACAAAAGAGTGTCACTGTAGCTCTTGGTTTCTCCTAAATCAATACTTACAGGTTTTTTGTCAGAGAACATTTGATGGTCACGACTGAAGCAACATGCAACTACAGGACAGAGTCTGTCTAGAAAAAGCATCTAGCAAAGTAGCTCCTGTCTAAAAGAGTAAGGGTAGAGAGTCTTCTGCAGAAATATTTGAGGGCTTTGTCAATTCTTTGAAGACCCTCTCTTAGTCCTTTGATATGCAAATCATTCTCTTTTAAAAGGACCTCTCAGGCCACCATCACGGATGATTTTCTGTTCTTCAGTTGCTGACTGGCCTCACTGTGCCAGATACTCATTTCTCCAAGTGAGTCCCCAACATTGCCGGCAGGAAATTCCTTACCTTTTGTAAGAGTCACAGCGCAACCCTTCAGTTTGCATTGTTTTTGCACTGGAACATGGGTGTTGACACAAGGGGTGATGGGACACAGGATTAAGCAGGGAGGAATGCCTAGGACCAGACATTTTATAATTGGTCAGTTAATTAGTGAAAATTTTTAGGATGCTATATTCTAACAACTTTGTAACTGCTGTGACTCAGATAATAAATATTCAGATAATTAGGACCCCTTATACATCAAAATGTTAACAGCAGCAATCTCTAAGTGGGGGTATTATGGGTAATAAAAATGATAACTGACATTAATTGAATGTTCACTCTGCATGTTAAGCACTTTACAAGCATGGTCTCATTTAAGATTCACCGAACCCCCTCAGAGAGCACTATTATTTTCCCTCTTTTCAAATGTGGAACCTGAGGTTTAGAGAGGTTTAAAATACTTACACAAGGCCACTGGTAAGTGGCAGGGCTGGGATTTAACTCAGTTTGTCTGGCTTCAGAGTCCAGACTCTTAACCTTCCACTTATTTGTATTTTCTACTTTCATACAAAGAAAATTTATTACTAGTGACATTCGGAAAAAAATTATTATTTCTTAAAACCACTGACTATAATTATCACCTTGTACAGCTTTTGAGAGTCATATCCTGCAATCTCTTTATGGTCCATTTGATAAATATCAAATATCATATATTATTTTCTGGGGTTTTATTAGGACTGTGACTTAAACACCTTTTAAAAAATGAACATTTTAGTCAAAGGTTTTTAACTACTAACCAATCTTTGGCTATAAGCCTGTGACATTTGTTGTTGCCAAAGCTCCTTTTTTGGCAAAAATACCATCTCATTTCTTTCTCCCAAGCTCCTCAGCACTGAGAAACCGCAAAGAAAGAAAGAGCTGAATGAAAGAGGAGAGGTGTCTGGCCAGTGAGTTTCAGCCCCCGGCAAGTTCGCTATGGATTCAGTGTGACCTAAGAAATGACAGTAGAATGTTCTTTGGGGTGAAAGGGTTTATTACCTGGCTTGTTCTCCCAGCCGGCCCTAGGCCGAGCACTAGCATCTTTGCCTCTGCCCAGAGCACTGGGCCAAGCTCTCTATATAGAGCAATAATAGCTTATTGCACAAACGTGTGGAAGTGGTAGCCTAGCAACAGGCCAGTTACATCATCAGGTGGTTTAAGTTTAGTGAGGATCCTGGCCATAGGAACCCCAACTTCCCCACAAAGGGCTAGAAACTATATTCTATCCTCAGGGAAGAGGAAAGATTTAGAAGTTGTATTTAATCATTTGTTCAGTGGATTTCAAATATTATCTGTATAGATTTCCATTCACTTTACATGTTATTAATATTTACACTTAATTCATACTATTTATGTAGTAATGTGACTACATATACTCTATTAGAATTCTCCAGAGAACCAGTAGAAGACTGGTTATATGGTTATATATATATATGAGGAGACATTTTAAAAATGGGTTCACACAGTTATGGAGGCTAAGAATCCCATGATCTATACCATCTGTGGCCTGGAAGCTGTAGAACCAGCAAAGCCCATGGTATGATTTAGCCCAAAATCAGTAGTGCTGAGAAGCAAGGAGACCCAACAGAGTCACTCACTGTCCAGGAGAAGGGTATAGGGTAAGTCCCAGAGTCTGAAGGCCCAAGATCCAGAAGCTCCACTGCCTAGGGGCAGAAAAAGATGGATATCCCAGCTTAAGATGAAAGAGTGTCTTGCCTGAGGGTTTCAGCCCAGGCAAGTTAACTATGGATTCAGTGAGACTGAGAAATGACAGTGGGACATTCTTGGAGTAAAGGGGTTTATACCTGCCTTTATTGACCCAGGGGTAGGTCAAGCACTAGAATCATGTCTGCACCCAGCAGTCTTCAGGTCCATAATCCAGCCTGTCTCTGTCTCTGCCCAGACTGGGCAGAGTTCTTTATATAGTGACTCAGTCAGTAATAGCTTATTGCCTACACATGTAGAAGAAATAGCCTAGCAGTAGGCCAATTACATCATCAAGTAGTTTTGGGTCAGGTCAGGATCCTGGCCATAGGAACTTCCATTTTTCCCACAAAGACAATTCACCTTTCCTCTTTTTGTTCCATTTGGATCCTCAGCAGATAGGATGATGCCTGCCAACAATGGTGAGGGCAATCGTCTTTACTCATCCACTAAATTAAATGCTAATCTCTTCTAGAAACACCCTCACAGACACACCCAGAAATAATGTTTCACTAGATATCTGGTCATCCCTTGGCCTAGTCAAGTTGACACATAAAATTAACCATCACAATGTCATAACTCTAAACAGCCCAGACCTTATGAAGACAACATAAGTCTGACTGTTGAAAAATGACTGAAAGGACCCTTGAGTATGAGCAGCAAACTACAGGGCCAGAAAAATGGTGAAAGTGTGAGTGGGGGTGTGGCATGCTTCAAAAAGACTTTGGGAATGATAAGGAGATAATGAAAAGAATATGGTCTCAGGATACAGACTGGAGAGGACAGTACTCCCAGATGCCCCCTGATGCTTCCCCTCCCCACAACAGTGTTGGCGACAGCATGGACAGTAGCCAGTACAAAGGGAGCTTGTGCAAGCTCTGGTGCCATCAACCTGGAGTGGCCCGGCAGCCCGGCACATCAGACATCATGTGTTAAGAAGCAACTAGCAGAATTCCTAGTGCCTCACATGACTTTCTATAGTAGCAACATCAAGGCTTCTTGGAGACTGGTTAGATTTTTAAGTTTTTTTCCAAGAAGCTGATATACTGAAGACTGATATCTTAGACTGAATTAGCACTTGAAAGGACTCAAAGAATGAAAGAAAGAATTCCTTGATAGTGAGATGTGGCCTCACTAATACCCCAGGCTGGTAAAGCAGAAGTAGCAAGATGTATTTACAGAGCTTATACATTGTTTTATATGATTTTCCATCTTAGTTTAATTGATTTTTACCGAGTAGAGATTTAAGGGGTTTTTATATTTATATAATTAAGTCTATCAGCCTTGTTTGTAATATTTTTATATTGTCCTCACATTGATAATTCACAGTCCTAGAGCATGCCCTATGGGCTGAGCATTAGGCTAAAGACTTAAATTAGATGATCTCATTCAACCCAAAAATAGCTCCAATCTTATTGTCCTTTACAACCAGGACAAGAATCCTTTTTCAAGTCTTATAATTTTGTATTCTTTTTATATTTTTCATACATTTTTTATAGTATATGGAATAAGTCATGAATCTAAGTGTTTTTACCTCCATACCAGTAATTAGTATGCCTAAGAGCAGGAGTCCACAAACTATGGCCAGTAAGCCATATCTGGCCTATTGACTGTTTTTGTAAATAAAGTTTTATTGGAATAGAGTTATACTCATTTGTTTACATATTGCCTGTGGCTGCTTTCACAGTACAAAGGCAAAGCTGAGAAGTTGCAAAGTCAAAAATATTTACTATCTGTCCCTTTACCTAAAAGTCTTACTCACATAATTCTTTCTTTCTTTGTTGTTCAGTCTCATCCAATTTGTTATTGCTATTTACTACATCTTTTAGGCCCTCCTTTTTTGAGTAACCATATAAAATGTACCAGGCAACCTAAAATATAAACATTTTTTTTAAAGCTGGTCAAACTTTTTATTGACTAACTTCTACTATTTTAAATGGATTATATTAATTAAAATGTTAAAAGTTTTTCAAGTGAATAGATATAGATGGACAAACTAGTTGTTTGTTTACTATCACTATCATAATGGTGCCCAACAAGCAACAATACCTCACTGCCATACAATAGTAAGTATTTATTTAGATCATGTATGTGCTGAGGGTTGGCTGGTTTAAGAGGGGTCAACTGCTACCACCTCCCATGTGTCCATCAACCTCCTCCTGGGACCAGCTACCCCAAGCATGTTTTCTCTTTGTGGTAGCGGAAACCCACAAGGTTTCTTAAGGCCTAGGCTTAGAACTGGCACAATAGCAATTTTCCTCATCTTATTGGTCAAAACAATCACAAGGTCAACTCAGATTCATACTCCAAGTCACATGGCAGAAGGCAAGGCTGCAGGCAGTGATGAAGAACTGGGATAATGACACAGTCCATTCCACAACTGTTACACATACTGTGTGTGTATATATTTGAACTTAAAGCATATTTGGATTTCTACATTATATACATCTCAATATTTAATCCTGATGAAGGCTCTAGGAATTAGGTATGACCATTGTTATCTTTTAAAAAATAAGGAAGCTGAGTCAGAGTATCTGACTTGGCCAATGTTGAACAGTGTATCTGAAGCAAGACTTGTATCTGAGTCTATTTCCAAAGATTTTTCGTCTAGGCCGTTTGCATTATTAAATTTGTCTAGTGTGATGGAAATAGCTAGCTGCCTGCCAAAATTCAGTCCTTTTTGTCCATAGTGTAGAACTATAGCTACCTGGGTGCTACAGATGAAAGATTTGTACATATACCACCTCCCCCACAATTCTGCAAATTATATGTGGAAACCTAATCCCCACTGTGACAGTATTTAAAGATGCAGGCCTTCAGGAGGTGTTTAGGTCATGGGGATGGAGCTCTCATGAATGTAGTCAGTGCCCTTAAAAAGAGACCCAGAGAGCTCCATCACCTCTTCTATCATGTGAGGACTCAGTGAGAAGACAACTGTCTACAAACATGGAAGTAGGTTCTCACCAGACTCAGCATCAGCCAGCCCCCTGATCCTGGACTTCTCAGCCTCCAGAACTGTGAGAAGTAAATGTTTGTTATTTAAGCCATGGTATTTTTAGTATAGCAGCCCAACTGGGCTCCACTGCACAGAAGTCTAAAGGACTAATTTCCATCAATGAAATATGAGACAAGGGGATGGATACCATTTCTAGGCCAAGACTTTGAGAAGAACATGTGCCTCCTCCACACTTCTTCCCCCAGTGGCCATCAGGATGAAGGAGGCAAGGCTGTCCAGTGACCCTGAGGTAATGGATCTATTCTGTATCTGAGCTATCCCACACCATATCCACTAGCCACATGTGAACATTTGATAATATGGTTAGTACAACAGAGGAACTGAATTTTTAATTTAACCTACTTTAATATCTCTAGTAAAGTAATTCTTATTAATTTAGATTTGTTATAGAATCCACCAAATAGAGTCCTTGAGGGTTGAGAAAGAGATGGGATAGAATTGGAAAATGTAAATGTTCCCTGAATTGGTAGAATCATTTGGCAGAGGTCAAATAGTGGCCAATACTTTGGGAAGCAGAATAAGGTATATAAAAGACACAAAAACGCTTGACAAATTTACAGTTTGATATTTCCAGTTTCTTTCTGCCTGGGTGACAAAGTAAACTCCCCTTTACTACAGAATTAATTTGCTTTTCTCACTGATAAATAGTCATTTTGAGGCAACCTAACATGCAGTACACAGGCATAAAGCCACCTTTTCAAAAAATCCACAGGTTCCCTAGAGGGGCTATATCCTTCATTGGTATTTGTTGTTAGAACCCAATACTTCAAATGCTTGTGAAAACCCCGGGCCTGCACACCTTCAAAACATAACAACCCTGGCATAGCTCCCATGCACCACTGTCACCCACTGCTCACAGAACAGCTACCAACACCAGCATCCTACTTTACGGAGGGATTTATGCTAAAAGTCTGGGAAACAAGCTTTTCTTCTTCCAGAGTAGTAGTCAGTGAAAACAGCCAGCATGCACTCTTAATTGGCCATTAACATTTTACTTGTGAATGCTGGGGAAGATTTTGGTCCCCTGCTCTCCTGTGTACCATCACATGTCAATATTAGGTAGAAGTGAAAGAATATTCTGACATTGAAACACCAGAAAACTGATTGCTTTTTAGCTTCTGCTTATTTTTCAAAAGGCTCTAAGTGCCACTGGGAAAGGTCCCTACGACACATGTCAGTGGCAGTGAATCCTCACCATCCAAGGGGATGCCAGTTTTATTAAAGGCAAGTCTGTGACTCAGAAGATGATCTGTGATCCATTATCTACTCTCAGATTTTTCTAGAGCCTTCCCTGAGGAGCACCTCTGCTCCTGGCTGTGGAGCCTATGATTAGGAGTCAGAGCCTATTTATTCTGTGGCTTCTCCTCCTACCAGCTGAGTGTCCATGAGCAGGTCACCTCTCTGAACCTGTTTCCTCTTCCATGTAAGAGTTAAACAGAGTAGTGCAGATAAAATGTGTAAGATATAGTAATTGCACATTATTAGGATACAATATAGCTGTTATCTATTTTTGGAGACTTGCAAAAATCAGGATAAGCCTGAGGTAATAACTGAAAGGAAGCCAGTGGATGGTGGGGAGTATTCTGTATTATTACTATTATATTTCAATTATAAAGGTTTTTATAATGTAAATTGTTGAATTACACATTTCTAAAATTTTCTATGTTCTTTCAGAAGTAAAAAATTACAATCTAGAGAGTAAAGGGAAGCAGAATATGCCACCCCAAAATATGCCACCTTGACAGATTTTGAATTACTTAAGAAACAGCCACAGACACTCTGAGCTTCTTTTCTTTCCCTGAAAGCTAGAAATAAATCTCCTATGTGAAAGGTGCCCTTCCTTTACCAGGAGGGTAGAAGGCATCACTATCAGCAGACATAGGGAATTTGGGGCCAGAAGGCTGTTTAAACAAACCTTGTTACTGCTTTACTGATTTACTACCCAAGACCAAACACTTTTATCTTGTCAATTCTTCACAAATTTATTATTTCCTTGCCTAAAAGATATGAAAGCTGCCTGCTTTGAGTCTCATGTTTTTATGGGCTCCTGTACTAGAAAATTAGATTTGTTTCTCTCCTGTTAATCTGTTCCATGTCGACTTCATTATTAGACCAGTCAAAGAACCTAGAAGGGAAGAAGGGAAAAATTTTCCTCCCCTGCAAGGGAAAAGTAAGTCAGAGTGCCTCTTTCTTGCCTGAGGTCAGTAGAACCTCTAAAGCACATGAGGCAAATAAATTTTCAATTTGTAGGTGAATGATCATCTTGAATCAGGACACCTTAGAATTCCTTATTATTCAGTAAATGGCCCACTGTGCACAGATCACCTACATCCTTGTCAAATTATCATTCATCTAGGAGAACCAACAAGAAATGTGCTTAACAATTAAAATTCTATGGTAATTTCACACTCAACAATGCCTTGTGTTCATAATTTCAATATTAGATCTGATTGAATATGATTAAATATGGTCTATGCTTTCCAAAATGGGTTGCATGATGGATCTAAATGAACTCATTAGTAGTTAATGCTGTAGAGATCTTTTAAATGCTAATGTTTAGCTGTCTTTGGCTCATTAATTAATTTAAAGATTGTATAATTATTAAAGCTTTTGATTCAAGTACAACTACCACTATTTATTATTGGGTAATGATTATTTGCATTTGAGCATAAAAAATTAAATTATATCACCCAAATATATGAGCAAAATACCAAATGATTATACAGGTCATGTATTTATTTGAAAAGGAAAAAAGAAAAGTCAGAGTGAGATGTTCACTTGAACACATGAGGAGTTGGGACCTCTCAAATACCCCAAACAGGAGTGATGAAAGCGAAAGACAGGATGTTTGAGTCAAATGTTGAGAGAACATGAGTAAAATAGTAAACTAAACCCAGTGCACTGGAAAGAACAGGAGTCTGGTTTAATTCCAAAATAGCTCCCCCCTAAAAATCTACCCAGGGGAAAATCCAAGGTGACAGGAATACTCTAAATTTCAAGTCAGTCTTTTGGAATCTGATCACTGGAATCTTCTTTCAAAGCCCTTAAGATCACCCAGGGTTGTTAGAAAATTAAAACAACTAGAAACACAGTGAGAAACTTTAAGGTACTTAATAAGTTTCTTACACACCCAGGGCAAGGATTATTAAGTGATAGTCACCTACAGAAAGGTGATCTGAGGTGGGCCTGCTTTTCTTCCCAGTCACAGTCATCACCTGCTCAAAGAGACTCCCATCCAGTGGAGACTAATTAATGTCCTCTTCTCATACTTCAGAGCAAAGGGAAGCATAAAAAACTGGAGGCACTCTGAGAAAAAGGAGAAGCAAACCTGGAAGGCATTTGGTAGATTCCCCGCATGAAGCCCTCCTACTTCCCTCTAATTCCTTCATCAGGAAACCTCATTGCCAATAAGGGTAGCATGGTGGGTTCAGAATTGTAAATAAGGAAATATTTTGAGACTGTAACCTCATGGTTTTCTGTTAGTGATCAGTTTATGAATATCACCATACTGTAAGTGTGCAGCTCCCAGAGGAAGACGCTTGTAAGAGGATCTCACCCAGAGAGCGAGCATAAGCAGGATGCTAAGTTACGTCTTCTCACTCATCTGACACATTTTGGAGCGCCTGGGGGTCTAGAGGGGGGTCTCACATTGACCTGCACTATGTCTGCAGACTACTTGATGCACAGGAGGAGCCACTCAGAGCTGAATCAAGATATCTGAGAAGAAAAGGCAAGATTGTGAGAGCTGGAATGACAATCCAGCCAGAAACTGATGGAGCTACATGGGGGAACAATGGCGAGAACTAAGAAGGCTTTATCTCTTCAGCATTCTGCTTTGTCCTAATACTCCCCAAAATGGGCTGTCCGAGTCAAGTTCAAGAATCATCACCAACTGCTACAGTCTGAATGTGTATGTCCCCCCACATTCATGTGCTGGAAACCTAATTCCCAAGGAGAGTATATTAGGAGGTGAATCCTCTGCCCTCATGAATGGGACTAGTGCCCTTAGGAAAGAAGGCCAACAGAGCTTCCTAGCCCCTCCTGCCATGTGAAGAAAGAAGTCTGCATCCCAGAAGACGGCCCTCACCCCACCATCCTGGCACCCTGATCTCAGCCTTTTAGCCTCCAGAACTATCAGAAACAAATATCTCTTGTTTATAAGCCACCCAGTTTTGTTATAGTGGTATTTTGTTATAGCAGCCCAAATGGGCTAATACTTATTTTCTTTCCTCTGTAGCAATGCCATTCAGGTAAACTGTGAGAAAAGTACCCATATCATAAGCAATCTAGACATTTAAGTCTTTAGTAAAACTCATATTTAATCCAGAATATTTTCCTGTGTTTACTCAATAAACATATACATATGAAGCCAACATGATTAGCTGGGATAAAGATTAAGCTACTATAACTACGAGTCCCCAAACACATTAACTTACATAAGACGTAAGTTTTTCTCTCAAGAGTAAGTACAATATGGGCTGGAAAAGCTGTTACAGGTCAAGGACACAGGTTTTTTCTAAAGTTTGCCTTTACCCCAAAGTATTGTCCTTATCCACACAGTTACAGCTAGGTTGCCTCAATATCCATGCTACAGCCTATGGGATACAAATCCAGGGAAATGTGCCTGCCTTTAAGTTGTAAATGATCTTAAAGTTGTGCATACCACTTCTGTTCATTTTCTATTTGCCAAAAATTAGTCACGAGTCTATACCTAGCTGGAAAGCAGCATTCCCAAAGCCCACCCTTCTGACCACCCAATTATCTACATATACCCTTGTCCTTCACACAAATACCGCATCCCTCCCCTAAGGACGAGTCAAGGTCCCACTCAGCTACTGCAGCCAACTTGACTTCCACAGTATCTGGGCACTGTGCCGTCTCTCCCACCAGACCTGGCTGTGCCTCCTAGTAGACAAGTTCCCAGCTCATGCCCTTCCCCAGCCCCTTCCTGTGCCCTACACCCATCCCTGCATCCACAACACCTTCAGTGAACTATGGCGATAAGAGGGGATAAGCATAATAGACATTGCTTCTCACAAAGGAGAAGAATCGAAATATACAGTAGTCACTGGTCCTTGACAATAACAGTATTTTACTGGGCAGTAATTATAAAAGGCCTTGCCCTGGCAGGGGAGTGTTTTCCATGATTAGACCTTGTTCCTGGGAGGAATTCCCTTGACCCTTGCTTCCTGAGCCCATGGCTTTACCTCTGGCTCGTTCTTTCTTTTCTGATGTCCCCCAGGGCCACATCTGAGTTTGGGGATATTTCTTTCTTGAGGCCAAGAAATACACAGGATATTTCTTGGCTTCAAGAATGCCAACTTCTTTTTAGTCTGCTTCCTACTAGCACAGTTTTAGGACCCTTAGGATTGCATTAGGATTGAACAACCATGGCCCAGCACTAAAATTTGCTGAAATACATGGTAGGTTTCTGGGGTTTTTTATTCTGATCTGATGTAATATGTCAGGAACCATTCAAAATTCTTCACTGGGCATTATTTCTTAAGCTTGCCTTCTTTCCTGGCTTCAGAGTGTAGCCAGCACTCACTCCCAGTTTAAATTACAATTCCCTTGAGGCCTGACACAAGAGACTTCATCTGATCTTTGTTGCTACATCTAACATCCTTTGGTTGAGAATCTGTTAATGGGAGGGCTTGGAAGAACCCCCTAGGTAACACCTTGTCTTCTGCCTTTGTAGGAGTCAGACCCGGTGAGGTCCTATTATAGTCTAGCTATTCCTGCAAATTGGCCAGTTCTTGCCTGGGCTTATTTCTTATAATAACCTGTGAAAAGCAGCAAAGAGAAGCCAACATACAAATGTTCTAGTTCTTTCCAACAGCTTTTTCTAAAGCTATTGAGCATATAGACATGGGGTCTGTCTTCCAAGTCATTGCAGAGGACAATTTTACCAAATGTTGCCTTGACATTAGAAAGGTCATCAGCTTTCCAGTATCTGCAGATTCTATTTTTTTCATGGCCCACTAATATCTAGGGCAATGCCATATATTTAAGATTTTATCATGATAAATCCAATATCTGTATTAGTTAAAGTAAGAATGGCATTGCAAAAACAAAGGTACCAAAAAATAAGTGACTTCAAAAAGATTGACTTCTATTTCTCTCTGACAAAACAGCTTGGCAGGTCCCTGCTGGCGGCGTAAGTCTTCGGAGGCTCACTCAGGAGCTTAAGCCCTTCCCATCTTGTTGCTCAGCATTGCCCAGGGGCATATTGCTCCCTGTGACTGCCATTGGGCCAGCACTACATCAATATACCCGTCCTATGGAGCGGGGGAAACAAAGTCCAAGGATAGCAGCTTCTTTTAGTGAAATATTAGTACATAGTAAAAGCAATTTTACTTACCACTTCAGTTCATTTTCTATTTGCCAAAAATTAGTCACGAATCTATACCTAGTCCTACTGGCTGGAATTCCATCAGGTGGCCACCAAATGAATGCTGTGTGGGTACTGGGAGAGGGAGAGGAAGCCCAGGGGCATCATGTGGCTCCTGGCCCCAGAGCAACAAGTTAGGAAAGCTGACAAAGACCCTGTAGGACAGCTGTCCGGCCCTACCAACCGTCTTGGTCAGAACACCCATCTTTACCAGTGGAGGGTAAACAAATAAGTTCTCAGCTTTAAGAGCGGGCATACTCAGACTGGCAGAAAGCCTGGTCACTCCCCAGGCCTCTCCCATGTCCCCAAAGTCCCCATAACTATGTATTCTCATCCCCAGATACTCTTACCATTACTATGAAAGCCAAAAATTAAATTCATCTTCCTGTGACCAGAAGATTTCCCTGCGACCGTAGGTACTGGCTGTGTTCAAAACTGACTGCCATCTACCTGGGCAATAGTGTCATTGCTGCTAAAAAAGCAGACGTTTGTTCTGGCTTTTGTCCTCAGCATGCCTCCAGATGGCCAGGAACAGCGCAGTCCTGCTCCTAGAACAACCTGATGCTTCTCCAGACCTGGGAATTTGGGTACGACTCACTCCTGTCCCAGGGAGTAAGGAAGTCCTTCCCTCTCGGGTGCCCACCTCTCAGTCTCAGGGGTCCCCCTGTCCCTCGATGGCTGAGAGTGATGACATCCACTCCTTGCAGTGGCCTCCACAGGGTGCAGTCCAGACCCTAGGGCACCAAGACAGAAATAAGAACAGCCTGACGTTGGCACATTTCCCAAAGTCTCTGCTATTTTATTGTATATTATGTCATTTTGTTACAAAATAATTTTATTAAATAAACCCAATGTCAGACTCGGAGAAAAAAGTATTTAAGTAAAGAAATTTCATTGACTCAGAATGTGGCTGCAGCATCCTGTGAGATCAACTAACTACTCAACATTTTAATCAGATAATACCACCATAAAACATTCTTTATTTAGCTCTTGAGCCCTCAGTAAATAATCTTAGGTTGTTCTAGTTGCTGCATGTCATTAACTTACCATACAATATTTATTGAACATCTATTTTAAGCAACATAATAAAACAAACATTCTACCTCCACCTCTATGTCAGATGAGAAGACATGGAATTCACACATGAAGAGACTCTCATCATTTTGTGAAATACAAATACATGATAAAGCTAAACACTATCAGATTTCTGATGAATCATTCAACACTGGAGTGGGGAAGCTTCAAAGAAGTGCCATTTGCTCAGGTCCTTGAAGGATAAGGGTTATGGGTAAGCAGAGACAGGAAGAAACAGCTGTGACAGTAGAGAAAAGAAACCCCTGAAAGACCAGGAGCAGTAACACAAACACAGCCTTGTGCAGTGCCCCCAGGGGGTAAGGAAGCTACCTTAGGTCACTGCTTTAGTTCACAGTGAAGTTGATCTCTCTGTGAGCTATGACAGATGTGGCTAGGAAAGCAGACAGGGCTGAACTTTGGAGTGACTGCATCTCTATCAAGTTTGGTAATGGTACATGGAATGTGGAATGAGACAGAAAGACTGGTTAGAAACCCAAACATAAGAGACCTCAAATGATAGTAGTGTGTATACAGCTTTACCACACAAACTGAGAGGTTTACTTCTTTACACTGTAGGAGAGAAAATACGTTCTTTTTCCTTCTTCCTTCCTAGGTTCTTGCTGGGCTCTCTAAGCAAAGACAGATTAACCAGAGAAAAGTACAAATTAATTTAATATAAGTTTATGTGATGAGGGAATGAAGACCTGAAGAAGCAGTTACCCTAAACGTTTTTACACTAGGTCTGCTGCAAAGTGGAAAGTCATGGGGAAATGTGACAGGACAAGGGTGTGAGCAAGGGTAGTAAGCAGGAGAAGCTGAGAGGCCTGGTCACTGGGATCCGTCTGGGTGTCCTTCAGTCTTTGGAAATAGCACATCCCTTCCCTGCAGGTAGATGGAGGGCATGGCTCCCACAAGGGACTTCTTACCTGCTCAGGGGGAGAAAGGGGAGGTTGGACAGTCTTTCCAATACCTGCTGTTTCTCATATTCCTTCAGCTTAAAATATTCAAATGCCTAGTACCATATTTTAGGATACATGTTCTGAACTATCAATAATTTCAGAATTTTATACTATAAAACATTTATTTCCTAAAAGTCAGCTCTTCGGTAAACAGGCTAATTTCCAAAGGAAGGTTTTTTAAAGTTTTTTAAGTCTTAACTTTCTTTTGGGACTCAGGAATTTGGCCCTTTACCATTAAGACGAGACCCATATATACCATCTGGAAACTATGCTGATTTTTGAATATTGGAAGTGAAAGTAATATGATGTCAACAAATTTAAATTTCTCAATTATTTAATAAGTACCTACCAAGTGCCAAGAACAATGGTAGGCTCTGGGGCTACAAAAATGAGAAGGACAAGCATGGTCCCTATGTAGACAGAGCTCCCATCCAGCTCGCCAAGCACCCCGACAAAGCGATTCCTAAGCAGGGCCGTTACGGCCACGACACAGCAAGCCCAGGGCGCTGCCAGACATACAGGCAGCTCTCCACCCCCACTGAGAGGTCAGAGCAGCAGACGGGAGTGGATTAGCTTCTAATTGGCACTATAACAAATGCCTAACAAAGTGGGTGGTTACAACAACTGAAATTTATCTTTTTCCAGTCTGGAGGCCGGAAATCTGAAATCAGTTTCACTGAGCTGACACCTACATGTCAGCAGAGCTACACTCCCCAGAGGCTCTAGGGAAGACCCCCTTCTTAGCTCTTTCAACTTCCTGTAGCTGCTGGCAGTCCCTGGCTTCACAACATTCCATCCTTCCACAGTCATACCGCCTCCCCTCTTTGGTCTGCATCAAGTCTCCCGCTCCTTATAATAGGATAGTGTGATGGTATTTTGCACCCAGCTGGATAATTCTAGATAATCTCCCTATTTCAGTACCATTAACTTAATCACATCTGCAAAGGTCAGTTTTTGTCACATAAAGTAACATCCCCACAGGTTCTGCAAGGTAAGCCATGGATATCCCCAAAAGGGGAGCCGTTATTTGGCCTCCCACATAAGTAACTTTTCAGGTAGGACTTCGAAGATAATTAGGAGTTAGCCTACATGTCCCTTCTCTCTCAGTGTAGTCCTAGAGGCTTCATTTGAGCAGAGCACCTACTTGTGCAGAAGATTTATCTGAGATTAGGTGCACTGTATGTAGAAACAGAATATGGTTTTAAACTGTAAGCCCAGTGCTGAATGTTAGGGACCCCGAATCCCTGTGTGGAAGCCTGACCTCCAGTGCCATGGTAATAGGAGTCAGGGACCTTGGGAAGCGATGGGGTCCTGAGGGTGGAGTTTCAGGAGTCTAGTCATGATGGGGTTATGAATGGGATCAGTGCCCTTGTAAGAGAGACCATAGCAAGTGTCCTTGCTGCTTCCACCATGTGAGAAGACAGCTGCCTAAGAACCACTAGGCACTAGATCTGCCGGCATCTTGATCTTGGATTTTCCAGCTTCCCAAACTGTGAGAGTAAACATTTGTCGTTTAAGCCCCAGTCTGTGGTATTTTGGTTATAGCAGCCTGAACAGACTAAGTCAGCCACCTGGCCTTTATAAAGAGAAAAACCCATGGCCTTGAATTACTGGTTCAAGCCTCTGACCAGACAGGACTGGGTGCAAGCTGGAGGAGCGGCCACCCTGCCGGCAGCAAGTGCCGCCCACCAGCTGCTCTACATCCCAGGTTCCGCTCTGCCGCCTCCAGGGAACTACATGATTTGATACTCACCTCCACAGAAGCATGCCCTGAAAAATCTATGTTCTAGCTAGTCTTTTACAATAATGAGGCCGGACACTGCCTCTCCCCTCAGATTTGAGGCTGTCCTCATCGTTTTTCCCAGGCGCTGCCTATTGGCATCTTGTCTATCCATTCTGCTTCCATACTTGTTTTTACTGCACAATCTGAATTCAGATCTATCTTCCTGGCTTTTCATAGGAAACATGTTTGTCATCAATATGTTTTGTTGCTACTAAATACAGATTCACTGTGGCAATTATCCAAGGCCATAATCAGCTGAGGTGGCAGCAAAGTGTTCAAGTTAGAATAGGAAAGTTGGAGAGCTTCATTAATATGCACATGAACATGATACAAGTGCCTCCCAAGGAAGTGCTCTGCCTCAGACAGCTGCTAGAGCGAGACTGCGTGAACGAACAGACAAATGAAGTACGTTGAGTGGTTATTACATTTTCTAAAAAAAAAAATCGAAGAACTTTATATGCTGCAATATTGAACTTGATAACTGAAAACAACAAAATGTGTAATTTAAGAAGAAATAAAATCTACTTTTAAATGCACATATTTATTGATGTTTATTTTCTTCTTTTTGGAAAACATTAAAATAATTACATGAAACAGAATTTGTGGGGAAAAAAAAACCCATTTTTCTCTAATGAAAGTTGAAATTCTTCCATATCTTGATTTGCAATGGGGGCATCTTTCACAGAAAAGGTGAGGTAAGTGACAGGAAGAAGGAACAGTTTTACTTGCTCCCCTCTACTTCATTGCTTTTACTACTTCAGTGTGGGTAAATGCTGTGCCCAAATAGTAGTCTGGTAGGGGACATCTAAAGGAACTTGGAGAAGGTAACAAGGGGCATGAGCATCCCCAAAATAAATGCTGGAGGAAAAGGAATGGAATAATTATAACATCATGTGGTAAGTTCTAGGATTTAGCTAAATATGGGGTGTGTTTTAATTCCGTATTTCCTTAGGTTAGTGGTGTGTCCCCATGCTCAGAAGAGAATGCATGACAGCTATGGCTGAGTCATGTTTGGGGACATTAAGGAACTTTTCTCCTTTTTTTCTTTCTCTACACTCAATCTTCAAATAAGTAGTCAGCTGTGCACTCATTGCCTCAGGGGAGGATTCTTGTTTTCCAAAGGGCTTAAGCCCCTTACAGAATTTGGAGAGGAAGTAAAAAGAAGAAAAGAAAGTCCAAGCTTAAAAAGCCTGTGCTGGAAGATGCAAGGATGGTACAGTATATGAAAATCCATCATCATCCACCACATCAAAAAAAAGAGGGGCAAAAATCACAGGATCATTTCCATAGATACTGAAAAAGCATTCAACAAAATTCAACATCCATTCATGATAAAAACTCGACAAAATGGGTACAGAGGCAAGTACCTCAACATAACAAAGGCCATATGTGACAAACCAACAGCCAACATCCTACTTAACGGTGAAAAGCTGAAAGTTTTTCCTCTAAGATCAGGAACAAGACAAGGATGCCCACTGTCCCTCTTTCACTGAACATAGTTGTGGAGGTCCTAGCCACAGCACTCAGATAACACAAAGAAATAAAATGCATCCAGATGGTTAAGGAAGTTAAATTGTCACTGTTTGTAGATGACATGATATTGTACATAAAAAACCCTAAACAATCCACCCTAAAACTACTAGAACTAATAACTGAATTTAGCAAACTTGCAGGATACAAAACCAATACACAGAAATCTGTTACATTCCTATGTACTAACAATGAACCAGCAGAAAGAGAAGTCAGGAAAACAATTCCATTTACAGTTGCATCAAAAAGAATAAAATACCCAGGAATAAACCTAACCAAGTAGGTGAAAGACCTATACCCTGAAAACTACAAGACACTAATAAGAAAAATGAAAGAAGACACCAATAAATAGAAATACATCCCATGTTCACGGACAGGAACAATTTATATTGTCAAAATGGCCATTCTGCCTAAAGCAATCTACAGATTCAATGCAATCTCTATCAAAACAGCAATGGCATTCTTCAATGAACTAGAGCAAATAGTTCTAAAATTCATATGGAACCACCTAAGACCCCAAATAGCCAAAGCAATCCTGAGAAGGAAGAATAAAGCTGGGGGGATTATGCTCCCCAACTTCAAGCTCTACTAAAAAGCCACAGTAATCAAGACAATTTGGTACTGGCACAAGAACAGACCCATAGAACAATGGAACAGACTAGAGAGCCCAGATATAAACCCAACTGTATATGGTCAATTAATATACAAAAAAGGAGCCATGGATATACAATAGGGAAATGACAGCCTCTTCAACAACTGGTATTGGCAAAACTGGACAGCTATATGTAAGAGAATGAAAGAGGATTATTGTCTAACTCCATACACAAAAGTAAACTTGAAATGGATCAAAGACCTGAATCTAAGTCATGAAACCATAAAACTCGTAGAAAAAAACATAGGCAAAAATCTATCGAATATAAACATGAGTAACTTTTTCCTGAACACATTTTGGGCAAGGGAAACAAAAGCAAAAATGAACAAATGGGAGTACATTAAACTAAAAAGCTTCTGTACAACAAAGGACACTATCAGTAGAACAAAAAAGCACCTTACAGTATGGGAGAATACATTCATAAATGACATATCTGATAAGGGGTTAACATAAAAAATATATAAAAAACTCACACACCTCAACACCCAAAAAGCAAATAGCCCAATTAAAAAATCGGCAGAGGATACAAACAGACACTTCTCCAAAGAAGAAATTCAGATGGCCAACAGGCACATGAAAAGATGCTTCACTTTGCTACTCATCAGAGAAATGCAAATTAAAACCATAATGAGATATCACCTCACACCAGTTTGGATGCCTAACATCCAAAAGACAAGGAACAACAAATGCTGGCATGGATGTGGAGAAAGGGGAACCCCCCTACCCTGCTGGTGGGAATATAAATTAGTTCAACCATTGTGGAAAGCAATATGGAGGTTCCTCAAAATACAAAAAATAGAAATACCATTTGACCCAGAAATTCCACTCCCAGGAATTTACCTGAAGAAAGCAACATCTCAGATTCAAAAAGACATATGCACCTCTATGTTTATTGCTGCACTATTTACAATAGCCAAGATATGTAAGCAACCTAAGTGTCCATCAGTAGATGAACGGATAAAGAAGATGTGATACATATACACAATGGAACATTATTCAGCCATAAGAAGAAAACAAATCCTACCATTTGCAGCAACATGGATGGACCTGGAAGGTATTATGCTCAGTGAAATAAGCCAGGCGGAGAAAGACAAGTACCAAATAATTTCCCTCATTTGTGGAGTATAACAACGAAGCAAAATTGAAGGAACAAAACAGCAGCAGACTCACAGACTCCAAGAAGGGACTAGCAATTACCAAAGGGGAGGGGTGGGGAGGGTGGGTGGGGTAGGAGGGAAAGGAGATTGAAGCGCATGATTGGCACATGTGGTGTGCGGGATCACTGGGAAGACAGTGTAGCACAAAGAAGATAAGTAGTGACTCTGGGCATCGTACTATGCTGATGGACAGTGACTGCAATGCGATGTGGGGGGGACTTAATAATATGGATGACTTTGATAACCACAATGTTTTTCATGTGAAATCTTTGTAAGAGTGTATGTCAATGTTAGCTTAATAAAAATTTTTTTTTAATTAAAGAAAAAGAGACAGGAGGGGACCTAGGACTCTGCCTCTAGATCACAGTGGACTCTCCAGGCCTTGAGGGGAAAAGAACCAGGAAAGAAGTTCTTTGGGGGTGGGAGCTGAGGCCCTGCCCTGCTCCCCAGAGATGTTGCAGGGAGGGAGTAGTGGTATGGAATGTCAAGGCCCGGAAGACCAAATCCAGTCTTGATTTGCAAGATTCCTATGATTTGCAAGCATGTGAGCAGCAGGGAGAAACTTGATCTGGAGGTGCCATGCAGGCAGGGATAATAAGGTTCTCAAGACAAACTGGTGGGCACAAAGTACGAAGGCTGGCATGGTCCGTGACCTTCACCCCACCCACCGCTCCTCATGCTTTGGATCATGGAACTGTACTTAAGCTTGGAGTGGGGAAGGGCTGTGGAGGAAAGGTCTGGAAAATTTTGAAGTTGAACTTTTCCTTCATTGGGTGATTAATATGTATATTCACTACATAATGGGAGCTAAACAATTATTAGGTTGATTAAGTACTTCACAATGACCACACATGGGAGGGACAGCCAGAGACGGGTGTGGCCTTCCTGAGAAAATGATGTCAGATACGACCTGAAAGAGAGCTGGAGGCAGAAGTGGGGTCAAAGGACCAAAGAATAAGCCTTGGGATAAAGGACAGAGATTCCTTCACTATGGCTGAAGTGTAATCAATATGGGAGGTGGTGATGCTGGAGATGTGGCCTCAGGCCTGGTACCCACAAGGCGATTAAAAGCCATTTGGAAGAATGTGGATATTTTCTGAGGCAAGGGAAGGGCTTTGTTTCTGCTAGTCCAGATTTCAGGGGTCTTTCAGAACAGGGGCCACACCCCACCTTGGCCAGGACTGTGGATAGTCCACAGCCTGGCTCCACACTGGCCCCCAGCTCAGCCTGTGTACACCCTCACTGCCCACCCCCACCCCATCCCCTTGCTCTGGTCCCTAACCTCACTCCCATAGGGTGGACACTGGCAGCCCCCAAAGGGAAGCCCAGGAACTCTGCAGGTATTATAACACTGCCCCCAGACTGGGGAGAGGGGCCCTCTCAAGTTGCCGTCATACCTCCCGGGGGAACTGCCTCGGGTTATGAAGGTTTGGTGCTGCCCGACTTGCCTCCCACAACCAGTGGGATTTCAGTCCGGCTGCTGCGGAAGGGCCCAGGAGACCCAGGAGGAACTCTGACTTAGTGTGTCTGCAGTTCCACAGACGCAGGTGGTTCATGCCTCTCTCTTTCTCTGGAACAGACATGTGAGCAGGACAGCAGCACACCTCTCCTCACAAGAAAAAGAAAACCACCATTCATCAAGCTGCTGCCGTGTACGCTAAGCATCTCCTAGATATGTCATGCCATTTCATCCTTACAACAGCCCTGAAAGGTCAGAACTATTATCCCAACTTTATAAATGGGGGAAAACAAAGCATTACAGAAATTAAGTGTCTTGCTGAAGGTTAGAAAGTCAAACTACATTTCAAAACCAGAGATAACTGCAGAAATGCTCTGGGCACTGAAGCACGATGTCTCAGAAAAGTAGAAAACTGAAAAGTCCCAGGCTTTTGATTCAGGACTGTTACTACACAGGTTAGCACAGAGAAGACAAGTAGTGTCTTCCAGGGAAGATGTACCCATGAGTACGCCTGCCCCACACCTGTGGCTCCTCCCTGCGGAGGACTTCCTGGCACATTGTGAGATGTTAGTGCCACTGAGCAGTGTCACCAGTCCCTGGGACGACACCCTACATTTTCCCCAGTGCCTCAAGGGGGCAGTACAGGAATTTCTGCTCTGGACAAACACTGGTAAAAGTGAAAAGGAGAGAGAACAAAAAATTTTGAGTGTATTACAGCCAAAGGATCAAAATTAGTATCTTTTTTAATTAGGTCTTCCATATCATCATTCATCTGAGACTGATCTTCTCCATCTTTGTGGTCACTGAATTAGCACTATAAATTAATCATCATTGTACAGGTGTTTTTGAGGTGAGTCCAGGGAGAGGAAATGCTAGCAGTGTCCCCAAAATGGGAAGCTGTAGGGTATGGGGAGAAGGATCTCAGACAGCTGTCACCACCACTGCCACGACATTAACTCATCACAGGCCCAAACATTTAGAGGCCTCACATGTGTTAGTTCACTTAGGGTCATGGTCACATGGCCCAGCATTTGAGCACCCTTGAAAGTAGGGTATGCTTATGGAAAAATGACATTTGTGCATACATTAGTTATTCTTTTCTAAGTGATTTGGTATATACCTTGTGATCACTAGATAGGCGATAAACATTTTTTTTTTTATTTCCACTAACAGATTAAAGGACAAAAAAAAAGTAAAGCCAGATTTCCACTATACCACAGGCTCTCAGTAAATCATTAATGGGAAACCAAATGTTAGTATGTGTATCTTTTTTTTACTGACTCAACTTAGGAAGTAATAAAACATGAGCATATATATATACCACAGGTCTAGACCCAGCTCTCTGGAGTTCATGTTTTGCCCTGTCCATTGCCCCAATATTTATTAACAGTTGTTAAATATTTTATTTCACCTGGTAAACTTTGGACCACCTTCATGTAACCTCTTTTGGTCTTTCCATCTGTTAAAAAAACAATAACAACACAGCAGTTAGAGTTAAAAGTTACCTCTGTATTCCTTCCAAACTCAAAAACTCTTGGGCCAAGATCATTATAACATAACATGTCATCTTAACCCTTTCACTGAAACACTTGAAAATTTTCAACATTAACTCTTTTTTAAATTCAGTCTTGACATTTCATTTAGGTTTGTAATATCAAATATTCATGCAAAATGTAGTCTTAGTTTCATCCTTAATGTATTGTCATTATTTTGTAATTTACTGTTCTCATTA
Source organism: Manis javanica (assembly GCF_040802235.1). Classification (NCBI taxonomy): domain Eukaryota; kingdom Metazoa; phylum Chordata; class Mammalia; order Pholidota; family Manidae; genus Manis; species Manis javanica. The sequence continues at coordinate 128,827,683 of NC_133158.1, read as the reverse complement.
TCTTAATAAATGCACAGAGACATTACTAATGGAGACTGGTTTGAAGACTCATAACCAATTAATTTACCCAATCTTGATAAACCATGATTCATTTTTTTCTCCATTATCAAAGTTTTTCAGAAGTTGGCAGAGTAACTTTAAATAAGTGATACCTAAGGGCAATAAAAGCAGACTGACAATAAGACACTTTGGATTTATAGAAACACATAATTCTACTAAATTTGCATGAGAATAACCCCTAGAAAGTATAATGTAGTGAGTGAATCAACTGATTCAAACTTACTAAACATTAGTTTCAAGAGCAAAACCATAAAGCAATTTCATACATTTGTTTCTCAAAGGGTAAACACTGCCATAATCCCAGAATCTTTCTTATCCTGACAAATAACAATATTTAACATCTGCAGAGTGTCGCAAGTTTACATGACTTTAGTTAAACCCCAGAGCAACCCTGTGAAATCTGCATTGTGGTTCTCATGTCTCAAATAAGGAAGCAGTTTGAGTTTAGGCAAAATGCATTAAGGTCAGCCGACTCAAACCCAGATGCTTTTCCTCTACACCATTCAAAGACCAGGGCACAGTTAACAGGTCGAGAGTTGGCCCAGCTAAGGACCCTGGTTGATGCAGGTGTGAACAGCTGTATTGATCATCCAGTGGTCTTTACTTTTGTGAAGCAAACACCAAACCTTCCTGACTAATCATGAGTTGCCACGTTTAGTTCATTTAGTTATTTGTTCTTTCTTCATTCACCCTAAAAAGACGTGTGAGTACTGTGCTATATATAAGCAATAGAAAATAAATCCAGTTCATCCAGTCAGATGGTCATTCATTCAGAACACTTACATGGTAGGTTCTGGAAATATAAAATGAAAAAAATGGTCCATGCTAGGGAGAAGCTTGTGGTTTTACAATGGCTGCTTTTACAGTCATCAGTTTGATATTTATAATGAACACGGCATCCAAATGTTTCATGTGGAAGCATGTGCCTCCAGGGAGCGCCGTCGCCGCCAGCTAATGGCCTCAGTGCAGCGCGATGACGGCACCCGGGTTCTCAGATCTTTCTGCTCAAATTCACTGAGATGTTTCCTATTTTTCCCCAGTTAAATTTGAGTATTGAAGACAAAATCTTCATTCTTAAAGAGCTCTAATTTCCTTTTGGAACACAGTATTGTAAATGAAGCAATGCCATTTCAGGCTATTTGCCTAAAATGCTGTCATTACCTGTCAAGAAGCAATTTTAGAGAATTTCTTTTGAAGGAAAGTAAGGAATTTGTAAAAATGTTACCAAATAACAATATTGGACTTTAGAGGGAAACTTTTTAAGCAGGTTGAGATTAAAACCTCCCTGGATCTTTCTGACTACAATTGTTTACCTAAAGTGTGTCAAAAACAACTGATGGATAAAGTATAATTTACCTTTCGACTTTTATATTCTGCAGTTGAAGATTGTTAAATTTCATCTGTCAGAGGATTGCTAAGAGAAATATACATAAAAAACAACTCTTATGCTTACCCTTCCTCAACACAGTTGAACGTGGAACTGTTTACTTTGTGAACTCTGTGTGAATAAATGACTTTCAGGTAAATTAATTACAAGGCACCAGTCATGAATACCATTCAACAAAATGTTAAAGAAATAGAATTTTATTGTATTTTTTCTAGAAACTTAACTTCTGACCCTGAGCTACTCTCCAATCTACCCCATTCCACAAGGCCAGTGAGAAAAATACGCTAGTGCTTTATGAAGTTCCCACCACCCTCCTCTGCTGGGTGGCACCACAGTCCTCAGGCCTTCTGATAGGACAAAGCAAGCGAGGCATTTTTCAGACAAGGTTTCATTAGTGCAAGAGATTAGCACATTTTACCTAAGTTTATGACCGCTTTAGAGCTGGCAATTTTGTACTCCTTCTAGGCTCTTCTGGGACATGGACATCTTTTGCATGGCCGCACAGGCTCCATCTGCTTAGACACAATTTAGTGCTGTTCCCCTCAGAACTTTGTGGACTACATAGTGATACTGTATGAAAGCGGGAAATGGTCTTCTCAGCTTTAGGAACCCAGAGAGGCCTTTTATTGTTTTAGTCTCTCTCTCTCTCTCCAAGTACTCTCCAGCACCCCCTACCTGTGAAGCTTAGAGAACGTCTCTCCCCCTCCAGTTTTCTTTGTAACTTTTTGCTATATCCAAAAACCCACTAAATTCTTCATGGATTTGAGCTTTTGAGTAACAATACTCAGAGAGACTTGGATAATAATTTTCTTTCTGCCCTGCCATATGATTGCCCTGAGGTAACGGGCACAGAGTTAGCCACCCACTGGAATGACAGGAAAGGGTAGACATAGTTCAGTATTTCTAAATATCCGGCAATAGCAAGAACTGCTTAGCAGTAGGAGGAGAGTTTTATAACCCTCTATTATCTTCTTGAAAATAATTTTTTAAAGATGCATTATAGTGAGGTGTAGTAGACAGAATAATGACTCCCAAAAGAAGTCCACATCCAAATGCCAGAACCTGTAAGGACGGTATGCTACACAGCAAAGAGGAAAGAAAGTTGCTTATCAGTTGACCTTAAAACAAAGAGATTACCTTGGGTTATTCTAGGAGGCCCGATGAAAATAAGTGATTCTTTAAAAGTGGAATATAAAACTTGTGGTTTCCAGTCTTATAGGTAAGGAACTTGGAAATTACTGCTCTGTCCTAACAAGCTAAGCCGACTGAAAAATTCAGCTACTCTCCTTGCATCCATAAGAGACATGAGAACACAGGACACTCTCTGCCTCCAAGATCAAGAGACAGATAGTGGACCTATGAGTCATGGCTTATAAAAGCAGAAGCTCAAAAGCATTTACAGCCATAGGGTCCAGAGCTGGGACAGGAAAACCAGAAATGTAATTGACAAATTCCTGGAGGGTCAGTGAGGATAAGGCTGTTAAAAAGTCCAGGGAGACTCAGTTATGGGGCCCCACACCTTTACCTGCAGAGACTCAACTAGGTTCTCACAATAACAAGCAGGGGAAAATTCCCTCATGCTTTTGTTAGGCAGGAAGCCAGAGATAAACAGGAGGAGAGATCAGGTTATCAGAGAGGTCAGGCCTATTGGCAGCTTCCACCAGTGAGAAAATCCCCAGCAGGAGTAGAACCACAGAGACAGTCCACAAGCTGGAGTCCAACTGGGCATGCTCCAGGGTGTCCTCAAGTGACCTTTCCTCATTATAAAGTCATTAAGATTAATCAGCACTGTGGTTTAGCCCCTGTTGGTGGGTACTCAGAGAGAATTCTGGGAAAGAGCATGCTCAGTAAAAACTGGCTTACATCATTGCCAGCCCATCAATCAATACTTGTTTGCATAACACTACCCTTACTGAAAGACCCTTGTAAACCCCAAAAAAGGAACTCTCCATGAATATTTGGGGCCTGTCACACACTAGGTCTAGACTTATCTATTACAGAGCATAATAAAACTTGCTTTGCTTTCTTAACTTTGGTTTCACATCTCACTCCATCTGACTTCCCTGCGACATGGAACCAAACTCCTTCCCAACACTTCTGGCAGAAGGAGGGAGAAACTATTTGGAAATATGTCAGTGCATTCTGTTCTTCTTAACAAGGCTCACCCTCAGGAAAAACTAGTTAATCAGAGCCAAACCTGCTGGAGTCTCACCAGAGTGTAACTGATCTGGGGGAAGGGAAGTCCCCAACACCAGTCAGTTTCAGCCATCGCATCCCACTAACGGAGGAAAAAGCAAAACCCCTTGTGAAGTTCACAGTGCAGAAGCACAGGCTCAATAAAAGGCTGCCCTACTCATAGTCTATAGAACACTTCCCCCCTCCCCCACCCACCACCACATCACTAAGGCCTGTTTAGAGCAACTCCTTTTACCCAGTACATCAAATCTTGCTATCAAGAAAAAAAAATTACAAAGGCAAAAACATAACTTGAAGAGATAGAGCAAGCATCACAAACAGATGTGACTGGGGTGTTGGAACTATCAGACTAAAAATTTCAAACAACCGTGATTAATATCCTAAGGGCTCTAATAGATAAAATAAACATCACGCAGGAACAGATGGGCAATGTAAGCAGAAATGAAAGAAATTCAAAAAAGAACTAAAAAGGAATGCTGGAGATGAAGAACACTGTAACAGAAATGAAGAATGCCCTTGATGGGCTTATTAGTAGACTGGACATGCCTGAGGAAAAAACCTCTTAGCTGAGGATGTGTCCATAGAAATCTGAAAAGCAAAGAGAACAAAGACTGAGGGAATGGGGAAAAAAGGACAGAATATACAAAGACTATGGGACAACAACAAAAAAGTATAACATATATTTAATGGGAATACCAGAAGGAGGAGAAAGGGACAGAGGAAATATTGGAAACAATAATGACTGAGATTCCCTGCAAATTAGTGTCAGACACCAAACCACAGATCCAGGAAGCTCAGTGCACATGAAGCAGGATAAAGGCAAAAAAACAAACAAACAAAAAAACCGAACACCTATGCATATAATTTTGAAGCAACAGAAAATTAAAGATAATGAAAATATCCTGAAAGAAGCTAGAGGGGGTAAAAAAAAAAAAACAACTTTACCTACTGAGGAACAAAGACAAAAATTATGTCCAACTTCTCAGAAACCATGCGAGGAAAAAAACAGTGGGGCAAAATATTTGAAGAGCTGAGAGAAAAAAAATATCAAACTAGAATTCTGTATGCTGCAAAACAAGCCTTCAGAAGTGAAGTAGAAATAAAGACTTTGTCAAACAACAGTCTAGGAATTTTGTTGCCAGTAGGCCTGCCTTACAAGAAATATCAAAGGAAACTATTTAGAGAGAAAAATGATATATGTCAGAAACTCAGATCTACAGAGACAGGAAGAGCTTCAGAGAAGCAATATGCGAAGGTAAAATAAACTTTTATTTTTCTTAGTTTAATTGATCTAACAGATAAGTTTGTTCAAAATAATAGTAACAATGTGTTCAATTATGTACACTTAAATATATCCTATATAAATGTATATATACACTTTCATGTATGTATATATATGTATAGATATGTGTATATAGTTATAGAGTTATATCTCCAAAACTATATATATTTATATAAGTATATACATGTATCTGTACATAAATATTTTTGCAACAGTTTTTTATTCCTACTACAATCAAATAACAGTTTTTGTTGCTCCATATCCATGTCAGCATCTATAATTGTCAGGCTATGTTTAAGCCATTCTAATAATTGTGTAGTGATATCTCAATGTAGTTTTAATTTGCATTTCCCTAATGACTAATAATGTTGAGTACCTTTTCATGTGCTTATTTGCTAGCAATATATCTTCTATGGCAGTGTGTGGTAAAAATTTTGTCCATTCTTTAACTGGGATGAATAGTTGGCTGTTCCTTCCCACTCATACATTTATCAAAGTGAAATGAAAACTTCTGTTCCTGCAAAAACCTGTATCTAAATGTATGATTTATAGAAGTTTTATTCATAATTGCCAAAAATTCAAAACAATCAAAATGTCCTTCAATAGATGAAGGAATTAAAAAACTGTGGTACATCCACACAGCAGAATGGTACTCAGCAATAAAAAGGAATGAACTACTGACTCACCTAACAGAATGAATCATAAATGCATTTAAAAAACTGGAAGAAGGCAGACTTAAAAGGCTATACATATAACTTCATTTATATGACATCCTGGAACAGGCAAAACTATAGGAATGGCAGATCAGTGACTGAGGGTTGAGGAGAGGAAGAGCTGACTACAAAGTGGCTGTAATGGGAATTTTCAGGGTAATGGAACTTTTCCCTATGATAATTTGGTGGTTGGTATATAAATGACTATGCCTTTGTCAAGACTCCATATATTTTACACTGCAGAAAGTGAACTTTACTGCATGTAAATTAAGAAATAATTCAACTAGCATGTCAGGATGAAATTCAGCTTGACAAATCCAATTACATTAGAATGCATGACATAGCATCACTGAAGGGTTGGGAAGAAAAAAATTTTTACCTAAGTAACTTTGGGGAACACTGCTTTGACTAGAATTTGTAAGGGTAAAGAACTGTACAAGAAAAACATTGTGGGTTAAGTTTCAGACTACCGTAATAAGCAATTATTGTTAAATTATTGTTAAAGCAATAAAGTGAGTGAATACAATGAATTTTTTAGTTTCCCAGTGCACATAGTTATATTTACACTACACTGTAGTCTATTACTGATCACAGACCACCATGACAAATATAGTAATAATGGAAAAGTCTGAAATATTTCAAGAATCACCAAAATGAGCCAGAGGCATTAAACGAGAAAATACTGTTGAAAAACTGGCACCAACAGACCTGCTTGACATAGGAGTACCACAGTTAATTCCTAAGAAACACAGTGTTTGCGATGTACAATAAAACACAGTAAGATGAGGTGTGCCTGTATACCAGATGTGCTATTTCCAGGGGAAGTTGGATAAAGGGGGTAAGAGGCACAGTATACTATCTCTGCAACTCTTCAGTAAATCTGAAATTATTCAAAAGACATATTTTCTGAAGACTGACCATACCAAGTTGATGAGGATATGGAGCAACTAGAACTCTCATATGCTGCTGGTTGTAATATGAAACAGTAAATAATATAATCACTTTAGAAAACAGTTTGGCAGTGTCTTAGGAAAATAAATATACACAGAACAGTATTTCCCAGTCATTCTGCAACTAGATATTTAACCATGAGAAATGAAAGCATATGTCTTATATATAGATAAGTCTTGTACATGAATTTTCAGAGCAATATTAGTAATAGTCAAAGTGGAAACAACTCAAATGTTCACCAAGAGGTTATTGGTTAAATAATTTATGGCTTATTTGTACAAAGACTACTACTCAGCAATAAAAAAAAAATGAATTATTGATTTATGAAACATGGGTGAATCTCCAAGTAATTATGCTGAGTGAAGGAAACAAGACTGCTCCCCTCCACCAGAAACAGTACAGTGATTTCATTTTTATAAAATTCTAGAATATGTAAACCAGTTTAGAGTGACAGTAAACAAATCAGGGATTTGTCTGAGAATGGTGGGGGCAGGACAGGGAGGACTAAGACAGAGGGATTTCCAAGGGGCCAGAGGAAATTTTCAAAGATAACAGGTTCATTTGGTAAGTGTATTTACACAGTGTATACATGGGTCAATTACATATGGGTGTATATATAGGTCAAAATACATAACTTGGACAATTTAAATATGTACTTTTGAATTAAATAGGTATTTGTGTCAGAGCTCAGTAAAGTTGTTTTTAGAGTGACATAAAAAGAAGTTTTAATATGTTAAGTGAAATAAAATCAAGTAACATAAATACAAGTACAGCATAATTCCAAATTTATTGGTTTCTACTTTTAAATGCATAGTAAAGTGTCTAGAATATTATGTAGTTAACAGAGGCCACATAAGAAAGAATGCCCAGGTGGGTCAGACATTGGGGTGGAGGTGTGGATGCTACAATAACAACTCCAAATCTCAGTAACTTAAAATAACAATTTTTTCTTTCTTACTCATGCTCCATGCCCCGTGTACATCAGCAGGATGCCCTATTCCTCACTGAAATGGTGTAAGGTCTGTATTTAGCAGTACCTAGGAATCCTGTTCCAAGCTAGTGAAAACTTAACCTGTGATTTTCCCTTTATGAACACACATGCCCCAGCATTTTTTTTTACTTTAAAATTTTCTAAAATGAACACATATTACCACAAGGGGGAAAAAGTGACGTAGAACAAAAGGTCTATGCCTGAAAGGCAAAGCTGGCCAAATGCACACAGAGTAGCATTTTGACCTTGATTAATGTTTCAAAATTGAAATCTAAGTGAGATAATTGAAATAGAAGCCCAAAGAAAGTGAAATGTGAAACACTATGCCTTTAGAACCTTGGTTCTTAATATTGATGCAGTTTCTGATGTTTTTCTATAAATAATAGATCACAAAATGGATGTCTGGCACAGAGCTGCTTTTAAAAGTGCATTTTCCAATGCTTGACAATGCAAAAACATATAGTAGAGACTAAGGGCAAGATATAAAAAAATACAGATAAAGTAACACAAGGGAATTGATTACACAGACACACATGTCATTATCATCCAACTAGGTTGTATGCAAAAAACCATTACATATTTTAAGATGGCCCATTATAAAAAAAATACAATTTTAAGTGACAGTTTTTCAATAAACTACTTCCACATCCATGTCCATAATAGTGGTGCTTTGTTAATCTAATTACAACCAATTATTTTGGACAAATTATCCTGTCAAACAAATGTTTTCTCTGGCATGTTTGTTAACAGTAAAAATAGTAACAATAATCATGCCATGTATGAAAGCCTCATTTATTCCAGTCACTATGCTAAGGGATTTATGTAACTGCTAATCTTTAAAACAATAAAACGACCTTGAACATAAGATATACAGATCTTTCTTACACGTAAGAAATTGATGTTCCGATATGAAGCAACTTGATTAGGCTCACATCTATAGGAAAAAGGTGGTGCTTTCTTCGCGGCGGTATGTCAACGTCTGTTTTGCAATTCACTCTCCAGGAGTGCCCTCCTACTCTCGCTGACACCTCAAAATAAAGAGCTACTATTTTCCAGGCACTGTTCTACATGCTGGGGATCGAGGGAGAGTACAACAGATAGGCTTGCCCTTCAGGAACTCAGTCTAGTAAGAACAGAATGGGAAGTAGTTCTATGAGCAGAGCTCTGCAAAGGTCACTGAGAAGACCGCAGAAGCCCCTACCTCGGAAAGAGGCAGAGGCAGATGCAGAAGGGGAGTAGGTGGGTGGCTCTTCTTCTCCCAGAAGCACTTGGCTTGGCAATCTAACAATTAAGAATAAGGCAAAAGAGGTAGAGAAGGCATTCCAGGAAGAGAAAATTACATGAACAAGAGAAGAAACCTTCCAGGAGACACATATATTTATTTCAGTCTGGCTAGATGAGAAGGAAATTAAATGTAGGAGACAAAGCTTCCTCAGCCACTTAATTTCATAATTGCTCATCAGAACACTCTGTCCCCTGCCATTTAACCTCTAGGGGATTCCACATCTTCTCCGGTAACTCTGTAGCCCATCCGACCGGCCCTCCCCCGGCACCAGCTCCCCAACCTCTCCTGGTAAGCCTACACACCAAGCACACTTCCACCAGTTACCCTTGCCCTTAAGGGAGGTCGCGCTCCTTCCTTCCAGACACCAGAAACCTGAACCCCGACATGAGTGTTCCTCACATCTGTCCCAGGTACATCCAGACTAGAGGGCTCCAGGCCCTGGGAGTGGATGGACTGCTAATTCTCACGCATGTGGACTGTTAAGTGCTCCTTGACTCTGCTAATCTTGATCACCACCTGCAACAACCAGGCCTGTTGAGCACTAATAGAGAAACATCACAGTGATGTACACAGGGCCCCTGGACACCTGTGGTCACCAACTGCAGCTGCACCAGCAGCAAGGCTCCTCAAAATACCATGCAAAGACATACTAAGCATGTGAAAAGGAAAACGTGCATGTGAGTAGCGATTTTTCCCTAGGCTTTGCCATGTTCTAGGACAGATTCCGAAGTGATCAATACCTAGGCATATCCTGAGGCGCTACTGAATTTCAAGGACAAAGACTCCTTGGGAATCCAGGTATAAAATGTCCTGCAAGGAGGCCACACTGGTTCCCTAGTGTTCATGTGCAGCACAAACCTCTGGGGACTGGAGAAGATGCAGATTGTGGATCTGACTGCACATCTAGCTTAGTAGGTATTGGGTGAAATGCCACTTATTTTCACACTGGGAGCAGACTACACTTTAATACTGATCAAGTGAGAAATGAGAAAATGTGACGTAAGGATAATACACTCCACCATTTTTGTGTAAAATGGTGCAACCCAAGTTTCAAATATGCAAGGATTCAAGGAAGTTAGAATGAACTCACCCTATCTGAAGATGAAATCCACCCAATTAAAGGATGGATCCAAATAAAGAACTCGGGAATGAAGAAGCCACTGCAATATAAAACTGAGCATTAACAGCTGTGGTTACAGAAGACATTATAAATTACATAAACGTCAACACGCAGCGATGGGATCCTGTGCTCCTGCCATCCTCCAGCATCACCACCAGGGAACAGTAATGGTTATACTGTTTCTCATGCCTTAGTACGTGCTGGGCAGAGCTGAAAACTATATGCATCATCTCGTTTAATCCTTACAACCTGAGGCAGGTAATTGTTATTCTCGTTTACAGATAAGGACACAAGCAGAGAGGGTATCTTGCCCACAGTCACCCAATTGATCGGTCAGAGCCTGAGGTAATTTGGCACTATTAAAGTGGGCAGGATTAATGTTTGACAAGAACCTTTTAATATCCTAGTATTTTACTACTCCGAGTCTTCATCAGTAAGCTGTGTTAAGCGTCCCTTTTGGGAACCTCTTCCTCCTTCCCTCTACCCCTACCATGACCAGCAACTGTTTGGTGTCTCAAATACATTGCTAGTCCCCAAAATCCAGGATAGGTGTGGAGATGGGTGAAGTGGTTGGAGAGTCTCAATTTTGACTTGGACCGTACGTAGTTTTCAAACTTTCATAAGCCTATGTCATCCCTGGGGAATCTTATTAAATTGCATCTTCTGACTCATTAGGTCCTGGGATGGGACCAGAGATGAATTTTCAGGTGAGACCAATGGGTTACTTTTGAGTAGCAAAGCCCTAAATCACAAACTCTACCAGCCTCTCGAGAACTGAACTGGGTGATGGGCGTAGCTTATGTAGCTATTGATGGAAGAGGTAATTTGATTCATACAGTTTCTTGCACGTAGCTGCCTTTGGAAACCTGGCAGGGGTGAGGTTTGAGGAGAGATGCACAGTGACTGGCACAGGTTTCAGTTATGAATTCTGGTTGGAATGGCAAAAATTATGCCTATCTTCAACAAGGAAAAATCATAACCAACCTCTTGAAGGAGGGATGAAGTGCTTGCATGTCTGCTGTTGATGGTAAAAAATCAATGGACACTTTAAAGTGGAGGTGTAAATACGTATTATTTAAAATTATACTAGCAACCACTGGAAGCCTGACAGTTACAGGTGCAAAGTAGATCAGAAAGAGCCACATAGGTTGTCCTAGGATATATACAACCAGGTGATTTAAGGGGCCAACACCCCCAAATGTTAGATACCTCTTGCCATTTATAAATTCCCTTGAATTATGTGGAACCTTTCAAAATTGCCAGTATTTAGGAGCTTTTTCTTTAGAAAAACCACAACTTCAGATGCTTCAACCATTTCCCTATTAAGAGCATTTAATGAACTATCTTCCTTGTCACTACACAAGCACAGAGCTTATTTTTTTCCTGCTATTTTATATCCAGTGGTAAGCACACTTCCTGAGACACGTTGGTCAACAAACATTTGCTCCTAGAGTAACAAAAAGGACACCCAAGACTTGAGATAGTAAAATGAGTAACAATGGCCTTTAAAAAAAATCCTAGAAAAAGTGAATGTCTGTTATTCTAGCATATAAGACTAGGAATTTAGCTTCCAGCAGTATTAGTATATGACATTAAATATTCTGGTAGTTCCATTAAGTTTATAATTGGATTTAACCTAAATACTGTGCTCTGTGCCAGCAACGTTTCCATGTTTAACAAAAATCTTAGTCATACCATTAACATTTAATTACTAGTAACACAGGTTTAAATAAATTTTGTTTTATTGGTCTCAATTATTCTCCTGTTCGTGTATGCCCATTGAATAAATATACAAAACACTTTTCCCAAGAAGTTTCCCTTCTTCAAATTCCTAAATGACTCATTCTAAAACGACAGACTCAGTTAATGCCAGAAAATGGATGGGTAGTGAATTTGATTGCTTCTTTGAAAGTACCTATTGACCAGGGGTGTGTATCAGAAGCAACCATTAAATTTGTCCTACACATAATTTATTGAACCATTGTTTGTAATAGGAAACACTGAAAAGGTAAATATATGATAGGGGGCTGGTTGAACTATGATTCAGTGGTCCTAATTCTTAAATATAATCAACCATTAAAAATAAAAAATGGCAGCATGCAGTGTGCTTTACATAGCCAGACACTATTCTGTAAGAGCTTTAGATATGTTAATAATTTTAATCCTCATAACCAATCTGAGGTAGGTGCTATTTACAGATCAGAAAACCAGGACAGCAGACAGCCAGTAGAGTCAGGCCGGATTCATGGTCTTCAACCCCTCTGGTGTATGGAGATGTAACCTATCTCCAGTACAAGCAAGTACCTACACTCAAATGTCCCTGATGACTTCGGTGAAAAAGTGAGTTTCTGAAATCAATATTAAAATTTCATTTGTTTTTCTTTTTTTAAAAAAGTGTTTTAAAATGTTTGGAAGGACGCATACCAAGGTGCTAACAGTGGTTACACTGAGCAATCAGTTGAGAGTCTAAAAACGGGAACTTTTTGTTTCTTTACAAGTATGTGCTTTACTATAAATATACAGTATGCCAATTACATCCCTCCCTCCCCTGCCCATTACCTGTCACTATGGCATATAAACATGAACTTATGAAAAAGTGCACACATACCTGGTGCCATTGTGTCAGCCAGTAAGTTAAGGGTAGGGCCAGGCATTTTACTTTAAAAATAGCTTTAATGGGCTCAAAAGTTAACCAACACCATTTAAAACGTAAAACTTACTTACCTCTAATTAGTCTTGATTTATTGTAAGATATCATTTACTTCAACACCACATTGGTTTAACTTCAAACAGGTTTATTCCATATACTAAAATCTTTCAATCTCTTCATTGGAAATAGTTAGAACATCTGTATACCTAATTTTTATGTCATACTAAACTTAATTTGAATTATTTGATGACTCCAGGCCTTCATTACGACATCCTTGCCAAATGTTCAGATCTCCATTTCTGCTAGCTTTAGCCATTCCTGTCCTCTACTGAGGTATACTGCTCCTCAGGTAGACCAGATGGAGCGCCAGATATTACCCTGGTCAACAGTGTACGTAAATTAAGTTGATAAAAGCTTACGTGGACAGGACCTGACAATGTGTACTTTTCAAAATCCCCTAATGATGTGTGAGATTCTGGAAGCCACTGGTTTTGAACATCTGATCTCACTTTTTAATGCAAGGGCCTGACTGCATTTTTAATGCAAGAGTTTGCTTTTGTGGTATCCATCCAATGCCTGAATTCCTCACAATAGTCCTGCCCTGCAGCCCTCCAACCTAGGTTTTCAATACTTCTGGTAGAGTAGTCTCTCTAATACAGCCTATTCTGATACTGGATTAGTATAACATCCTAATTTGCTTTTTTCTTCTTTAAATAGAATTGTGGCATCTTTTCTGTGTAGATTCCACCCCAGTGGTCCTAATTCTTAAAAAAATGTGAATTGTTTGCACAATTGATCATACAAACCCAACAACCAAGAAACATTAATAATTGTCTTCTGTACTTTACTAAACACTTTGTGTTTAATATATTTTAAATTATAAAGAAATTACAAGGAACTCCTAAAAAATTTAATACAAAAATATTACAAGTTAGGACAAATAAGCATTGAGATATGACATTTATGAAGAAACATGCAGAAAAAGTAGCATAGGGTTAACATTTCATTGTTGACAGAGGGCTTTGGTACAGCAGAGAAAAGAACTACTGTCTTTTAGAACTACTATGCATAGTGTCTTTTCCTCCACTGCATTTTGCAAATGAATATATTGGGGAAAAGTAAACTTTACTATGTATTATAATAGGTAAGAAATGTGATCCACTGTAAAGTATATGGACTATGAAATTAAAAATAACACTTTCTATATGGCTACTCAAATTGATTTGTTTTACCTCAAGCTTATATAGATTATAACCCTTAGTAGTCCACCACTTTTTGAAAAAGTGCAAAATGTAGAATATTATGAATCTATGCCATGCAACAAAAGTTAACCCTTTTAAAATTAAAGGCTGTCAGCAAGTTCTAGCAACTGCAGTAGCTTATCATTTAATACAACATGACAAGTCTATGCCTCTATTAGTTTCTGGATATGGAAGGGAAAGGTAGAAGACCTGGAGAATGTAAGATTTTAAAGGACAAACGAAAACAAAAAATATGCTCAATAATTCTTTAAAAAAGTTCCTAACTGTAAAGGAGTTGGGATTAATTAAAACTGGAAGATGCCCAGTATCTCTCCTCATAGGTTATAAGGTTTGTTAGCAACATAAGCAACTAGCTAAGGAAGAAAGTTCCTAAATTATAATAGGTTTATATGAAGAAAAAAATATCATTAAGGAAGTTGAGCATTGTGCCCTAAAAAAATCTTCAGCAACATATACATTGTTTTGTGCTCAACTGCATGCTAAGCAAATGAATCTGTGGTCTCTTCTAGTTTATGTGAAACAATGTCCTTTAGATAGAATACTGATCTTTCAAAATAATTCAAAAGTAATTGTTATTCTTTAGCTGATTAAATGCTCTATTATTCTTTAATAAAAATAGTAAATAACCCCTTCATTTAAAAATCTTATCTCCTGTGGGAAGTAATAAAATAGTAAAATTTGTAATTTAATCTATGGGCTTAAAGTATATATCTTGGAAAACAATATATTTATGAAAATCAGTGGTTTGGGGTCTAATGGCAGTTGTTATTGGTAACATGGGCATGGGAAAGAACAGACATGTTTTATGTTATGAAGGCTAACTTAGAGCAAGAAAGTTCATTCTACAATAGCACATCAGAGGAGTAAATGCAATTAAATGTAAACAGGGAAGAGCATCCCTCTCTCTTTACTTGACTAGTAAACGGTCTATACAAACTACATAGATATCAAAGGTTTTATATATTTACACAGCCAACATAATATCAAAATATATTTTATTCTGGACCTCTTTCAGATCTGATTCAAATTACAGTTGTCAAAGCAATACAATGAACGGGAAACTCCAACAACAACAGAAAATGTGCCTAAAAGGATAAGGTCATCAGGGACAAAATCATTGTGATGTGGAACCAAAATACATCGTAAGTGTAATTAACATGGTCCAGGACAGCACAGAACATCTATATCAGTCTTCCTTACACAATAATCGTGAAAACTGAACAATAAAGTTCTTTAACATGTACAAAAACTGTCATGGGCTGGTTTACACTTTTACAACAGTTTTAAAGTTAACTGGATAACTAAAGAAATGATGCAGACATTTTAATCCAGTGCTATAGGTAGGCTCACAGAATTAGACCCAAAGGATTTGTAAAATCAAAATTAGAACAATATAGCTACAATGTCAAAGTCAGGAAAGAAGAAAATTACTTCTGTATTCAGGGATTACAGAGCTACAAAATGTAGTCTGTGTTTTTTGTTTTTAATGAGATGGGTAAATACATCAGACTAGAAACAACATGCAGAATGTTTTTTTGAACTCATCCAGAAACTCCAAAGAAAACATGGAACAGATTACTAGAAAGAAAAAAACATATGCCCTATTCACCCTGCTTCAACACTGTCAACGTAAAGGCAGAAATAAAGAATGCTATTAGTATTTCAGAACTACTGATAAAAGACATCGAATTTCTAAATCAGTGTATTAAAAAAGTGAACACTTCCTCTTTTTTCTCTCTTCTACATTTAACTAGAATCATGTTTACAAAAAATTGATATTGAATGTGATGCTTCAGAGCTACTACAGGAAGGAGTAATTCCTAACTTCTCTAACCTCCTTCCATCCCTGCTGATTCAGAAGGAAAAAAACTAAAATAAAACAAAAAATCAACCAGGGTCTCTTGTAGATTTGCTGCTATTCCCCACAATGTTGGCATTTGCTGCCATGCCACAATGTTGGTCCACTGAAATAAAATTTCTGTGGAAACTGTCAACAGTAATTCACCAACCCCAAGTACCATCCTTAGCATGTTAGAGCGCAGGTTCTTTACCGATGTACAGTGTGCTTAGAAAATGAAAACTGTTTTAGAAAGAGCAAACAGCACTGCATTTGAGATCTATTTTTCTTGTTTACCTAGTAAACCAACATTTTTGCCCACAAAAGGCCAGTCATTTGTGATTCCTTTAAATAGCAAAAATGCATACTCCTCCTCAGGTCTCTACTCAATAGTACTTTACATCACTCCAACAAAATCTTTCTACATAAACAGATAGCTCCTTAAAAATAGTACTCTCTCATTAAATCTAATTTGACAGAAAGAAGTTTAAGGAAAAAAGGAGCGCTTTATAAGCTAAGTGAAAAAGTACAAATCTTTGGCCTTTCTCTTGACATTTTTATATGTCAAAAAGCAAAAAACCTTCATGTAATTCAATCTAATGATTACTTTTTGCACCATAATTTGTTTTTTACACCACAAAAGGAGGCACTTTCAGTATTTGTAAAAGGTGTTTAATCTTAAAATATACTGAGAGAACAATTACCTAAAAGAGAATTCAGTACACTCTAAGACCTATTAGGAAATTAAAGGTTACCACTTTTACGTCATTTGAAAGTCAATGATGGTACCCAATCAATGACAGGAAACAGGGATTGGAACAAACATAAGAATTTACAGGATTTCCTATGTGGAAAAGAAAAAAAGATATTCCTTTTTGATATTTAAGAGTGATAGCTGCTCTTTTTCTTTACTCTATTTTAACCAATGAATATTCTATTCATTCAAGTTTTCCTTTCTATTTTTCCTTATGTTAAGTTTCTTACAGTAGCTTATACAACAATAACATATAATGAATACCATAGAAATCTACTGGAATCTGCTGATCTTCAGGAGTAAGTTCTCAGAAAAAGGACAGAAGGAAAAATGAGCAACAACCTCAAATAAAGAACTTTACAGGCTATGAAACTTGGTCTCTTACAATCATGTTACTGCTCAAACTGGAGGCCATCTTACTCTGTCTACTGGAGCAGCATCGTGGCACATCAGCAGGCAATGATGACACTGAGAACAGCAGCAAAAGTCAGCAACTTCATGCTCATGAAGTACCCACGCCTACAAAATGGACACCGTTTGGATAGAGTTTACATTTAAAAGACCCAAGACTTCAGGATAATAAAGCTCTGTATTTATAATCTTTTATATGTGCTATTGTGGCTATTGTGGCTATTATGCTTAAGTAAAATAGCTAAAGATTAAAAAAAACACAACAAAAGATGACAATACCATAAAAATGTAGCTGTCTATTTTGGCAGCTATACCGCCAAACTTCTTGACTATTTTTAAACAGCTGGGGAAAAAAGTCAATAACTGTATGCAATGAATAAGCTGTCCATATCAAAATACAAAAAGTACTATCAATAATCACCTCTGACTTTCAGATTTAAATTCAGTGCAATTGACAAATGCATCGCTAAAGGAAAATGCAGCTTAAACATACTCAAAACATTTGTGTCTATTCCTGGGAGCACATTTAAAAATTATTGCACAGATTTTAAATTTTTTATTTATTTATTTTTAAAACAACAACAGAGGTCAACCACAGATGTGGACCTCCAGCAATAAAAGCAGGATTTTCAAGTGCCAGATACTCAGCGTATTAGGTTTCCTACATAAGACACAGGGTAATAGTTCTAAGTATCTATAATGTGATCCAAACCCTAAAAACAGCTGGCACAAAACCATCATGAATGACTGCCTCTCTGGATGTCAATTCTAAAAAATATTATTACAGTATCATATTCCCCACTAAGAACAACTGGGGTATATAGAGCAATGTGTCATGGAATTAAGTGTATTTATTCTCTTTACCAATAGCAAATGCTACCCTACCTTAGTGAAACTAAGACTTGCTTCAATCAATGCTATTTTGTAAAAATAGAAAAATAACAGATGCTGAAAATCAAAGCTGCATTTCTTGGGTTAAATCAGTTTCTACTTAAACTTAAAACACAGGTTAAAATTTTAGAAGTAAAGGCCTCAAAATAATTAGTGACGGAAATAGTGTTATAAATTTGCTACGCTTAATAATAAGCAATTCCTTAATTAAATTCTTTGAGATATAAATTTGATTATTCTTATCAAAATTGACACTTCTGGATTAATCATGGCAAACCCTGTTAATCACACACACATAAACATAGCCCCATGCTATCATTTGTAAATTCTGTATATTTTAGCTTCTAGCTGCTTGAGCACAAGAGGAGGTCTGATCTGATACCGCTATCATTAAGAAATACTTGGTATTATTAACAGAGTAAAAGACATGATATAGTAGTGATTACTCGGAAAAAAAATAGCAGCTTGAATCTATGTATAGTTGAAAAAACGTAGTCCCAAGTACCACATATGCAGAGTCAGAGCAGCAGGGCGGTTAGTGCAATTCATTTTGTCTTTCTAAATTCTGAATCACAGCTATTTAAAAACACCTTGAAGCAAGTCTTTTTGTTTTAAAGATTGTTTTTAAACTAAGGTAGCAAACATTTTGCCATGTAATGGCAGTGTTATATGCCGTTATCTTGCTTTGTATAAAGAAAAAAAACGAGAGATTTTTAATACTGGAGCTTGGTTACATTACATACTTAAGCTTCTACACAGAATGATGGATACTTTGAGAAGCTAATCCTTATCCAGAAACATTTTAATCTCTTAAAAAACAAAGCAAAACAAACAAACAAACAAACAAAAAACCCAAACCTACTTTGCTCCTTTTCACAATAGTGCACATTTTAACCATAATTCAGTTATGGCTACAAAAACATCTGAAGATATTTTTTATGCATCTTCTCTATGGTATTCAAAAAAGATATTTGTGCCCTTCTTCTATTCTTTAATTGGCAGAAATATGTCCCCAAAAAAGAAACTATTGCATTTCAGCCACATCACAAAAAAAAAAAAAAAAAAAAAGCATAACAGAAAACAGAGCATAATACCCTTTTACTGATGTGTCTTACAAACTGACATGACCAAAGTCATATATTTTCATTTAATTTCCAATTCCCCCTTCCACAACATGCACCAACTGAATATATGCTCTGGGAGCCATAAAATGTACCAAACATCTATCTCTTCAAAAGAATTCAGTAAAATATTTTTAAGAATTTTTTGTTTAAAAGGTGAAAAAAATATAAACAAGAAACTGACTCACTCCCTTACTTCATGCATCCATAAACTAAACCAAAAACAAAGTTTAAAAGCAAGAACAAACTACTGCTGCAAGTTTTTTAAGTCCATTTTCTCTGTACATACAAACTGCTCAACTACTGAAGGGAAAAAGAATATAATCCATGGTGTCTGCTGATTCAAAGGGAGAAACAAGGCTGTCATTAGTATCCAAAAACTGGTACATGTATGGGCTGCTTTTATAACGCATAGTTCTTTCTCTCTTCTGTTTTTTATATCCAAAACTTCTAAATGCTATTTTAGGGGCACAGCAGATTAGATTCCAGCACTTGGTGAACAGAATTCACAAGCTGTAACAAAATTCCGTTGATCTTCAGGGTGCAATTTTGTTTATACACAATGTATATATTTCTTTTAGATTTGGCTGTAGTGGACTGGCCATGGTTCAAGTGGGACTATAGCAGTACATGGGTCAGGGACAGTCATTTTGGCTATGTACACATTCATAGTCGGTCCATGGCTTCCAACTAGTAGCGCTATTTCCGAAGGTCTAATACACAAACCTGTAAGAAATTAAAATAACCAATGTGTTAAGAATTTCATCGCACATTTTTAATTTAACTTTTCTAGAGTACAGTTTGGAATCTATTTCTTACCTCCAAGTTTTTACTAAACTGGTAGAGCAACATTAATCATGGCAATTGGCACTTACCCAACAGAAATCAGATCAATCAAAAAGCAGATGGCAGAAACCACCATAGGCTGATACTAGAGGAAGAACCATGGATAAAATTTCCAAGATTTACTATCTATTAATTAAAAAGTAAGAAAAATATGCTCAAAATAGACCATTTCCTATCTCTTGACCCTTAATGCAAGATACTCCCTTACTTCATGCATCCATAAACTAAACCAAAAACAAAGTTTTGCAGATTATATTAAGCCATAGCTTCAGTAAAGAGCTAATGGCTATACCCTTTCCATCTTTCCTTTGCTGTTGGAGCTTTGTGAACAATAACTAGTATTTCTGTAAAGAGCTGGCCAACCTCACCCTGAAAGTCTCTCAATACCACACATTTCTCAGTGCAGGAGTAGAATGCCTCTACTTCCCCTTCCTGGGCCATCAACACTCTTCTGCAGGAAGAGCACGTAAAACAGGCATTAGAAGTTCCAATCTCTCACACGGTCTACGTGAAAAACAACTCTATTTCTTGACTGTGAAGATATTTTTTGGCAGATAGACTGAACTATGTTTACTTCATTATTCGAATGAAATGAACAAGAGAAGTATATAGCTTACATTAGAAAAGCTCAATACTGTATCACAGAATTTATTTTGAACAGTTTTGCAGTCACTATCACAATAATTAGCCTCATTTATTTTACTACGCTTATACACGGCTGCCCCCACCAACAAACACCCATACACCCACCACTTGGAAAACACATTATTATACTTACTGAACCATCTGATGCACTGGCTCCCACTTTGTCTCCTGCTGCATTCCAGCAAACTTCAAAAATTCCACCTGTTCCCCTATAGCTGTGAACTAGAGCACCTGTCTAAAAAAATGAAAAACGGATTCTTAAAAACAGTAACATATACAATAAATCCAAATATTAAGGTAAAATATTATATGGCTTTATTTCAGAGACTAGGATCTGGCTTCAACTCCAAAATAAATACAAGCTCTAAAAAACCAGAAATGTGATATGATGATAATCTGCTCTCGACAGAATACACACATACTACACATCCAGTTTCTCTAGTACTGATAACCATTCTTCGCTAAGGAATCTAATGATGACTAGAAGTAAGCATTCAATGTATGACTTGAAATAAATTTTTGTTGTGTTGAAAGATGTATGAGTTTGGCGAACATGTAGAGAAAAAAAATTAAGTTAGAATTTCTCTGACAAAGCATCCTTATAAACTAAGGAAGAAAATTCCAGCGCTCTAAGTCTGCTAGTTACTGCAGATTACTGAGAAGCTCCTAAACTAGGGGGTTATAAAATAAGCTAAAAAGAGAGTACATTATTCTGGAAAAATGTTATAATTAACAAAAAGAAAAATACCAGGAAATCTAACAATTTTATCATCAACTGAGCTAAATCACAGTATAACTACATTATTTTATTCCTTCAGCAATGAAAACCAAATCATTCAGCTGCCACTGAATAATTAAAACTCAGTACAGAAACATGTTCTCTTAGGAAAGTAGTGGTTAAACAGGGCAAAGGTCATAGGTTCTGCTGTGAGAAATTGGAAAACCATGAAAAATAGGCTTCTGGTGTTCTGCCTCGACAAACCAGAAATTACCTCTCAGCTTTATGGTGACCTTAAAGGTCAGACCAGAGGTAGCAGGTCTGCCAAAAACAACACAGCAGCACGACATGCACCTTGTCATCACTAAGCTAGAAGACTGCTTCCCCTTCAACGTCAGCCTGGTAATACTGTGCAACACTGCTCCAGGGGTCATATTAGGGAGGCGCAACTGCATTTCCCCACCCCTGCCTAAAATCCCTCACAATTTAAGACATTAATGAGAATGTAATGATAACGAGTAGTGGTTCTTGAGTATAATTCTATGGTTAATTAGGAGAGAAAGGAGTGGTACCCACAAAATCTAAAAACTGCTAATGGAAAGTAAAATCTTCAGGACCATCAACTTTAGGTTTATTTAAAAAACCAAAACTTACTTTCAAAAGCACCTACTAATTTCTAAGTTGAGTCAGGCTATAACTAAAACCAAAATAGCATGGTCAACAAGCCGGAGATAGGCACTAATAAAGGCCAACAGATATTAGCATCCATAGCAGACTTCAGTAATTGTCAAATGCTTAGTAACATATATAGGTAATGAAAGAAAAAAACTAGCTGAATATATGACAAAAGGATAACTTTCTCCTGCATTAAAAACTCACTAGATGCATTTTATTATTTTCAAACTTAAAAAAAGTAAAATGGTACTTCATAGCACCTCAGAATAAATTAAGAAAACAGGTCCTCATAAAGAAATTTTCAAACTTTACTGAAGGAAGAAAGTGAAAGGGACTTGCGAAGTTACAATAATTAATTAAAAGGTATATACAAATGAAACACAAGAGAATCTATGTGTAAGCTACATGAGAACTTGGTATACAAAAGAAGTGGCATCACAAAACAGATGAAGGGATAGTAACAGTGCTAAGACAGCTGGCTATCCATATAGGAAGACAAAATTAGATCTTTATCTCACACCATATATATAAACTACTTCCAAGGGAGTTAAAAATATAAATGAAAAATAAAACAGTGGGAATACAAAATCAAAGAAACATAGTATTTTTATTCACAAAAAAATCTGAAGGGGAATGAAAAAGACACTAAGAAAAATAGTTACCTGTAGGGGACCAAGAAAGGAATGGGAGCAAGACTTCTCAGTATATTTTTTACTGTTTTTGGATTTTTGAGGGAGCATTTCAATGTATCACTTTATCAAAAATAATACTTGAAAATGATTACCTATGCAAAATAGTCTATAACCATTTATGATGGTCAGCTACACAAAAAATCCAGAACCCCAAAATAATTTACAACTATGTGTATAAACCACCAGCAAAGATCTGATCATTGAAGCAGTGGGGGGACCCAGTGACTGCTGGTAAAGAATCAGTACATGGAACACAAAAACTAAAACATGAGAAGATAAAATTTAAAAAAAAATTAAAGCTGTTTCTTCCACTTTCAGGAAAGGATCTTTTACCATGGTCTCTAAAAAATTAGTACAGTTTTAAGTTTGCTTTAGATAAATTACTGTGTTTAGTCATAAAATCTGGTCCTTTAGTACTTTTTTTTTTACTACTCATATACAGCCCAAAGACAATTCTTTACAAAATAAATAAATTTTATCATTTATCTACAAAAATGCATCTTAAATTATTTTTAATTTTATGTATGCAAACTGTTGAACAAAAATAAAGTAATCTAAATATATTTCTAAGTTCTGCTCTGTATTATGAAAATGGAACTTCAATTGGTTCGATCCTTACTTGGGTATAGATTCCAAAAAGAGTACTCATTTAAAAACTAAGAATTGAATTTATGTTACAAAAGGAATGACAACCAAAAAGGAGAATATCTGTACAGGCAAATGCTTCTTACTAAATATAAGAGTACATTTGACTATTTAAATAACCCAGACATACCTGTGTGTTCCAGATGTGTACACATTTGTCAAAAGAACCACTGGCCAGATATCTGCCATCAGGACTGAAAGCTACACTGTACACAGGCTCTTGGTGTTTTGTTAAAGTGTGGATGCAAATTCCTCGGTCTACATCCCACAGTCTGACAGTAGAGTCAAAGGATGCACTGATAAAGGAGGAAAACAAAGGTCTTATGAGTGATGAAATACTCTCAGCCCCACCCCCGGTCTATAATATTCAACCATTCCTAGTTAACTAGCCACAAATTCCTTAGGATAAGCAGATTAGCTATTAGGAAGTGTTCTGGAAACAAAGCTATTTGGAGAAAAGGCAGCTTAAAGGCATCTCAAAGTCCCTGAATTGGAAAACATACATGAGCTAATTCACTGTGTTCTTCTGCTCTTTAAATAATTCCCTTATATTGATCAATGGTTTTGAATTGTATTCACTATATTTTTAACTTTTTTCCTAAATATGAAAGAAATTTTACTGCACTATGCCTCAATTACTTGGGTTTTAATTAATATATCAGTAAATATTGGCTATCTTCACATATAAAAATCTATTATGACCTGAAATAATAATAAAACTCTGCATTTAAAAGTTTCTATTAAAGAAAATATTCCTTGCAGGATACATTCCCATTTCATGGAATCTTTCCTAATTTTCTGCTGTATTTATTTTAAGTTTTATTTGTAGAAGACTAATAAAAGGAAGAGTAAAACAGAAGTATTACCTTGCTAACATAAGATTGGCATTTGGATTATTTGTCCCTGGCCCTGTTGGACTCCATTTGATAGTATAAATTTCTTTATTATGTGCTTGCAAATCGTGGACACAATTGTCTTGTTTCATACTCCATATCTAAGCAAAAAAGAAAAATTAATTGTTTTCCCACACAACTGGTAAAATACTACTCTGCCAGTCCACAGTATAAGTGGTAATCAGAACAATGATTACAGAGATCAAGGGAATATTTGCAAGTTAATTAAAATGTAATAGAATAAATTTAATATTTATCTCTCTTTTAAAAATGACAAATTAGCTGTAAGTTCTTCCAAATACTGACTCAGGACTGAATCAACTGTAGTTTTAGGATTACTTTGATAGTTTCAAATAGTACAAACTTCAACATTCAGTAAGTTCCTTTGGTAATGATTCTAAAACTTAAAGACATTAATTTTTTTTTTGAGTGAAAGACATTAATTTTTATGTTGTCCCTTAAATAAAAGATGTACACAGATTCCTCTTAGAATTTAGAATTAGGAAATTTTTTGCAATGGAGACAGGAAAAGAGATAAGCCACTTACGGATAATGCGATTCATGTATGACACCAAAACAAAGGCAATAAAAAACAAAAAAGCCAAGTGGGACCACATAAAATGAGAAGTTCTTTTCAGCAAAAGAAACAACCAAAAAGTAAAAAGGGAACCTACACAATGGGAGAAGATATATGTAAACCATGTATCTGATAAGGGGTTAATTTCTAAATATATAAGAACTCCTTCAAGTCAATAGCAAAAACCCCCAAACCCAGTTTTAAAAAAGGGCAAAGAACCTGAATAGATGTTTCTCCAAAGATGATATACAAACAGCTAACAGGTATATGAAAAGATGCTCAATGTCACTAATCAGGGCAATGCAAATCAAAACTATAATGATTCATACCTATTAGGATGGCCATTATAAAATAAAGACAATAAATGTTGTCAAGGATGTGGAGAAATTGGAACTCTTGTTACACTGTTATGGGAATCCAAAATTAGTATAGCTGATATGAAAAGCAGTATGAAGGTTTCTCACTAGGACTACCATATGATCCAGTAGTTACACTTGTGAGTATTTATCCAGAAGAACTGAAATCAGGATCTTCATGAGGTACCTGCACTCCTTTGTTCGTTGCAGCATTATTCACAAAAGCCAAGATATGTAAATAACCTAAGTATCCATCAAAAGATGAATGGATAAGAAAATGTGGTGTATACATAAAATGGATTATTACTGAGTCTTAAAAAAGAAGGAAACTTGTAATTTGTGAAAACCTGGATGAATCTTATGGACAAATAAGGCATGTGATTCCATTTATGTGAGGTTATCTAAGAGTCAAACTCACAGAAGCAAAGAAAAGAATAATGCTTACCAAGCACTGGGGGAGGGGAGGGAGAGGAAGCATTGCTAATCAATGAGTATAAAATATCAGTTCTACAGATAATGCTGTACAACATTGTGCCTGTAGATAACACCGTGTTGTACACTTAGAAATCTGTTAATGAAGTAGATCTCATGTTAAGCATTCTTACCACAATGAAATAAAATTCTTTTTAATGATTAGTACAGTACAAACCATGAAAAGCAACAAAGCAATAATTAAAGTTAAATGATAAATAGAGAAAAGGCCTTTCTACAGTGGAAAACATGCCTATATACATATATAAAGTTTTATTATCTTTGAGCAAAAATTAAGTGAAAACTACACAGAGTACTTCTGGCAAAAACCATTCACTAAAGACATGGGGGAAATCTTGCCAAACTCAAATACCAAACCCAACTGGACTTCACATTTTTGTGATATTTGACAGGTAACAAAACAAAATCATGTTTCTGTATGTTAGATATGTATAACTCCATGTAAATAAACCCAAAAGGTTTATTTCCAAACCTTATGTCATTTGACCTTTCAATAGCATTAGCACTGTTGACCACTCCTATCCATCATCTCCCTTGAAATTATTCTCTACACGCTCACTTTTCACTTGGGTCAATTCCTTGTGAGTTTCCCTTTGGAAACTCATTCCTCTTGAGCTGGTAATTGTTGGAGATTAAGACTTTTCTTTTTAAAGGTTTCCTTCTCTTCTTACTTAAATGCTCTTCCTACATCATTTTGCCCATGCCCATGGCTTTGAATGGCCACCTATCTGTAGAGAATTCCCACATTTTATGGCAAGCTTAGAGTTCTCCTCTGAGCATCAGACCCACCTAGCACCTCCTGCACTTCCATGACTCAAAAGAGTTCAAGGTTGACTTGGTCTCCTCACTTACCCACTGCTCCCTAGTCTGAGAAATGGCTCCACTACCTTGAGTTTCTGCTATAGAATTCTAGGACCTTTTACTGTTCCTTAGAACAAAGAAAAGCTCTCTAACACTTTCTGATTCAAACTTATCTCTGTAGCTGCAACTCAAGCCATGACATGACACTAGACTCTATCTAGCCTCTGGCCTTCTTTCCTTTCCTCATATGTGCCATACTCTATTCCAGAAGGTTTTTCATTTTTATGAGTGTATGAACATCCATGCAAAGTAAACTCAGAGTCAAAAACATTAAGAAAACATTTTTACTAGCAGCGTTTTTTGCAGGGGAGCCCAGACTTGGGAAAAACTGTCTGTCTAACTAAAAACACATAGTTAATGAAAAACAAAAACAAAAACATACCAGGTTACCTTTGTATCGGGTTACATTTAGTCTGTTCCTAAGAGGAGGAAAAGCAGTTTTTCCTCATGATGACATCTCTAAGGGCACTGGCATTGCAGAGTTAAGGATAAAATTATTTTTAATAGACTGAGGAAAGGCCTTAAAAGGTTTGTACTTTTGAGGCTTAGCATTAGGTCATTCTTTATCTCAAAATGCTCATTTTCTTTAACTGTGGTATGTAATGTGTGTAGGTACAAGGTGCTGGTTTTGCTGTAAGTCACAGAAGAAGAATATAAATTCAAATTGAGATGTGGATGCTGGCATGTCAAGCAGGCTCACTCACCAACTAGGCTATTCTCTGCTATACATCAGTTTCCCAGCAAGGTAAGGACAAGCATTCACATTACAGAAAAAGCAAGTTAATACAATTCATTCCAGTCAAATCCACAAATGGTACAAAGATCTTTTGTTACTTATTAGTCAGATTTTACTTGTGCAAACTAATTGTACCAACACATGGCTTTCTAATAGCAAAGACAATTTATAACAGCACATTTCTGAGTATCTTAATTCCCATCACATGGCCATCCTTTTATATAGAA
The DNA here is from genome assembly GCF_040802235.1 of Manis javanica. Classification (NCBI taxonomy): domain Eukaryota; kingdom Metazoa; phylum Chordata; class Mammalia; order Pholidota; family Manidae; genus Manis; species Manis javanica. The sequence continues at coordinate 128,800,409 of NC_133158.1, read as the reverse complement.
TTTACATTATTTTAGTTATATTGGGTAGAATTTGTTACATTCAAACATTTGTAATGCCTCAAAAAAGAAAATATAAAAACAATGATTAACCAAAAGTCAGTCCTCATACAGTTCTGAAATGTAAGAGAGATGTTCTAAATGATATTAAAATGGCCAGAGCATTAAAATGGCACATCCACCTCATTTCTCTTCACTATCCGAATTACCTTCAAAGTCATGTCATCAGAACAGGAGGCCAGGAGATTGCCAGTTGGGTCCCATTTGATAGCATTTACTTCATTCTAAAAATAACAGTAAATATTCACATTTTCATTTGATAGATTGGGTTGCTCTTTGGATATTAAACATACATACTTCAAAACTACTCAGAAACATTACTTATTCACCATAATACCTTTAAAGATGGGGAGGGGGAGAGGGAGGTTTCTCACCGTGTGTCCCTGGAATGTTTTAATAGGTCTGTCTTGTCCTAATTTACAGACATGAATGCACATATCTGTACTACAAGAAGCAAAGGTGTTGTTGCTCTGCCAATCAACATCCAATGCTGGTGCTGAAAGGGAAAAAAGGCTAGGTTTGTATTCATTCCACAACGACTGAAATCTAGGCACTTTAGTTTTCAAAACATGACTGATCATTAAGTATGTTAATAGGAACTTAGTCATTTTACTTTACACTTTCTAAGATATAAATAGTATTTTAAAAAACGTATAGTATCTAGGTATCACAAACGTTAATAAATTTCAGTTTACTTGTGTTTATATGAGACACAGCCTGACAGAGAGTACACTGATTTGGTATCAGTTTATGGTTCCTAGGAAGCTGATCTGTTAATCACTAGGATTATGATTTCTCATTTGTAAAATGGTAAAATTAACCATGATGCTATACTTCCTTTTATTTCTAAAATTCTGTGAGTGTTCAATAACAAGCAGCCTTGGTTCTGCCACTCCCTATCTAATGGACCTTAAGCAAGTCACTTAATCTCTCATGCTATTTTTCTCATCTATAATAATGGAATAAAACCTTTATGCTTAGTACACAGAGATACTGCCTTGATGGGTATGGAAAGTACTTTGTAAATTACCAGTTAGATAAACGTTATACTGAGTAAGTATCAATTCCATTATCTACTCAACTGATAAATGGAATATTGCAAATGATTCCCAAATATATTTCCTTCTAAGTGATCCTTGCCAAGTATCTCTTAAAATCTATCACTGAATTTAAAACTTCAGAGACCCTAAATATGACTGGCACTTAATACTTATTTTTAGCTCCGATATGATTAAAGATTCTTTCATTTCCCGCTGCTGCAAGATACAAAGGCACTCTATATTTAGCAGTGTAGATTAAGGTAATGACAGCAAATAATTAGGTTAGGCAGTAGAAACACACCCAGAACACTGGACTTAGACCGAGGTAGACAAGGAATAGCCCATTAGCCAAGAAACTCAATTGAATTGTGTGTGTGTGTCAAGACATACATGACCAAAAGAATACCTGTAAATGTGAAAATTGTATCAGATTCAAATTTTAGTGTCCTTATAAAACTGTATCAAAACCCAGCCAAATTCAGTATTATCTACGGTTGCTTTTGCACTACAAGGACAGACCTGACTCTGTGGCTTACAAAGCCTAAAGAAGTTAATTTTTGGCCCTTTACAGAACAAGTTTACCACGGGGAGCAAAAAGAAGAGACAAGAAGAAAAGCAGGAAGACTAAAGTTAAGCTGTATCCTCACTAGAGATATAAAGCATTTAATAAAGGAGGTTAGAACTGGTGTCTCTGGGAAGGAAAAAAAACAAAGCCTCTCCCTCACTAAGCATACTGTAAATATAATAGTAATGGCTATATTGAGACTAAACATATTATAAGTAAGTGTTTTGAGCACTGTTAGACTGATAAGCCAAGGAGTATGTCATGTGTGAGAGCTTGCAACTATGGAAGGAACAGCAAAAAGAAAGAGAATGAAAAAATCAAAATATTTATGACTCGAAGGAAATTTAATCAGGACTTTCAAAACTATAACAAGACATTAAAAAAAGACAAAGGATGACAAGCAACAGTGGAACTAATTTCATTAACTGGCTGAGGACAAATGGGAAGCAAAAATCTAAAATCCTCAGAGTAGCTCTAGAAAGCTAATGGTAGTAATATATGACCAGTTACAGAAGGACTAGTTTTTGGGGTATTTCTACAATGAAAAACCAGGCGTCAGGACACTAGCTGGACTGAGTCAGTAAAGCAAAGTAATACAAGGTGGAAAAAGAAATGTTTAACAGAAACTTACTATGGAGGAGGTAGGATAAGGATCCCTATTTTATCCTCTCCCCAAGCAGCCTTATGAAAAACACAGTGGAATATACATGAAAATATTAACATAAATTCCACCTTTTGTACAAAATTTTCAAATTATGAGAATTCCCACCAGACTAAAAAAATAACCAAGTGTTCCATAATTTTAGAGCTACCAAGAGAGTAAACTGCAGGCTGTATTTCTAACTATGGTCATGAGGCTGCAGGAATTTAGGCAGCTTCTGTTCTCTCCCCTCCCTCACAGACCTTCTTTGCCGGTGCAGTGTGTCAAATACCCAGCTTCTGAGTGCTTTGCAGCTAAGGGCTCCCAGGGCCAAGCCTTCTGAGAACTCACCTGCTCTGCTGCTGTCAATGTACTCCCCAAGGGGGCTGGTGGCATGTGATGGCTGCAGCAGGGGGGGCCTCTTAGAAAACCTAACATCCTTTTTCAAGACTGGAAAAACTGAGGTGTAATAAGCCCTTCAGAGCCCTGTCTGGATCAGGCTGGGACTGAGCCATCTTCATCAGGAAATGCTCCCTTCCTTGGCCCTTCCCTCTTTCCCATTCTGCTTCTCTCAATTTCTCACTTGCTTCTCCTGGGAGGGTTTCCTCAACAAGCCATGTCTCTGAAATGTTGAGCTTAAGGTGTGCTTCTCAAAGACTCCAACTTAAATCAACCAGTAAACAAAAATACAAGCCAACCTTCATCCAGCACCATGAGAACTCTGCTGCCGTTTGTGTGCATCGTGACTTCTCAGAGCACAGTAGATGATTGTCCTGTTCATGTGTCACCTTGCGCTCAGGGTCCATGCCTTACCACACCCTGCCTCTACGTTCTACATCCAGTGAACTGACACTTGCGAATTACATATCCCAGCTTCTGTGCCAGCTGGTTACCGGATGGGTTTGTACAGTGGAAGACACTGTCAAGAGCCCAAGGTCAGGAGAGAGAGGACAGACAAGTTTGTTCTAATCACTCTTTCAGGCTGGGTCTCTGGCAGCGGCTGTGGTTGCTCCGTGGTGCCTGTGCTTGCCAGGCAGCCTCTCCTCTAAGGGTCCAGTTCCCACGGGCAAGCCAGGCTCTGTGCCCTACAGTCTTGGGTTTCCCATAGGCATGCTCTGGGTCACTGCACAGTCCTCCGTTTTTCACTATTCTAACACTTCTTGTGACTACCCTCTTATATTACATTCCCTTTCTTAGATTACCTGGTTTAGATTCTGTTTTTATGCCTGGAATCTAATTCAGTTACTACTACACTTTCATTTTGACATTAAAAATTATTACTTAAGATATCATTTCAAAAACAATTTTAACAAAGTGTTTCTTTGGTAAATAATTGTTGTAGTGTTAAGAAGTGGGAGAGAAAGGCCTGAAAAATCTAATTAATTTAGAAGGCAATTAAAGGTATAATAAAAATGCTATGAAAAAAGCTGAGTAACTTTCATTATGCAGCCGGGTTCTAATCTGGACAGAGTTGTCTGTAAAATACTATACAGGAGGCTGAGAAAGTAAGAAGTAACATTTAAACAAATACACCATTAGATTCAGAGCAAACAGAAACCATATAACCAGGTAAGAGTAACTGGGGGAAGATGGAAACCCTGCAACAGTTCTATGACTATGTCTTCTGTGATATGCATGGCTCCTAAGATACAATGGTTACAGACTGATATAATCTCAGTACACATACTCCTCACTTCTTATTTATTTCTAAAATAAATTGAGTCTAGGCAATAGAAATACATCAGGCTAGAAATACATCTCTAATATAGCATGTTTTTTAATATAGGTGATATGTGAGAGGTGTGTTTGTTACTACTGGTCTCATTTTATATAAGATAAAAGGCTAAGAAAAGTTTATTAATTTGCTCAGAGAAATATAATCTTTTAAAATACTAGAGCTAAGATTCAAATTTCTGTGTCCTCCAGTTCTGATCTGTTTTTGTTAACCTGTGCACCCTTCATAATTCAAAAAGGTAATTAACAAACCTATGAAGGAGAGAAAGGCATTTATAAATTCATTTGCTTATTTCATAAACAGCTTTATTAAGATATAACTCACCCATTTAAGGTGTATAATTAAATGGTTTTGGGTATATTATTAATTTTTGTTGTGCAACCACCACCACTATTTCCAAAATATTTCCATTATTTCAAGCAGAAACTCTGTAGCCATTAGCAGTAACTTCCATTTCCCCATCCCTCCAGCCTCTGATAACCTCTAATCTTAACTTTGTTTTTACCACTTTGCCTATTCTAGATATTTCATAAGTAGAATACTATTTGTCCTTTTGTGTCCGGTTTATTTCATTTAGCGTAATATATACAAGATTCATTGCTGCTGTAGCACATGTCAGAACCTCATTCCCTTCTACGGCTGAATAATAATCCACTGTATGTACAGTTCACATTTTGCTCATCCATTTATCTGTTGATGGACAATGGGTTGTTTCCAACTTTGGGCTGCTGTAAATAATACTGCTCTGAACACTGATGCACAGGAATCTGTTTAGTCCCTAGATTTCAATTCTTTTGGACATATACCTAGGAGAACCGGTGGGTCATATGGTAATTCTTTTTTTTTTTTTGGAGGGGGGTGTCTGTCAATTGTTTTCCACAGCTAGTAGGTACTTTACATACCTACTAGCAAAAGTTATAAGATTCTAATTTCTCCACATCCTTATGAACACTGTTTTTCTTTATTGCCATCTTAATAGATATTAAGTGTTAACTCATTTTAATTATCATCATGATTTATGCTTTATGGAAAAGTACATATGGGAGAAAAGATAGTACAGGAATAAAAATATGGTAACTTAAAAAGCATGGTAGACTTCCATTTCTGGAAGTCTAGTAATGGAATAATAGGGATAAAGTTACCTCTTGCCCAAAATAGCCAAAAAACATATAAAAATATATGAAATAACAATTCAAGACACTACACATAGGCAATAGAGGACAGTGTTCCCGAGAGAAGGGTGACCAACAATCTGGGAAAACAGTGTCCATGTCTTGGCACAGGGAAGAGGAATCTCTCTAAGCAGAAATCAGTAAAATTCAAATTGAAGAAACAAAGCTAAGAATCTGGAGAGACCAAGACGTCTAGAAACAGATTACTGGGAAGGAGAGAGCTAGGCAGACAGAGAATTCTAAAGATCTGCAGTGGATCTTATTCCATACACAGCCGAGTCCTAATCAGCACAAGTATGTGAAGATACAGAGACCGAAGAAAGAACCACTCAAAACGATTAAAAGAAACAATGCCTGGCACTCAAGGCTGGAATAGTGTCTACATCCCCCAATCAGACCAGAAAAACCTCGTGATTCAGGAACACTGGGTAGAGTGCACTTAAGGTTCTTGCCACAGTACTGGGACTAATCAGCCTTGCACTGCATGTAACACATGTTACAAGCAAAACCCAAAAGGATCAAACCATTTCCAAGTCATTTAAATGTGTCCTAGAACAAAGTTCACAAATACTTACAAGAATACAAAAATATCTAGCAACCAAAAAAGTAAAATTCACAATGTCTCACTTCTAATCATAACAAGACACTCAAAGATACAGGGAAGTATGACCAAAAGGAAAAGTCAAACCACGAAAACTGACCTAGAATAGATATAGATGTCACAATTAACAAAGGCATTAAAGCACTGGCAACTGTATATCATATATTCAAATGGTTAGGTAGAGACATGGAAGATGTAAAGAAATACCTAAATCAAATTTTTAGATATGAAAACTGATACATGTGAGAGGAAAAATAGCACTGGATGGGGTAAGCTGCAGATTAAATACTGTTAAGATCTGTGTACTTGAAAACAGCATAGAAATGATTCAAAATTTTTTTTAAATGGTGGGGGATGGGGTAGGGGAAGACTGAAGAAAACAAAAAACAGAAAGACAGAGCACCAGTGAATTGAGGGACATTAAGCAGATTAATAAACATGTGATCAAAATATGTTTTTTTAAAAAAAGGGGTGGAGGGGCATTCAAAAAATTAATGGTCAAAAACTTTCCAAATTTGAAGAAAATGGAACCACTAGAGATCCAAGAAACTCCAAGGACAAGAAACACGAAGAAAATTTTATCGAGGCACAACATATTCAAATTGTTAAAAATTAATTAAGGAGAAAATGATAAAAGCAGCCAGAGAAAATAAATTATGTACAGAGTAATAATGATGAAAATGGTAGAATTTCAAACTTAAAATACAAAAAGACAAAAGAGCAACATACTTTGCTTTGAAGTACAAGAAAAATAACTCTGCTAACCCCCAAATTCTATATACAATGAAAATACCTGTCAAAGATGAAGGCGAAATATTCATTCAGATACACAAAAGCTAAAAGAATTAATCATCATCAGGTCTGTGCTGTAAGAAACGTTAAAGTAGTTCAGGCAAAAAATAAATGATAACAGTTGGAAACAAATCTATGCAAAGGAATCAAGAACATTGGAAATTGTAACTTACATGGGTAAAAATTATTTTATTATTTAATCCTTTTAAAATAAAAGGGTACTTGAAAGTAGATGGTGGTAAGTTAAAGATGTGCACTACAAATCCTAGCGCAACCATTAAAATAAAAGATCTGCATTGAACAAACCACCAAAGAAGTAAAAAAGGTAACCATAAAAATATTCAATTAATCCAAATGGAGGCAGAACAAAGGAAAAGTAGGATATAACCACATCAATAATCACATTAAATGTAAATGGCCTAAATATTGGCATTATAGGATAGTTTGATATTGACTGAACAAGCAATATTTGCTGTCCACATAAAATATACTTTCAATATAAAAGAGATAAATAGATTGAAAGTAAAAGAATGACAAAATCTATACCATGTCAAGACTTATCAAGAGAAAACTGGAAAAGCTAAATTAAAATCAGACAAAATAGATTTCAGAGCACAGAAAATTAAATAGGAAAAATAAGGTCACCAACAAAATGATAAAGGGGTCAATTCAACAGGAGGACACAATATTCCTTATGTTCATGCCCCTATTAACATTGTTTCAAATACAGTAAACAAAAACTGACAGCATCAAAAGAAACAAACTGTTTCTAATTACTGTTGGTAATGTCAATATCCCTTCTTTCAGTTGATGGTATGAGCAGTCAGAAATTTCACAAAGGCTATAAAACATTTGTACATTAGCAAAAACTTAACCTAAATGGTATTCATAGGAACAGTGGAATTAAATTAAGAATCAGTACTACAAAGATCACTGGAAAATTCCCAAATACTCAGAAATCAATACATTTCCAAATAACCGAGGGGTCCAAGAGGAAATCAAAATTAAAGTATTCTGAACTAAATGAAAACATAACATAAAAAATAGAGGGATGGCATTAAGTAGTAGTTAAAGGTAAATTTATAGCGCTAAGTATTTATACTGGAAAAGCAGAAAGGGCTCAAATCAATGAAGAAAACAAAGATCAAATTAGACTGATATTAAAAGCATAAAAGAATAAATTAATAAATTATGGACTCCAATATTAATAATTCTGATCTTCAAGGGTTATTGTTAACAGTGCAGACAAGCCACAGACCGTATCTGTAAGACAGTATCTATAAACGTTTCATAAAGGACTTTCATAAAGGACTTCTCCAGAATATATAAAGAATCCACAAAACTCAAGAGAACAACAAAACTCAATACAAGGTCCAAAGGTTTGAACAGACACTTTATCAAAGAAGATCCACAGATGGTGAATAGGCAAAGGACAAGATGCAGTACCACCGTCAGTAGTTAAGAGACGCAAACTAACACCACAGTGAGATATTACTACACACTCACCAGAGTGTAAAAACATGACCATATAATCAAGTGTTGGAAAGGATATGGAGCAAATGGAATACCCATTGCTGCTGAGAACATAAACGACTTTGGAAAACAGTGTGGCAATTTTTAACAAAGTAAACATACCTACCATATGATCTAGCCATTCTATTCCTAGATATGTGCACAGGAGAAATGAAATCACAAGTCCATATAAAGGCATACACGAATGATGAATGTCGACAGCAGTTTTATTTATAAGAGCCCCCAAATGGAAACAACCCAAATTTGCTTTAAAGGGGAATGGATAAACAAACTGTGATATCGCCACATAATGGAATACTAGTCATCAATGGAAAAGAATGAAAAAATAATTAGGTACAGTGAAAAAAGCCAGACCAAAAAAGAATATGCATTATGTGATTCTATTTATATAATGTAAACTAATTTCTGGTGACATAAAGAGTATCAGTGGTTGTCGAGGGATGGAGGGGAGAGATCACAACTGGGCAAAAGGAAACTTCCAAAGGTAACAGATATTCATTGTTTTCAGTGTGTGTGTGGTGAACGGCATATACGTATGTCAAAAATCTATCAAATAGTGTAATTTACATATGCATAGTTCATTTTATGTCAATTATACCTCAACAAAGCTGTTTAAAAAAAGCAAAAAGAATGGTAAGAAAAAACACTGTGGGTAAAAAGCTTATTTACTTGTAAAAAGACTTCAGTAAGGACTAAAAGGGGTCATGTAAACAAAGAGCAACATCCCTAGTACAAACATGATTAATGAGTTCAGTGGTAGCCTATTAACAGTTCCACACACATATTCCAGTTTCCCATCTCTCCTAGGAGGTAGGAGAAACTTTTAGGTAGAACAGGCAGAGAATTCTATCTGTGTGAGGATTCGAAGCAAAGATGAAAAGAAGTAAAACAGGTAAACAAAAGCTGATGTGTACATGCCTATCAGCGTGGTAAGCTTCAGTATTGCTGAACTTTTTAATTGTTTGCAAAATTATGTTACCCAGATACTACAGAAAAATAATTTTGTACTTCATTTAGCTTTAGTCACACTAAATAAAGAGAAAAAAACAAGATGCCAGAAGCTGTAAATTTCATTTATAGGTGAATGCTCTATAACTTAGCTTTTTGTGAAAAGGTGTACCATAGATTTAAAAATAACCAGTTACCTTAGCCAGCCTCCCAATCAAAATTCTTCCCAAACACAACACAATTTTGAAAGCAGCAGTGAAACAGGTAGTACTGAAACCACTGTTCTAACAGTTGTTAGGCGTCTTGTTTCAGTTTAACATCAATTACTGTCACTGGAAACTCCTTGGAAGTAGGCACGAAGGCTCTAGGCTGCAAGGGAGTGCAGGTAGCAAAGTCCAGCCATCTGTGATGACCAGGTTGTATGCCCTGGTGCATGGCTATCACCAGGCAGAAGGAGCACAGTATTTTGAGGGTTAGTTTTACTGGTTTTAAGTATCAAATTATTTCTGAAAAGAGAAATCCATCTAAAGCACTAAAGTGCCAACAACACTGGGAAAGCCTATGTTTCATTTCTTGTACACAGGAGAACTGGTTTAAAAACATCCATCCAGAATGAGAAATGACAGCAATACCTAAATTTATAGAGATTTATACAGTATTTTCATATACATTATTTCATTTTATCCTCAGAAGAAATAGGTATTACTATTATTATCACCCCATTTACAGACAGAAAATGAGGCTCAGAAAGGTTAAATGACTTGCTCAGTCTTAAAGCTTGTTAAGTGGCCTGGAACTGACATTCAAACCTACACCTCCTGATTCAAAAATCTATATTCTTATCAGGCTGCAAATGTTTTTTTATGGTACATTTCACAGAAAACATTTGATGATATTCTGGTAATTAACTATCTAAAAGTCATGGAACATCAACTCCTCAAAGGACTAGTAACAAGACTGATATTTGATATTTTAAGACCTTAAATTTTATATGCTTTTAAAGCATATGCTCTTAAAGGCTTAATTAGAGAAATAAAAGGCAGCTCTGGTTCTCATGTAAACTGTGAAGATTTACCTGAATGAAAAGGAAACTGCTGCTTGGCTTCACCCGTGTGCGCATCCCAAATAATTGTAGTCTGAGAGGAAAAAAAAAAAATACATTGCTAAGAGGTTAAAGGAGTTTACCATAGACACATAAATTAGTTGCCTACCTGCATTAAAGCAATAGAAATGTCAGTACAGATTCACATTTTAACAGTCACTTTATCTGTTTTCGGGAGGGCGGCCAGCAGGGGAGACGACTATTAACAGTTTAATTTTTCCCTGGTGTTTTTTCATTAGTCAACTTACTTCAAATAACAATTACTGGTTGGCTACAAAGTACCAGACATTATATTAGATTGCTTAAGAAACTCCACTGCAATAGTGTCCTTAATGTAAGATTCTTACAGCTGTTTAACTATTAAGAGGCAAACCTTGGTTAATAAAAAGTAATCAGCTAATTCTTAATATTATGATGTTTAAAGCTCACATTTAATTTTGGCAATATTTAAAAGAATATCTCTCATACTACATCAAAGTAATGACATATAAATCCAATGGATATGTTCACAACTCCATTTTATACTCTCTCATCCCTGATTTTATAATTTAGGGGATGTAAAGAATTATACAGTAGCAGTAACTATTACCAGGGTTTTTCCCTCCTATTCCTGGCCTCCTCCACTTTTCTTCCCTTTTTTTCTACATTTTTTTATATCACACTTAGGTAATCATAAGCATGTACTTTCCTGGATAAGATCACCTTAAATCTGTATTAATATTGGAAGGTGTGGAAAAGCGGGTGACCTAAGAAGACTAAGGAGAAAGAAGGTCCTATTTTTAATTTGCTCATATTTACCAACTTAGGTGAAAAAAAGCTGAAAAGATCCTGCATTTCTTACACTTTCAATAAAGCACCAGGAGTTCAGTCCATTAGGACTGCTTTAAGATTTCCCATGGAATCCCTCCAGAGCCTTACTCACTGATGAGATCAACTAGCAACTGCGGAAGGGAACCAAAGAGTATGCAAGGTATGACATTCATTATGGCTCAAATTCCAGCAAAAATGAGGCGTGTCACACAGATAAAGAAGAAAAGGCATTCTGAAATAAGCAGATTCAGGAATGAGCTGATAGAAAATCTAAGAATATATTTTTATTACTGCCATAAATTCATACTCAAATTTCCCAAATATAAATTTTTATCATTATGTGATTAGGGGAAAAATATTACTTTCAATTATGTGCTATATACCATATTAACTTTTACACAACTTAGTTTTATGTTCTTTTTACCTTGTCTACTCCAGCACTTAAGATGAAGTTTCCTTTCTTATTCCATTTCAATGCAAATATAGGGCCTTTATGCTGCCCCAAGGTGCTAGCAAGGTTACCTATTATTCAAAAAGAATAACATTAAAATTACTTCAAGCTTTATGACTTGGGTCACAACAAATGAAAGGAAAAATGCTTCATTTACCATCTTTAGTCCATATTCTGGCAAACCCATCATATGAACCAGTTGCTAGAAGTGTACCTTCACTCTGTCAGAGAAACACATTTCTTTCAGTTACATAAACCAGACAGGGCATTTAACTGTTAGAATATTTTATATTTAAACCCTAGGTATAGCAGATACTTGACATTCTGTTTCAAAGCCTTTCAGTTCTGCCTAATTTTGAATGCCATCAAAGGCCTATGAAACACCCTTCAGTGCTGTGAAGATCGTGTTTTAACCGCATTTAGTCAGTAAAGCATTTTACCTTATATCCAAATCTGAAGAATGGTAAGAAATCCTCTGGAGCAGGACCATTATCACCCTATGCATGCTAAGGTATGCTGTATTCTTATAGATGCACATGACTAAAGATGGGGGTAGAGGGATTGGGAAGGACTTCAAAATAATAATCTTTTAATGATTTAATAGAAGTAAAGAGCATAATCTTTCAAAATATTTCACTATGATTCCAAGTTTTTATATGGTTCTCCCTGTAATCTTTTACTTTCTAAACAATGTGTGTGTGTGTGTGTGCATGTATGTGTGTATATGATCCAAACAGTACTACTGTTTTAAATGATCTGATTCTTCAATATCATGAATATTTCTTTTCCTTTGTTAATTCTTTCCCAATATGAAATCCTTTCTGATAAAAACCAACACAAGGCAAAGAGCCAGAAAAGTATACAGGCTGACTTTATAGTTAATGAAGTGAGTACAACTGCCTGGAACTACTTTACCACATGGAGAAATCCATCCCAATTTCTCTGATCTAATTCCCTTGCTGTGCCTTGCCTTGCCTTGATGAATGGTACAACGGAAGGACAGATGGAACTTTCTATGGAAGTGCAAGTTACAGAGTGCATGAACAAGACTACTGGGATAAGTAAATATTAGTGGAGACAGTGAATGAAATCCTGTCTTATTACTTTCCTGATGATTTTTGGTAGAGGCAAGGAAAACAAGATTGCCTTTTTCAGACCTCTCAAGCCATCCAGCTGTACAGGTAAGTGACAAACAAATGCTCATTCTGGGGGTTGTAGGCCCAGTCCTGCCAGGCTTTGGAAATAAATCCCTGTGGCTCTGAGGAAGGAGGAGCCATGCTGAAGCCAACACAAAAGTTTATTTCCAGGCTGTGCAATGGGAAGTTCCCTTTAAACTAAGAGTCCTGAATGTTTGAATTCCTGGACTTTACTTTAAAGTAGGAGACTATTTTAAAAATCAGGTATCTCACAGGCTCTTGCTTTTAGTCACGGACAAGAAGCATTAATTAAGGATAATATTTCCCCTCTTTAGTGGAAGATCCAAGTTTATAATGAATAATTTTTGAAAAGTCCACACTTTGTAAAACTAACTTGCAGTTCAGAATCACCAAGCTGAACAAACCAGCATTTCTTAAACATTCTTTCCAGTGTCAACTGTAAAACTCATTAAATTAACATAGTCTCTAAGCCAAATAGTATAAAAAAGGCTAAAAGGCCTTTGACTTATATATAATAAGGCCCCATATTAAGAAGATAATTCTTAATCCTGACCGTACAACCAAATAATACTTTGATGTGCTAAATTTCTTTTCATTTTCATATCTGTCAAGTTTATAGGAGAAGAAGGGTAAATAAATTGCTTGAAATTTTGGAAAAGAATGACAAAAAAAACCTAGCTATGAGTTCTGGAAGAATTTCCTAGAAAATGATAGCTTTAGCTGGAGTAATCACTTTTAAAGATAGATTTCATTCCTTGGAATGAAATTTGGAAGATCCTCTGGAAATCCCCACAAAAGCTGTTAACAGAGGCCAGAGGAGGAAAGGATGTTTACTTGATGAGGAAAAGACAACCTACCTCTACAATCCTTAGTAACACTGAAATAGTCTTAAGGCTTCTTAGAATGGTGCAAGTGAAAAATGGATGCAAGATTATAGGGAATGAAAAAGGCAACATGGAATAAAGGAAAAGATACAGGAACTTAAAAAATGCTAATTTTTTACAAATTAATCATGGGAATGGAAACAAACTAAGCTGTTAATCATGTATTTGAAACTGAGTGAGTGAGCTTTATCAACAACAAAACCACACTTTCTGGTGAGGCACAGAGGACTTAAGTTCCCACAGAATTAGAGAACTCTAAGATTCCTACAGCTAGAGTAAGGCCTGGAAGTAGTTGAGTCTAATGGTCCCTAAAAGGCAGTTGGCAATGAAGCTTTCATCAGTTCACAGCAAAATGAGAAGGAACATGTTTTTATTATATAGATTTCTCTTATCTCCTAGCAAAAAAACTTAATAGTTAAGCACTCAGCCTCTTACTGGTTTTTGTCTATTGCCTCATTTATGTAGGTAACATCATCACACTTCTACTAGGAAAATGAAGTAAAAAGTGGCCAGCCACCAGTTTTACAAAGGTTCTGCTGCTAGATAAGTGAAGAGTTGGAAGCTGAACCTTTATTTGACTGCTTGAGGGCTAGTCTTTGTTTTTACCACCACATTTCAGGTGGGGACTCCTAGTTTGTTGTTCCTATTAGTGAAATGAAAAAATATCTGAACAAACGGACAAACTCTACCATCAGTCTGAGGCTCAGAGAAGTTAAGTATCTTAGTGAGTACCTCTGGCACGGCCCACAGTAGTACTCACATTCCAGTCCAGAGACGTCACGTCCTTGTTGCTTGGGACATCCTGCCCTCCTTCTCGTATACAGTGTCTAAGTACCAACTGTGTGGAGCCACTAGTGCTATTTTCGCTAAGATTCCATATTCTCGCTGTCGAGTCTCCAGACCTATAAAGTATGCAATGTATTTTAAATCCTCATGATTCTCTCAAGTATTCCAGAATCAAAGCAGCATATTTACAAAATACTATTAATGACAAATAAAAATCTGACTCTCAGGGATTTCCATTTCCAGTATTTTTCTCAGTCTCCAGTTTGGGGGCCCCAAACATCCCTGAAGCAGTTTGTTTAATTAAAACTTCTAAGACAACTTGTGCAGAAAACACTGATTTATAGAGGTAAGTGACCACAAACAAGCGACAGCAAAACCTAAAAATGCTACTAATGCACTTATAAAAATGTGGCATAGTTCAGTAAGATGTTTTTTAAAATCGATTGTAGTTTCACTTTGAGAACATACCCCGATGCCAACAGATCACTAACGGGGTTCCAGGCACAGATGAAAACCTCAGATTCATGGCCCCGTAACACAACGGCTTTATTAGGAGGGATTTCAACATCCCCGTCCACTTCCATCATATCAGTATGATTATCTGCAATGTAAGAAACAAGTGGAGAACTCATTACACACTATTACAACCTCCTGGAGGGAAAAAAGAATTCTTAACCAGCAAATACCTCCTTTTTAATATACAGTGTAAGATTTTTTTCCCCACTATGTCAGGTAATGGTGAAAATGACTATAGGGTACTTATTACATGGAAAATAAATTCCTAGGTTTACTTAAGCATGACTACACTATTTTTAAAAGACGTATGTCAGTGTGTGTTTAGAGGGGAGTGAGGGTAGAGAAATACTAGAGAAGTGCAAAATATTAGAACCACAAATGGCCAAAATGAGAAAATGGTTTGAATTAAATATAATCCATGCCAATACTATTCTAAGTTTCTGCCAGCAGGGGTTGCTGATATCATTCATATAATGGAAGAATTGCCTTTAGTCTATGCGTCATAGAGCTTTCTTGTATATGATAATGACTAGTACTATAAATTTTACTTAGAAATCAAACGCAGATACAAAATTTATTTAATAGTAGAAAAATGGCTTCTAAATTTAAATAAATAAATAAAATCCATGCATGTAAAACTAGCTTCTTGGAGCTTTAGGAATAAAAATCTGAATGGTATGATACAAATTCGGGGAATAAATTGCCATAAATGAAATAGATGATGGTGTCTTAGCTTAGAAGAGGAGATATGCTCCAAAAGCAAAATATTTATTCTGAAAAGGAAATTTTAAAAATTCTTAGCTCACTTGCTATAGTATGTGCTCCATTCTCCTCCCCATTTGCTGTGTTTTCTCCATTTTTTGCAGACCCTTGTTGGTTTGTGGCAGCTGTGGCAGCTGCAGCAGCTGCTGCTTGCTGCTGTGCAAGCTTATCTCTGTAAGCTTGTTGTCTTGTTTGCACTACATCAGGCATTACGGCATCTATCAGTGACAGAGACTCTATTGGTCGCCCATCAAACAAGGTACCATCCTGGATTTGGAAAATTGTGAGAAGAAAAATCAGAGGATACATTTAGAATATATTCTTCATACAAATAAACAGCAGAAATGTAGATCTTCATTCCAAGAAAGAACACTTTTAGATAATTTTCTGAGTGCATGTAAGAAGGAAAGGCATCAAGGAGAGAAGAAGGGAATTTCAAGAAGCAACTGCAAACAGCTGTTTAAATCTGTCTTCTCTCTAATTCATAGTTAAATATTGCACAGATAAGGCTGAAATATTGAAAGGAATAATAAAAAGTAGGTCCAGATGATAAAAGCAGTTACTAGGTTCCAAAATTCTATGTCAAAAGTAATGATCATTGTGAAAGAGTTCATACAATGTTAAGAGATGTGGTACCACACAGAAAATACTTCTTTAAAACTAAAATTTACAATAGCATTGTTGGACTCAAAAGTTTCTTGTGATTTGATTAAAGTATTAAAACAGAAATAAACTACAGATACTATGCCATACAATCATCTCATTTTACTAATGTTGAAATGCAAGCATATAAAGACTTGCTGAAGCTACACAGCTAGTCAATGGCAGCTGGGGTCTGAACCTGTGCTGTGCAAAGTGGGATCCAAGGACCAACTGCACCAACATCAGCTGACAGTTTGTTAAAAATGTATATTCAAATTGAGAGAAACAAAATTGCTGAGGGGCTCAGGAATCCATGCTTTAACACGTTCTCTGGGGAAGTCTTATGTGTGCTACCATTTGAGAAGCACCATCACAGTTCAAAGGCTAGTCCCCTTTAACTTTAGGACTTTGCTCTGATTTTTCAAAGCTCTTCTCATTGGTAATTGAACATTCACAATAAAGAGCTCTCAGCAAGCACAAGAAGAGACACTGACACAGAGCAAGTCAGAAAAAGAAATACCGCAAATTATCTAGGAGTAAGTACATATGAAGCCTGGCTCACTTAAGCTGGTGAACACGCACTACTGACTAGCTACAGTGGTATGACGGAGTGCTCTGAGTCACAGACCCAGAGCCTATCTTTCTGAATTGTCGACTGTAATGGAGTATTTGAGGAGTAGGAGAAAATATTTTGACTTACAAGTAACTTAAAAGTACTTCAAACCAACACAGATACATTGTACAGTACTATGTTAAATCTACAAAAGTTTTTCACACAAAACAAGACTTCATCTGGCCACTAGTGGGAACTTCTTATCACCCTCCACAAATAAGGATACTTTGGGAGGGAAAGTGCTAAAAGACAATGTTAGTGGATTTAATGTTAGTGGATTTTTCCGTTATAGAGATGAGGAAACTCAAAAATAATGAAATCAATTTTATACACTTATATAATTATAGTAATAAATTTTGACAAAGAAAGCACAGATGCTCATTTTTAAAAAAACTTGCGAAGCAAAGGAGAACTTGGTTAAGAATACAAGTATCTGAAATCAAAGTAAGGCAAAAATCTCCACATATCACAAACCCTAAGCATACAAAGAAATTTAAAGCTAGACCAGGGTTGGGCAAACTTTTACTATAAACAACATGATAGTAAATATTTTAGGCTTTGCAGATGACGAGGTCTCTGTCACAACTATTCATGCTGCCAATGTAGCATTAACACATTAACAAATAAGCACAATTTCATTCCAAACTACAAAAACAGGCAGCAGGCAGGGTTTGGCTCATAGCTGACACCTCAGTTAAACTACCTATATACGGACCTTACATAATTAGGTAGGTAGTAATATCAAGATGGCTTTAATTATAAACCATTTTCCAAAATCAGGTATAACCATACAACATGAGATTTTCTAAATTTTCAGACCATCAATTATGGTCTCAGCATATATATATCTTACTGTTTACTTAGAAAACCACATGAAAAGAAGTAAGTAAGCTACAGATCATGGTCCTTACAGTTGGGAGCCAACGTGCCTTGCCTGTGCAGCCCGACTGTACATTAGGAGTAACACCTTTCAGCTCTGTTAACCTGGTGAGGCTGAAGTCAGGTAATGAATGAGCAGAGCTCAGATTTAAGAGTGAGAATAAGTATTTGAAAATAAATCTTCCTTACCTCATTAATACTAACTTCTGCCTCTACATACTGTAGACCTTTTTGGATGATAGAAATCAGTGCAGCAGGTGGGACAAGGGCACCATTTATGTTAGACTGACTGATATGGCTTTCTATACCAAAGGTAAACGCTGAATGAGAAAATCCTAAAAGCAAAAGAAAAGGTTTAAGAATTTATTCTCTTAGTGGCGACATGCCATGTGACACAAATGAACGACTTCTAAAATCATATAAAATCATATTCTATCAACATTTCCCAGACCGTTAGCTAAGGTCAAATGTTTTTTAAAAAGGAGTATACATGTTAACCTTTACATATTTCCTTTTCACTTTAATTACATAATATATACTATTTAAAATTTCTAGTACATAACAAATAGTAATGACACATATTTTTCATTAACAAATAGCATCAAACTTCAAAGTTGGAAAAAAGCATTTGGAAATCTTGTGAGTCAACTGCTTCATTCAAGATAATTTAGGCCAAAATAAACTGGAGCCATTTAATATTTCTGTGGTATATTTAAATTTCTATATACAAACTCAAATACCTTATAAATTCAGTATTTTGCAGGTTTTTAAAAAAACTGCTTAGGAGATAAAAGCAAATTAAAACTAAGGAATGAAAGTTGTAATTTAATAATGAAAAATTTTTATGCTTAAATCCTATTGTATGTATGAGTTAAGTGCTTTAAAAAATCACAAATTTTTCACCATTTAGTAATGCCACATCTTAATGAGTTAGGAAATGAAGTGTTAGCAAGGGAAAATCCAGATTGTGTGTCTTTATCAGCAACTCTTTAGTTTCAATTTGAAACACTTAAAACGAAAACATGTAACAAAATCTCTTTATCTTGGCCTTGTTTCTTTTATGAAAGTCAAGTTCAAATTCAAAAGTAAACTTCTAGAGAAACAACAGACCCAAGGATAGGTATTCTCTTTACCAAAATATCCATCAGAGCTTATCATTAAATAGTAATTTTAACTGCTGTATTTTATTTTATTTTTTTTATTGAAGGGTAGTTGACACACAGTATTACATTAGTTTCAGGTGTACAACACAGTGATTTAACATTTATATACATGATAATTCAAGGTACCAGCTATCAACCATATCACCATACCAAGTTGTTGTAATATTTTGACTATATTCCTTATGCTATACATTACATCCCGGTTACTTATTTATTTTACAATTGTAAGTCTGTACTTTTTTTTTTTTTTTTTTTTGTGAGGGCATCTCTCATATTTATTGATCAAATGGTTGTTAACAACAATAAAATTCTGTATAGGGGGGTCAATGCTCAATGCACAATCATTAATCCACCCCAAGTGTAATTTTCGTCAGTCTCCAATCTTCTGAAGCATAACGAACAAGTTCTTACACGGAGAACAAATTCTTACATAGTGAATAAGTTACATGGTGAACAGTACAAGGGCAGTCATCACAGAGGCTTTTGGTTTTGATCATGCATCATGAACTATAAACAGTCAGTTCAAATATGAATATTCATTTGATTTTTATACTTGATTTATATGTGGACACCACATTTCTCTCTTTATTATTATTATTTTTAATAAAATGCTGAAGTGGTAGGTAGATACAAGATAAAGGTAGAAAACATAGTTTAGTGTTGTAAGAGAGCAAATGTAGATGATCAGGTGTGTGCCTGTAGACTATGTGTTAATCCAAGCTAGACAAGGTAACTGCTGTATTTTAAACAATTAAATTATACATACACGTACTCTAGAACGTTAAAAAAAACTTTTACTAAATAAAGTAAACGAGTATGAAATTATCTGGGTCTTGATTAAACTGATTTAATCTATATAATAACTGTTGTCTATCCTGTCTATCCTAGTTTCTTGGTGCTTACAGTCCATGTCTTTTTTTCATTTTATTCTTCCACTCTTAGGTTCCTATGGCACTTATGAACAGCCTATAATGAAATACCGTGGGCTCATAAATAGCATGTGGCTAGGAGTATTTTAACTGGTTAATAGACAAAGTGCACCTAAGTTGATCTTCCGTAGGGCTCCTCTTTCCTTCCCTCTTTGGGTACCTAACTTCTGTTCCTATAGCAACAAGGGAGAAGATGTTACCTTTAGGACTTTGATTTGCCCACAGGCAAGATAACTATTAAACACATTTATAGTTTTCAGCTTAATCTGAGCTCACAGAGATGGCTAAGAAACACACCAATGAAAAAAGCACCATTGTGCATTGTCTCTATGAGGAAGCCCACAACTACTTGAGTATGAGTAGATTCCAGATCACCAGGGTGGAAGGCTAAGAATAAAGACTGGGAAGAATGGGGAGAAAGGGTGAGAGATATGACAGGGAAATTCATATACAGTGAGATCAGAAATTCCTGTTTTCAATTACATACCCCTCCCTAAATAAATGCTGCACTAAATTATAAATAGGAAAAAAGCTAAACAGCCAAGTGGCTTAGAGATTTAAGAAGTAGGACATCAAGGCAATCTGATACCACTTACAGAGGGGCCAACAATAGGCATACAAATGCAAATTTATTTATAATCTGAGTTAGAGGGTAAGAAAACATCCATTAAGAGAACAGGATTCAAATTTATTCAGAGACCATGGCCATAACCACTTGACACCACAGCTCCTGGTGAACAGAATAGTCAGGGATAAAGTTAAGGCAAAGTAAGCGCCTGTTTACTTATAAGAAAATAAAAGGCTGCATCATTGTTCTGTTTCAACTCAGGGTGTTAGAAAGTGGTGTCAGCAGTGCATGAAACATTAAGACATCTATTAGCAAGGTTTTCAAAAGGGTTTGATTTTCATAGAGTTTATAAATTGTAGCAAAATCCATGATTTCTTTCCTCTTTAATGTATGAGTACAATTTAAATAATCAGAATCATTTCACTTAGGCACTGCTTAATCAGACAATTAAGTTCAAGCTTATGTTCAAGAATGTCCTAAGAGCTGCAGGTGGAGTGACACCAATTTGTGGCTGCACGACTGCACATATCCTGAAATTGTTCTCTCAGGAAGGGAGAGAAGCTATCACAGATGCTTACATCCATTTAAAATTATTGTGCATGCACTTAGAATGTTCTCAAATAGCAAGAAAACAATCCTGAAGTGGTTATTAGCATTGTTTTGGCACTTCTCATTAATATTTACCCTAAAGAATGTCCACACTTAAACTCCCTGCTTAAATAATGTTGGATTTAGTTACAACTTTTTATTATTAGCCATAGCATTAAATAGCAGCTTAAAATCATTATACTCAAAACTATTTTTCTTCTTCCCCTCCCTAAAACTTCTTTCTCCTTAGAAATTTCTGGCTTTACTTCATTATACCTTAAAGTCACCCTAATTGCCATGCTGGCCACTTGATTTCCACCATTTAGCCAAATCCTATCAATCCTACCTCTCTGCCCTCTACTACCAGCATCAGCTTTCCTTTTCTGCCAGAACCTGGAGTTTAGTCCTCGCCTATTAGTACTCCCCTAAGCCCTTTTCTCTCTTCCCCTGTTTAGTACGGTTGCCACACTATGGCTAGAGTACTACTTGTAAAACAAACACTAATCATATCACTCCAAGTCTTACTTGGGCACTTGCAATGACCTTTGGCCTTCATAAAAAGGCAAAACTCTTTTTATGGCACAGTTACTTTTAACTAATCCATTCCACCCTCACTTTCCCATTGCACATGAAATTCAAGTGACTGCCAATTACATTTACCACCCTGAATACGCTGACGCAGGCCTTTGTACGTGGGGTCTCCCTAAACTCTTTTCTCCTATCTGAATTGGAAGTAAAGTCCTTCCCTTCACTGCTCTGGGGTTTATCATTCCTTTTCTGCTAATCCTGTAATTTTTATAGGTATCACACTTCCCACACTGAATGGTTAACACCTGTGTGACTATGTGGGTACGTGTATGACTACTAGACTGGGCCACCTGAGGAAAGGGTTCATGTTTAGTAATCTTTTAATCTGAAAAACTAGAAGGTTATCTAATTTAACTAGTGCTCAATAAACATTTGTTAAATCAGAATGCAATTCTACTATAAATTATCTAGGCACATCAGAAAATCTATGAATCTGGAAAAAGCGTTTGACTTTAAGGCTTCCTTGAAAAACGACTTAACACTGAAACAGGGTTATGCCAGAAACTATTTCCATTTACCTGTAAATGTATATGCAGGAAACACTTTTTCAGAACCAGCTTTCAATTTACACAGCAGAAGGCAAAAAGGGACCAACCTAATTCTATGAAACAAAGTCTGGCCTGACTGCCTAAAACAGCATCCCTTCTTTCAAGGGGGTCAGAGCAAATCTGATATAAGTATTACCTCTGTAATCAGGTACTCTACATATCATGAGCGTGATTAAAATTTGGGAGATAGAGATTCCAGAAAGAATGAAGGCCGGAAACCACAAAGTTCAGTACATAAATCAGAATACACCATTAATTCAGTGATAAAGACAGTGGCAGAGCTGTGCATGTGGTTACTCATGAGACTGCCCACCATTCCCACATAAGAAATGCGGTTTCAAAAACAACTGTCTTCTACATACTGCTTTCTTCAGAAGTGCTTTCCTTTGCAATGATAGGGATTGTGTTCTCAATGGGTGTTAGTCCTACAGAGCCTGCCAGCACTATTTACAAACAGAGAATACAGTAACATGAAAAAGGGCCTTGAACATCGTGGTTCTGAACAAGAAAAAGGGCAACTAATTATCACAACACAGTGCCCTACACTGGAAAGAAAATCTAGTTTATCTAAGGTCCTATTTAAGTTTCCGATCAGAAAAGCAAAGGAAATACTACCCCTGCTTCCATCACCACATATTCCATTGCCCCCAAATCCATCTACAACTCTGTCCTACAGACTCAGATTTTTGTTTACTCTAAAAAGCTCCACACTTAAAGATTTTAGGAAAGGTAAAAAGAAGTAGGGGGATAAATTACAGGAAATACCTTGGATATTGAAGGGTTAGACCAACATTATAAAAATACAAAGGACAATGCAGAGAAGAAAAAAATCATAATAACCAAAACGGAAATGCAACTGCTAATATTTTTGCATTCCTTTTTTCTTTATATATTGGTTTTTGCAGCATAATACATTAACTATATAACTGTGCCCTAATTTTGCCCTTAAAATATATATATAACTATGATCATTTTATATGAACTGTATTTTCTGAAATAATTTTAATATTATCATATTCAGCCAATATATGTACTCTCAGCTAGTAAGTTATTCATCCCACAGCTAAGTATTTGGACTTCCTAGCAGCTACTATTTAAAAAGAATCTCACCTCAAATATCTTTATTATAGGCTTTTGCCATGTACATATTTTTTCTCCTTAGGACAGGCTCCCTCAAAAGTTGGAAGAGGACATGAGTAGTTTAAAAGAAGTTTTTCATGATTGCCAAATTGCTTTCCCCCCAAATTATGCAAATTTATAATATCATCAGTAATTTATGTTCCTTAATCCCTCCCCACACTAAAAAACAAAAAAGATTACTGTTAAGACTGAACAGGTTCTGTTTGGCAACTATTAAAGGATCTTTGTCTTTTTAGCAACTATGTCACTAAGAATGTGTAATAGGAAATTCCTCTATCAGTGAAAAATAGTCATTCAGCCTATATTGGAGAAAGATGAGAAAAATCAATCTGGAAGCATAAAATTTACTAGCATTTGACAATTGTTTGCAGTTTATCATTAATTAGTCATGTGTAACTATTATGTGTCAATTCAGTGTTACTGCATATTTTATTTGACTATAAACTAAAATTGTGCATAC
This sequence comes from Manis javanica, assembly GCF_040802235.1. Taxonomy (NCBI): domain Eukaryota; kingdom Metazoa; phylum Chordata; class Mammalia; order Pholidota; family Manidae; genus Manis; species Manis javanica. The sequence goes on along the minus strand of NC_133158.1, from coordinate 128,776,740 downwards.
CTACTTGTACTTTTGTAGCTGAACATTTACTCTAAAAATTCAAAGAAAGACTGAAGGTAGACATACTAGATCTGAAGGTAGACATACCAGATCCTGAGCTATCCTCACTCCAGTTCTACATGGTTAGAGGAACATCACTGATAGCCAGTTTAACCTGATTCCTTTCAGTCTACTGTTAAAAAGTCTGTTTAAAAATGGCACCAGCAGGGGCATATATAGGAAGTAATGTTTATCTAGCACAGTTATCTTTATCTGAGTCAATAGAACTACACAGTCATCTGGTAACATTTTATTAGCCATTGTAGGGGTTAATGCAAAATCATTAAATGAAAAAGAAAATGAATGAATTGGCTCTTTAATTAGAGCCTAAACAGGTTAGTTTGTGCCTACTATGATGTGCAGCTTTCTAGACTGTATGTGTGGGTGTGTGTTTGACATGTGATGTTATAAACAAATACAGTATTTGAAGTAGACACCATCTCAGAAAAAGTGGTGTGATGCAAACAAGCCCTATATCCAGAGAGACTATCTTATCCCTTTGAAAAGGTTAGGAAGCAGTACCAAAAGAGGGGTACAGGAGAGACAAGATGATCTTCCATGAACCAAATGCTTATAAGCCTACATCTATCATTACCTTCTCATAAATGGAGACAATATAACAAGATGAATCTCAGTTCTAAGAACATGAGGATTTAAAAAATAATAGTATTCAGAATTACTCAGTTATAAGGATTTTCTGCATTTTCCAGTTAGTCTTCAATCATAAAATGTTAGTTTTCACAGGATCCAGTGTTCAAGTACACTATAAATAAAAATATCATTGAGCTTTTGAACATGTAATAGTGACATTTAAATCTAGGATCAAACTTCTTCCCCAAACCAAATACACTATTTAAGTAAAGTAAATTTACATCTTATAGAAAACAAGAAAAACGGGTCCCACAAAGTTCACAAGTAAATGCCAGGAATAATTTCTCCAGAGAAAGAGGGGAAAAAACCTATAGCTGAGTAACTACAGGAGAGGAAGAGGGATGAAGAAGTCCAAAACAGCCTCGCTTTCAAAACTTAACACTGTATCAGGTTCTCTTAAATACAACTGAGCCTGTGCCGCTTAGTATTTATTCTGCATATGGCTGCTCAATATGAGTTATTAGGGTGACCAAATTATTAATGTCCTTGGGTGAACACTAATTAAAGAGAGCATACTGAATCAAACGGATTGTTACTTATGGCACTAAGTGTCAGATTCACTAGATTCTCAAGTCATACCAAGAGAGAAAAAAATAACTAAATTATTTCCCAGGAAATATTTGTTCAATATCGGTATCTAGTTCACAAAACTGCAAAAAGGTGATGACCAAAGTAGTCTGCTTAGGGTGAACATCCCAGAAATAAAATTGAGAAAATTTGAAAGTGACAACACTTAACACAACAAATATACTTTTCTCTTGATAGTTTTAATGTGCAGGGGAGGATGGCTTATTTCAAACATAAGTCTATAAAACACTGGAGGCTGAATATCACAATGTAATCCCTTTTCAACAAGCAACAAATTTATAGATGAGGAAACTAAAGCTTTGATTAGTTATACAATCTGGGGAGAGGAGAGGGATTTTTAACAGAAAATATCTTCTAGTGCTCATAATAGTCCTAACAGGATGTTCACCTCGTAGTATAAATATTTAAGACTCAAACAATTTAAGTCATTTTATTCCCCCTGGAGATGGATATCACAGTTCCAGTCAGCATTAAACACTGGTTACAAAATACAAATATCAGAAGTTCTGACAGAAAATATTATTTCTAAATCACACATTTACCAAACCAGAATAAAGTGTCCATAGGTGTTTTTTGGACGTTTTGACTGGGAGCTTTTAGATAATGAGACAAACAAGGAGGAATTTTTATTTTCCTTTGTGGTAGTCTTTACAAATTTTACTGATCATTTAACCTGTTTCCAGCCCTTTTGAGTACCTGTGCACATAAACATTCTTTGATATGATTGTTTCTTTTCTCCCTATCTCCTAATCCAATTCAGAATTCTTAAACAAAGTAGCAGTGTTAGGATTCTAGTTACTTCTGTATTGATTTAAATCATTTAAGAGAAACATTTATGGCCTACAAGTAACAAGTCACATTTCTTAGATATGTAGTTACCAAGTCCTAATAAGCATCTTCTTTAAGTTATGGTGATAAATATGATAAAACCCCAAAACAACCCAGAGCAGGCCATTACTTGGACTAGGTTATTCCAAAATACAATCAACTGCAAAATGGACATTTTTATGTATTATTGGAGATGAGTTAGGTTCTGAGCTTTCTAAAACCTGTCTTGAGTTAACACACAACTATTCAGTTCTTAAAATCTTTCCCATTTCCCATTTCTGGAAGTAATTTCAAGTAAATGTCTCAGGGTATCCTTTAGGATATAAACATGCCTCATCCTGTAAAATCTTGCCTAGAAATACAAATATACCACTTTTAGTGGCTTCTCCCTTTTTAGAAGATATTCTCACATTCCAAATTCAGTGTGTACTTTCATACTTTCCACTTTATCTTGAAAAATTAGTACAATTTTTTTCAAGATATTGTGAACATGCTGCATACCTGTTGTCAACTCTCCTGTCAAATTCTAATTGTCTTACAACCTACAAAGGCCAATGGCCTTCAAATTTTACTGTGCCTAAAAAATCACCTGGGGACATTTGTAAAATTCTGGGCCCCACCTGCAATTCTGTAAGTGATTCTGATGCAGGTGGTCAGATCAAACTTTACAACTGTGTATAGGCAGTTTTAAATTTATGGCAAGTTGCATTCCGAGAAAAACTTCTGTTAAGTCGAAATGTCAGCAGCTGAGTCTGCCAATAAATCATAATGTAAAGAGGAAGTTACAAATTTTATAAAAGGTCTGGTGTTCACATTTTTAGAGATGTGGCTTAACACTGCACTTCATCACTGGAACACTATAAAATATAAGGCTTTCTAAAAAACACACAAAGCGTTACTAAGAACACAATTAAAAAGGACTTAATAATGATGCATAGCAATCTACCATTAGAAATTTTTTTTAATTCTTGCTTTATTTTACTGCAACATAGAACACCTTAAAACATGGAATTTAGAAGGGTTTTCTCTGAAAACATAAGCACTTAGACTTTTGATAATATTTAATCTCTGGATACTCTTTCAGAAATTAATCCAGAGTATTATTTTACTGCCCTTCTACTTGTATTTTTTTGTACAACATCAATTTGTGGACTTCCGTTTGGAAACAAGATCTGAGTGTTCATTAACATCGCTAACTTCAATTTGCCCTATTTCACTTCAGCATGGGCTGAACCGTAAGATGCCACTGAGGTATCTGATTGTTTCTGATCTCCAGAAACATTATAGGTTCATATGGTTCAACCTAAATAGCTGCCTTTACAATACCTAACAAGTCATTGCAATGTATTTCCCATCCACTGGTGCTTCACAACACTTTTTGTTTTAGTGCCCAAGCCTCAAAACTCTGGCTTAAATGGTGGTCAGACTGAAAGGCAGAAAAAGCAGTTTGTTTTAACCCAACAAATTCTTTCCATTTTAGCCAAAAGTACTAGATAACAATATCCAAACATATGCATACATGTTATATATGTTACAATCACTAGGTCACTAACTTTTTCTACTTTAATTTACCATTTTATCTTACTCAAACTATTCTAGAGATATCCTCTTTGGATCTGCCTTCAGTAACAGTTTACCAGTTGAAAAAGAAAACAAGATCTAAGATCTATTATTTTCAAAGCTTCCTAAGAAGTGTTTCTGCATATGTTGGTTAGTTTTTCTCTCTTTTTCCTCCCCGCCTTTGTTGGATATCATCTTCTCTGCTGTCCCAAGGCCAGAGGAGCAATGATGGAGCCTGGCAATAGCAAACCCAAACCCCTACCCAAGAGAACGGCACAGAACTGAAACACAGCTGGGAGCATCTCAACAAGCAGTGAAATCTAAGATCTAAAGCCATGTTTGCATTCCCTGTATAAGAAAGATAAACTAGTTAAGCCCTATGAGAATAACTGTAGTTTCAAAACCAAAACTGAGGGCTCAATGTCCAACTCTATTCCTTCCATCCTCCCTCACACGTGACTACTAAAAATTCATTGTTAATACTGTGTCTTACACCTTTATACTAAAGCACTCCAGTAACTTTAAAAGGTAATTTCTAAAATTCAACTTCTCGAGCATATTTTGAACCATCAAAGGATTCCCTCGCATGTTAACAATCTGCACTTAATATTGCAGCTAGTACTTTCCACCATCCAGTGCCCCTCCCAATCCAAGTTCTCCCTGTTCCACTTATACATTTTTTTTGCTTAATTCATCCCACATTTTCCCTTGTAGTTTCCCTTGTTTTAAGACAACACCTTTCACTCCATCTAGAAAACTTGGATGATCACTGGCTTAATATTTATTACAATGATTTTCAATAATTTATGTTTACTACTCATCCCCCAAGAGATGAGTAAGAAGTCAGGTCAGGGATACACCTAATCAATTGGGATAATACTTACGAAAGCACTCTGAAAACATATGGTTAACTTAGCTTTTACAATGCTGACTACAATTAGGACCAATAACAATTACTCAAGGATTCTGAATATACATTATCCAAATGATGGTATCTGAGAGTTTATATGATCCTATTAATAACCATGTGCAATAATCTCACTTGACAAAAAATTATATTAACAGTCTTTGAAAAGTGAAAGCCAAATCTTTTGTTACAAGTATTTGCCTGACATGATTCCAACATATTTGAAAGAGTCAGAGAGTTAAACCATGCAATAACACATAGCTTAAAAATGGCAGTCCAGACATTAAATAAACATACAAAGTTCAACAGTTTGGACTGATACAAATTTAAATGCATAAAAGGTTATTTTGAGAATATTAAAGTAATTTGAGGCCTATTTACTTTACGAAAGTACTCACCTGACTCTTGCAAGTATCTATATACCAAGAAGTTGACCTCATCACTGCTTATACTCATCTTTATTCCCACTTAAACCATGAGGTCACAACACAGGATATAACCCTAAAAATAAAACAAAGTTAATTAAGTATTTTCTCAATAAAATATCTTTAAACAAAATGTAAACAATGTCGTAAAAATCACCTGCTTTTATTAAATGATGTAAAATGAAGGTTCTAATATTCTCTAACAATAAACCCTAACAAATAAAGTTACCTTCAAAAGTTGTTAATAGATTGTACAACGGAACATGGCTGGGTCTATTTTTCTGCAGAATAACATACTGGCAAAAATGATTAAAAATTTATGAAAGGGCTTTAGTATCATAGTTTAATGAGTATATCAAATAGCATAAAAAGTCATTCCCTTTTTCCTCCTTAACTGTAAAAAATAGTAAATTTTAAGAATCAGATTATTTAAGAAAAGACTGATGATAGGCCATTAGCTGAAGGACAAGACACTTACGCTGGTTTTGTCTACTGTACCATTTGGTAGGATGTGAAATCTCTATTTTGTCAACATCTAATCTACCATGTTGAAGTTTCAAAAAGCCCTGGGTATGCATAAAAGCATAGAGGCTGGAATACAGTTCTCAAAACTCAAATGATAATCTCTTAATGTACATACTTTAAACCCTGAATTCAGAGGGAGAGAAAGAAACTTGAGATATAATGTAAATGTCTCAACCATAGGTAACCACTCTCATGTTACAGAAGTGATATAAGGACATCAGCAAACTTTTCTGCAGAGCCAGACAGTAAACATATCACTTGGTTTTGCCAGCTGTACAGTCTCTGCCACAAAGCAGCAAACAGTACAAGAACAAGTAAATGTGGCCACATGCTGAAAGAACCGGACACTCACACTTCAACTGCATGCTATTACTGTGTCATAATGTACTTTTCCTTTTCAAGCACTTAAACATAAAAATAAACCTTTCTTAGTTTGTAGACCTTATAAAAAAAAAGGTTAGTGGGCCTGATTTCGCCCAAAGACTGTTCCTGGTCCCTTATTTAAAAAGGAAGTACTGACCTCTGTTCAGTATAAAGGGAAATCTGATGTTATGGGCCTACAGTGATCGTCCTAACATACCACAGAACTCTCTATGGTGCACAGTTAACAGCATATTTAAGTCACAGATTAACAAGCGCTCGTGTAAGCTACTGTGTGACAGGAACATTTAAACACTCATCAAGCTTATATCCAAGAAAGACAGACAAAGGGGGAATCACAACTTTCTAATGGACTCCCACAGAGGAAGCCCTAAACAAATTCAGCAGTCTGGGAACACATCTTGAAGTCCCACTAGTGTTTAGGCCTGAAGGAGGAAGAGGAGAGTGTCTGCGGAAGGAAGGCAGGAATGGAAGCAATCCAGTGGGCAGTAACAGTCAGTGGAAGAGGTGGGTGAGGAAAGAGAAGCAAGACATGAAGGCTTGAAACAGACAAAAACCATATTTTGAGGGACCCTGAAAACACACTTAAAGGAAATTAATATGCTGAAAGGTTTCAAGCAGGATAGGGGAAGGACCAAATTTGCATTTTTAAAAGATCATCCTGGCTATGTAAAATAGACAGGCAGGAAATGGCTGGAATAAGGGAAAAAGTTAGGAAGATGTTGCAGTAATCTAGGAGACTAAAATCTGGACTGTGGCACTGAAGCTAGAGGGAAGTACTGGGACTCCAAAATACTTACGAAGTCAACACAAGTGTGAGTGGACACAGGGTTGAAGAAAAGTAGAGATTCAAAGGTTTCTTTTAGGATATCTGGATGGGTGGTACCTTCCATTTACTAAGATGAGAAATCATGAAAGAAGAGTAATACTATCTTCATATAAAGAAAAAGGTACCCTCCCAAAAAATTAACTCAGACTGACCTTAAATCTCCTGCATGATCCAAAATAAATGTATAATCAAAATTACTTTATCTTACAAAAATAACTTGGTCCAAAATGTATAGTGGTAGCTTATTATTCCTTAATAGATTATTTTAATTTTTGTTCCGCTCAAATTCTAAATTTGCCTTATTTTAAAACCGCTCTAAGATGTTTATGCTCAAAGTTGTTTTTCTTCTATTTTTTTGTAGGTGAACATTTATGAATATTCCTCAGGATCAAGATAAATCCCTACAAGTAAATTACTGGACCCAAGAGAATAGAAAAATGGCTATTTTGATTCTTAATGAATACCAACAAATTGGCTCCAGCCAAAAGACAGAATGAATTTATGACACCTCCAGCTTTAACATGAGAAAAATGTTTAAGGTCACCCACAAAAAAATTAGCTATAGTTAGCAGAGATTTAAAAATATTATCAAGATTATAACAAAAAGGAAAATGTATCTTTAAATAAATCTACACATACCTGCCACAACCATTTGCTTAAAAATTGAAAAAAGAACTATAATAAAAGCTGCTAAAATTCTGATAAAAATAAGAAATGTCTTATTATTGTCAACTAACTGCCAAACAATGTAACCTTAGATATTTTGGGGTTACCTTTCCACATAAACATTAATGAACCACAGGGGCCCAAGGCAACTGTTATGTTGGGGGACAACACGGTGTTGGCAGGCCATTTAAGCAGAAAGGATGCCTCAGATTTCTCTGGAACTCAGCAGCCAGAGTCAGAGAGTAACGGCAATTAGCAAGAGGAAGAGAACTACCACTTGCCTCAGGCAGCGCCCACTGCCACTGCCTGACAATGGACACCACCACGCCTGCCTTCCATCTGGAGAACGACTCCTGTGTCACTGCTGCGGTTGAAAGGGCATGGACTCCTGGCCCAAAGAAAGGCACTTACCTATTTAACCCAACCAGCCTATTATACCTTCGGTTTAGGGCTGACGCCTCACCCCATCTATTATTACTTCCCCCCACCTGCTCCAATTCAGTCACTCCTACTAAGTGCAATGGTAGAAGACACTGCTGGTCTCCATGAAGGACACGTCCTCCTTTCTATAAGCACGCAACAGGGACACTACAAGAATCAGCACAGGATGAAATTTACTCATCATTGATGCTGGAGTAGAGATATGAGAGAAGCAGAGAGGGAGAGCAGAACACAGAGAGACAAGAAAAACTGTACTTAATGACACCAAATATCTATTAAGCAACTGGATCAAGTACTATCTGAAGCTAATCTGCCACTTTCAATTTTAAAAGTCAAAAAATAATTTTATTGTCTAGCCCAGTTTGAGATTTGTAAGTTCCAACCAAAAGAGAGTAGATAAATAGTGGGAATAACCCAAGAGATGTTTTAAACCAAGAAAATGACTAAAGTTGGAGACAGACTATATTTGGAAAGGGGGGAAAAAATAGGGGGGAAAAGTCACACATTTTCCAGTTGTTTCCAAACTAGAAAGCCGGAAGAATTACCAACAGAAATGAAGTACCTAGAAAGCACAACCCTCTGGGAAGTCATACTTTACCTATGTTATACTACACGTAAAGCAGGACATCCCAGCAAAAACGTTTGAAAGTAGTCAGTACAATTCATAAGTGATGGGGCTCAGGGAAACTGGTAGCTGGTTCTGTCCCCCTCATACAGGAATATTAGATTTCCAATTATGTCATCATTTCGGGGTGATAAACCAATCCAAGTAAATGCTGAGTAGATGCATTTGTAGGGGTAGGGTAGTGACACGTGAGAAGTAAACACCACAATAGTCATGCAATTAACAAAAGCCCATGGTGAGGGAAATGCACCATTTTTCTGACTGATTTATTCAATCAGTCAAAATTTTAACTGAACACTTCCAATGTGTTCCAAATTATTTTGTTTGTTAGGTGTGAGTTCTCAGTATGTTGTGAAGCAAAGTAAACTACCACTGACATGGTACCCACTGAATTATCAAAAAAACTGTCAAACTGTCTTGCTAAAACCAAGACACACTGGAAAAATACCACACTATCGAAACGAATAAAATACCAAAGTGTGTGTAGAGGGGAATGAAATAGAATGAGAGAAATTAAATCAATTTATCCATTAGCAAAGTCATGGTGGTTACTACTTATGAGCTAAATTATGACCCTCTAGAATTCTTATGTTGAAGACCTAACCTCCAATACCTCAGATTCTGAGGTCTCTAAATAGGTGATTAGGTTAAAACAAGGCCATTAGGGTGGTCCCTATCCACACGACTGGTGTTCTTACCAGAGGAGGAGAAGACACCAGGGATACATATGGAGATAGGAAAGACCAAGCGAGGACACAGAACAAAGGGGGCATATGCAAGCTAGGGAGAGAGGCCTAGGAAAAAGCAAACCTGCCAGCACCTTGATCTTGGGCTTCTAAAATACAGAAATGTGAGAAAATGAAACTTCTATCTGTTGTTTATGCCACCCAGTCTGAGGTATTTTGTTGTGGCAGCCCTAGCAAACTGATACATAACCATTGTCACAGATTCTTAAAAATGTTGATCATTCACTGGAGACCTTTAAAATTATTGGTGTTAAATTCACAATTGCTAGGATTTACCTTTTTGGAAATTTGCATCTATCTTTAGGAATCCATCCTGCCTTGTAATTATCAAAGACAACAAGATCAATAGGATACATTAATGTTTAATATTCTTCTGCCACCCCACGGTTCATTTTCAGGAGCAGCAACAAAAACTGCATTATCCTTAGTTCCCTGCCTTATTAAAAATAATTAAAATTCTACCTATGTTAGAATGTTAGGTATTAATACTTTGTGTGTATAAAATACCACCCAATGAAGAAAGGTGTATTTTAAAATTTTGCTCTCAAGTGGTCGGCAGTATAGCTTAGAATGCATAGAAAGTACATTGCCCATTTTTACAATGCTAAATCTAAGGCTATACAAAATTCTACTTGACTAAACTAAATCATGTTTACCAAATTACTACAGTAAACTGTGAAGGGCAACACAAGGATTGAGAAACAGTCAGATAATCTCAAGAAGAAACACAAACTCTAAATGAAATACATATTTAAGCTTATTTTAATCCAATACTAACCAAACTAAAAACAAAAAAGTCAAAACCCAGTACAAAACCAAATTATGCAGCTGATTTCTTAAAGCATTAATGGCCAAAGAAGAGCATATTTATTATACTGCGTATCAGCCATGAACTACAACTATGATTTTTCTGTCAAACATTTTAAGGATGTCTTTTGTGGCTGCCTGTAAAGTTAAGTCTGAAGAGAAGCAGTGTATTTCCTTAAAGAAACAAAACTTCTACTACTCTTAACATCAGGATAAATGCTAAGTTTATTCTATTTTTAAAGACCCAATTTCATGAAATAACTTTTTATTCACACTACTAAAAATGAGAAAGTATCCTCCTTAAAGTGAATCATTAGCTCTGTATTTTTTATTAGTATTTTTAAATAATGTGAATGTCCCAGTGAAGACAGCCCCTCCCCCAAGAGGAACAAATGCAGCTTAAAAGGAAAAAAAAGTGAACAAGATAGTTTATTAAGGAAAATTAGCATGCACTGGGGCTGATTTTTATCTTCCAATTATGGCAGATGAGCATCTTTTGGATAATTCTCCTAAGAGTTTGTCTGTGGATGTGTACATTTTACATAAGAGATAATTTCTCCTTCCTCTTTCGCTTCTTTAATAATTAACTGCGACCTCTACCAGGAGTCTGCAAACTATGATGGCCTGGGTGTCAAATCCAAGCCATCACCTATTTTTCTACAGCCCACAACACCTTGTGGTTTTTACCAACACAGAGTGGTGTTTTACAGAACATCTGCTGTTGATTTGATGATAGAGAATACTAACTCTGAATACTAATTAAGCCATTTCAAGAGTCTCAGCAAAGCTCTCTAGACTGAAAACAGTAAACTAGCCTCTACTAGGTGATGAGTCAACTTTAAGTTCAACCGAGATCAGCTACAGCCCAATTCTTTTTATACCCAAAACATCTCTGATGAGCTGCCTCCTGGTCGATAGATATGATGGACTTCAACTTCCCAAATACATAAAAAGGGAACAGTAGTTTACACAGATGTCTTCCAAGATCCCTTTAAGATTATAAAACTACATGACTCAAGGATGGACTTGGTAAATCTATTTTGAATGACTAAGTTATAGTCAAGGTATACTGACAAGAAAGAGGACAAAAAACTAAAACACTAAGGGAACAGAAGATAGGCCGTACTTCTGGTACATCCCTTTCAATTATTAAGTAGTCAGTAGTCACAGGACTTAATGCAAACTCCCGTCAGTCTGGAAAAGGAAAGTCTGGAAACAAATGTCAGGTAGTAAAATAAGTATCAAGAAGGTAGTCCCCTCCCCCACCAGCAAGAAAAGCTGTGTCTATTTGAATGGGGACCACTATAAGAAAGGTTAACATTTTCTCAATTAAAATGAACTTATTTTTCTAGCTTTGGAGCAGACATGTTGGGAGGGCCTGAAAGACTGCAATGCAACTAAAACTTCAAAAGGACAACAACCTGAATGGATGAAAACTTTGCTTAAACTGAGCTAGTACAGCAAAATAGAGAAACAGGTACTGGGTAAAATGAACACAGAGTTATAAATAAGTATTACCTGAAACAGTATTTATGGAACAGCTTACTGAACAAGGATTTAGGTATTCCTTGGCTACTCAAGGCAAAAAAAGAAAAAAAATAAAACCTAAGCAGACCAAACTAAGATCACTGATCCCTAAGTGAATCAAAACAAGGGTGAGTGGATTGTTATACTTGGTATATTCTTTTGGAAAGGCAGCAGCAAAAACGCACGGGAGAATGCTCTGATAGTGGAAATATGATTAATACAGATCAAGTGTTAAATATGGGGAAAAAGTGTGAAGAGATCAACATTCATCCCAATGGGAAATACTTGCTCAAATCAAGTGAAGATGACTGAAGCCAAGTTTAAGTCTCAGACAACAGACCAATACACTCATGTGTATATACACACGAACACACTTAAGCCAGCTATTCGTAAATCTGGAATACAAAAGGCAAAAGAAAATGGAGTAGAAATTGATAATAGACATGAATTGAGGTAGGTTTCAAGTTTTACTGAAAAATAGAGAAATCCACCAGGGAAGTCTCAAAGGTCAATTTCACAGGATGAGAGAAAACAGTTGGCTGTACTGTCCTCTAAGATTTTCTGTTTAAAAAACAAACAAGAAAGCCCATGTCAAAGCGAATCAAGTGCATCATTACATCCTGTGTCCATCTGTGAATGTCCTCCACCCATAGGCTGCAGACTCTTTTAACTGCAAAGACAGTCTTACAATAGTACATTATTAAAGAATACTTTTCATTTCATGTAAATGTACTTCACTGCTAATGATGTACTAAATGCTCAAACTAAACCCAGATCTGTTATCTTTGTCATGTCCATGCAAAGTCTCATCAATTTTGTAGTTAGTACAGAAGGAGGTCTAGAAGTGAGGTCTGTAGAACCCTGGGGTTCCCAACACTTAAGAGACTTTCAGGTCAAAATTATTTCTATAGTGTTACTAATACATTACTTGCCTTTTTCACTGAATTGGCATTTACACTTACACTGACGTTACAAAACAATCGTGGACAAAACTGCTCGCACCTTAGTGCAAACCAGGCAGTAATATCTTACTGAATCAGCAGTCATTACATTCTTCATTACTATGCACTCAAAACAAAAAACTTTCATTGAAGAAATTCCTTGACAAAGCAGCAAAAATGTTTAATACACCATTTTTACTTGAAAGAATAATTCACAGAGTATAGCTTTTCAGAATGGGAATTTGGTAAACATGTTCATGCAAATATATCAAGTGACACTGTCAGTTTTAAAGAAAACAACTAATCATATTTGTTGGCAAGGATAAAAACTTAAGATTTTAAGAGAAAATTAGGATTTGGAAAATTTATCAGCAATAATGAGCTAGAGAGCTTCCCCAAACTCAAAAATTTCTCTGATGAGATCAGTGGTCATGTTAATTACTCTGATGCTACTTGTGTAATGAACATATGAGAGGTCTGCATAACTCCATGAACATGTATCTTCCCAATGATCAGCACAAATTTACTCATGAGGAAATGATCCATTCAAAGGCCAAGAGACCAATTGATTTTAATGTAAAAACTGAAGGGCAGAGGGGTAGGTATGGAAATTGTACCAGGTATATAACCTGGAAATCTGACTATAAAGAATTTGAATTTGTTGCTCAGCGAGCCACCCACCTTCATTTCTTATGGGGTAACATTGAGGGAATGTGTGTCAGTTCTGTAGTGACTCACACAGATGCAATATAATGTAATAATGCAAAAAGCTCAATGATACCATCTCAGATCTTACAACTAACCCTTAAGAAACTATCCACCTGTTGAGATTTGGTGTAGTATCAAAGAAGAATTTCTAAATTTGCCTGAAAGATAGTTTTATTTTGATTTGAAAATTTAACAACTATATATTTTTGTAATGACAGATAATTTTTTCACATTTCAACTATAGCAACTTATGTTAACACATGAATGCAGAAGATGTGAGAATCAGCCATAGTCTATTAAACAGAGATAAGCAAAAATGTAAAACAATGCCACTCTTCTTATGAAGACATTTTTGTTTTGGAAAATACTTATTTTTTGAAAAAGATGCTATTTGTGTTAACATGGTATGGATGGTTTTATTATTGTTATGCTAAAATGCATTAGTAATATAAAGTTTCAGTTTTAATTTCTGATGTAGCAAGTATCAGTAACTTATAACCCACCTAAACAGAAGTTCTTTGGAGTCATTAATGTAAATTAAACTGATTCCCCTTGACAGTATCAGTGCTAATCTTTTTGGCAATAAGGGTTTCCTCGGGGAAAGAGACCTCTTAAGCTACAGTAGTGTTCACATTTTAACAATACCTAAATATTTCATTTGTTTTCTGTTGTGTTCATGCTGGAATACACATTAGATATCCAGCAAATTTATACCTAATTTCAAAATTGGTACTTCAAAAGTTTTGGTTTTGACAAAACATACGGAATCTACTACAACACAAAACATGGAGTGAAAACTATACATTTTCCAAGACTACAACTCTGTAAATGGACTTCTTTCTAGTTACACCTACTTGATTTATTTTTATTGAAATTTAGTTTCTCTAGCATTCACTGAACAGATATTTACTGAGTGCTAACATACATCTATTCTAGGCACTGAATACTGCCATACAGAAATCCATTAATATAAAGAATGGAATCATGAAAAAGAGACTTCACAGCCAAATTCCTGCTTGCATCCCATTTCTTAAAGAACTACAATGAAAAGCTACAGAAAAGCTGTGGAGGCTGTGAAGCACTGCCCCTCCAACAGGGTTCCTTCTCTTGTGGGGTGGATTCACACTCTCCTGGAGGCCTGGCCAGCCTCATCACTTAAATTAAGCAGTAAGGTTCCAAAGGGTTGCAATCCCTTTCCCATCAATTGAAAAAAGCTTGTCTCTGTCTTGCAGACTTTATTTCAAAGAGAATACCCTCAACATACAAGCAACAGCAGCCTTCTTCACCACACACAAGCAAACAAGTAATGCAGGACACTGGCACTACAGAACTGAGTCACACATTCCCTCAATGTCACCCACATAAGAAATGAAGGCAGGTGGCTCACTGAGCAACAAATTCAAATTCTTTATAGTCAGATTTCCAGGTTATATACCTGGTACAATTTCCATACCTGCCCCCCTCTGCACTCTAAGGACACAAAAGAAAGAGCAGAGGAGAGCTATAGGCTGACGCAGAACGGCTGAGCAGACACAGCTCTCCCTAGGCTCTACCGGCCCTTTCCCCAGATGAGTCCCCTTACCAAACATACCATTACTTGGCACTACTCTACCAATTAAATTCTCTGCCTTGACAACTTCCTCCACCTTCCTCTGGACCTCACCTCTAATCCCTACACTCTAAAACCAACTTAGCCCACTGCCTTCCTCAAACAGTACTTGCACTATAGTTTTCTATACTAACTCCCTAAGCCTCACCACCAACAAACACGTCATCCCTTAAAGTCAAGGACATGACAAACTCAAGAATCTGATAAACCAAAATGTTAATGAATCATGATGGCTTAACATTCTGCTTTCCAAGGAACTTATATTACAACACATTTTAATATACAACTTATAATTAAACATTATCTCAGTGTTTCTCAAATTTGAGAAAGATTAAGCAAGTACCTTCTAAAAAAAAGTAACACACTGGTCCCAGGAGTTGATTTGTATTATTTTATTATGTCACCAAAATATGTATTTGTAAAAAAAGTAGGCACAGTCCTTGATCTCTTAAATGAAGAAAGTTTTATCTATCAATACCAAAGTGTTTGATGTCTAATGTCAACTACAGGACTAAATAAACACTGTTTTACTTTGTTACAAAATGACCATCTAGATGATCTAAAATGTGCTGGTTTATACAGTAGTACCCCCTTATCTTCAAGAGATACGTTCCAAGACCCCCAATGGATGCCTGAAACCACAGATAGTACTGAACCACTTATACTATGTTTTTACTATACATAAATACCTATGATAAAGTTTAATTTATAACTTAGGCACAGTAAGGATTAACAACAATAAAATAGAACAATTATAACACAGTATAATAAAAGTTATGTGAATGTAGTCTCTCTCAAAAGATCCTATTGTGCTGTAAAACCCCTTATGATGATGATGATTTGGATAAAAATGCCCACAGATGACATGAATGACGCCAGGGCTCTGTGATGCAGCGCTAGGTTACTACTGGCCTGACAATTCATCAAAAGGACCATTTGCTTCTGGACCAGTAACTGAAATCATGGAAAGCAAAACGGGGGTGAGGGAGAGACTACTGTATTATTACTTTATTTTTAGACTATCACATGGCCAAACAAAAAGCCACACTTCCTAATTTAAAATTTCTCATGGAGAAATTACTATCCCAGAATATATTCCTAAGTGTTGGCTGTCACTCACTTTGTGATCTAACAATGTGAAAAAAAGTGTTCTTAAGTGGGAGACCTGAACATCAAAAAGAAATGTTTGAGAAGGTGGATGTTTCCATGCCCTTTATATTGCCATTTCCTAATACAATCTTGCAGGACAATAGTAGATAATGATTTGAATAATTATACTACTAATACAACTTCATGAAACGCAAGTCTATTTCAGTACAAATGTCAGTTTTTCATTTACTTACAAGTTATGTCACACAAATATAGCTCAACCTTCAAAAGCAGATGAGCACGACTTACAAATTTTTTTAATTTGTTTTAATATAGACATAAAACCTTACAAAGAATTCATTATATATAAAGATAAATAAAATAACATGTCTACCCAGAAAAGAATGAAATACAACTTTAAAAAAATCATGATAGGCATGAGTTTGGTGGGAGGCAGGGGGTATGTATTACCCAGAGGCTATTAAAAGAGAAATCAACACAGAATTATAAGTGTAGGGGAAGGTAGTAGACTATCTGACTAAGCTAGGTTTAGCCCAGTGATTCTTTAAAATTTGCTGCACATTAAATCTCCTGGAGAGCTTTAAAAATCTTGATGTCCATGTCACATCTCACACTAATTAAACCAAAATCTTGAAAAGCAGCAGCCAGACGTGAGGACTTCGTAAAGATTACCAGGTAAATAAATATAATGCACAGCACAGTTTGGGAACCCCTTTTTTACCAAACTGAAAATGTTCTGGTATCTGTGCAAAATGCAACGACTTAAAACTTTCAAAATTTGTATTTGTTTTTTGTCAGTTTCCTAGAGCTGCCATAACAAAGCACCACAAACCAGGTGGCTTACAACAACAGAAGTTTTTCATCTCAGCTCTAGAGGCTAGCAGTATGACATCATGGTGTTGGTAAGGCCGTATTTTCTCCAAGCTCTGAAAGGATCCTTCCTGGTCTCTTCCAGCTTTTGTGCCCCCAGACATTCCTTGGCTGGTGGCAGCCTAACTCCAATATCTGCTTCCATCTCAACAAAGCCATCTTCCCACTGTGTCTGTCTCCACACAGCATTCTCCCATGTGTTTGTCTGCAGCAAATTCTCCTTTCTTTATAAGAATACCTGTCATATTGAAACAGGACCCACCCTAATGACCTCATCTCAACTTAATTACAATCTGTGAAGACCTTATTACCAAGTAAGGTCACATTCACAAGTATCAAAGGTTACAACTTCAACATACCTTTTGGGGGACATAATTCAATCTGTAATACCTATCTTTCAAAACTCCCCTGCTAATCAACTGTAATACCATCATGTGTTTTACTGTAGAATTACAGTTTAGAGAGAACTAACTCAAGTATGCTAATCTTTTCAGAGCTTGAAAGGACAAGACTTGAAGGTACTCTTAAACAGCACCCACCCATCCTCCTGCACCTCTTCAGCAGCTGGACTACTCCATTATCAAATAACAGAGGTTAAAAAAAATTAACTACCCTCAATCTAATCTCCTCTTACCTTGGCTGCCCAACTTCTATTTCAAGATACTCCTTTAACAAAGTCTAAAATTCTTTAGCCTGGCAATAAAGTCCTTCCCTCCCAACCTATAGCAACCTACAGTGACAGCTTATGTTCGTACCTGCATTTCTTACATCAAGCCAAATCGAGGGTACTGTCAAACTGCACTGTCTATCAGTTTTCTGTATTACTCTATTAGTTTCCCTCTATTAACATTCTGTACGATACTATAACATATAGAAAAATGTGTATTTGGTCGTTCACATGACCAAAACATACTTCTCAAATAGATCTGGTCTTTCACAAGTTTCTGACTCACAGTTCCCAAAACCCTTGGAATTTCCTAAGTGCTGAGAGTGACAAAGGTGACTCTTGTTCTGTTATTAAGTGACTTCTGGGTCTCACCTAAGGATGGGAGCAGGTTACCAGGAAACAACCTTATGATTGATTAGAGTTGGAACTTTCAGACCTACCCCAAGACCTCTGGGGAAGGGAGAGGGCTGGAGATTGAATCAACCTCCAGAGGCCACTGATTTCATCAGAGCTATGAAATAAAGCCTTAAAAAAAAACTCAAGGCTTCAGAAAGTCCTTTCCCCACACCTTGCTTTATGCATCCCTATCTGGCTGTTCCTTAAAGCCTTTTATAATGAACTGGTGATCTAGAAAAGTTACCTGAGTTCTGTGAGCTGCTCTAGGACATTAATCAAACCTGAGGAGGGGTGCTTGGGAACCTTTAATTTATAGGCAGTCAATAAGAAGCATAATAACCTGGGCTTGTGATTAGCCTCTGAAGCTGGGGGGAAGGGAGGAAGAAGGTGGACATTACAACACAGGACAGTCTTGCAGGACTGAGCCCTTAAACCATGGAATTTGATGCTACCTCTAGGTAGGACATGTGAGAATTTATCTGAATTCTCAGACACCCTGTTATATTCAAGAATTCTTTGCTGGTATGGGGAGTGCCCTTACACCCACCCCCATGGAAACTGAGTCTCACAGTACCAAAGGAGTCTGCCATAACAAAGTAACACCAACCAGGTACCTTACAACAGGAATTTATTGCCTCGTAGTTCTGAAAGTCACAGGTCCAAAACTAAGGTGTTAGCAGGGCAACAACACCCTTTCTGAGGTGCTAAGGAAGGATGTGCTCCGGTTCTCTGCCTCCCAGCTTCACTGGCTTATGGGTGCATTGCTCCAGCCACCCCACCATGTCTACCTGTGGCTCTTCACACTGTTTTCCTGTCTCTGCATCCAAATCACCTCTTTTTATAAGGACACCAGTGATACTGGATTAAGGCCCATCCTAATGACCTCATTTCAACTTAATTACCTCTATAAAGATCCTATTTCCATGTAAGGTTACAATCTGACTTCAAAAAATTACTTTGGACTTCAAAGTAAGAATTTTGAAGATATAATTCAACCACTAACGTCATTAAGCTAAGAAAGTCCAGGATTAGTAAATAACAATGCCATCACTTTACCCCTCCGCAAGTATAGATGGCAGGGTTATTTAACAAAGTATACATTATAGACAAGGGTGAACAAAAGCCTTTTCCCATGACCTTCATTTCAGTTCTCTCTCTAGCTTGGTTGTCAGTTAATCCCCCTAAAACAAAATTCGAAACAATAGTAACAATGGTAACTGATGGCATCAATATACAAGGAACAATCAATGTAAGTAACTTTATGTGGTCAAATGTGTTACTGCTCAGAATTTAGTACCTCTTTCCTGCAATATAGGACAACCTGGACCTTGGCTATGGGACACGCTCTGGCCAATGGAAACTGAGTAGATGTGATACACACCATGTCTAATCACAGCTTTAAGAGGTATTACAAGTGTCTGTCACCTCTTACTCTATTCTTCTATTACAAGAAAGAGCATGTCCTACATGGGGTCTGCTCCAAGAGCTTAGATCCCCAAATGAGAAGACAGAACACAGGCACAGTCTATCAACATTATCTATGTGGGAAAGAAATATTTTTGTAAACCAGTGTAATTATTCATAATCATAAAGAAAACTATAATTTATAGCAGTATTTTGACTGCATATATCCCTTGGGGATACAGGAGATGAAAAAGAATCACAAAGAAATTGTAAACTGCTTTCTTATTCTGTTAGTATCATTAATTTGGAGTTTTTATAAATATAGGTAAAATAAGAAATCATGTTAGATTCACTACAAACCAAATTTTTCAAAAACATACAAATACAGAAGCAGTAAAAACCTTTTCATCTTCTTCTCATGGTATAGTACTCCTCAAGCCAGCTACATCTGGAGGATGTCCTGCAATATGTGAGGCATTATAAGAAGTAAGAGGACAAATATGTAACATTATCCTAGAGAACAACTTTTCTTTATGGTAAATAAGTTTGACCATTTTACTTTTTATTCCAAAATTACTTGATGGGACTAACTTCAAAACGTTAAAATCTTTAATCACTGGTCACTCTGACAGGCTGCCAGGGTACCACCAATTCATTATTCTAAAAACTGATAACTACAACACTCAGCACAATAGCAATCAGACATGAAAAAGAAATAAAAGGTATCCAAATGGATAAGGAAGAAGTACAACTGTCACTGCTTGTAGGTGATGTGATAACATATATTAAAAAAATCTAAAGACTCCACCAAGAACTATTAGAATTAATAAATGAATTCTATTCATTTATTCATTTATTCAACAGTAAAGTTGCAGGATAAAAAATAAATAAATATATAGAATCTGCTGTTTTTCTATATATGCATAATAAACTAGCATAAAAAGAAGTTAAGAAAACAAAACCATTTATAACTGCATTAAAAAGAATATAACCTGGGAATAAATCTAACCAAGGGGATGAAAGACCTATACTCTGAAAACTATAAAACAGGAGTAAAAGAAATTGAAGATGAAATAAATAAATGGAAATATACCCATGCTCATGTATAGGAAGAATTGATATTGTTAAAATGGCCATGCTGCCCAAAGCAATCTACAGATTTAATGTCTACCTATAAAAATACCAACAATATTTTTTTTTCAAACTAGTGCAAATAATCCTAAAATCTGTATGGAATCACAGAAGACAATAAATAACCAAACCTGTTTTGAGAAAAAAACAAAGTTGGAGGTATCATGCTCTCTGGTTTCAAACTATACTGCAAAGCTCCAGTAATAAAAACAGTATGGCACTGGCATAAACAGACACAGACATATCAATGAAAAGGAATAGAGCTCAGAAATAAACCCATGCTTAAATATGCTCAATTACTGCAGGACAAAGGAGGCAAGAATATACAATAAGGAAAAGACAGTGTCTTCAATAAATGGTGTTAAGAAAACTGGAGTTACATGCAAAAGAATGAAACTGGATCACTGTCTTACACCATACACAAAAAATAAACTCGAAATGGATTAAAGACCTAAATCTAAGACCCAAAACCATAAAACTCCTAGAAAAAACATAGGCAGTAATTCTCAAAACATCAGCATTAGTAATTTTTTTCTTGGTCTGTCTCCCCTAGCAAGGGAAACAAAGCTAAAATAAACAAGTCGGACTGTATCAAACTAAAAAGCTTTTCCACAGTAAAGGATACCACCAACAAAATGAAAAGGCAGCCTACTGAAAGGGAGAAGATATTTGCAAATGATATATCCAATAAGGGGCTGATACACAATATATATAAAGAACTCACATAATTCAACAGCAAAAACAAAAAGGTAATCCAATTTAAAAATTGGGCAGAGGACCTGAATAGATATTTCTCCAAAGACAATATACGGATGGCTAAATGACACATGAAAAGATGCTCAACATCACTAATCATCAGGGAAATGCAAATAATGAGGAATCACCACACACCAGCCAAAAATGGCTGCTATCAAGAAGATACAAAATAACGAGTGTTGTTAAGGATGTGGAAAAAAGGGAACCCCTAGACACATCTGAAGGAATGCAAACTGGTGCAGCCACTATGGAAGGCAGTATGGAGGTATCTCAAGAAACTAAAGACAGAAAGACCATACAACCCAGTAATTCCAACTCTGGCAATTTACCCAAATAAAATCACTAATTCAAAAAGATATATGTATTACTATGTTTACTACACCATTGTTTGTAATAGCCAAGATATGGAAGCAATTTAAGTGTCTTCAACAGATGAATGTACAAAGGAGGTGTCATACATATATACAATGGAATATTACTTAGCCATAAAAAATAATGAAACCTTGCCATTTATGACAACATGGCTGGATCTAGAGGGTATTATGCTAAGTGAAGTAAGTCAGACAGAGAGAGACAAGTGCTGTATCATTTCACTTATATGAAGAATCTAAAAAATAAATGAACCAACAAAGAAAACAGAAATAGACACATAAACACAGAACATAGACTTGTGGTTGCCAAAGGGGAGGGGAGTATGGGGATGGGTGAAAGGGTGATATAGGTGAAGGAAAAAGAGAGGTACAAAATTACAATTATAAGATAAATTAGTCACAAGGAAATGAAAAGTACACCACAAGGAATATAGTCAATATTGTGGTAACTTTTTATGTTGACAGATGGAAACTTATCATGGTAAGCATTTAGCAATATCTGTAACTGTCAAATCACTATGCAGTATACCTGAAAAAAAAATGTGTATCAGCTATATTTAAATTAAAATAAAAGAATTTTAAAAAATAATTCAGGCATATACTCTGCCTTCACTGTAAAAGTTCTATTTCAGAATATCCCAATACTTGATTAGAAGAGTCCTGCTTTAAAGAATTCCAGCCAATCACTGCAAAAACAATGCTGTCATTAGAAAATAACCATTTTCTATCCCTAAGAAAATAACCAATCTAGGCAACAATCATGAGTGGGTACTAAACCCACTAGGAAAAAATCTGATGTGGAACTCTGTAATTGGTAGATTAGGCTAACAATACCTGACAATAACTGAACCCACTAATCAATATAACAATCACTGTAAGTGAGACAACCAGATGGTTTATGCCTCATGGTGTGGTGCAAAAGAAAAAGACTTCAGGATCAAAAGAAAACAAATTTAATTAAGACTCTACCCACCACTTAACAGAAATTACAAGACAACAGTGGAATATGTTAGTAATAAAAAATGCAATTACCCAAATCCAGAATATGGGAAATTTGACAGGACAAATAAACCCATTTCTTCTACCAATAAGTGTTAAGGGACTTAAATTTAAGCAACCAAAAGCAATAGTTAGACCTTATCTCAATTCTGATTAAAATTAGCCATCTGATAATGTTATTTGTGAGACAAAAGAAAAAAATTGATTCCTTTTGCCTCTTCCAGTTTATCATAAGGCTTGTCTATCTTTTCTGGACATTTGTCTTCACTGCAACACATGAAGCCTAACCTTTTCTCTGAATCACTGAGAAGGGTAGGGGAATCGCTAAGGATGAGAGTAGTGAGTGTAAAGACAATACAATGACTCAACATGTATCCTATTCTTCTAATCCTTACTTTGTCTGAAGATTCAGATCCTGATTTGAATATAAAACCTCAGGTTTGACTATCTTCTATGGGAAGTAAATAACACCAGGTAAGCTGACTCCCTATGAGTTCATCTAGACAAAATCTAAGTTTTCATCAGAAACTTTCATTTACTATCAAAATGCTGATCAATTTACTGTTTCTCAAGTACAGGCATTAGAACTGTTTTCTTCCTTCAACATAATGCAAATGCATACTAGGTGCTCAATAAATAAGTCTTAAAGAAACAAAACGTTTAAAGGAACAGTTGTTTTTCTCATTGTTCTCAACCTCAGCTTTTTCTTGGAGAAGCAAAGACATCTGTAGAAAAGAAGATACTGTCTATACCTATGAACATCAACTTCAGAATGAGTTTGATTTACTCCAAAAATATTAAGCAATTATTAGTAAAGCTTTCTTATTGTAATATTGAAATCCCTTGATTACCTTACAGTGATCAGTATTTCATCTTCTAAAAAAAAAATTCAATTATATAAGTAAAAAGCCAACCCCTACCCCTCCAGCACACAATTTTCTTGCACAACTCTCTGCAAATAAAGTAAAAAGAAATATTCTTTCAAAAAATAGGAGTTCCTATTTGGACCACTGTTATGTAATTTTTTTAAACTGCTTCCATAAGTCACATGTATTTTAGTCTACTACCAGGTGTATCAGCATTTTATAGGTACTCTACTTACCTAAAAGCACAAAACACAAATTATATTAAGTGTAATAAAAATCAGTAAAGTACAATTTTCTTTGCCTTCTGATATAACTATTAACTGATATGATCTGTAATATATAATAGGAATCATAGGCTTTAGAGCTGAAGGGAACAAGAGATTTTTATCCTCTTATGTTCTAGGCTATCCAATTAATAGAAACTTCAAAGTATTTACACGTAAATATACAATATTTTCCCCCTAAAAACTGACTTAGGAGCAGGCATGGCTGTAAACTCAAGGTATGAACATTATGCAAAACAACCCATGGGAAAGGAGACAGTGCAAAAGAAAGACAGGTAAAAAGCATCTGTTTTTATTTTCATAACTTATACAGAGATTTGGGTTGGAAGAGGAAGAGGGTGAATCAAAGGACCACCAGCCCTGTTTCTGGTTAACTTGGTGTAGGTAAAATGAAAGTTCCTATGGCAGGATCCTCACCTGACCCTAAACTACTTGATGATGTAACTGGCCTCCTGCTAAAGCTTCCACACCCACTGGCAATGGGCCATTATTGTTGGTGTTACTGTATAAAGAGCTCCACCCAGTGCTCTGCCTGAGGCAGAGATGGAGACAGGCTTGCTACATGCAGACTGCCCCAGGGGCATGACTCCAGCACTCCATCTGACACCGTGAGAACAAAGCTTTGTATAAACCCTTTTACCCTGGTCCGCTGTTGTTATTCTGTCTCACCAAATCCAGAGTGAGCTTGCCCAGGGCAATCGCCCTCAGAAGACACACTAGGTCAGATATCACTAGGTTACCTAACATAGGAAAGGTTTTAGTCTATTCAAAATCCTTGGGTAGAAGTCTGGAATTATTTCCCTTTCATCTCTTCTGTATTTAAGCAGCATACTGTGCTACAACTCAAGACTAAAGAATGTTCCTTTTCCGTGAATGTAGTGGAAATGGGCTAAGTTGCTCTTTCTTTTTTTGGTCCCTCCTTTTATTAGTGGTAAAGGAAGTCTTCATGGTAATGTAACAACCACACACAAAGAGGTAACAGCAACAAATGGAAGCACTCATTTTAGAAACTAATTTATTTATTTATATAGATCATTACTCTAACCAAACAATACTAGATGGTATAATGATGGAGATGAGATTTTTCAAAAGGTGTTGATTTAATTAAAAATACTCTAGGAATGACGATTTATTAACATTCATTAAAAAATGCAAGCTATGTGACAGCAGACATGTGAACATTATTCACTACTGTACTAGTCCTGAAATACAGCCCAATTCTCAAAAGACAATTATTATTTGTTGAAAAAAATGAAGAAAGCTTTCATTTTACTAGTCACTAGTGTTTAAAAAGACCCAAAAAGTAATCTTCAATGATAACTAAAACTCAGTGCTCTTTCTCATCCATTCTGTTTAATATCCATTACTTCCACAATTTCAGTAACTTGTATCTCCATTTCTTTTTGGACAAACACTGAATAGGAACAAAGTAAAAGGCTAACACACCAGTTTCTAGCCCACCAGTGGTTCTTGCTCAGGGTGATACATCAAAATCACCTGTGGCAGCTTTTTCAAAGTCATGTCAAAAGCTTCATGACAACCCTCAAAAGTCTTAATTACATTTCAGCAAGTCACAGGTACAGCCCAAGCATGTATTTTTAAAAGTTCCTCAGGTCACACAAAGCATGGCTTATATCATGCCCATACCTCAAAATTTTCTGTGTCTTTAAATCTGTAAGTGTGAAAGAAAACACAAAACACACGCTCCTTTTCACTCGATCTTTATTACTCACTACTGTACTTATTCTGGAAGTGTAAACTCCTTCCGTCATCTATTCAGTTTCTCATTGAACAGCTTTTCACAATCACCTCAAGGTACTCATGTCACAAGCATCCTCCAGTCCAACATCACCCTCCTGGAATACATCTATTCTCCATCCACTTTGATTCAAATCTACTGATCAGACATCTCAACAAATACTACAATCTTGACATTCAGCTCAAGTACTCTTGCCAATTCCCACTCAAACACTGTAACATGTAAACCCCAAGCCATAATGCTGTATGAAATCATTTTGCCCCTCTGAGCCATTTCACAATCATTTGTACTATGTCTTTAATTTCCTTATCAAATTTTCATCCCTGATTTTCAAAAATTTTGACTTCCCTCAAGAAGCCCATCTCACCAAAAGCCTCTCAATCTCAAGTGTTTTTATTCTTTGGCAAAATTTATTAGAATTTTCTTGACTTGTTCATTTCAAAATCATTATTTTTAGTCACCCTATTATTTTGAACTGACTCTGTAAAGAAAAAGTAAAAAAAAAAGATACAGATACAGATTGAGAGAAGAAAGAATGTCTCTACCACAGAAAGCTGTTGGATCTCCTAGATATACTACCATATCATTAGCAAAATTACTAGCCCTTTGTAAGGGAATTGACATAGTAGCTAGCAAAAACAAGAGTTTTTCTCTGAGCTAGTAATAAGCACCTATAAATACAGATGTGAAAATATTCCATTTACAAGAGCAAAATTCTATGAAATACTCACAAAAAATTAACAGAAAGGCAACAAAAATGCAACCAAACATAATATTCTACTGAAAGATAAAGAGCAAAGCATGGCACGATGGAGTCGTGCTGCCACAAGTCACTGTCCACCTAAAAGGAAGTAAACATGGGCCCACATGTTTACTGCAGGCAATAAATTCCAGATGGATTTAGGATTTTAAAATTTGAGGAGGAGCAAAGATGGCGGGTGAGTAGGGCAGTGAAAATCTCCTCCCAAAACCATATATATTTTTGAAAATACAACAAATACAACTATTCCTAAAAGAGAGACCAGAAGACACAGGACAACAGCCAGAATACATCTACACCTGCGAGAACCCAGCGCATCACAAAGGGGGTAAGATACAGGCTGTGGCCTGGTGGGAACTGAGCGTGTCCCCCAACTCAGCTCCCCAGTGGGAGGAGAGGAGTCAGAGCGGGGAGCGAGAGGGAGCCCAGGACTGCTAAATACCCAGTCCTAGTCATCCGTACTGGGAGGGCAGACACACAGTGCGTGGTGTGCTGGATACTAGGGAAATTGAACAGTAAAACCTGCAAGCAGGTCCCCTCAGCCGGCGCCAGTGGGACAAAAAAAAGTGAGTGCTTTAAGAAAGTCTTAAAGGGACAGGAAACTCACAGCTGGACGGAAGCATCCCAGCACAGTAAGCACAAGAGCTGGGAATCCAGGGGAACTCTGGGCGCCTAATGCCCTGGGCAGCAGCACAGCTCTGAGGACCCTCACAGCGATAAAGAGCCTCACCCATTCCACCTCTGTAGCAGAGCAGCAGCCTGAGACTGGCCACAATGACAGCAGCCGTGCAGAGCCTCTTCCGCAGCCGCCCAGGCCAGACTCAGAGGCCCCGTCGGCATACAGCTGCCCAGCACAAACCGCTAGGGGTCACCATTCTCACAGAAAGGGAAGGCGACAGGCAAGCAGGAAGGGACTTTTTTCTCCCAGCTGACACACGCGCCAGCTGCCTACGACTACCTCTATTGCCATGAAAAGGCAGAAGAATTTGATACAGACAGGAATAACACAGACATCCCCTGAGAGGGAACCTGGGGAGATAGATGTAACTAATCTTCCTGAAAAAGAATGCCAAATAAAGGTCATAACCGTGCTGATGGAGCCACAGAGAAAAATGCAAGAGCTAACTGATAAAGTTGGAAGGGAGAATACAGAAATAAAACAATCTCTGGAAGGACTTAAAAGCAGAATGGACGATGTGCAAGAGGGCTGTTAATGGAATAAAAATCAGAGAACAGGAACGCAGAGAAGCTGACGCAGAGAGAGATAAAAGGATCTCCAGGAATGAGAGACTATTCAGAGAACTGTGTGACCAATCCAAACAAAACAATATCCGTATTATAGGGATACCATAAGAAGAAGAGAGGAAAAAAAAGAGACAGAAAATGTATTTGAAGAAACAATTGCTGAAAACTTCCCCAAACTGAGGGAGGAAATAGTCTCTCAGACCATGGAAGCACACAGAACTCCCAACAGAAGGGACCCAAGGAGGGCAACACCAAGACACATAATAATTAAAATGGCAAAGATCAAGGACAAGGATAGAATATTAAAGGCAGTCAGAGAGAGAAAAAAGATCACCTACAAAGGAAAATTCATCAGGCTATCATCAGACTTCTCAACAGAAACCTAACAGGCTAGAAGAGAATGGCATGATATATTTAATGCAATGCAACAGAAGGGCCTTGAACAAGGAATACTGCATCTAGCACGATTATCATTGAAATATGAAGAAGGGATTAAACAATTCCCAGAAAAGCAAAAGCTGAGGGAATTTGCCTCCCACAAACCACCTCTACAGGGTATTCTAGAGGGACTGCTCTAGATGGGAGCACTCCTAAGGCTAAATAGATGTCACCAGAGAAAATAAAATCACAGCAAAGAAAGCAGACCAACCAAATACTAACAAAAGGCAAAAAATAAAATCAACTACCCACAAAAGCAAAAGAAACACAAAAGAGCACAAAATAAAACACCTAACATAGAAAGAATGGAGGAAGAGGAATAATAATCATCAGACTGTGTTTATAATAGATCAATAAGCAAGTTAAGTTAGACAGTAAGACAGTAAAGAAGCTAACTCTGAACCTTTGGTAACCACGAAGCTAAAGCTGGCAATGGCAGTAAGTACATATCTTTCAATAATCACCCTAAATGTAAATGGACTGAATGCACCAATCAAAAGACACAGAGTAAAAGAACGGATAAAAAAGCAAGCCCCATCTATATGCTGCTTACAAGAGACTCAACTCAAACCCAAAGACATGCACAGATTAAAAGTCAAGGGTTGGAAAAAGATATTTCCTGCAAACAACAGGGAGGAAAAAGCAGGTGTTGCAGTACTTGTATCAGACAAAATAGACTTCAAAACAAAGAAAGTAACAAGAGATAAAGAAGGACATTACATAATGTTAAAGGGGTCAGTCCAACAAGAGGATATAACCATTATAAACATATATGCACCCAATACAGTAGCACCAGCATATGTGAAACAAATACTAACAGAACTAAAGGAGGAAATAGACTGCAATGCATTCATTTTAGAAGACTTCAACACACCACTCACCCCAAAGGACAGATCCACCAGACAGAAAATAAGTAAGGACACAGAGGCACTGAACAACACACTAGAACAGATGAACCTAATAGACATCTATAGAACTCTACACCCAAAAGCAACAGGATACATATTCTTCTCAAGTGCACATGGAACATCCTCCAGAATAGACCACATATTAACCACAAAAAGAGCCTCAGTAAATTCAAGACGACTGAAATTCTACCAACCAACTACTCAGACCACAAGGGTATAAAACTAGAAATAAATCGTACAAAGAAAGCAAAAAGGCTCATAAACACCTGAAGGCTTAACAACATGCTCCTAAATAATCAATGGATCAATGACCAAATTAAAATAGAGATCAAGCAATATATAGAAACAAATGACAACAACACAAAGCTCCAACTTTTGTGGGATGCAGCAAAAGAAGTTTTAAGAGGAAAGTTTATAGCAATCCAGGCACATTTAAAGAAGAAAGAACAAACCCAAATGAATAGTCTAATGTCACAATTATCAAAATTGGAAAAAGAAGAACAAATGAGGCCTAAAGCCACCAGAAGGGGGGACATAATAAAGATCAGAGAAGAAACAAACAAAATTGAAAAGAAAAAAACAATAGAAAAACTCAATGAAACCAAGAGCTGGTTCTTTGAGAAAATAAACAAAATAGATAAACCTCTAGCCAGACTTATTAACAGAAAAAGAATCAACACACAACAACAGAATCAGAAATGAGAAAGGAAAGTCACAACAGACCCCACAGATACAAATAAGTATTAGAGAATACTATGAAAACCTATATGCTAACAAGCTGGAAAACCTAGAAAAAATGGACAACTTCCTAGAAAAATACAACCTTCCAAGACTGACCAAGGAAGACACAGAAAATCTAAACAAACTAATTACCACCAATGAAATTGAAGCGGTAATCAAAAAACTACCCAAGAACAAAACCCCTGGTCCAGATGGATTTACCTTGGAATTTTATCAGACATACAGAAGACATAATACCCATTCTTCTTAAAGTTTTCCAAAAAATAGAAGAGGAGGGAATACTCCCAAACTCATTCTATGAAGCCAGCATCACCCTAATACCAAAACCAGGCAAAGACCCCACCAAAAAAGAAAATTACAGGCCAGTATCCCTGATGAACGCAGATGCAAAAATACTCAACAAAATATTAGCAAACCGAATTCAAAAATACATCAAGAGGATCATACACCATGATCAAGTGGGATTCTTCTAAGGGATGCAAAGATAGTACAACATTCGAAAATCCATCAACGTCATCCACCATATCAACAAAAAGAAGGACAAAAACCACATAATCATCTCCATAGACACTGAAAAAGCATTCAAAAAAATTCAACATCCATTCTTGATAAAAACTCTCAACAAAATGGGTATAAAGGGCAAGTACCTCAACATAATAAAGGCCATATATGATAAACCCACAGCCAACATCATACTGAACAGAGAGAAGTTGAAAGCTTTTCCTCTGAGATCGGGAACAAGACAGGGATGCACACTCTCCCCACTGTTATTCAACACAGTACTGGAGGTCCTAGCCATGGCAATTAGACAAAACAAAGAAATACAAGGAATCCAAACTGGTAAGGAAGAAGTCAAACTGTCACTATTTGCAGATGACATGATAGTGTACGTAAAAAACCCTAAGGACTCCACTCCAAAACTACTAGAACTAATATCAGAATTCAGCAAAGTTGAAGGATACAAAATTAATACATAGAAATCTATGGCTTTCCTATACACTAACAATGAACTAATAGAAAGAGAAATCAGGAAAACAACTGCATTCACAATTGCATCAAAAAGAATAAAATACCTAGGAATAAACCTAACCAAGGAAGTGAAAAACCTATACCCTGAAAATAACAAGACACTCTTAAGAGAAATTAAAGAGGACACTAACAAATGGAAACTCATCCCATGCTCTTGGCTAGGAAGAATTAATATCATCAAAATGGCCATCCTGCCCAAAGCAATCTACAGAGTCAATGTAATACCTATCAAATTACCAACAGCATTCTTCAATGAACTGGAACAAATAGTTCAAAAATTTATATGGAACCACCAAAGACCCCAAATAGCCAAAGCAATCCTGAGAAGGAAGAATAAAGTGGGGGGGGATCTCAATCCCCAACTTCAAGCTCTACTACAAAGCCACAGTAATCAAGACAATTTGGTACTGGCACAAGAACAGACCCACAGACCAGTGGAACAGAATAGAGACTCCAGACATTAACCCAAACATATATGGTCAATTAATATATGATAAAGGAGCCATGGACATATAATGCGGAAATGACAGCCTCTTTAACAGATGGTGCTGGCAAAACTGG
This sequence comes from Manis javanica, assembly GCF_040802235.1. NCBI lineage: Eukaryota > Metazoa > Chordata > Mammalia > Pholidota > Manidae > Manis > Manis javanica. Next base: position 128,745,642 of record NC_133158.1, on the reverse strand, counting down.
ACAGCTACCTGTAAAAGAATGAAACTGGATCTTTGTCCAACCCCATACGCAAAAGTAAATTTGAAATGGATCAAAGACCTGAATATAAGTCATGAAACCATACAACTCTTAGAAAAAAACAGGCAAAAATCTCTTGGACATAAACATGAATTACTTCTTCATGAACATATCTCCCCAGGCAAGGGAAAGAAAAGCAAAAATGAACAAGTGGGACTACATCAAGCTCAAAAGCTTCTGTACAGCAAAAGATACCATCAATAAAACAAAAAGGCATCCTACAGTATGGGAGGACATATTCATAAATGACAGATCCGATAAAGGGTTGACATCCAAAATATATAAAAAGCTCACACACCTCAAGAAAAAAGCAAAGAATCCAATTAAAAGAGCAGAGTTGCTGAACAGACAGTTCTCCAAAGAAAAAATTCAGATGGCCAACAGACACATGAAAAGATGCTCCACATCGCTAGTCATCAGAGAAATGCAAATTAAAAACCACAATGAGATATCACCTCACACCAGTAAGGATGGCCAGCATAGAAAAGACTAAGAACAACAAACACTGGCGAGGATGCAGTGAAAGGGGAACCCTCCTACACTGCTGGTGGGAATGTAAATTAGTTCAACCATTGTGGAAAGCAGTATGGAGGTTCCTCACAAAGCTCAAAATAGAAATACCATTTCACCCAGCAATTCCACTTCTAGGAATTTACCCTAAGAATACAGCAGCCCAGTTTGAAAAAGACAGATGCACACCTATGTTTATCACAGCACTATTTACAATAGCCAAGAAATGGAAGCAACCTAAGTGTCCATCAGTAGATGAATGGATAAAAAAGATGTGGAACATATATATACACAATGGAATATTATTCAGCCATAAGAAGAAAACAATCTGTGGGGGCCCAGCCTACGGCCGAGGCTGAGCCCACTCTAGCTGGACAACGCCCTAAAGATGGCGCCTGCTTCCTAGACACCACCCTTCCTGGCCCTACAGCTCAGCGCATAAGGAAGTCTCCATGATTGGCTTGTCCCCATTTCCGTGCTCGTGCTCATAGCATGCTTTTCACATGTTTCCAATAAGACTGAACCTGGCGCGTGATCAGTCAGCTGATTGGTTGGGATATGCTATATAAGCTGCTGCCCTGGAGGAAGTGGGGGTGGTTGTGGTTGTTGTTTTTGCTTTTGCCTTTCGCTAGATGGATGCTCAGATGCCCATAATAAAGATTCCTAACGAACCAGGCCTTCGGTGATCGTTCTCCTGCCGTCGCCCTAGGTGGCGGGACGCGATACAAATCCTACCATTTGCAACAACATGGATGGAGCTAGAGGGTATTATGCTCAGTGAAATAAGCCAGGTGGAGAAAGACAAGTACCAAATGATTTCACTCATCTGTGGAGCATAAGAACAAAGAAAAAACTGAAGGAATAGAACAGCAGCAGAATCACAGAACCGAAGAATGGACTAACACTTAACAAAGGGAAAGGGACTAGGGAGGATGGGTGGGAAGGGAGGGATAAGGGGTTGGGGAGAAAAAGGGTATTACGATTAGCATGTATAATGTGGGGGGAGGCACGGGGAGGGCTGTGCAACACAGAGAAGACAAGTACAGCATCTTACTATGCTGATGGACAGTGACTGTAATGGGGTTTGTTGGGGGGACTTGGTGAAGGGGGAACCTAGTAAACATAATGTCCCTCATGTAATTGTAGATTAATGATACCAAAAAAATGTGAATGTGTATGCATTTACATATACACACATTCTTCACACAGACATCTTAACAAAACACCAAAGCTACATGTACAATCAGAAAGAGAAAAAACTTTTAACCAAGACCAGAAACTCAAAAACTATACAAGAAGAGACAGCTATATAACTGAGCACATGAAGATTCACTAATTACCATGGAAATATGTATCAGAGTAACAAGGAGTAAAACTACACTCATTAAAACTTATAAAAATTTAAAAGATCTAGAATGCTCATTTCTGGCAAGGGGAAAAGTTATTCCACTATACTGCAAGTGGGTATGTTAAGAAGCCCTTTTGGAAACAATCTGGCAATCTCTACTAACAGTAAAAATATTAGACTTAATCAAAAATTTGCCACATTTATTTTTCGTTAAAATGGTCAAATATTTACAATGCCATGTAATTCCACTAATACATATACTCTACAACCTAGAGAAATAAAAGCACAAGTTCCTAAGGATTTTTATTTTATGAACACTGTTTTTAATGGCAAAAATGAAAAAAAAAAAAAAGGTAAATGTCCATTATAAGGAGAGTACCAAAATAAAATTGTGGTACTTCCATAATATTCATGGACTATATAGTCATTTGAACAAACTGATGGGAAGGGAGTGGTAAAGGAATTTACTTTTGTGTATAAAATGTGTATAATCACACTTATGCATTTAAGTGAAAGAATATGTGCACCTGTATAAAGAAGAAAAAATATTTTGTGATTGTTGAAGTTTTGGCTTTTGACCTTCTGAATTCTAAAGTTACTGATTACCTCCAAATCCAATGGGTCTTCAGGCTCATTGACACCCAGCCCTTGCAACTTTTAGCATTTAAGAAGACTGAAAAATATGAACAACGTTTAAACTTCCAACACTTGGCTTCCTAACTATGTCCTCTCTCCTACTGTTTTCACTGATTTTTCTTTCTACCCTGTACACAAGCTGACTTCTTTTTTAGCCCTCTGATCTTCACTCCGTTTCCCCAACTAAAGATCTCAAGCACTAAAGAATTAGAAAACTACTGTCCCTCCCATCATATGCCACTCTGTAACTCATCCCCTGATCTTCTCCACACCAAGCAGTCCAATTTCAGCTGAATATACTTATTTGTCTTTTCAGAATCTCCTAACTCATCTAAGCCAATTTATACCTAAGACCCCCAAATTTGTTTTTCCTCTTGCCATAACTATCACTGATTTTACCACTCATGGCACTTTAACCTTTAGTATCATGTTGGATTTACCTTATCTCAGCTTTCATGTGCAGTCTTTTAGACTCTATGTTCCAAAGATCATCATTTTCATCCATGCCTTTCTTTCTACAGTACCTACAGACTGTATTACTACTTCAGTTTCCTAGGTTTCTTTCTATTACCTTCTTGACACCAAGGCACAAAACAGAACTGATGACATCATATTAATTCATTGCTACCTATTAGCTTCAACATTCACTATAAACCATTTAGCCAGGAATTGAAGTTCCCCATTATGGTGTCAAAGCATCTATCTAGCTGTACCACACCTTCCTTGAACTCTATCCTTCAGGTGAATAGACCTGTACCATTCTACCATCCCACAAATTCCCACATTCCTGTTATTTTAGCTCTTTATTTCAACTACACTACCAAAATTTTTTTTACATGTCGTCTCCTGATGAAGCCTATTCAAACACCAGCATCACAGTGTTTTTAACTCTCTCAAAACTAGGTAGTAATAAAAAGATCAGAAAAGAATCAGACTATAAATCAGAATTTCTAGGCATCAGCTCTTTCAAATGCTACTGTTTTTGACATTAAAGCATTAAATCAAGTCATTTTAACTTCCCTGAGCCCCAGTTTCTTGTTCGGTGAAACAGAAATAAAATTAACCTACAAACCTCACAGGAAGGTAGGAATGCACAGAAAACTAATTTATAATCTAAGTGCTAGTAGCACAGTTATTACAGTACCTTTAATTAGGCATATTTGTTTTTTCAACCATTACCAAATTATAAGCATTTAAAAAGGCAGTCTGTACTTTACATCTATCATCAAACAGCCAGTAGCAGCTATTCAAGTATTTTTAGAAACCTTCATAAGTCATCAAATACAGCTGTCATGATCCAGCATAATAAATCCAAGCACTATTTTATATACAATTATGCCTCCATCACAATAAAACATCTATAATCCTTCTCCTGATATTTTTTCAGAAGAACTGTTGCCACATAGTAATTCTAGATCTCTGATTTAGTTCAGCTGGAACACAATTAAGAGAACTGGCAGGTGGGTAGGGACACTTTAAAATGGCTAATAACAAGTCAAAGAATTCCAAAATCTTGACAATAAATGTATGTAAGTGATAGAAAGTGTCTGTGTGACTGTGGTGGTGGTATCCTGTCCAATCCAGCAAATTTATCCAGTATTCACAGTTGAGCAAAGATGCTTTAGCTTAATCTACAACTTTTAAGATTCTAAAGGTTGACAGCATGGTTACTTCAGTGACATGAAACAAAAGTGTGGGGGCCCAGCCTATGGCCGAGGCTGAGCCCCACTCTAGCTGGACAACGCCCTAAGGATGGCACCTGCTTCCTAGACACCACCCTTCCTGGCCCTACAGCTCAGCGCATAAGGAAGTCTCCATGATTGGCTTGTCCCCATTTCCGTGCTCGTGCTCATAGCATGCTTTTCACATGTTTCCAATAAGACTGAACCTGGTGCGTGATCAGTCAGCTGATTGGTTGGGATACGCTATATAAGCTGCTGCCCTGGAGGAAGTGGGGGTGGTGGTTGTCTTTTGCTTTTGCCTTTCGCTAGATGGATGCTCGGACGCCCATAATAAAGATTCCTAACGAACCAGGCCTTCAGTGATCGTTCTCCTGCCGTCGCCCTAGGTGGCAGGACGCGATAAAAAGATTTTTTTTAAAAAGCATACACAAGAGAAGCACATTAACTTTCATTAAGCGAATTGGTTTTTTCCTACTCTTACAAAAGCAAAATTAATGATGAGCAATTTTTTATAAAATTAAAAAAAAAAAAGAAACTGGGAATGGAAATGACACTTTTGGTCTTACAGAAACCTATAAACCATGAACTTATTACAAGAACTTTAAAGTCCTTGAGTAACCCCTGTAAACCACAGAGGCTTATAGTATCTTGTCAAACCACAATGCAAGAAAACTACATAAAGCTACTAGTGTCCTGTCTAAGGGCACAAGAACAAACTTGAAAAAGAGACTCCCATTAGCCAAAACTGGGAGTACCAAAATTTGAGCACCAATCGAGAAAATACCCAAATAATCTAAAACACAAATATGTTTAAATCCATGAGTTCACAGGATAAGCCATTTGTATTAAAATTATGCCACAATGTTGGCTAGTATTTCCTGGCATTTTGTTACTGCTCTTGTATCTTGTATCACATTTGCTCTTAGATCTCAAATTCATTTTTTTCATTTAAACTTGACTCTACAAATCATACAAATTTTAAGCTACTGTTGATACAGTGCCAGGTAAGGCTACAGTGCCTACAGACAGGAAACCTTCCTACTATGAATCTAACTACCAAAAATAATGACCAAATGCCAAGTAGCAGCAAAATAAAAAAGTCATGAGTGAACCCAGTACAATATGGATTAAAATTGGTATGGTAAAAGAGGAAAACAGTTGGGAATGATGAATGGCAACTGATGAGAGTGGCAAATCAATTTGTGTGTCCATTTGGGGAACAACAAAAAAAAGCTCCCCCTGTATGTGATGTTGCTGAGTCCCACAGACAAACAGCCCAGGATTCGCTACTACACTGCCCTGCCTGATGAGTGAGAAGACCTTGTTCTAGTACAAGGCCCCAGTTTCCTCATGTGTAAAATAAGGGTGCTTAATTAGATAACCTGAAAGGGCTCCTTGGACTTTAACACTGAGGGATTCTACAGATGAATTTAGGAAGTAATAAAACGTAGGATTTTTGTTAACAGTGAAGTTTGTTAACAATGGAAACATCAGATGGGAACAGAGATGAAAATCTTTTCATAAAAGTTTGAACTGAGAAAAACAATTACTTTAAAACTTATCTGGAAAGAAGGGGTTTTATGATATACCAGACTTAATAGCATTATCATCTAAGCTAGATTAGTAATAAGTGATCAAATAATGACCTGAAAAAACCTAATCACCTTTAGCCAGGCAGATTGCCCAAATAAATCTAGAAAAGAATACAGAAACACCTTGGGACTAGTAATTACTTCAAATGATAAAGTATCTCGTAACTGCCCCCAACTAAGTAACTGAACACAGTAAAATGACAAGAAAAATGATTAGAGTAAATTAAACAATTATTTAATATTAATATGCAATAAAACAATAATTTTATTGCTTGTGATATCCTTCTTTGCTAATGAGTCTATTTTCTCTATGCGTAATAACTTTTTTCTGGTTAGCTCTCAAAATAGAACCTGGCTTCTCCTTCTGACAAGGCTATAATTGAAACAAATTATTTTTTCCCCCAGTGACACACAGAAACATAAAAAAGAAAAGTCTCGGTGTTTTTCTATTCTGAAAGAAATCAAGCTTCTTCTACCATGACATAACAAACAATAGAAAGGTTCTGGTACCTCAAAATATGGTAGTTTTCTAACTGTAATTTCTTAAATATAATGAATTGCCCTGTCCTATCTAATCCTCCAGAGTCTAATAAACTGAATTGTAAGTTTTAAGTTAATAGATCAGCTGACATTGTACTTAATTTTTTCTAACATTGATGTACTTCTTACCAGGCCTACTTAAAACTCCAGGGATATGAAACCAATAAACATATTGCCACAACCAAGAATCTATCAAAAATGTACTCTATTTTAAAGGATGTAAAGATACAGTGAAAAATTCAATTTAAGAAACTTGTTTTTTAAAGCTTGTTTTATGCAAATTATTTAAAGTGATTATAAAATAACTTGGCATACACACAATTCCATTAATTATTCATTTGAACATTTCACCTTGGCAGTATATTACCTAATATGTTATTCAGAATCACTAATAAAATTTCTCTCTGGTTGGTAGAAACAAAGGCAAAAATAAAGTGGTCTTGATGGTAATGAAATTTGTTCTTGGCTACTCTTAAAATGGTTGTGGTATCTATGTGTAAGACAAAAAAATCTGTGAAACAAAATTTTCCTTTACACTGAATATATTTTCCATTTGAATTTGGGTATTTTGATTTACAATCCTAATGAGATGATTAAAATAACCTTATACTTAATGGCAAACAACTGAAATCTAGATGGATATGCAGAGCAGACTTCAAGGCTCTATTCTGAGCATGAGCTGTCTTCAGCAATTGTATCTTATCTCCCCCATGACTTTTTCAGAGACACTTAAACGTAAGTTTATTTACTAATAAAAATACTATACTAATAAAAATACTATTACTAAGTATAGGTACAAGCATAATTCAGCTATATTGTGGGTTAGGTTCCAGACCACCACAATAAAACAAATATCACAATAAAGTGAGTCAAGTGAATTTTTATTTCCCAGGGCATATAAATTTTGTTTGCACTATACCTGTAGTCCAAGTGTGCAACGGCACTATGTCCAAAAACAAACAAAAAACAATGTACATAACTAAAAAACACTTCATTGCTAAAAGAAAGCTAAACCATCGCCTGAAGTTTCAGCGAGTCATAATCTTTTTGCTGGCAGATGATCTTGTCTTAATGTTGATGGCTGCTGACTAATCAGGGTGATGGCTGCTGAAAGATGGGGTGGTTGTGGCAATGTTTAAAAGGGAGACAATGAATTTTGCCATATCAATTGACTCTTCATTTCATGAACAATGTCTCTGTAGGCATGTGATGCTGTTTAGCAGCATTTTAACCAAGGCAGAACTTTCAAATTTGGGAGTCAGTCCTCTCCAACTCTGCCTCTACTTTATCAACTAAGCTTATGAAATGTTCTAATTCTTGTTGTCACTGTAATAATCCTCACAGCATCTTAATCAGGAGTAGATTACATCTTAAGAAACCACTTTCTTTTGTGCACCCATTAAGATGAGACTCCTCATTTTAAAATTCTACTATGAGATTGCAACAATTCAGTCACATCTTCAACCTCTACTCCTAATTCTAGTTCTCTTCCTATTTCCACTATATCTACAGTTACTTCTTTCACCAAAGTCTTGAACCCCTAAACTGTCATTCATGAGGTCATTAACAATACTTAAAATATTTGGTAGACCTATCTGTCATTCACTTTGTTGCTCCATTTATAGAGCACAAGCAGAAATAAACTTAGCCTTCATCCTGAAGAGCCCTAGGATTTGTGGAGTGGTAAATGAGCACTGGCTTCAACTGAAAGTCACCACCTGCATTAGCTCCTAAAAGAGAGTCAGCCACTTCACTGAAGATTTGAAGCCAAGCAAGGACTTCTTCTCCTCTCTAGCTATGAAAGTCCTAGATGGCATCTTTTTCCCATATAAGGCTGTTCTATATACATGGAAAATATGTTTTCCAGTATAATCACCTTCAGTGATTATCTTAATATATCTTCAGGATAATTGGCTACGGCTTCTACATCAGCACTTGATTCCAACTTTTCTTCAGCAGCCTATGTACCTCTCTTGGCCTTCATAGAATTGAAGAGTCACAGCCTTGCTCTAGATTAGATTTTGCCATATCACTTTTCCTTTCAATTGAATGATTACAGCCCACAGTGGGATTATTAAATGGCTTACTTTCAATATTGCTTATGTCTCACAGAATACGGAGGCCTAAAGAGAGGGAAAGAGATGGAGAATGGCCAGTCATTGGAGCAGTCTGAACACACCTATTATACACACCCACATATATAACAAGCAATAATGAAAAAGGTTGAAATACTGCAAGAATTTACCAAAATGTAACACAGAGACAAAACATGAGCAAACGCTGTTGGAAAAATTGGCTTCTCTTGGACTTTTTGACATGGAGTTATAACAAACCTTCAATTTACAAAAACACCACAGTATCTGCAATGCAAAAATACACAGAAGTGCAATAAAATCAAATGTTCTTGTAGTATAAGCCGTACTGTTTCTAGCTAATATTATACAAATGTAACACAAATCCTGCAGAAATTCAGGACTGACTGAATTACTGTCCTGGGTAAAATATTCTCTTTCAAGAAGGCACTGGTAACAAGATTAGTAGTTGTAGGAGAATTTGAGGTTTAAATACCTAGTTGCTATGTCACGTGAAGCCTACCGGATTGTTTCTCAATAAATTTCTATCTGAAGAACATATATACATTTCTAATTATTTCCAACACTCATATAAATCAACATAAAGTGTAATATTCTTGAAGACCAAAATGCCTCATTTAGATATCAATAATACAGAATTCTTGAACAATATAAATGACTAGAACTGGGTAAAACAGGGTAAAACAGAGAGGCACATTTGCCCTTAAGAAGTTTAATACCGAGCCAAGATGGCAGCGTGAGTAGAGCAGAGGAACTCTCCTCCCAAAATCACATAGAATTCTGAAAATATAACAAAGAGAACTTCCTAAAATAGAGACCAGAGGACACAGGACAAGATCCAGACCACATCCACACCTGTGAGAACCCAGTGCCTCGTGAAAGGGGTAAGATACAAGCCCCGGCCCGGCAGGACCCGAGTGCCCCTCCCCATGGCTCCCGACGGATGGAAAGAAACCGGAACGGTTTTTTTCTTTTCTTTTGGTGAGTGCTTTTTGGAAGCCTTAAAGGGAGAGGGACCCCAATACCAGGGAAACAGGGCAGTAAGGCCGGTGAGCAGGTGCCTGAGACCGGCGCCTGAGGACAAAGAATATCGCGCGTTTTTCCCTTATTTTTCGGTGAGTGCTTTTTGGAAGCCTTAAAGGGACAGGAACCCCAATACGAGGGAAACAAGGCAGCAAGACCGGTGAACGGGTGCCTGAGACCGGCGCCTGAGGACAAAGAAAATCGCGGGATTTTCCCCTTTATTTTGGCGAGAGCTTTTTGGAAGCCTTAAGGGGGCAGGGACCCCAATACTGGGGAAACAGGGCAGCAAGACCGGTGACCATGGGGGCATATAACAAGTCACACATACAAGCAGTATGGAGGTTCATCAAAATGCTCCTGAGACTGGCACCTGAGGACAAAGAAAATCGCGTTTCTCCGCTTTTTTTTTTTTTCGTCTTTCATTGTTGCTGTTGTTGTTTTGGTTTTGAGAGTGCTTTTTGGAACTCTTAAAGGGGCAGGACAGGACAGTTAGCCAAGAGGCAAGGAATCTGGGGATCTCTGGGCACTCTAACCCCCTGGGGAACAGGGAGCACAGAGGCCCCTTACAGAGATAAATAGCCTCCCGGTCACTCCCCCTCCAACCGGGCTCCACCATTTTGGAAGACTACAGCCAGGCCACGCCCACATCAGCAGATATAAACTCCATAGCAGACGGGCAGGAAGCAGAAGGCCTTTCTGCACAGCTGCCCAGGACAAGCCACTAGAGGTCGCTATTCTCCCAGGAGAGGAAGGCCACAAACCAACAATAAGGAAAGCTCTTCCAGCTGTCACTCGTAGCAGCTCTGCAAACTATCTCTATCACCATGAAAAGGCAAAACTACAGCCAGACAAAGATCACAGAGACAACAAGTGAGAAGGAGACAGAACTAAACAGTCCTCCTGAAAAAGAATTCAAAATAACAATCATGAACAGGCTGACACAGATGCAGAGAAAAATGCAAGAGCAATGGGATGAGATGCAGAGAAAAATGCAAGAGCCGTGGGATGAAGTCCAGAGGGAGATCACAGATGTCAGGAAGGAGGTCACAGAAGTGAAACAATCCCTGGAAGGATTTATAAGCAGAATGGATAAGATGCAAGAGGCCATTGAAGGAATAGAAACCAGAGAACAGGAACGTATAGAAGCTGACGAAGAGAGAGATAAAAGGATCTCCAGAAATGAAACAACACTAAGAGAACTATGTGACCAATCCAGAAGGAATAATATTCATATTATAGGGGTACCAGAAGAAGAAGAAAGAGGGAAAGGGATAGAAAGTCTCTTTGAAGAAATAATTGCTGAAACCTTCCCCAAACTGGGGGAGGAAATAATCGAACAAATCACAGACATACACAGAACCCCCAACAGAAAGAATCCAAGGAGAAAAAGACCAAGACACATAATAATTAAAATGGCAAGGATCAAGGACAAGGAAAGAGTTTTAAAAGCAGCTAGAGAGAAAAAGGTCACCTATAAAGGAAAACCCATGAGGCTAACATCAGACTTCTCGACAGAAACCATACAGGCCAGAAGAGAATGGCATGATATATTTAATGAAATGAAACAGAAGGGCCTTGAACCAAGGATACTGTATCCAGCACGACTATCATTTAAGTATGATGGCAGGATTAAACAATTCCCAGACAAGCAAAAGCTGAGGGAATTTGCTTCCCACAAACCACCTCTACAGGGCATCTTACAGGGACTGCTCTAGATGGGAGCACTCCTAAAAGGAGCACAGAACAAAACACACAACATATGAAGAATGGAGGAGGAGGAATAAGAAGAGAGAGGAGAAAAGAATCTCCAGACAGTGTATATAACAGCTCAATAAGCGAACTAAGTTAGGCAGTAAGATACTAAAGAACCTAACCTTGAACCTTTGGTAACGACAAATCTAAAGCCTGCAATGGCAATAAGTACATATCTCTCAATAGTCACCCTAAATGTAAATGGACTTAATGCACCAATCAAAAGACATGGAGTAATAGAATGGATAAAAAAGCAAGACCCATCTATATGCTGCTTACAAGAAACTCACCTTAAACCCAAAGATAAGCACAGACTAAAAGTCAAGGGATGGAAAAATATATTGCAGGTAAACAACACTGAGAAGAAAGCAGGGGTTGCAGTACTAATATCAGACAAAATAGACTTCAAAACAAAGAAAGTAACAAGAGATAAAGAAGGACACTACATAATGATGAAGGGCTCAGTCCAACAAGAGGATATAACCATTCTAAATATATATGCACCCAACACAGGAGCACCAGCATATGTGAAACAAATACTAACAGAACTAAAGAGGGAAATAGACTGCAATGCATTCATTTTAGGAGACTTCAACACACCACTCACCCCAAAGGATAGATCCACCGGGCAGAAAATAAGTAAGGACACACAGGCACTGAACAACACACTAGAACAGATGGACCTAATAGACATCTATAGAACGCTACATCCAAAAGCAACAGGATATACATTCTTCCCAAGTGCACATGGAACATTCTGCAGAACAGACCAAATACTAGCTCACAAAAAGAGCCTCAGTAAATACCAAAATATTAAAATTCTAACAACAAATTTTTCAGACCACAAAGGTATAAAACTAGAAATAAATTCTACAAATACAAAAAGGCTCACAAACACATGGAGGCTTAACAACATGCTACTAAACAATCAATGGATCAATGAACAAATCAAAATAGAGATCAAGGAATATATAGAAACAAATGACAACAACAACACAAAGCCCCAACTTCTGTGGGATGCAGTGAAAGCAGTCTTAAGAGGAAAGTATATAGCGATCCAGGCACACCTGAAGAAGGAAGAACAATCTCAAATGAATAGTCTGACACCCCAACTATCAAAACTGGAAAAAGAAGAACAAATGAGGCCTAAAGTCAGCAGAACAATAGAAAAACTCAATGAAACCAAGAGCTGGTTCTTTGAGAAAATAAACAAAATAGACAAGCCTCTAGCCAAACTTATTAAGAGAAAAAGAGAATCAACACAAATCAACATAATCAGAAATGAGAATGGAAAAATCATGACAGACCCCACAGAAATACAAAGAATTATTAAAGACTACTATGAAAACCTATATGCCAACAAGCTGGAAAACCTAGAAGAAATGGACAACTTCCTAGAAAAATAGAACCTCCCAAGACTAACCAAAGAAGAAACACAAAAGTTAAACAAACCAATTATGAGCAAAGAAATTGAAAATGGTAATGGAAAACAATTCCATTCACAATTGCATCAAAAACAATAAAATACCTAGGAATAAACCTAACCAAAGAAGTGAAAGACTTATACCCTAAAAACTACAAGTCACTCTTAGGACAAATTAAAGGGGACACTAATAAATAGAAAATCATCCCCTGCTCATGGCTAGGAAGAATTAATATTGTCAAAATGGCCATCCTGCCTAAAGCAATATACAGATTTGATGCAATCCCTATCAAATTACCAGCAACATTCTTCAATGAATTGGAACAAATAATTCAAAAATTCATATGGAAACACCAAAGACCCCAAATAGCCAAAGCAATCCTGAGAAAGAAGAATAAAGTAGGGGGGATCTCACTCCCCAACTTCAAGCTCTACTACAAAGCCATAGTAATCAAGACAATTTGGTACTGGCACAAGAACAGAGCCACAGACCAGTGGAACAGATTAGAGACTCCAGAAATTAACCCAAACATATATGGTCAATTAATATTTGATAAAGGAGCCATGGACATACAATGGCAAAATGACAGTCTCTTCAACAGATGGTGCTGGCAAAACTGGACAGCTACATGTAGAAGAATGAAACTGGACCTTTGTCTAACCCCATATACAAAGGTAAACTCAAAATAGATCAAAGACCTGAATGTAAGTCATGAAACCATTAAACTCTTGGAAAAAAACATAGGCAAAAACCTCTCAGACATAAACATGAGTGACCTCTTCTTGAACATATCTCCCCGGGCAAGGAAAACAGCAGCAAAAATGAGCAAGTGGGACTACATTAAGCTGAAAAGTTTCTGTACAGTGAAAGACACCATCAATAGAACAAAAAGGAACCTTACAGTATGGGAGAATATATTTGAAAATGACAGATCCGATAAAGGCTTGACGTCCAGAATATATAAAGAGCTCACACACCTCAACAAACAAAAAACAAATAACTTAATTAAAAAATGGGCAGAGGAACTGAACAGACAGTTCTCTAAAAAAGAAATACAGATGGCCAAGAGACACATGAAAAGATGCTCCACATCGCTAATTATCAGAGAAATGCAAATTAAAACTACAATGAGGTATCACCTCACACCGGTAAGGATGGCTGCCATCCAAAAGACAAACAACAACAAATGTTGGTGAGGCTGTGGAGAAAGGGGAACCCTCCTACACTGCTGGTGGGAATGTAAATTAGTTCAACCATTGTGGAAAGCAGTATGGAGGTTCATCAAAATGCTCAAAACAGACCTACCATTTGACCCAGGAATTCCACTCCTAGGAATTTACCCTAAGAACGCAGCAATCAAGTTTGAGAAAGACAGATGCACCCCTATGTTTATCGCAGCACTATTTACAATAGCCAAGAATTGGAAGCAACCTAAATGTCCATCGGTAGATGAATGGATAAAGAAGATGTGGTACATATACACAATGGAATACTACTCAGCCATAAGAAGTGGAAAAAATCCAACCATTTGCAGCAACATGGATGAAGCTGGAGAGTATTATGCTCAGTGAAATAAGCCAAGCGGAAAAAGAGAAATACCAAATGATTTCACTCATCTGAAGAGTATAAGAACAAAGGAAAAACTGAAGGAACAAAACAGCAGCAGAATTACAGAACCCAAAAATGGACTAACAGGTACCAAAGGGAAAGGAACTGGGGAGGATGGGTGGGCAGGGAGGGAGAAGGGGGGTATTAAGATTAGCATGCATGGGGGGGAGAAAGAGGAGAGTGGGCTGTACAACACAGAGAGGACAAGTAGTGATTCTACAACATTTTGCTAAGCTGATGGACAGTAACCGTAATGTGGTTTTTAGGGGGGACCTGATATAGGGGAGAGCATAGTAAACATAGTATTCTTCATTTAAGTGTAGATTAAAAATAAAAAAAAAAAAGAAAGAAAGAAAAGGGGGTTACTCAAGATCAACACATGCTTTAAATATCGTTAATGTTGATCACTTAAAGGGTGTCAGATGATCAGCTATGGAGGTACTCTTTTCTGATAATATTCCTTTCTCTTAATAAAAAAAAAAAAAAAGCAATTCCTGTGTGCTGACCTCCAATGAGTTCTACACAATGGTATAGAGGGCATGTCAAAGTGTGGGCAAAGGGTCTGTTTGTTTCTATGCAGAAGATCAAGGCCTAGCTTGGATACCCAGAAAATGAACTAAGATACGATATGAGGAGGAGCTTCCGGCATCAGCACTCTCTGGAGGACTTGTGCCAGGGGATGATCATCAAAAAGCCTCCACAGGGATCCAGATGATGCTGCGGTTATGGCTGCATCCACCCCACCATTTCCTGGACTTGCTATTGGAATGAAGAGGGAGATGTCTAGGCTGGCATGTGCATACAGTGAGACAACGAATTTGACCGGATCTGTACTGTTGGAACTCAACCAGAAGTTGGGAGGGGTGCAAGGTGTAGCACTCCAAAATCTTATGACTATAGACTATCTACGGTTAAAAGAACATATGGGATGTGAACAGATCCCAGAAATGGGTTGCTTTGTCTGATTTCTCTCAGACTGTTCAAGTACAGTTGGACAATATCCATCATATCATAGACAAATTTTCACAAATGCCTAGGGTGCCTAAATGGTTTTCTTGGCTTCACTGGAGATGGATGGTAATTATAGATTTGCTTTGTTTATGTCACCGTATTCCTATTATGTTAATATGTGAGCGCAAGTTCGTTAGTTGTTTAAAACCTATACATCGTTAAGGTACTCTACAAGAAGATATGTCAAAGAAATAATCAATCCTCCCATGTTTCCTTCCATATGCTACCTCTATAGCTTTTCTTCTTCCTTCCTAATTACAACCCTTAAATAGAATTCATGCCTCATATCGAATTTACCGAGTATCATAATTCCTCCAGGTGGTAAAGATACCTCGAGACAAGTGCTGGACATAGAAGCCACAGGGCATAAATCTGCAAAGAAGTAAAAAGCTAACCTTTTCAAACAATATGGCTTCTCTCTCACTTACCAACTTTACATTTCCCTGTATGGCCCCGGAAGATGACTGGTTAGCCAGAGACAGGTAAGATTACTCAAGGGAGGAACAACCTAAGACAGGCACAGTCACAGGGGGCCATCAGGTGAGAAATTGGGGAACAACAGTGGTGAAGCTTAGAACCTCACACCCCCCTGAGTTGAGAGAAAGCTTCTGCATCCATGGATGTTTTATTGCCCCTGTCTAGCTCAGATTAGCACATAGTCTACAGGCACACACCTGATCATCTACAATTGCTCTCTTACAACACTAAACTATGTTTTCTACCTTTATCTTGCATCTACCTACCACTTCAGCATTTTATTAAAAATAAAAATAATAATAATAATAGGAGAAATGTGGGATCAACATATAAATCAAGTACAAAAATCAAATGAATATTCATATTTGACCTGATGGTTTATAGGTCATATTGCATGATCAAAACCGAAAGTTTCTGTGATGAATGCCCTTGTACTGTTCACCATGTAAGAATTTATTCACTCTGTAAGAATTCGTTCACCATGTAAGAACTTGTTCGTTATGCTTCAGAAGATTGGAGACTGACGAGAATTAGGCTTGAGATGGATTAATGATTGTACATTGAGCATTGACCCCCCTATACTGAATTTTATTGTTGTTAACAACCATTTGATCAATAAATATGAGAGATGCCCTCTCAAAAAAAAAAAAAAAAAAAAAAAAAAATCAAATGAATATTCATATTTGACCTGATTGTTTATAGTTCATAATGCGTGATCAAAACCATAAGTTTCTGTGATGAATGCCCTTGTACTGTTCACCATGTAAGAACTTATTCACTATGTAAGAATTCGTTCAGCATGTAAGAACTTGTTCGTTATGCTTCAGAAGATTGGAGACTGAAGAGAACTAGGCTTGAGATGGATTAATGACTGTGCATTGAGCATTGACCCCCCTATACAGAATTTTATTGTTGTTAACAACCATTTGATCAATAAATGAGATGCCCTCTCAAAAAAAAAAAGTTTAATACCTAGAAACAGTGATGCTTTTTATCTCTGCAATATAATTAGAGAGATAAAAAAGATAAAGGACCAAAAGTAAGCCCAAATCTTACTATTTTTTTTCATTAGAAAAATACTAATCCCTCATAACATCATGTAATTTCATATAGTGTTTTTTATTTTCTAAAATGTATTTAATAATGTTTTGTTGGAAATTCTCATTTCAGGAATGGGGAAAGAAAAAACTACCAATAAAAAGAAACTGAGATGATCAAATTCATGTAAAAATCTTAGTTCTTATAATTCTGATTTATATTTCAATATTAACATTTTACTTTTCTCTCACCCTTACACAATTGCAATTTATTCTGTTAAGTATATTTTTAAATAGCCTATTAGAATAGTAAGAATAAGACTTGAACTTGTATTTTACAAAGGTTATATGTAAAATCTGCTATTATGTCAATGTATTTTCTTTAATTTTTTATTAAGGTATTATTAATATACACTCTTATAAAGGTTTCACATGAAAAAACAATGTGGTTACTACACTTACTCATATTATAAAGTCCCAACCCATATGCCATTGCGGTCACTGTCCATCAGTGTAGGAAGATGCCTCAGAGTCACAATTTGCCTTCTATGTGCTACACTGTCATCCCCATGACCCCTCACACCATGTGTACTAAACATAATACCCCTCAATCCCCATCTCCCTCCCACAATCCTCCCCTTTGGTAACCTCTAGTCCCTTCTTGGAGTCTATGAGTCTCCTGCTGTTTTGTTCCTTCAGTTTTGCTTGTTGTTATACTCCAGAAATGAGGGAAATCATTTGGCACTTCTTCTCTGCCTGGCTTATTTCACTGAGCATAATATCCTCCACTCCATCTATGTTGTTGAAAATGGTAGGATTTGTTTCTTTCTTATGGCTGAATAGTATTCCATTATGTGTATGTACCACCTCTTCTTTGTCCATTCATCTACCGATGGACACTTAGGTTACTTTTATGTTTCGGCTATTGTAAATAGCGCTGCTATAAACATGGGGTGCATATGTCTTTTTGAATCTGAGAACTTGTATTCTTTGGGTAAATTCCAAGGAGTGGGATTCCTGGGTGAAATGGTATTTCTATTTTTAGTTTTTTGAGGAACCTCCATATTTGCTTTCCATGATGGTTGAACTAGCTTACATTCCCACCAGCAATGTAGGACGGTTCCCCCTTCTTTGCACCCTCGCTAGTATTTGTTGCTCTTAGTCTTCTCAATGCTGACCATCCTTACTGGTGTGAGGTGATATCTCACTGTGGTTTTAATTTGCATTTCCCTGATGATTACTGATATGCAGCATCTTTTCATGTGTCTGCTGGCCATCTGAATTTCTTCTTGGAGAATTGTCTCTTCATATCCTCTGCCCATTATTTTTAATCGGGTTATTTGTTTTGTTTTCTGAGTGTTGAGGCATGTGAGTTCTTTATATATTTTGGATGTTAATCCCTTGTCGGATATGTCATTTACAAATATATTCTCCCATACTGTAGGATGCCTTTTTGTTCTGTTGATGGTGTCCTTGGCTGTATTGGAGCTTTTTAGTTTGATGTAGTCCCATGTGTTCATTTTTGCTTTTGTTTCCCTTGCTAGAGCAGATGTGTCCAGGAAGAAGTTGCTCCTGTTAATATTCAGGAGATTTTTGCCTATGTTGTCTTCTAAGAGTTTTAGGGTTTCATGACTTACATTCACACTCAGGTCTTTGATATATTTTGAGTTTACTTTTGTGTATGGGGTTAAACAATAATCTTTCATTCTCTTACATGTTTTGCAAACACCAGTTGTGGAAGAGGTTGTCATTTCTCCATTGTATATCCATGGCTCCTTTATCATATATTAATTGACCATACATGCATGGGTTTATATCTGGACTCTCTAGTCTGTTCCATTGGTCTATGGGTCTGTCCTTGTGCCAGTACCAAATTATCTTGATTACTGTGGTTTTGTAGCAGAGCTTGAAGTTGGGGAGCATAATCCCCCCAGCTTTATTCTTCCTTCTCAGGATTGCTTTGGCTATTTGGGGGCGTTTGTGGTTCCATATGAATTTTAGAATGATTTGCTCTAGTTCATTGCAGAATGCGGTTGGAATTTTGATAGGGATTGCATTGAATCTGTAGATTGCTTTAGACAGGATGGCCACTTTGAAAGTATTAATTCTTCCTACCCATGAGCACAGGATGTGTTTCCATTTATTGGTATCTTCTTTAATTTCTCTCATGAGTGTCTTAGAGTTTTCAAAGTATAGGTCTTTCAGTTCCTTTGGTTAGGTTTATTCCTAGGTATTTTGTTCTTTTTGATGCAATTGTGAATGGAATTGTTTTCCTGATTTCTCTTTGTGCTAGTTCATTGTTACTGTATTGGAATGCAACAGATTTCTGTGTATTAATTTTGTATCCTGCAACTTTGCTGAATTCAGATATTACATCTAGTAGTTTTAGAGTTCTTTAGGGTTTTTTATGTACAGTATCATGTCATTGGCAAACAGGGACAGTTTGACTTCTTCCTTGCCAATATGGATCCCTTTTATTTCTTTGTGTTGTCTGACTGCTGTGGCTAGGACCTCCAGAACTATGTTGAGTAAAAGTGGAGAGAGTGGGCATCCCTGTCTTGGTTCTGATCTTAAAGGAAAGGCTTTCAGCTTCTTGCTGTTAAGTATGATGTTGGCTGTGGGTTTGTCATATATGGCCTTTATTATATTGAGGTACCTACTTGCCCTCTATACCCATTTTGTTGAGAGCTTTTATCATGAATGGATGTTGAATTATGCCAAATGCTTTTTTGGCACCTATGGAGATGATCATATGGTTTTTGTCCTTCTTTTTGTTGATGCGGTGGAATATGTTGATGGATTTTCAAATGTTGTACCATCCTTGCATCCCTGGAATAAATCCTACTTGATCATGGTAGATAATTTTTTGATATATTTCTGAATTCGGCTTGCTAATATTTTGTTGAGTATTTTTGCATCTATGTTCATCAGGGATATTGGTCTGTAATTTTTTTTGCATTATCTCTGCTGGGTTTTGGCATTAGAGTGATGCTGGGCCTCATAGAATGAGTTTGGAAGTATTCCCTCCTCTTCTACTTTTTGGAAAACTTTAAGGAGGATGGGTATTAGGTCTTTACTACATGTTTGATAAAATTCAGCCGTGAAGCCA
This sequence comes from Manis javanica, assembly GCF_040802235.1. NCBI lineage: Eukaryota > Metazoa > Chordata > Mammalia > Pholidota > Manidae > Manis > Manis javanica. The sequence continues at coordinate 128,725,743 of NC_133158.1, read as the reverse complement.
CCTGGTCCAGGGATTTTGTTCTTGGGTAGTTTTTTGATTACCAATTCAATTTCATTGCTGGTAATTGGTCTGTTCAGATTTTGTTTCTTTCTGAGTCAGCCTTGGAACCTTGTATTTTTCTAGAAAGCTGTTCATTTCTTCTACGTTATCCAGTTTGTTATCATATAATTTTTCATAGCATTCTCTAATAATTATTTGTATTTCTTTGGTGTCCATTGTGATTTTTCCTTTCTCATTTCTGATTCTGTTCATGTGTGTAGACTCTCCTTTTTTCTTGGTAAATCTGGCTAGGGGTTTATCTATTTTGTTTATTTTCTCAAAGAACCAGCTCTTGTTTTCATTGATTCTATTGTTTTATTCTTCTCGATTGTTTATTTATGCTCTCATTTTTAATTATGTCCCTCCTTCTACTGACTCTGGGCTTCATTTGTTCTTCTTTTCCTAGTTTTGTTAACTGTGAGTTCAGACTGCTCATATGGGATTGTTCTTCTTTCCTGACACAAGTCTGTATTGCAATATACTTTCCTCTTTCAGGAAGATTGATGAGTTTAGTTTCACTTGACCCTTTTTCTGGTATATGTAGGATTTTGCTTTGAACCAGGTTCCTTTGACATTCATATTTGTATTTGGTGCCCTCTAGTGCCCAGAAACTCTACTCTCTAGATCTGTTGAGCCCCTGGAGTGATGCTGGGAGTTGCAGGAGATCACTGCTAGTGCCTGGGGGGGGTTTGTGGTGAAAGAGCTGTTTCTTGTTTTTTGGCTGCTATGCCTGTCTGCACTGCCAGAATCAGTGGGCTGAACACACAGGTGTAAGCCTCTATGTTTTACGTTTCTAGCTGCCATAGGTGAGGCTTCCCTCTGGCTGGCCTGATACAGGGCAGGGACTGCTGGTTTGCATACCAGGTTTGGGCTGGCCAGAAAGAAGGCACAGCAGGTTGCATATAGCGGTGGGGGGCCTTGGAGCTGCACAGCCAGCCAGTGGAATGGAGCACCTGAAGCTCCTGTAAGTTTCCAACCTGCTGGGTACAGCAAGCCCCGACAATTTTGTCTACCTGCCCTACCTGTTAACTGAGCAGTAAGCTCTGGGAAATCCTTGCCCCTTTAGCAGCCCTCTCGCTCTTAGAAAGTCTCTCAGACTGCCCGCCTTTCTTTTGTCCCAGAGCAGCCGAATATGGATCCATTTTCCACAAGCAGCTGGAATCTCAGTCTCTCCAGGTAGTCTGCCTGTCTTCCAACCCCCCTAATCACAAGAGCACCATGTAATGTAGGTTTGTGCTCCCAGAGCAGATCTCCAGAGGTAGGTGTTTAGCAGTCCCAGACCTCCATCCCCTCCCCACTCCATTTCTCTTCGTCCCGCTGGTGAGCTGGGGTGGGGGAAGGGCTTAGGTCTCACCGGCCATGGCTTTGGTACGTCATCCTGTTCTGTGAGGTTTATTCCCTTCTCCAGGTGTATGCAGTCTGGTGAAGACCTTTTTTTTTCCTGTTGGACTTTCAGGATTCGCTGTATTAATTAAATTTTTGTATTATATGCAGTTTTAGGAGGAAGCCTCTGTCTCACCTCTCACACCACCATCTTTAATCCAATTATCCAACCTCACTTTTTAATCCCAGCAGTGGTAGTCCCTCTATGTCAATGTTTTTAATAGCACACACTTGTCTCTCCAAACCTTACAGAAGAACCACAAAATTCTGGAAAAACTTATCTGCTTTTTAACCCAATAACTCATTAACATACCATTACCAAATTCCTAATATAGATATATTTTTAAAACAAATTCTAATCATTCAATATGGCTAACAATTTCAACATAAAAATCATACAGCATTATTTTGAAAAATGTATACAGTGCACTAAAATCTGTAACCAAGCCATACTTCAGAAATGACAATTGGTCAATTGAAAGAATGGAAAAGAATCTAGTGATTTCCTCTAAGAGCATTTTCAAAAACTCGTTCAAAATAACTCCAGGGATTCCATCTCCCATTAATCATACCTCTAATTATGTATATATTCCCTCAGAATTTATGTATTATAAATGATCTTAATGAGTCTTTGCTATACCACTTTGAAGTGATCAAATTATTATACAGATACGTTTTGCCTCCTCACTTTTATTGTGTATTTATATTTCTGCATTTTTCCACATCCTAAGCAGTTCAGAGCTTAGTACACAGGCAGAAAAATGTCACTGATAAACTGTTTATAAACTATTTTCAAATTTAATGATACCAATTTTGATGAAAGCCACTAAATACCATATTGACAAAGGAATCTGGTTTAGAAAAATACTACCTACTAGTATCACATGAAAAATTTAATAAGAGGTGGCTATTGATTCTCATAGTATTACTTTATTTAATCCAATATATCCAAGTATTATTCTTATAAAACTTTAAAATCAAAAATTATTTTGTTTTGAAAATGCATTTTTATATTTACAGCACATCTCAATTATGACTAGTTGTATTTCAAGTGCTCAATAGCTATACAGCACTAGTGACTACCACACTATGCAGTGCAGAGGTAGATGTGGGGCTGGAAGGGCAATTGAAGGGGGTAGGAGAGACACACAACACCAAACAAGGGCCAAACTGTCTCAATAAGTAATCTATTATATATATAAATATATATATATGAACACATGCACACTCACACACACAAATAAACTATATTTTGGTGGTGGTAATGAGATCTGCCTTGTTAATGGCAGGGCACAGATGAGAGAAGGCCGGTTTCTGAAATAAATTTCCAAGTGTATAACCTACTATTTAAAAAAAAAAGTAGACAATGGCTTTTATATTATTTCAAAATAAATGAATTAGCAAGCTTGAAAGCCACCTCCGTTCTATCCTATGCACAATTGTGGGAGGAAGTATCATGTAAGGAATATAATTAAAAGGCATTATAAAACAAAATTCATTTTTCAAATAAGTGATTTAGAAGACAGAGAAGGAAACAAAATATACTTCAAAAATATACAATATTTAAATCAGATGCTTTGTTGTGACTTATTTAGTTTCTAAAATTTCACCCAGATACCAAATTCCTCCTTTGAAGGAAAATAGCAAAGAACTGAAGTAACCTTTAGGTATTTTTTAAATGGATAAATTTTGTTAATGGACTTCACAATTTTGTTTCTTAATTGTCCCCAAGCAAAATAAAGGGCAACAACTGATCTTTTTGAGAACAGTCCCACTCCAGTTCCATCATGCCATAGGTCCTATCTTCTACATATTAAAACAGAGGTACTGACACATTCTCAGGAGAGAAGTGGAACTATGGAGACAAGATCTGGTTTAGAATTCAGACTCTACAATTTATTATCTAGGTGATTATAACCAGGAATAATGGTTTCCTCACCTATAAAACAGATATATTAACAATTCCATAGAGTTACAGAGACATTTAAGTAAGGTATCTAACTCTCCACTACAGAATATTCCTCATTCTTCCATTTTTGGTCTGATTTTTATTACTTTTTCATTAATAATAAAATTTTTTTTAACTCATCAAAATGTCTTTTGATGTCTCCTACACATTTAAAATATTTCTTTGATCTGTTCCAAATTCACAAACCCTTCTACTCTAAATCACTTTTCAAAGTAACACATTATAATAAACTCAAAAATAATCCTATTAAACATTTGACTGGAAATGAATCTCAAACCAGGTGGTCCTTTATATACACAGATTACAGTATAGTAAGAAAATGTTGGTGTATTTTTTAAAATATCCTCCTTACAGCAGAAGACAGTAATCTCAGGGAAGGAGAGAAAAGTAGGCATTGTGAAAGATCCCTTTCAACAGACTAGTAGGAAAAACATAAAGAAATAACTGAAATTGGCTTAAAAGGACAGAATGCGAACAAGCAAAGTTCCAGTTAAAACTGGAAATTTTTGTCTTTTACATACCAAACTTTAGTATTTATACTAATTTCTCTTTGAAGAAAAGGAAATAATCAAAAAAGCAGCATTATTCATCAGAAAGATGAATGGATTGATGAGAGAAGAAAAATAGATGGCTTCAAGACACCCATGAAATATGCAATGGTCTATATACTGTCAACTTTATGGCTGTACTGGTAATAACACTAAACCATGTAGCCTAAACCCAAATGCATTAAACTATCTTAACATAGTATGGACAGTTTGAGGAGCTGTAAAATGTAAAGTCTGAAAAAAAATCAGTGATATGACACCTTTTGTTTTAAACATTGTATTAAAGATTCATCCCGCTATGTAAATAAAAGCCCTTGCTCTCACTCTGTTCAGGGTTGCCCAAGATATGAGCACTAAGATTCATTTCTGGTTGCAAGATGCCTATATAAGAACCTGTAAAAAAGACAACAAAATTATTTCAAGCAAGAAGATCAAGTTTTAAAGAACATTAACAACTCATCAAAACAGGTTCCACCATTACATTCAGTGTAAGGATAAAATACTGTGTAAGAATCCATGCTTTCTTTGCCTTTCACATGATACCACACACAGGTTCCATTTGAGAGAGTTATATCTGCCTCACTTCACATTACAATCACCCAATGGTGGACACTGGTGGCCAGTTAAATACAACTCCAATGTGTATGTGCTGTTTTGAGTTTATCATTTGTTTTGTTCTAATAAAATATAACAATTTCTCACACATACACAAAAGCATAGAACCCTCTAAAAGAAATTCAGTAGCTGTTTTCAGCTCCATCCATTAAGGAAACAACCCTAAACACTGTGAATTTTTCAATGTAACCCTTTTAATACTGATTTGAAAATTAGTTTTTTCAGAGTCATAAACTCTCAACCAAAAGAAAATGAATACTTCATATAATGTCATCTATATGGTAATGCCATTCATTCTTCACGTTTAATAATGCTTTAAAAAAATCACATGACAGTGAAAGATAGATGATAAATAATGAGGAAGAATAGAGTAAATGAACCTATAGGAAATATGTTTTTAAGAAGTGGGCGGCAAAAGGGAACACACGACTGGCTCCTCAATATGCACCACATTGCTTCTTGGGAGCTACCTCGGCAGGGTCATAACTCCCTACTTAGGGTCTTATCCTCAGTCTAGCAAGCCATGCCTTACTTACATTCACTACTTACCAGTTCTCTTAAGATATCAAGTTCTGGGAGAATAGATGTTAATGACACACACTTGACAAATTTATGAATGAGAATGATTTACTTAACACAGAGAAATATAATTGCCAGCAGACTAGAATATTCACTGATGCAACAAAGGCTGACAGTGCCCAGCCCACATTCTCTTACCACTCTTTTTCCTTAGGAGCTAGGCATCTTCTTAGGACAAACCTGAGGGCCACCTCTGGCTATAGCTTAGATCAGTGAGGAAGTGCTGAGTTGCTCTAAAGAGCTAATGTCCTGCTCTCCCCAAAGCGTTAACTATACCGATACAGAATGGGATCTGGTGGACAAATTACCCCAGCCTCAATGTCCTCTGAGTAGAACGACTCAGAGGCATGTTCTGCACTATCTCCCAGAGGTCCCCACATAATCTGAGCCCCATCTGCCCACAACAGTAACTTAAGTCTTTAAGGCACCTGTACTGGCCTCCCTCTTCTTTTTCTTCCTTTCCTACACCCACCACAGCAACTTTCCAGGTTCACCTTTCAAATAAAATTATTATAATCAAGGGTTTGATTCAATGGAAATCAAACCTGAAACAACTTGTTAGCACGATTATTTTCTGAGCAGGAAAATCTGTTAAACCAAATTACTTTTTCGAAGTTGTGGGATGACTACTACAGAACCAGAACAAGATAAAATAGGTGGTCAAAAAAACTAGTCCATAAAGTTGGTAAAGCTTTCTTCAAAGATTCTATCTTTAGAATCTAGAGTTCAAAAAATAGTTCAAAGAAAAAAAGACAGTTCTAAAACATACGAGAAGATGCAAATTAAAACTATGGTGAGATATCATTTCTCAGCTATCAGATTAAATATACTGCATTTATTCCAAAAATCCTGACACTGCACTCTGCAAGTGGGAAAACAGGTGCCCTCATACACTGCTGGAAGGAATATAAGACAGTATAATGCCTACAGAAGGGATTTGGCCAATTGCCTAAAAAAATAACATGCCAATTTATGCTTACATCCAAAACTCCCATTCTTGAAACAGCTACTGTACATCCATGAAATGGACCACACAGCTGTTAAAATGAATGAGGACTAACTCTACACACTGCATAAGGTAATCTCTACTATGCTAAGTTAAATATATATAGGTTTGTACATATTTCTAAAAACAGTGATCTAGTTAAACCTGGTCATTGACAAGGGGAGGAAGAAATAACAATTAGCTCACTTTGAAATAATGTTTTATATATAATTGTACAATGAAACCAAATCAAAATTTTTAAATCCTACATACTAGAATAAAATGCAACATATGGACCTATGTTATCAGGTTGGTGGAAAAGTCATACAAGTGGATTTACTTTAAGTACTTTAAAATACAGTTCTTTGAATGTAAATCTCAATGGAACATGGGCCAAAAAAAAGCAGTTTTCAGGAGTCATATTTTTAGCACTGGCTTAAAACTGAATATATTTATAAATACAAAATTATATTATGTATACAACTTATGTTTATTTTATATATTTACAGATTTACATCTTACATCTCATTTATATATTCTACATTTCATATATTTAATATCTATATTTTATTTATAATCAGTGTATGATTTAATATTACATAGAATATAAACACATAAAAGTAAGAAGTTTATGTAAATACCATTTGGAAAACAGATTTTTCAGCATGAGAAAATACAGAACTATTGAAATGAAAGAACTTGAATTTGAAAAAAAAAAACAATTTTTTATCAGCAACATCATAGACATCATAGACATCACAGACATCTACTACTTACCCTAACCCAAAACAATGAATACCCACGGCACTAGGCTGTGGCTCAAAATACTGCTTTTCACTAAGGGGAAGCAGGACTTCTCAGAGTCACAGCTGATTTAAGGACTAAGGAAGAAGATGTTCAAAAAGAACTTAGAACGTCCAGTTGTCAGAAAGCAAAGGAGTCACCTGAGTCCTGTGAAAACAACTCAGACGTCAATTTAAAAAGGCTGCTTTGGCCAAGACAAGCTGAGCAACCGTAAGAATAAGAATAAGAACTACAATGCAATAAACAGATCAAAAACATATATCCACAAGGTCACAAAGACACTTCTAAAAACATTATCACTGGTCTACTTTTCCAGGACTCCAGGAAACAACTCACTGCTTTGAAAATTGGTAGATAAAAGAAAGAATCGAGTATTTAGTATGCCTTTCTTGTGCAAACTGTGCCACAGAGTAACCAAATATCAGATGAGGGAAGTTTCTCATTATAGAAACATTATAGATAATAAATCAATAAAACTGATACAGTTAGGGTATTTTGTACACACTCATGGAGATAATGGATCTAGGAAATGGTCATCAGGTGTCACCTAGTATCAGAGAGAAAGACAACAAAATACATACAGTTCATGGGGTAGGTACTTAGTACCACCTTAGAAAATATTCTCCCATTCTAACTCTACCCACCCCACACACAAATTAAAGCAAGTAAAACCTGAATTAGATTAAGCTTTTAGAGCTACCGTTTTACAAAAATTACAAAGGAATGAGAGGCATTTACTACAGGGATGCAATCAATGAAATACTGAATGAGGAAATCTCATAGGACAAATAAGGGAAAAAATATAATAAAAAGGTAGAATTATAAAGTTTAAATATCAACTACATATAATGTATGCATTTTGTGGGGTTTCTGTAAAAACCTATTTATGAGCATATGAGAAAAACAAATTAAATGCATAACTTTCTAATATTAAGAAAATTATCATCACCTCACATCCATTAGAATACCCTCTATTGTTCACCCGACCCCACTCCCCAAAAAATGACCCAAAGAAATAACAAGTGTTCAGAAGAATGTAGAAATCAGAACCCTAGTGCATGTTTGTTGGGAATGTAAAATGGTGCAGTCACATTGGAAAACAGTATTGAGGTTCCTCAAAAAATTAAAACTAGTACTACCATAGCACCCATTAATTTTACTTCTGGGTATATGTCCACAGGTATAATTTTACACCTATGTTCATCAACACATTTTTCAAAATAGCCAAGGTAAAAGTGACCCAAATGCCCACTGAGAGATGAGTAAAGAAAATATGACTTATGCATACAATGGATTATTCAGCCTTTAAAAACAAGGAAGTACTTTCACATGGTACAACACGGATGAACCTATAAAGGATACATGCTAAGTTAAATAGGCCAATTACAAAAAATAAATAATATATAGTTCCACTTACATAAGGTAATCTAGTCAAACTCACATAAACAAAAAGCAAAATGGTTGTTTTTAGCAACTGAGGAGAGGGAATGGGAGGTTTTTGTTCAACAGTAGAGTTTCAGTTCTGCAAGATGGAAAAGATCTAGAGATCTGTTGTACAGTAATATGAATATAGCTAGCACAATTAACAATGCTTACTATGGTAAATTTTATGTTATTGTTACTACAATTTCTTTCTTGTGCAAACTGTGCCACAGAGTAACCAAATATCAGATGAGGGAAGTTTCTCATTATAGAAACATTATAGATAATAAATCAATAAAACTGATACAGTTAGGGTATACAATTTTTTAAAAAGTATTAAATTCCTTTTCAAATTAAAAAAATTGTCCATTTTTAGAGTGTGATAATGGTATTGTGGTATATATTTTTCAAAAGTCCATTATATTCCATACTACATACTGAAATACTTATGAATGAAATCATGTGATATATGTACTGGTTTCAAAGTAATCATGTGAGATGAGGATAGACATGAGAACAAGGTAAAGATGAAACAAAATTGGTCACTAATGCAGCTGGGTGACAGTTCTTCATGCTATTCTCCCTCCTTATCTATGTCTAAAATTTTTCACAAAAAGTCAACAAATACAGGGAAGAAGGCTCCCCCCCACCAACACACACACTCACACAAAGCAACTACAGCAAATAAAACTAAACCTGAAAATGAACTGAAGACTGCAGAACAGACCACCTACACCTGGGAAAGAAGAGACCACCACACAGAAATGGGTAAAGTGGCCAAGTTGCACCAAGCAGGACCCCAGGCCTTCCCCCATCCCAGCCCACAGGCAGGAGGAAGAAGAATAGAGCGGGGAGAAGACAGATACCCAGGAACTCTGCACACCTGGCCCTGGAGATCTGCTCTAGGAACAGGAGTCCATGCCTACATTGGGTTATGGTGATCAGTGGGACTGGACACCAGGAACATTTGGAACATTCTGGAAGGCTGAGATGCCAGACACCTGTGGAGGACAGGCAAGCTCGTTGGTACTGCTGAACCCCAACACAGATAGCAGTTTGCAAATTTGCCAGCAGTGGGAGGAGATCCAGAGGGGCAGGTGTTGGACAGGGCTGTGTCTGCAGAAGAAACAGCAGGGGGACCCAATCTCCCCAGTCCTCCCTCGACCAGGTGGGTTGCTCACTCTGAGGAACCCCAGTGATCCATACACCTGGCTAGTGGCTCAGCCTGCAGGCAGCCAACAGGACAGCCTAGCCCACTGAGCCCAGGACTGTCGGACTTTGCTGCCTGTCAGGCACAGGGAGACTCCCAGCTTTCAGGGTCGCGTTTCAGCCCAACTTGGGAGGGGCCTGGAGGAGCCAGCTCCAAGAGCATCTTCCTCCCCAGGGGTGGCCAAGCTGGGTGCTGAGCGCCTCGCCACTGTTAGGGGGTGTCCACGGGATTGACTGCTACAGCAGCTGAGCACCACTGTGAAGCAAATAGCCCATCTGCCACCAGCTGGGGCCTCCCACTGCCCAGCTTGCTACCACCATTCACCCATGTGCCCTCCCACCACACACATCATGCTGCCACCACAGGCCCATGGGGCTCTTCCACCATGCCAATTGCTACCTCAGTGCACCAGGGCTCACTCTTAGCATGCAATTTGCTGCCACTGTGCCAGCACCTTCCTGCAGGCACCCTCCTACACTGCAGCTCACGGCCAGTGCCAAGCACCTAAGAGCTCTGCAATGGGGTGACTTGCCACAGCTGCCAACCCATGCACCTTTCCACGGTGAAACCTGCCCTACAACTGGCCCACCCACCCCCATCAACCAAGCAGTCCCACCACCATGAAGGGCATGCAGAGGGCAGCTCCACACACAATTATCCTAGCACTTCTTTAATCACATAGGCCTAGCTGAAGCAAACCATTGGCCTCAGGAGACTGAGATAAACCACCACCCGCAGAGAGACAGACAGGCGACCCAGCCTGTTGCACACCAGCACAACTGGAGCTCCACCGCGAAGGAGAACAGACACTGGAGAGGAAAGATTTGTGATCTCCTGGGCGCCACAGGATGTCTTCTTCATGAAGCCATTACTCTAGATCAGGAAGCACAGCAGATTCGTCCAGTACAAAGCAAGAAACACAGAATCCCTGACAAAATGAGAAGGCAGAGGAATATGTTCCAAACAAAACTACAGGATTAGACAAGAAAGAGGGCTAAATGAAATGGAGATCACCAACCTTCTCAATAAGGATTTCAAAGTAAAGGTCATAAATAATATGCTCACAGATCTGCAGAAATGTATTAAAGATCTCAGGGAAGACTTCAACAAAGAGATACAAGAGCTGAAGAATACACTAACTGAAATGAAACTGAAACTGAGTAATGGATAGCTGCAAGTAGAGGAGACAATCAATGAGATGGAAATTAAAGAAGAGGAACACAATGAAGTTGAGAAAAAAGGATCTCCAGAAATCAAAGAATGATAAGAGAGCTGAGTGACCAATCCAAATGAAACAATATTTGCATAATCAGAGTACCAGAAAGAGAAGAGAGAGACAAAGGGATAGAAAGTCTCTTTCAGGACATAATTGTTGAAAACTTCCCCAGAATCCCTAGCACAGAATCCCTAGCAAAAGGAACCCCAAAAAGACAATACCAAGACATATAATAATTAAAATAGCAAAGACTAAGGACAGAGAGAGAGTACTGAAAGCAGCCAGAGAGAGAAAAAAGATTACTTATAAGGGAAACCCCATCAGCCTATCAGTGGACTCCTCAATAGAAATTTTACAGGCCAGAAGGGAGTGGCATGAAATATTTAATGTACTGAAACAGAAGGACCTTTAACCAAGAATCCTCTACCCAGTAAGATCATCATTTAAATTTGAAGCAGGGATTAAACAATTTCCAGAAAAACAAAGCCTCAAAAATGTATAACAAAACCAGCATTACAGGATATGTTCAAGGGACTCCTATAAATGGAAATGTTCCTATGGCTAAATAGTTTTGATTATGACATCTAACACAGAAAGTGTGGAGAAGGAGAGTACATTTTTTTCAAAAGTACTTTGAGGTTGTGTTAGAATTAGAGCAATCAGCAACTTTTTATACACTGTTAATATAGTGAGGAAGCTATCCTTGAACCTTTGGTAACCACAAACCTAAAGCCTAGAATAGATACACCAAAACTTAAAAAACAGGAATTCAACCACAACACTAAAGAAAACCATCAAATAACGAGAAGAGTGTAAGAGAATAAGTAAAGAACAGAAAGGGGCTATAAAAACAATTAATAAAACAGCAATAAGTACCTACCTATCATAATCACCTTAAATGTAAATGGACTGAATACACCAATCAAAAGACATAGAGTGGCAGAATGGATAAAAAAACAAGACCCATCCATATACTGCCTAAAAGAGAGTAATTTCAGACCCAAAAATATATACAGACTAAAAGTGAAGGGATGGAAAAAGATATCTCATGCAAATAAGGAGGAGAAAAAAACAGGAGTTGCAGTACTTCTATCAGACAAAATAGATTTCAAAACAAAGAAAGTAACAAGAGACAAAGAACATTACATAATGATGAAGGGGTCAGTCCATCAAGAGGATATAACCATTATAAATATCTACTCACCCAATATAGAAGCACCTACATATGTAAAACAAATACTAGCAGAATTAAAGAGGGAAATAGATTAGAACACATTCACTGTAGGAGACTTTAACACACCACTCACATTAATAGATCAACCAGACAAAAAGTAAGTAAGGAAACAGAGGCACTGAACAATACATTGTATCAGGTAGATTTAACAGACATCTACAGAACACTCCACCCAAAGGCAGCAGGATACACATTTTTCTCAAGTGTACATACATTCTCCAGAACAGATCACATACTAGCCCACAAAAAGAGCCTCAATAAATTTAAAAAGACTGAAATTGTTTCAAGCAGCTTCTCAGACCATAATGATATGAAACTAGAAATAAATTACATAAAGAAAACAAAAAGCCTGCAAACACACTGAGGCTACTAAACACATGCTTCTAAATAATCAATGAATCAATGACTGAAATAAAGCAATACTTGGAAATAAATGAAAACAAAACTCAACAACCCAAAATCTATGGGATGCTGGGAAGGAAGTTCTAAGAGTGACGTACACAGTAATACAGGCCTACCTCAAAAAACTAGAACAACCCCAAATAAAAAGTCTAAACTCACAATAAATAACTAGAAAAAGAAGAACAAATGAAGACCAAAGTTAGTAGAAGGAGGGACATAATAAAGATCAGAGGAGAAATAATAATACAGAGAGTAAAACAAAAGAAAAAATGAAACTAAGAGCTGGTTCTTTGAAAAAATAAATAAAACAGATAAACCCCTAGCCAGACTTACCAAGAAAAAAAGAGAGAGTTCACAAACAAGATCAGAATCAAAGAAGGAACAGTCACAAAAGATACCACAGAAATACAAAAAATTATTACAAAATACTATGAAAAATTATACTGGACAACCTAGAAGAAATGGACAGATTCTTAGAAAAATACAACCTTCTAAGACTGACACAGGGAGAACAGAAAATCTGAACACACCAATTACCAGCAATGAAACTGAATTTCTAATTTAAAAAAGTTTATAGGCACAACAGAGTGGGTGAGGATTCAACAATAGGGGTAACTGTTAAACCACTGTGTTGTATATTGAAACCAACATAAGAGTGTCTATCAATGATATTTCAAGTAAAAAAATACATCAAAAGGATCATCCATCATGACCAAGTGGGATTTATTCCAAGGATGCAAGAATGGTGTAATATTTGTAAATCAATCAGTATCATAGACCACATTAATAAAAAGGATAAAAACCACATATGGATCACCTTAATAGATGCTGAAAAAGCATTTGATAAAATTCAACATGTATTCATCATAAAAACTTTCAACAAAATGGGCCCTGAGTGTACATACCTCAAACATAATAAAAGCCATATATGACAAGCCCACAGTTAACATCATACTTCATGATGAAAAGCTGAAAGCTTTTTCTCTAAGATCAGGAACAAGACAAGTATGTCCACTGTCACCATTTTTATTTAACACAGTACTTGAGGTCCTAGCCACAGCACAAACACAAAGAAATAAAAAGAATCTAAACTCGTAAGGAAGAATTTAAACATGTCACTCTTTGCAGATGACATGATATTATACATAGAAAACCCTAAAATTCCACCAAAATACTGTAAGAACTAGTAACTGGAATCAGCAACATTGCAGGGCATAAAATTAATCACAAAAATCTGTTGCACTCCTATATACTAACAATGAACTAGCACAAAGGGAAATCAGGAAAACAACTTCATCTACAATTGCATCAAAAAAAATAAAATACCTAGGAATAAACCTAACCAAAGAGGTTGAAGACCTATATTCTGAAAACTCTAAGACACTCATGAGAGAAATTAAAGAAGACACAAGTGGAAATCTTTCATGTGTCCATGGATGGGAAGAATTCAGATTGTTAAAATGACCATCCTGTACAAAGCAATTTATAGATTCAATGCATCAGATTCAATTCCTATTCGAATTCCAACAGCACTTTTCAATGAACTAGAACAAACAGCACTAAAATTCATATGGAAGACACAAAAGACCCCAAACAGCAAAAGCAAACCTGAGAAAGAATGAAGCTGGGGGGATTACACTCCCTGACTTCAAACACTACTACAAAGCCACAGTAATCAAAACAATTTCATACTGGCATTAAGAACAGACCCACAGATCAATGGAACAGAATAGAGAGCCCAGATATAAACCCACACATATATGGCCAATTAATATACGATAAAGGAGCCATGGATATACAATGGGGAAAAGACAGCCTCTTCAAAACTGGTGTTGGCAAACTGGACAGTTACATGTAAGAGAATGAAACTGGATTATTGTCTAACTTTACACACAAAAGTAAATATGAAATAGACAAAAGACCTGAATGTGAGACATGAAACCTATAAAACTCTTAAAAGAAAACATAGCAAAAAATCTCTTGAATATAAACGTAAGTAATTTTTTCCTTGACACATCTTCTCGGGCAAAGGAAACCAGATAAAAAATGAACAGGTGGGACTTTATCAAGCTGAAAAGCTTCTGTACAGCAAAGGACACCATCAAAAGAACAAAAAGGCATCCTACAGTATGGGAGAATATATTCATAAATGACAGATCCGATAAAGGGTTAACATCCAAAATATACAAAGAGCTCATGCACCTCAACAAACAAAAAGCAAATAACCCAATTAAAAAATGGGCAGAGGATCTGAACCAACACTTCTCCAAAGAAGAAATTCAGATGGCCAACAGGCACATGAAAAGATGCTCCACATCGCTAATCATCAGAGAAATGCAAATTAAAACCACAGTGAGATATCACCTCACACCAGTTAGGATGGACAACATCCAAAAGATAAATAACAACAAATGTTGGCGAGGATGTGGGGAATGGGGAACCCTCCTACACTGCTGGTGGGAATGTCAATTGGTACAGCCACTGTGTAAAGCAGTAAGGAGGTTCTTCAAAGAACTCTAAAAACAGAAATTCCCTGTGACCCAGGAATTCCACTTATAGGAACTTACCCAAAGACAACAAAATCCCTGATTCGAAAGGATATATGCACCCTTATGTTTATCACTGCATTATTTACAAGAGCCAAGACACAGAAGCAATCTAAGTGTCCACCAATAGATGAAGGTATAAAGAAGATGTGGCATGTATACACAATGGAATATTATTCAGTCATGAAAAGAAAAGAAATCCGCCTATTTGCAACAATGTGGAAGGATCTGTAGTCTATTATGCTCAATGAAATAAGCCAGGCAGAGAAATACAAACAACCATACAACTTCACTTATTTGTGGAATATAAATACAAAGCAAAGTAGAATGAACAAAACAGCAGTAATTCATAGACAATGAGAAGGGAGTGGTGGTTACCATCGGGGAGGAGGATAAAGGGGCACAAAAATTCTCAATCATAATGTATGTTGGTCACAGGGATAGTAGTTCAGCATGGAGAACATAGCCAATGATTCTCTAACATCTTCCTACATTGACAGATAGTAGCTGTACTAGTTGGGGTGAGGATATAATAATATGGGTAACTGTTGAACCACTGTGTTTACTTGTAACTAAAAAAAAAGACTGTATCAATTTTAAAAAAGGAATATACACCTTTTGAATAACAGTTCTATTAATGCAATGAGATAATTAGAAAAAATAGTGTGAAATATTTATTTAGGAAAGTAAGTGTACATCATGATGCAAGGTGCAATTAGAGTTAAAATAACTTGTACCTAGGCTAACTAACACTAACATAAATGAACATAAATTTCTGTGTTCATGACTTAAAAATGATTTCAAGGATTTTCAACAAAATTGGCAATTGTGTTTGAGATAATTGGATTTACAATACAATTTATGAGATGTTCCAAAAAACAGACAGACAAAAACCACCATGCAGTCCAGGGGAGTGGCACATTAAGAATTCACATGAGGACAGGTACCTAGAAAAGAGAGCCAGCTGCCCAGCACTGCACCCCAAGTATCCAACAGATCTGTGCAAAGGATTCTCAGGGGAGACAGGGCACAACTAGTAAGACTCCAACACCAAGAAAACCAACAGGTTTCAAATGTGAACTTCAAACAAACAGCCAAGGGCGGACTCAACAAGTGCCAAAGCTGATTTACCACAGGGCTGCTGCTTACATGGGAGACTCCGTAGTGCTCCTGAGGAAAACGGCAGATGCGATGATGCTTAATGAGTCACCCGAGGACCCTAAAGAAACCAGCAGCTGTGTGATGAATTAATGAAGATGCACGTCACCTGGTGGGCTAAGCAAAGCCACACACAAAAAATCCTTACTTTCCCCAAAATTCCCAGTTAACTGCTGAGAGAGACAGGGGGGTGGGGGGTGAGAAGGGGGGGAGATAGAGAGAGAGAGAAGGGAGAGGAAACAGAGGCAGAAGTGGGGGGAAGAAGAAGAAAGGGGTGGAGAGGTCTTTTTTCCACCAATGAGAATTCAGAAGATACTTAGAGGAAATCTTCCTGTTACTAATATCCTGACAAGCCCATCTTTAAAATGAATCCTTTCCTAGGGATATTTTCACAGATAACTTATCTCACCCACTTATCCTGGTTAATTTTTTATAGTTTCATTTCAGACTGATGAATCTACCACTTCCCACTAAATTCTATAAACCTTCATCAGTTTCTATAGCTATCTGATTTACTATTAATTAAAATTTGATTAAGTAAATATAATTAAAGCTTTTGATAATGCACTACAGAAAACATTTTGAAAAAGAAGGTATATACAAAATCCTCCTGCTAGTTGCTGATCCCCAAAATAAAAAGCAAATACCATTTAGGTAAAGGAATTACTTCTTGTAAGGGAGAATGAGATGGAACTTGAGAAATTTAGTTCAATTCTGTCATCTAATTTTAAAAGAGTACTTGCCAAAAGTCTTCTAAGATATATGCAGTAAAGAGCTAATCCCAACTCTGCAGAATGCAGTGGTCTTCCTGCTGTTTAACAGATGACAGATTTTCATTCTACAGAGAAATGCTTGTAAATGAATTTTTTCAATAGGCAAGAATGGCTCTTCTGAAAATTACTAAAATTATAAAATTAAAAACAGAATTTTAGCCATTTAATGGTCCATTAACTGTAACTATTCAGATAAATGCAATATGCAGAAACAGACTATTTTCCCAAGATGATGGAGAAACCACAAGAGCTATTATTACTGCCACTATAACTTAACAAGAAAATTCTATTCACAAAATATAGCCCACTTGTTAAAATACAAGGTCATCACCATATAATAATTCTCATCCTGATAACCCTAGCAAAGACCTTACAAAATCTACAGAAAAGAGAAATCTTCAAACTAAGGGTTTGACTTTTCTTAAACTAATCAAAAATTACATTAAGTACCTCAAATTAATACATATTTTTTAAATATTTCTATGCCCTGGGAACACATGTGTATTTTGTTGAACTGTGAGAAACTTTCACTGTAATAGATTCTTAAAAACTCAAGAGTAAAAAAGAGCAATTAAAACACTGACATTTGGAGTGGGAAGAATTCTTACCATTGGCAGTGCATTGATGTGGGGATGTACAACTGAATAGCCGGTACCGCCAATCACAGTTGCTGATGCTGAGAAAAAGGAAAATAAAATATTCAGTATGCCCTAAAACAAATTTAGTTAAAAAGATTTCCATTACCAAATTTTACATATATGAAATATATCTTATTTATGTCTTTAAGGTCCCCACCAGTGAATACCCTTTTTCCCCCAGACACTCATATTTACATACAACACAAGTTTTGAATGTTTAAATGTGGCAGGCACTGAATCTTTACAACATTCCTAACTGTTTAATGCAATGAACAGAATAAGACTCAAAGAGATGAATTTGCAAAGGGTACACTCACTCTCATTCAACTCAACTCATGCAATTATTACTGAACTAGGATCCAGTATCGTTTGTTCACAATCTATGATCATGAGCCTAAAGAATAGTATGGTGGGGGAGGGGCTGCGGGACTGTTGAAACAGTGGGTTGTACATTTAATAAAATTTTTTTAAAAAGGCATAAACTTACATGCTATAAATTGTTTAACAGCAAAGAGAAATATACATGATTGGTTCTGAAATAATTTCAATCAAAATTATTAAACTTCAGTCTCCTCAGAATTTTCATTTAGTTTACCTGGTCTTATAAATCACCAAATCACACCACATTACTTCCATTAACATTTGCGTAAACATACTAGTTTTTTTCTGTCCACAAACCCGGGCTAGAGTGGTGGCCCTCAGGCAGAACACCGACCAGTGCAGGTTCCACGATGTGCTACAGTACAATTTTCTATAACAGCACAAGCTGATGGATGCCACAGTGGAACAATGGAACTTTCCCTCACATACCAAAGAGTAACTCAGTAAACACTAAAAAGATAATTAAGCAAATACATGGAATAACTACAGAAAAATTTAATACCTTGAAGTACTCTCCCCCTTTGATTCCTTCTTTAACTGATTGGAACTTTCATTTGTGCTGATGGACAACTCCATGGCCACTCTAAGTAACTTCAATGCTACCATACAACTTTCAGGTAGTTAAGTTATAAGGAGATCTAAGAATTAAAGTAACATTTATGAAACACACCACATTGTTACTGGAAGTATACAGCTGCTTATAACAGTGCGCAGGATACCACCAGTCTCTGGTGCTTTAAGATAAGGGAGGTGAGCCCCAGGGCTTTTTGGCAGGAGACACTTACAAAGTAAGGGGCAGATTTTCTCCCTGGGGAAACCATCATGACTGAGCCCCCAAACAAAGTGGATTACTGTTAGGCTCTGTTTACCTCAGGGTTACCTGTTATGAACATCAATTATTTTACAATAAAGTTTTCATGAATTTTTGAGCTATTAATGTCTACTTGTTATCCAAAAACCAGCAGACCACCCTTAGCAGAAAAAAGTTTTGGCATACACTCATTTTATAAATCATTAGCATGTGCTACTGAATTACATACACTCAAAAACACATAAAACCAAAGAACAAAACAAAGATAAATAATTTATTTATTTACAGTGCCACAATCTTGTTTACAACATTCTAGATTAACTTTTAAATGTCTTCCTAATCATGATGGTTTTATATCACTATTAACTAATATCTCAAGAACAATTTACCCTCAGATGAAGGCTCACTAGTATCAACAGTGAATGTATGCCTATATGTGATCTTGATAATCTCTAATATTTTCAGTCTTCCTTTAAAATGATATCATGGCAAGTAAAAGCTCAGTCTAGCAGTTGAAGTATCAGATCTATCATTTTCTTGATTCCTATTCTTCAGGATTCTTATATTCAGTGTCTTTGTAGGAATCTCTAAGTTACTAGTCTGTTTTGTGAGATGTGGTTAAAACTGTATAATATAACCCATAAATCTACATATTTAAACACAAGTCAACTTACAGTAGGTAAACTCAAATGCATGTCAGTTCCCAGAAATGGGATGAAGAACAGGACTGCCTCTGCTGCTCTGTAAGCTCCCACTCTGCTGAACACTGTTACATATACCCTGTCAAACAGGACTGAGGGCAGGGCCAAATGCAGTGGCAAATTTGAACCCCTCTATTAAATATTAATAAATTTAATTTTTTAAACCTAAATGAACACAGAGTAATAGAACACTGTACGCCAATGCATACTTGTTTTCACTGCTGGGGTGTGTACACACACAGCACACACAAACTGACACTATACATTTGGAAAATATGAAATCAATGGTTTCAGGTGCTACCCTTCCATCTCCTCCCCCTCATTCTCTTCTCTTACTCTTCTGTGGGCAGTGAGTCTTTCATCATGCTCACACCTGGTTCTAATCTCAGTTTTCTCAAATGACATCTTTTCCACCTTTGTTTTCTTCATTCACTCATTTAAGATTTTCCCATTAGACTATAGCTCCTAAAGGGAAAAGGCCACAATAGTGATTTAATAAATATTTAAGTCGTTAAATATGTGATTCTGGGGTTTAAAGGGTAAATAAATCTATGGAAAACAGTGTGTCAACAGATACATCCATTTACACATACGATCTGAAAAAGTGACGAATTTCAAAAAAAACATTCGCAGGGCCATATTTTGGTTTCTGTTTTCCCAGTCAACTCATTTACCTATGTGCTGACCATTGTGCAGAGCATATATAAAGCATACCACCTAATTCTTTATCTTAAAAAGTATCTGAATTTTAAAAGACATAGTTACACATTCTACAAAAAAATTTAAAAACCTAAGGTGTATGTAAAATAATCTGACAGAATGTATATTAAAGCTATGTGTGCTACAGGAATTCAAGTTGTCCAAAAAACAAAAGCATGTGTATCCTTTAACCCTGCCTTTATAATCTCACTTGCTCAGCTTCTACTCCCAACACAGCACATCGCCTGCCTCTGTTCTCTGCACTCTGTGCTGCCATGACGTTGCTCATTCCTCTGCCACACTGTCCTTCTACTATGGTTCTGCCCACACACCTAGCCAATCTCTTCTTTCAAGGTTCGGTGCAAATCACTTTCCTCCCTGTCTATTCACTCCACTATCTGAAGAGACAAATATGAACCTCCCTTACCACAACTGTGTAACGTCTTATTCTTTATCACACCTTCTCTGTCAGACTTAAGGGACTGATTTGTTAAGCTTGTCCCACCACAGAATTAAGAACAGCAGATTGAACATATGCGGTTTGCAAAACATGTATGTTGATGAAATGTTATAATATCTATTATTCTTTATCACACCTTCTCTGTCAGACTTAAGGGTCTGATTTGTTAAGCTTGTCCCACCACAGAATTAAGGACAGCAGATTGAACATATGCGGTTTGTAAAACATGTATGTTGATGAAATGTTATAATATCCATATGTGTAGGAATAGATATACATACTTGAAAATAAAACAATAGAGTCTGGATTACAGCACAAACAAGTCACATACTGGTAAGAGAACTTATTTTTATTTTAAAAATGCTTAGGAGAGCCTGGCTGTAACAAATAGTTTTAGTATCACTTCCAGGAAGTGGCCTATAATAAAGGTTGATCTTTTGCCATTAAAAAATCCTCAACAGCATGTGATCAATCACATTATAAAAATTAATATAAAACTATCAACTCCTTTATGTACTACATAAACTAAAACCATTCATTTTACTTTTTGTGATGAAAGAAATGCTTGAGGGTTTTGGTTTTGTTTCCAAACAAAAATGTTTGCTTTTAGAGTCTTTTTTAGAACACTTTACCTATAGTAAATGAACTATTAATTTTGGAACTGGCTTTCAGCACAGAAACAGACACTGTTGACTCAACAGACATTCTCTCACATCTACTACCTACCCATAATGAGGATTTGTTTTGAGACACAGAGATCCTATAATACAGCACAACAATGTATTTTGACTGATACTCAAAAATACTACCCTGAAGTCTCTAGAAGTAAATTTATTTGTTTATAGATCTCTTTGAAAAGCTAATGTCTTATGGGGCCTTTCCCTAGGAAAAGGTATGAACCGAACAAAAATTTGCTTCTAACTTAAAGTAGCAACATAATCTAATCTAGAACCTAGCTGCCAAACAATAAAGTATACCTTATATCCTTAAAAAATGGAAGTTACAAATTAATTTTTTAAATTGGAGAATTTGGGAAAATCATATGAAGAAACAGAAGAAAAACGTAACAATCCTACCATAATCATTCTGCTTAGAAAGATTAGCATTAAAGAACTGGGCGAAGGTAAAGTCGGAGATGAAGTGCAAATTAAACTCCTTAGTATATAATTGAAAGTACAATAACAAACAGTGATTACTTTCAACTGGAACAATTAAAAAGGGAATAGATTTGTAAAGCAGATTTTCAATTGAATCTTCTCAATTTCACTGATCCATTTCACACAAAAAAAGACTTTATTAGTTGCCTTCTTCAATGTGGCAATCTCTAGTAACATACTATGCATTTATGAAAGCCTCTAAAGCATTATATTCTGGGCTATCCTCATCTCCTACCGAATCAAGCAGACAGAAAACTAAACAGCTAGACAGCGAAAAGATGAGGTGAGTGGAAACGGGGAAGGACCTGTAATAGCAGGGCTATCTTTAGGAATCCCTAATCCTGTGATCAGACTTAGGGCAAAGCAGTCAGAGCAAACACAGCTCGCCATCACTGGCTATGAATTTCACTTTCCTGTTATTTAAGTGACTTAGAGAAAATGGATTCAAAATTTTGTATTAGGATCTCAATTTTCTAAAAGATACACTCAAGACCACAAACTCACATAAAGAATAATTAAGCATGCACTAGTGTCTTATCCTATTATTACCTCAGTTGAGTCAGTTTCATTGGAAGCATCACATGTGGCTGAATTTTATATTTATGGAAAAAAGAAAACGACTGTACAGGAGTAAGACAAAAAGCTATCAAGTACCCTGAAATTTGTCTGTCAAAGCACTGAAATTAAGGACAATAAAAACCACAGCTCTCTTATACTAAGCCAGAGAGGCTTTTTTGTTGTTTGTTTTTTAATTAAGGTATCATTGATACACAATCTTACAAAGGTTTCACATGATCAACAATGTGGTTACAACTTTCACCCATATTAACAATTCCCCCACACACACCCCATTGCAGCACTGTCCATCAGCTTAGTAAGATGCTATAGAGCCACTACTTGTCTTCTCTGTGCTATACTGCCTTCCCTGTGACCTCCCTACATTATATGTGCTAATCATAATGCCCCTTAATCCTCTTATCCCTCCATCCTCACCCCACCTCCTCCCCCTCTCCTTTGGTAACCTAATCCCTTCTTGGGAGTCTGAGTCTGCTGCTGTTTTTATTCCCTCAGTTTTGCTTTGTTGTTATACTCCATAAGTGAGTGGAATCATTCCGTACTTGTCTTTCTCCACCTGGCTGATTTCACAGAGCATAATACCCTCTAGCTCCACCCATGTTGTTGCAAATGGTAGGATTTGTTTTCTTCTTATGGCTGAACAATATTACATTGTGTATATGTACCACATCTTCTTTGTCCATTCATCTACTGATGGACATTTAGGTTGCTTCCATATCTCGGCTATTGTAAATAGTGCTGTGATAAACATCGGGGTGTATATGTCTTTTGAAATCAGGGATCTTGTTTTATTTGGGTAAATTCCTAGGAGTGGAATTCCTGGGTCAAGTGGTATTTCTATTTTTAGTTTTTTGAGAAACCTCCATACTGCTTTCCACAATGGCTGAACTAGCTTACATTCCCACCAGCAGTGTAGGAGGGTTCCCCTTTCTCCACAACCTCGCCAGCATTTGTTGTTCCTTGTCTTTTCTATGTTGGTCATCCTAACTGGTGTGAGGTGATATTTCATTGTGGTTTTAATTTGCATTTCCCTGATGATTAGCAATGTCGAGCATCTTTCATGTGCCTGTTGGCCATCTGAATTTCTTCTTTGAAGAAGTGTCTGCTCATAACCTCTGCCCATTTTTTAATTGGGTTATTTGCTTTCTGGATGTTGAGACATGTGAGCTCTTTATATATTTTGGAATGTTAACCCCTTATCAGATATGTCATTTATGAATGTATTTTCCCATACTATAGCTGCCTTTTTGTCCTACTGATGGTGTGCTTTGCTGTACAAAAGCTTTTTAGTTCAATGTAGTCCCATATGTTCATTTTTGCTTTTGTTTCCCTTGTCCAAGGAGACGTGTTCAGGAAAAAGTTGCTTATGATTATATTCAAGAAATTTTTAAATATGTTTTCTTCTAAGAGTTTTGTGGTTTCATGACTTAAATCCGGTCTTTGATCCATTTCAAGTTTACTTTTGTGTATGGGGTTAGACAATAATCTAGTTTCATTCTCTTATATGTAACTGTCCAGTTTTGGCAACACCAGTTGTTGAAGAGGCTGTCATTTCCCCATTGTATGTCCATGGCTCTTTTATCGTATATTAATTGGCCATATATGTGTAAGCCACAGAGCTTTTAAAATTAAAGTTTGATTTCGGCAGTTTCAAGTGTTATTGAAAGTCAAATTTATTTTTCAGGTACTAACATCTAGCCATCGAGTTTCCAGTTCACTAGCTTTCAAATGAAAGAGAATCTAAACAGGAGAAAAGGCTTAGACTCAAACTTTAACTGTGATACTAGAAAGATGATATACAAATGTCTAAGTATACAGTACTGCCAGTTACTTTTTAAAAAAGTGAGTGCATCAACAAAGTGTAACTATAACAAATTCCTTTTCCTCTTCCAAAAAGCTATTACTAAATTAATGTTGTAACTTAATTTCTAATGCCTGAGAAATATGAGAGAGCTGACATTGTTTTCTTAATTCAAATCTGTTAAAGGATAAACCTTTTTTTTTTAATAGTTTGGGAGTGAGAAACAAGTAGTAGAAGAATGACAAGAGATAGTAGGAATAGCATAAGGATCTAAGAAAAAATAGGATGAAAAAGAAAAATCAAAGTTTGCCTACTCCAAATTTGCTTAAGACGACACAGGCTGGTGTTAAGTACCCTGAGACTTAACAAATTAGAAAAGAAAAAAAATAAATAAATAACTGACGTAATTCCCAGATCTTACTAGATTTCTTATTCTTCCCAAAGGTTGAATATTTAATTCAAGACACCAAGAACCTCAATAGCCAATTAGGCTAGGACAACACACAAAAAAATCATTCTGCTGAGCAGTACATTCCCAGCAGCAATGAGAACAGCTCTGATAGGGACGTTGGGTCTTTGCATGTCGTACAGAAACTCCTTTCCAGACTTAACCACCTGTGACACAGTGGGTCCTGCACTCAGATTCAGTCAGTCTAGGGTGGAACCTGCACAACAGCTGCACTGAAAAGCTCCCTGAGGTGATTCCACAAGGGGTTGAAAACCACTGCATTAGGTGACAGAAGAGAGCAGAATGGATAATTTTACTGGTCAGATTCTAATTATTAATGCATTGGAGGTGGGGGGAGGCACAGAGGGATCACTTCTTTCAAATATTAGCATTACAACATGAATGGTTCTCAGAAGTAACAAATTAAAAGCCTTCTTAATTTGATTTTAAAGTTGAAAGAAATAAAAGATAAACTCAACCCCTCTCCCCAAAATGTATTAGAAAAGGAAGGACAATAATATTGAGGACACCTAGGAAAGACATAGAAAGACCACAAAACAGGAGTTAACAACCAAAAAAAAAAAAGGCACAAAAGATGCATTGCTGATATCTACACATTTACATAAAGAGAAAGACCAAATAAGACTCAGCTTTTTGTAACAAAATTATAGTGTATGTAGAAGTCACAGAAAGGTGTTTTTTTTTTCTATTTAATATAGTGACAAAATGTCATACAGATCAATGAAAATGCCCAACAGAACCTGGATCCACCATTCAGCAAGGAAGCTATTTTTATAGAATGTGACATGGGGTTGCAAGTGGGCCCTGTCCAAGTCCTTCCAATTGGGCACTCAAGCATGGTATCACGGCCATCAGTAGCCTCTGAGGCACCTGTACGGACCTAAGAAGCCAGCAGAACAAATAAGAAAAAAAAGAAGTCATGTCAGGGAACAGCAGCTGAAGAGCCTGAACTGTGGAGCCACAGTTTGGACTTGACTTCCTGGCTCTGAAATTCAGTGTGCTAGATGATCTAAGAACCTCTCAGTGCCGCAGCTTTCTCATCTGCAAAGTTATGAGACTTTTAATAACTTAATATTTATGAAATGCTAAACAGTGCCTGCCGCAGGATTCAAATGCAATCATTTTTAAATAATATATTGTAAGTAAACAGGGGCCCTTTCTTTTGAGAAGGCTCAGCTCCATTCCAGACCACGGGAACAGCTTGGCCTACAGAGCCCGGCCTGGGCGTCAGTGCCCCCTGCTCCCTTGACTGCACGCCAGTATGGGACAAAGGCCGCCCACACGTACTCTGCTGCACTGCGGGCTCCTGGGACTGCAGAGGCCGGTTATAGTGTCTTCTATGAGTTAATATAATAGCATAACCACTGAAAAAAAAGATTATTGTTAAAACTTCTAAATAATAGAATTGGAGTGTGCTCAAACATCAGTTGTCCTGACTAGTGTGACCCCACACAGTGACAAAATGTACACACGTGACCATCTCCCTATGGCAGAGCCTCCCCCACTTCAGAACTGTCTTCAACTTCACTTTGTAATAGAAAGCAAGAAGCTCAATTTTTTTTTTTTAAGTAAGAACATGCCAGTAGATAACTACTAAAATGAAAACTGTCACTCTAAAGTAGTTTGGACACAAAGAAAAAATATATTTACATTAAATTAGGTGTTAGATTCAGAGTTTTAAAATGTTTTATTTCTACCTACAACTTAAGAGATTTGACAGTCACTCATGTGTCTTTATAAGAGTTTTTCCTCACAGTTTCATACGAAAGAACTTAAAAATGGCTTCTTTGACTCAATATTTTTAAAATTGGTATAATCTAGACAGTAACAAATGCTTTGCCTTCAGTATTTAAAACAAATCGTTTGCTTAACTGTCATGTTTCTATCAAAATGGCTGTCAAAATTAACTTTTTTTAAAGAAATCAAGGCTACCCTGTCTTTTGACACAGTTCATCCTAAGTATAAAATAAGTGATATATTCATAATTCTAAAAAAATGCCAAATTCTCCACTCATGTTGGTTGGCAAACTCCTTTCTATTTAACTTTCTCACCAAATTTAAAATTAAACATTTAAACCCATAAATATAAGCTATGTTCTCTTCCTGATCTACTTAGGACACACAAACACACATATAGTGTCTCTCTCTTTCTCTCCCCCACCCTTTAGCCCCATAGGTCATGAAAAAAAGACCACTTTTCTTAAGTATTTCAAATGCAGAACATCACTCCTCTCCCTGCCCACCACCCGTTATAATGAAGCACTACTGAGGCTAAGTGAATACTACAGCTCTTCCACCTTGCTTTCCAGTTGTTGTTACACAATGGTCTAGGGATTGACAAACTATGACCAGAAAGTATTTTTTGGTATTACAGGCCACATGGTCTGTGTCCTAACTACTCACCTCTGTTATTAAACAGCTAAGCAGCCACATACATAAATGAGTGGGTATTGCTCTTTCCAATAAAGCTTTATTCACACACATACAAAAGGGGAAACAGGCAATACTACATCAGCCCTGAAGCAAAATTCTACCAATCCAGGATGGAGCATAAAACTTCTAGATTAGAGATAAGGGTATTATTATTTTTAATCAAATAAAGTAACAGACTAAGTAAAAAATTATTCAAGCATGCTCCACTAAAACTTTATAACCATTCTACTGGAAGGACATTTTTTAAGGCATGCAAACACAGTAATGTGGCATTACATATAAAAATGGGGATCCACCAGAAAAGTGAGAGTATTAAAAATTCAGTTATTTTCTTGCCATCTTCACTTAAGACAGTAGAGATAGAAGGGCAATAACAAAGGTGAAAATTCAGTTCTTTCACATCAGCCTATATCCCTGAGAACATTCTCATCTATGAAAATGAAGCTATTATGTAGTACTACACTCTGTAGAGATAGTGTATCAGATAGGTTGACAGCAAGTATGACACAGAGTTCAGCATATTATAATGAAACAAAAATCAAAAATCTACACTATAAAAACAAGAGAGCACCAATCCTATTAAGTTCCCAAAGATGTTGTCACACAGAACTAATGCTCACAAATACCAGTTTATTGTAACTGCTTATACAGCTTAAGAAGTCACACAGGGTTACAAGAAGCATTGTATTGACAGATAGAAAAGTCAGGTTCTAAGCGAAAACTGTTTATGACTTACCATCAAATTATAAAAATAACAATGAGAAGTATTAAAACAAACAAAAACAATAAAGACATGAAAGAAACAGAGTTAGTCCTGGAAATGAAACCTCTTAGCCAGAGCAAATAGAAGCAAGAAAAAACACTGGACATAAATCTTGCCAATTCCAGCTAATGTTTATCAAATAATGGGTGAGAAGAAATGAGTTGTTATGCATAATTTAAATAGAGAAAATGAGCCTGCATCTTAGCTTTCTGAGGTGGTTAAGGACAACTGGATACCAAAAATAAGTTCTACAATGTGGCCTAAAATGTTATTGCAAAAGATGTTTTCACATTTTCTAACCATCTAAATCATAATTCACAAATATAGAAGGGAAACAAGTAAGTTGTATTTGTAATTTTTTAAAATAAGTTAGTGAAACTATCTATAGATAGAATTACATTTTAAACATGTCAACTTTATCTTTTCTGAGTTCTCTGATATCAAAGCAACCTAACATTTCTATTAACAACAAAGGATCTGCAAAAATAAATGAATTCTCTCCATTAGTGATACATTTAATAGTTCCTCAAAAAAATACAGAGAAGCCAGATTGTCCTTCAGGAGACCAGGAAGCAATGTCATTTAAAGCCTATATTTGTTTCTAAGCCAAATTCAATGGTAGGGTTGTGGTGGTGTTGTTGTTGTTGTTGTTGTTTTATTAACTACATGATTTACTCAGCAACAACAACAAAAAAAACTGTGGGGAGAAAAAAGGGCGGGATAAGAGAAGAGAAGGGGAGAAAGAAGGGAAAGAAAAACTTCATTAGCCTCTCTAGTAAAAGCTGTAATATTAAGTTAGCCCTTTACCAACAGTGGAACAAAACTTTTTAAAGTATATCAGTAAATAAAGATCCCTACCCTGGCAAAATTTAAATTCAGCATAATTTACAATTACGTGTTATGTAGAAGGTAGAAAGAAAAATCTGAGTAGAGTGAGGAGTCTCACTAGGGGGGGTGGGGGAGAAGATGGTGCCCTAGGACTGCAGTAGGATGGTAAGAAATGGTTTGTATTTCAGTTGAAGAGCTGGCAATATACTCAGAAAGCTGCTGCCTGCTCTATGCTTTGAATGCAGGCACTCAAATCCGAAGATGTGCTTTGTCCTGATGTTGCCAGCTTAGTGTTGGAAGCTATGCCTAGAACATCTGTATTCACAAAGTTTTTTTCTCTGAAATATCTGTTCTTGCCTACATCTCCTGTGTTTTATAAAGCTATAATTTCTAGGATAGATATTAGGCATTATAAATAACAGGTTTATTTAAATATTTAGCATTATAATATTATGAGGCCATCATAAAAGTTATCAAATGCAAAAGAGGATATGCTAAAGCAGAGAAATGTTTATAATTGCTGCCCAGTGTCTGTTCAAATATTTTTCATATAAGTATTCTTATGAAATTAACATCAAAGAGCTTCAGACTTTTTCAAGATAGAGGATAGAGAAAAACAGAAAAATGCCACTGAAATGGAATGTATGGTCACTTAAGTTTTACTACAGTTTAAACAGACTTACTCTTTAAATATCCAGCAAATGCTTACATTGTGCCTAGTATTACACAGATTTACCTACTACCATCACCACCTTAAAATACCTAACTAGGTAAAAATAACAAAACACAAATGTTGATGCAAACTTTCTCAGATACTAAGAACCCAGTTTTGTTTCCCCACCCCCCACTCTGTTTAATGTTCTTCAGTAGGGTAAACATAAAGAGGAGACTCATAAGACTGCTTTGTGAAAATGGATAAAGCTTCAACTCTAAAGACTAGCTTAACTTTTTCAATGTTGACAATTATAAAACTCCTGGAGAAAATAAGATTATCTCTCTAAACTGTGCCTACTATCATACCTAAAACATGATTCTAGATTCCAATGAGTACTAAATGAGACTGGGGGGAAAGGCAAGATTTGTGGGATGTAGCAACATCTTACCCTCTTCCTCCTAAGAAGGGAAATAAGACAGAAATTGTTTATACTTCAAGGAAAGTATCTTTCCCACAAAGAGGATGAAAATGTTATGTGTGCTGTTCACAAGCCTCTTGATCTCACGTCAAAGCTGATCAACAATTCTGATGACTCAGATGAACTCCCAAAACCTAAGTAGGCCACTGAATTTACTCAGAAGGATACAGACAGGAATGGCTATCAGGATAGTATCATGACGGACATGTCAGCAGAACATGCAGTCTAAGAGCTATTGGCTTTGCACCACCCTCTCCTTCCACCACCTTGTGACTGCTCAGGTACAAGGAATTCACTGGAGGGTGTGGAGCTAGCTACCTGGCCTAGAAACCCCAAGCCCCACAGAGAAACTAATATCATCTTTAAGAGTCTCATGGGCAGAGCTTCCAAGAGACCCATCCCATCAAGGGACATACTCAATTTTAAGAATGCACCGTACCTTCCCATCAGGTATTCATTCCCGTGCCGGATGCAGTTCACAAATCAGTACCTTCTTTGCCATACCCCATGCTAGTTGACAATGTTGAGGACACTTCATCTTTCTATTTCAAATCAAACACAGCTAAAAATTAAACCCAAGTCATTTAGCCATAGAAGGAGAAAAGGCTGTTGAGCTGTTCCCTTACACCTGGGTTCTCATCCTTACTCTATCTCTTAAGATGTCAGTGGTCTTGGGACTATAAATTGAAACTTCTGCTGGACTGTGCTTCACCAGCTATAAGCAAGGGCTGTGTTTGACTGGGTTGAACTCTGAGATCCTTTAGAAATAACAACTAGACTCACAGAAAACCAGGCCCTCAAAGCAAAGAAGAAATTATCTCCTGACCCTGAGAAATAAGGCAACATAGACATAAAACAAAACTAACAAACTAAAATATATCTTATACGTAGTACAGAAAATCTGTTTTGATGAAATGAAGGTTAAAGTTAAGTAAATGCAATTTGGTTCAAAAAGAAATTGGGGTCGAGAGGCTAAATATTCTTACCAGAAGTAACAAAATGAATATTAAACTCAGCATTGTTTATAGACCAAATACCACTGAAATTTTCTAACAAGCTTGTACAGTAGGTATTATCATCTCCATTTCAAAAAGAAGTTAACTGAGGCTCAAAGAAGTTCCTCTACCAAGATCAACAGCTGATAAGATGCAGAGTTAAGCAGACATCAGCACCAGGTTAAAAATCTTACCCACTTCTCTGGGTCTCCTGAGTTTCTTTCCAAAGCCTCTTGTTTCTAAGGAGTTTTCTTATTACAACATGACAAAGAATTTTTAATGAAAGTATGACTTTACTTAGGAGGAAAAGATCAATATCCATATTCTCAGCCCCACAGGTAGGTCGGGGTCAGTACAGTAAGGATCGTGGGCACCCACCACCAGACAGTTTAACTTCACCAATCATCTTTTTTGCCACCCAGCCCTATCCAGCTTCCAAATACTTCTGACCCAGAGTATTTCATACCAGTATTTCACTAGATAGTTCTTGAAATACTATATGAATTTGTTTAAAAACCTAACATGTACAGAAATTAGGGACTTCATCTGATGAGAAGTTAAATTTATTTAACTTAAATAATCTGTATTCTTAAAAGAACTGGAATCTTACATTGCCTAATTCTCCTACTTTTGGAAGCTTACAAAAAAGTCTTGGAAAACACAGAAGCGCTGCAGTGCAACATGCCTGTAACACTGTGGTGCTTATTGTTTAATAATCATCACCCAAGGCAAAAAGCTAGGAAGTCTTCTCCCTGTCTTCTTTGTTAGCCATACCAATGCTAAATTTTGTAAATTCTTCTTCCTAAATATGTCCACACTGCCT
Organism: Manis javanica; assembly: GCF_040802235.1. Classification (NCBI taxonomy): domain Eukaryota; kingdom Metazoa; phylum Chordata; class Mammalia; order Pholidota; family Manidae; genus Manis; species Manis javanica. Next base: position 128,694,192 of record NC_133158.1, on the reverse strand, counting down.
ACTGCCCTATCCACTGTCCACTCTGCCCAGTCTCCTTCTCCTAGAACTATGGTAAAGTATAAAGCCCAAATTATTTTTAGTATGCATGTACCCAAAAACGTGTAATTGAGCAACACTTTATTACCTGAAAATTCAGCTTCTTAAATTTTTTTAAGAGAAAGGGGCAACAGTGTGTTTCTTTGATGGGTCACTGCTTAATTAGCTATCATTTGCAACATATTCAACAACTACTAGCTGCCTTATGTCTCCTGGATAACACAAGCCCAATTTGGTTCAAAGTGACATATCCAGATAAATACTCACTTTTTCTCCCTTCCTTGCAGCTGAAGGTAGCTATGTGAACAGTCTGGTTAACACGAGCTAAGCAGAAATGAACAAGGGGGTACAACACAGTACCAGAAGGGGCTAGAGAAACTTTTGCTTTCCTGAAAACAAGAGTAAGATGCAGGCACTTCCTCCTGCTTAAACTATGCCTCCTGCAACAGTAGCCACTTCTAACCAAAGCAATAAGCCTGATGGAATTCCTAAGAACAAGAGAATTAAAAAAAAAAAAAAAAAAGGCAACTCCCTGCCTCCCCAATTATTTGATTTGTTTAAAGTAGTATTTTCAGTTACCTGAAGTCAACCGGACATCATTCTTCCCATAGATATTCCCAGAGCATTTCAACTTACTTTGTATAAACTCAATTTATTTCAATCCCAAACTTGTTCCTCTTTCTGTATTCTTTACTTCTGTGTATGGCTTCATACTCCCAGTCACCCAAGCTAGAAATATAGCTCTTTCTCCTCCCTCATCACCTATATAACTAATCAATCACCAAACACCATTACTTTCTATCTCTAGGGTGTTACCTCCCAAATCCCCCATGCCTTCTTGATTTGGGATGTGCTATATCCTCTGGCTAGATTTTACATCACCTACCTCCTCCCTATGCTCTACCACCATTGCAGATACTCATTTTATAAGTCACTCATTCACTAGAAGTTATTTATTTTGAGAGATGCCTTATATATACAGCTCTGTAACTCTAAATGTCTAGAACAAAGCATGAGAACATGGAAAATGTAACCCTCTTACAAAAGAGTCAGTGGTTAAAATGAAGACCTTATTGGCATGTATTATAAAAATCAGTAACAATAGAAATGTTGGATTGTTTTTCACTGTCTCATAAAATCAATTTCAGGAAGAACGAAGGCAAATGTTAATCTAATGCAAACCATATCTAAAATTCATAATACTGGAAGTATAATTTTTGTTTCAAATGTAAGGAATAAAAACTATGATCAGTTATTTAAAAACCACATTTAGCTCTGAAATACTGTATTACCCAAACACCTTAACTACCACACATCGAGGTAAAAACATTTTAAAAGCATTTTAATGCTGTGCTACTCTGCTAAAAATGCACATACAATTTGAAAACAAATGCATTTTTTCCTAATTTTTACTCCTTTAGGGGTACATGGTTTGATTTTGATGCCATTGATTACTTTAGGCCAGAGCAGAGGAACCGAGAAGGCAAAAGAAAGCTGCAAAAATAAAGAAGTATCAACAGCCTGAAGTTAAGTTCCCTGAGAAAGGGTAATACGGTTATACTTCTTTCACTGTTCTATAGACAAAAACTGGACATACTCCAAATCAGCTTAAGACAGGCAGGGTCTCCTTTCACCATTAGTTTCTAACTCTTAAGATTCTGAAGACAGACAAAGAAAAAAATTTGCTCTAGCAGCATTCTAACAACTGGAGGAAATAACATCTGAAGGAATATGAGTATTCCTCACATGTTTACTATAAGGAAGCTCTCAGCATTTTGTAATCTTCTAGTTTTATTGGTGACTACTAAAAAATAACATCTGTATCTCAGACCTATTACTTTTTATTTCTTGTTTCTCCCTATCCTAATAATCTTGAATGTTTTATGTCCTTGTTCTCCTTTAACCACACCAAATTCCCTAATCCTTCCCACATTCATTTAATAATCCTATGCCAGGCCATTTCATTCGTAAACCTTACAAAACACAATACAACTGTCGAAAACAAATGCCTAGGTCTTCACAATTATTCAATTGTATTAGTGCATTCACTTATTCAATAAATATTTAATTACCTTCCATTCCATAGTTCCATCCATTCTTTATCAAATTCTATGAATTAAGGTAAAAGAAACTACACATACAACTAAAATAGACCTGCAAGAACACTGTGACTCTATAACCACTTACTGAGCATAAGACATAAGGCTATTTATCCTCTCTTCACCTTGCCTCATCACATGTAAGACAAGGAGTTTACACTATCTACCCACAGAGGGGTGCTGTTATGAGAACTAAATAAAATAATGCATATCAAGCATGTAACAGTACCTAAGATATAAAAATAGGCAATTAATAGTAGCCACTGTCATCTAACTAGATCTTATTATGGGACATACTAAGCTGTTCCTTAACAGAATCGCAGATTTGATGAAAATAGCAATCAGTACACCCAATCTAAATGTCTATAATGCTTAATTTTGTTTTTCATGAACGCATGCACCACTTACTTTATAAAAAACAAAAATGCAACCTTCTCTTTAAATAGACTAACTGGCATTCTGAAAATGGGGTGTCATTTCTGGATTAAACACTGGGTATAAAATGAAATGGAAAAAAAGAGGATTATCGGACAGGGAAGCAGGAGTAGGTCAAGATTTTGGCCTCTAAGAAATAATGTCTAATTTTAATTACTATCACAATGATAATCTAATATTATTATTCCTGCACCTTGGCTTCCATTTAAATAGTAGCTGAGAAGTAATGAAACTATTGCCTAAAACTGCAACACTGAATTCCCAGGAAAGGCACTTTCAGTGATAGTACATAATGGATAAATTTAATAAGGTTTTTATTAAGCCTTCTCCATAATTACACACTATTAAAAAGAGTACCTTTATTTTGGTTTTGAATGTCATGTAGATTACTGAATATCTGTGTAACTTAAAATTATTTCCCTTCTAGATATTCATCAAAATGATTTTAAAACATTAAGAGGAAACAGCTTGCAGTTTCCTATTCCAGAAAGTTCCTTATAGGTTGTGTAAGTTCTCAGAACTCCCTGATGTTTGCGACCCTAGACAAATTAATGTGCTCTATATGAGTAACAGTTTGATGCAGTCTAACTTCAAATTCTACTAGTACAGTGACTAATTTTCTAATTTAAAAGAAGTCAGCAAATCCCACTTGGAGCTTTGATAAATTCCACTTTATTTCTATGTCATTGATTGGAAGAAACATAAAGGAAAAGTGGCTATTTCATTCAAAGGGGAAGAGACACAGTATTGAAGAGAACTGTGTAAGGTGAACATCAACCAAGAACCACTGAACATTCTGACCCCATCAATCTGCTGTTTTTTATACTGTGTGTGGTGGTAAGCAGCTAGAAACCAGGAGTTGAGGACCGATGGCCTATATATCTCTGAATAGTATATAAATTTTTACTTCCTTCTTTTATCTGTTTATTCATATTCTCAGCCAGAAATTCAGGACACAGTTGTAGAATGCTCAAGTGATGACTACCCATAAGCCACACTGAAGACTGGTATCATTCCAAAACAACACAGGAAGGCTGTTCTTTCAAAGTGACTGGATCTGTTCAGAATCTCTCAAATGTTTTTGAACATTCATTCATTTATTCATTCTGAGCCAATTTGAGGACCATAGACTTTACATTGTACAGGGAAAAAGGACAGTCTAGTTATGGCCATATTACACATGCAAAAATAAACTGCTAGAATTGCTTCAAACTCAAGTCCCAAAAGAATTCTCTGAATGGAGAATGCCTTGGCAGAGGTTGGATCTCCTGAAGACCAGCTCTACTCAGATATGTATTCCTAGACTGAGGTTAAATACACAAGGACACAAAGAAATATCAGACTTTTGTTCAAAGTGTACATACAATGACCCTACTACTAACATGATCCATTTGTTACTGTGAAATAATAGGGGGAAAAAATGTAAATATAAGCCTCTGACCCAAGTTCCTGGCAAACAGCTCCTGAAACTCTTAGTTTCCTACTTGATGAGAGCACAAAGAACATCTTCTGTTCTAGTATTTGGTCTTTCACCCTGATTTCTGACACATAGCTCCTATATTCCTGGAATTTGTTAGGTGACAGGAGTGCCTTTGTTCTAATGAGACCACTCTCAGTGTCTCATCCCATCCCCACTGTCCTCCAGGAAAGGGACTGGCAATTGAGTCAATGACTGATCATGGCTACATGATGAAGCCGTCATCAAAAGTATGGGATTCAAAGAGCTTCTGGGTCACTGAGCATGTGAAGTACTGGGAGGATGGTATGCCCAGCTGGGGCAATGGAGGCACTGTGCCTCCTGCCCCATTCAACTCTTCCACCTGAATATCCATCTGTACCCTCTGTCATATCCTTTAATAATAAAACTTCAAATAAATATAAGTAGGTGGTTTCCTGAGTTCTGTTAAGCCATTCCAGCAAATTATTAAACCCACGGAGGGGATCATGGGAACCCCAATTTGTAGCTAGTCAGCCAGAAGTGATAACCTGAGTCTTAAAATAGGCATCTAAAGTCTTCTGGGACTGACCCCTTAATTTGTGGAGTCTAATGCTAACTTCAGGTAGACAGTGTTAAACTGAATTGAACTGTAGGACACCCAGCTGATGTTGCAGAGAATGGCCTTGTATGAAAATAGCTACCACATAATTGGTGATCAGTATAGTGTGTGTGAGTAAAGCAAAAGACAGGATTTTTTTTTCCCCCTGGACATTACCCCAAATTTTCCCTCTTACTGAATTTTCATGTTTTCTTTCTGTCAATCTGTAACAATTTTCTCTGCCCAGGCATTATTCAAAGAACACATATTTCACCAAGACATAATCAAGAACATTTCATTTAAAAGTTGAAGGGAGACAATGAATTGTGTCCAAAGCCAATAGATTAAGATACAAGTAAACATATAGTGGTGACTATCAAAAGAACCAAAACACCGGTTCCTAACATTGTCACTCCCAAGGGCATGGCTAGCAAAGAAGCCACTTCTTTTTTTAATTTTATTATTGCATTCATTACTTCCATGGTATTTAAAAAAAAAAAGTACTGAAATAAATCATTTTCTGGGTCACCCAGGGCCAGGAAATAAACTTCCTTTACACAGATAACGAACATTAACTATACAGCCTTTTGAACACCCCATTGCTGGGTATCTTTGGTAATTTAACAAGATTTAATGTAACTCTCAGGTAGAAACTTTTTGAGTATGGGATTTTTACCAAATAAGATTTAAATTTTAGATAATCACTAGTATAAAAGATTTTAAATTGCTGCCTTTAAAGGATGTTAGGTGTCCTTTCCAATTAAGGCTAAAAATCTGGCCATGGTATCTTTATCCAAAGGCATGACTAAAATTCCTAGACAAAATTAACATGTAACTTGTCATACTCAGCCTTTTACTGATCAAAGCAAAGCTCATAAACAAAAAGGGAGGAGAAAAGGAGTAATAAAAAAGACTAGGAAAACTTTTAAAAGAATCCATTTGTGAATTCTCTTATTATTAGGCTTAACTATGTGTTTTGAAACAGGATTTTTTTCATTCATTTGATTACTATTTACTGAGTGCCTACCATATTCCAGGCATCGTTTCAGATCCTGAAGACAGAGTCAAAGAAAACTTCTTTAAGCTTGTACTACAGCAGGGGGACAAACAAAGCAAGTTCCACGTACGAGCACTGTATTATCTCAACTTCTCAGCCTAACTTTTATAAAACTAAGAGATAGTTGTATTTGAGCACTGTAACCATTTAGGTTTATTGCCTGCAAGCACCAGAAAGCAATTCCAGAAAACAGGATCCACTGAAAGCATCAGCTCAGAAAAACGTGGATAGGCAGCTTTTGAAAGATGTAAACCACAACAGTTCTGTGGATCAAGAATGCCCTTGCTCCATCCAATGAAGTTTATCCCCAGATCCTACAGCAACTTGAAATATGATCCCATCTCTTATTTCTTATATGAATGGCTGCATTCATAGTTAGGACTTCCATTTATTTTGTTTATAGATAGATAAGTTAAGAGATATGAATGACTGGCAAAAGAAAGGTTATCAGTCCTCAAGCAGAGAGATGTACAGGGAATAGTGGATCATCCACTGTGTCTGTCATTACTGCCACCTGGTAGGACTGCAGAAGTTTCCTCTGAATAGACAGTGGTCATTTCATGCACTGTGGCCCACTGCTGTTCTAGATGCCGGTCTCTACCAATTTTGTGTACTGTTTTAAGTCTATACTTCTATAACCATTTATTTTCCTCCAAGATCAATTTGAAAACTTGAGTGGCTAGGTTTTCAAAAGCTCCAGAATGAACTGACATGCAGAAATATTCCAAAAATTCCTTAGGCCTAAATATTGAATCACAATTAAATCTAAAATTTAAATTTTATTTGGTAAGATTTCAACTTCATCCATTTTCTTCAAGGTCATTTTAGTTATAAACAGTACTTACTGCAGTATTGTTGTTGCTCTTTCCTTCCACTAAGTTGGCATTTCTTACATCAAATATCAGGGAAAAATAGAGTTGAGGTATCCTCCTCTCCAAGAGAAACCCTCAAGTTCCCTAAGCAAACTATTAAAAAACCATCACCCACCAAAGTGTTCCAAAAACTGAATCGAGTTATATTCTAACAGGTACTTCACCAACCTTTATTTAAATAATTATGAGGGCCATTTTTTTTTCTTTTGGTATCATTAATACTCAATCACATGAGTAACATTGTGGTTACTAGATTACCCACATTATAATAAACTCCCCACCACATATCCCATTATAATCACTGTCGATCAGCCTAGTAAGATATTACAGAGTCACTACTTGTCTTCTCTGTGCTATACTGCTTTCCCCACGCCTCCCACCCCATGTTATGTGTGCTAATCGTAATGCCCCTTATTCCCCATATCCCTCCCTTCCCACCCACCCTCCACATTCCTTTTCCCTTTGGCAACTGTTAGTCCATTCTTGGGTTCCTGGAGTCTGTTGCTGTTTTGTTCCTTCAGTTTTTGCTTTGTTCTAATGCTCCACAGATGCGTGAAATATTTTGGTACTTGTCTTTCTCTGTCTGGCTTATTTCACTGAGCATAATACCCTCTATAGTTTCATCCATGTTGTTGTAAATGGTAGGATTTATTTTCTTCTTATGGCTGAATAATATTCCATAGTGTGTATGTACCAACTCTTCTTTAACCATTCATCTACTGAAGGATGCTTAGGTTGCTTCCATTTCTTGGCTATTGTAAATAGTGTTGTGATAAACACAGGGGTGCATATATCTTTTTGAAACTGGGATCCTGCATTCTTAGGGTAAATTCCTAGGAGTGGAATTCCTGGGTCAAATGGTATTTCTATTTTTAGTTTTTTGAGGCACCTCCATACTGCTTTCCACAATGGTTGAGCTTGTTTACATTCCCACCACGAGTGTAGGAGGGTTCACCTTTCTCTACATCTTCACCAGCATTTGTTGATCCTAGTCATTTCTATGTTGGCCATCCTAACTGGTCTGCAGTGATATCTCATTGTGGTTTTAATTTGCATTTCCCTGATAATTAGTGATGTGGAGCATTTTTTCATGTACCTGTTGGCCATCTGAATTTCTTCTCTGGATAAGTGTCTGTCTATATCCTTCACCCATTTTTTAATATGGTTATTTGCTTTTGGATGTTGAGGTATGTGAGTTCTTTATATATTTTGGATGTTAACACCTTGTTAGATATGTCATTTACAAATATATTCTCCCATACTGTGGGATGCCTTTTTGTTATGCCGGTGGTGTCCTTTGTTGTACAGAAGCTTTTTAGCATAATGTAGTCCCATTTGGTCATTTTTCATTTTGTTTAGCTTGCCCAAGAAGATGCATCCAGGAAAATGTTCCTCACATTTATATTCAATAGATTTTTGCCTATGTTTTATTATAAGAGTTTTATGGTTTCATGACTTACATTCAGGTCTTTGATCCATTTCGAGTTTACTTTTGTGTATGGGGTTAGACAATAATCTAGTTTCATTCTCTTGCATATAGCTGTCCAATTTTGCCAACCAAAACTGGACAGCTATGCAAGAGAATGAAAGCGGGCTCATTTCCCCATTGTATGTCCATGGCTCCTTTATCATATATCAATCGACCATATATACTTGGGTTTATATATGGGCTATCTAGTCTGTTACATTGTTCTTTGGTTCTGTTCTTGTGCCAGTAGCAAATTGTCTTGATTACTATGCCTTTGTAGTACAACTTGAAGTTGGGGAGCATAATCCCAGCAGCTTTATTCCTCCTTCTCAGGATTGCTTTGGCTATTCAGGGTCCTTTGTGGTTCCATATGAATTTTAGAACCATGTGCTCTAGTTCATTGAAGAATGCTGTTGGTATTTTGATAGGGATTGCATTGAATCAGTAGATTGATTTAGGCAGGATGGCCATTTTGACAGTATTAATTCTTTGTATCCATGAGCACGGGATGTTTCCATTTATTGGTATCTTCTTATTTTCTCTCATGAGTGTCTTGTAGTTTTCATAGTATATGTCTTTCATTCCCTTGGTTAGGTTTATTACTAGGTATTTTATTATTTGTGATGCAATTGTGAATGGAATTGTTTTCCTGATTTCTCTTTCTGCTAGTTGATTGTTAGTGTATAGGAATGCAACAGACTACATGTATTAATTTTGTATCCTGCAATTTTGCTGAATGCAGATATTAGATCCAGAGGTTTGGAGTGGATTCTTAAGGATTTTTTAGGTATAATATCATGTCATCTGCAAGCAGGAACAGTTTAACTTCTTCCTTGCCAATCTGGATGCATTTTATTTCTTTGTGTTGTCTGATTGCCATGGCTAGGACCTCCAGTACTATGTTGAATAGAAGTGGGGAGAGTGGGCATCCTTGTCTTATTCCCGATTTTAAAGGAAAAGCTTTCAGCTTCTCGCTGTTAAATATAATGTTGGCTGTGGGTTTGTCATACATATATGGCCTTTATTATGTTGAGTTACTTGCCCTATATACCCATTTTGTTGAGAGTTTTTATCATGAACGGATGTTGAATTTTGTTGAATGCTTTTTCGGCATCTATGGAGATGATCATGTGGTTTTTGTCCTTTTTGTTGACGATGTTGATGAATTTTTAAATACTGTACCATCCTTGCATCCCTGGAATAAACCCTACATGATCATAATGGATGGTCTTTTTGATGTATTTTTGAATTTGGTTTGTTAATATTTGGTTGAATATTTTTGCATCTATGTTCATCAGGGATATTGGTCTGTAATTTTCTTTTTTTGTGGTATCTTTGCCTGGTTTTGGTATTAGAGTGATGCTGGCCACATACAGTGAGTTTGGGAGTATTCCCTCCTCTTCAACTTTTCGGACAACTTTAAGGAGGATTGGTATTAGGTCTTCACTAAATGTTTGATAAAATTCAGCAGTGAAACCATCTGGTCAAGGGTTTGTATTCTTAGGTAGTTTCTTCATTACCAATTCAATTTCCTTGCTGGTAATTGGTCCATTCACATTTTCTGTTTCTTCCTGGGTCAGTCTTGGAAGGTTGCATTTTTCTAGAAAGTTGTCTATTTCTTCTAGGTTATCCAGTTTGTTATATAATTTTTCATAGTATTCTCTAATAATTCTTTGTATTTCTGTGGTGTCCATAATGATTTTTCCTTTCTCATTCCTGATTCTATTTACGTATTTAGACACTCTTTTTTCTTGGTAAGTCTGGCTAGGGATTTATCTATTTAGTTTATTTTCTCAAAGAAACAGCTCCTGCTCTCATTGATTCTTTCTGTTTTTTTATTCTTCTTCATTTCATGTATTTCTGCTCTAATCTTTATTATGTCCCTCCTTCTGCTGACTTTGGGCCTCATTTCTTCTTCTTTTTCTAATTTCATTAATTGTGAGTTTAGACTGTTCATCTGGGATTGTTCTTTCCTGAGGTTGACATGTATTGCAATATATTTCCCTCTTAGCACAGACTTTGCCGCATCCCACAGATTTTGCGGTGTTGAATTATTGTTGTCATTTGTCTCCATTTATTGCTTGATCTGTTTTTATTTGGTCTTTGATTTAGGAGTATGTTGTGAAGCCTCCATTTACTTGTGGGATTTTTCATTTTCTTTGTGTAATTTATTTCTAGTTTCATACCTTTGTGATCTGACAAGCTGGTTGGTACAATTTCATCTTTTTTAATTTACTGAGGCTCTTTTTGTGGCCTAGTATATGATCCATTCTTGAAAATATTCCATGTGCACTTCAGAAGAATCTGTATCCTGTTGCTTTTAGGTGTAGAGTTCTGTAGACATCCGTTAGGTCCATCTGTTCTAATATGTTGTTCAGTGCCTCTGTCTCCTTACTTATTTTCTGTCTGGTTGATCTGTCCTTCAGAGTGAGTGGAGTGTTGAAGTCTCCAAGAATGAATGCATTGCATTCTATTTTCCCCTTTTATTTTGTTAGTATTTGTTTCACATAATTAGGTTCTCCTATGTTAGGTGAATAGACATTTATAATGGTTATATCCTCTTGTTGGACTGACCCCTTTTATCATTATGTAATAACCTTGTCTCTTGTAACTTTTCTTTGTTTTTAAGTCTATTTTGTCTGATATGAGTACTGAAACTACTTCTTTTTTCTCCCTATGATTTGCATTAAATATCTTTTTCCATTCCTTCACTTTTAGTCTGTGTATGTCTCTGGGTTTGAAGTGAGTCTCTTGTAGGCATCATATAGATGAGCCTTGTTTTTGTATCTATTCAGTGACTCTACGTCTTTTGATTGGTGCATTCAGACCAGTTACATTTAAGGTGATTATCAACAGATATGTACTTACTGCCATTTCAGGCTTTAGATTTGTGCTTACCAAAGGTTCAAGGGTAACTTCCTATCTAAGAGTCTAACTTAACTCACTTAGTATGCTATTACAAACACAATCTAAAGGTTTTTTCTTTTTCTTCCTCCTCCATTCTTTATATATTATGTTTTATATTCTGTACTCTGTCTATTCCTTGATTGACTTTGGGTGTAGTTGATTTAATTTTACATTTCCTTAGTAATTAACTGTGCTACTTTCTTTACTATGGTTTTATTACCTCTGGTGACAGCTATTAAACCTTAGGAACACTTCCATCTAGAGCAGTCCCTCCAAAATACACTGTAGAGATGGTTTATGGGAGGTAAATTCTCTCAGTTTTTGCTTATCTGGATATTGTTTTAATACCTCCTTCAAATTTAAATGATAATCTTGCCAGATAAAGTATTCTTGGTTCGAGGCCCTTCTGCTTCATTGCATTAAATATATCATGCCACTCCCTTCTGGCCTGTAAGGTTTCTCCTGAGAAGTCTGATGATAGCCTGATGGGCTTTCCTTTGTATGTGATCTTATGTCTCTTTCTGGCTGCTTTTAATAGTTTGTCCTTATCCTTGATCTTTGCCATTTTAATTACTATAAGTCTTGGTGTTGTCTTCCTTGGATCCCTTGTGTTGGGAGATCTGTGTACCTCCATGGCCTAAGAGACTATGTCCTTCCCCAGATTGGGGAAGTTTCCAGCAATTACCTCCTCAAAGACACTTTCTATCGCTTTCTCTCTCTCTTCTTCGTCTTCTGGTGCCCCTATAATGCAAATATTGTTGTGTTTGGATTGGTCACACAGTTTTCTCAATATTTTTTCATTCTTACAGATCCTTTTTTCACTCTGTGCCTCAGCTTCTTTGTATTCCTCTTCTCTAATTTCTATTCCACTTACCATCTCTTCTACTACATCTAATCTGCTTTTAAATTCCTCCATTGTATGTTTCATTTCAGATATGGAATTTCTTAATGATTGAATCTCTGTCCTAAATTTGTCCCTATGTTCTTGAATATTTTTCTCTACCTCCATGGGCATGTTCATGATTTTTATTTTGAACTCTCTTTCAGGAAGATTGGTGAATTCAGTTTCATTTGGCCCTTTTTCTGGTGTTTGTGACATTTTGGTTTGAACCAGTTTCCTTTGATGTTTCATATTTGTATGAAAGGGATAGGTGGACAAGGTTGTCTGGGCATGCTCTGTCCAGCAGGTTGGGAACTTTGAGGAGCTTCAGGCGCTTCATCCCCCTGGCTGTCTACTCAGTGTCCTCTAGTGCCCAGAAGCTCTAGTCTCTGGAGCTGTTCAGCCACTGGAGCAATGTCAGGGTTCACAGGGGCGCAGCGCTGTTTCCTGCTTCCCAGCTGCACTGCCTCTCTACTGTCAGAACCAGTGGGCAGCACACAGGTGTAAGCCTCTCTGCTTTGCATTTGTAGCTGCTGTAGGCAGAGCCTCCCTCTGGCTGGCCTGAAGCCAGGGCAGTGACTGCTGGTTTGCGAGCCGGTACCAGCAAGCCAGGACGAAGGTGCAGCAGGTTGCGTTATCAGTGGGGGGCCTTGGAGCTGAGCAGACAGCCAGGGGGATGGAGTACCTGAAGCTCCAGAAGTTCGCAACCTGCTGGACAGAGCATGCCCAGACAACCTTGTCCACCTATCCCTTCTCCCGCGCAGTAAGCTCCATGCAAACCCTGCCTCTTCAGCAGCCCTCTCACTTCTAGGAAGCCTCTCAGACCACCCGCCTTTCCTTTGTCCCAGAGCAGCCAGACGTGGATCCCTGTTCTCCACAAACTGCTGGAATCTCAGTCTCTCCAAGTATTCCACCTGTCTTAGCTTTTGTACCCCACTAATCTCCAGAGCACCATGCAAAGCAGGTTTGTGCTCCAAAGCAGACCTCCAGGGCTAGGTGTTCAGTATTCCTAGGCTTCCATCCCCTCCCCACTCCATTTCTCTTCCTCCCACCAGTGAGCTGGGGTTGGGGAAGGGCTTGGGTCCCACCAAAGCAAGACTTTGGTATGTTACCCTGTTTCATGAGGTCTACTCTGTTCTCCAGATGTATGTAATCTATGCAGCCTTCTTTCCTGTCGCTCTTTTATGTTTAACTGTATTTTCATAATATATGTGGTTTGGGGAGGAGTTCTCTGTCTGACCTCTCATGCCACCATCTTGAATCCTATGAGGGCCACTTTTTATTCTCCACCAACTCTAAATGCCAAAAAGAAAGCTCTACTTACAGAGCTCAGAATAATGTAAATTTCTGATTACTTTCCAACATGCACTCCTCCTTAGCTTGTGGTACACAGTAGGTGGTTTTCCAGCGATACCTTCTTTAATTTAGTGTGCTTGTTCTAATGACTTTCCCTTTCTTTCTCCTCCCATCCAGTACCTATCCAATTTTCAAGATCCATATCAAGTCCTTCCTGCTGAAAGCCTTTCCTTACTGTTCCATTCTAACAGTAATGTTTCTCCTTCCTGAAGAGTGATGGTAATGTATCAGTCATTTTAAACTGCTGGAAAATACAGTCCAGACAGGTTAAATAACATACCCCAAATCATACAACTAGCCAGTGGCAAAGACTAGCCCTTCAAACTCAAACTCCCAGGGTTTACCTGTTCTTCCGATCTCCTCACTCTAACATTATTTCTCACACTAATCTGACCATATCCCCTCACATGTAAAAATTTCCAAGTATTTTATCCTAAGTTAACCCATCCTTCAAATCACAGGCCAAGTGCAATTTTCTCCACTCTAATTTTTTTTGAAAATTAACGGTTATATTGATTTTCCTGTTTTCCAAATTTCTGTACTTTAATCCTTGCCACACAGTGTAGCATCTTTTTACTTTGCATGTATTATCTGATTTGTTGCCCAAAATAACTTGGAAGGGCAAGAATATATGAGCCATATTTTACAAATATCCTAATACTAAGTAATTCGCTTATATTTATACAATTATTATACAAGTCTATGCTCTTTATATTTGGCATACTGCAATTCTTATTCTCACCCTCCCTCCCCTCCAACACATGCACAAAATGGGAATTATGTAGAGATAAACAGATAATAATGGATAAGCAAATCTTTTCTATAACTTGGCCCATAATTCTTTCAATTATAACCTGTAACTTTTTCTTGTTATAGAATTCTATCCTTTTCTCATTTCACTACTTTAAAACCACAGTTAACATAATTGGAATTTGTTCCTGAGTAAATAAACTGAAGAATATTCTTCAAAACTGTCAATGTAATAAAAGAAAGAAAAGCTGAGGAATTATGCCACATTGAAGATTACAATGTGTGATATTAGATGAGACCCTGAATCAGGACAAAACAATTGCTATCAAGATCATTAGGACAACTGGCAAAATTTGAATATGGAATATTTTAAATATTAGTATTGTATCAATGTTAAATATTTCTAAATTTGATCACTGCACTGTTATCTAAGAGAATGTCCTTATTCTTAAGAGATAAAAAAAATATTTCAAAGCGAAGGATCATGATGTATACAATTTACTCTCAAATTGCTCAGGTAAAATAATGAGATAAATAAAAATGATAAAAGCAGTAATAATATAAAGCAAATGTGAAAAAATGTCAAAACTAGCAAATCCATGTGAAAGGTAATTAAGAGTTCAAATTTACATAAAAGTCAAAAAAAAAACACTGTACAGAGATGAATGGGTAGGTGTAGAGATTAGGAATTGGCAAACACTTTCTGCAAAGGGCCAGACAGTAAATATGCTAGGCTTTGGGGGGACCAGTCTCTGTCTCAAGTATTCAATGCTGGTACTGTAGCACAAAGACAAGACTACAGACACAAATGGGCTAGGTATGGTCCAATAAAACTTTATTTACAAAAAGCAGATCTTAATTTGCCACCCCTTGATACAGATGAAAAAGACCATGTGCTAATTAATGTTAGAAGCTAAACAATGGGAATGAGAACTCATTATTCTCTTTTATGTATTTTGATATTCTTCATAATAGAAGTTTAAAAATAAAATTCGCTAAGAAATCTCCCTATATGTCATTCTTTCCTCCCTTCCACAGCCTACCTCCTCCAGAAAAAAAGTTCCAGTTTGACTTTATACATCTTACATAAATCATTTCCTTCCGTTCCAAACAGTGCAATTTTTCAACTGGCCTAAATTTATGTAGACATGCGACATGCATTAACTTTCTCTTTAAATTCTAAACTTCCTGAGGGAAAGGTTCTTATCTAACAATTAGCATAAATTTGATGTCCTAACAGGAATATGTAACTCCTCTCATCACTGACTCAAACGCTAGTCTTTCTGTGGCTCACGGGAAATGAAAACTCTCACAAAACTCAACTGAGCCTGTTTCTTATGATAAGTAGGAAAGGCAAACCTGTTTTTGTAAAGCCAACTTCAAATCTGACATACCTTTAGATTTAAAAAAATTTTTCTTATCTAAAGATCCATGGAAGTTGCAACTAACTAAGTCATACATCACTAGAAATCTACACTGAGATAGGGCTTGAAGGAATAACAAGAAATACCCTCATCTCTAAACCCACAGATGAGGAAATCAGGATAATCCCACCATCTCTATTGATATGAAGTCAAAATCACGGAGTGTGTTGAAAAATTAAAATAGTATTAATAAGCTAAGTTACCAACAAGGCAGATCTGCTAATGGTGAACGTCTTCCATCTAACCAAAGAATGTGACTGGCACTGAGAACTTCAGCACAGCTTAACTTAACAGCTGCCTGCCAGTTGTCTTCAGCACCTTAAGTGTTTTCCAAAGGCTCTGCTTACCACCCTAAGCAGTGTCACCAAAGAGAGTACACATAGTAGGTGTGTGAGCTCACTTACTAGGGCTATGAAGATATAGTTGAAACTCAAAGAGGCAATGGGAAATGGGCTTGACATCCATATTTGTGTACCTTTACTTGGATTACAGTTTTTCCTATCACTAGATGAGAAAAATAAGTATATACAAAATGTATCATATTTCTATATCTCTATGAAATGCAAATGTCCTGTCTAAATATGGGAAGACTGCTGTTTTTAATACATTAAATGGATTTTTCTTGACTATCTGCCCATTGGCCAATAAAAATGACTAAGAAGAAGGGCTGCTAATTTTTTAAGGTATACTTGACATACAATATTAGTTTCAAGTGTACAACTTAATAATTCGACACCCATACACATTGTGAAATTATGAGTGCAGTAAGTCTACTCACCGTAAGGAGCTGCCACCCACATCCCCAGGACCTCTTCACTTCACAGCTGGAGCTCTGTGCTCCAACCCCTTTCACCCATTTCACCCACTCCCCCAACTCCACTCCTGCTGGCAACTACCACTCTGTTCTCCAAACCCATGAGTTTTATTTTGTTGCTACATTTATTTTGTTTCTTATATTCCACATTTAAGTGAGATCATATGATATTTGTGTTTGTCTAAGTCATTTCACTTAACATAAAGCCCTTAAGGTCCATCCATGTTGTCACAAATAGCTAACATTTTTGAATGAGGATTACTTTTAACAAAAATAAACAGGAAAAAAAATAAGCTAAGTTTTATTCCATTAACAGAAGGTATACTTAAATTACAGTATATCTACACAATGTGACTAATTCACCAAAATTCTGCTTCTGAGGACTAATTGTCAAATTTGCTTATTCCCTAATATTGTGTCTGTTCAATAAGATACATTCTATTAGGTGCTACAAGGTATACAGCAATTCAAATATTTCTTTCTCCTCCAAAATAAGATTATATACAAAGACACAGAACTGCTATACAAGACAGTAAAGCCTGTGTCAAGTATTAAATAGGAGTTCAAGTAAAAGTATCACTCCAGGTTGGGATAATAGAACAGGTGAGCTGACAGAATGGAAAGAAGAGCATCAAAGATTTCAGGACATTCTCTGAAGACAGGAAAGTACTGACCCAAAGCGCTTAATACTGTCATGAGATACTTCTAACACAGATGTCAAATTTGGCTCTATACATACTAATTTGTACTCTTACACACTTGAAGACAAGATCTCTGACCTGAAATGTTAGAGCCTAAAACACTTACCAACAGTGAAGCCACACTGTTGGAAATTCAATTTTGGTGAGCCAGCGTTCATATAGCTATTATGGTCAAGCTTGAGGAAAGGAAAGTTCCTGGGATCAATCACTGCTGACAAACAGAGCTAAATAAGGCAGTTGCAAAGAGCAACAGACTTTTTAGATATGATGACAGCTGTGAACCAAAGCAAAGATCATAACATATGTGCAGAAAGGACTGGTGTGGTCAGATATATATTTTCAGGCTCATTCACAAATACCAAATAATTAGCATCAACAGTGATTTATCTTCCAACTCCAACAGCATTTTTTAAATGACAACACAGCTAACTGTAGTTGCATTTGGAGTACTTTTTAATTCAATGAATCCCTCTCTAAATTTAAGTGGTAAGGTTATCAGCCACAAGAAAACATCATGTTGTGCAATTATTTCCCCCACATTCTATCTTGTATTGTACATACATGTCATATCTATTGAGAGGAGAAATGAAGTCTTTTACCAACTTCTGGAAGGGTTATTGAGAGTGACCTCAGAACAGTAGCATCTTTAGGTAGTCCATTCACAAACACACAAAGGAAAAGAAAATCTCGATGATAAACTTTAATAACTTCTATTTTTTAATGTATATTAAATTCAGGGGGAAACTCATATGTACTAAGAACAGTATTTTTACCCTCTTAAGCATAAAAGGTGACACACATTAACAAAAAAACTTAAGGCTTAAAAAGTTATTATTTATGAAAACATCTTCACTCTAACTAATTTACAGCAATTGCTCATAGAGACATACATTCAACACATCACAGAAAGAAGGCCTTTGTTTGAAGCCAGTTGTTCCCAGCCAAGACTCCAGCTATGCTCAAAGTGAGATTTTGGAATTATCTTTAAAATAGCTAAATTAAGCAAACAGGGTATATTTAAAATATGGAACAGGCTAAGCTCAAAAGTTTTACCCTTTTTTTAAAGATCACTCTAAAACCTCACAAAGAAATAAAGATATCCAACTTTTTCATGTTCCCAATTCTTTTTTTGAACAATTCACTTTGAGAGTCTTATTGCTAAAAGACTCTTAAATTATTCTGGTACTTAAATTGTGGTCTAGTTTCTTTAAGTACATATTAGTACATTTTCTCCTTTTAACAACGTATACTCTTCTAACAGATCACTTACAGAGTAAGGGAATAATTCTGTCAGAACAGTAAAACTTTGATATTCCTGAAAAGAAAACAATGAAATTCCACTTACAACAGCACAATTTACATTTTCCTGCACCTTGTGCAAGTTTTCTTCATTCCACAATCGACAAACTACAACCAGGTACAAATCTGATGTTAGACAAATTCTTTAATTTTTAGTTCTCAATCCAACTTTTGCTGCAGTGCCTCATCCCTGTTGTTCGTCGTTTCCCAACAAGGTTTGAGGAGCCAAAAAGAGAAAAACTAGCTCAAGCGGATGAGACCAGTTTTCAGTATAACACATTAATAATGTTAGCTAATGTAATCCTTCAAGAAAGTAACGTCTTATTTTCACTCACCCTTATTTGCTACTTAACAGAAGTATGGAAAAGGAAGAACTTTGAAGAGAAAACCCTTCACAAATGTGAAAGCAAACTAGAATCTGCAAAAATGGAACTCCTTGAACATTTGTTCCATACAGAAAGCCATTCTGTAATTTAATGACAAAATGAGCCGTCATTCAACCTCTGCCTGAGCTCCTCCAGCGATGGAGCAATTCCTTGTGAGAGTGTCCATTTTACTAAATTACACAGCTCCAATTGTTTCAAAGTTCTTTCTTCCCTAGGATTCAAATGTACCTTCCTGTAACTTCTCTTAGGGCCTCTGGAGTATAAATTCATACATATTGTCTAATACAATATAAACTTAACTCTGCTTTAAATGAAAATTTTTAGCTACTCGAAGGACTTTCTGCCAGTCTCTCATTCCCAAATGTTCTATTTCCCATTTTAAAAATTTGTGACATAACAATTAAAAAACCTGCTCCAGTTTTCGTGTCCTTCTAAAAATATGACTCCTAAAATGGAACAGAGTGTTTTCTTCATAGCATTTTGCCTTAATAGTAAATTTATTCTAATTTTGGACAATGAGGTAGGAGCAGACAGTAAAAATCTCTCCAACTGCCAATAAGATGTAGAAAGTACAGATAAAAATTCACAGAAGACTGTCACTGTAACAAATGGGTGCTAGGACAACTGGATATCCACAGGCAAAAGAATGAAGTTGGACCCTACCTCATACCACATACAAAATTAACTCAAAATGTAACGAAGACCTAACTGACTGGAAGGTAATGGTTTCTTGGCCATTTGTGTATCTTTTTTGATATTCCACCAAAAAAGATATACAAAGGGCCAATAAGCACAATACCTTTAAATCATCAGCCACCAAAGAAATGTAAATCAAAATCACAATGGGATACCACTCCACACCCACTAGAATGACTATCAACAAAAAGACAACACTAATAATGGTTGTTGAGGATGTGGAGAAATTGGAGCCCTCAAACACTGCTGGTGGCAATGTAAACTGTGGCCATTTTGGAGTCTGGCAGTCCCTCAATTTTTAGAATTTCACTAGAAAAAAGTGAATTATGAGAATTTTAAAAATTTAATGTAAAACTGACAGGTATCATTAAAAGATTTTATAAAAATGAAAACGTCTATCAGGACACATTTCCTATAGCCAATGACTACAATACCTCACATTTCAATTATAGGTGGCAATAAAATAGCCAGCAGACTTGATGTGCCAAGGAGATGTAGTAGCAATTTTCTTTATAATTACCATTGACAGAGAATTAAAATAGCTCATTAAATTCTTCAATTTCTGGGTCTTCAAATTTTCAAGTAAAAACATTACCCTTCAAACTAAGATTTTATTATCAAAAAGTTGAAGAGCATATGGAATGGGCAATTAATCATTAACAGCTTCTAAATAAAGATCGTGTACAAAAAAATTAAGATCTATTCAGTGAAGCTGACACAGATTTTTTTCAAAAAGGAATAATGGACTGTAAATTCCTAATCTTCTCAAAACAGGGTTAAGACTTGTTAAAGCACAGATGCTGGGTCAAGACCCTAAGATTTCCTATTCAACCGCTAGGTCTGGGGTGGGACCAAGGATTTGCATGTTTAATAAGTTACCAGGAGATGTTGATGCTGACAGGGACCATACTTTGAGACCTAACTACAGTACACAATACTTAATCATATAACAGTTTTTTTTCAGGAACAAAAGTTGACAGTATTAGTGATCCAACTGATGATCATTTATCAAACATCATTTACCAAACATGGGTTATGTAATAAAATTAAGACACATCAGAGAAGCTTTTTTATCTTCAAGATTTTCCAATGATCTTTGCCCCAACTGGTACTTGGTTCTATTAACATGCCATCATTTACTTCTGCTACGTGGTACAGCGAGAACTGGTTTTGGAGCCCTAATGACGCAGGTCCAAATCTTTCCCTACCAGGTAATTCCTAAGGACAGCCTTGTGCACAGTACTTAACTTCTGAGCCTCCCACTACATTTCTTTAAGACAGTGATACTACTACCCACCTTGCAGTATCCTCATAAGGATTAGAGATAATGTGTGTAAAAAAAAAAAGAAAGGAAAGCCTAAATGTTAAGGATACTTTTGCTCTGTTGAATCCACTGATCTTAGAACACATTAAGGAAATCATTGATCTTCCAACTCAGACAAAATTCCTGCTCTACTGACATTTACATTCTAGCAGAGATAACGAACAATGTAAACCAAAAGCCCCCTGAGGGTTAGTAACTGGAGGGCCTGGTCTTGAAACAAGAGAAGTACCATTGACAACTGGTAAAAGCACAAAACATACTGATTAAGAATGTTGCTTTAAAACCACAGGTCCAATGAGCTTTGGGCTGTTGGTACCAGCTTGTCATCACTGTTAACAGTGAGATTGATGGTCTGCACTTGATTTTGGTGAGCCCTTCCCTCCCCGCAGTGGGCTCTGCCAACGGAGCTGCTTAGGCAGCACAAATACACCTCAGTGGCGAACAGGAACTTAAGTCGTCCCAGGTGGGACTCCACTGTGGGCTCCCTGGTTCCAAAGCGCTTCTTGCACATATTGGTGATCCTGATCTAAGAGAGAGAGCATGTCCAGCATAAGCGTGCAGAGGGAGGACAACTGGAATTCAGGCTTAGCCTCTTCAGGTGCAACTCGGGTAGTGCTGCATCCATAACCTTACTTCAATGGGGTTGTGCTGCACCGTTTTTCAGCAATAAATCAGATTAGTACTACCATTTGGGGTCCTGTGAGTCTTCTTTAGCAATCAAATCCTTATCCATGGCCACTATCAGTGAAACAAGGGCAAAAAAAGTACCACTGTAATAAATGCTATGAAGAAATAAAAAAAAAAGAGAATGATCTGATAGTGAAGTCATAGAGGCAATAGGATTAGAGAACATAGCCAGAAAAGGGGGAAGGGACATATGTGCTGAGGTACAAATGAAAAGGACCCAAGCAAGTGCCAATCAAAGGTTAGAGAATTCCAAGGAAGTGTAAAGGCTCCAGGGCAAGGACGAGTCTGACTCAAGCAAAAGGTAAGTACGGCAAGAGTGGTAAGCAAAGGACAAATGGGAGACAATTAAATTGGAGGGGTAGGTGAGGCCAAATCACAGAGGGTCTGTAAATCTTGATTTCAACTAACACAATAGCTTTCTTACTGGCCTGGCTGCTTCCATCTGCTCACACAACCCTTCACCCTCACTCCAACCTTTATAACACTTCCCGAGTACTCTCTCAAAGAAATATGATCATATAATGCCACAACTTAACATAAACGAATCTGAAATCCTTGGAACAACACTGTCTTTGCTTATTATCTCTCCTCTTACAACACTTAGTTTTAAGATATACGCCCTAAGCCCCAGTCACATACTCCTCCAAAGTTGTGTTCACTTTTTAAACCAGAAGTGTGCCCAGTAAACACATTCTACACAGAATAGTTAAGAACCAGACTTATCTTCTCTCAAGTTTGAATATATACACCTCTACTCTCTCTCTCACACTACACACACACACACACACACACACACACACACACACTGTATTGGACACCAACTGCTCCTGCCTGCCAGCACCCAGTCTCCCTGCTAGCAGCATTCTAACTTTGCTTCAGAGGAACTTCCCAACTTCTACTGCACAGTTTTGACTGTCCTCTCCTCCTCTGGCCAAAGGATGGAAACATTACTCAAACCAGGTAAATCAGAGTCTCGTAGATACCTGAATATAAAGAGAAAAGACTTAAAGTATTTGGAACCAACTGTTAACCACTGTCAAGCCAAGTCATTGATTCTTATGACCCTGATCTCATTCTTTTTTAATTTGCCTCAATGAGCTACCACATATCTATCCTCTTTTACCTTCAGTTATCTAGAATCCACTTCTGTTGCTTAAACTAATAAACTAGGAGTTAAAAAGCCAACAGAGGTCAGCAGAGGTCACACTGCAGCAGACATCATAAAGCAGAGATGTGCCTACTCTAGTGGGAGACAAAACTGAGTTATAATGGCAGAACACTGTACTTGGAAGTCTAGTGCTGCTATGGAAAAGAAACGCAAGTATTCAGTCCCTAAAATTATTATATTTTACAAGATGTGCCAATTACCCAAAGTCAGCAAAGAAAAACAAGTCAGTTATGGCCAAAACAGTACTGCAATCCTCAAAATACCCAGTTCTGCAGTTTTAAAATTATTCCTATTTTTTCTCACTTTACATATCCTTGAAGTAAAACTCCATTTAGCTGGAGGTACTTGAGAAGAAGCTCTGTTCCTTGAAACTTGAAAAGAAAAAAAAAAAGAAAAACCACATACCTATAATTTCCCATCTCTAACTTCCTCCCTTAGGTTACTATACCTCCTATATACTCTGGTAACACTTTTTTCACCCTGCAGGGCAGTTATGTCTATGTCTCTGTACTAATAAAATGCTACCTAACTCCATAAAGGCAAAAATGTTTAAATCTCAGTGCCTAATTGGTATGACAGGTGGCATACAGTAAAAATAATGAAAATTAAAATCTTCCAATAATTAAATATCTACATCATTCTTAACACTGTTAGGCAGTCTGCATTCATTTCTAATTCTCATAATCAAACTAACAAGATATTATTATTACCAGTTTGCAGATGCAAAAACAGACTCAAACAAGGAAATTACCCAAGGCCACTTAACTAGAACTCCCTAAGCCTGCCTGAATACAAATTCCTCTCTATCCTCCCACTTTTTTAACAGATCAGTATCTAAACCGGGGGGTTTTCAAACTGCAGGTAACTATCAAGCAGTGGGTCATGAAATAAAGGTAGCAGGTCAAGACAATATGAGTGCATCAGAGGAAAGGCAAATACTGTTCCATGAAATTCTCATTTCAGTATTATCCATACATGCACAAGGCAGCAATATAAATGTATAACTCACTATGGACCACAGAACAAAGAAGTCTGAAAGCCAGACATAAGCATTGTTTTTATTACAGCTGTATGCACTGACACATCTGTTTTTCATCAAAGGCCTGACGTTTAAAAACATATTAGTAAACTCCTTTAATATCCTAAAGATATTACAAAAACAACAAAAAGCAAACAAATAAAAAGAAGGTTTACTTGGTGTTAAGTGCAAAGGTATTGGGGACATGAGTACCATATTTTTCCTGCTCAAGACAAGTATATGCTAAATCCACACTGCACATCCATATAAGATGCAAAGAACAAAATGTTCTGGCTATTCTTTCGTTCCTTTTCCCACAGGCTTTTACTAAATCATTATCAAAACTGTTTCCCTGCTTTGCTATACTTCACTAGAGGTAACAACTCAATTTTATCAGTTTTCTGACCATTTTCATTAGTGACTGAATAAATATTCTCCAATATATATTATCTCTTAAAAAAAGGTGACTTTGCTCACACATATACCTTTTATACACACACAAAAAAGGCACTCAGAACTCAGGTGATGGTCAGCAGTGTCATTATGGTTATACATGTTTCTTCTACAAGAGGTTAAAAGCTCAGAAACTGCAGTGAGCATTATGGCACAGACTGATAACTAAATTGTTTTTTGTTACTGAGAGGAAAAAAAGGTGATTTAGTAATTCTTCTAAGGCACAAAAGAAGTCATGCACATTGAGAAAGAGATGTGTTTCAGAACTTATCTACGTTTTAAAATCAGTCACAAATTAGTTGCAACAAATTACAGTTCAAGGCAGAGGACTGAACAAACATCTCTCTCTTTCCCAAGGTCCCACTGAAATGGCAGGAAAAAGATTTAAATTAAAATGAAATGATAGCACTGTCACAAAATAAGGAAAGACTTCACTGCATAACTGACTGTATGTTCTACAGAAATCTGGCCAAATAGGTGGGAAAAAAAAGACTGAGTTAAAGAAAGTAAGAGGAAGCAATACATATAAGTCACCAGTCTTTTCAAGGACATGTAGAGAGGCTCCAAGTTATAATCAAATAATCAAAACTACGAAGAGGACGAAATTAATTAGAGTAGTTCATCAGAGCACTGCACTGCCTTATTCTGGACAGATGATTCCCGCCTCCTCCGACTTTGTGAACAAAGGGCTGGTGGTGGCAGCTTCTGCCTTTAAGATAAAGCCAAAGAGCTCATCTCTATGAAGGAGGTGTTTCTGCTTGGTTTGGGCTTCCTGTGAGAGAAACCGGGCCTGGGAGAATAGCAGAGAAGAATGGAACATCAGACCTCTAGGGTAAGGAGAGCAATAAAAGGGGGAAAGGGGAAAAAAGCAATCTCTTAATAGCATCCCAGGGAACCGCACCAAAGCACCGCGCCCTGCAGTCCTTTAAGACCAGGCTCTCGGGACAGGGTGCACCCGGCTCCTGAGCCACCCTCCCCAGGAGGAGACCCGTCAGCTGGCCCACACCCAGCCCATCTCACAGAACCCACCCCACCAGACTGCCACTCAAGATACAGGCCTAGTGGACAAAGAACTACATGCTGCAGAGACACATGCTAACCGCCAACACTAACGGGCTCCACCCGAAGTCCAGGAACACCCGACAGCAAGGACAGGGCAGCATGAGGAGCAGGGGCACTCCTCTCCTCGCAAGTGCCAGAGGGGATGTGCCTCATGGCTGACTCATCAAGGGATACAAGTCCGTGGCAGAATTTATTTAAAGTTACTACAGCAAGCAACCAGTGCTTCCTTTAGGAAGTGAGACTGGGAAGGAGGCGGGGAATAAAGGGAGAAAAGTACTTTTAGTTTTCTTCACATCATTCTGTACTGTTTGGAGATTTTTCTATCACATGAATACACCACTTTTAAATTTAAAACTGGTTTTGATTTTTAAAATGTATGGTACACACAGAAATTAGAGTACTAGACAGCAGTGATATGTAATTTACATGTATTTACATGAAATAATATCCATAACAGAATATACATATGCTTCCAACTGCTATTAAACTATATATGCAAATATTTTTCACATATGTGTGTGTGTATGTGTGTGTGTGTGTGTTCCTAAATTGTGCACAAAAACACATTTGAAAAGATACCAAACTCTTTTAATAACAGCTGTCTCTGGTAAATGGTGTAAGGTTAAACTGATACTTTTACGGGTCACTAAACAGATGGTTCACTTGTTTTTTATAATATATATTCATGACACATAAAAGATACATTGTTGTTAAAAAAAAGGCAGGTTCTTGAAGAGATATTTACACACCCATGTTCACTGCAGCATTATTCACAATAGCCAAAAGGTGGGAACATTCCATATGACTCACAGAAAGACAAATGTATAAACAAAACGTAGTATATACATACAATGGGATACTATTCAGCCTTAAAAAAGGATGGACATTCTGATGAGGAAACCTTGAGGACATTACACTAAGTGAAAAAAACCAGGAACAAAAAGCCAAAGACCATATGATGACACTTTCATGAAGTATCTAGAGTACGGTATTCACAGAAAGTGGAAGGGTAGACACCAGGGACTGGAGGGAGGGGTAAAACAGGGAATTGTTTAATGGGTATAAAGATGAAAAGAGTTCTAGAGATTGCCTAAACTATTCTGTGTATTTTAACACAAACAAATAAGTTGTTTAAATAGCAAGTGAAAAAAAGTTAAAACATGAATAAAAGAAAAAAGTTATAAATTGTTACATCTGTGGAGATAGTCAATCCTCATTATTTATGGATTTGATATTTATGAAATCTGCCTACTTGCTAAGATATATATGCAACACCCAAATTAATATTTGTGGTTCTTTTACAATATTCAGTCACAGTTCCCATATCTAGAGCCTCAAAAATGAAGGTAAGGCAAAGTGCCCTTCAAACAAGGCTCTCTGATTACATCACAAGTGCTGTGATTTTCCTCTTGGCTTTCCACAAAAGATCAACAGCCACTTATCAGAGTAACCATGCACTTGCAAAAGGGAAACACCCCGATCTTTTTAGAACTATAAAATCTAACTCTTAAACTAATCTCTCAGGACCTAGGAGCACCACTGTGATGTATGTGTCAGAATGACGGATTATAGTAGTCAAAAATAAATGAAATTTTGGCACAAGTCCATTTATCAGGGAATGGATCAACCCTCCCACCTTATGGTGATTTCCCCAGGTGCTAAAATACAGCTAAGAAGGATAGTCTTAGCTGACAACCAACTGACAAAATCCCACACTGATGCTATGACAGAGTAGTGAGTAGAACTAGGTCAGGAAAAGTCAGATGGAGACACTGGAACTCTCTCCAATCAAAATAAAGCATTTCTAGGGGAATTACCAAAGAATTCAAAGACACAAGGGCTGCAATCCCTAGCAGATACTCATTTAATACAACTGTTCAGTTAATGCAGAATACATGAATGTTCTTAGAGAATGGCATTATTTTAAGCTTAATGACTACAAGCACAGCTGGTAGTCCAAATTTGATCTCTTTAATGAGGTACCTTCCATACAGTTATAGTTCTGACAAATGGCTTCTCCATGTCTAACAGAACTCTAGAAGCAATTTGCTTTCATCTAGCTTGGAGAGCAGTGCATATTCCCTATATTGCCTAAAGTAAGTCAAGTTTCTAGCTTTCATATGAACTTAATTATTTCTTATAATTATTTCTCTACACTACTGGTCATCAAACTAGTCCACAACACTGATAAAATCAAGCCATTTGGACCTATGAGGAGGAAACAGCTGTATTCTAGATGCTTTAATAATACATGTATGCCATGTATTATTAAACAAAAAATAAGTCCCAAGAAAATACAGGGTCCAGCCATCACTATCAAGTTCTAGGAGTCAGTAGCATTTGGCAAGTCAAGATACATGCTCCAAAAATAAAAACAAGTCACATTCCTTATTCTCCTACAAGAAAGCAAAAGGTGTGCTGCATCTCTTTAGATAACAGAAACAACATATTCAATTTCTGTGTACTGCTCTCTTTAGTGAGTGATTTGAAATCCAGCAGTTTTAAGTAAGGCCCAGAGGAGGAGAAAATTCTCTAGCTAAAGCAGGCTGCAATACAAGTGGCTCTGCCACTTGACCATAATGAACCTCTGATTGCAGTGGTGTTCAAAGTGCCCGCAGGTCAATGCCATAAGGAGCCGCTGGCAAACCCTTCTAGGAAAATCCCATGAGAGATCCCTCAGAGATTTTTAGGACAAAGTCATACCTTCTTTATCAAACCAAGATTCTATTTTGAAAACAATTCTTATTTTGTACTGGTAGAGAATGAGCATCTAGCCACAGGTAACTATGAAACCTCAGCAGCCCACCACAAATTATCATCATCTGATCCACTAAATCTAAGCTGATGTGACAGAAACACTCATGATCAAATGGTTATGGTAAAATACACAACAGCCAGGCTGGCTGTGAAGCACGAGCAGCTGGCTCACATTTTCAGTATGCTTACTCCTGATGCACTGCTATTTCTTCCTCAAACAAGACCTATCACTACACATAGATTCTCTATGAGTAGCTAGAGATTCTCTATGACTAGAAAAATATGAACCTGGATTACCCATGGCTGCATTACACAACAGTATCACCCAGGAATGGATTCTCTCAACCACACCGTGCCATCGGCAGTACCCCTTAAGGAAAGTCAGGAAGAGAAACCTTCCTACGAGGCAGTTTTTCATGGTCCACAGGTCAAGAAAGGGAAACAGAGCAAGGTTCACACCAGTCCTTCAGTGATGAGTGACCATGTGGCTAGACTTCCAGGCCAGGTCCTCAAGAGAAACATACACGGAGAATAACTTAAAGAAGAAATAGACAGAGGGACCTGTCAGAATTGTGTGAAAATACTTCCATCCCATGCGAAGGCTCACCAAAGCCCTAGCTGTGGAGAAGACTTCCATGATCACATGGAGTCATGGGAGACAAGAGGATCCATTTCTTGGAAGCCAGAGATCATCTTCCCCAGCAACATCAACGCCCTCACAAAGAAAAAACAGCCATAGCAATAAAACAGAGGCTTTGACTGTAACAATTTGTACTTCTCAAAAAAACTGACTTAGCTACACTGTCAATGTGCCATCTTTCTCTAGGTTATGAGGTTATGATGGGGTAACAAACAATTCTTAAAAATCTTAATAGTTTACAATTGTGACTCTTAGAAACACTTTGGGCTTGGGACCCCTTTATATTCTTAAGAGAACTGAGGATCTCAGAAAACTTCTGTTTATGAGTTTTAGATGTATTTTACTATATTAGAAATTAAAATGAAAAATATGTAAATGCATGTTCTTTTAAAAATAATAAGCCAATTACATGTTAATGCAAGTAAAAATTTTAATTTTAAAAATACATTTTCTAAAAAACAAAACAATAAAATTCTAAGGAAAGTGTAAATTTTTATAAATCTCTTTAAGGTCCACCTTAATAGAAGATATTGGATTATCATTATCTGCTTCTGCACCCAATCCATAATAATATGTTGTTTTGGCTGAACAGAAGAAAATTCAACCTCACACAGATATGTAGCCAAAAAGTGAGGAATATTTCATGGCTTTTTCAAACAGCTACAGATATTATTTGATTCTATACCAAAATTCAACAAATGACAGTACCTTAAAGGTTCAATGAAGTGTGGAATTTTAAACCCTATCAATGAACTTATACTGTTACATTTAAAACCATCGGTGTGGCAATATGAATGGATCTTTCACCCATGCGTAACTTTGTAACAACATAATTCATCAGTCAATCATAAATACTGGTCCACGAAGTTAGGTAGGTCTCCCAGATGTTCGCATTTCATCACACAGCATCAAAAACATTTTTAATTACATTCACTACTATCACCAGAAACACCCTAAGTATCTGGAAGCTGTTAAGCTGATACTGTCTGATAATTTTCCAACAGTCTAATTTTCAGATTCTATCACTGACACAAATACTACCAGTTGTTTGCCTTGAAGTAAATGCTCACTTCGTTTGAGAAAATGTCTGTCAAATGCTCATATCAGAATAACCCTAGAGAATCACTGTTTCAGGTGAAAATGATATTCCCTAAGAGGGTAGCTCAGCTCACAGTAACAGTACAAGTGCTTTCCCTGTGGCAACCATAACATCAGCACACAGAAGCACTTCATGAATGCTTCCTGCTTCATCACAAGACTTGTAAGATGCACGCTTATGATCAACATCTTTTAAAATAACTTTTACTGCTTCATCAAGGACATTCTTAAAACTTTTTTCTTTTACTATATGTGGTGATGAAAGGTAGTTTGAAGTAACTGCACTGATTTTTCCTTAAGCCCCAGCAGTTTTTCCCTATCACTTTTGAAACATAATGCAATATCAACATGGTGGAAAAGACACTTAGTATTATTATTTAAAGTAGTTGTCATCCTGAAAGGATCCTGAGTTCAACAAACACTGCTTTGAGAACTACTGTTTTATGAGAACAAAGATGTGTCTCTCATTTTTATTATGCTGATTTAGGTTAACTTATGCTACAGGTACCTTCTTCCTTCTGGGATCCAGGCAAAAGAAACCACCTTTATTTGGCAACTGTTTTCTTTGTAGCAGAGACAAATAAACAAAAATCAATTCATGCAAATCAAACTCCTAAATCTTCTGCTTAGATATAACACGTTATCACTTCTCATCTTTCACTGACCGAAGCAAGTAACATGGACAAACCTTATGTCAACCTATAGATACAAGTCCAGTAAAGAAGGGAAGCAAGTATTTTTTAATACAATCTACAAGAAGAAGCAACTCAAGTCCCTCTCTCACTTCCACACCAAACAATACCATATTTCACAATGGACAAACAGCCACCTAGTAGCAGGTTGACAACACTCAGGATCTTTCCATCATGAAGGAACTTACCTCCGTGAAACACACTGACTTTCGTAAACAACCTTATTGTGGCTACCTAGGAAACACTTCCATTACTTATAACCTTTTTTTTGAAGCAAGATTAAGTATTAGATTCCCAATAACCAACTCATATGCCAACTTACAACACATATCTGTCATAAATTATAGTTTTTAGGTGAACACTTGTTATAGCTGTTTGAAGTTTATGCACAAAAAGTAGTAGACATGCTTAGAGGGGACAGTTAAGTACTGTTGTACATCCATCATACACATCAGTACTAAAAGTCTGAACAGACATTTTAATTTGTGGATATTTCTACATCTCATGATCTACCACTTAATGTATTAATGTAATTTCTAATATATAAATTAGAACTTAAAAATTCTCAATCTCCTTTATAGCTAGGGACAAAACGTATTATTCTATCTCTACCATATAAACCTCCATAAGATTCTGATTTGGAAGTAAGCAACCAGAAGAACTCCCATTTTTGCTCATGTCCGAAGCAGCCACATGTGACTCTTAATGGTGGCAATGTTAGCCACTTCCCAGTGGTTACAATACAGAATTCCTATCACTGAAAAAGGACCAGAGCCCACAGAGTAGCATCTCTAACCAGGCTAGATACTTGGCATTTAGTGCTCAATGTCAGAGGCTTTCTCAAGCCAAGTTCTGCAGTATGGTTCTGGGAAATGTTCTCAGAAGCTGGGACTCAAGACCATATCTCTAGACTCCCCAGTGACTCTGGGAACTACCAAATGTTCTTTAATAATTCCTTACTTGGTTTACAACGGCCAGGGTGGGTTGCTGTTCAGAATGAAGAACTATAATTTACAATAATGGTATTATTCCCAATTTATATATAGGAAAACTGAGGCTTAACAAGGCTAGATAATCTGGTAATACCAAGTTTTTACATCTGAAAACTTATTTTTCTAATTTAATACTATACTAGTTCTACAATTTAGTACAGGACAGCAACTGAAACAAATTTATTATCATTCTAAACACAAGTTAGCTTAGCTGAACTTAATTTGTATTTATTTTTACTATATATGTGGAAAAAAATAATTAATAAAGATTTAAAGAAAAAAAAACAGAAATTCACAAACTATGGCGCATGGGCCAAATCCAATCTGCTTTTCACAGTCCACAAGCTAAGAATAGTTTTTACATTTTTAAACTGCTGGGAGAGAGGGAAGAAGGTAAAACCTGTATGACCTTCAAATTTCAGTAACTATCATAAGTGAAATTTCATTGTCCATTCACTTAAATATTTATTGTCTATGGTTGCTTTCCCATGACAAGCAGTCTTGAGTAGTTGCCTAAAATGTTTACTATCTTACCCTTTGCAGAAACAGTATGTCAATCTCTGCTCTTAATTATTCTATAATAACTGAGGAAATGCCAGTGTAAACCACTCTGAGTCGGTGTACATGTGCTTCTATCATCCCTGACTACCTACTTTAAGAACATGAGGCATGCAGCAATATACAATTCCCTCCATAATTAAAAGTTAAACCAAAAAGTCCTGTTTTTCTCTCACCTACCTGCTTCCACTGCAACGGTAAAAAAATTAAACTAGAAGTCAATGTCAAAATGGCTATTTGCAGGACACTCAGCATGCTAGTAACCAACAGCCAAATGTACTCGACTATTGAGTCACCTCTAGAAATTGAAAAAAGGCCAGCAGTAAGGCAGATTTTTAAAAAATAAATGGTACTGAGTTTTGAGGGGATAGGGGTGGTGAGAGAACAGGATTCAAGAAATTGGGAAAGGAGCACTAAGTATAGTGTCAAAGGGGCTGACATTTTAGCAAAGGATGAAGTCTCTCAATTCCTTAAAACCACACAAAATGAACCAAAAACAGAAGAGGAAAATCAACAGTTAAGTAACTGGAACATGGAGCTGCTAGGAATGCTCACAGCAGGGTGCCTTCTCTGCATGCCAAAAACCAGAGCCCATAAGTCACCAGGTCACTCAAACTGAAAACTGGCCAGTCCCTGATTCTTTCTTCCTCTTTCAGTAACTACAAAACTGAGTTACCTAGCAAAACAGTATTTTCTTTTTTTTGAAGTGCTCAAATTCAGTTTTTCTCTGTCATGTAGTTTAATAATGTTTTAAAAAATGTTTCCCACTTGTTGTTAGTGTTCCAAATAGTATTCTATCCCCAGCCCCCACAATAACTTTTCTGTGTGGAAAAACATAAGCCATACATAAGCCTCTCTTCAAGTGCGATAAAGGCAACCTAATTACCTAAAAGAAATGGTAACTGAGTTTTGAGGGGATGGGGGTGGATTAGATAAGTAATTAGGATTCTTTGACATAATCCCAGACTGAAAAGAACAGAGAATGGTACCCATAAATAAGGAGAAATAGCCACAAAGTTTTATAGTTTACCTTCATTTAAGAATTAGGACACAAATTGGGACAACTTGTGAAAAATCTGAGCTTTGACCTCACCATATTATATAATACCACCATTGATTAAAGATCCGGAATGCAAGTTGGTTGTTCAGAACTTAAAATTCAGTCTCTTCTGGAAATAAAGTTACATACAATGTACTTATTTCTAAGGCAGCTCAGAAAAGCTAATAATAATGATCAACAAACATAGGATCACTTTAATCAGATATGATAGTGATTAAAGATACTGTTCAACTCCTTGATTTTAAAGATAACACAGCTTTGGTAACGAGAAAGTTGGGTCACTTGCCCAACGTCACGTGGTATGTAAAGTCAAAGCAGGGAAGAGAGCCAGTTCTATGATTCGTAAAGCCACATATTTTCAGTTTACACTATCTTTATTTATGAAGTATTTTTTAAGAATATATGTCCCAACAAAGCTTAACTTTATCAGTGTGTAGCAGAAGCAGTATTTAAAATTAGTTGCATGATATTCTGTTAGTTGGTGGTGTTTTCCATTATAAAGTAGTAAATAGGCTAGCTGAGTGTGTCAAATCAGCTGTCCTCCAGAACACCTGTGGTATATTATGCTCTGTCTCTGCTCTGGTGAAATCTCAGCATTTTTCACCACCTAAGAGTAAAGGGAGTTTTCCCAATCAATACAGTACTCCTTTTCCTAAATACTGCTACATACAATTTATTCCAAGCTGATCATATGGATAGTAGTGTGAGGAAATTTCAGGAATAAATACAATTACAGCAAATTAAAAATTTGGTTAGCTTATTCATTTCATGTTGGCTGGCTGAGCTGCAAAATTTCTCCAAAAGATGCTCCTAGCTGTCACCCTTCTTTCCAGTCTACAAGACTTTTAAGTCACTACACTCAGTCTGGATTATGCATTTTAC
The DNA here is from genome assembly GCF_040802235.1 of Manis javanica. Lineage (NCBI taxonomy): Eukaryota > Metazoa > Chordata > Mammalia > Pholidota > Manidae > Manis > Manis javanica. Next base: position 128,660,585 of record NC_133158.1, on the reverse strand, counting down.
TTCTCATTCCTAGACCACTAACCTCATATCTTTGGTTTCTCCAAAATCAAATCATTACTTTGAACCCCATTTTACTCTAAGCTTTCACAGAAATCTACTGTATCCATATTTATTTCCCTCACCTACTCAGGCAATGCTGGCCCTGGGTCCTACGTATTTCTGTATTTTCAATGCAGATCTCTCTAGCCATCATTTATACAGTCTCTTCAGAGTTTGACTACCCTATCTACCTTGCTCTTAATTAACCCTAACTGAACTATTACTGCTTCCATCTCTCTGCTCTTTCTTTTTTCCACATGGCCTTCCTAAAAGTCCATTTAGCTCTAATTCTTCACAATTGTCACCCACACATTCCTATTCAGCTGATACTATCTTGCAGAACCACACAGCTTGAAGACTGGTTTGCAACCAAAACGTAAAGCATTACTACTTTTTAGGGACCCAAAGGAAAGTAAACTATCCTGTACAGTGTCTCATATTTGATTAATGGCAATGTCAAGATTTAATACAGTAGAGAATAATTCTTCACCAACCACAAATTCATCTTACCTAGAACTGTATCATTTCAAAAATAATTTACAAGGGTATTTAAGAATAAACAGATTAGTAAGATATTAAAAGTAATGCATAATACAAGTAAGAACAGGTAAGTAAATGGAAGTAGGAATAAAGCTAATGCACCAAAACACCTGTTATAATCTTAAGCTTTCTAAAGATACACAGATGTTCAGTACACACAGAAAAAGATGTTCAACATCATCAGGCATCAGGGAACTGCAAAACAGAGCCAGAGTGAGATCCTCCCTCACACCATTAGGATTGCTATTAGCAAATAAACAGAAAATAAATCTCTGCAAATTGCATAATCACAGTGAAAAGGCAACATAGGGAATATTTTCAAATCTTAGAGTAGATTAGTATTCATAATATATAAATAGCTCCGATAACTCAACAAAAGAGCAAATAATTAATTTTTAAATGGGCAAAGGACTTGAACAGACATTTCTCCAAATAAGATAAACAAATGACTAACAAGTATATTAGAAGAAGTTCAACCTTAAAAACATTAGGAAATTGCAAAATCAAATCCACAGTATCACCTCATATCCATTAGGATGGCCATTATCTAGTAATCAGTAAGTAAGGCCTGGCAAGGATGTGGAGAGCCTGGACCTTTGTGCATGCTGGTAAGTAAAATGGTGCAGTCTCTTTGAAAAACAGGAAGATGGTTCTTCAAAAAATAAAAAGTAGAATTATTATATATGATCCAGCAATTCCACCTTTGAGTATATACCCAGAAAAACTAGAAGCAGGTACTTACACCTCATCAAAGAGATACTTGCATCCCCATATTCACAGCAGCATTATTCACCATAGTCAAAAGGTGGAAGCAACCCTAAGGCGCATCAAAGGATAAACAAAATATGATTTACACAAATAATGGAATTATTATTCAACCTTAAAAAGGAAGGAAATTCCGCCATAGGCTACAACACAGATGAACCTTGAGGACAATACGCTAAGTGAAAGAAGCCAGTCACAAAAAGCCAAAGACCATATGACAACACTTCCGTGAAGTACCTAGAGTACCATATTCACAAAGTGGGAAGGCAGACAGCAGGGACTGGAGGGAAGGGGAAACAGGGAACTGCTTAACGGGTATAAAGATGAAAAGATTTCTGAAGATTGGCTGCACAACCATGTAAATATACTTAAAACTGAAAGATATACCTAAAAACAGTTACCATGGTAAATTTGAAAATATTTTTATTGTGGTAAAAGCCAACATAAAGAGTTAAAAAAAGAAGCAAAATAACAATTGTTGATGAGTAGATAAACTGGAATCCTTGCATACTGATAATATAAAATGGTGCAGCCACTGTGGAAAATTGTATGGCTGTTACTCACATGATTAAATATAGGCTTAGCATTTGATCCAGCAACTCTGGGTATATACACAAAAGAATTAAAAGAAGGGACTAGAATAGATAGCTGTGTACCAATGTTCATAGAAGCATAATCACAATAACCAATAGGTGAAAACCACTGAAGGGTTTTCACAAGCAAATGACTGAATAACAACAGGGTACATACACACAAATGAGTATTATTCAGCCACCAAAAGAAATGAAATTATTTTTGTCAGTCCAGTGTATAAACTTCCAGTTATAAGATAAATAAGTTCCAGGGATATAACATACAATGACTACAACAGTATTGTACTGTATATTTGAAAGCTGTTAAAGAGAGTCACAGTTCTCATCCCAAGGAAAAAACAAAACAAGCATACCAATGTGAGGTGACAGATGTTAATATATTACAGTAATGATTTCACAGTATGTACACATATCAGATTATTAGTTGTATACCTTAAACTTGTACAATGCTGTAGTTTGTATCTCAACACAACTGGGGCAAATTTTTTTTAAAAAACAAGAAATGAAATTCTGATACATGCTACAGTATTTTAGATAAACCATAAGGGCATTGTACTAACTGAAATATGCCAGACAAAAGGAACAATATTCTATGATTCCATTTATAGGAGTTACCTAGAATAGGCAAATTTTTAGAGACAGAAAGGGGCTAGGTACAGAGTTTCTGTTTTGCTATAATGAAAAAATTCTGAAAATGGATAATGGTGATGGTTCACAACACTGAATGTGCGTTATTGAACTGTACACTTAAAACTTAGTATGTTAAGTTGTATATTCTACTTTACCACACAGAAAAAAATCAGCTTTCTACTAACAAAGAAATAAAAAGGATCTAAAATGTACTAAAAGATTCAAAGATTCACAGCCACAGTAAGAACAGACTGCATATCAATTCCTATTCCTGAAACCACAGACATTTCCATTCTCAGTCCTCCTGAAAAAGATGGTGTATAATGAGCAGCATCTTTAATAATATAAAATTCTTGTATAACAGGCCCCTAATAGACATGAGTATTATCTCAAGACCTTTACAAATTTCTGAATATGGCTACAGGCTCACTGTTCCCAACTAGGCACTGAGTCACCCTAGAGTGCCAGAGTGGAGTCACAAGGCCAATATAAAATATTTTAAATTTGAGGAAAAAACAATATCCAGCATCCATCAGAAGCCACAACTATTCTTAAGATTTAAACTGATTGTTAAATGAAGATTATTTGCTTAGCTGAAGAAAAGTCATAGTAATCTGTGTAACAAGCAGTCAAACACACACAGTGTAATCAGTCGAAGCTGCAGAAGCAAAGTGGAAAAGAAGAAAACTTATATTTTTTTGAAATTCTATTATAGTACAAACCCACATGTCCAAGAAGCTCAAATAAATCCAAGCAAAATAAACAGAAAATCACACAATTATACAGAGAAAACTATACACACTACAATCAAATTGCTGAAAAAGCAGTGGTAAAGAGAAAAATTATAAAAGCACACAGAAGAAAGTAAATAAATTTAATACCAAAGGACAAAGAACAAACTGTAGACTTCCATGAGAAACAATGCAAGAAAGAAGATAATGGAAAGACTTCTTTTAAGGGTGCAAGTAAAAAGGCAACATATTATTCTACATCCAGTGAAAATTTTCAAAATTGAAGATAAAATGAAGACTTCATCAGACATCTAAAGTTGACATAACTCCTCACCAAGAGACCTGACTAGCAGAAATCAGAAATGTTAAGTCTTTAAGCAGAAAGAAAACAGGCAAAAATTCTGCTCTATCCAAAAGAGTGAAAAATAACAAAAATGGTAAAAATACATGCAAATAGAAAGAACTTCTCATTTTTAAACTTCCTCTAAAAGGTAATGAATTGTTCAAGACAAAAATATATTCTTTAATTTATAACACCTGTGGAAATAAAATGTACAGCAAAAATAGTACAAAAAATAGAAACAGACTATTAAGTAACATTATATGTGGAGTATTTTATTTTACTTGAACATAGACTGCAAAGTACATAAAAAGCAGTGGGGTGACCACACACACACACAAAAAAAAAACAGTGAACAAAGTGGTATGGCTAATAAGCCAATAATGAAACAAAACATAATGGAAACAAGAAAATGCTAAAAATAACTAAATCAACAAGAAGTCAAGTTAAAATAATTCCACCTTTGGGAATTTACCCAAAGAAAACAAATTGCACTAATTCAAAAAGACACGTGGACTCCTATGTTTACCAGAGCATTCTTTTCAACAGCCAAAATATGGAAGCAACCTAAGTGTCCATTGATAGATATTGGATAAAGATGATACATATAATACTACTCAGCCATTAAAAAAAAGAAATCTTATAATTTGTGACATGAATGGAACTAGAGACTATTATGCTAAATGAAATAAGACAGGGAAAAACAAATATGCCTTATGAGTTCACTTACATGTGGAATCTAAAAACAAACAAACCAGAAATATTCATAAATACTGAGAACATACTGGAGATTTTTTTTGGAGGGGGGGGAGGTGAATGAAATAGGTGAAAAGGAAAAATATTAGTGAGAATGTTATCTTGGTCTGGGTGATGGTTACATGAGAGTATACACATGACAAAATTTATTGAGCTGTACCTTTTATTGTCTATTCCTAAATTTAAAAAAAAGATGATACAAACAGGAAGGTGTAGTATTCTTAAAATCAACTACATTAATAATTACATTAAATGTAAATGATCTAAATCCAACTCAAAGGCAAATTGACAACCAAGATTCTTTTTAAAAGACAAAACTAAACAGTTTAAAAGAAACCCTCTTCAACTATAAATATAGGAAAACATATACCAAAAGTTAGACACAAGGAACCTATACTGGTTACAGTAATATCAAACAAGGTACTTCAATGACAAGAACTAAGAGGAACATTTCACAGTACGAAAGTGGTTAATCCATCAAAAAAAAACAAAAATCTTAAATGTGTGCACTAACAATACAACTTGGAAACATACGGTATGAAAACTGGACATAAACGATAAACAGATAAATCACATTTAGAGTTGGAGATTAACAGTCTTCTTTGTAAATGGCAAAATTAAACTTAAAAATCCTAAGACTATAGAGGATCTGAACCAACCTGACTCAAACTGACACAGAAAAAACCACCCAACAAAAACAAAGTACAAACAGAACATCACAATAGACCACATGCAGAGCTATAAAAGGTATGAATCTCTTAGAACGTAAATCACAGAGTATTTTCTCTGACCATAAAGGAAAGACATACGTTAAGTTCTCAAACACTTGGAATCAGAAAACACAGGGATAAAAATGACCAACAGGTTCAAGAAAAAAATCACTAAGAAAATCAGAAATCATCTTTAATTAAATGAAAATGAAAAGAGCTTACCAAAAATTGTGGGGTGCAGCTAAAACAGCACTTAAAAGGAAATGTGTACCACAAAAGTACTCTGTATTACAAAAAACTGGGTTTGATATCACAGTTAAGCTTAAGAAGTTTGCAAAAGAAGAGCAAATTAAACTTAAATGGAAGGAAATAAAATAGAAATCAACACAATAGAGAAAAAGCAGTGAAGTATTCCCTTGAATAAAATCAATGAATTAAGACACTTCTCCTTAAACTGATCAAGAAAAAGACACATCTTGCTAATCCTGAGACATAAAAAAGTTACTACAACCACAGATTCCACACTCACTAAATGAAGAGATATGAATAAATTCTACAACTAGAAGAAAAAAATTATTATGAAAGATACTGTGGATAAAGTGAGGATTCCTGAGGCCAGGGTTCTCATCTGGCCCTGGTCGGCTAGCTCACTACACACGTGTGGGCAATATGTCGTTACTGACTCTATATAAAGAGCCATGCACACTGCTCTGGGCAACATTATGGCATGGCTGCGAGAGAGCAGAGACGAGGACAAAAACTGAGACAGCTGTGCAGGCAGAGAGGCCCAGAGGCAGAGACCAGCTTGCTGCATGCAGACTCGCTCTGAGTGAATGCGATTTTAGTGACTGACCTGCCACCATGGAAATAAAGTTGGGTATAACCCTTTCACCGCAAGAACATTCTACTGTCATTTATTTGGTCACCTTGAATCCATAATGAACTTGCCCAGGGCTGAAACCCATTAGCAAGACAGATACAAATTACCAAAATGACTCAAAAAGACACAGAAAATCTAGACTATCTATAAAAGAAACTTAATATGTCATTAAAATCCTTCCCAGAAAGAAAACTCTAGGCCCAGATGACTTTTCTAGTGAACTGTATCAAACATTTAAGGAAAAGAATACCAAACCTACATACACAAATGCATTGAAAAAATAGAGGGGGCAAACTTTTTCAACTCATTTTCTGAAATTAACACTATTCCAATACTAAAACCAAAGACAGAAGCAAAAAAAATCAAAACTCTAAGTCAATGTCCCTCATGAACATAGATAGAAAGATCCTTACTAAAATATTAGGAAATCAAATCAACAATATATAAAAAGGATAGCACATCATGAGTCTGGAAAGTAACCGAAGATTTAACATTTGAAAAAGTTAAATGAGTCAATATATTCATAGTATTAACAAAATAAAAGAGAATGCACCTCTGTGATCATCTCAGTCGGAAGTGGCAAAAACCTGACAAAATTCAACATCAATTCACAATAACAATAAGCAGCAAACCAGGAATAGAAGAAAACATTCCCAATCTAATAAAGAGTATGTGAAAAACCTGCTGCTATCATCACTGGATGCTGAAAGACAGAATTCTTCACCCCTGAAACTGGGAACAAGGAAAAAATGGCCTACATCCCTCACACCTATGCAGCACTATACTGGAGGCCCTCGCCAGTTGAAATAGAGCAAAAAACAGAAGGCATACAGATAAAAAGAATAAATTGTCTTCATTCACAAACAATCTGATCACATACATAGAAGATCGTTGAGAAATCTACCGACCAAAAAAAAAAAGATTTTTGACAAAGGTGCTAAGGTCATTCTTGGGGAAAATAAAAGTCTTTTTCAACAAAAGAGACTGAAATAACTTGATATTCACAAGGGGAAAAAAAATGAACTTACCTCACACCATACACAAAAATAAAATCAAAGTGATTTAATGTTTGATCGCAGACCTAAATGTAAAGACTAAAACTCTTAAAACTTCTAAAACACAGGGCAAATTTTCTTCACACATAAGAAGCACAAATGATAAAAGAAAAAATGTGTAATCAAGACTTGATCAAATTTAAAAGTTCTAAAAATCCATTTACTTGAAAAATGTAATTCTGACAAAGAATGTGTATCCAAAACATACAAATCAGATAATGAACAAAAATACTTAAGACAGTTCACAGAAGATACATGAAGATAACCAACTAAATGAATATTAAAACACATTAAGAGATTACTACACATGCAGGAGAATAATTAACAAACCTAAAAATGCCAAAGTGGGAAAACTGATGGTGGGATGTAAACTGGTACTACTACTTTGGAAAACAGTTTGGCTATTCTTATAAAATTAAACATACACTTACCACTTGACCCGACACTCCCACTCCTGGGTAAGAAGTGAAAACATACCCTGTACACAAATACTCACACAGTAGCTTTATTTCTGACAGCTCAAAACTGGAAATAATCCAAAACTCCATCAATAGGTGAATGAATAAAAAATTATGGTATATCATCAATGGAATGGTATTAATAAAAAGGAATGAAACTGATATAGGCAACAGCATGATTAATCTTTAAAATGAAATAAGAAAAACAAAGGCCAGGCACAAAAAAAAAATAGTATATTACTTTCTATTGCTGCTGTAATTGCCACAAACTTAGTAGCTTAAAACAACACAAATTTATCAACCCAAATTCTGATTGTCAGAAGCCCAACAAAGCTGTCACAGGGCTAAAATCAAGGCAGAAGAGCTGGGCCATGTCCTCTTTGGAGGCTTACAGGAGAGATCCATTTTTTGAGCTTTCCAGCTTATTGAGGCAGTTCCATGACATGGCACATGGATCCTTCCCTCCAAATTCAAAGCCTGCTTTGCTAAACTGCATCTCTGACCATTCTTCAGTAGTCATCTTTCATGGCTGGTTTTAAGGACTGAAGTGGTTCAATTGGATCCACCTGTATAATCCAGGATACACTCACTCCACATCTCAAGACCCTCAATTTAATCACCTCTACAAAAAAACCGTCTTTGCCATGTAAATAAAATATCTTCAGGTTCCAGGGATTAGAGTCTGGACATCTTTGAGAGGCCTTTATTCTACCTACCATAACATAAAATGGAATGGAATTCCCTTTACATGAAATTTTAATAGGAGAAAAACTAAGTTGTAGTGTTAGCAGTTCAATTGTTGCCAGGGCTGAGGGTAAAGAGCGGGACTGCCTGAATGTGGGAATGAGGAAACTTCTGTGATGAAAATGACCCTCGGCTTGAATTGTTCTTGTACAGGTATACATACTTATCAAAACTCAGTGAAGTGTACTCTTCAAAGGGGACATTTTCTTGTATGTAAAGTATACCTCAACACAGTTTGTTTTAGGAGTCATAAATAATATGTTTAGTAGGTATTGTTTCATTCTAAATTTTCTCCTAAAAGCTTCAACAGGTCTGTTCACCACCTCAATTTTCCAACTTAACTTTTTTCACCTAAGTTCCCCCTGTGAGAATATTCACTAGAACAATCTATATGACTACAGGAGAAATAATATTTGCCACTGGAAAGCTAAACAGTTTTTGTAACATTACTTCTAAAGACAAACCAGTTACAAATTCCAGTTCAAATATGGGAATTTAGAATAAGGCCACACTTGGCAGTGGTACATTCCTAAATTCCATGTTATGTATTTAAGGCTGGAAACCCTTATGTTGCTCTGGCATTGCTTCTATGAGACAGTTCAGAAGCACTAAGAGGAGCTAAGAAGCCAACTGACCTGTGTGTGTATGTGATTTAAGAAATCATCTGTGGCACTTCAAACACTCTGGTCAAGCACCACTAGCTTCGAGAAAATTGGGCGACCACTAACAACCTCGTTATATAAACCCAAAAAGTTAACCTGAAACCTAACTTCCCTGTAGTGTGTAGAATACTGTTCCTCTATACACAACTCAATGAAAATCAAGAAGAGGGACATTCATCCTACAGGCCACATTTAAACTTCAAAGCCACTAAAAAAGGACCTATCTCCCACCTCCAAAACTAAAGCTATTAAATGGTCTTTAAATTATTAGCATTTCAAAAAGCCTCAATGTAGAGATAACATAGTAGAGTTTTTGATTCCCTGTACTAAAATGTAAAAAGAACATAAAGAATTATTTTTTAATTCCTGTAGAGAGGTTTTGTTTTGTTTTGTTTTTTACTTTATGTGGCACTCAGTTGGGATTTTCTCAAAGGCAAAAAAGAAGAAATCCGTTTCCATCATGGCTTTAAAATGCTGGGCCTGATTCCTGCTGCTGAGGAAAGTAAATAGCTCACTTACAAAACTGAATGAACAAGCTTCTTGAAATTATATCAGTTCTCTAATGCTAAAAAGAGTCCCTCAAAAATGGTAAGTAAATTACCACTTACAGCACAATTTAGAGCACCACTTTATAAAAATAAGGACCCTCTATTTTAAAATAGAGCACATTCAATGTTATGAGAATTACATGATTAAAAAGAAAAGCTATATGTCAATATATATAATTCACATATAAATGACAAGTCTGATCAAAATAACTACTTAAAAACATGAAGAAATAAAGTTCACATCACATTTTCAGCAGCTTAAGTTCTTACATCCACTCTCTTTTTTCTTAAAATAAACATTTACAACACCTCTTCCAAACACCAAAAGTATATCAGTCCTTAACATTCTAGTGGGAAAAGGAAGAAAAAAGGTCACCCAATGTATAATCAGTGATAAATGTCAAGAAAAAGTACCAGCTTCTAGGAAAGCCCTCTCTGAGCAGATGACAGTGCCTCAGCCACCTGGTGCACAGGGCTTGGTGAGGACTGATGATGACCACTCTTGTTATTAAGACAAGCTATGCTGGCCCCAAACTGAGCTGGCTATGCTGCTGAGTTTCAAAGACACAAGTTATGTAACTTCATAAAAACCCGACATTTCATTTGTTAAAGTAAAATTTAACATGTTGATCTGTTTAAAATTTTAAAAAGCTTTGATCAATGGGTCATGGTCACTGGTACTATACCATGTGAGTTGATGAATCTATTTTATCGTTTAGATCCAATTTCAATTTAGTGGTTAAGAGCATGGCTAGGGAGACAGATTTACATGTGACCCTGAAGAGAGAAAGAAAGAAAAAAATGAGGGAGGGAACAAGAGTGCTTTTCTCTAGGAGCTTAGACAAATCACATATAAATTAAAGAGCTGCTGTAAGCCTTCTTGCTGATCTGTAGACCAGGTAAGAAGTATCTGGCATGAAGAGAGAAAAAAATCAAATAATGTCCACAACAGTTTCCACTGAGTCCCTAGTTCCCACTCTGTTCCCAATTTCAGGATATATGCCTGCACTAAGTTTCATGAGATCTTTCCCAGTAAATTCTCCTTTTTCATCAAGCTTAAACTTCAAGAGTACTAAATTAAAAACAAGTCCGAAGTCTGCAACATCCTAGAAGCTTAAAAATTTTTTTCTATGTGTATGTACTGAACAATCAAAGCCAGTTAAACAATCTTTTATACATGAATGTACACAAAACATCCAGGCTTTCTGTTTTTGTTTGTTGAAATTTGGTTTAACACCATAATTTTCCATTTGTTGTATTTTCAGTTAAGCTTTGCTATTTCTGTTTTACCTATTACCTCAGATAACCCAAGCTTGTTCTTGTCTTTCTCACTTGTTATGTAGTTATTGTAGCTAGTCTATGTGCCCTTTAAGTATACCTCTCCCCAAAGCCCTACTGAAGAAAGTAGATTTCTACAAGCTGTAGGCAACGTCACATTTTATATACCTTATGAACCTGGTTAGGTTACTTCCATTTTCAATTAATTAAAATGCAAGTCAAAGACTTTGAACTTAGCAATAAGCAGGTACAATTCTACTTATTTAATAAAAGATTGATTGTAAAATGACTATCATCAACAAATCGATCCCCCAACCAGTACTGGCCAAGGCGGTGAATTCTGAAGGCAGTGACAGTTCAGCAATGTGTACAGTAAGGTTCTTCCTTCTCTGAACTGAATATATGTACATATATTCAAATATATGTACATATACACAGACAAAAAAAACCCTACAGCTATTAAAAAGGGCAAATATTCTGATTTCTTTAACAGGAAAATTGAACAGATCTAGGAAAAAAATGCATTTATTTGATTTCATTCTGTATTTATTAACCATAGGACAGTGTAAAACCAGGATTTGTCTTACAATTACTGTTGGCCAGCTGGCATCATGTCATATCTGTCCTTGCTTGCAAATATGCAACTAGCATCAATGTTTGCCAAATGGTGGCCAGCAACTCGAGGGAAAAACCCTGCAACAAAAGCTGTCACTCTTTTAAACCGATGGAACAAACAGCTAAGGGGAAGAGGTGCAGGAACTGGGTAACAAAAAATATTTACCAAGATTCCTAAAGCGAGAGTGAAAAAAAGAATCAGCTTAAGAGCACAGGACCGACAGTTTCTAGTTCTTTCTGAAAATCTTTAAGAAATGCTCCCCTACCTATACTTCATTCACAGAAGACATTGGAGAAATACACTACTAAGTCAAGTGATTTGGGAGTCCTATTCCAAATGTGAAAAATCTGGGAAACTATTTCACAAATTTAATGTATATTTTCCTTCTCATTTGTCTGGAAGAGTAATATATAATAGAAAAAACAATCTAAAAATGGAAGATAAAGATTCAAAATAGTAAAAGAATAAAAAGGGGTCTTAGTTCAACTAAGCATTTTTTCCTATTTTATGGAAGCACACAAAGTAACAAAAATACCTCAAATTTGATAGCACATTAGATTCATCAAAATATTGTAACCTCAAAATGAAGAAAGCCTTTCAAAAGTATATGACACAAATCAGAAGCAATTTGGAAACAATGTAAACTTTGAACAAAATTTTTTCTTTAAAATCTGCTTGTGATTTTTACCAAAATAATCAGTAAAAAAAAACGTATTTGCAAATAAGTATCAAAATAGACATATCACAATATATGAAAAACTCCCACAAACCATTCTAAAACCCATCACCAAGTTGACAGTAAGCATATGAAAAGTCCCTCCACATCAGTCACCAAGGAAATTCAAATTATAATCACTACGAGAAAGCACTATATACTCCTGCCAAAATGGCTTAAACTGAAAAGACTGACAAATATTAAGTGTTAGCAAAGATACAAAGCAACTAGAACTCTCAAACATGCTAGTGGAACTACAAATTGGTATAAAGACTTAGAGGAACTCTGACAGTATCTGCTAAAGTTAAAATGACACAACAAGACATTTCCTGCCATCCAGCCCTTCCCAGGCATCGACTCCCCCACCAAAGGTTACCACTGCACGGACCTGTATCTACTGTAGATTGTTAGTGAATCTGTGAGTCATCATCTATGTTGTGTCAAATGGCATTTATTTTTCACTGTTACATATATGAATACAACGCTATTACTTATTTTGCTGTAGATGGAGAAACATTTGGGTTTTTCAACTTTGTACTACCTTGAATAAAACTGCAGTGAGTGTTCCTGCGTATGTCTTCTGACAGACAGATGTATTTACACCTTTTTGGTATACAAGAAATGGAACTGATGGAATATAAGGTATAGGTATTCTTCATCTTGTAAAAATTCACGACATAACTAATTTATGGTAAGAGAAATCAGAAGAGTGGTTACCCAAGTAGGAAGAAAGGGAAAACTGAATGAAAAGGGAGGACCTGAAGGAACTGCCTTTGGGGGATGGAGACACTCTACATCTTGGCTGGGATTGGTTCTGTGGCATAAAAAGCTGTCAAATTATCAAAACTGTATACTTTAGATCTGTCCATTTTGTTGGAATTAACACCTCACCTGAAAGATAACTTAACTGTACACTTTAAATGTGTGTATTTTACCTTACATAAATTATGCCACAATAAAAAAAATGGAAGAGTCCGAAGTTCACTCAAATGACTCATTTATATAAAAAGATGTTCAACCTCACTCAAAAGAAGCCAAAATGACACTGAAATACCATCTTTATCAGACTGGAGAAGAGCAAAACATCTGGTAACACTCTGTTGGCAATGTGGGCAAAAAGACTTGCACCCAGAGCAGGAGTGTGAACAGGGGCTGCCTCCGAGAAGTTTGTCTGCGGTTGCTGTCCCACTTAGGAACGCACATACCTATCCTTTGACCCAGCAGTTTCAGCACTAGTAATTTATCATACAGATATCCTTCCATGCACAGGAAATGATACATGTATCAAGGTTATTCACTTCAACACTGTAATAACAAGACTGAAGCAGCCTAAATATCCATCAACTGGGGGAATCAGTTAAATTATAGTATATTCACACAATAAAACAAGAAAAACAAAGCTCTTCCTGCACTAATATGATATCCAAAATACATTAGTAAAAAAAGGTAAGATACAGCAAGTGACCAGTATCCTATCACTTGTGTTTAAAACAACACTGGGGAGAGGGTATGAAGTATATACTTACTGGCTTTTATATAGTATTTCTCTGGAAATACACATAGGAAACTGCTAATACTGGTGAGTTCCAGGAAAGTAACTGGGTGGCTTAGGGGATTGGGAGAACATCAAGAATACTTTTCATTTTTGAACAATGTGAATGTACAATCTAGTCAAATCATTTTTTGAAGCAAATCATTTTTATCAGGCTTCACTTCCTATATATCACTTGCCATACACACAGATACACTCATATGTGCAAAATGTATAATGACCACAGATTCCCCCCTCCCCCCAAAAAAATCACTTAAATCCAGATTAAAGTTGTTTTGTTGCTTTATTTTTAATCCATTAAAAAGTCAATAGTCTGAATTTAAGCTATTACAATTGAACAGTAAATATTCAGCCTTACTTTACCCAAGCCTGAAAAAGATCTCTCTCCTCACCTCAAATATATATTCCTGAAAAGGAATTGCTTTTCTTCAACCAGATTTATTAGGAACAAACGAACTACAGAGAAAGGCAAATAGATTATATAGTCAACCCTAAACAATCTTCTACATGTGTATACTCAACATATCTTAAATTAACTAAAATAACATTTCAAAATCCTGTTCCAGAGCTGAGTAAAATTCATCATCCAACGTGGCTTGGTCAATTATGGCTCAATGACTTGACATTACAACTGTGTCCATGTTTAGGACTACTTCAATATTTGCTACAAGAGTATTCTTTCCTAGGACTCCCAAATGCCCCCAAAACTGTTAAAACCTAGACGCCTTCTTTGACACAGAACACCCTAATTTCAGGTTACTTTAGTTTTTACCCTCAACTAAATTCAGCTTACTTGACCTCTTCTGGAGTTGGGCTACATGTATTTTACAAACTACAAGACTATGGTGCCCCTTCAGACTATTGACTTTTTTATGGATTAAAATACTTAACAGCATTGCAGAGTAAAACATATTTTTACTCTAAAATATATTTAAAATGTTTATGTTGGAGGCTTTTTAAGTTTCTTTTAACAACGGCTAAAAAATACATGATGATAACTATTATAATTTGACTTACCTTAAAGCCTGCCTTCCTTTTACTACCTAAATATTTGTTACAGGACAAAAACTTTACTACATAAGCATTGTAATTATTACTTTGAATTTTCAAATAAAAAAAATGGAAAATAATCCACAACTTTCAATATCTTTACAATTAAGCTAAATTCTTACATGTGACGACATAATATATAAACACATCAGACATTAGACATGTCCTGTTAATGGAAACCAGATTTCTGTCACAGATAGATTAAAAATAAATTATGCATTTTTTTAAATTACATTTAAAAGTGTTTACCAGGCTACACAAAGTTTTAAGACACATATTGCTACTCCAAGTGAAAAAGAATTGGTGTGGAAGAAACTTACAAATAATTACAAACCAGTTTCTAAATGCTCCAAATACAACATATTTCACATCAGCTGTTACTGCTTCACTTGGTGTTCATGAGAGAACAGACATGAATATATTCAATTTTTCTCTTTCCACAAAGCTGTGTACATTTAATACTAAAATACCAACACATACTTTTACAAATATTTAGACATACATTATAAAATCCAATTATTTTTTAATTACATTTACCCATTACACCTATAAACTCCACTATTTGATTTGCAATTTAAAACTTAGAAGTATTCATTTTATTGAAATCTTCAGTCATTTGTTTTCTCTAGTAGAAAAATATGGATGGGGGGCAAAATTGTTTTTTTTGTTTTTTGTTTTTTTTTTTGCCTACACTCTTTGCCTTTGCCTTACTGATCCAATTATCACCATAACCAGTCAATCATCTTAAACTAAGTAGTTCATTATCATACTATCCTCTAACCATCTATAAGATTTGCTTTCCCTTACTATTTTAAAATTCCTGAATCCTTAAAACTTGACTATATGTTTATATATACACACATTGCATGTCTTTTTAACAAAATGAAAAATCCATTTCAGTTGTTAATGCAGTGATGGTGTTTACATTATTATTTTCTTGGATAATACTGTTCATTAATCAACAGAGAAAAAGTGGAGATTTATCACTTCAGTAAGTTCAAATGTCAGTAAGGACTGAATCTCATGGATACTAATTTCTTTAAAGACTAAATCTAACGTTATAGAATGATCAATATAAAGGAGAAATAACAATACCTAGCAGCCACAAAGAAAAACAAGAACTAAATCTCTAAATTTTACATCTATTCATACTTTTCTAAAAACAGTTTTAATATGTTCAGATTAATAGATACACAAAAATCAAATTCACATTTGTCACATTGCTCCAGGAGACATTAGCAAGTCAAAGCTAAGAAAAGCTTGGTCAGGGCAGATATCAATAAAAAACTACTCAAATAATTCTACAACATTAAAACATTTTGGAAACTATGCACAACATATATACTAAGCAATAAAACCAGTTACTCTTATAACTAGAGCTGAATAAAGAAATGCCAATGATTTCTAGTAATGGACTGACAGTTCAATTTTTCAGTTAGTCTAACTCAGTTGACCCTTGAACAACATAGATTGGAACTGCAAAGGTCCACCTATAGGCAATTATTTTCAATAAATTTTTAGAAAAATTTTGAGACTTTTGTGACTATTTAAAATTTTTCTTTTCCCTAGCTTACTTTACTAATAACCTGCTGTTGAGTTGACCAGAAGCCTTACTTATAACAAAGTTAATTAATACATATTTTTTATTGTATATGTATTATATACTATATTCTTAAAGTTTAGGGGGAGTCAAAAGTTACATGCAGATTTTCAGCTGACCAGGGTTCAGCACTTTTAACCCCCAAGTTGTTCAAGGTTCAACTGCATACAGAATAAATTGCCTACATATCCATGTAAATGTTTCTAAAAAGTCACCATCCTTTCTTTACTTGTCAAAAGCACCAGCAGCTCGAAGGATATAAAAGAGACTCAGACCAAGGTTGTATAGGAGCAATGAACAAAAAGATCAGGAGACACAGAGATCCACAATGACTACCTCCTAACCCTTCAACGTATCCAATTCTCTTCATTCTCTCTAAAGCAGCCTAGTGGATATCAAAGTGTGGTCACCAAACCAGCAATACCAGTATCAATATGACCTGGAAACCCAATGCAAATTCTTAGATGCCATCCCAGACCTACTCAATCAAAAACTGGGGGTGGAGCTGAGCAACATTAAAACATGCTTTTAACAAGCTCTCCAGGTGACTGACATTCACGGCTGAGAACCACCACCACAGTTCTTAGTTCAGACTTCCGTTTCTCACCTACCATGGCCACCGCCTCTTAGAAGTCAACATACCCGCCAAGGTGCTGTCAGGATGATTTGATCATATTACCATCCTATTCAAACTCGTTCACAAGGTCCTACAACTTTCCAAAGCCTTGGCTCAACAACCACAAGACCCTCATGATCTGGATCCTGCCACGAGGTCCTCCCATTTCCACTGCCACCCCCCACACACACAAAGATGTTTTTTAGACCTAACTCATATTATTATCCCTAGTAGTCTTTGAACTGCTACTCCTCTTCTTAGAATGGTTTCTTTCCCTCTACCCTTCTCCTACATCCCCACTCAAACCCACATCTAGCTAAGATCGAGTCTAGTTCCACACTCCACCTGGCCCAACACTGGGTTAAGTACCCCCTCCCATGTGCCCCTAAAAGCAACCAACGCTATCCTTACAATCTGAGTTATCATTTCCTGTTGAACTGTAGCACAGTACCTGGCACATAATAAGTATTCAATGAAATACGTTTGAAAAAAAATCTGTCTTTCTTATCTTCCTTCCATCTAGGGTGCTTAGGACCAATGGCCAGTCTTTCTTGTCCCTGAATCCCTAGTGTCTAAGAAAGCTGGTACATGAACAGCTTTTAAAAGTATGCTGAGTGAGTAAATGTGGTTTAGAAGCCTTAAGAAAAATCTGTTGTAGAATCACTTACAAGCCAACATTGACACTTTGCAAAATCCATATAATGACCTTACTTCCCAAATCAGAATAAAATTTTGTTGTAGTTCCAATAAAAAGAAGCCACCAACGGACTGAGTATGGAAAGCAGAAAACCAGTAATTTCACAGTGAAGAAACCTGCCAGAGATGACCATAACCAAGTGATTAAGGTAATATCACCTGTAATAACTGATGGTATTACTGTATGTAAATATTGGTATGTGCCCCTAATATGATATGAGACAGGCATGTCACCTCTGAGGCATTCTGCCCACACATATCTGAAACTTCAGTCCTATCATTAAAAATATCAGATAAACCAGTATTTTTCAAGGTCATGTAAACAAGAAAGACTGAGGAACTGTCACAGACTGGAGAAGACCACGGGAACAACTAAATGCAATGTAGGATCCTGCAACAAAAAAGAGCATTAGTGGGAAAACTTGGGGATAGCCAAATAAAGTTTGTAGTTTAGTTTTATATCAGTGCTAATTTCCTAGATTGGATAAACCTACCATGGATATATGATTTTTAACACTGGCGAAACTGGGTGAAGAGTACATTGGAATTTTCTATTATCTTTGCAAGTCTTCTCCCAGTCTATAATTATTTTAAAATTTTATTATTTTAATAAGCATTATTTATGTAATTTAAATAATGATACAGTATTGTTTAACTTTCTAATGCTATCAGATTCTAATGACTTTTATGTTAATATAAAATTTTAGAAACATTTTGAAAATACAGTGACTAGCCTAGAACTCCATAGAAACTATACCCACTAGAAACTTCATAAACTAGTCATATTATACCATACTATTTTTCTTGTGACAGTTCTCATAAGTAATTTAATTATCCCTTTGTTAAGTATAATGACAAGGGAATTCTTCATTCCCATGCAGCAATTTTCCCGTCCTTGTGTTGCCCTCCTCACTTTTTGTCCACTGGCTATTTGGGTTTCAAATTAATTCCCCATCCCCACAGACCCCCAATATATACCCTCAGCTGCCCACAAAAGGTGCAGCAGCAAGCCAGAGAGAAGAAAATCTGTATGCTTAGCTCCTTTCAAAACTGTTCTCTTCTGAATTTCCAAGTATTTTTTTCCAGAAACACTTGCAATATCTTGGAATTATGTGGTGGCAATTCTCACCTATCACTCCACCACAGCTCAACTTTCTTCCATCCAGAAATAAGCTCCTTTTGCTTCTAAACCATATCATTCTTCATGCACTGTAGGATAGCCAGGGTTGAAACGTAATCTGCTGTTCTGCTTAAAGTGCACTACTTCCCAGTCACAGAAGAATGTCCAACTCCCTGCCATAAAGCAAAGAAGTCACTTCATGATGATTCCTGCTTACCTTTCTGGTCCATCCTCATCATTCTTCAACCTGAAAACCATATGCTATAGAGAAACAAAACTTTGCCAGAAAAGACCGACAAGTTTGGTATCTATATGCCCTAACATATATATACACCTTCTCCTTCTCCTGTTACACCACTCACGTATCTCATTTTACTGTATTTTTATTTAACATACACAGTGTTGGTTAGTAGTTGATATGGGCAACACTTGAAACTCATTTTAGTATTTAAAAATTCATGTGAACAGCATTTCCTCATACGGAATAAGAGATTTACTTTTAGCACAATTTCCAAAATGCTTAGTACACAGAGCAAGGTAAAACCTAAACTGCTAAAAAAAAATGTATTGTCTTTGACATTCAGCAACCATAAATTAAAATAAGGGAATTAAAGAAAAAAAATCATTCTCAAAAATGTTTGTTGCTACTTCTTTTAATTTTCTCTATGGTAAAACAGGATGTAACCAATGCATCTAAATTTAAGAGATTAATGGAGAAAACGAGAAGTTTCTTCTTCAGATATCAAAAAATATTATCTCTTTGGCTAATCTGTTCAAAAAGGTGTCAGAGAAATGTAAATGCTTTCTTTAGGAATAATCAGTTCAGATAATGAACAACCTGAAGAGATCAGTATGTATATTTTCCATTTAATTTGGCTGCACACTGATTTAATGTTTAAATTATATGTGCAATCATAAGGTCAAAGAGAATTAAATCCAGAAGAGACATCAGAGGCCCAATTCAATGTTTTAAAGATGAAGCAACTGAAGTCCAGAAGGATTAGTATCTTGAGTCACAAAAAGCTTTTTCTACATGGCTAACCATTTTCTTATTTTAGTGAATAAAATTACCCAAAATAATAGCTGCTCAGAATACGTAACTTGTTAATTTTGTTACAGGCTAAAATTACTTAAGTATCTGGTTAGCATGAAGGTAGTTATCTTCCTCAGAGATTAAAAATCCCCTAAATATATCTAATAAACTTGTTGATAATTTTCTAACAGCTGCCCTCAAATACCAGTTTCCATTAAGTGTTAAATTAGCTGAAGTACATAAAATTACAATTACTATCACATGAAGGACCTCAATTTTTCATTTTAAAAATGATCTGTATTTGACAAGGTGAGGAACCACAGAGCAAAATGTGTGCCAGTTCTGGTTCAAAGAGAATTTTAAGTGACAATCTGTCATGGATTAAAGGCACAACCTTCCCAACTATAAAAAGACACACATTTTGAGGTGGGAGAGGAGGACAAGAGGCCTGTCTGCCCAGCAGCTCCTTTATTTACTCAACTGTCATTCCCGCTGCTCTCACCCCAGTCCCACCAGGTACTTGGGAGCAGTCATAGTTTTTATATGGCTCTGGCCATGGTGGGCACTTTTCCAAACCAAATTCATCAGTCTTTCAAAAATTTTTCAAATGAAATCAAGTAGTAGTCCCTACAACTTAGAGAGTACTGACTCATATAACAACTTTGTGAAGTTGGCCATTATTAATCAAGACAGAGTATCACAGGTAAATATAACTAAAAGCAAATTATAAAATCTCATGAACTTGTATGAAGCATAAGCAAGGTATCTAGCGCTCATCATGTTATCTGAATGAAATAAAGATATCTGAATAAGTGTTTTTAGTTTTTAAAAACACTGAAGAGTTAACCTCTTAGATCTAACATTTATAATTTACACAAGCATATTTTCCAACTGGTTCATCAATTTTCCATTTACTTGTTCTTTTAGATTGATTCACATACCAAGTGTAAGTAGTTCCTCCAAGAAAAGTATACAATGCTCACATTAAGTTAAGTCCCTGGGCTTCCGAATGTAAATACCAATGGACTAAAGCCTCTTCTAACCCTTCCCTAAATGCTGACATTGTTAATGAATTATTTTCAGTATTCAATTGTAAGGATGAATCAGTTTAAGACTGTCATCTGGTCACAAAATATTCCTGAGAAAAGAATTCACTTAAATATCTACTGAACACCTCCCAAGTCCTATTTTAGATCCTGGAGTGACAAGAGACATCCCATCCTTGTTCTCATGGAGTTTAAATTCTGAACGTAAGCTAAAAAATAACATCAATGATCAAGGCTATTTCAGAGAGAAGTGCTTTGGGGAAAATAAGAGAGTCCTGCAACTGAAAATTCAGGCCAAGGATGAGCAGCTATTTCAGTGTGGCCTCTGAGGTGGTGCCAATGGAAATGAAATGAATGACGTGAAAGAATTGACCATTTGACAATCTCATGGCAAAGCCTGAGGCAGAGAACAAAGAAATTAAGGCCCTGAGACAGGAACGAGCTTGTTCAGTGGATGTCAGGCAGTAGGGTTGGGCACAGTGAACAGGGAGTGGGGGTGACAGAAGAGGACAGGGTTTACGAGGTGGCCAAGGGCTAGAACTCATGGTGAAGGGACCTTCACAGGGTAAAAACGAAGGGTGTGATAGAAAACCAACAGAGAAAAGGGAAGGGAACTGACACCAAGCATCTTGTGGCATGCCAAAGCAGCATGTATAAATGTTTCTACTGTATATTCTAAAAGACAATATATGCATTCATGTAAATTATACCATGTGCATTTATTATAATTTTAACAAAGATTAGTATGCTATTACACACAATCTTAAAAAAAAAGGGCCACTTTTCCTGTTACTACCAGTTCTCACTTGTAGAAAGTCATTTCTATGTTGATTTATCAGAACCAACCAACCATTGTTATCTACTAACAAAACACACATGACTCATCTGGAAGAAAATGCAAGAAAGGCAAATGAGACCAGATGAGGCAGCCAGCTCTTCACAAGGGTTATGACCCAAAAACAAGAACAAACCAGGTAGAGAAGCTACAAATTAGAAAACATACCCACATTCAAGAGCAGCAGAGTGCCCAGGGATACAATTACTTACTTAAACAAAAGGACTCTCCTGCAGACAAGTGAACAAAGGGTAAAAAAAACCCACTATCTTCTAAGAAATTCTCTGTTCTTTCCATTTAATAGTAACTTACCTGTTTTAAAAACATTCAGAGGAGAGTTAAAATAGTAATCTTCAAAATATACTATCCTTGGTAACTCTTTAAATCTGTCAATGAATTTTAGAACTTTTATTTGTAAGCACAAATATGTCTTAAAATATCACTGAAATATTGTGCCAGGAATTGTACCAGATTCACACAACAGTCCTCAAGGAAGGCCCTGTCTAATGAGACAGGAGTCAACAAATAACTCTCAATCAAGGAGAGGTCTGTGCTACAAATAGATGACTAGTGGTCACAGATCAGGACACCAATTTAAAACTGTCATAGAAAAAAACTTAATCTGCAGAGCCAGCACAAAGTTATGGAATGTTGGTTTTTAACTAGTATAAAACAATATAGCCAACTTCTCTAATGCAATATAAGAAACTTACTATGATGGTTACTCATTGTTAATAATTCTGCTCTTTATAACAAGTATTCAGGGTTCTTAATCCAGATGTTTGCAGATTACCACCCAAAAAAGTCTTTCACTCACATTAGCAATCAAAATTCCTTACTGTTTGAATCTTACTTTTAATGTGTACCTTACAAAACTGAGGCATTAAAACTTCAGAATCCTTGCAGAGCCTCAAAATACTACCTAAAAACAGCACCAATAAATGATTTATCTATGCTGTATTCAGAATAATAGTTTCTAATTTTGCATACAGATTCTAAATCCATACAGCTTTCAAAATCCAGTGAATGATAAAACCATTAGTACTTGTGAAGTAATCAGTTTAGAGGTCTGTAAACTAATGTTTTCAAATAAAAGAATATAGAAAATGAGTGTAAACGGGGTATTAAAGTATTATTTCCTGAAAACTTCAGTAATTTGCACATATAAATATCCTGTGTTTTATCACATGAATTTCTTAGTGAAGAATAAAAGTTAAAGTTTGCATAAAATGTGACACACCTATTTGAAATGACCAACGAATCCAAATAGGATCCATCGGAGAGCCAGAGCAGTGGTCGATCTCCCAGAGACTGGAAAAAGTAGATTCCATTCCAGAAAACAAAGGTAACATTTTTTCTTGAAACATCTTCAAGATGTGACTAGATTCAAATAACATATCACTGTAAAACATACGTATTGGAAACATAACAAAGGTCCACAGTAGATTCTCATTTTAGAGGGAGCAACAAAAACTCAGTCACCATACCATATGCAAGCCCTCTGAATTGGAATTCTAACCACCCCGTTCTCTGCAGTAGCCACAGGAAGCCAGAAGAACACTTCCCGGAAAGAGTGTCTACTTTTGTGCCTCTCTACACCTGTTGCGGCTGCAGCTAATAAAGGCACAAAATAGGATTGAGCATTTATTGAGT
The DNA here is from genome assembly GCF_040802235.1 of Manis javanica. Classification (NCBI taxonomy): domain Eukaryota; kingdom Metazoa; phylum Chordata; class Mammalia; order Pholidota; family Manidae; genus Manis; species Manis javanica. The sequence goes on along the minus strand of NC_133158.1, from coordinate 128,637,324 downwards.
ACTTCCTATGTGCCAGGCCCTGTGAGAACTCCTTTATATGCATTTGTATTTCAATCTTCCCAACTCCTGTAGGAAGAAAGTATTAACTACTTTTTATTCCCATTTTCCAGACTGAAAACCAACTGGAATGGTTACACAATTATGCCTGGTTCCAGAGACTGAGTGAGCTCTGCACCACACTAAGGGTTTTACTGTCAAAGATCAGACCCTACCTAGCCCTTTTACTGCCAAAGAGAAAGGCACTGCTCTCAGGGAAGGCTAATGTCAGATCACAGCAAAGAAGAATTAAATGAACAAAAATAGGTGCTACTTTTCTCTGAGGTTGTTTCAGCTTAAGTTGAAAGTGGTGAACACAGCTAGAAGGCGAGACCCTTTACTGGTACACTAAACAGCCAATGAACAAATATAAGTGATACCAACTGCAGCCAAAAACGGAATCAGAATCTAATGTATCTGTCTCCCTGGAGACAGTAACACAAACATGCTTCAAAAGTCATGAGAAGATTCATTCAATATCAGAATCTATAGTTACACAAATTCAATTATACCAAAGCTCATAATATTGAAATGAACTACTGAGAACCCCAATTTTCACCTGATTTCTAAACCCTTGGCAAAACAGTACCTTTGAAATCATACAACCCCTATGTACTTCTATACAACCAAAAATCTCCTTTTAAAGTTTGCATTGAATTAACAACCTTGGAGAGGACTCTAAAATCACCAGTTCACTATCACAAAACACTTCCACTGGTCTTATGACCCACAATCATGAAACAGAACAAACACTTTTTAATCACACTCAGTGCCTTTAGTTTTGCCAACAAATCTGAAGAATAACTATTCGTAGAAATATACACCATTCTAGCTAAGAACTAAAAGCATGGGTGAAATTCAATTATCCATCTTCTTTTGACTGCCCAAATTGAAATAGATTAAGAATTCTTAAATGGACACCTTGATTTTTCACCATCAATTTTTTGAAATGGTAACATAGTAAGAGTCAAACAGTTCAAAAGTCTATACATGAAAATGTTTCTCAGACACCTGACCTCGTGATCTCATCCCAACCGCACCCCCAAAACCATTATTATTAATAATCCCTTGTATATCTGGAGTTAACCTAAACAAATAAAACAAGCATACACATGTATTCACACACATCCCATCGTGTGTGTACACTCCCTTCTACTTTTCTCCCCCTTTCCTTTTATCTTAAGAAGATACAAGATCTGTATCTTCACTTAAACTTCTTCTTTGAGAAGATAATATAAATACTGGTAAGAAAATCATAAACATCAAATCTCAACAAATCTGTAAAGGAACAATTCACACAAAACATCTCACCAGGTGTTAAAACTAGTGACCTCTGCTGGCAGGACATAAGGATGTCCAAGGTCAAAGTAGTAATCCCTGTGAGGGCCTGTCAGTTTTTGCACAAGAGTTGGGAAACAATTTCCCTGATACAGTAACAGACTGTACTCCTAACCCTAGTCTATGCCCTCACAGCTTATTAGGGAGAGGTAATTACTAAGGAAATCAGAGAATGGTGATTTAGAGAAAACCCACCATTTTAGTGGGGGAAATTTTTAAGTATATTACATATTACATTTTTATATAAAAAGGTACCAAAAGACATTACTACAGCTACAAATAGCATCTAAAGTACAAATAGCTTCACACATATGATAAATTCTACCCCATAAAAGGACAATTATACAGGAAGATTAGGGGGGAGATATTAAGGAAATTCAGTATTTCCATTACTTTATTTCAGAAGCACAAAGTAGATCACCTAATTGCCTTACACTGTGAGTTAATGACATCTGATAGCCGAAAAACAGAAATGGAACAACAGAATCAGTATACACTTTACCCAATTAGCCCATTCAAATCAAGGGAGAACATAAAACACCTCTCCCTAATCCATAAACTGTGTTTTGTATTAGCAGTTGAAGATAACCAACAAAATATGCTGTTACTATAACTTCTCAGGCAAGGCGCTTGCTTATGCTAATGACAAGTGCTGTCTGACTCTTTTTCTCTTAGGCTATAGATTTTTAGTCTTTAAATGCTTTAAATTTAAATTAAGCAAATACACTGCATAGTTCTTCCACCAACAAACAAAAAATCACATAGAATTAAATGATAGTCAGCATTTTAATATAGAAACTATTTAAGTATTAGTTGAATGAACTCTAGGTAACATTTCATCTGATCCTCTGAATACACATTTCTAGAAGCTAAACAATTTACCCATGTAACCATGGCTTTGCAAAAAAAATAGTAAAAATTCCTTTACTTAATATTGAATCCATGTTAAAATGTTATCCATGATTCAAGCAGATGTAATAAAACCAAAAACACAAACATCCACTTTATCGAGTCACTGGTTACTTCATTACAACATCCTATCATTCAGCGTGCTTTTCAGGACACAATGCAAAAGCGGAAAAAAAAGTAGAAAAGCAAAGCACCAATACCACCTTTGATCTCAGACAAAATAAAGAAGATACCAAGAAGCAGACTGACACCTAGCTCCTAAAAAGTAAGAATTCTTCAGTTTTTGTTTTAAGAGAATAAAAAATTTTAAACATCTCCTTTAAAAAGAAAAAAGTTTTGAGAGTCCAAGGCATGTAAAGATACACATATAAAAAATTATATACATATAATTACTCTATTCAGACTGGAATGACCATCTCTGACCCTTGCTCCCCATGTTATCTTCTGTTTTTTTAAATTCTACCTCCTAAAAACTTTCGTTAGAGGAAAACAGGTAGCAAACTCTCTAGTTCAAGTTTTCAATACCTATTCTTCCTCACTCATTCCTCAAACTATTCGCTTCACATAAATATTTTCCTTAATCTGGATACTCTATGTTTACTGAAATTTGACTGCTGATATTTCAACATAACATTTATAATTTGATTGTATTAATTCTGAGTTAAGAATCTAAGCTCTCAGAAAGCAGGGCAACATCCAACTCATTTTGTTTAATGAGATGAAATCATGCTGAAAGCTTATGTTTTAAAACCCTAAATATTAAAACTTTCAAAAGGATATAATACCAAATTAGTTGCCTTTAGAACAAATTACCCAGGTTTTTTAGAATTAACACAGCACAGTCTTACCATAAAAACCTGTTGCAGGGAGGTGGTACTATGACAGACCCCTGGCAGATTAAACCCACTTACACAGTGTAATAGATACTCTATACTGAATGTTAATACTCCCATAGCAGTGGCTCAAATGAGACTCCAATGTGGTCAGAATGCTGCCACACATATTGAAAACTAAAAACAGTATCTTATTAGGCACACTACCAAGAAAATGAGCAAAAAAACCTGAGAGATTAAAAAAATAAAAGCCCAAAACCTAAATTTCATTATAACTGGTACAATATAATCAAATAGAGTCAACTTAGTATGACATGATTCCCAACTAGACTAGGTTTTTCACCAATACTGAGGCCACTATTACAGGACTCAGTGAACAAAACTATCGATTTTCATTTCACTCTAAGTTGTGACTACCTTCTTTTTTCCTCCTTGTCAAAACTGGCAACATTAAAATTCAAATTAACAGTTAAATGCTAGAGTACACCTAAACCTTATAGGCCTAATTAAAAAAGAAGCTTCTGCCACATCAACAATAGTGGAACAGGACTGTCATTGCTATTTTAACATGGGCCCTTGTAGAAACAATCCATTTTACCATGAAGACGGTATGATACAAAAATCAAGAATTCTGCTAAAAAACGATATGGAAAAAGGTCCTTCCTTTCCTTCAAGAAATGGAACATGCAGCTGGGGCAACATGACAGGAGCCCATGAAACAATGACTAACTGTGGAGTCTGTGATATTCATTAAATGCACTGGAATCTCCAAGAAATATCCTCAGTCAGGATGCCCAGAATTAAGCTTCAAGAAGTGGGGCTGAAACTAGGTTATGAGAGAAGGGCAAAGGGAAGGAACAGCATGAGCAAAAGCAGAGGAGTAATGAATATGGTACAACTGTAGCATTTGATAGGCAGGCAAGAATCCCAGTTGGGAAGAGTGGGAAATAAAGCTGAGCAGGTAGAACGGAGCCTTAAAAGCCAGACCCAAGCATATGTACTCGATCCACTTAGCAAAGGGAAGCCATTATGGGTTCTCCAGCAGGGGAACAGACATGATGAAACCAGGATTTTAAATAAATTACACTGTCAAGTAGTTACACAAGATAGAATGGAGAAGAAAGGCTGCTAGGAGCAACCTACTAGAAAATTAATGCAATAACCCAGACTTATAGCCAATCACTCATTCATTCATTCATTTCACTCACTGAGAAGACAGCAGACAGGCAGTCAAGAAAACCAGCCTACAAGTCAGACCTCTAGGCCTAAAGCACCCCTTGCTACCTGAGCCTTGGTTTCTCCTCACTGTTAAAACCAGGGTTGTCGGCCACTCAGATTGCCTCAGAACCTGTCAAAGCACCCGTGAAGCACTGACACACAGATTCTATTAGTAGTTAACACTACTGCTGAATTAAAAATTTTTTTCTCAAAAAAGGAAGTGAAAATAAGACAGGGCTCACAGTTATTTCAGAGGAACAGAACTTCCAAGCAGAACTGTCTTGAGAGCAGCTGAAAATATGGAACAAGAACACAGATGAAAGGTCAAAGCTGGAGAAAACAACAACCTACTTAATCACTCCAATCTAAAAAACAGATCTGAGGTACTGCTAGATACAGCCTTGAAAAACGAAATGCCCTTTTTAATTAAAAAAAGTTGGAAAACGTTTCAAATGGTGTCAAATTTTTTTTTCAAGTCCAAGCCAGGTGACAGAACAGGAACAAAGCCATGCAAAACCACAAAACCATGCAAAACCACTACCATCCCACCACCATACCTACACCCACCATGGAAACTAATACTGTTCCCACCTAGTGTTAACATCCAATCTAGTTCTTCAAGTTAAGCCTTGTATTGCAACTTCAAGAATAAATAAATTGAGCTAAGTTTATTTCAAATATTTAGCCCAGGAACTGAGAAAATAAAACTGCCAATACTTTCTATGACACTATGCCCCCACTAAAATAAATAAGCAAATAAAGATGTAATACAAAGAAAGAAACCTCAAATCCAGCTGACATTTCCATGCTGCTCTATGTTAAGCAGTGTTCTCAGCACCTTACACTTGTAATTATCTCAATCCTTGGAAGCTGGCATCCCTATTACACAAAGAAGGAAACTAAGAGTGAGTTACCCCCCTCCAGGTCACACAGCTGTAAGAGATGGAGCCAGATTTGAACTCCAGAAGTTCAACTCAAGGATCCCTAGTGAAATCACTATGCTACACCAAAAGACTTAATTGATGTTTCCTATACAAGTTTTCAGGAGTGTACTCTGAGGATAGTTAGGCATATTATTTGCTTTTCCTTCTTAATTGTAGGCACGGAACTACATTTTCTTATTCTGCTAGCAGTAGTTGGAGAGGCTACTTCACACTGTCAATCTTAAGGAAGGAAATACAAGCAGCTGACAAGGTCATATTTTATTAAACAGTTCTAGAGAGTTTAAGCACAATGACAAATTTGAGTCCTATGAATTTTATTTAGCCGTGCAATCACTTGACCCAGTTAGTAGCAATGCCCAACTATATAGTCGTAAACTTGATTACAAACACTAGTATTTCCAAGGGTATCTATGGACAAGACTGACAAAACAGCTGGAAAATACTGGCATGGCCACAGTCATCTAAAAAGGACCATGGCTAAGAAAGACCTCCCTCTGAATGCTAGTATATCATTTGATCATTTTGTGACCTTGGAAAAGTGAACGGACTTCTCTATACCTCTGTTTCATTAGCCACAAAAAACCCAGTACCACCCACCTCATAGGACGACCCTGAGGAGGTGTAAGTGACAGAAAGCTTTGCACAGCCCAAGCAGCCTCCCTCGCCTCTCTCTGGCTCTTGGTAACAGGGCAATTAACTGTACTCTACAGAGGCCAGTCCCAGAAGCAGGGAATAACAAACCTCTCTAGCGTCAGCTATCTCACAGGGCTTTTTTCATTTAACTCAAGTTTCTGTTGGTGACAGAGCAGGAGATACCACCATGGCTGCCTCCAAACTGGACCATATTTCTTACCAGTTCCATACTACACAGCCATAGGATCCAAGCCCTTCTGACTGTCCCGATGTATAAATGTCTTGATGGTAGCTGTTTTCTTCTTTTATATTTCAGTGACTTATTCTGTAAATGTAATTTGTGAAATGAGTCAAATTTATATGTACTAGAAACATACAAAGTCCCAGACAGTGCAACCTCTCTCCCCTACCATTCACATTCCTCTTAATTCCTTACAATTGAATAAACCCAACAAATTACTTCTACTAACTTCATCAAAATGTGTCAAATAAATTCCTTGTAGTAATATTCCTGTAGTAACTTATAGGATTCCTTTAGCAGTTACTCATTTGACAAGGTTGTACTTACATTTCATTGCTATAGATGTATTTATTCAACAGGTTGTTGAAAGGGTCCATTAATCACGTCTCTTTTTACCAGTAACCCCTAGATTTATATTAAGCTTCTGCCCTATCTACATGCTAGCTTGAAAGCTCTCAGAACACAGTAAGTTATTTCTTTTTCTCTTAATAGGGTTGTGTTATGGTGAGCATGATAAACGTTAAATAAATGTTGAGAACACAGTAACAAAAAGATTCCCAGACACACGTAAAAGTCATTAAAATGTTTAACTTTTTGGAAGCAACTAATGCAAAAATACAACCTCCACAAGGGGCACTCTATTTACCACGTATACCTCCCATCTCAGTAACCAAAGCTGCTATCTGTTGGAAGAAAAACGTCTTACAAACTTATGGTGAGCTGTGCAACAATTTTTAAGTCATCAACAAATCCCTTAAGTTCCTTAACAGTAAGGAAAACTTTTTCCAAGTACATATTGTTTTCATCCCCCATACAGTTTAGTATTTTGCCCTAGAGGTCTGGTTCTAACTACTGAAATGGCAAAAAAAATAGTCGTTATTTACAGATTGAATGGTTGTGATTACATACAACATGAAGCTTATAGCAGATTTGGAAAAAAAAAAACATTCCAAATAAGCAGGAAAACCTCCACTTAACAGCAGAAAATATAAACACACATCACATGCTAACCACTCTCAGACATACTTTCTTTCTGCCACCCCTCCTCCACAGGTAAATGCTATTTCTAGAACCCTCAATGAGAATTTCTGAACCCTGCTGCCTTGAACTCCCATGATACAACCCAACAAACAGTTTTCATGGAGACAAAGCTGCCCTATTTCCCCAGACTATAAACTTAAGATAGTGAGAACAGAGAGTCCCAGGAAGTCAGGATTACTAAAATACTCCAATGTAGTGGGGAAGGTATTTGACAAAAATGAAAATGAACCACTCTGGGAAAGCCAAAAATTCACTCACTGGATCCTTCATGTGTAACCATGTGTATTTATTATAATTTGTTTTAACTAAGTAGATGAAAACACCAGGAGGGCCTTACACTACCCAATCTGATAAAGAAGTCTTTAGGAAAAAAAGGGGGAGGAAGATGATTATTTAATTGTATGGGGGGAGGGTAAACTATTCAGACTAAAAATAACCCATTTCACTCACTATATTTTATTAACGAGCTTATTTAGATTAGCATAACGTTTGTGTTTGGAAAACAAGAAAGCCAACAGTAAACTTCCCTAAGTCAACTGTAAACCACACAGGTACTAAAACTCTTCTCCTAGGTGCTGGCCTGCACAGTCCACGATTTTAACTCCAGACCCTGAGAAAATGTCGTTTTTTTTAAGGAGCTTCCAACACTTGCCTTTTGTAATCACCAAATTATTTCAGAGATTATTATTAGATAACCTAACAGCAGGAGCATTTGCTTTTTTAGGAGTATTTTTTTAAGAGCCATTACAACCCAAATTCTACATGAAACTCACCATTTTCACAATCTAAATTTAATCTCGGTTGTCACTGCAAACGGACGCCTATTTCAGCAAATTGGGAACTTCCAAAAATACTGAACATGTTAACACATGCACGGCTTCTCCCGAGCTGCCATTTAAGATTAATAACTTCACTTGAGTAAAAATCTGCTTCTATTCGAAAAATGACATCGGTTGCAAGGAGGAAGTTACCGAGAAACCACCCTCACAACGTGGCCTTTACATGTCAGAAAATAATTTGATTCTGTGCCACCCAAAACTTACCAGGAAGCTGGCAATAACTTTGCCAATTCTACACTTCTGAACACAACTTCAAAGAGGCTCTACCAAATACTTCCTTAAAGACAACAAAAGGCACTAAATTACAAGTAAACACGCCTCGGACTGCGGCCCCGCGGCCGCGCACCCCTCCCCCACCAGTGCCCCCGCCCGGGACGCGGGGCCCCAACAGCCGCCCGCAGCCCGAGCACGCCGGCCGGGGTCTGCGCCTGGGCCAGAGACGCGCCCGGGGAGGGAAGCACATCGTCACTGCTGCCTAGTTTTAACAAAATACCATGCACCGCAAAGATCCCTCTCTGCTAAAAATAGGCTATAAAGGAGTCGGCCTCATGATGGCTCCTTGATTCAATTTGCTGCAAATTCTTTCCTGAAAGCCACCCCCAACATACACACACGTATACACACATAAAAAGGGGTGTAAATGCATGGAGGATGGAAGAAAAGGCCGAGGTGCACATTTTCGGGGACAACATAAGGGTGAGGGTCCCCCGAGACCAGGAAAGGGTAGGGGGGTGGACAGGCACGTGAGCATTTCAAAGAAGCCTGAGAGAGGAAAAAGGGGGGCTGGGACACCCTAAATGCCTTCCCTTCCTTCCCCTCCCCCACCAAAGCCCCAGCTCCCCAAAGGGCCAAGTCAAAAAACGCATGTTCCACTTGCGCCCATCCCCCCGCGGCCCGGCGCCCCCAGCCTCCTCCGCCCGCGCCCCCCGCCCCGGCTCGAGGCCGCCCCCACCCCGCGGTCCGGCCCCCAGAGCTTACCTGGAAACGGTGGCCTCCAACGCCGCTCCCCCCTCCCGGGAATGGAGGCACAAGGAAACTCCCCTCCTCGCCGCCGCCGCCGCCGCCGCCGCCTCCTCCAACCACCCCCAAAATAACCCCTCCGGGGGGTGAGAAGCAATTATAACCCCGGCGAGCGGAGGGCGCGGGGGATGGGCGCCGGCGGGCGGGGGCGGGGAGCGCGGCGCGGGTCCCCAGGTGGCGAGCGGAGGTGCTCCCGCCGCGGGGGGAGGGGCGGGGGCGCACGCGGCCGGCGGCGGGGGGAGGCGGCGCGCGGGGGAAGGGCGCGAGCGGGGAGAGGAATTGAGGCAGAAGGTAAAAGCTGTTACTAAGGGAAAGAGCCAAACGGTTCAGAGCAGCCAACGGCTCAGACACTCAACACTGGGGAGAGAGGAATGGGGACCAGCCAGGCACAAATGAGCTCGCGAGGCCCGCGGCGGCGGCGGCGGCGACGGCGGCGGCGGCGGCAGCCGCGCAGCAAAACAAACCCGAGCGGCCTGCGCCGGGCGGGCGCGCGGGGGAGGGGCCGGCGGGGGAGGGGCGCCGCGGACGGGAGGAGGCGGTGGCTCGCGGCGAGGGGGGCTCCGCCGGCCCCGCTCCCGCCCGGTAGCGCCGGCGGCGCTGAGGCTGGACCTGTGCGGCGCTGTTCTTTAAAAATAAAGACCCGCGGGCGCTCCGGGGCGCCGCCGGGGCCCTAACCGCCCCGCCCCCAGCCCCGCGCACGGCCCGTGCGGGGCAGCCTGGGTGTTGGCCGCGCTGCCCGAGGCGCAGTTGGGGCGGGGAGCTATGCGCCCCGGGCTTCGTGGAAAGGCGGGTGTACTCTCCCGCGGGTCCCCGTGGGCACCTCGGCTGCGCAGCGCGGCCCTCCAGGCACACCCACGCGGTGGGCCTGTGCTGGGAGTGCGGCGCAGGCATCATATGGACATTTGTTTTGTGAGAAGAGCTGCACACACCTTTGTGTGCATAAACACATATGTTTCGTGGAAGCGTACCTGGAAAGGTGCTTTATCTGTAATAAGCGATTTTCAAAATATAATCCAGAGCACGGGATCTGTAGAGGAAACACGCACACAAGAAAAGGGCTTTGATACTAAACACAAAGCTGTAATTGAAGTGTTTATGCCCAAATGTACTGTAAGTTAAACATATGGTGGTATTTATCGTCTGGTGGGTCTGTTTGAAAGGTTTGGTTGATCAGTACTCATTACACAAAAATAGAATAATATAGCTAGATGTTTGCAAAATATATACCTCTACGGCAACAACGACAGTAGTTTATCCACTTAGGGTACTTTTTGCATTAACACATGGAGGCAGTTTATAAAGTACAACTTAGATGAGTAACAATGTGACTATACGATTGAGGGAGTGTAGCGGATTCTTTTCAAAAAGAGGCACCTCCCAGTTTTTAAATCGAATGTGTTTATCTTAAGGTCCTCAGAAAACAGGGGTTAGGAGATCCTCTTAAAACTTTGTATAAATAAGCCTAGGATCTAAAAGATAGCTTTTAAGATTTGACCTGAAATAATCATTTTTGTTATATTCAGTTACTGCTGTCTTCAAAGTAACATTTTCTGCAGCCTTTTTAAGTGAGGGGTTCTGTCTGCATACTTTCATCACAATATTTGAAAATAGGTATAGTCATTATTTTAAAGCAAATAATCTTTTCTCAGAATCAGAGACCTAAATTTAAACACAAAAGTTCATCCAAAGTAATTTTTACACATCTGGACTCCGGGTGGCCTAATAAGCTGTGATTAGACAGGTGCTTTTTCAGCCAAGGTCAAAGGCTCTTTTTCCTGGTGAGCCCTGGTTTGAGGGTGTGGAGCCGGCGAGCTGCCAGGGGCCTTTCCTGACCAGTTGTGGGGCGGGAGGGGCAGGAAAACTCTCAGAAGGAAGGGAGATTGGAAACTCCCTCCCAATCAGAAAAGATTTCAAAGCATCTCAGTGGTTTGTCCTTTAAGGTATTTTCATATGTGAAAGAGGGAATGTTAGATTAAACAATGTCACCTGATGGGAATTTAGATAACTGCAGGTTTCCAAAACACCTTGCTGAGTGTACAGGAAAACAGCACAAAGAAAGTGAATTTTGGATTTCAGTATGATTCTAAAGCTGAGGCTTATTTACTGCAGAACCAGTACCTTTGCAAAGACTATTTCAGAAGTGATGAGAGTACAGTATCTTCCTTTTTAAAAACATATTTTTAAGCTTTGATTAATGGCACAGGTATGTCACTAAACATAATCCTCTCTTCAATAAGTAAAATGTCACTACAATTAGGGTTCATTATCTAAGCCACCCAGGGAAGGAAATCTATTGGCCTAGCTTGTTTTGGAAGTTTCACATTATGCCACCATGTATGGGTCTTAAGGCAGCAGCTACTTTAAAATCAAACTACTCTGCCAGTTAATGAAGACTTCCCAACTACACTGACTCTTAAAAGAGTCATCTCCACACCTGGGGCCCCCAGCGTATCCTCCCTCAAAATGACCCTACCCTTCCCCTTTAAGGGAGGGTCCTCTACCCTTCCTCAGGTTCATAGGCCGCAGGGCTAGCCTGAAGTTCTTTTACCCTACACTAAGCTGCCTCCTTTCAAAAACAGAAGTTATTATTACTACCATGAGAATCCTTGCTTTTGTTTACATCTTTGTAGTTTATAAAGTTTTTCTGTACCTAAATTACTTCATTTGAATATCATGATAAATCACCAAAGTTGGGGGCCTGTGCCATGAACTAATTCCAGTGAAGTGCATCACACCTGCCATGCTCACCGAATAAAGAATTGAAGTGCCTTTGAACAAAAAAAACACTAAATGTAAGCTTTGATTCTCCTGGCAAAGTGGTTTTAAATGAGACCATATTTTGATCACTTTGATTGGAACCTATCTGAAATGACAGTGTGGCTTCAACATGAAATAGATAAATGAGCATTTACACAAAGGTTACATGTATTTATGTACCCCACCCTCTAGTGATTCCAGTATATTCAGTGTACAAGATCAGAGGCCTATCAAAATTCAAGTAATAATTAGGCACAAAAGTGAGATAAGGACAAAGAAGTAACTACTGTTACTTTTCAGTGCTTTGTCCTAATCTCAAAGCTGTCCTTATGCTTTGAATATAAATGTGAATATGTTTCTAGAAAAGAGAAATTACTGTTACTAAGAAATTTTAAAGCAAAGAGGCACATAATTAAGAAAGTTCTCTTGAACTTTCTAGCTCATTACAAAGAGAAACCCCTTCATACCAGTAACTGTCACCAGAAGTTACATATATATTATAAAATAACTAAATAAATCTTGATTTATTTCAGTAATAATACATCCAGGGGATGTGATATAGTAAAATAGCCTATACCTTTGCAACTTCCATCACTCAGGAAAGAGAACATTTTAAATTAAGATGGTTTTATCCTAGACCTACAGGATCTCATTACTATTTGTATTTTTAAAGTCATCATGATGTTTTAAGATGTTTATATTTGCTGATCTATGTAACTAAAGTATTCAAAACAAACTTAATAGCATGAAAAAGATACTTGACACCAAAAATATTATCCTGGCACTGTAACTCTTTTTATATTCTTACTCACCCAGGAACTCGGTGGCTTTATGTCTGCAGCATTTACCCCCAAGTGTCTTGCTGATACCTAGTGATATGTTTCGGTTTCATTTTGACTCAGTTTGTACAACTATTTGTCTGTGGTTCTTCCAGCTATCAGCTTTTGCCATCCAGACTGATGCACATCTTGGCCACACATCTCAAGATCTCAGCACGTAAGAGCCACTTCTCCACCTGGACTTAGCCTGCAACTTGTGACCTTTCCTCATCAGAGTGAACCTTGTCACAGTTTTCCATGAATGTGACCCAATTTCATTGCAACAATGAACTTTTCTTCGGATCTACCTTTAAATTACAAAAGCAACACACAACCATCCCACAAGTATTTATGCCTCTCAGATAATAGAAATGGAAGGTTGTACCCTGCCTTTGTGATTCAGTCAGAAGAGAAAACCAGCTGCACACAGAGCATATTGCTGCACCTACCACTTAACTTGTACTGACCAGCCACATGCTTCCGCAGGGCAGCACTGGAGGCCTTGCATTATGTGGATGGTTTTGCTATTCGTTCATTCAACAGATATATTGAAGGCCTAGTGTGCCAGGCACTGTTTAAGCAGCTGTTTACAGTGAACCTAGCACAGCTCCTATGTCATGGAATTTACATTCCAGTCCAGAGTCAAGTAGGGGTTCGGAAGGCAAACAGACTTCCAAAAAAACTTATCTCTATTAGCCTATAGTTTGATTTCTGTAACAAAGGCAATATAAAAATAGCGTAAACAAGATAAAAGTTTATTCTCTTATGTGGCCATTCAAATGTAAGCATTCTAGAACTGACAAGATATCAAGGACCCAGATCACTCTACTACCTCAACACACATCTTCTATGTGTTGGTCTATGATGGCTTTTCTAGCTCCTGCCATCACATTCAAATTCTAGGCATTGGGCCAGAAAGAAGGAGAAATAGAGGGCTTGTGCCTTTTCTTTCAGGACTGGTCCTGCAATTGCATTTAACGACATCCACTCCTACTTCATTGGCTAGAACTTGGGGATATGACCCCACCAAGCTGCTATCAAGTCAGGTAAATGACAGGTACCAAGCCTAAGTAAAATAAGGTGGAGAGAGGGTTGTGGGTGTATACTATTTAAATAGGGAGTTTAGAGAAGGCTGCTCACTTAAGGGGACACGTAAGCAGAAAACTAAATGAAGTGTGGCGAACGGGGGCGGGCTGAGTGTGCAAACACCAGAAGCAGCAGCATCCCTGGCAGAGGGACAATAAAGTTCAAAGAAACAGAGGCAAAAGCAAGTGTACTGTGCTCTAGGAGTAAAAATGATGCCAGCTGACTGGCATGAAGTAAGCCAAGGAGTGGCAGGAGAGGGAGCCAGGGGCTGGATCTGAAGGTCCTTATTCTTGTCATAAGATGGAAAGCCATTGGGAGGTTTTGAGCAGCAAAGTAACTTGATCCGACTTCTGTTTTAAAAGGACGACTTTACTATGCAGTGGATCATCCGCCATAGTGCAACAGTGGAGAAGGGCAACTAGCTAAGGGGCCGATGCAGAAATCCCAATGAGGATGGCAGCATGGTGATGGTGGCAGGAGTGGCCAAGGAAGCTACACTCTGTGTGCATTCTAAACATGAGAATCAAAATATATTTTGAGGTATGTTAGAAGAACAGAAGAGTCAAAAATAATCCCGAGATTTTAGAAAAATGTAGAAAACATTTCAAACAAGTAGAAAAATGGAGTTGCTATTTATTGAGATGGAAAGGCTGAGAGAGGACAAAGTTTATCAGAAAAACCAAGTTTGTTTTGGAGTTTAATGTGACTGTAACTCCGGGGGAAAGATCCTGGAGCAAAATACCTCTGAAACCAAAATCAGTCAAAGGGAGAAATAAAGTGAGAGAAACCTGCTTATTTCTTGCAAGCAGTCATCCCACATCTCTCTCCATCCCTCTGCAGAAGAAAAGAGCTCCACCCAACCTCTCTGGTCCAGATAAGCTCTCATTAGCCCTTGTAATTACCTGTTGATATGGAGATACACTAAGGCCAGGCAAGAGATTCTGGAAATACTACAATTTTACTCACAGTGACTATCAGACATCCCCATGCAGATGTCAAATAGGCAGCTAGATATACAAATTTAGTGTTCAGAAAAGGCATTGGAGCTGGAAATACAACTTTGAGACTCATCAGTAATGATATTTGAAATCACAGGCCTAGATACTATTGACTAGAGAGTGAGTATAGGTAAACAAGAGTGCTCTGTTACTTGCAATTGTCTCCTGCCTCAAATGTGTTTTCTTATTACCAATGCTCCTCTGCTTTTGATGGGATCAGAAGCCTAAATGCCTAAAAAGAAGCCTAAATATCATAGTGGGACGTAAGGTGACATTGTATCCATGCAAAAACATTGACAGAAACCATAGATAGTATTGCTACCATTTATTGAGCTTGTTGCCAAGCACTATATGTTTGTTTTATGTTTGTTGTCTTTCATGTTAATTTACTCAGCAACCTGAAGAGGTAGAAAATATTATTTGTTTGAGACATAAAGAAACAAAAGTAATGAGACCAAATACCTTGTCTATGGTCAGTCTGCAAATGGCAAAAACAAGGATTTGAACTCGAGGCTGTCTGAGTGCAATGTCTGTTTTCCCATTGAGTAAAACTAAGCAGGTTAAGGCAAGAAAATACAAGTGTCTGCTGTAAAGTCCTGCAATGAATGAGGAGAACACAGAAATGCAAAGTGGAAAAAAAGCAGAAACTGCTTTAGGGAAGGAACCACATCTTAATCACATTTATATGACCCAGGTTTCCTAGATCAGAATCTCTAAAAATGTTTATTGAATGCAGTTGTGGTTATAATCAATCAATTGAATTCAGTCTTTGATAATAGTAGTCTATCAACTGGCTACACAAGGAAGACCTTTGTCCCACACCCTACCTCTCACCAACCACCACGTCCCCTGCCACCACAATTTGGGTATATATTTTTCTTGAAGACAAGTTGTGTGAGCAAAGAAGACAATATGCAGTAATTCAGTTTCATTTATTACAAATTTGAAAATCTAGTTTTCCTTTAAGCTTTGAATTTCAAACTCCATTATCTAACTCTCCCTTTTAAGGGCATGTTTACAATTCTGTTAATTAAATTTCCTTGAATTATTAAACTGCACTTACACATTTAATGTATTCAATCTTCTTTTTAAATACTTCCATTGCTCAACAAACAAAAGAATCCCAAGTAGTTAAGTAATACTCATAAATATGATAAACTAATTATAGGATATGATGACTTAAGTTCTTTTAAACATTACAAAAATGTTTAATGATTCAATAGAATTCTCATACCTTTTCACTTGAAATCACAAGTCTAAATCAATTGTAGATCTCATGTAGATGTTTTAAATTGACATCATAAGGATAACCTGTTAGGCATTCTAAAATGTGAAATTATCTTAAACATTACAAATGTTTAAAATACCAAATACAATATGCACAGATTATTTCTAAATATAAACTAAAAACAATAGCATTATGAGTTTACTTTATCCCTTAACTTTCTGCTTTCCTGAGGCTAAAAGAAACTTGCACTTTAAATAAACAATTGTACTGGCCTCGACGAGTTGGGATGGGTTTCCTGTGGTCTGAGTAGCTTGTCCTGAGAGGTTCTGGCTGGACATGCAGCCATCAGGGAAGAATTTTTCACAGCTGATGAAACATGCTGACCGCCGTCCCCCCCCCACCCCTCCCTTCATGCCAGCCAATGGCAATCCCAAGTTCATGCCTTCAAATGGGTGGCCTTGTGATAGCTCATGTTCACAGATCCTAGATGCACTTACTTCTTCCTAACGATTTGGATTTGTACCTTTACTGCTAGATTGCTGACACACATAGCTGAATTCAACCAATCTATATGCTACTTCATTTTATTCATAAATGTTTTCATTTTTTTCTGCTCTGTTGGAGCTACAAATTAATTGTGAATTAGAAAAAAAACAGAATTAACTGTGCATGCTTTCATGTCTGTGGCTAGCTGTGGCAATCATGCACATACATACACATTCACACACACAAACTTTGTTATACCTGCTGGAAAGTGAGCAGACTTCACCTTATGATAATGCCCCAAATGCCCTTTGATAAATTACAGCCTTTTTTTTTTTTAAGTTTTTTGCTGCTATCATTTTCTTAAGTCAGATTTTTCAAACTGTATTCCATTCATCATGTACACATAGCCTGTGCTTTGGCAAGTAAAATTTTGTAACCTTAAAGAAGTTTGGGAAATCTCAATGTTAAATCTTCTAGAGATTTGCAGTGCTCATTAGCATATTAAGGACTGGGAAACCTTGCATTATGAAAATCTTATAAACCCATTGAACCCCTTTTAGAAGACATACTTTTTAAATCTGGTAAAGCTAGCATTCTGTGGAACACTCATTTGGCAAATTGTTTTTGTACTTGGCAAAATGTTTTATTTTGTTTCTTGGTCTTTTATTCTTCATTTTTGGAAGATCAAACCTTAGATATACAACCAAATGGGCTTCCTAATATTGCCTTCCGCTTAATTTATCACATCCAACCACAGGACAGAGCTGAACAGTTGCTGCCCTTCCCCTCAGGGGAAACTGTTCACCCAGGGGCAAAGGGTGAAAGAAACTACGTCCTGTGGCAAGTCCCCTGTGCTCACTCACTTCCTTCCCACAGCCTTGTAAGCCACTTGTCCTTTGGGGAAAGGGGCCTCTGCAGAGATGGCAGAGAACTCTAGGGCATAGGGGCTCCTTCTCCTTATACAGCCTCCTAATACTGCCATAGTCCTAGAGCAACAAAGTGGGAAGGCTGTGCATGCCAGTACCCAGGTTATTATTGGAATTAAATAAAACACACTTGATTTTATACATATTTGGTGACAGGTATAACAGCCACAGGGCTGGGTTTCAGATGCAGTTCTACCCACATTGCTGCATCCTTGAAGAGGCATTAACCAGTTTAGAATCTCAGCTTCCTCAATGACAAAATAGGGACCACATTAACATTGCTCCAAAGTGGATATTCAAAATATTTATCAACCAGTTCTGCATGGCCTCTGGCTGATCAGCCACACCAGATCATTCTGCAAACTCCCAGCCTCACAGCCCATCTCTTACTGAGTCAACATTTATGGGTACCTACTACTTCTCAGAGCCGTTGTATGTACTAATTAAATGTTTGGGAAGGCAGATCACAACTGCCATACAAAAGCAAGGTATTCTTAATCATTATTTTTCTGTATGATAAAAGTATAAAGAATAAAGGAGGTAGGAAGCCTCTTAAACACATTTTACCTGTTTGAGTCTTGCCCACCCTCTGGAGGTGGCCTGAGTTTGAGAGGCGACATCACTTTGAGCAAGAGCCTGAGGAAGTGGGGACCTGGTGCTCGTGACACAGCTCAACCTCAGAACATCAAATGGTATTAAGAGCTAGCACTTCACTGAGTACTTACCATGTGTTAGGCCTCATTCAAAGCAGTTTTATGCAGATTAACTCACTGAATCCTTGCCATAGCTAGAAGATGTGAGGAACTATTATTATCATCTGTGCACAGATAAGAAAACCAAATCACAGGCCGATTAAGTGACTTGCCAAGGTTCTTTAGCTAATAAATGAGAGTTGGATATTCATCTAGGTGATTGAGTTCATCCTCTTAACCATTGCTCCATACAGCAAACAGATCTGAGCCTGGCGTTGGGAATTGCTGAAGGGCTGGCAGCTGGAGTTATGGGTCCTGAACTGAGCTAGGAGGTCCTGGGAGGACTCGCTCAGGACCACAGGTGTCTTAACTCAAGGAGCAGACCTCTCCACCACTCCTGCAGAGGATACATGAGATCCTGGGTCTCCTGAAGATCCTGGCTGGCAGCAGTTCTTGCCCTCAGGCACTGAGAATGGGGGTACAGGGATTCCCCTGCACTTCAAAAGTTTGCATCATGCCACTTTGTTTTTATGAAAGACCTACATTAGTACCTGTTTCCCCTAGCCAATAAAAATCTGAAGAGGATTTTCAGTTTTTCCAAAAAAACAGCAAGCTGGTATAGAGGCAATGCACGTCCTGAGCATTGTCAAAGCTCCTACCCTGGGAGCCGCACTCGGCATTTCAGCATCACAGCTTTGTGCTGGCTCTGTGAGTATCTGTGCCTTATCTTGATGTATTTTGTGCATCCATTAGCAAGAGTATCCTAAAGTATCAAAAATGCCTAGAAAGATTATTTTTTGGGTCTGGGAATGCTCAAAAAATTTTGTATATAAATCAGTGGTAAAGCTTGTTCTCTTTAAGCCATTTGGTTTATGAAAGGTTTCCTAGAACGCTACTTTGGGATAATGAGGGAAATCTACACTCCCATTCTTCAGGGCAAAATAGAAACCAGGGGAAGGGATGCAGTGGGGGAAGGGGAGGAAAAAGCAGAACAGCAGCACCCCCTCCAGCTGGGAAAAGGCAGCCAGGTCAAGCAGTTTGCCTTTGGGTAGGATTAGCTCTAATAGTCAACACACAGGGAGACTGGGTCTGACTTCTTTCTACAGAGAAGTCAGAGGAGTTGAAGAGCAGTCAGTGGTGGGGGTCTGAAGCTGGGTGGACAAACTCCTACTGTGAAGGGCTAGATAGTCATTATTTTAGGCTTGCGGGCCATATTCTTCTTTGTTGTTTTTCCCCCCTCCAATCCTTTAAAAATGTATAAACCGTTCACAGCTCCAGACTGAGTTTGGATTTGGTCTGCCGTTACAGTTTACCAACTCCTCCTGCTCTAAAGAAATAATCTGTAAACCTCACCATTTTACCTGAGTTTGATCCTGCCCTCCTCTCCAATGTTGGCCATTTACCTTGAATTAGACCCCCGCTCCCCAGAAGTTGGAGAGGCACTTTATTGAGGAAAAGGACATAAAGTTCTGATTCTGGTGATGCTTCGTGGAATCTGAGCTATGTTCCACTGGGGTGCTTCGGGACGAGCTTTCTTGGCAAACTAAAGGTTTGCTCTGGGGATTTTTATGCATGCACAGCTGTGCACATGAGCAACTCTGCAAGAATTAGGTTTCATGCCACATTCCATTTGGGAACTGATGCCTAAGACAATATTGCCAAGTAATGACACTCAGTATTACTCTATTTCAGGGAAAATGAGGTAGCAACCTTTCTTTCTCAGCAGGCCAAAATGGAACCTCAATGCCTTTGGGGAGAGCCTGCCCTCAGCTTGCAGAAACTGTACCTTTTAATAAACTTGACTCTAAGCTATAATGTCTCCTTTAAAGAGCTCAGCTATGCAAAAACAGCTGTAAAAACAGGCAACTTTGTGTATATTTTATTAGAGCAACAGCTCATTGTCCTAACATCTGCCCTGAACTATCTGTCTCACAGCTAGACAGAAAACAGTCTTCTCTCCCCACCTTGAACTTGAACCGCTAATCACCAAAGCTATTCTTAAATAACACAAAGGCACTGGTTTAAGGCAGGAAGGTGGGGAAGAGGAGGGAACTTATCAAACACTCTTTTTTTAAACCTAGGAATTGACAGGAAGCCATGCCTTCCAAATAATGATTAGAACTTTCCAACATTTTTAAATTAATTAATGTATGAAAGAGACTACTAATAATGGATTACAAGGGAAGGTTATCAATATGCAGCAAAAGACAGACAAGTTTTTAAAAAAGGAACATGAAGTTTAGGAAGAAAAAGATAAGAAAGAGGAGGGGCAAATGCCCATCAGGGAAGCTTCGAGGTCTGACAGGAGCCTCTGGCTGGAGCCGAAAGGTCTTGGAAACACTTTCACCTGTTCCACAAGCCCTGCCTAGGCCTTGCTTAAAAGCAACTCTAGGAAGCACATCCTGAACTCACTGCATTGCCCTTTGACTGGGCAGCCCAGTGAGTCTTCCTGATAAGGGGTTCTGTGTTGACCAAGGCGGGCCAACTAGAGTACAGGAACCATGGAACAAATTGCCCCACACTAAATTTTAGGAACATATTCTGTGGAGGTTTGAAATTATAACCTACTTGGAGTAGTCTAGGTAAATGATAAGTGGAAGTTGTGAAATAAAATTTATCTCAAAGAGCTCTTTAAATCCTATGAATTTATTAAATATATGTATATATAACATATATATGTGTGTGTGTGTGTGTGCGTGTGTGTGTGTGTGTGTGTAATTTAATATATATTTATTTGGCACTTAGACCAAGCAGCAATATCTCTCATCTGCAATAACTTCCTAACTACTCTCCCTGCTTCCTTTCTGGCTTTCCTTCAAAATGTTCACACAAAGTAGCTTACAAAGCTCTAATGGCCAAACTCCTCTGAGGCCACCATATGCATGTGCCCCTTTGACCCTGGGCTCTGTGTCACAACCACACTGAGCTTTTCCCAGGTCAGCACATGCACCCTCCCACCTCAAAGCCTTTGCAGTTGGGTAGCAGCTGCCGGGGACACCCTTCTCACCCCTTGCCAACATGCACATCCTCCTGCTCCATAATTAGCCCTATGCTTTCACTCCTCCAGGTCTCAGTTCAAGCATCACTTTCTTGGGAAGACTTTTTTGACCCCTTGGACAAGATCAAATCTCCTTGTTATTCATATGGTCTTTTCATAACAGACTCTGCTCCTTCACAGTGCTTATCATGGTGGCCATTTTGTGTGTATTTGTCTGATTATTTGATTTACAGCCTATCTCATCCACTAGATCATGAGTTCTTGACGCTTGTTTTATTCATTAATGTACGAGGCACAGAGTGAGTATTCAAGGTGAGCTATCATTATTGTATGCACCTGGAACAGATCAACTTTTCATTTGTAGTCTTTTAGAATTCTATTTATAAGTTTACTACTTACAGAATTGACCCCCCCCCCCAATATTAATCAATGCCTGAGCATGATACTGAACTATCCAATCTGGTAAATTCACAGAAACATGAGAAACAACCTAGTAGATAAACATGTTATATTGTTCTGATGGGTCAGTTCGTTCATGGGTAGTGTGCAAGGGGGGTGTTTTTATACCATAAAAAGAGATATTATGGATATTAGAAAAAGAGCAATTTTAAAGACCCCTTGAGCTGTGGGCAGAGCATTTAGGGCACACTCCTCAGACTCTCCCACCCCCAGCCCATAGGACACAAGTGCTACCACTAAGTATAACATAGGAGGAACCCTCAGGTATGCTTTAAAAGGAGGATTATAAAACACATCCTAAATATGAAAAGGATTTTTTCTTCTCTAATCTTTAAAATGTGAGATTAGAATACTAGTAATAAGTAAGATCCATATCCACATCCTAGCAATCGCTTAAGCCTGAATCAGTATGTGGTAAAGCATTGTTTCCTCAAGTGCATATCTCAGCTTTTATATATAATACACACACACACACACACACACACACATATATATACATTCCCCTGACTTACAGAGGAAATGTGTGTGCTGGTAGAGTGTTATAGAAATCCCAGTGTTGTCATGGACAGACCAGGTTTGAGTTTGGCAAACGTCTTAAATGAGCTGCCCCAGTTTGATTTAACGTAAAACAAGTATATAATAACACACAAACAAAAGTGTCCAAAGGGCCCTGCTATAACTAAAAGGTTTAATAACTAGTACTTCATTATTTTTCACAGATAGGTGCCAGAGATATTGGAAAATGCCAAGAAAAGCAGGAATGGTATTTAGGGCTCTGGAAAGTTTGGGATTTGAATTCGAATTTTTGACCAGAAGTTCCTCAAACTTGTGCTTTAAAGACATTGCTGACTTCTGGACTAGACATCCCAGTGACACACACACACACACACACACACACACACACATACATACACACGAGGGAGGGAGGGAGGAAGAGTTTAGAGAGTAGAGATTCTTTTCTTAACGTGTGTAGATTGTTTTTTAACCATGGTCCTGTAATTCCACATTCATAAAATAAATCATTTACGATCTGAGAAACATAACACCAGGTTCCTGCAGAACTGTGCAGATAATGACTTGTGTGGGATAATATGAAATAGGGCTGGAACAAGTGTGTGGAGCCTTTGTTCTGTTCCAAGGGGCTGGCAGTCCTTAGAAGACTCACAAACCACTGTTTATGACTCACTCCTTTCCACCCACGCTTCCTCTCCAAGCTCTTCATACCACTTGGGGCTTCCTGTGTTATCCTAGGTTTTTTATTCCACTGCTTCCTACTTTTCTCCAATCAACTGCCTTCCCTGTTTGTGGGGGACTCTGAGAAAGACTGGCTAAAGCATAGTGGACCATATTTCACCCAAACTGAAACCTAGATTCTCTTAACTAACCACTCGGTTGTCACGGAGGTACCGATTCCCTCTACTGGCCTTGTGTGCCCCAGTCTTGTCTGATCTCATAGCAAGCTTCTAGCCAGGCACAGGCCTGGTTCTCTCCTCCAGTCAGGGCACAACAGGATTTAAAACTTGTCTTGGCTGACGAGAATTAGACTTGAGATGGATTAATAATTGTACATTGAGCATTGACCCCCCTATACTGAATTTTATTGTTAACAACCATTTGATCAATAAATATGAGAGATGCCCTCTCAAAAACAAAAAAAAAACAAAAAAAAAAACTTGTCTTGGTTGTTACTGATCTGAATGCCTCCTCAGATCTATCCATCTACTTGCATTTCATCCCAAGTCCCCAGTAAGGCCACCAGGCCACCAACCTGCCTGTCTTCTGCTGAGGCCCTCTGATCACAGCATTCCTGTTTGCCCTTCTACCAGCCCTGCATGTGGAAGCCCAGACCTGCATCTCAAGCATGAGGCTAAAACATATGCTCAGTTGGATCTTGCCAACCCACTTCCTTGGGGGCAGAGCCCTGCTTCACTCCTTGCAGGGCAGATATCTCAGCAGGCCTGCTTTCTCCGACCTGCTCTCCCTCACTTTCAGTCCTTATTCTCCCTCCAACTCTGCCCTCCTGCCTCCTCTCCAAGGCCTTCACGGAATTGTCAGGTCCTCTGTGTTTAGGAATCTGCTTTGGTTTTCAGCCTGATTTGGATCACTTGCCTGAGTCTGCTTTGGCCTGAGATGTTGTGGGGTTCTTACCAAAACTTCCTTCATTCCCCTCCTGTCACTCTGTACCTCTGTGAGCCTTTTGTTTGTGTGTGAGTGTGTGCACATGTGTGCACACCTGCAAAGGAAGTATTCAGATCACTTGTAACATGGCTGGGGATGCAGATTCCTTTTCTATTAACAGAAACTAACACTGATGTCCATGGAAAAGTAATGGGGAGCAGTAATGGCAATTTCATCCTCATAGACAGATAGATACAGGGAGGGATGTAAAAAGCTAGGTAGCTAACGGCAGACTTGCCTTCCACCATCATAGAGCCCTCTCCAACTCCGCAACTTCCTGACTTTTACCATCCCAAATCCTGTTAACACTGGGCAGTTCTCCTAAGTAGTGTGAACAATGCCACTTCCCCTGCACCGGACAGAAACCTAATCTATGCCTCTTTTCCTTCCCCATGTGACTACCTTCCTCACCAGAACCCACCTGGACATCACCCCCAAGCCCCCTCCAACCAGGGTAGTTCACAGTCATTCAAGTGACAGGCTCTGATACCTTAGGGGTGTGTTTACTATGCAACTCCCCTAAAAGCCACATTTTGGGGAAGAATCTTCCAGCAGATGCTAAGCCTTATTAGACACTGAAGTGAGTCATGGAAGAAGGTTTAGATTCTTGCTCCCTGGAGGCCTTTGAAAGCAGGATGGATTCTCAACTATCTTCAGTGATTATGTGGGACACTGCCAGTAGGACAGGGGAGAGACCAGCTCATCATCAACCAATAACATTTATTAAACTCCTAGGCTTTCATGATACTGTGCTAGAGTCCATGTGCATTATAAAATACTTTCAAAGACATAGCCCCTATTTCCAAAAGTTTTGTATGGGATACAAATAATGTCATGAACATCAATAGTGCTTTAAATTTTCAAAGCATGTAGGTTTCTTGTTTTCTTTACTTCTCATACTCCTTAGTTTTGCTTTGGGACTAGACAGATAAAGATTTTCAGTGAGCAAATTTTTCTAGCTCATATCTTCCTGAAGTTTGTGAATGATGCAAAAAGTGAGCAGATATTAGAAGAATTAAGTGGGGCAGAAAGCACACCGTGGCCTCACTTCTGTCATGCAGAAAATAAGAAGCTGCTGGGTTTGATCTCAAAGGATTCTTTACTTTCTAACACCCTGGGATTCTAGGTGAAGGAGTAATTAGGGTCAAGGGGTAAAAAAATAAATAAAAATAAAAATTATAAGGAGGTGGGAAGAAAGAAAATTATTGAATGTTTTTCCCATCGGAGCTGTGGATTATTGTTGGCCAGGGGTCTATTTGAGGGCAGATTTTCAGCAGACAAATAAGGTTATGTTCCTTGAGAGCCAGCAGGATCATATAAATGTCCTCTGGCTGAGAAGTACATGCTTATGTGCAGGAGTAGGTCTATCCCACACCCTCTAGAGAAGCACTGCCAACATGGCCCTGTACTCTGCTCCCTCAGGTCTGTGCTGTCCAGATTGCAGAGCTCAGAAGGGCCAAACTGAAGTCAAGTTTATATACTCATTCCCTTGCTCCCATCTGAAAGTCTTTTTCTGGGCTTCCTCCTTTTTCTTCTCTCTTAAGAGAGCAGGACCATTGAGGGCCTTAGCCAGCACACAGAGGTCTTCTTTACCCCCCTGGATGGACCAGTTAGAAGTGGATTCTTCTTCCTCCTCTGGGGCCAGCATTGTGTCAGGGTGCAGGGCATGGCCAGAGGGAGAGGGCTAGGTGTTAACCTTCAGTCATGCCACCCATGTCAGACCGTGCCTAACAACATGGCAGCCCTATAGGTAGTATGAGAATTTTGGAATAATTTATATATGTATGTCTCTGTATGAAGCAAATAACTGATTAAATGTGCTTTGTGATTTCCTCTAATTTCTCTGCATGTAGAGATGTAAATGGATCACATGTCAGTGTTATTTGCTTCTAAACAATCTTTTTAGCTAGTTCAACCATTGTGGAAAGCAATATGGAGGGTCCTGAAAAAAAAAACAAAAAACAAAAAACAATCTTTTTAGTTTTGTTTTATTGAAATATAGTTGATATATAATGTTATATTGGTTTCAGGTGTACAACATAGTGATTTGACAATGATGTATGTTACTAAATGCTCATTGTGATAAGTGTAGGTACCATCTGTTAATATACAAAAATAATACATTGTTATTGACTATATTCCCTATACTGTACTTTAATCACTGTGACTAATTTTATAATTGAAAGTCTGTACCTCTTTATACCCCTCATCTATTTTACCCATTCCCCCACTCCCCTCCCTATGACAACCACCAGTCTGTTCTTTGTGTTTATGAGTCTATTTCTGTTTTTTGTCATTTATTTTGGTTCACATTTTTAAAATTATTTAATTGAGATATACACAATAAAATGCACAAATCTTTATGCACAGTTCAATGAATTTTCACATGTGTATATACTCATGTAACCATCCAAATGAAGGTATCAAACAGTCTCATTAATTTTTCCCCCTTCACCTATTTCACCCAACCCCCTTTTTTCCTCCCCTGGCAACCACCAGTGTTTATGAGCCTATTTCTCTTTTGTTTTTTAGATTCCACATATAAGTGAAATCATATGGTATTTGTCTTTGTCTGACTTATATATTTACTTAGCAAAATACCTCAAGGTCCATTCATGTTGTCACAAATGGCAAGATTTCATTCTCCTTGTATGGTTGAGTAATATTCCACATCGTCTTTATCCATTCATCTACAGATGAATACTTGGGTTGCTTCCATATCTTAGCTATTATAAATAATGCTACAATAAACATAGGCGTGCATATATCTTTTCGAATTAGTGATTTTGTGTTCTTTAGGTAAATTCCCACAACTGCAATTACTGGGTCATATGGTATTCTATTTTTAGTTTTTTAAGAAACCTCCATACTGTTTTCCACAGTAGCTGCACCAATTTATATTCCCACCAACAATGCACAGGGGGTTCCCTTTTCTCCACATCCTTGTCAACACTTGTTATCTCTAAAGATAACCCATTTTTTTCACTAAAAGAAAAACTTGGACAACTTTTACCCAAGTTTCAGGAAAGCTTGTGTCGTGTACACCCAAAACTGTTGCAATGTAATCTTCACATTCAGTTTATTGAGTATTTTCCCCGTCCAGGAACACACAGGAAGCAGTGTGCTTAGTTATGTGGCTCCTCCATTCAGAGCAGTCCTTTAGCTGCGACTGCCTGTGGTGCCGGCATCTTAACCAGAGTCAGTGAACCTCTAAAGACCTGTGTAATTACGAGATCACTCACATCTAGTGACCTCATTGGCTTTATTCTTTATTATTTTTAACTAAAACATGAAAATTGGATTTACACAGGTAAAATATAAATGTGGCATGTAAATTTAATTTTCCAATAATTCAATCAAGGGTAACTGCTATGGAGAAGAAAGTGAATACTTGGCTTCTTTTATTCAAATTGAAATACATATATATGCCAAAACTGATATGTAATCAGTCAAATCTTCAGTTTTATTTAGCCAACCATTTAATAAAGTATAACTCTTAGGATTTATCCACTTCTTAACATTTTTAGTTTCTAAATACATTGCACAACTGTTATTTTTCAAAGTTAAAGAGTTGATCTATTTTTAAGAATATAGAACTTCTCTTAGAACACTAAGATAAGTCTTTTGTACACATTCTGTCATTAAGCAGTTGTATTTTAAGTGCTGATCTACTAAAGTTCCTGACAGTTTAGGAGAAAGATTTTAAATATAGGACTGATAACAGTAAGTCTTTTATTCAAGGAATGAATTCTCCTACCAGAAGTTTAGCAGATATTCCAGTTTCAAAGATGGAACTAATTTTATACCTTTGTAGTCAGTTGTTAAAAGCTGCTAATTTTAGGGGCTAAATCCATGCAAATGAATTCTTGGTGTTCTTGAATATACATGGGGGAAAGCAGAAGAAAGCAAAGCTCCCATTGCCTTGCTAGGCTCCTGGGATCAAGCTGATCCAATAAATGCGAAGAAGTGGGGCTGGAGCTCATTTCCTCATGAGCTGTGTGGCTTTGAGCAATTTACTTAACCAATCTAAACATTTAGTTTCTTTGCTAACTGAGGATAATAACTACCTTGAGAGAATTTGTAAATATTTTAAATATATGTAAATTATTAATCATATTGTTTTTCACAGTAGATGTTCAATAAATGGTAGCTGTGCCTCTGAGTGCTTGTCTCATTTTCCTCCCTCTACAGACTATGGGTTACTTGAGAGTGAGAATTATGGCTCCTGGTACAGATTATTCCATGTTGCTGGTGATCAGTAAGTATATGTTGAGTTGAAAATTTCATTTTTGAAAGACTTTCAAAATAATGTTTCCTTTAGAGTTTTAGGCCTTTGCAGCTAACTTATCTTTCCCTTCACCTTCCTAAAATCTTATTTCCTGGTGTCTGGAAGCACATTTGATATCATTGGATATCACACAATCTAAGGTGACCTGGGCACTCTCTCCTCAGACTTAAGATCCATTTTACAACTCGTTTCTCATTTTTTGGTTAGAGTTAAATACAGAGTAGCAGCTCATCTGGTTATTTCCTTTACCCTGTGAGAGATGAAATTGTCAGAAAAACAAGTTACTAATGTATTAGATGCTTTGCTTTTAGCACCTTGAGACCTCCAGAGAATGCCCTGATAACTGAACTTGCTTGTGCCAATTCTTCATTTTATTGAGGAAAAGTGAAGTTACAACATATATCCCATTAAGGCAAATAAATATCCTATTAATAGGATAGCACAGGCATTGCATTGAGTATCAACTTTCTCTCTTCTAATTCCCTTTCTAAAACTCGCCCTCAGACTGAGATTCTAAGGTTCAATGTCATTGTGTTCTCACTCTCCTCCAACCCCTAATGAGAAAGTGAGCCCATTCTTTCACACATATATACGTTTAAAGAGGAGGGATCTTTTCTAATCTCAGGCCTGGGCTTATTCCACTTTTCCTTTGATTTTGTAGGCATGTTTTTAGCTGCAAGTAACATAAAACCAATTTTAAAAACGGCTTTTAAAAATTGAAGTCTTAACCTTCTTCTCCTACAACTTTTCTTCCCCCTCCTCCTTCTCTTCATAACAAGCCATCCAGATCCACAATATTAGGGTCATTGTCTCTCCTGACTTGTCCTTTGGACTAGTTCCTTTCAAACTCACAATGGCTGATATAGCTAGAGAGGCATTGTACCTGGATTTAAGACAGGAAGAAGGTGTGATGTGCTTACCAGTCATATCTTTTATACTGAGAAAACAAAACACTCCCAGAAGCCCCCAGGAAACCTCAGTTCATATCTGATCAACCACTTTGTGTCATGTGGACATGCATAGCATCAAAGATCCTTGGGAAAACCAGTATTTTGCTTTTCCAGATTCTAAAGTGAAAATGGCGAAGGAGCTGGGAATAGCTCTTGTGAGCCAGCCAACATCATCCACCACAGAGATCTGACATACCAGCTTTGCCAGCATTGTCCTAGACCTGGGCCATTGTTATTTACGGTTCTTCTCAAAGCTAATGACAACCAGGAAGTAGTGTAGATACCCACTGCCACAGGCTTTGACAAGCTGTATTTTCTAAACTTACCAGATGCAAAGAATCACTTATAATACATATTAAACAGAAGTACACTTTTCTGGGGATTTCTCCAGAACAATCTAATTCAGTTGGTCTACAGAAGAAGCCAGGAATTTATATTAAAAAAAAAAAAACCACAGCACTGGATTTTTCTTATCAAACAAATTTGAGGATTATTGGTCCAAAAGATATCTCTGATTAGCCTTGATCTGGTTGTAACTATCAGCTTCCTAGGACATTATCAGGAGCAGAGTTATATTAACAGATTGTTGATCTTTCAGATGCTCCACCTATTTCCTTTCTATGTCTTTATATTCTTTTTCTTAAGTATTCCTTTCAAAATGTTCGACTCCAGATAAATTCCTTCTGTCCCCTTTCTTCTCCTCTTCCCCCTGGCTTCATTACAAAGACCTCTTCATCTCTTGTAAATTTGTCCCAATCCAGCCTTGACTCCACTCCTCCCTTTTATTGCCTAACCCCCAATTTCCAATATACATCACTGTATCTTTTTCTCCCAAGTTTTACTTTATTACTTCAGATACATCAATGTAGACTCCTATGAAACATCATTTTGCTACAGCAGTCATGTGATCTCACTGAACATTTAAAAGAAAAACTCTCAAGCTCCCATGTTTATATGTAAGCACACCCTTACAATGCTTTGCAGAAAAGGGGAGTGCTGTGTGTGTGAATAGGACATAAAGGCACGAGAAGATAGTAAGAGGCATTGAACAGGATGAGTTGGTGTGGGCAGAAGGGGTTAGGCAAGGCAGAGTAAAAAGGAAATTTGTTTCAGATCTTGAAAAGTAGGCTGGGATTGAAAAGGCAGCAACAAAAAGAATTCCATGAAGATGGGTATTGCACTGTTTGCACTATTTTTCTTCCCTATGCTTCTCTTCTAACATACTCTGTATTTTACTTCCTGTTTGCCTTGCCCAGCTAGAGGGTAAGCTTCATGATGCAGGGATTTTTGTTGTTGTTATTTTAACTTTTAAATATATCTGCAGCAGGGCCTGAAACAGCTACTCAATAAATATTTGTTGACTAAAGAACATGCGCGTGAATGAATGAACAGGTGGTAAGAACAAGCCTGATGGAAACTGTGTTCCAGTGTGGCTGGAGTAGAACATGCCCTTAGTTGGTTATAGGAATGTTGGATTTGAGACAAGAGGGTTTGAAGTTCTTTAGGCAATGGGAGAGAGAGGGAACATGATGGAATTCCACAGCTCATTCTACCTCATTTCCATAAGTAGTACAACTACTCTGAGGAAATTGAAAAAGGAGATGAAAATGCAGAAGCAAACCAGGAACCTTTCTTCAATAAGGATGATTCGGGGAGGCCGTGAGGTTGTTGTGGGTAGGCTCTCACAGTGGGAGGGGGCTGCTCCTCTTGGAGGCGGGTGGGAGGCACACCTCAGCCGGGTGGTGTGCTCTTACTGACACTAGGATATTCTTGGGACTAGGCTCTCTTTCTGGACCCAGGGACTGTGGCTCTCACATGTGCCCTTTTATCTCTGTTCCCAAGACTTTTATCCTAATCCATAGCCTCATAATCTCAATTGAAGTCCTATCTATCACATCAGCGAGCAATCGAGGTCCCAAAGGACTTCCTCCGTGCTGCAGCTGTCCTGGGTAAGGACCACAGATCTCCATTTAGCCCATTTCATCTTTAGTTTAGCTTTTTTTCCCTTTCTTTCCCCCTCTCCAACTCTCTCCAATCAGTAATGGGTCTTCTCAATACATATTCAATGCTTCTTCTAGTCAGAGAGGTAACTCATATTGATTTGGCAATACACAAATGGATCAGATAGTGTCTGGCCCCTTTTCTTCTCTTACATCTCCCCTGTTTTGCATGGGTTAGAAACCTGGGAACAGGTTTTCATGTTTGATTGCCAACAGGGTTACAGATACAGCTTGGTTTCCCCCAGTCAGGTGTGCTGGTGAGAGGTGTGCTGGTGAGAGACTTGGAAGGCAGAAGAGAGAAAGCAGCCATTATTGGCTTTTTTCCTCTGTTGATGGGCATGGGCAGCCTTTGTCATTTCACCCCCTGTGGCTCAAGACTGAAGTCAGCAGGGTGTCCAGAAGCCTCCAGAATCTAGGAGGCAGAAGCTCTTTGATGCTTTGTGTAAGGATGTTCCCACATCATCCTGCTCACCAGGGAAGAGACAGAGGGAACACACAGTAAGTCAGAGTAGAAATGAGTTCCGAGCTCTCATTAGCACATGTTCATGCCTCAACGTTCCCCTTCATTTTAACTTGAGATTAGAGGCAACATAGCACAAGAACTTGGAAGACACCAAAGTGTTGTTGGATGATAAGTAGGTGTTGACTATCAAATCAGGAGTTCTTTTTTTAATGCCACCACTTTTATCTATGACCTAAGACAGCTGGCATTTCAATAAGGAAAATAATATAATTGGGTTTAAGAGATAATTATATGGGATAATTAGATGCTTTTGAAGTCTTCTTAGGGGGATGTTTCTGTCCTATTTTTCTCATTTGGTATTAATATCATAGGGACTTCATGTGTCTTACTTAACATACATTGATCTGAATGGGCAATTAGGATTCTTCATATGGATATCCTAGGAAATACTTTAAAATGTGTTGGATTTCAAGAATGATTTTACTCTATATATATAAGTGCAAAATAGGAAGATTTTTCCAGATAATTAGATAAAAATATCAGATATTTCTAGATATTTAAATAGGTCTTTGAGGACTTTCGTAAAATTACCCTTATTCTTTATCTTAAAAAATTGAAACAAAAAATTTGTGTTTAAGTACACAAAGAACATATGAGAACATTCACATTACAAAACTTTGAAACAACATAGACCAAGCACAGTCCCTCTCATAGTATTTCTCCTTTCTCAGAAAGATAAATATGTTAACACACTGACACTGGCTAGCATCGCGCTTCCCAGCCCCTCCCACCAGTCAGATGATGCCAATGTTCCTTTATTTTAACACTGTTACGGTTGGTAACATTTTTTCTTTGGTAACTTTTGAATCTTTCATAACCTTAATTAAGTCTTTAATACTTTGTAGGTTGATTCTAAAAGATGAGAAGTAATAAATAGCACTTACATTGTTATGACTAAGTATTGTTTGCTGCACAGATAAACAATGTGATGTATTTCCTTTTCTATTCCAATGTCACAACACTGGTAATAGGCATATGAATTCTCCCTATCCTAGTCTACCAATACCTCAAAACAATGCCACATTAAAAAATATTAACATCATACCTTTTCTTATGGAGTTTTGTTTTTATTTTTCCTGGTGGTTCTAATTATCTTCATCTCACTGCTCATTTTTTACTGCTACATGTAACTATCTATGGCATAGATGCATTGTAGTTTACTTCATGCTCCAATATTGTTGAACATTTGTTTTCAATTTTTCCTACTATGTATACTGCTCTAATGAACATCTTGCCCACTACTTTTGTGTACATACAAATTTCTGTTGTAGAAAATCTAGAGGTGGAATTGCTGGGCTGAAGGGAATGTGCATTTTAATAACTATAGCCTAACAGTCTTCACAATGTATCACCATCTGCCTTCTTACCACCATTATACAGGAAGTTATGATTCTAGACAATGTTTCTAAGACTCTTGTTAATCATGTAAATTTTTGCCAATCTGATGGGTTAAATTATCTCATGGCTATTTTAATTTGTTTATTCTTGATTATTACTGAAGTAGAGCATTTTTTCATAAACCTATTGGCACTTGCTATTTCCTCTTCTATGCATTACTTTTTGTGGTCTTTTTATGTTCAGGATTCCTTATGTATTTTGATTGTTAATTCTTTTTTCTGTTGGACAGGCTATGAAAATATAGTCTCCCAATATATCGATTTTCTTTCAACTTTGTTTGCAGTGTCTTCTGTCAAAAAGAAGTTTTAATTTTCATGTAGTTAAAAATCAGTATTTTTCCTCTATAGGTTTTGTACTGTTTCTTGCTTAAGATGGGCTAGAGTAAAGAAATAATGATAATCTCCTGTATGTTTGCAAATACTTTTATAGATTTTCTTTTTACATTTAACTCTTCAGCCCCTTGAAAATGTTTTGTTTGTGTATGGTGAGTTTATTTTCTTCAGTCTGTACGCGTGGATGACAAACTGTGTCCAAGTTCTCCAATTCCAATACATGAACAGAAATGAGACATGATAACACGCTGCCTGTGTCTTTGAAAGTATACCTCCCCATGTCTTTTCTCCTACCCCTAAGGCAACACTGGTCAGGCTGACACATTTCAACAGCCCTTTCAAATGTTATAAGCAATGCTAGACCTACTTAATACCCATTCCTTTCTTTCTGTGGGAGACGCTTTGGGCTCACCTATATCCAGTTCTCTCCTGGGTACACAGAAAACTGCACTTCTCAGATCTCATGTGTTACCTGGGTTGTGGAACTAGTTCGGTCAATAGCTTCTGAGTGGCAGTGGCATGCCATTTACTTCAGGCTGAGGTGTAAAGCCCTGCTGGATCTCGCAGCTTCTTTTCTGCTCCCAGCCCTGGGGTGGCAGGGCCACATGGAAGCAGCCTGTGTATTAAGGTACTACATGGAGAACAGCTGCCCTACTGACGTGCTCAGACTACGGTGGACATATAGGGAGAAATAAGTCCTTATATTTTAAGCCATTGAAGTATTTGGCCTTGTTTATTGACATCAAAAAGCAAATGAGTAAAATATGACACAATTTCCCAATCAACCTTGATTCTGCTCTATTTTATTTTCTTTAAGTTGGCAGTTTGAAACTTTGGTACCTTGTCACTTGAAACAAATCAGTTGCAAAATATCTCGCAACTGATTCGAGAAATACTGATATCATTTATTCATTATTTAGGTATATTTATTGAATATATACCCAGAACCAGCATATATAATGAGAATATAAGAGACCTGGCCTCTCTCCTCATGGAGCTTGGTGGTAATCTCATAGAGGAGGCTGTGTGGGAAATCATTAAGGGTGTGGTTCTAGAGTCCGATGCCTTAAGTTTGAATCCTAGCTCTGTCTCTCACCAGCTGACTAACCTTAGGCAAGTTAACCTTTCAGTGCCTCATTTCCTCATCAATAAAATTAAGAATAAATGGGTTAATGCACATTAAACATTTAACAGAGGGCTTGACAGACAATAAGCACTCAAAAAATATTAGTTAATGTAACGATTAGAACCATGGGCCTGGAATACATCCAGGTGCCTTAAGGGTGCACAGAGCTGTACTCTCAAAACACGGAGCCAGCGTCACCAAATCACCCCCAGCCTAGCGCTTGTGCCCCAGCATGGTACTCTCAGCCTTAGAAAATGAGCAGAAGTCCTAAGGCAGTTAAGAAGCCAGGATTATGAAGAGTACCTTATGCTGTCATCCCTCTATTTTTAATGTTTAATATTTAATGTTCCAGAGCATCTGACTTAACAAAAGATAATCTATTTTTAGATGGCCTATAAAAGAGTGATTAAGTCTAGTTTATGGACTCTGAAATGATTAGCTTAAGAATATATTATAAGAACTTTGTATATTTAGCTTATGGATACATATTGCATGTAACATACTTAACAATTGTGCAGATATATAACACATTTAAATGGAGTGCCTTCTATAAAGGGTATCAGATTTGTTTTGAACCCTCAACTCAATATTTATCTGTTACCCAAGATCACAGAACGAGTCAGTAGCAAAGACAAGATTAGAATCATGAAATCAGCAAATGCTCTTTCTGTCACAACCCTGTCTTGTGGAAGAAATAACCACCTTTGACTTACTAGAGTTGCAGTCAACACAGAAAAGATAGTAATATATTACACATGCACACATTTTTATTGCTAGACTGTATAACCTTATCTTCAACAGAGGTTTCAATATTTTCTCTGTAAATGCATACTACTTCCTTTGTACACCACTATAGCTAAATTATTAATAAACACAGAAGAAGGCAAGGTCTCTGGTGGAACTGTAGATCTAATATTAGGTCAATTATAGAATCTCACTCCTTTCCTCTTATAAAAATGGCTGTACATTGGTATTATTTAGCCCCGTCTAAACCACCAACCAAATCCCTAAGGGAAAGGGAAACTCTCATTTATTGTGACACTAACATTTATATGATAGGAACTATGGAAGAGTCTTCACATAAATACAGACCTTCGACAAATGCACAATTAAATATATACATTGTGCATAATTTTATTTCAATTTTACAGGACACATACACACACAAAGAGCCCCACAGAAAAGTGTGTCAGGGAAAAAGCCTGCAACCTTCTCATTATCTTTACTCTTGTGGAGCTGAATTTTGGTTCAGTGGAATCATTGAACTATAACGTGTTGCCTCCAAACCATAAAACCTCTGGATTTGTATGTGAGTATATTGTGTGTATGTGTTCCTTATAATCAATATGTTATAGTTGTCAAAATATGTGAAATATGATTAGCAAACTTGAAAAAATTTCTATGATTTCACTGTCACTGAGAGAGAAAACCACTCCCTGAGAAGACCACTGTCAATATTTTGGTGTACATCCTTCAGATGTTTTTCCTGTGTATGTGTATGTATTATGAATATATTTCCATGTCCAGTGTATACATCTGCATCATCTTTGTTAAAGGCCACATGTTTTCTCTTCTACCATTGCAATGTATTATAATTTATGTATCAAATATCCTATTACTGGTTGGTGAAGTTGTTTCTGATTTTCTACATTTGTAATTAATCCTGGTAGAATTGCCAGATCAAATTTGTCAGACTAGATACCAGGACTATCAAAGGCAGAGTGATCAGCCAGGCTCTTGGTTCTTTGTTCAGCCCATGGTCCCTTCGTTCTCTTCCTCAAGCAATGTTACATCAAAGGAACACAGGTATGTGAATCCATGGGCTGTGGATCCATTCCAATCTCAATTCTGGCTGCCAATTAAGATAATTAATTGGCACTCAGATATGGTCACTCAGATTAAAGTCTCAAGTGGGGTTACTAGTCAATTTTGTGAAAGCCATTTTCAGATGCTCTAATATTGGGGACTGGAGTAAAATGAGGTGCAACAGGTCAATGGGTAATTGGAAGTACCTGAGAAATTTGTATATATTCCTGGGTCTTGACTTATAACTATTGACTTTAGATCTCTTGGGAAGACTGAGAAATCTACATTTTAAAAAACTCCTGGAGTACTTCCAAAGCATGGCAGGTTGGGATCCTACAGATCATGTCACTTCTCAAGGCGTCTCTCCTGCTGGAGCTCCTTTATTCTTTTTGTTCCCCGCCTCATGACCCTTCCGCTCCCTGAGTCCCCTGCAGCGGTGTAGTTTGTGTGCAATAATAACACAAGGGAAAGGTGTAGTTTGTGTGCAATAATAACACAAGGGAAACAAAGGGAGGTTAACTTAGTTAAACAAACAAAGCTCTAGAATCATTAAAACAAAAAAAAGCAAAACCAGTAAAATAAAATAATCTCACTTCTGGGTACTTACTAGCTTATCTATTGTTCAATTTATTAAAATGTTGGTTTTGAAAAACTACATTT
This sequence comes from Manis javanica, assembly GCF_040802235.1. Classification (NCBI taxonomy): domain Eukaryota; kingdom Metazoa; phylum Chordata; class Mammalia; order Pholidota; family Manidae; genus Manis; species Manis javanica. The sequence goes on along the minus strand of NC_133158.1, from coordinate 128,600,563 downwards.
TATCCTCTTCCGAAGCCTGATTGAAATCTTAGTGTTCAAACAGATGCCATCTGACAAATGGCAAGTGGGCTGTTTAGATTATAATTGAAGAGTCCAAAGTCACTTGCAGTTCTGAAAGTCTATCATTTTATTTCAAATAGTCTTATAGATGCTAGAAAAATATATACACAGTTGGTAGATCCAACTCTCTGTCTCTATGGGGAGCATGCTGACATAAAAGGTTTATTGAAATTCAGCTGTTTCTGGGAGAGTAAAACATACTGATTCAAAGGTACAGTCAGTCAACCAATAATAATTCAGAACACAGGGTTCATCTAAGATCTGTTTGAGCTGTTTCTGAATACTAATTCAATGGAGCTAAGATAGAAGGCTTAGAAATCATGTGTAGTATTTTCATTTTTCATTCTTAAATGCAGAAAAAATATTTATAACTCACCTCAGTTTTTTATTAATCTTTACATCTTCCACATAAAAGTAATAAAGCCAATGAGTCAGAGAAGAAACTTAGAGTCTGCTATATTTTTAAAGTAAATAGTAATGGTATTTAACTTTGCTTTATGACTATCATAAAATAAGGATTATATCTATTAATGTTTAAAGGACAAAAGAGAAAACAAGGATTTTAAGGCCTAAAACTATATGATTTTAAGTGGAAAAAAACTTTATTATTTCAGTTCATCAGTTAAGACATGTTTAACCATGAGATGCTATTAAAAATATGAGCCTTTTATTCAGAGATCATACTGTGATGATAGACTCTATATCATACTACTATGATATGATGGCATTTTCAGTGGGTACTTAACAATGAAAATGAATTAATGCTTTCTATCTATTATCAGCCTTTTAATAGATGATTATAATTGCACAGCATTTTCTTCTGTACTCTAACTCTAATTTATATCATCTGATCCAATAAACCGTTTGGCCCAGAATTAGTAATATGATGAAGTCATACTATTCTGGAAGACTTTTCAGGTGCTGAGTTGTTTTCTGCATTGTACTTTACTTAAAATGTAATATCCCAGACCTGAAGCTCCAAGTTACTACTACTGAGAGTCATTTATCTATAGCTTCAATAACAAAGCTAGTATTAAATATAAAACCATTCATAATACTGGTCAGCAAAGGAAGTATCATTAAAATAACTCCAGGGCTCCAATTTAAGCTCACATAACAAAAAGAAACCTTGAATTGGAATTGTCTTTATAGCCTCAATTTATTATTTGAGTAGTTGGAATGGACAGTTAGGTTTTAATTCTCTCTGCATGGGGAGAGAGAAGACTGTCATGAAGTTAAAGAGCTGTAGACCAAAGGTCCTTCCCCTTTTGTAAGGGGAAACAATTTTTAATTCCCCTAAAGCTCAGAGATTTGTCGTTAGTGAATGGAGTGGAGAGGAACCATGCCAGCTTTACTCCTTTCTCCCAGAATCCTGTGGGATGTGAAAGAGTAGCCTGGTTGGTGAGATGGGATAGTAACTCTGATTTATAATTGTGTATTTGTCTTATCTTTTCCATGAGACTGTAAATCTCCTGTAGGAGCAATTGTGTATTTTTTGCATCTTTGTGAAAAGGATTCAGAAGCATGGGAGCCCTCTTGCACTGAAAATGACCTTAATGGGTTTGGAATTGCAAAGATGGGCCTAGAAGTGAGTCAAGGTATAGAAATGGATTTCATTAAATTAAACTGCTGAAGTATGTATTACAGGGAGAAAAATTTGATGTTCTCAAATTAGGGGCAGTCTAAGGCAGAGGGTTAAGAAGAAAAAAATATTCTAATGAGGTTGAGGATTATCTCTTGAAGTTTTATTGGGTGGAGCAGGGTTAAAGGACTTAGTACAGAGTGCTGTTCTCCTTGAAGTTCTCTGGAGGTGTAAGGTAAATGCTGCACTATCTCACTGTGCCCCTATATTCAGTGAAGTCATCCAAGTAACAAAAGTATTGTGAGAATGGCATTTGCAGGGGGAGGAAGGTGGAAATTGAGTAGAGGTTACATTTCATGTTTAGTTGATGCTTTTGGGAATAAAGGAAGCTCTCAAGAAATGGCATGAGTAAGTTCTAATTCTACAGAACCAAGAGATCAGAGCCAGAGGTGAATAAGAATACAAATTCACAGACATAACAGCAATCTTAGGCAAGGATATGAGATTTGAACTGCATGCTCAGATTGCAATGGACATGGAATCCTCAGTTGAAACAGTTACATAAATTGATCAGAGTGCCTGGCTCAGTGGCTGGGTGTAAGAGTAGGTTGACCTCTATAACAAATAGCTTCCAAGTCTCAGTGATTTATTAATCTTTACATCTTTGTGTGATTTAACACAAATAAAAGTATTTCTTGCTCACATAAAAGTCTAGTATAAATCTATAACTTCAGTAAAAATGCTAGTTTTAAATATAAAGTTATTCATCAAGCTTCTCCATAATGAAGCCCCATTCATATTTGTAGGTGCCAACTTAAACTCACAAAACAAAGAGAAACATAGACTGGAATTAGGGGAGGTGCTCTGCCCATGCAGGACGTCAGAGTCCCCCAGCTGATCCTCAGATAAAGGGTAGAGAGCGGAACTCCTCTTTTGAACTACTGTGGCCTGAAAGTGCCACCCTCTACTCAGCTCACAATCTGCTGGAAAGAGCTCTTCACATTCCCTTTCTAGGTGTGTGGGCCTGGGAAACAGCAGGTGAGCAGTGGGCCCAGGAGGGGAGCCTGGGTAGCAGGGAACATCTAGCTAGTCTCTGCCAATCTCAGTAAATATTTGCTAGATTAAATTAACAACTTCTCTCCAACCCGTTTATTAAATGAGTCATCCTAGGCCTTGCACTTGGACTTTGCTGAGAAGATTGGCTGTGGTAAAATATCTCCTTGTTTTCAGTTCCTGGAGGATCCATGTATAACAAGAAATGCCTAAGTGGCACAATACCTTAACCCAAAGCAAAGTGTTGCAGGTGGAAGAAGGGGGTAGGCCTGATCTATCTCCTCTGGAGTTGCATGTGTTTATATACTTGACTGTTGTGACTAGTAATATGTTTTACCTCTCCGGGGACAGCATCTCCAGTGTAACATGTTTTATTACAAACACTCATAGAGCCCTTGTCCTCTGTCAGGAACTCTCCTAAGCACTTTGCTAATAACAACTCATTGAATCCTCAAAAGCCTACAAGGTGAATCGTATTTAGCTCCATTTTACAGTGGAGAAAATTAGGCACAGAGAGGACAGAAAACTGCCCATGAGTTATATAGTTCATAAATAATGGAGCTGAGTTCAAAACCTAATAGCTGGACTGGGAAATCTGAGCTCAAAAACAGCACTCCACCATGGCTCTCCTTCTACAAGCCTGTCCTTTCCATTCCCGCACTTGAGTTTGCACTCAGAACAGTATGTGCACAGTAGCGGCCTGCCTAATGTTTGCACAGGGGCATTGCTCTTGCACATTGTTCCTAGTTGGTAGTTACAGATGGAAATAGAGCCTAATAAGCATATATTTCAGGCTCAACAATCAAATTCCAGGAACCCTTAATCCATGTTAGATTAGATTAAAACAATGGAGAGAATTCTAGGCCCCAGAAGCAGGCTGATAGGAAAGATGGGCAGGGCTACCTTATACCCTAACCTTACAGATAATCTCCCATTCATCCATTTTATTCAACCAATGTTTAATCAATTCCCCATAATCCATGAGATACAGTGGTGTGCAAAATAGCAAAAGAGACAAAACAGGCCCTTGCTTTCATGAGCCTGTGGCCATTAAAAGAGATAGACTTGATTCAAATGTGCTTACAAAGAGATTAATTAATTACAACTGTCTAAGTTCTATGAAAAAGTACGAGTATAACTATATAGAATAGGAAACGTGAATAAGTCTGAAGAATCACAGAGGCTTGTTTGCCTAAAAATGTGACATTTTTGTAGGAGTTAAATAAGTAGAGGGAAGCGCAAGAGGGGGAGACTATTTTGAACAGATGGAACAACCTACCTGAAAGCTCTTCTGGGGGAAGAGCTGGTACTTTGGAGGCAACTGAAGAAAGGCAAATGTAGCTGTCACTCAGACAGTGAGGGAGAGGTGGGCATGAGACAGAGGAGCAGGCAGAGGATCCTAACGAGGCTTGGGAGCCACAGTGAGGATTTTGATGTTCCGTCTGAGAGCAGTGGAAAGCCGGTGAAGGCTTTCGGGCAGAAAAGGTGACAGGATCAGATTTTCTTTTTAGAAAGATTGGCTTGATAGACTGATTAGAAGGGCTCATAGTAGAAGTAGGTAGATCAATTAAGAGACCACTGCAATTCTCCACAGATATTTTCAGTCACACAACCGACTGCCACATCTATGTGTGAGATGGTCCTGCCAATGCCTTTGAACATACAGTAAAACCTTTCCATACTGAGTTGATTTTTGTTTGTTCTGGCATGGATATCTTCTCTCTCCTTGAGGTGAAGACACATTTAGGGATCCTAATATAACTCCTAAGAAGGTAGTTTGCAGTTGCATCGTCCTTGCCCATTATAATTAAAGATTGATTCACATTGAAGCAACAGGTCTTACAGAGGGTGTCTAGATAACTGGATAATAAAAAATTGAAAGATTACATAAATAGACCATTGAGTATAAAAAATATGTTACCCATGGGTGGAAAGAAAAAGCATATGAGAAATCATAAGTGAAACGAGAGGCAGTTCTAGAGTTCTTTCTTTTGGGGAAGGATTAGTGTTGTTCAGGAGGGAGGTTGGGGTCCAGCAATCCCCTCTGGAGGGCTTTTCATTTTTTCTTCATGTATCAGTCCAAGAATATCTTTTCAGGACTGGTATGAGATGGCCCCTCAGAGTCAGGGATACTTGCTCCGCCTTGGCGATCCCCTTCCCTAACACTTTGCCCTCAGTGACATTTATGACGGCTTACTAGCAAGCAGGAAGGCAAAATGGGGAAGTGAGATAAACTTGTTTCCTTCGTGAGCACAACCCACAAGCTGTGCTCACACCCCATTAGCCAGAACTTAGCCACATAGCCAAGGGAGACTGGAAAATATGTCTTGTCACTAGAGAAGTAGAGAGCAAACCTTAGGGACAGACAGCAGCCTCACCCATGGCGCTGTAGGTAAAAATGAGACTACAGTTATAGAGCTTACTGTCTAATGGGGAAAAAGACATTAACAAATGATTAAACAAATGCATAGTTATAGATGTGTAATACATTTTCTATGATTTTAAGTGAGAGTACAGGTGTTGGGAGAGCCAGTAACAAAGCAGTCAAAGCTCATCTGCTGGAGGGGCAGGGGTGGATGGAGGTGGAAGACCATGGAGCAGTTTTGAGGAAAGAACATCAAGAGTAAGAATGACCTGGAGGAAGATGAGGAATGAGCCAGGGGAAGCATGCTCCCCAGCAGAAACAATCAGGAAGCAATGTGCTCGCTCTAGAGACTCAGAGACAACAGTCCAGAGAGAAGTGGGAGGGAAGGAAAGGCTCTTTGGAGACCAGAAGTAGCTGCAGGGGAAAGAGAGAGGCTGGAGGTGAGTGTGGAAAAGAAACTCAGTGAAAGGTTCTACCCAAGGAATAGATAATGAGATTTGCCTTTTAAAAACATCATCCCAGCTGCAAAGTGAAGAAGGTTTGGGATGAGGCAAGACCAGAGGCAGAGAGACTCAGCAGCAGTGAACCCAAAGGAGATGGAAATAAGTAAAAAGGTTGGAAGTATTTCAGAAAAAAATCTCAGGAGGATGAATTTTCTGAGCTCTTTTATGTCTGAAGATATGTTTATTCTACTCTACTAAGTAAATGCTGGTTTCACTTGGTTCAAAATTTTAGACTATAAATTATCTTTTTCTCAGAATACCAAAGACACTGCTCTGTTCTCTTCTAACAATCAGTGTTGTCACTGTAAAATTGGATTCTAGTCAATCCTTGTTTCTTTGTAGCATGTTTTGTGTATAAAAGCTTTTAGGATTTTTGTTTCCCTGAGAATGCTGTAATTTCATTAGTTTTTGTATTGGTATTACAATTTTCCCCCCGTTTGTCTTGTTTTCTCTGTAGCCAGTTGTACTCATAATGTGAAGCCCCTTGACTTTCTTCAGCTCTGGAAAATTGTGTTTTCCTTTAGAAAATTCCCCATTCTTTCTATTTCCTCTTTATAGAACTCCTGTTGATGACTGCTAGAACTTTCTGATTATCTGAAATATCCAACTATGCTATAATACTTGAGAATGCCATATCCTTTGTGCTAAGAAAACTTACTTTTGATCTTTTTAGCTCATTGATTGTATCTTTGACTGAATCTATTCCTTATTTATCCTACCTATTAAAGTTTTAATTTCAGAGACTTTTTTTGCACTTAGAAGTTATTTAAAAAATTAACTTTATAGAAGTATAATGTGCATACAAAAATAGCCATATTTTAAGTATTTCTGTGGGTTTTGACAAATGTATATATTGTGTGTATTGAGTATATACTATTACAGTTGAGATATAGAACATTTTCACCACCTCAAATTCTCCTTGGGCTTTGGTACCATTAGTACCCCCCCTGCCCCACAACTGTCCTCACATCAGGCAGCCATTTGAAAGAAGACAAGGGATGTGAACTCAACAGTTCAAGCAGGTTTATTGCTGAACCCGAGAGGGAACCCTCTGTCCTGGCCAGCAGAACAAAGGAAAAAGAGGGTCTCTAACAGGTCAAGAGGCTTTTTATGGCCAGGGCTTTGGCGGGCTCTTTGAGGGGAGGGCTCAGGGGAAAAGTGGGCTTGTGGCTTGCTGATGTGTCCTCTGGAGGATGCATGTAGCCTAAGTAAGATGACACCTAGGTCTCTCTGTGATGGTGGGTGGGCTTATTCAAAAGGCAGTATTCATGTCCAGATTCTATTACCATTGAACTGAAATTTATCACTATAGATTAGTTTTCCATGTTCTAGGACTTCATATAAATAGAATCATATACTATGTAGTCTTTTAAATCTAGCTTTTTGCTAACTGTAATGCCTATGTGATCCATCCATGTTTACTAATTTATGTGGCTTATACAAAGATAATAGTTTAATGAATTTACTCTGAAAATTGTGCCAAAGCTATTCTACTTCTTACTTTTTGTTGCTTTAAAACTTAGAGTATATCTGGAATAGCTCTATTCTTACAGTGAAGTTATATTATATTTATACTTTCTTTTCCAGAATTCAGTTACACTGTAGGAAAAGCATAAAGGAAAACAAAATTTTAAATATGGCAGACGATTTTGCCTGTCATTTGATTAAAGCAGCTTGGTTCCACAATGAGCAAGTCCCAGATGGGAGATGTAAATCTACTGTTCTTTTCACCATATCTGGCACCCATGCACCTCTTTTAGTAAAAGCATTCACTAATTTAGTATGACAATGATGATTAAAGACATAGCTTTGTCCCTTGTAGTGTGGCTTCTAGGTGTAAGCCCAGCATTTTTGCAGGTATTTAACTACAGAAATATTATTCTGTTCCAATGTGCTGGATGCTTAAGAGATGTTTTGATTATATGCAATATGGCCTCTCCTCAAGAGCTTTTCAGGGATGATTTTCATGTACTCGTTTTCTAAAAAATAGGTAATTGCGCAATTTTTATAAAGGCGATTGTGTTAACAGGAAGACAACAAAGTTTCAGGTATATAATACAATTTCCTTAAGTGGAATTAGAAAAGGTGTAAGTTGCTATATTCAGATAGCTCTACAAGGCAAGAGGCCCCAAATCCCCTGCTGGACAGAAAACTTACTGAGCTGTCATCTACCACAGTGAGTCTTGCCGCTTGTAGCACTACCTGTTGACAGGCCTTTTAAGGGTTTTTATGAGGTCTTTTTTGCCATTGACCAGAGTTTTTTACTCCTTCTTGATCACTTTCAACTGTTCTGGAGACTTGGGTTATGTTTCTAATGCTCAGCAGATGCAGGCTAACTCGTGACTGCCCCATGCATTCCCGAGTGCTTACTGTAAGAATGGATGAATTGGAGATCAATTGCCCAGGGATGTTTTTCCAGGTGTTCTAACCTCCTTGCAGATCCTGGCCTCCTGAAACTATTCCCAGTGTAATACATGCATAATGCATGACATTTTAAATATACAAAAGAGTACAGTGAAAATAAAGCCTCTTTCAATGTTAATTGTGATTATAAGCCATTTTTGCTTATAAAATATCAATTCACTTAAGTGCTTTTCTCCTGTTTATGTTTTAGGCTGGGTGGGGTTGTCATTTGTTTTTGTTTTATTGGCTCTTCTTTCCCTTCAATTTTCCACCCACTTTGTTTTTCCTCAAATTTCTGGTTAGGTGATAGGACAATATTTTGATTTTCAGCACAGTCATCCTTTATAAGTGAACACTTAAAAAAATTTTTTTTGTTGTCGGTTAAAGAATTTGGGAAAGGAAGGGCAGTTAGATCTTTGTGTTCAATCAGCCATCTTTACCTAAATGTTATCTTTGTCTCTGGTGTTGATGATAAGGTCTCTGGACTCCTGATTTCTGGCTTTCCCACAGAGACTTCTTTTCCTTTTCCATCTCTCCCTGCTTTTTATAATTTCAGGTAGAATTCCTGCACTGGTTATGCTCTCAGAATGTGATTTCTGTTCCTGGTATTCTGCTTAAAGTTGTTACTGACCTACCCCAGTTCCCCGGAATGGAGGAGAGGACGTTGGCAGGGGCCCCTTCAGGTGTATGTCTGCAGGGCCTCGGAGCTGTGGCAGCTGCCTCTGGAGCTGCCTCTGGTCCCCCTCTCCTTGTGCTCAGCGCCAGCTGCACAGATCTCCCTTCAGTGCTTTGAACAGAAATCCATGCCCCATTTCGCTTCACAGCCTTCTAACATGCTTTTCTCTGTCCGGAGCAGCCTCTTCATCCACACTAACTCCCACACTTAGGTATTGTTTTGTCATTTTCTGGTGTCCATTCAAAAACCACTTCCTCAGAAAAGATCTTCCCTGACTTCCCACAGAACCTAGGTCCCAGAGCATCATATGTATTTCTTGTTATCATTCATGTATTTGTATTATAGTTTGACTACTGCATTTCCTTTTGAGACTCTCAGACTCATGTCCTCGAACCACATCTGTTTTGTTCATTGTTCTATTCTCAGCTACTAGACTAGTGCCCGTATGAATTGCTGCATTAGTAAGTAAAGTGCCAGTAACTGTTCAGTAAAATTGACTGAAGACACTGGAATAAAGAATGAGGCTGATATTTATTCCTTCTTGGCTATCTGACGTTAGTAGTGTTAAAGTACAAATACTTATACTTAATAGGATAGAACCGTATGCATATAGCTATATATCTATATCATAAAATAACTTAAACAGAAATTAGATGATGATAATTTTAATATGGATAGTAACTTAAAGATTTCTTAAAGTATATATTCTGCCTTAGTAATGTTCCATTTAATAACTTCAACTCACTTGTATGTTAGTGAGTCACTGTTTATAAAAACATCATTAGAAAACAGTTTGTTTCTATTCCCTAGACTTCATTACCTACATATAACATCAGTGTAAGCTATGGTTGTTTAGGCAACAAGCATATGGTTGCATTAAGTCAACTGGTATTGATGTATGAATTTTAATTAATCTGAATTTGCTTTTTAAATATATAGAATAGAATATTCTCTCCTGTGTTATAGGTACAATATAGTACACAGGGTCCATTTATATTGTTACCTCATTTTATAATCATAAAAATCCAATGGTATTTTGGTTAGGGTTCTCAGTAAAAAATAGTCTATTCTGCCTAATTTAAGCAGCAAAATGTACCAAGTAAATCACAGTATTGGAGTCACTATGCATCCCATCTGTTCAGTACAATAGTTTATCCTTGACATTATTAATAGCGTCCCTTTTCATTCCCAAATGTGTCTTAGTTCAAATGATAAACTACATGTTCCCCTATACAGGATCATTGGGAGAGCTGGATAAACAGATTAAATTTCCAGGAACAATACTTTGAGACATTCCACAGATCTGTCTTGAGGAGAAAGCTACCACAGCTACTGCCACTGCCTTCAAACCATATTTCTGGATTAGAGAGTAAGCCTCCATCACTACCTCTATCTCTGGTGCCATTCACACCATCAAAAACTGATTCCCTGTGCAGACCCTATTTGGATTCCCACATGGAGGAAACCAGCTAATGGCTTGCATTACTTATAAAAGAGTCTAAGAGTCTAAGAATCTGAGTCTAGGATTAGTTTTTGGAATTCCACCTGGGGAAAATAAGATTTATAAAACAGGAAACAATCAAAAGCAAGACTATTTATAATATTTTGAGCAGTCATGAAAGACAGATGTCACCCTTTATCTGGACTTATATACCTTTTTCTACACTCAAAACAATAGCAACAAAAATTACATTCCCACCTAATAAGGTGACAATCTCTCATACAAACAAAAAACTTCATCCTTTCCCCAGACAGGAGACTCTAAGATTCTCCATTTAGTATAATCTTTTCTAGGTCTAATATATGTAGTGATGATTATGTTTCATCAATTCTGTCTTGATATTTTTAATATGTGGACTAAATTATAAAGTAAATAGTATATTAAATAAAGCAAGGGTAAAACAGGAGATCAGTTCCATTTTCTGCAAATGATCATAGTTAATGTGTATAACTTTCTTCAACAACTAGTCTTTCCATATTACTTTTATCTTGCTCTAGTTTTCCATTAACATTTACTACTGGCATGGAAATACTAAAGAGCACCATAAAGGAATCCATGTGTTAAAGAAATATTCTATGTTCACATTGTACAGCAGTAATTATCCCTTTTTAATAACACTCAGTCCCACAGCCAACATGGTGATCCCCATGTCTACTTTGCCAGGTGGTTTGAGACACTGTTGGGAGTATTCCTTCCTTGAGTCCTGAGATCCTGAAGCCAGTGCAGCTGAACTTGGCAAGAGTGTGAAGTAAGATTTATGTTAGTGGTCCATTAAGGCTATAGTGAGAAGAACCACTCCTGTTTTTACTTCTTGGTTTCTAAGCTCGTACGTTCTGGCCATGGCTAAAAAAACACTGTGTTGGTTGCTATTTTATAGCATATACTCTATGCTATAAAATATCATCCCAACTTTGTAAGATATCTCCCAATAGGGACCCAAACTAAATCTTAAATAAGTGATTTCACTGCTTTATAAAGCCAACTGCTGCTGGTGGAAATCTTAATCCAGCCTAAATGCAACAATCTAAAATTCTCATTATTTTGCTGTAAAATAAGATCCTTGCTCAGAGGCAATGTTATATGAATTACAGTGACAGTCAGTGAGGCATCTGTTAAGTCCACAGATGGTGGTGTTGGCAGTAGCTTGGTAGACAAGATAGTCAACTCCATGTCTAGAATGTATCAGTTTCAGAGAGGATAGATTCTAACACCATGTTAGAAGAGGATTTAGGTAATTAACCTGCCCTCAGGTGGCTGGTTATTCCTCTGGGGGTGTGATACCATATGGCAGGGCTCATTTTGCTCACTGTTGCTTTCAGACTGGGCACTTAGCAGAAGTAATACTCAGACATCTGGGGAAGAAGACTCTAACTTGTTAAGCCCATGCATAAACACTGTCTGAAACCATGATCACTTTTTTCATGAGACCATTCAGTAACTACTGGGTGACTGTGGGAAGAGGTTAACAAATCCACATGGCAGGTCATCTTATCCAATCATCTATTGAAAACCTTCTATATAGCATCAGTTTTTTGGTGTATTCACACAGGACACAAATGTTCTCGAATTCTAGAATAGTCTAAAAGTGCAGATTGAGCTTTGCTGTATTTTCTTTATTACCAATCCTCCGATCTTATTCCTCCCAAGTCCTGACTATCCAATGAAATTATCAGCTATTGCCCATAAATCAATGTAGACCTATAGCTTATCTCCCTTTCCAGATAAATAGATCATGAGACATACTATTTGAAGTTCTGTCCATTGGGGATATTTATTTTCCTACACTGATAGGTCATCCCTGACAGGGTTTGTCATGATGTAGCAGGCCGCTTCTGCAGGTTGGGTGATTGAACTGCATTAACAGGGATGAAGAAGAACTACTATGCAGTGTGGGCCAGAAGAATTTTTCTATCACACAGAGCTTCCTATAGGGTGCCTGTTAGTACTGGCATATCCAGTGGAACCGGCAGTAAACGGGAAGATTTTTCTTCTCAGTCTTCTGGTCATAACCTCTTAATGAGGCTAGAGGTGTGGTTAGGAGAATGAAAGCATGGCAGCAGTAGATTGCCCAGAGAGTATGAGTCACCTGCTTGCAACCTGGCTTTTCAGGACCTACTTGAGCCTGTTCAAATATAAGAGATTTCTTGGGGATGAGAGATTGCTGCAAAGAATACATGACTGTAGGTCAGTAGATGAGATAACATGTAGTTTATGGTGGGCAGCTTAATTTCCATAGTCACACAGTGTACCACTTTCAAACCTTCAGTCTCTACCAATAGGAAGCCAAGGGGTTCTCAAAATGAGAATGTTACAGTTACTTACTGAAAAAGATACTGTACTTTGAAATTTGAGGATAGACTGTTGTCTAGATTTTTTAGGGAATCTTTTATTGCTCTGTGCCACACTCACAGTTGCAAGACTTTCAGATGATCTATTAATTATCTAGAGAACCATATCTAAATGTCATTATATTGTCTACAAAATGCAGAAAGACTGAGCAAGCATTGCTCCACTTTCTTAGTGATGGGGTGCAATGCAATATTTTTTTTTCTCATTCTGGAGAAGATATTCTGAGAAGTCTGAGACCACTGGTGTCTAGAAATTTCGCTCTAGTTTTCATACCTTCTGTCTCTGAGATGTGTGTGTTTTATGAACACATATAGGGTGCATACTCTTCCTGTGCACTGGGTTGCATTAATGGAATGTCATCAGTTTATAGACCACTGTGAGGTTCTGTGGACTAAATTATGGTGCAGTCAGTGAGTTCATATTGCTCTTAGGCAGTGAAGCCAGCGAAGGTGTTCATCTGTCCCTGTCAGGTAAAAACAAACTACTCCTAGTGTCCTCTATTTACTGGGACAGAGAAAAAGGCATTGGTGATATCAATAGCTACATTCCAGCTATAATTCATGGGCTAGATTGATTTTCTCTACCAAATGATAGCATCTTATGATGTGACAAACCAATTAAATATAAAATAATCCAAGTCATTCTGCAAAACCCATCTCTCTTCTGCAAAGGCCAGGTAGGTAATTTAGATAAGGTGATACCAGTCACCACTGTGCATCTTTTAAGTAATGGCAGCACCAGGGTTTATGATTATCCTAGGTGTTGGTACTGTTTTTGACTCAACATTTTGGAAGGGAAGATTGCTCTAGGGCCTTAAATTTGGCCATTTCTGCCATAATTTAAGCTTTTATTCTAGGGTTCAAGGGCCAATATGGGGATTTTGCCAGTTGCTGAGTATTTCTATTCAAACTCTATTGAGAACTGGGAAAATATCAATGAAATGGTTTTGTGGAAGCACTGGGTCCACTGTAGGACTGACGAGGTTCACAAAACTCACCTACCCAGTTGGCATTAGCTTCTGACCAGTGGGTCACAGTGAAAGCAGGCTCCCATTGATTTAACTGTCACTCAGAGACATTGTTCAGTGATCCCCAGAAGTGCTTTGCTTTCTCTAATGGTGTACAGCCTTGCTGAAAATGGCTTCAGATCTGGGGAAAGGCAGAAGGCAGGTTTGTACATCACTTCCATGGAATGTCATCTCAAGGTCTTTTCTCAAGGGTTTCTGGGCTCCCTCTTTCGCTGAGGCGTCCAGGTCTGTGAACTGTCTTAGGGGTGAGCATTGGCATTGGGTTTGCCTTTATCACGGCAGCTCATTTTATGGCTTTGTTCTTCAGAATTACAGGATTTTCTTGTTTTGTTGTGGTTTGTTTGCTTGTTTGTTTATTATATATCGTAAAAGCTCTTAGAGGGTGGTTCTTATATTTTTGCACCGGGGATACCATGATCATTTACCACTGTCAAAGGTCACTTTCTTACGATCCATGTGATTATTGCACTGGCCCAATTTCTTATTGCCGTAACTATGTCCACCTTGTTTCTTGAAGTTAAGAATGGTTACTAGACTTCTGTCAACCAAAGATTTGCTTATCAGTGGACCCATTTCCATGGCTGTGCCCTTTGCCCACAGGGGATAGTGCTTTTCAAAGATGTTGGCTCTTTGCTCACCCATGTATTTTTCAATGGTGATGAAAGGATTTTCTTCTGGGCTATTTTGAGGGCCATGGTTTGTGTGCCTGTGTGTGTCTGTATTTGTACAAGTGTGAGTGGTTTACAAATTATATGTATAGTTTATATATTCTTATTTATCCCAAAATCTTTGTATTTATTCCTTTTCATAATATAGACAATTTCTTTTCTATCTTCATTTAGGGATGAACACTATGGAATCCAGGTTTCAGTGAATTAATTGAGCAAAACCTCAAAATCTAACTACTTGACTTAGCATATTGACTCCAGAATCTGTTATAAGTGCACCCATATTGATAAATCAGACCAATCTAAATTAATGTTCACTGGTCTAAGTACTGTCTCAGTTACTAATGCTATGTAATAAGCTACCCCAAATCAGTGCCACAAATAAGTTTTTTGATTCTGAGAAAAGGTACAGTGGGGACAGTTTTCTCTTTGTTCCACAATGTCTGAGGCCTCAGCTGGAAATATTTGAAGGCTGGGGTGTGGTAGGGAGCTGAGCAAAGGCTTGCTTAGTCCCCTGGCTTGTGATTAATGTCAGCCTTTGCCAGGGCCCTCAACTGTGGCCACAGGCTTGGAGCCCTGCATGTGGCCTCTTTGTGATTTTGCTTGGGCTTCCACAAAGTATGGCGTCTAGACTCTAAGGGTGAACATGCCAAAGGAAGACAAGTGGATTCTACTGCTTTTTATGATCCAGCCCCAAAGTCACATAACTTTGACACAAGCACACTTAAATTTAAGGGAAGGAACCAAAAACCTCAACTTTTGTTTGGAGGAGTGTCAAAAAGGGCATGTGGGATGAGAAGCATTGTCCTGCCACATTGGAATCTCTATCTACCACCAGCATGCTCAAAATCCATTCCCACATATATTTCCCAGGTTTTTACTGATCTAATAAATTAACAAAATCCTGCTTACTTGTGTGTGAGCATGCATGTGTACATTCATGTGTGTAAGCTTTCTCCTTCCTTGTTTGACTTTGTAATAGCTTCTGGAAATTTCTAATTGTAAGCCTGTAAGCAATGAGGATCCTCAGGGAGGAGAATGAGAAGATTTCCCTTACAAAGTAATTGCCTCTGTCTCGGCCATTACATGGAATTCACAAAGGCAGAAACAGCCTCATCACACAGCTGTGGAAGGGCCGCTTCAGCTGGCATGGGAAGGCTTAGTGAAATCGGGGAGTCCGGACTATAGTGTGTCATCAGACTCCTCCCATGTGTCCCAACCTAATTATTGGGGGTCTGAGGAGTGGTACACCTGTTCCCTAAGTAATAGTTTCATTTTCATGTAAGAGGAGCAATAGGACTGTGAAATTGGCTGATATAATTCAACAGGGTTGCACTGTGTGTTCTTTTTCAGTTATAACAACCCTATGGCCACATAAAGCATTATTTTTAGGGCATATATAATTCTATCACCGTAACCTGATACAGGTTATGGTCAAACTTTAAGCTCATTTGTATTAGCATTCTCCAGATAAGCAGAATCAGTAGGAAGTGTGTGAGCGTGTATGCACATACATATAATGTTTAGATGTATACCTTGACCAAATATCTGGGCACCATGGCCTAGCCAAGCTGACACATAAAATTAACCATCATGCTGTCTTTTTGTTCTCATAACAATTAGAAGTATTCACTCCTCATTCCACATGACCAAGTGGTTTAGTGACTCTCTCTCCACTGCTGCCATGGTCTGGATCTCACTGCCTTTTAACCGGACCACATCAGATAAGCAGCCACACTTTCTCATTTCCTGAAAGGTCTTGTTGCCATGACCACATCTGCCATTAATTACTATATTGGTCAAGATTCTTGTTTGCGAATAACAGAATTCACCCTGGCTAGTTTTAGCTGAAACAGATTTAATAAATAGGTACCTCAGGAGACCAATGGGAAGGTTGGAGAAAACAGCTACCTTTCCATAAGTAAAGTCCAGAGCCATACTCAAGAGCTAGCCTAATAAGAAATTACCGTTACTGTTGCCAGTTACAGAACCAAAGACAGGGCTGGCTTGAGGAGAAAACTCCTGGGGCCACCCTAAAGGTGGAGGTCTGAAAGTACTCTGCCTTCTGCATATGCACAAAAGAATGGAGGAGGAACAGTATTTATTCTAGTTTGAAGGAAGAGTTATCCTAAAGTGTTGAATACCTAATTTCAAAACAGTGCTGACAATGATATTTCCAGATAACTAGGTAAGAATATAGGCACTGCCCTTCTGTTAAGAACTGTGAATTATAAGCAACCATTGTAACTACTTCAAGCAACAAAATGCTATAGATGGTTGTGGTAGGAAGGATGCAGATGGCCCCAAGATTCTGTCCCCTGGTGCACATGCCTCTAAAATCCCCTCCACCGGAGTGTGGGTGCGAACAGTGATTATGATGGGATAGCTCTCCCATGATTAGGTTACTAATTGACCTTGAGTTGATCATAAGGAAGATTATCCTGGCTGGGCCTGACTTAATCAAGTGAGCTCTTTAAAGGAAGTAAAGCATCAATAGAATTTTTTCTACTAGTCTTGAAGACAAGCAAACTGCCATGTTGTGAGAGAAGAGCGCTTATGGCTAAAACCTGAAGACCCCTGACTGACAGCCAGTAAGAAAATGGGGACCTCAGTCCCATACCCCATAGAGCCGAATTTTCCCAACAATTTGAGTGACTTCAGAAGAGGGTTCCAAGCTCCAGATGAGAATGTGTCTTGACTGCTGCTTTGATTTTTAACCTTGTGAGACCCTGAGCAGGTAACCCAGTATAACCTACTGGACATTGGGCCTCCTGAAAGTGTGAGGTGACAAACGGTCTTCTGTAAATCACTAAGTGTGTGATCATTTGTTATACAGCAATAGAAAACTAATACAATTGTGGTTAGGAGCTATCATTGAGAGAATTTTTCATCACATAAAATGCTTCTTCAGATCTCTTTGTGTTTGCATTGGGAATGGAGACTTTCTCAGAGATATGGGACAGGAGAAGAATAAACTCAGTAATACATAAATGAATCCACTGAATACCTCTCTTCTTCAGACATAGGATACTTAAGCTCTCTCTGATTAGTGACTTAGAAAAATAAAACCCAGATTTTGGGGTTAGTCAACAGGCCTGCCTCCAACTCAGCTCCCAAGATCTACAACAGAACTTGGTCCATTATTGTGCATTTTAAATAGTAGCTGTTAGCACTATTGTTTTATACACATACAAATATATATATGAACATTATTAATACTTTTCATACTTTTTTCAATTCTAAAATTTAGAGGTTCCTATTGCTTCCATTGTTAAGGCTTAAAGTCCATTTGCTTATGTGAACAATATTGTATGTATGCATATCCTTGAGCACATGACTTCTTCATGTTAAAAAACCCAAAACTTTGCAATGTACTTCCTGTCAATCTTCAAAGGAAAAAAAATGTACTGCCTATCTTCTTTTTCATGTCCAAATTTATTTTACTGAAATAAATGGAGATGGAAGCGTAGCATTGGTATTTTTATCTTTCTTAATAACTGGATCATATTTTCAAATGATTGATCTGATTCAACAACAGATGATTTGATTTCAAATATTGTTTGAAAATACCTAATGGCTATATAACAGAATGTTTAACCATGCTTTGTAGACCTATCCCAATTTTTAAGCTTCAAGATGTTGAAAACCTTTATATTCTCTGCTACTGTTTATCAGATCACTTAGAAGTTAGAAATTCTCCTTGGCTGTGAGTAACAGACACCAGAAGAACAGAAGCTTGAACAATTTAATTTTTTTCACATTATGTGCTATCTGGAGTGAGGCGTTATGGGGCTGGTATGGTGGTTCCCTGCTACCAGTATAATCCAGGCTCCTTCTGTGCTTGCATTCAGCCACCCTTAGTGGATGCTCGTCGCCTCATGAGCCCAAGTTCGCTGCAGCACTCTGACATCACATCTGCTCTCCAGGAAGGAAGACAAGGGAGGACAAGGGAAAATACTTGGTAGCTGAGTCTATACTGTTTTTAAAGAGGTTTCCTAAAAGGATCACCCAGTGATATCCACTTAATATATCACTGGTCAGAACACATGGCCACTTATCTCCGAAGGGGCATATTGTTAAGAAGCTTAGTTTGTTTTGTTTTTTAGTCCATTACTTGGCTGTACCAAATAGAGGAAGGTAAAAATGGGAAATTATGAATTTTTGCCACATACAGCATGGATACATGTTAGTATTATTTAGAGAAGAAAAGCCATTTGAACTCTAACTTTGAATTGGAAAACAACGAAATCACACCAACATTTCATGGTAGAGTTGGATACTATAAAACTATGGCAGTACAGCACAGTAGTATATCTTGACACTAAAAAATTACAGAAATCTTTGGAATTACTCAAAGAAAACAGGTAGTTCTAAATAAATGCCATTGGAAGAAATGGCTCATAACTAAAATGATCAAAATCCAATATACATCTTGTGGGTTCTTTGTTAACTGTTGATTCTCATTAAGTGCAGATTTAGAAAGAAAAGTACTGAAATACTCATTTTTTTTCTGAAACAAAGATAAATATTAGTATTCCAGTTCTTGTAAACATTTACATAGCAGTAAACTAAATGTTCTAAGGGAAAAAAAAACCTGTGGAGTGATAATAGATGAAGAACATGGTGAAAATGCTCAACACTGGGATGTACATTTACAAAGCGTGAATATACCATTTTCTTGAATGGGAGAAGAGTAATCAAGATGAGAATAATCTTTTAGGTATAAGCTCAGTACAGTTGGATAATTTATTTTTGCCCATTGAAGAAGCAGGTTAGTTTCAGAATATAATTTTTGAGGTGGGGAGGGAAAAATGGTGAGTGAAAATGTGAATGTTCTCATTTCAACAACTGTTATTCAGCATTTCATGAACAACAAAAATCCCTTGGCATTTTTCAAACCTACTAAAATATACTTAGTCTATTAACAAATATGTAAAATACATTTGTTCCTTTGTTTCCCTTGTCTGTAAAATGGGAAAAACAATTGTTCTTACTTTACAGAGTTTTAAGAATTAGAAGAGTTACCATGTGAAAATCACGTAGGGTGGTATTGGTCCACTAGTAAGTGCTGTATGTGTTTACTATTATTAGTTATTAAGGCAAATCCACAAACAGTGTTAGTAATATCCATTCTTTGAGTGTAGGAGTTAGTATAGGGTGTCAAATGATGATTTATTCTTCTTGGTAAGGATGAGAAATGGTAGTTTAAAATTGCATTTCTGCCTCTGAGGGTTTTTGTTGGCAATGATAAGGTCATTTTTATTCACTGTGGTCTTAGCGGGTCTGTTGGAGAACAATGAAGGGCAGGAGTGACATTCGCTGGTCAGTAGGATGTAGCTCTCATTATCTGACCTCTCCATTTCCTTGACTTATTTGTAAAGCCTCTCTTATCCTTGTTAGCTATAAGTTTTTGCCTTTAGTTTCCAGACTGTAAATTCCCTGCTGAACCTACTAAAAAGAAACAAATTACTGCCGGAAAATGTGTTATGCTTTTAAATTTCTTGTTTAGATGGAAGAGATGTTGACCATCATCGGACAGCATTATCTTAACAGAAGCAAAATTAGTAACTATTCTAAACAAGGAAACCATGAAAGGTCTTGGAATAAAGTGTTACATTAATAATATGATATATCTACTCTGTTATAAAAAGTGTCCAAGTTCTGACAAAGACAGCTTTACTATAGTCCAGGAAAGCTGGGGTTGGAGCACTGGGGCCAAGGCCCAGATCTGCCTCTCATTGTGTATGTCTCCTTCAAGGAACTTAGCATCCATAAGGATGGGCATGGTATTTGTCAGGGGTCCACCTAACTTCTGTAACAAGTAGTACCCAAAATATGTGGACTTAAACAAAGTAGATGCTTCTTTCTTTCTGTGCAGAAGTCCATCTCTGGGTTTAAGATGCCTGTGTTTGTTCTAGCCATCTCATAGCCAGGAGGAAGGAAATAAAGATCTAGGAGCATATTCTCAATCTTTTCAAGGCAAAATTGAGAAAATGGCATGTCACTTTCTCTTATTCCATTGGTCAGAAACAGTGGTCACATGGCTGCTTCTGGTTGCAAGAATGGCTAGATATGGTGGTGGTCTTCAGTTAAGTAGTGTGTGTGTGTGTGTGTGCATGTGGGTATGTTTTAAAAGTGACCCAGAGACAAGCAAGAGTAGGGAAAGAAAGGAGATATAGCTCACCTTGCACATGCCCAGTGACTCTGAAATAGACAAGATATGGAGCCCTGAAGGCTGCCCCAAACTCTCCTTATCTTCCCTGCACTCCAGAGTGGGTGATATTCTCACAGTGCTGCTGTTGTTGTTTATCCTTTGCCTGTCCTGATATATGTGTGTGTGTCATTGTGTGTGTGTGTGTGTGTGTGTGTGTTGGGGGCAATGTGGGTGTGGCTGGGAAAAATTCTACGGTAAATAGATTTATCTGTGGGCAGAGGGTACTTTTCTGTACAGCAGAGGATTGTGGTGGGGTGTTTCTCTAAAGACCTCAAAAGACAGAAGCAAGGCTAGCAACTGCAGTTTGTCCCTGAGGAGACCCCTAACATGGGTTTAAAATCCCCTCTCATTGGACTCTAGAGAGAATTATATTCAGCATCCAGGCACATTTGGGAAATATGTGGCAAGTATGTCTAAACAGGGGTGGCACAGTCAGACTGCTGAGAAGTTCTTTGTGCAGGGCAGCCGTGAGTGCAGGGACTGGGGAAGGGACTTGGGAGGAGACTGGAATCCAAGCAGAAATGCAAGTTCAGCTGAAATAAGGGTTGTAGATATTCAAACAGTAGCAGAACTATGTAAGTGGTCTTCCTTGTCCTTTACGTTAGTCATTTTGCTCTCAGGGCCTCTTACCTCACAGGCAAAATGATGGGTGACCCTACATTGAGAGCGCTGTTGGGAGGGGCCTCCTCAGGCTAATCACAATCTCCTTGTCAACCAGAGTAATCTATGTGGACCTGCTTTGCTCACTGGGCTTTGATTTAGATTTCATTTCGATGAAATGTTCAGTACCATGTTTTCAAAGTTTGAAAACTACCACACTTAAATGATTTCTAATGTCCTTAGAGCTCTGGGATGTTAGCTGCAGAAGCAACGCCAACAAGCAGGGATCACTAGCTGGGAAAGAGATTCCGGGGCCCCAGGCATCAGGCTGCATTTGAAGCCTAGTGTTTTTATATTGCCTCCTGCTGTTAAAGCCTGCTGGCTTCTTTGTTGCAGGCTGTCATTTAACTGGAGTGGAAATATTGTGGTATCTCCATGAATATAGCAACTCAACTCGAAGACAAAAATCTACCCCAAAGGTTGTCATCGTGTGGACAAAATAACAACTAGTTAATTACCTGAGTTTCTCCCTTTCATGAGTTATTTTAGTATCAAGTAACTATGATCAAATGGAAGTCCTGTTGAGTGACCTGGCATAAGGCCTGCTGGGCATTCAAAAGCAGATGTAGCCAGTGGCAAGCCAGGCGCCTGGGGAAAGCCTGTCAGGGGTTTAGAGGTGTCAGTTTTTCCTATTTGGATACTACAACTAGTACATCTTCAGAAACAAACATCTGTTTACAAATGAATGTAACCTTTGCCTTCTTACTCATCCTTCAACCCAAGGAAAAAAGACTGCTAAGTATATGTGGCAAAAGTTGGGTTCAAGTTCAGCTCTGCGATGACTATGTACTTGGGATAAATCACCCATCTTATCTAAAGTGGGAGATAATAATATCTACTTTGCAGTACTGCTGTGAGGATTAAATAAGATAATGCATATGAAAGCATTTTGTAAATAGTACAAAGCCTTACAAACATAAAGGTGCATTTATTATAATAAATAATGGCACTGTATTCAAGCAAACACCGTTATGAAAAAAACACTATTACAATCATAAGCTATACAAATTCTTTTTCTGCATAATCAGAGAGTATGCATTTATTAACACATCCATTTATTCATTTGTTCACTCAGTAGTTGCTTGCACAGCACTAATCCCCGTGGGAGATAAAAAAAAATGAAGGGGGATGGTTAAATAAAAAATATATTTAGGGTTTGATGATCATACAGCTCGATGTCTACTGAGCCAGTACTCTATTTCTGGAACTAGCCTCCTCCCTGTGGGAATATACTTTGTTAAGAATGCTATTTCTCCATTGGAGGGGTGCAGAAGGGACCTAGTCACTTAGTAACTCTAGGAAGTCCAGAGGGCATCCAGAGCTGGCCCCCAACTTGGCAAATGGATGCTGACTGAACACAGATTTTATCTTAAGAGTTTTAATCTTAAGGCCACTTTCCAGAATGTTCATTGCTTTCCCCATTTCCCATATAACCACATTCAGCCATATCTTGCCTGGGTGCTTAGGAGTCTCCCAAATGATCTGAATAAATTGTAGTGTCTCTTCAGGGCTGAGGCCAATTTGGCCTTTCAGAGTAGAAGGACCAGACTTGTAGACTCATAGACTAGTAGAGTGATGGTTCTCAGAGCCTCTCTAATGCAGTACTGAAGGAAAAACTGACTTTTTCTATAAAACATAAAATAAAGTTGTGCCTCCATTGAACATGTTCTTTTAAACTGTAGTAGAAAATGTAAATGATTGAGCATGTACATGTATGATTATGTGGAGAAAATATGCACAATGAAATAGCTTTAAGTAGCAGAAATAAATGGGTCTGGGCTGCCTGTTGGAGAACTAACTGGGCCACCACACCCTTTGTGTTACATCCTGTCCCAGGTGTGAGTCTCCCACAAACTGATCGTTCAGATCAGTGCTTTTACTTACACTCGGGTAATCCCAAACTTGCTTTTCTTGCTTTCAATAAATGTCATTAAAAACAAATATAAGCTTGGCCATTATAATCCCTTATTGTAAGGCTGAAATTGGATGGTAACTACTAGAGCTTTCCAGCCTAATTGAAGCCCTTTGCTTTGATCTCTGTCACTTTTCTCAGGAAATGGTGACTGATGATTAAAGTTTTCCCCTACAGAGGACTCCTTTCCCTGCCCCCTTTCACTGCTTCTGAGAAAATATAAAAGAGCTTGAAAGGCTCTTGGGTCAAACAGGAGCACTGCATCTATTTTGCAATCTAAGAGGTCAAGGAAGGATAAGAGGGCGGAGTTTCCTGCATGGAGCCCTGGCTGCCAGCGCCTTCCCTCTGAGCCTCGGTAGGGTGCTCCTTGGCGTTCCCTGCCATTCCCTGCCATTCCCTGGTGTGTATGTTTCCTCTGCATGTCAGGAAAGCTATCGAGCACCACGTCGTGTTGAAGTGGGTGCCTTGCGGCTTGTGATTGAATGACTCTTCAGAGAAATCACAGCCCTGGGAGGCAAACATCCTCTCGCTCCGGGCTCGGTTATGCTGTACTGGCATCTGGGCCTTTGTTCTATGGTGCTTCGTAATCTCTGTTCATCTTGCTGTTTTTTAGAGTGCCTGGATATAGATGAAATGTTTCTGTTCTTTAACACTGTAACATTAGTATAACATGTGTGCTATTCTCTTTAAAATACATGTATTTTTAATAGGGTAGGTAATGGTCTTATAGTTGCATAAAGGTTATGTGAAAAACGTTTGGAATTTGTTAAGGTCATGCATTTCTGAAGAACAAACACTATCACAAATTAGTGATCTTATAATAAATCTCGCATTAATTCTAAGACTAAGGTTATCCCGAATAAACTGTGACATGCCCTCCCCACTGATTTTGTAGTAATGATAATTAACATTTCCCCAAGACATAGCACTTTGGGAAAGACTTTCCTATAAATTACCCATTATGTTCTTCATACCATTATCTATGTCATTTTATAGATAGAAACCCGAGGATTAGAACAGAGAAGAGATTTGCGCAGGCCCACTCAGTGGGCATGTGAGGAGCCAGGCTGTGAGGCCAGGCTTTGACTGTAGAGGCTCAGGGGCTGCCCAGCCTATGCAAGTTCCCTACCTTCCTCCGAATCATGGGAGCTGGCTGAGACTGTGTTGAGATACATTTACGGGACTGAGTAGGCATGGAGGGACTGTGATTTGACTGTCCTTTTGCCGCCTGTAATTGTGTGATCCTGAGTAAATCCCTTAACTTGGCAAGGCCTCAAGTTCCTCATTTCCAGCAGAAAGAGCTTGGCCAGACCAGTGCTTGTCGGTGGGGTGGCTTCGTGCAGAGGCTCTGCAAATGCCTGGCTGCATGGAGCTTGAGGCTGACCTTTGACTGTTCTTACTCTTGTTTTCAAATTTCTGAGTTTATCTAAATAGCACCTTAGTTTGAATGTTATAACTGGGAACTTAAAATGTCTTGCAGGAGAAACCAGATCACTATACACACAAACAAAGAGATGATGAAAACTGGTTTTGCAACTTTATCCCTCAGCCACTTTGGAATACAAAGCGATTAAAGTTGAAGAGGCCAAGAATGGATGGAATTGGAAGTTTCTTTAGAGAGAGTTATCAATTAGCTCTTTGTGCATATCTTTTATCCATGGATGGGGGGAGGCGGTGTTTTTCCCTTACCCCATGATCAATGAGCAGGGATTCAGGGAGACCACTAGAATACTTGATTTGTACTCCTGCAGAGACCCCATGGACCTGTATCTGACTCCACGTTCAAAGAGCTAGAGCGAGTGGCTAGCTGGCACACCCCATGTGGTGTGGAGGACTGTGGCTTAGGGAGGTAAGAGCCTTCACTTTGAAAGGTTGAAGGTGCAGGCTAAGAAAGAGCTAGTTTGGGGTTGCCTTACATTCTACCTGAGAGAGAGAGCTACTTGGGATAACAAGGAGACCTCAGTAGAGAAAGTTTGGAGACTGAGACGGATGGAAGACTCATTAGTCACCAACCTAAAGACACTCACTTACCTTTGTCACCAGAATGGCAAGTGAAAGTCTGTAGAAGTGAGAGTGCCCCAGACCTCTGACAGCACCCCTTGAAAGAGAGAGTGAACTGTGAGCACTTCCTGGACCCACCCAGTGCCAAAGGCCCGTGGCAGCACTTGCTGGGGGGCCTCTTCTGGCCCCTCTGCCTCCTCCTTTCTCCTAACCCTTTAATCCTGAAGGAGCCAGAAACTCTATTAATTAGCTGGGCAGCCAAGTAAAAGAAGAAGGTGGGAAGGTGGGAAGCTTAAGAAACTGTCAGCCCAGACCCGCTTCTGCACTGCGGGTATCCCACTTAGAGCAGCGCTCTGGGTGGGGAGGAGTGTAAACTCTGAAAAGGGATCAGAGTTTTGGTTACTTTGGACACATTAGACTAATAACTGAACTCAGATTGTTTGGACAAATACACTGAGCAAAGGACTTTCTTTTTTCAGAAAAGGCTGGCACTAAGTTGCCTCCACAGAAACGGAGCACCAGCCCCAAAGAATGAGTGGGCGCTGGCAGTGGGGATGAGGAAGAGGTTTTTTTCTGTTACTTTTCATAGGTCCTGAATATGGAACATAAATGGTTACATCTATACACTAAAAAACACTATTTTTCTTTGTTCCTGGTAAGTTGATTTGAACAAGAGTTCCTCAATTAAACTCTTGAAAATTGCTAAAATGCAGTGATGTTGAAAGCCATTTCCAGCGTCCACATTAATACCAGTTAGGACACAGAGGGAAAAAAACGTGGCCGAATGTTCTTAACTCTTCCTCATTGTGTTCACATCCGTTCAGCTCTCTGGCACGAAATTAAAGGAACTGAAATAGTTTCCTTCTCCGCAAGAGATGACGCAATGTCAATCCTGGTCCCTCCCAACCCCCTGCGCCCAACACATGGACAGTTAACCTTACCTTTGGATTGCGGGAGGTGGAAGAAGAAATAAAGAAAATGAATAGGATGAATAGCAAACATTAGGTTAAGGAGCAGAAAAGGAAAGAGGAAGGGGAGGGAGAGGCTCCTGTGGGCACAGAGCAGCCTTCTCGATGAGAGGGAAGAAGGACCAGAGCCTCCCGAGGGATGGCCTCTTCATTCCCAGGCTCCACAGTGCCCTTCCCGGGCACTGCCCCCTTATCTGTGTCCTGGAGGGTGTGCCGAACACTCCTCTTGAATGAGCCTGCCCACAATCACAAACATGGCCTCTAGCTTTGTACAGTCGCTTTGGTGCTCACCTACCAGCCTCTCAGTGTCCTTTCTCTCTCTGACTTCCTCCTCGGGGTCTTACTAGTGTCTCTTCCCCAAGGCTTGTTCCTCATCCCACTGGTGCCCAGGGTCACCTTCAGCTGCAGGCTATAATGTAGTGCATCTTTTTACAGTGGGGGTTCTATTCGCTGCCAAGCAGTTTAAAAGTTTTATGTTGGGTATATTGTAGTACAGACCGTAAAATTTGTACGAAAGCTAAATCCAAACAGGAGACTTGATGCAAATGCTGAACTTTCAGCTGCTTCAGGCTTCATTCATTCAGATGCGCAGTGTTTGTGGTCCATCCTGCTTTGCTATTAGAGCTGTTTTCCTGGAAATGGTTCAGGAAATTTGGCCTGATTTGTGTCTCTTCTCAGGAGTAATTGCAGTGAATTAACACAAAGTACTCAAAAGCTGAAGAAATGGCACTTTCATGATAGAAATGAAGGCAGTTTGAGGGGATGGAAGAGAACTTTTGGTGGGTGTGTGAAGCAATTCTAATTTAATCTATTCTGCTAATTGATGGGGCTCACTCTGTTTATAAATCTGTGACCCAGGTAATAAAAATAGGAGGGGTTTAATGTGAGTTTACTGGGCCAGCTTTTCCCAAGTATGTTTCATGGCATACTAGTTTTGTAAAATGCCTCAAAAAAGAAGAGCACCCTGGTTGGATAAGTTTGGGAGACGCCCTCTTAGAGATTCACAAAGTACAAAGATGTTAATGCCTCTGAGAAATTGTGCAGTAAAATAAAAAGTTTGTTTGATCCAGTGTTGCCCAAATATAGTGGATCCTTTTAAAATGGCTAACTCTATTATTGTAACTTAGAGTTACTATTCCAGGGAACATGCCTAGAGGAACACCATACTATATTATAGACCAGAAGTTGCCAATCTTTTCTTACCCATGGCCTCTTTTTTTTCTCCTTATATCTCATGTTTTGAACATTTTTTCTAGTAAATAAAAGCATAGTTATCTCACTCATAATCATGTCAAATGAAGTTATGTAAGCATAGGAATGTATAAACAGTGTTCACTGTGCAGTTTCTTAGATTTGGGCTCTCCACCTGTATTTGTCCCTCAGTCCGTTCTGCTGTGGGATTCGGTTTGGATATTACAACCTGATAATAGTCTGACCCCCCAATTTCATCAGATCATCAATAGCCAATCAGTCATTTTGAGCAACGTGACCTAGTCAGTTGCCAGACTGAACTGAAATAATTTTAGCCCAAAGCAAAGGAATAAGATGTTATAATTAACTTGTGTAAACAAATTCCTGGTGGAGGTCTCACTGTCTTTAGAAGTTTGAAAGTATTTTTAAAAGCCCTAGGATGACTTGCAACTTCACAATCCTTAAGCATCCAGGTATTACAGATTGAGATGTTAAATAGGCCATTTTACAAATGCTACTTATTGTGCTTATGATATACATTGCTTTTGTGTTCAGAGTTCTATTAATCTAAAGATGGTTTCACATTAGGTAACCCTTAAGATCACAAAAAATGGTAACATATTACAAAAAGTATGAAAAAGTAAGTGGTGAAGCATGACAAACCTTTTGGTCTTAAAGCAGAAGTTTTTATTCACAGTTAATTGAATATAAGGACTTGAGTAAAATCATATCCATACATCGAGTTTCATAGATGACAAAGCATTTCTACATTAATCATCTCACTTAGTCTTCCCAGTAATCAGATAATGCTGTTATCAGTACACAAAGTGGTACTGAACTGTGCCACATTTTTGGGTCCTTTTGGTTGCAAATGTTAGAAACTCCAACATAAACTATCTTAGATGAGAAGAGCAATATATTGGAAGGATACTGGGAGACTTTTTTTGTAGATTTCTAGGAAATGTCAAATAATCAAGACACAGGAAGAGCACAGATAGAGCTGAATTATGCACACTTTGAGCCAAGCTCTAAAATTTGGTCAGGAGTCTTCTCAATCTCATGTGCTTCATTCTCTCATTTAAGTCTGGCTTTATCTACTAGGTGGAAGACATGCTTAGCAGAAGCATATGAGTTTTAAATCTGAATATAGAGCCACTGGTAAGTTCAACTCATACTTCGTTCCAAGGCCACAAGCCACAAAGAAGTACTGGGGCTCAGCTTAAGTCTGGTGCTGACCTGTGGACAATATCCAGGGTTTAGGGCCCTAATGGATGCATATGGTGGATCCTGTGGACCAATGTAGATGAGGAGGAGTTGTGAGAGTAGGGGTGGGGGGAATCTATTTTTAGAAAAGATGTATAGGCAGATAATTTGGTAGGTATGTAGTCCCTATTATGCACTGGTGGCCTGTCAGTCAACAGGACCCCCAAGCCTACAGTAGTTAAATTTTGCTCAATGACTTCAGCAGAATGACTGTATATTAATGGAAACTATATAGGTAATTATTATTAAGGAGGCCAAATCTTCCCCATCTCACACCAAAAGAAGGTAAACTATGGTCTTTTTATTTGGGCCTGGTGTAAACATGGCAGAGGTTTGTTCTTGAACTCCTATTTAAAGGATAGAACTGATAGAAGAGAACTTTGAGAAAATAACTCATAACCTGGAGAAGGAGAGGTGTCTCTGTACCTGGACTATTTCCTGATATGATGATTGTTAGTGAGATCAGGATAAAGGTTTCAGCTGGGCTTTACCCTCCTCCCCAGCCTTCTCAGGGAGGCCTGCCTGCATGTCCCTTACCCCTCTTCCAGGAGGGAGGAGGGGTGAGAAAAGGTGTGCGAAAGGAAGGCAACAAGTTGGGATTAAAAAGAGGAATTGTTTGGGTAAGAATTAGTTGGTTCCCAGGCAGGTATCAGGTGTAGCCAGGCCTACACAGCTGTAAAGGAGTTTGCAATCGCAGAATCAGAGATCTGTTCTTTTGGAGCTTAGTGACTTGTTCTATTTGAATTTTCTGTAGTCAGTTCCTTTTATTTATCTTAGTATTGTTCTCAAAAGCAAGGACATATTTCATCTGTGTTAAGGGGAACTTCCACCCCACCCATTCCCCCAAACACTCTGCATTTCTGTGCCCGTATTTATGGGAGGAGCCTAATACCCATGGGGCTAGTTTTGACAATGGCTCTAGAATGAAGGTGAGAAAATTCCAATAGTGAATAGAAATCCCCCCTTTAGTGGCTGGTAATGTGGTAGTGTGAGGCCACTGTATTAGGTGTTTAGAAGACATAATGGGTAATTTTATGTGTCAAACTGCTTGGGCCACAAGGCCAAGAGAGTTGGTAAAACATTGTTCTATGTTCTATGTTTCTTTGAAGGTGTTTTTGGACAAGGTCAACATTCAAATAGTTAAAGCAAATACCCCTTTTTAACCTGTGTAGGCCTCATCCCTCAGTTGAAGGCCTGAACAGAACAAAGACTGGCCCCCTTGGGACTGCCTTGGGACATTTCCCTGCGGTCTTTGGCCTGCCCTACAAGTTTTGGATTTTCCAAGCTTCCACAATTGCATGGTCGGATTCCTTAAGATAAATCTCTCTCACTTTCTCTATGTGTACACACACACACAGAGGCACACACACACACACACACACACGTGTGTGCACCCAGAGACATACATGTCCTGTTGGATCTGTTTCTGTCGAGGAACCTACTACTACAGAAGCTATTCCTACAACCACACTTTACACAGTTTAACCAGTCAGAGCTCTTCTTAAATCATGCAGGCTGTTGCTGCACATAGGCCTGTACTTGAAGAGTATATAACACAAGAGAAGAAATTAATTTCCCAAACTTCCATGACTGTTTGCCATGCATTGAGGGCCTCTTTCAGCTAGGTCGTAAGCCCCAGCAAGGCAGAATTTGGATGTGTAGAACAGAACAACTTGTACTGGGGGCATGTAGGGGTACACAGGGTTATGAGGAGGGAGTGGGTACATCTGGTATGTGCCCAGGAAATGTGAAGGGAATTGCAAAAATATTATATTGGAAAAGGTTTACATGGCCTGATTGCTGGTCTAAAGTGTTAGGCCCTGTCTACATAGGCAGACAGAAGCCAGGCAGGATTTCTGAATGATGAAGTGAAATATTTGGAGGTGAGGGAGCTGGCCATGCAACATGGAGTGATATGAAAGGGAAAGACTGGGAATAAGGAATTCATTTGGAAAGGTATTATAATTATCTCTATATTAACCTTTATTCTTTTATTCACTGGTCATTTATAGAGCCCCTGATCATGCCAGGTATTGTCATAGCTTAAAGAGAAATAAAATGGTGACTGTGCCTCTGAAGAGTTCACCTTTTGTGGAGGAGATGCATGTGGTGAACGAAATGTAAGCAAATGCTTGTGGAAGTATTTCCTGGGGCCTGGCCCACATCAGATTTTGACACAGAACTAAAAATTTCAGGTATTTTCATGTGCCTAATAGAATGAAACAAAGTACATTTGTACCTTGTTCATACATTGTTTCAAAATAACAGAAGACAAAGGTCGAAATTGGAAATGGGGGGAAATAATTATAGTAAATATATATATGTATCTCCCTTCAGCTCTTGCGGAAGGAAGTTTGCTTTCTAGGCACTCTGGATTGGCCCAGAGCCTGAGAGAATGCCCTTACACCAGGTAAACTCAGTGTTCATGATCCAAGGGAAGTACTTCTGAGCAAAAGAGATTGGACTTGGACCTCTAGCCAGAACACAATATTGTGTTATTGCTAATCTCCACAAAGTGTGTGTTTACTCTTCTGTTATAAAAACTAAACCTAGGGTGAGATGCCTGTTTTATGAAGGAACAGCTGTGTGCATTAAACATGCCCTCCTCCAAAGTGGAAGACATGGCAGGGGAAGGGTGTGCATACTCTAAGAGCTGGCCTGTAAAGCATTTCTGCAGCCCAGTGATATAAGCAGAGTTACACCCCAAGTGATATGGCTCAGCGAAGGGCTGGGAGGAGTTTTCATTTCAGTCATTCATTCACCCGGAAATGTTCAGTGCTATCTCACCAACCTGGTGTGCGAGAAGTCAGGCAACCTGGTTGCCCTTCACAACTTAGTAAATGATATATTCTAAGGGCTCATAAAAGTTAATCCAGACACATGCTATAAATCTGATGCCATAAAATGAAAGAATGAGCAGAGGCCTCCTTTCTATTTGAGTCCAGGAGGGGCAAAGCTGCATGTGGGTCCACAATGCCCTGGGGAGGAAAGGGGCAGCTTCCATGGCTTCTCCTTGCTGTGGCTGGCAACGCCGAGCTCCCTGGGAAAGTCCCTCACACTCCCCCCATTGACACACATAGCTCAATAGATGTCATGGAAATGGGGAAAACTGCCTTCTGAGAGGTTTCTAGAGTGTTCCCCAATTTGCTCTTCCTTCCAGTCCCTCCTTTTAATTAAGTGAAAAAATTATTTTGAAAGTTATAAGAGCTAGATTTAGTATGGACCTAATATACACCAATGGATTTACATGTTGTTTAATTGTTACCATCACATATGGCCAGTGGTATTATGCCTTACAAACCAGAAAGCAGAAATTGCCAAGCTCACACAGCTAGAAAATGAGGGAGTCTGTATACAGATCTAGAGCTACCCACTTACTGCCACTGACCACACTTGTATGAATTCCACCTTATTTAAGGCAATATCTGGGTCATTTTTACTTATTTACTGTTAAGGTAAAATGCAGTTACCACAGTCAGTTTCAAGTGGAAGGGGATAAGAGTTTAATTTTCTTCCTTTAAAGATTCTCTATCTCTCTCCATTGAGAGGGGGTGCAGGAAAAAGTACATGAAAGAATTTTGAGATATCCTTTCTAAGCACTGAGTCAAAATTTTAATAGAAAGATAATAGCTAGGAAGTGACTTTGGTATTTTTAGAAACTGAGAATTTATATAAAAACTAAAGAGTAATTGGGTACATTCTCATTACTGTTAAGATCGTTGTAATATCATCTTCTAGTGCTCTTTTTTTAAAATAAATAATTCAACTATTTAGGAAACTAAAAATGAAAACTAAAAGTGAATCATTCAGAAATTGCTACAAGTAATGCTGGATGGATATGCATTTTCTATGCATGGACTCAGATAAATGCACTGTATAAAAATGGCATCATGATATAAGTGTTCTTTCTCAATAAAAAAGCTTTGAATTTAATAGAAGAAAAATAAAATGAAACACCACTGAAGGAATTGTTGAACATCAAGTAAATGTGTTTTCTTCACTAGGGATATTTCCTAAATATC
Organism: Manis javanica; assembly: GCF_040802235.1. Classification (NCBI taxonomy): domain Eukaryota; kingdom Metazoa; phylum Chordata; class Mammalia; order Pholidota; family Manidae; genus Manis; species Manis javanica. The sequence continues at coordinate 128,568,145 of NC_133158.1, read as the reverse complement.
CCTCTAAGGTCATAAAAGAGGTTACAAAGAACATTTAAGAGTCTAAGAGCCATCCCCCCTGCCCACACACAATTTTAAATGGTATAAAATGAGGACATTAGCAGTCACTCTTCCACACTTTTCCATCCCATCTCTCAAAGGGTGTTAGTTGTATTATGATTTTCAAATTATCCAGATTTATAATGTTTACATTGTGTAATTATAATTTCATTGCTTTAGTGTAACTTGTTTGATAACTTGAAGTGTTGTTCCCCACCTGTCTCTGTCCTATAGTTTCTTTGACCTTTACTTTGATTTCCTCTCTTATTTGTTTGGATTTCAAATCAGATATTTTTCCAAAATGGGAATATTGGTACCATGTTCCCTAGTTTTTTCATGTTTAAAATCTGTTTTTAGAATGATGTCATGACTAAATTAATGCTCTTTTGTCATTTTTTTTTTTGCCAGAATTTTGTGGCTATTTCTCTAGTATTCTGCCATTGTATGTTATTGTGAAGACATGAGGTGAGGCCAGTCTGATTCTGTTCATCTTTGCTGGTGTATTACTCAGAGTTCTCCAGAGAACAATCAGCCTATATATATATATATATATGTATGTATGTATTCTGTAAAGATTCATTACAGTGAATTGGCTCATGGGACTATGGGGTCTGAGAAGTCCCAAGACCTGTTGTTGGCAAGTTGGAGCCCCAGGAGAGCCTGTGTGTAGTTCCTGTGTCCAAAGGCCTGAGAAGCAGAAGAACTGATGGTGTAAGGTCCAGTCTGAAAGCTGGCAGCCTCAAGACTGAAGAAAAGCCAGTGTTTCAGTCCTGGTCCAAATAGCCCAAACGCCCAAAAAGACAGATGTCAGCTCAGGCAGTCAGGAGGAGTTCCCTCTTAGTCAGCCTTTTTGTTCTATTCAGGCCTTTGGGAGAACCTGATTGATGAGAGCCACCCATACTGAGGAGGGTCACCTGCTTTGCTCCATCTACCGATTCAAAGGCCAGTCTCTTCAGAAACACCCTCACAGACACACCCTCAATCATGTTTAGCCAAATGTCTGGGCACCCTGGGGTCCAGTTAAATTGACCCATAATATTAACCATCACAGTAGTACTATGCTTTCCTGGACATCTAAAGAATTCTTTCTTGATGTTCAGTATCTAAAACAGGTAGTGTCTATGTTGAGCCTTCTGTATCAAATTTTTTTGGAACTGATTTGCATGTCCTTCATTGACCGTGAGGGTGTGGGGGATTCTGCTGCCATTGTATCTTTATGGCTTTTGCTTCATTTGTAGTTTCTCTAGCACAGGGATGCCAATGACCATTATTTGGGATTTTAATCTTCTATTTTCTCTATATTCATTCGTGTTATCTAACTGAATCCATATTTTATCTTGTAAAAGTTCATATTCAGTGGTGCCTATTCTTCCTTGCTGACTTTAGTTCATCTATTAGTTCTGTGATGACATAGCTTCAGTCAAATCTTCCTTTGGTTCTGTTGTCTTATCATCTTTGAGTTCGTACTTTATTGAATTCCTATTCTGATGAATTTATGCTGTGGCATGAAGCAAATGTTCATGATTTCCTTCTAGGTCCTTCCTGTCCTTTCTTCTTCCTTCTTGTCCTTTCCTCCTGCCTCCCTTTCTCCCTTCTTCCTTCTTTCTCTCCCTGTGTTAGGTTTTTAAAGTTCCCATTACATTTATTTTCATTCTGCCTTGCCTGGTCAGTTCTGTCCAGGCTTGCCTCTGTTAGGGTGTGGAAGACTTCTTGACTTGATTCCAGTAACTCCTATGTGATTTCCTCTCTGAGTAAGGCTTTGATGCTGAGTACTTTTTCTTCTATTTATTTTACGAAGTTAATATGACTTTGGAAGTCTGATCTTAGAGTTAATAGCTGATTGAGACCAGCTCTCTCTTGTTTCTCCCAGAATCTTCTCTTTCTTTACCTAGCCTTAATTTTTGAAATATGGCATCAGGTCACACCCCTTTCGTTGATTTGTTGCCTTTGTTGAATCTGTGCCTAAGAATGTTCTTAAATCTATATTTTGCTTAAGTTTTATGTGTTGGGGGAGAGAAATTATTTCTCTTGTTTCTTTTCATATGTTTTTAGAAGTCTTAATCCAGAAGTTGAAATGATGTGAGAGGGCAATAAATGAAGAAATGGACTTATATTTAAGTCAGAGCAACTTTTTATTACTTTAATTTAGCGAGCATCATCTCATTATGACACAGGAGACTGTATTGTACAGGGAAGGAGAACTGAACTGGGATAATTTCAGATAACCTTAAATTCTAGCCTCCAGCTATAACATATATAGCTGAAACTGGGGAAACCCTCATTTCCTTCAGCTGTGAAATGGAATGATAGCATCCTCCATGACTTCTTCATAGAGCTATTATGAGGTTCAGATGAGATAATTAAAAGGTTTTGTAAATAGCAAAGTGACATTCAAAATAAGATGTTATTATTTTATTATTACTATTATTGAATCTTTATTTCTATAGATCACTATGAAGATGGTGAGGTGAGAGTTCTTAGGAAGGGGTTTTGGTAAGATGAGGGGGTTAGGCAAGGGAGTTTTCCCATTTATATTTCCTCTGTCCCTATTCTGATAGTGGAGGAGGGAATGTGCATAGTCTGAAGGATGTTTTTAGCTTATTTCTGTATTCTGTCTCTCATCTCCATTGAGAGGTAATAGGTTTAGACATTCACCCACCTGAAGACTAAGTGACTAAATTTCTCTTATAGCTCAATATTTTTATAAATATTGATAAAATGTCCAAGCAATTTTTGCCTTAAAGAGTTAATATATTAATCATAGTTATATCTTTTATGGTTCTTTTTGGATTTCAAGAGACTTGCACTATCGTTTTAATTTTGATTATGATTATTTTCAAATCATAGGCATGAGAAATATATTCTCTACTGACTTGAAGGAGAAAAGCTGTGTGAAAGCTTTGACCACAAAGACTGAGTAATAAACCTTGTTTATAATAGTACTAAACCTGAATCATGCAAACCAAATGATTTATTTATATATGAGTTTTATTTTGAAAACTAAAATTTATTTACTCAACCTCTACATTACTGATTAAAAAAAATTTAATATGCATATTTTTAAAAAGCAGTTGATACACAGGACTAGGTTTCATACCCTCTCACATGCTGGCATGTAAAATAAGCTCACTAACATCACTGATTTTGCATTCCACTTTATTCACACTGTCACAATAATCTCGGTTTGGCTAGAAGTAGTATTGGAAGAACTTTGAAAGAGATAATTTATATAGTGATTGTGATTTTTAATTTTAGTTTAAAAGGTTGATATATTGCTTCTCCACTCATTTAGCCCACTCTAATAAAAATTCTAGAAAATATTTCTTGCTGTGTAACTTTGGAATTCAATGTCTGCCACAGAAATGGGGTGGTAAGATACCAAAAGGAGACCAAATATTTGCCATATTATCCTGAGATGAAACGTCAAAGCTGATCAAAACCTACGACTTCTTGTACTTGGAGAATGGCAGCTTCACTGTACATGGATTTAGCTCTGCTGCCATCCTGTTATACCTGTGTTCATGAAATGTCCTCTCCACTCAGTACTTAAATGTTTATCACAGAAACATTATTCCTACTGCTATAGTTCGGGGACCCATCCACAGAAATTTATAGTCAAGTTCTGCAGCATTATTTTGTCTGTGTTTGTTTTTAGGACTCATATTATATTGAAAAATAAATCCATCACATTATTTGGAAGTATCTTTTATAGATCTATTTCTTTAATACTTATCAGCATAATCATTCCAAAACTGCAACAGAGATTGAAAATGAAGCATTTGATCTCGATATACTATAAGGAATGCCATTATCACAGAATTTATTATGTCATCTTTGCACCATTAGAACAAAAAGAGAAAAGGGAGAAAGAGGCCTCTTCAAAAGCACTGGATATTCTTCAGCCTTTTCAGCTAATTTGGCAGAAAATGCAGGGTGTGGTCTTTTTATACAGTAAAATTAATAAGTTGTTTCTATTCCAGACCCAGCATATCTGATATTTATTCCTGGGGTTGTCTTCATGTATCACAAACCTCAAAATGGCCAACACAGACAGAGGAAAACAAATACTTATGAATAGTGGTGGAAATATCTGAACAAAAACTTAATATTTGCTTTCATCTTGGATAAAAAGTTTGATTCGTGGTTAGGTTTGTCAAGATAAACACATTATGCTTTTCTTTCTTCACCCTTTTCCTCTGATTTAACAATTGGTAGTTTGCATATACTTCCCATATTTTTCTATTCTCAGCAGCATGGAGTTAATTGTGAGTAGAGAAACTTACAAATCAGTCCCAGGTAAGTAACCTGTGTGTGTCACAGTCGATTTGTCCTCAGGTCTCCACCTGGGAAAGGAGAAATCCTAAGGTGGAGCATGTCATGCAGAGGTGCCTTGGAATCACTTGGGCCTCAAGAACCCACTCAGGGACTCAGCAGGAAGGAATCTAGGCTCTCCCATTCCCACTTTAAACAGGAAAGTCTTACTTTTATCTGTTTATTATATTCAATTTAACCATGAAATTCTGTATGTATCAGCGGTTTTGCTGAGAAAAAATTTAGTAAAATTTGAAACCCACTCTTACCTGTTTTTGGTTCTGTTTTTACTGCCTTCTTTTAGTTGACTGAGTATTTTTTATGACAATTTATTTCCTTTATGGGCTTATTAGCTGTATACCTATGTTATTTAAAGGCTTTTTTTATGGTTTATAAGTATACATCTTTATCTTACTACCATCTATCTTCAAGTGACATTATTCCACTTCACATATAGTACAAATCTTACTTCCATTTCTTCTTTCCCAGGTTATATGCTTTGATGTCATACATTTAAGGTTTCCATATATTATATACCCATCATACATCGTTATTATTTTTGCTTTAAGTAATCAATTATATTTTAAAGATACTTAAAAAATATGACAAAAATTCTTCATATTTACCAATATAGTTTCCATTTATTGTGTTCTTCATTTTTTTGTATAGACATAGGTTTCCATATAGTATTGTTTTCCTTCTTGTCAAAACAAAGTATCCCTTTTAACATTTATTACAGTGCATGTATGCTGATGATAAATTCTTAAAGCTTTTTTTTGTGATTGAAAAGTCTTTATCTTCCCTTCATTTTTGAAAGATATTTTCACTGGTAAAGTATTCTAGGTTGACAATTTTTTTCTTTCAGTACATTAAGATGCCCCAGTATCTTCTAGATCGTGTTGTTTCCAACATAAAATCTGCTTTAGTGTGTACATAAAATTCTTCTGCATGTAATGTCTCTTTTGTCCCTGGCTCTTTTTTAAGATTTTCTAGTTATCACTGGTTTTAAGTAATTTGATTATGATACACCTTGGTGTAGTTTTATTCTTGTGTCTATGCTTCAGTTTTTTTCAGTTTCTGCATTTGTAAGTTAGTAGTTTTCCTCAAATTTGGAAAAGTTTTAGCCATTAATACTCCAAGTATCTTTTCTGCCCTGCCTCGTTCCCCTTCCTTTTGGGAATTCCACTTACATTTATATCAGGGGTCTTGAAGTTTTCCACAGCTCAGTGAAGCTCTTTTTATTTCACTGTTTCATTTTGGGTAGTTTCTGTTGCTCTGTATTCAAATTCACCAGTGTTTTCTTCTGCAATGGCTAATCTGTCATTAATTCTGTCTCATAAATACTTCATCTTGGACATCATAGTCTTCATCTCTTAGAGTTTCTGTCAACCTGAGTCTCTCTCTGTATTCCCTATCTCCAGTTAACATGTTTACTCTTTCCTCTAGCTTGTTGAACACATAGTATACAATTATAATAATAGCGGTTTTAATATTCCTATCCACCAGCTATATCATCTAAATGAATTGTGGGTCAATTTTGATTGATTGTTTTTCTAGTCATCATTTTTTCCTTCTTTTTTTCTTGCCTTATAACTTTTGGTTGGATTCCAGACATGTGATATTTTATCTTGTTGGATATGTTTATTTTCCTATAAATATTCTTGAGCTTTGTTCTGTGTTGTGCCAAAATTTTTGGAAACAGCAGCTCTTTTTATGTCTGGCTTCCAAACTTTGTTAAGCAATGGACCAAAGCAATGTTTAGCCTCACACTAGTTTTTCTCCCTCACTGAGGCAAACCCCGTTTAAATACTCTAACTGATGCCGTGAATTATGAGGTTTTCTTAATTGTCTAAAGGGAACAGGCAGTTTTTTCAGTCTATGTGAGACTGGGGTTTTGTTCCCTTGAATATTTTCAGTTTGTTTTGTTTTTCTGACTTGTCCACAGGTAGTCTCCTCACCTGCATGCAGTGATCAGTATCAGCTGAACATCAAGGGCTACACTCTGCAGATGTCCAGTTCTTTCCCTCTGGCCATCTGCCTGTGAATACTACATGCTTTCGCCTCTGCACACTCACAATTCTGTCTCCTCAACTCCGGGAGACAGAGACAGTCAGGCTTTATTTGATTTTCCCCTCCCTGTGCCACGTCTGAACCCTTTTTCTAGGTGAGGAGCTAGGGTGATCACAGGGCTGACTTTCTTTAGTTCCCACCTTCCGGGGACTGTGCTTTGTTGCCTGATGATCAAAGCTTTGTGAACCATTGTTTCATATATTTGTTTAGTTGTTTGGACATTTCAGCAGGGAGAATAAATTCAGCTGCTGGTATTTCATGTTGGTCAGAAACAGAAGTCTGTTCAGAGTCCTTTAAAATATTATTCCTGAGAGGAAAGAATGACCTGAATAGGACAAAGCCCTGGGTAATGTAATAGAATATATAAATTTGAGGAAGGTTTCATGTACTCTCTGGGACTTGGTGCCTAATTAAGCATGGGCAATGAGAGAAAACTTCCAGCCTTCATGATCATGTGACTATGAGGATGGCAAAGCCGTTTTTTGAATTTAAGAGTCCTGGGGGAAGGAGTGGGTTGGGTGTAGGGGGGAAAATGAGTTCCAGGTTTGTATATGACCTATGAGTCACCCAGATGGATATGACTGGGAGGCAGGTAGAAATATGGGTCTGGAGCTCAGGAAAGAGAAAGCATGGCTAGAGCTATAGATTCTGGAGATATGCTTCTAGGAAGGCTAGTGCGCAATTCAAAAGAACTATTTATCCTAAATTTTATGAATAGAAATATGAACAACTTGGTATGGATACAATAATTTCATTCTAAAAGAATGTTATGTCAACACTGGGTTTTATTCACTGTAGTGTGTGTGTGTGTGTGTGTGTGTGTGTGTATGCATTTTCTTTTCTCCAATTAAATTTTAGATTGTCAGAAAATAAACCTTCAACCCTGAAGAATAATGTTTTGCAATGTCCTATCATTTGGAGTAGCATCTACTATTCTACTTTAGAATTTATTACAATTGAAAGAAAGAGTAGGCTAAATGCTCTTCTTTTCCCCAAGTTTCTGAAGTTTCATGTTTGCACACCAATATAATATATATACAAAGTTTTGTAATACTGAAAAAATGGCAGTTTGGTAGGTTCTTTGATATATCATGTAGCTCTTGAATTCACCAGAATGAGATACATAAAATGATACTTTTATTAATATTAGTCTTATGGTATTTCAAAACTTGCCTCAAGCTGAAACTTTCAGTATTATAAATTTTTACTTTCAGTATTATGTATTCCTCCAGTCAGTGGTCTGGAACTTGTTTCAAAAGGATGAGAAAACAGGGTAAAACCTCTTCATCTAAAATAGCAGTTCAACAATTTTTGCTGAAATCAGATACATTTGATTTAGATTAAATGAAAACTTGGACCAGTGTAGTTTTGTTGTTAGAAGAAAAGTACAGGACATAGCATCATATAGCTGTTAGGCCACACCAGTCAAGGATCAGCTCAAATAAGTCTAAGTGGAAAATGAGCATTTTTAAAGACAGTTTTGTATTTTCAGGGAGGCCAAAAACTAAATATAGGAGGCAGGTCAATAGTCAGTGCTAAATAATATTCCTGCACTTCATCTAGCATGCGGGCCAGCTGATCACTAGGCCAAGCTCCCTTCGATGTCACAATACTCAGTGTTGATTGGGGGATTTTAGTTATTGAATGAAGATAGAAGCCTACATTGTGTTCCTTCGGCTTAATAATATATTTGAAGCTTATTTTTAAAGGTTAATTATAAAACTTTAACTTTTCTTAGGGAATGCCCTTTTGTAAGCATGTTTATATCACACCATGCAAATTTAATAATTAGACTGAAAATAAACCAAATCCACTCATAGAGAGAAGCTCAATCTGATTTACAAATGGAACGGAAGTGTCAGGCTAACTGACAGAACTTTGGAAAAGATGTAATTTAGGAGGATGTTTGATTTTCTTTTAATTTGCCTGATTTTTTTGTCTCTTCAGTACTCCAGAACTATCAGTACACGGTACTTACAACAAGAGTTTTAGAAATGCAGTTCACAATAAAGCTTTATTCTATTTCCTAATAATTCATTTATTATTTGGTTAAGAAAATTATGTGTTTATCTGTCATATTCTTGCCACATAGTAGCTCATGAAGTACTACATGTGTGTGTAATAACCAAAGCTTTTACTTTTACTGAAATTTTAACAATTTAATTACTTTGAATGCAAATTATTCTAAAGTGGACTATGTAGTTTTTTTTGTCCTTTATAACATCATTATGAAAATGAGAATACATTCCTAAATCTCCTGCTGTGTAAAAATGGATTCCATTTTTGTGTTTTCTCAGATTTCATGCCATATGCATGCAGTTGTAAAATAGAAATTATTTTAAAATATAATTGATATAACTTAACTATCAGGGTATTTCAAGGTGTTTAATGTGAACACCATTTTCAATAAGGCCTCCGAATTTTTCATTCTGATAATGTTATTTCACTGGGGACCTTGTAAACTCTATGGGTTTTAATTCCAATAAGACATTTGGTGATTATTTTAAGATTATCTTTTTGGAAAAATGGAGAATGTTGGTAAGAAGAGAGTTCATTTAGGCCTATTTGTAACTGAAGAAATGACCACAAGCTTTTCAAATTAAAAAATTAACTTTATGCGTTTTCCTTTTATTAAAAAAGTAACATGCATTAATTGTGGTTGTTTTGGAAAATACAGCTAAGTACAGAAAGAAAATGAAAATCACAAAGAAACCCAAACTCAAACCCACATCTGACAAGTCTTCACATATCAATATACTTGTTAATATAAAATGAAATCATACCTTATCTCTAGGGACACTTTTTTTTTGTAACTTAGTACATCATGAGCATATTTCCATTTCTCTACTCTTCCACAGCATCATTTTGAACAAATGCAAGGTATGTCATCAGGTGAAGCTATCCTAATACAGAGAACACATCCTGTTGTTGTTTCCAATATTTTTAACAAAATTAGGACTACATACTGAATTTTTCAAAGGACTTTTGTAAAAGGTATTATCCATTAAGTTTCTTGAATACTTTTTCTTCTTTAACTTTGTCTTGGTGAAGTATTTTTAATGTCAAGTCATTTTTGCACTTCTGGAAGCCCTCTGATTTGGTCATGGTGTTTATTATTATTTCATTTTAGTTATAAAAATGTTCAAAGTGTAGCAAATAACATAACAAATTCTCATATAACCTACACCCAAATTCCATAATTATCAACATTCTTATTTCACCTCTTCTTTCCTCCTCCCCTCTGGTGTAGTGAGAATCCTAGGACGATCTATCATTTTGCCCACAAATACTTTAATAGGGATCTCTAACATATAAAGGCTTTAAAAAGAGAAACACAAGTGACATTATGATATCTAGTACCAATTATTATACATTTCTCAGAGTCATCTAATATCCTGCCCAAGTTCAATTTTCTTCAATTGCTTCAAAATTCTTTTTTTTAAATGTTTTTTTGAAAGCAGTCTCTCAGCTTTCCCTTTCTTTTTCTTTATCTTTTTTCCATGCTTTGTTGGAAACATGAGGTCATTTGTTGAATCTTCTGCATTTAAATTTGATTGATAGCATCCCTGTGGTTGTAAGCACAGTCTCCTTTCCCCTGCATTTCCTATAACTAGTAGTTAGAGCCTTGATTAGACTGAAGTTCAAATTTTAGGCAAGAATATTTCAGAGGTGGTGCTGTAGCCTTGGTGCCATATTAAGAGGCATATAAAATCCGGTTGTCCTACACTTGGTGATGTCAGGATGGAGCAGTGGTTTCCCATGCTGCAGTCTGACCCATCACTACAAAGCTCCCCGTCATTTGTGTATCTCTTCAACCCAGGGCGGGATTTGTTTGGCCACTATTATATTTAGTTTTTAAAAAGTCCGCAGTTTAGAAGGAAGCTAGTTCTGATTTCTTTCTGTGCATTCTCTTTGTCAGGTACAGGGTTAAAGAGCAGGGGATCCAAAGAGGGTGGTACTTTGACTTCAGGCAAGCTGGTTACCATGTCAGCAGTCTCTGGTCACCTGTCTGAGAAAGGCACAGGACTCTATTGAAGGCCTGAGGGAGAACCTGGCAAGAAGATGATCAGAATCACAGCAGATGCCTGTCTTGAGAAAAGGGAACACTGTTTGGAGTGCCGTTGCATGTTCAGGATGCACTTCTGTCTCCTGCTAGTCGCTGGGGTCTGGGCTTCCAGACCTCGTTAGTATTAAGGGACTCTGAGGGGAAGAGTGCTGCAAAGCTGCCTCCAGCCTAGCTACCCTCTTCATGCCCAGAAAAATAAAAGAGCATTTCTTTCTGTCTAGATAACAGTCAATCATTTCAAATGGGTGTTCTTTCAGGACTTGAACGCTTTGTCATGTTTTTCTCACTGCTGCCAGGAGGTTTTGTTTTGTTTTGTTTTTTCTTTGCTGGTAGATACTGTAAGAAATATTTCTCATTGTCAGAAGGCTGACTCCTTGACAGGTAAGACATATTTTGCACAAATGTGTGTATGTGCATATAATCGTGCACTTGGGGTTATCTCAACAGTTGATGTCCTGAGGCTCAAAGGGGGAGAGATGGGGGAGGTGGCTTTCAGAGGTAAGGTATCTGGGGCTTTGGGACACATCAAGTCAGCAGGAAGTCTTTCCCACTACCTTTCCCTTCTTTCACTGTGTTCTTGCCCTGGGGGCCTCCAGATTCTTTATCATTCTTTATCTTATTGCTAAAATCCTGAAACTTTGGGTAATGTGCTTTAAGAATGTTCTGAACCAACCTCTGCTGAAAATTTCATTCTGAATATCCAAGCAGATTCATTACTAAGGTTTATTTAAGACCTAGTTTCCAAGCATGGCTCCTTTGGTCAATCATTAACTTGACAAACAGTCATTGAAGCCTCTTGTGCCAGGCACTGGCTGAGGCTGCGCATACACCATGGTGATTAAGACCTGCTTCTTGCCTTCCAGCAAAGAGACAGACCTAAGCAAATAATTACAACCTTGTACACAGAGCAGGAGAAACTAACTCTCCCTGGAGGAGGTGGTATTTCTATTGGATTGCAGTGATTCTTTTGGTTCGCCCATATTATATCTCCACTCTCAGTGGGGCAGTTTATTCTGTTTCTGTGGTTTAGGGCAAGAAAAACAAGGTTTAGGCAAAATACCTCTAGAACAACTAACCTGTGAGAAAACAACAGAGCCCTTTCTCAATATTCCTGTGTTGTTTCCTTAAACAAAAATATCTTTCAGCTTCTACGTCAGCTGTAGGGCGACTGCCAGAAAGACAGTTCTTATAATAAGCAGCAGTTCATGTTCAAAATGATCTCATTGTCCCCTTTTTTGTACTTCAAAATATTTAAAAATGGCTGGATTTTTTTTCCTCACTCTGCTCTTTTTTTGGTACCCTGGCAATTACAAAGGCTGGTATGACTAATAACATGACTCAAATTAGAGGAGGGTTGGAATATCTTTTTAAAATAAGAACCCATTGGGAATAGGCTAAGAGGAGGGAGGCCTATGGAGACAGTGTGAAGGACCGCATTGCCCTGTATCAGCTTGGTGCCTGTCTGCATGAGCAGGGCTGGCGCGGAAACCAAGTTGGGTCTCCCTGTGAGGTGGACAGTTGGCACCTCCACCTCTGTGGGATGAACTGAATAGGTGATAGAAGAGCCTATTTCTAAAAAGTTTGCCATTGCTTGTTTATCCCCAGTAGGAATTCCAATCCCTTGTAGTAGTGGGAGCCTTCCTTTTGTTCTAGAGACTCTTCATCACCACAGCCGACACAGGACCCCAAGTGGAGAACAGCGTTGCGTTAGTACGCTGAGACACTGATGGGGGATGGGTCACAGAAAGAGAATGGAACGCAAAGGAACATATTATTGTCCTGCTCATTGTCTCAAAGCCTATAAATGTCGCATTCTCAGGGAAGAGAGTTTTTTAAGGAACCAGTCCTGTAAAAAATTTCAAGTAGCATTGGCACAAATGTGTGTGCTTAAATTCTCGTTTTCATTATGGTATGTGACAGAACTAAGAAGTGCATGTCAGTCTAAAGGCTGACCCTTGTGACCCCTCTACCCAAAGAGAGAAAGTGAATCACTGTGTCTGCGGCACATGAACTGAGGAGTGGGGAGTGTTCTGTGCAATGGACTTATGCTGAGACTGCAATTTTGAAAAAAAGTCATTGTTTTGACTTCCCGACACTCACATCTAAGTAATGCTTTTAGTCTGATCTCAGCACTCACTCAAGGGCTATATATCCTATTGTTGTGTTTGGGGAAAAAAGACTAGAAACTGGGCAAAATGCCACTTGGTAGACTGGCATATAGTTGTGACCCCAAGGGAAATTGAGGTTTCACACTATTCAGGGACACGAAGAGATTGAATTCTACAGGAGGTTTAATTCTAGAAAACTCAGAACAATAAAGATGTTCAAAAATATTAAATATTTTATTGTAGCTATGTGTTTAGAAATATTTTATCAACAACTTTTAAAATAAATGCCAACGTCTGTCAGGGTCCAGTTAGGAAAACAGAAACCACACTAGGTATTTTGAACAGAGGGGATTCAATACAAGGAATTAATAGCCTGAAAGAAAAAAAGAGGATTGGTAAACTAATCCAGAGATTAGTACATCAGAAGTAGCTGCCACCCCTAGGGCTGGGAAACAAAAAAGAAAGAAGTGGAGAAACCAGAATGAGCTGCAGAGGTGAGGAGTGGGGTGTGGGGAGAGGCCACTGCTTAGCTTTCCTGAGCTGTGGACTGAGAGGGCACCATCAGCTGTGCTCAGTCCTCTGAAGGGTGCTTCACGGCTGGTGCCAGGGCTGCTGGGGCTTCTGAGAGGGAACTGCTTGGCCGGAATGCAGATCCCTGGGGGGTTCTGCATGGCTGTCTAGCTAGAAGGTGCTAGAGTCTTTGCTGTCTATTTGTGCTGAAGAGATGCTAACAGCTGCTGGAGGCAGGAAAAAAATCTCTTCTCTCTTCTATTATCCCTGCTGTGCCTCTCACTGGTAGAATCTAACTGGAATGAGCTTAGAAAAAAGTCTTAGAAAGGTGGTCCTCATTCCCTAGCCCCAGGGTCACAGAGCAATGTAGACAGGTGAGAGACAATAGGTGAATCGACTCTCACAGATCCACACCATGGCTACCAATTTTCCCCACACTTTTCTACCCATTTTAAGACTTCTATCCTACAATAGTAACTTCATGCTCTGTCCAGCAAGGTGTGACTTCCCTTTGGGAAAACATGCTTTTACCTTCTCTCTCCAAAATGGGTACACAACCTCTAACTCTCTTCATATCCATCTCCAAGTGATGTTAATGTCACTAAATACTTCACAGAAATATTGTGAGCAGAGAAGACAAATCAATATCCAGAATAAGTGCATATTCTGGGGAAGGCAATTGCAGCCCCTCCATTACAGAAGGGGTCCCATGTAGCAGGTGGCTAAACTGTCCCCCTTCCTCACCAAATAGTGCCATAGCAGGAGCCAGTGTTGGCTTCTGCTGTTTTCTTGCTGTCATGTCTTGTGGACTTGAACCTGTTGACCAAGTACCGGGGTGTTTGGAGATGTCCATTGAACAGGCTCTCTTCTCTATTATGAAGAGCTTTGTCTATGACAGATGCCTTTATGAGCATTCTCATAACATTTAACATTCACATAAATATCCTCATGCTCTGTAGCAATTTACTACATACTGCTTTGCAGTAACCTTCTGATCCTTTCACTCCAAATCCCTGATAATCCAACCAAACCATAAGCCATTACCCGTGGAGCAGTATAGGACCATCCATGTCTTGGGCTGCCACTCAATCCAGCCAAAGTGGACAGTGAGTCACAGTGCCTCAGTTTATGCCTGTGGAGAGGATTCCCTTCCCTAACACTTCTGCTTGTTTGTTTTGCTTTTTAGAACAGTCCTGATTGTGGCTATAGCACTCTATTCCTAGTCTGCCAGTATATTGAGGAGAAACATTTGTAAACGAGACCCTTCTTCAGGCATTTGTTTTCAGGGAGATCTCCATAAAAACCTAGCACTGGATGAAGGAATGATGGCAGTGTGGCAGAAGAAGGTGCCAGAGGAGCCGGACACTGAATTAGTCGACAGCCTACATGCTGGACTAGTTGTACAGCCTTCTTTTACTGGTCACCATTCAAATCTGTCTGCATATGAGTTTTGCACCAAAGGGGCAGAGCAGCACATCCATGTGCTGTAATGTTGCCTCCAAAATACCGAGGTCGACAGAATGGTGAAAGTTGTTCATGGTTATGGTTGGTTCAAGGTTGTGTCTTGTGGACTTGAACCTATGTGAAACCTCATCCAAATGGTGAGCTCCTGGATTTCATGGGTTACCACTTCTACTCTCTGATAGGCATGTGTCTTAGGCATCTAACATACATGCTACCTGTTGTTCACCAGATTCAAACATGGTGATGTCCTAAATGCAGGGAACCACTTAGATCTTTTGTGGGATCAAGGTCCCTCCTGATTAGATTTTGCCAAGAGACTTGACATAGCCCTAAGACAGATGGTGAAGGTATTTTCAGGTATTCCTTTTATATTGAAGAAAAGCATATATTAGGTTAACAGTTGCCCAAATATAAGACCATCATATAGAAGGTTGTATTTGGGCCTGGGCTGATGGTAGAAAAATAATTGGAATAAAGTTTTTCACCATTAATAGAATGTGGGAGTATGTAACATGTTATGTGGTGGCTGGGAGTAGGCATGGAAGAAACTTTAAAAAATATAGCAAGTTATGATTACTGGGTCTTCATTTAAAAGGCACAGGATTATATAACTTTTGTGTTGTTCTTTGCTCATTATAAAATACTATCATATATTTTAAGGATTATAAGGAAGATACATGAGTTAGTAATGAAAAATAGACTGTGTATGTGATACCAGATCATTGCTGTTTGTTTTGTCCTTAAAAAAGACTTGTAAAATGATCAGGCTAAAGCTTATTTCCATTGTATAGATGAGGAAAGTGACAATTTCGGTACTTAAGGTAACTCGTCTGAGTTTTCACAGCTGATCAGTAATAGAGTTTCAAATAAAACTATATTGATTGATATGTCCATATAAGTGATTTTTTAAGGAGATGTGCATATGTTTGCATAATTGAAATACTAATTTACATATTCTTGTTTTATTTTTCTCTCTCTTTTTTCCCCTCCCAAACCCTATCCCAAGTGGGATAGAAGCAGAGAGAAGACTGAGAAAGGATGGTGGGCTTCAATTTGTTCTTCAAATAGCAAAGACCCATGCCCAGCTCCTGGAAGCATCTGGGAGAAACTTGGAGGGGAGTGACTATGTGGTATACTGAGAGGCTGGACATTAGACTCTGGGCCTTTCAGCCCTGGCAAAGAGTTCCATGCCAAACCTGGCAGGATCAGTAGAGCTGTCTGAACTTTAGTGAGTGTGAGAGCTTGGACAATGAGCGCATGGTGGCGATTGGTTCGGACTGAAGACAAGAGGGATTGGTCCAAATGATGCGGTCTAGGTACGTGCCCAGGGGCTTTTGTACAACACTGGGAGGTTCAGGAAGATGACGATTTATACTCAAATCTATTTTGACATTTGGAACAAAATGAAGTATTGTGACATTTCTCATAAATGCTTGTTTGTGGAGTAAAAGTCATCCTTCCTACTTGTATGCTTATTTTCGGTCACAGAGGACAAGGCCGGGCAGCAGTGATTATGGGACTGTGGTTCTGGAATTAGAGAGCTTGAGAATTTTCTTTTTATCACCATGGACTGAAAGGGAAAAGGATGGCCTTTTGTACACCTTAATATCACTACCAACCTAGTGTGTTTTCAGTTTAGTGTTGCTGTGTGCCAGCAGCTGATTCACTTGCTGTTCGGGGAAGAGGGCTAATGAGGCCAAGGTCAGGGTTTTCATTCCCATACAGTCAAATACACTTAGTGAGAGGCAGCTCAGCTCCAGTCACCCCAGATTAAGATCCCTAACCTGTACCAACTGCCTTACAAATACACGTGCTGGGTTATGGGAGGCCAGGTGAGAGGGTGTGAATGAGTCAGCATAAAACCTCACCAGTTCCAAGGGCAAAAACTCAGTGTCCTGTAGATACCCCTGAAATCTGTGTGAGTGCTTATGAAGGAGAGAGCACACTGCTGCCATCTGAACTAAGTCATCAAAAGGAAATATATCAAAGCAAGTTCCTTTAGTTTCTGAATAGAGTCTGATATGGCAAAAGGCTCTGTCATTAGTTGCAGTGAACATTTTACCTGTAGTATACACACAGGGTAGTGTAATTTGTAGAAATAATACAGATGCTTAAGAAGCAACTTTAAAGTTCTGCAAAATGGCAATGAGGATTCTAAGAGTACATTTTAAATATAAGTTCTGAAAAAGAAACCATAATTAGAACATATGCCATATTCCTATGATTTTTTTTCTATTATTGGGATAGAATTTACATGCAATGCACTGGTCTTCAGTTCAGTGAATTTTGACAAATGCATATAACCATGTAATCATCACACAAAACAAGATATAGTCCAGAAATTTCCCTTCTGCTCTTTCCCAGTCAGTTCCTCTTCCACCTTATCAAGGGACCACACTGTTCTGTCACCATGGATTAGTTTAACCTTTTCTTGAACTTGATACAGATGTAATCAATCAGTATACATTTTTTTGTGTCTGGCATTTTTCACTCAATACAACATTTTTGAGGCTCATGCATGTTGTATCAGAAATTTATTCCTTTTTATGTTGGTGTGAAGACATTACAAATTATCCATCCTCCTGTTGATGGGCACTCGGACTGTCTCTTGTTTTCACCTTTTATGACTAAGGCTGTTATAAACATTATCCTAAAATTATTAAAACTCATGCTAAGTCTCTGAAGGCAGAAAAAGTTCTTTATAGTGACTTCAAACTATTTCCTGGTTCTTTACTTTGCTTTGATTTTCTTTGTTATTAAGATTCAACAGTTTAAAAAAGTTAAAATTTCCGAAGTGGCTGATAAGTTATAGGTACAGTACTGAAGAGGACAAAACAGAAAAGCACTTTCCCTGCATCCAGGTGTGCATCAGCTTCCATGTCCTGAGGCATGCCCAGGGAAATCCAAACGTGTATGCTTTTGTGTTCTACTTGCCAAGGTCTCTCCTGTTTGCCAGTGTGAGTCAGTAATTCATTATTGGTAGCTTTATTCAACAGAAATTTATCAAACTCTTATTATATATTTATTGGGCTTGTTCTGGGCTCTGTGTACACAATGTAAGAGTTATGTTTGCATCAGAACCCAGGTGATGCTTGGTGTGTCTAGCACAATGCCTGACACTTAAGGGAAACTAAATGTATATGTTTGAATGAATGAATGAACTCCCAGTTTAGTGTAGGGATTTACCCGAATGTAAATGAACTGGTATGGTAGAAGTATGGAGAGAGGATTGTGGAAATATGAAGATTTTAAGTATATATTCCTCTGTCTACCTAGAGCCCACTTGATCACATTGCTCTAAGGATGCGCTCCCTGTTGGACTGCAATTCATATAAGTATGGCTTTTTGCCCCATTTCAAGGGTAGAACAGAGACTGTTTCCTATTAGTCTTGGTATTTCCAGCACTTAGTCAATGGCCTGATACTCAGAGGGAGTCACAAACTCTGACTAGGTTTGCCCAAAACCTGACTCAGGAAAAGAGGTGTTTGAGATGGGCCTAGGGGACGGGACGCTGGGGGTGATGGAGGCTGGGGGCTGGGAGACAGTATTCCAAACAGCAAGAAACAATTTGGTCTGTGGAGGTCCTTCAGGTATTTATTGTTTTCTCTCTTGAAAAATGTTCACATTTGATATTCCTGAATCACCATCATGATTTTCAATTGCTTTTAGCAATTCAGTTTTTAATTAACTTTTAAAAAGCCCTTACTGCATACACATTTACATAGCAAAATGGTCCTGAGCCAAGATTTTTTTCTTATGAAAGATTATGTTCTTGTCATTTCTTTAAACAATTTTTCTGTTGAATGCTTTACATATAAAAGAAGAGTATGACACAAACAAAATAGTTGCCTAACATTTCAACAAAGGCTTTTATCCTGAATAAAATGAATAAAGGGAATTGTTATTATTATGATTTTTTCCCTTTCTAGGTAGAAGAATAATCTATTTTTGACAGATGATCTATTTTTCAAATAATGAAAAAAATTAAATGATTTCTTCTTTATTATAGATAATCAAATCTAGCCAATTTAATTTTTGTTGAAGAGTATGTATCCCATTTATTCAAAGAGAATATTATTAACAAGGAAATTAGAATCTTTTTATTTCACATGTATCAGAAAAGTGGAAACTATATATAAGGACTCAGGAAGAGTATTTCAGCATTGCACTTTTTCTCTTTATGCTTACAGGCTTTGAGTAAATTGCATAGGAATCTTTTCTGATTGAATGTTGGAGGCCATCTTTTGGTAAGCATGGCACATAATGATTGTAGGCATTTTTAATTCTAAGATGTACATTACAGGAGCTTTGAAGACAGGAGTGAGTCTCCTAGGGAATGCATTGCACAGAGGAGCAGAGTAGAAATGTCATCATTTATGTTTTATTTTGGAGAAGATCATCTCCTCAATTCTTTCCTTCCCTACTTTGCTTTAGCAGATTTTGACATAAAAGAAATCTCATCTTCTTTATAGATAAAATGCAGAAGTCTCATATTTCAGAATTCTGAATAAAACTTTCTTTCCATGCCTCTAATAAGATCGTAAGGCATTTAAGAAACATTAATTAAGCTTTACAAAGTAACTCTAAGATGATTCGATCAATTCAAAAACATAGTCATAAAGTCTGTACTCAACATTCAATTACTGTGTATCCCAGTAGAGAAAAATCACAGATAATACAAACCACAGATAATACCAAACCATTTCCGCTCAATGAACAATGGCACAAATACTTTTAAAAATGGAGCTAATCCAAAATAATTTGTATTTGACCTTAGAATGCATTTGTAAATTTTTCATTAACCCATAGGGAAATATACTATCACAATTATGTTTTATTTAAATGGAATCAAAATGAATTCAATTTCTTTGTATGTATGCTGATTACTGGAAGGAAGAGATATCTATTTGTCAGGCTATGTGTCAGGAGTGGACAGGTGTGTGTTTTTACCTGTTTACAATATTCAAAGTGAAATCACCTAATAAAGTTGCATTTCAGATTACTGTAGAGATGGGAGAGTTCTCCTCCTAGGTAAATTACATCAGCATGAACCCAGTTTAACATGAAGCCCACTATAGCAGCAAATGACTTGTTAGGACTGGTTAATAACATTATTATTTATAATGGGGACGAGAGTGAGAGAGCGCTAAACTTTCCACAACTGAAGAATGAGTGAGCAAATTATGGCCCATCAAACTTACGTCATTCAACTACCATTAAAAAATTATAAATTATAAGTCGGTTGCAACAGCCTCGACTGAGATATCCTTTCTTCTTTTAGTCTGGGTCCTTTTCGATCTCCCATATCTGGGTTGGATGTCTCTGCTGGATTCTGCCTTTGAGATAGAATATGTCCCATTATATTTATTTATTTACTTATTTTTAAGTTATGTACTTTATTTTATTTTATATTTTTTATTAAGGTATCATTGATATACAATCTTATGTAGGTTTGACATGAACAACATTGTGGTTTCAACATTCACCCATATTATCGAGTCCCCCCCTACACCCTACCACAGTCACTGTCCATCAGGGTATCAAGATGCCACAGAGTCACTACTTGTCTTCATTGTGCTACACTGTTTTCCCTGTGACCCCTGCCCCCCAGCACACCATATGTGTCCCTCAATCCCCTTCTCCCTCCCTCCTCATCCATTCTCCCCCACCTCTCCCCTTTAGTAACTGCTGGTCCCTTCTTGGAGTCTGTGAGTTTGCTGCTGTTTTGTTCCTTCAGTAATGCTTTGTTGTTCTATTCCACAAATGAGTAAAATCATTTGGTACTTGTTTTTCTCTGCCTGGCTTATTTTACAGAGCATAGTACCCACTAGCTCCATCCATGCTGTTGCAAATGGTAGGATTTGTTCTCTTCTTATGGCTAAGTAATATTCCATTGTGTATATATACCACCTTTTCTTTATCCATTCATCTACTGATGGGCACTTAGTTTGCTTCCATATCTTGGCTATTGTAAATAGTGCTGTGATAAACATATGGGTGCATATGTCTTTTTGAATCTGGGATCTTATTTTCTTTGGGTAAATTCCTGGCAGTGGAATTCTGGGTCAAATGGTATTTCTATTTTTAGTTTTTTGAGGCACCTCCATATTGCTTTCCACAATGGTTGAATTAATTTACACTCCCACCAGCAGTGTAGGTGGGTTCCCCTTTCTCCACATCCATGCCAGCATTTGTTGTTGTTTGTCATTTGGATGTTGGCCATCCTAACTGGTGTGAGGTGATATCTCATTGTGGTTTTGCATTTCCCTGATAATTAGTGATGTGGAGCATCTTTTCACATGCCTGTTGGCCATCTGAATTTCTTCTCTGGAGAAGTGTCTGTTCATATCCTCTGCCCATATTTTAATCAGGTCATTTGTTTTTTTTGGTGTGGAGGTGTGTGAGTTCTTTATATATTTTGGATGTTAATCCCTTGTTGGATTTTTCATTTGCAAATATATTCTCCCTTACTTTAGAATGCCTTTTTGCTCTACCGATGGTGTCCTTTGCTGTACAGAAGATTTTTAGTTTGATGTAGTCCCATTTGTTCATTTTTGCTTTTGTTTCCTTTGTCCGAGGAGATGTGTTCAAAAAAGGTTGCTCATGTTGATATTCTAGAGATTTTTGCTATGTTTTCGTCTAAGAGTTTTATGGTTTCATGACTTACATTCAGGTCTTTGATCCATTTCGAGTTTACTTTTGTGTATGGGGTTAGACAATAATCCAGTTTCATTCTCTTGCATGTAGCTGTCCAGCTTTGCCAACACCAGTTGTTGAAGAGGCTGTCGTTTCCCCCATTGTATGTCCATGGCTCCTTTATCATATATTAATTGACCATGTATGCTTGGGTTTATATCTGAGCTCTCTAGTCTGTTCCATTGGTCTATGGGTCTGTTCTTGTGCCAGTACCAAATTGTCTTGGTTACTATGGCTTTCTAGTACAGCTTGAAATTGGGGAGCATGATCCTACCAGTTTTATTCTTCCTTCTCAGGATTGCTTTGGCTATTTGGGGTCTTTTGTAGTTCCACTTGAATTTTAGAACCATTTGTTCTAGTGTCCTATTAGATTTATATGCTTCATTGTATTTTCTCTGGAAGATTCTGTGCTCTTTGGAGCCTGGGACCATGGCAATCTTGTTTATCATTTCATTTCCAGTTCCTATCCAAGAGCCTGACCCATGATTATTATTCACTAAATACTAATTTCGGTTGAATGGAATGTTACTAGTACAAAAAAGGAGAATCAAGGAAAAATGTATTCACAGTTACAAATACAGTCCCATACCTTGGACCCTCTACCTTTCTGTATCCTCCCCCTTCTAGAGTTAGCCCTGACTCTTTCCTAGCTGGTTCTTTGCTTTTTATCCTGGAACCAGAGTAGATGACTTACAGTGGCATGAGGCCGGGCTGTCACAGATAGTGTACAAAATGTACATGGCAAACTATATACACAGTAGTTTTGACAGAGAAGCAACTTTTTGATACAGCATAAAAATCAAACCACTAAACTTTTAGGTTTCAAAAACGAATCAGTGCATGTGCTCAACAGACACTCCCACCCTGCAGCTGTACCTCACCTTGAACTGAAGCAAATCAAACCTTCTCAGTGGCACAGGCGACAGGTTAGTGGTTGAGCCAGGGCCCAGGTTTCCTACTCCTCCCAGCAGGGCCTTCTGAGGGCCCCACTGTCTTAGCAGCTTGGGCTGCCCTCACAACATACCATATACTGGATGGCTTAAACAACAGATACTTATTTTTCACAGTCTTGGCAGTTCTGGTGGCTGGGAAGCCCAAGACAGAGGTGCTGGCAGATTCAGTGTCTGAGGGCCCGCTTCCTGGCAGGCAGATGGCCACTCTCTCACTGTATCCTTACGTGGTGTGGAGAGAGACAGTGTGCTCTGCTCTCTTCCTCTTAGAAGGGCACTAACCCCATCCTGGAGGCTACACCTTCATGGCCTCATGTAGTCCTAATTGCCTCCCATGGCCCTGTCTCCAGTACCATGACACTGGGGGCTAGGGCTTCAACATGTGAACTCAAGAGGGACACATTCTGTCCCTGACACCTGCCATCTTGAAGGGAGAGCAGAGAGGAGGCATCTGCTGAGGACCAGCCCCGTGCTGCCTCAGGACTCACCTCCTTTCCTCAAGGGATTTGTTCCACATCCACAAAGTCATGACTAGTTTTGTCTTAAAATTTTATCTTTGAAAAAGAATGAAGACTTTCTCTTGTATTAGGGCCAGTTGCTAAGCGCCTAAGTGTCAGAACCTCATAACCGAGTTTAGGTGGGGTCACTATGGTCAGTGCAGCTAAATAGGGCAGACACTGATGGGGTCATCGCTTGGGAGTGAGAGGTGCCCACTGTGTGCTCTAGGAGGAGGCCTAGTTCTAGAGCAAGATTTCCTTAGAAGTGGGAAGAACCCAGGAATGGAAACACTGAATGTGGGCAACATCCTGAAGTCCAGGTAGCTGGCACAGTAGTCACAGTGGACTCATCGATGGTGAAAGTAAAAAGCACAGTTATTAAATGAAGATGGGTTGGAGCCAGAGTAAGCCATAGATGCTGAGACTTGGAATCCAGGACCACTGTACTTTGTTTCTCCTGCCTGAAGTAATATTGGGTCCTGGGGCTTTGGGTTAGGACTGAGCACATGTGCCCACAGGAGAGGTCTTGGGGCTATGTTGTCTGGAAGCAATGCAGGACTGATGCAATGTGTTTCAATGTATTTGGTTCAGTTCATCCCTTTAAACTCAGAAGGCTATTGTAGTATCTCTCTCGGCATTGAGTATAGAGAAGATGCTTCCTCTCCTCTTTCCTACCTAATTATTTGGACCCGACTGGATTATGATATCTGAAGTCAAGGAAATACCAGCAATCATCTGAAAACACACCACCACCCTCACCCTACTTCTCTAATTTTAATTTCAGTTTTCTTCTGGCTACACACACACACACACACACACACACTCTCTCTCTCTCTCTCTCTCTCTGTCTCCTTCTCTGTCACTGAGTGGAAGCTTATAGGTCTGTGCAGAGACTCTGAGGCATGCTGGGTCCTTCCCCTTCACTGAGCAGGCCTTCATAAAAGAGTGGCTCTGTTCCCACCATAGAAACTTGTGGAGAGAGGCCTAATAGGATTCTTCTGTACTTCTCCTTGCACAGAGGTGACTCATATACTTAGACACTACAACCTTTACATTTGGTGACATTGTCCCCCGCACCATCACCATGAGCTGACACTCACTGTGGTGCTCACCGTGTCTCATTCATGGGATGCCTGGGGCTGGCATCCCAGCAGTTCTCTCCAGTGAGCCATGCTGCTTAGGGCTCACCCTCGTGTGATAAAACTGTGGTGGGGCTAATAATAGAAACCACAAATCCTGCCCGCCAGTCCTGCATTCTAACCTCTAATCCATTTTTAGCAAGGACAAATGTTTTCAGGAAAATCAAGTGACACTGCACAGGACACAGTGACATGATCCCTCCTATCATCAGATCTTCCATGTAAAAGCCTGGAAATGAGGGGCTGCATTCCACCCTCTACACCTTGGGTACCATATACCTGGTTTCAACCTTCCCCTGATTTCTAATACAACCTAAGTTATAAAAACAATAAAAAAAATGAAATGGGAACCCAGGCAGGAGAGGGGAAAGAGATCTAACATTTCATCACATGACTCACTGGTAAGAATTTGTCTTTGGTACAATGTAAAGCACCTAATAGGAGTTCAATACTACATTAAAAGGACTCTCATATTTGTCAGATGGAAAGTTGGCTAAGTGGGCAAACTCCCTGATCAAGTGTGTAGCTTTGAGGCCTTGAGGCTCCTGCTCAGTGGAACGTAGCCTCAGAAAACCTAGGGGGGAGCCCCAGCCTGCCACTCACCACTTGTGTCTGGTTCAAAGGGATGAGCTATTTCATCTCCCAAGCCTTGGTGCTCTTATCTGTGAAACAGCATTAAAAGCAGCACCCCTGTTTGCTGCATGGGCCGCTCTGAGGTTCGCTGAGAGAATGCATAGGAAATTCTGTACAAGCTGCAAATTGATCCATAACTCTGAGGAAACCAAAGTGCAAACCAAAGTGCAATGAAACATGAACTCTGGTGAGAGATGAGTTCTGGGAGGAATCTGATTTAACAAATGAGATGTGTAAATGGGACTTGGGGAGCTGTGCCTACCAACTTATCTTATGAGGCTTAATTTTCTCAGTTTTGAAATGCCATGTTCGCTTTGCTGTGTGGCTAGTGTCAGTGAATTAACAATGTACATTGAAATTTCTCAGGTGGTAGTGGGTAAAAATACTATTCTCCTTCAGTATCGTTTTGGAATTTTCATGGCATTGATGAAACTAATGAGAAACACCCATATGCTGTTGGGAAAGGTGAGTGTATATTCAGTCTAAGTTTTGGGGCAGTTCAGTCTTCTCTAATTAAACGCATGACAATAGATTTATTATTGGAGAAATAGAGGTCAGGCAAAAATCATCTGTTGATCATGGGAAGACAGTCATTTATTCCTTCTTTTAACACAGGAAAACAAGTTTGGCAGTTTCTTGTGCATCCAATATTTTTTTACAAATATAAGCAAATACAAATGCATATTCATATTTTTCCCCTTTCCTTCACTAAAGGTAAGGCAACTACTCTCTTACATTGGACATTTTATAGCTGTGCTTAAATAATGAGACAGCTATAAGAGAGTGGATGTTTTAAGCCTACACTCTGGCTAGTCAGTACTGTCTAAACATGGTGTCCTGGTGGGTACAGACACATGCCTTGCGGCAGCAGTCCCTAATCAGGTTTTCCTTAGTTCCCTCAGGCTACCAAATAACATGCATTTGTCTTCATTCTGGTCTTCAGTGAAAATAAAATCAGAAGAGAAAGAAGAAGATATGAAGTGGAACAATGTGGTTGGGAAATTCCCACACCTTTACTTTGAAAAAAAAAGAAAAAGAAATTCTCCTGTTAGGTCAGGCCAAAGAGAATATTAAATGCATACACTT
This sequence comes from Manis javanica, assembly GCF_040802235.1. NCBI lineage: Eukaryota > Metazoa > Chordata > Mammalia > Pholidota > Manidae > Manis > Manis javanica. Next base: position 128,542,576 of record NC_133158.1, on the reverse strand, counting down.
TGAGTCAAAGAAAGTAGTATCAATATTTATTCATCCAAGTGGATGGTTAGTCTTGGCTGCATATGTGAAATTTAAGGGTGGCAGTGTGTGTTCTCTCTCAGTGCATTTGTATCAAACCACAAGTTCCCGAGTTCTTATTGTTTTAAGTGCCCAGTTTCTAGGGTGTTTTGTTTCTGTTTTTTTTCTTTTCCCTTTGTTTTTGTCCCTTGAACATTCAAACAATGAGTTTGTTAACAAACAACAAAACTAGCCAGTAGATGAAAAAAATTAGAGAGCTCCTCCATGATTCAAGACAAGATTTAAATAAGTTTGTAATCTTCTCTTTCCAAGCAGATCTAATTTAGAAGCAAAAACCAAGAAAAATTACAACATCATGCTCTGGCCTGCTTGCCTCAGATAATGGCTTGTGTGGCCAGTGGAAGTCATGGGGGAAGGGAAATTGAGAGAGCAATGAGGAACTTCTCTGTCAACTCAGGGTTTCACAATACATACAGGAAGCATTTGCAGCTTGCCCTCCGTTAGCCCAAAGAGTAGTTATGGTGAAATCCCTTGTTTCACCATGAAATGCATTTTCAGCACAAGGTCCTGAACTGTGAGCAACAACTCGGTGAGGCAGGCTCACACTCCCTGGATTGCAGTTGGGGGATGCTTTATGTTGTTCATGTTGACTTGGGCGATCAGGAAACTGGGATGGTTCTTGAGGTTGTGCTGGGTTGGTGTGAGCCTCTCTGTAGCCCATGGAGAAGCAAGCCGGTTCTATGTCCAGCCTGCCCTGTGAATTCTGCCACAGCGTTCTTTGAGGAGTATCAGCTTCCTGAAGCCGAGAGATGGATTAACTGTCCAGGTGCCCCAGCCAAACTCAAATTCACATTAATGCGTCTTTTACCTCTGTATGGTGGAACTGTGACCTCCTATTGTTCACAGAACAATAAGAAGCCCCTACATTTTGCCACAGTGATTTCTAAAGACCTTTACTATGAGCCTGCTTCACCCTTTGTGGGTTGCCCACTAGCTCTTTTTTCTCTACATATTGCCATTGATTTCTAAAGTGCTTGGGGAAATTTTTGAAATCATAATCCTTTTAATTTGTATAAATAACTCATCACAGATTTATTGTGCTAGAAGAGGCCAATTGTCCAGTGCTTTTTATTTTACAGCTAAAGACATGAGAAGCCCAGAGAGGCTAAGGGCTGTGCTCAAGGTCCCTCGGCTAGTTGGCCCTGGTAGATTTGCAATGTGAGCATATGGTCAATTACTAAATGATTCCCACAGGCTCCATGTGTTCGCAGCTCCACATTAAGCAAAGGTACCAACTAAGGGAGCAGTTTTTCCACACGTTCTATGCGCAGAACTTTTGATCTCTCACTTTGTGGGGATACCACTAAGAATGCCACTGACCTGAGATCAGCTTGGAGGGTCAGCTGCTCACAGTTTCCTGTGTGCTGAGGCAGTCTGGCAGCTGGGGAATATCTTAGCACATTTGTCTTTCTGAATAACCCCCATAACTAAGCTGGAATTTAGAATAGATTCCAAATTGTAAATATGACCAAACTCATGTGCTTTACCTATTTTGTACCACAAGGTTCTCTCTATATACAAAGTACAAAAATAAATAATAAGCAGTAGGAACAGTTGGGGGGAAGGGAAACAGTTTTGTTTTTGAAGCAAAATGATAAAAATTTATACACAGAAATAAATATTACAAAGTTCTTGAGTTCTTGTTCAGTGTCTGCAGAAGGGTGTCAACTTTGGCTCTGAGTTTGCTAAGTTTTGCAAAGTGGGATTGATGATCTATCCTAAGATTCAGAATATTCATACAATTAAAAAAAATCAGTTCAAGAGAAGTGTAGTTTTTACTCATATTAAGAATGGAGAGAAATTGTTTTCTTAGTAACATCCTCTCAGTTAATATGCAGTGGATTTCATACAGCTATTTCTCATTGTATTCCTCAGTGCAAACCAGAGGCACAGCAACTAATGCGAGTCAGAAAATGTGTTTCCAGGATACTGAGTATGGGAGCAAAACAATGGATCTAAGTATAAGCTGCAGTGCTGAGAAAACAGTAAATTATGTGTCCTTCAGGAAATGTTCTGTAGCTACTATTCCTTAAAACTGTTTTTTAGAATAATTGTTGGGCAGCAGAGGGAGAAGGAATTAAATAACCCAATGAAGATACTGGTTCCTGAGGCAAAGGCTACTAATGCTTTTCAAAATCCACACTCTCTGCTGCTTTTTTGGGCCACAGCTAGACTGCGTTTCCCGATGGTCTCTGCAGTTAGGTGTGGCCATGTGACTAACTTGGGCCAATGAAATATGAACAGGCCTGGCCCACTCTTCCACCATTCTCACTTTCTTCTCCCAGGTACCCTTTGAACTCAGAGGACTTTGGGGGATCTGGGGGAGTCCAGGGTTACAATATGGAAGGAGCCTGGGTCTCTGAATGACTGTGAAGAGTAGAGTCTATGACTAATCTACAACAGACTCTGACATGAGCAAATACATTAAGCTTTTATTGTATTTATTGAGGTTTAGGGTGTCTTTTTCAGCAGGCAGCGTTATATTAAAAAATATAATCTTCAAATTTTTCAAACTGTAAATCACACTGATGAGGCAGATGTCCTCAATAGCTAGATAATCCAATCACTCCTCTTTACGTTGAAAAAAGCACTGCCAAAAGTATTACTTTTCAAGGCTATGCCACTTAACTTCCATTAGTCTGTAGCAAGTGTGGGGCTTGAACCCTAACTTTGCCATCTGTGTGCCCTGGGCAAGTAACCCTACCTCTCTAAGCCTCAGATCCTATGTCTATAAAATGGGGAGAGTAACAGGACCTGCTCTCACAGGAAGAAATGCTCAAACCTAGAATTAGTATGTGGCAAGCACAAGAATAATGTTAATGAGCAATGTTACTGTTCCTTAGAAATGTGCACTCATTTGTTTGACTTCCATGTGGAAGGCCCAAGGCAGGACTAGCTGTGCAAAGTTGGCTGAGTTTCTAGCAGCAGAGCAGCTCAGAACAGCCTGGCTCCCCTCCTTCCTACCTCACCTTTGAGCCCTTCCCTCCTTTGTCAATTCAAGCAATACCCCGTTCTTCCTTCAGACTTTGAACCAAGCTGCCACAATCTGAGATGTGTTCAATCCATCTGAAATGTTGGAAAAACTTTCACATGGTCCTTCAGGTAAAAGAGGATGAAATAACCACAACATAATAATTCCCGATAGTAAGTGTAGGCTTTTGAGTATATGAAGTTCTTTTTTTTTCCCCTGCCGCTGGAAAAGCTTATGATGAATCTATCAGTGCATTTTTTTATATCGGAAAATCTTAAATATTCCTTGATAAGGTATGTTTCTGGAAAGGTCATTTCACAAAAAATGACATTTTTGTATTGAAACAGGAAATAGCTCGATTTCGGAGTGAAAGACTATGTGCTAGGTAAATCTTTCCTGAGGAATTTAGTGTCTTTTTCCTTTGCCCCTGACTGGAAATATAAACACAGCTAGAATCTTGGCTAATAATAACATCACGGTGTGTACAGACCTGGCCTTCCTCAGCAGCTTGCTGAGTTATTTGTGTCAGAAGGATTTTATCATGAGTACTGTTCTTCTCTCACTATCACATGATGCACCACTGAATTTCCTATCATACTACCTTTCTAATCTCATTTACAGTCACAGAGGTTGAAAATAGATAATTAATCAGCATTTAAGTACCTGACAATCTGTAAAGTAAACCAGATATGGCTAGACTGGAAGCCATGTAAGGCATTGCAGGGGCCCTGGACTGGTAGACCCTGCTTCTAGTCAGTGATTAATGAGGACTGTGACTTCCCACAGGTCCTCCACTTCTCTGTGACCCAGTTTCTGTAGGTGCATGTTGAGTTTGTTTTTCTCAGTATCTCTCTAATCCTTATACAGTAGAATGAATACCATAATTTTAAGTACTTCAGCTTAATTTACAATAGTATCTTCCCTCATGATACAAGGCAGACCAGGGCCACGTATAGGATTGCTGTGGCTTTTTCTGAACCTAGACATACATGGAGACCTGCCAGTTTGCTTATTCTTAATCCTCCTCAGTTCTACCAAATGCTCCCAGAGCAACAACATAGACAGGAGGTGACCTGGGCTGCTTTCCTCCCATCCCATCATCCCATCCCATCCATTCTCTTTCTCTTTCTTTTTCTTTATTTCTTTATGCTCTCTCCCTTCCTCCCTTCCAGCCTTCCTCCTTCCCTCCCTTCTTTCCTTCTTTTCCTTCCTTTCTCTCTTTCTCTTTCTCCCTCTCCCCCTCACTCATTCCTTTCTTTCTTCATTCATTCATCTTTGCATTTAATTCCCATAGTACTAATAGAAACTTCTCTTCTGAGAATGTCTATGAGGCAAGAGGTGAGCTGACCACGTGACTAACTACAACCGTAAGACACCACTTCCCTGGAGCTCCCTATCAGTTCCTTAAATCTATTTAGAATTCAGCTATTTGGTTTTTCTGACCGGTTGACAATTGACTCATTATTAGTTATCCTTTGTCATAGGAATCCCCTTCATTCATCTAGTATTTTGTGGGTGAAATTGGAAATAAAGGGGCACTGGAAAATGGATTTAGATAACTGTAGGTACCTTTAAGTTTGCAAGATGCTGACAGACAGAAGAACGCAAATTGAAAAGAATGGGTGGTTTAGGAAGTTGGATTTCTTTGACTCAAAGAGGATAAAGCTTTACCAAGGAAAGTAAAAGGGTGGAGTTGGGTTTCCTGTTCAAGAACTGGCTGTATAGTGTAGCCTGTGTGCCATCTAAGACACTGTTTCATAACAGGAGGAGGGCTGCAATGCATGCAAAATCCAACCTGGCCATCAGGACGTGACACCCCTGGACTCGAATCCAGGTCTGTCCAAACTTACAGGTGCAGCCTGGTTCCCAGCCAGCTTGATTCCTGTAGTATTACCTAGTGTGGCATACCACTTGCTCATTGTATTATTTTTGGAGAATGGGAAGCAAACCACTAGGCAAGTAGTAAATAAAGCCGCCCTCCCCCCATCAGTTGGGTGGGTAATGGGAGATGTGTGGTGTGCTGAGCAAGCAGTGAAACAAGCAGGGGCTGAGACTCAAATGCTCTGGGGCTCTAGTTGCTGCTGTGCCCGTCCTTGGCTTTATTTGTGTTTTGCCATCAGTAGGGGCAGAGGCTGTTGGCGAGGCCCGGGCAGCTCTCTAGGGCTGCTGCTCTGCCCAGTGACTGGATCTTTCCTGTTAGCATGCTGATCATACTTGGAAATTATGAGTCAGTGAAATGTAGCCGCAAGCATTGGGGGTGGGTAGATTATGAGGGATAGTGCAGCCAAGATGTCCTGTACCAACTCAGGGTCATTATCTTTGGCGAAGAGAGGGACTCACTATTACAACGGGAACACCCCATACTCACCTGGCACTGGCTGTGTACAAAATGGCTTTACAGAGGGTACAGGGGCACAATTTAAAAATGAAACAGAATTAGCTCTTCTTTTGCAGACATCAGGGTGGAGCTTTGAGAGCTGTGTTATAATATCACTGTTATCGATGGCTTCAACTTGTTATTAGTTGGTATGACTCATTAACTATTCACATTTGTCTGCTCTCATTCAACTCCTAGCAACTGTGGTTACAGTCCTGTTTAAAATCAGAGACTGAGACTGGTAACATTACTGATTTAGCAGGAAATTAGAAGACTTATATTCACAGAATTTAGGTAATTGACACCAACAGCACTTTTCTTGTAATTTATGCACAGTGATTGATTTCATTCCCCAGCTAGTCCTAAGAGAATCTCTGAAGCATATTCATATTCAGCCAGCAGATCACTGTGCAAAGGAATTAAATGACTATTACCCTGCTTGTTATCTATTCCAGAGCTGGCAAAAAGTTTCTAAGTGATTTGGAGCTCAGGAGGCAGTCTCAAATTATGATGCTAATATAAAAGAGTTCAGCCTTAGAGCATTTCTTTAGAAGTGACCACTGTGAATTTATATGAAGAAATTTTCTTACTGATAACAAGAGCACAATTACAAATGGGTCCACTTATTTGTTCTTTTAAGAGTATTTTTATAAACTATATGTAGATATGAATTCCTTGGAATACCCTACAAAACCATTCACTTACCTATAATAGTGCTGTTATAAATGACCCATTTTCCAGAAGGAAAATGTGGTGTGGTATTGCAGCATAATATATGACCATGTAACATGCTTCCCAACCCCACCACCCCCAATATAGTTAACAATGTTGAGTACAGGACGTTTAATAAATAAATGAGGAAGAAACACCAAGTTCATGTGTTCTTCACTAGAAATCTCATGAAACAACAGCAAAGCAGAGGCAGTAATCCTATAGTGTTCAAGTTAATCATTATTATTACTTTTTGAATATTTATTTAGCAAAGTAGGCATAGCCGGGGGTCTACCTGCCTATTTCTCCAGCTTCATATACCAGCATGTCCCCTCACAGGACCTTCATTCAGTCACGTGGAATGGTATAGACCCCCTCACGCTCTGCACTGTGTTTCATGAACCTGTGCTGCTGGGCTGTGTCTTCTGCCTGGTATTTCCATATTTTGCTTCTTCACCTTCTGGTCTTGGAAAACTCAGTTCAGGGTTCATTACCTCCAAAATTCTTCCATGAGTCTACATTCTTGTTCAAGTCTTTCTCCTCTCTATTCCCTGAGCAGCCTGTGACTGACCCAGGCTGACCTTTGTCACACTATGTTACTAATGTGATTTATGCATTTGTCACTCCATCAGACGCTAAGTTCCTTGAGGGCAGAGATCACAAGTTAATTAACTGTAAATTGTGGCACCCAGAACAATACTGAACACAGAATGGTGGTTGATAAATGTTACCCAAATGATTTGTGAATGTAGAATGCATCTCTTTGGAAGTCCAAGTTTATGTGAAACCACTATTTTCAAGTTAAATCTAAAGTTCAGTCCCAAATTTTTTTGACACAAACACAAATGTAATATGAATGGCTACAGATAAGCAAGCAGGTTTATTAATGACCATATCTACACCATCAAACTGGTTAAAATTATTTTTTAGTGTGCTCAGTGCATTCCAGGGTCATAGAGTTTTTGGACTCCCAAAATTTCAGAGACACTAAGAATACCCTGGACTCACAATTTCTCCCTGTAAAGACTAGGGAATAAGGTGGCCCAGAGGTCTGCAGATGGCTGAAGTATGGAATGCGTACCCTCAGCCTTGCAGAAGCATTGGCTTACTCAATACCATTCATTCATTCTCATTCTAAAAATCTCACTGCGTGCTGAGACTCAGAAGCTAAAACTACATCTCTGAGTCCCTTGCAGCTAGGGTTCCACCAATTAGATAAACTCCTTTGAAACTTTAATTTAGAGGTGAGAGATGCAGGTTTGTGGTGGAGGTGGCCTGGTTCTGGAACTAGCCGCTGAGCTGTGGCTTGCTGATCTCACGGGAAATCTCCTGATTCAGCAGCTTCTGAACCAATGGAGCAGGTTTCTCCCATGTGGCAGCTGCAGTTGGTTCTGGGTCTGGAAGTTGTGCCTGGGGATCAGCCTAGAGCAATGTTTCTCAAACTATAGGAAATGACATCTATTTAGTGCATTGGGACAAGCATTGAAAGGAAAGGGAAGGGATGGGAGAATAAAATGGAATAGAAAAACTATATAAGTACATTGTCCCTAATAAAGGTTAATTTTTTTAATGCAACTCATTTTCAGTTTTATGCATATGTGTACATACGTTTATGTATTATGAGTCACAGTGTAAAAAGGATTTCTAGTTGTGAGTTTTAGTCACAAAAGTTAAAGAACATCTGGCCTAGAGCTTTACCTCTAGCATTTTCAATAATCTTTTTCATTCCTTCCTGTTTAAACTATCTAGAGGGGTCTTTTCTATATGTAGAACATCTGTCCTGCTGCTCATCAGGCAGAACAAATGTTTATAGATTTTCTTTTTTTAAGTTGTTAGTTGCAGAGAGAAAGATACATGGCCTTTTATTTCAACTGACAGCTTCTTCCTATGTTTTTTCAGGTACTCCCCTGTACCCTCTTTAATAATGACAAGATAAAACTGTAAGATGTGAGTATATATTTGGGGGTTCCTGACTTTTTCTGGTTCCACAACATGTTCTGGGAAGCAGAGGGGAAAATCTGTGCTTGAGCCATCCTAGCAAACTCCTTGAGAACTCCCCCACCCTCTCCTGGCTCTCGTTGGTGACATGGGCTGGGACTCAGCCAGAAGGGACCAGTCCATGTCCACTTGCTTCCAGAACTCCAGGCCTCCCAGCATGTAGCTCAGAAAGAACTCTGCCAGAAGTGACTGAGCTCTGGGCATCCTAGGGACTGGCCCAGGGCAACCAAAAAGGTAGTAACTGGTGTTGGGTGAAGTGGTCCTGCAAAGTATTTTTAATATGTTAAAGAAGCAGAACAAAGCTATAATACCAATCTGTGGAAAAGTAAAATCCTATGAATATCAAGGATACAGGAACAGGTTTAAATATTCTCTTAATTGTTGCTCTGGGCAAAAAGTCAGCTGATGCCCAGGATCAAAAAATTAGGTGCCCCAATAACCTTCTGATTCTTTGTGATTAACATAATGCCCCCTTCTGCTCAGAGGCCGTCCTGACCAGGAGTCTTGTTTCCGTGCAGGGGAACAAGATAGCTGGCAGACAGAGGAATAAGGGACATTTTTTCCTCTGTCCTTTCACACCATTTTTATTTAATACCATATACAAGCATTACCTATTCAAAATGAAATTAAATAGCCCCAACACTTATTCCCCAATCCATATTCTCAGCTGATGACCTTGTCTTTTACTTTGGGGAGAAAAGGCTTTCCTCAGATGCCTGTAGTCACTCAGTGCCTAACATGGTTCCTGAAACATGGCATCAGCTCTCTAAATGTATGCTGAATGGCCAACGCTTTCTGAGCCTCCTAGGCTTCCACTCTGGGGCTACCTGGTATGTCTTCCCGGACCAGTCTCCACGTGCTGTCCAGACTACAAATTGTCCATTTCCATAGCTGGACTGGGACACCCCCAACTCCCAAGACCTGAATCCCTAGCCATTCTTCATGACAGCACCTTTCTTGCCTCTGTGCTAAGTTTTTTCTATCCTTTCCAACTGCTCAGTCATTTCTTCCCTTCTTAACACCCAGATATTATACCTCAGTAACATGAATGAGTGGACTTCTGTTTTATGCCAGGTTGCAGCTCCCTCAGCACTTACGGTGCCCTACAACATAGCAGACACTCAATAAATACCCTTTGACTGGTTGAGGACATCTCTATAAATTCATGTAAAATTCAACAGCTGGGAATACTGTGGAAGTGAGGGCTACATTCCCCTCCCCCAGTCACCTTCATGGAATTTCTTAAATGAAATTTAAGAGTGCCTCAGGCTCACTTTCCTTATTTTTGCCATGTTAATTACGTGTGGAATCTAAGGGGACTTGCACGTATAAGTTACAAGGGATGTTATGAGGGGACATTAAGAGACAGCTGTACAGCAGGAAGATGTTCTTTCTAAACTTTCGAAGACCTATGGTTCTCTAATTTGCATTTGGGAGGAGAGACCTTTTCTCTCAGACATATCAGTTCTTATTGCAAAAGGAGAGGCTATTTTCTAGAGATAACCTTTGTCTGGTTAGCTCTCTGCATCATTAGAATTTGAAAAAATAATGGCAAACTCTCAATCACTTTCTCTGAACTATGACTGCTAAGCTGTAACTCCTGACATTGTTGTCTTCATCTAGTCAAAACTAACCAGTGAGTGTATAGAGGGTCTCATTCCAAAACAGTTCTAAAGACATTGATTATTTTTACAATAATCTTAATGAGGCTAGACCATGAAATAAGGTGAACCAGAAAGATTATTGTCTGTCCTGTGTAGTTACTTGAGAGACCCCTTTCTCTAACTTCAACATGTAGTCCAACTTTTCTGTTACTGCTCAAAATGAGACTGGTTTGCCTTTGAAGCCACTCTTCTAGCTATGTAAAAAAAATCACTCATTCTTTTATGGTCACACTTGATATTTTCACTCTGAATCTAAACTGGGTTAGTTTGATCATGTACCTCATTCACCAGATTTGGCATGAAATAATTTTGGGCTGTTTCCCAAAAATCAGATCTAATGACAAACATTTGGCCGCATTAGAACTATTTCAGAAAAACAAGTGATACAGACCTGCAGGCAATTTCAAAAGAGGAGCCACAAAAGAATTTTGAGTAATGGAATGAGTGTATTATTGCCTGGGGTAGCTTTTTAAACTGCGATCACAATAATTTTGCTGTGGCACAGTTCATATTTTTTATTTTAAATCAGTCTCCTTGTATACACACCTGAAATTTGAAAATTCATGTTGAACTTGAGGAATTGGTCTTCATGGATAAAGATTCTGGGCCATTTCTTAAAAATTTGGGGAGAAATTATATCCCACCAAACTGAAAGACAGAGTCACAGAGAAAACATCATTACACAATGCCAGATGGTGGGAAGTATTAGAACCATATAGACCTAGATTTAAATCTCTGCATTACCAGTGCTTGTTTGTGACTTTGAACTCCTTATTTCACCTTTCTAAGATTCTGCTTCCTCGTCTATACAATGGTGATCTATTATGTAAATTATTTACTACAGAGCATAGCAAGTAGTAGGACATCAGGCATGGAAAAATTGTTATTCTCCTTCTTTACCTTGCAGAACACAACATAATTTAGCAGAAAAAAGACTCTCTAGGACTTAAAAGTCCCAAGTTCTAGTCCCAGCTAATCAAGAGGTGACTTTGAACAAGTCAGTCAAACTTTCTGGGAAACAGTTTCAGTCTATATTTGTAAAATCATGGTATAATCTATTGTGATGGTTAATTTTATGTGATAACCAAGCTGGATCACTGCACTCAGATACTTGGTCAAACATTATTCTGGATGTTCCTGTGAGGGTGTTTTTGGATGGGATTAACATCTGAATTATATGCTGAGAAATGCAGGTTGCCCTCCATAAATGTAGGTTGGCCTTATTCTATGATTTGCCCTGAGAAGACAGAAAGACTGACCTCCTCCGGGCGAGAAGGAATTCTACTGGCAGACGGCCTTTGGGCTTGAACAGCAACATCATTCCTTCCTGAGTTTCGGGTCTGATGGCCTACCCTGGAGATCTGGGACTTGCCAGCCTTTATAACCACCTAAGTGAATTCTCTAAAATAAACCTCTGGTTCTGTTTCTCTGGAGAATACCCCACTGGTTCTGTTTCTCTGGAGAACCCTGGCTAATCCACCCATCTCCAAGGCTTTTGGAAGCCCCATGTGGAACATGGCTGGCCACAGTTCTGGGTCATGGCCTCGGCTTAGGAAGCATCTGTTTTTTTCCTTTGTCTTCTTTGCTAGTTGAGCCTCGGTTTTATCATCCTGAAACTGAAGACATTGGACTCACTTGGCAATTCCTAAAGCTGCTTCCAGCTATGAACATCTATGTATCTATATGAAACTCATCTCTGGAGCCAGAACATTCAAGTACAGTCATGGCCAAATTGGGTTTCTGCCAAGGAAGAAAGACATGTAGGGTATACAAAGACTATTTATGTAGAAACACACCCTCTCAGGGATGTGCAGAGAGTTAGGGGGACTAAAGGGGAACTCCTGACAGCCCTATAAATATTTTCACAAGCCTGAATGCTTTCTCAGGGCTTAGGGGAAGCAAAGAGCGATTACTTATGCTCTGCAGAAGTAAGTGGGGAAAGCACCTACTTTACCTGTCAGGGCCTCTGTGTGTGTCTCTGTGCACGTCAAGGGATTAAACAGCAGAGAGGAGAGTCATTTGATGGATTCTGAAGAACCTATGGGATAGGGGTGAAGAACAACACTAACCTTCAATCTTTGAAAAGTTAAGGTCCAATCTGGTATTCATCAGAAGAACAGAAGTGCCCCAGATTGTGTTTTAACTATAATCTTAGCAGCTCACCAGAAAAGTTCCCTCATGTATTTTAGGACATAAGTGTTATTTCCTTTCTTAACCAGTGAAATGGCTAGATACTTAAATATACTGGCTAGAGTACTCTGGGTCTTTGAGTTTTCAGATGAAATAGTTGGAAAAATCCTTTGTAAGCTCTGTGGTGCTATGTAAGGGTAAGTGATTTTTATTCTTACAATATACACTCAAGTGCTACCGTAGTTTTGGGTTTAGGTGAAATAAGTCTGGCTAAAAGAGCATCCTTTTCATCATTTGAGTTCCAGCTATTCTTTTTGGTGCACAGGGGGCACCCTTGTCAGGTAGGACAGTGAGCAGTTGGTAACTGCTCACATAATGAATTGAGAGGCTCAGACAAGGCTTCTTGGTCATCAGTCCAACTGCCCACTGCCTGCCATCTGGGCTCTGGGCCACCAGGCTCTAGCTTATTCCCCTCCACAATGCCTCCAGAGCTGCTTTAAGCACATTCACTGTCATGAGGGTGCACTGCTTAAAAGGATTCAGTGCTACTCCATTGCATGTAAGATAACATCCAAATAACTTAGTACAGCCTACAAGGCTTTTGAAATATATGGCTTCCACTTAGTTCTCCAGTTGTCTCAGCTGTGATTATTGTCCACTCTTCTGCACAGTTCTAGGCTCCAGTCTGCAAACTTTCATTCTCAAATTCCATATTTATTCAGCAAATATTTAATGCATGCCTACTAATATATCAGGCACGGTTCTCAGTGCTGGGAATATAAAACAGAGCCTGCATTGTAGGGGGAGACAGATAACAAGCATTATATAGCACTTGAAAAAGTGATGAGAACTATGGGAAAAATAGAGCAAGACAGAGTGCCTTAGTTGTGCTGGGAATGGGAATGGGGGCTGCACTTTATATAGCTGTCAGGCTGGGCCTCTCCGAGAAGGTAAGGGACTGTTTCAGTTATGGAGCATCATGATAAAAATAGCTAGCTGACATAGGAGCCAGCCATGCAAACATCTTGGAGAACGGTCTCCCAAGCAGAGGCAATGGCTAGCTCAAATGTTTTGACACAGGAAATGGTTATTATATTTGAGAATCAGCAAAGAGACTCCTGCCACGGGAATGCAATGAGAAAGCTAGAGAGTGGAAGGAAATTGGGAGGGCTGGGTCTTAATATAAGGAGATATGGTCAGGTCTTACATGCCACTGTGAGGACTTGGCTTTGACTCTGAGTGAAATGGAAAGCCATTGGAGGGGTTTGTGAAGGAGGGTGACATGACCTGATTTATATTTTCAAAGGGCCCCTCTGGCTGCTGTGCTGTGAACAGTTTCAAGTGCAGAAGTGGGGAGACCTGCTGGGAAACTGTTGGAATAATCAGGTGAGAGAGGATTATGATTTAGACCAGGGCAACAGCCGTGGAAGCGAGTGGTAAGAACTAATCAGATTAGGAATCTATTTTAAAAATAGAGCCTACAGGATTTGGATGTGGAGTGCTTCAACATTCAGAAGACAAAAGATGGCAGAGTGGAGAAGGCTGCAAGGATATTGGGATGGTGCAGTCAGGAAGAAGGGGGAAAAACCAGTAGAGGGTAGTGCCCCAGATGCCAAGTAAAGAAAGTATTTTCAGAAGGAACCAGTGATCAGTGATATCAGATGCTTCTGCTAAACTCACTAAGATGAGCCTGAACACTGACAGTTGAATTTAGCAATATGGAGATTGTTGGTAACACCAAGAAGAGGCATTTCAGTGGAGTGATGGGGCACAGGTGTCTAATTGGTGAGAAGTGGGAGAGAATGGGAGAAGAGGAGTTGAAGACAATGAGCCACGACTACTCTTCTGAGCCCCGTTTAGTAATAAAGGAAGCATAGTAAAGAAGGAATAACTGGAGGATAAGTGGGGTCAAGACAGGGTTCCATGAACACACTGGGTGGTCTCAGGCCTTTGTGCCCTTCTGAGATGCTTCTAGAGTCTCCCTAGTGAACTTCCACTGTTGAGGGGCTGATTTATCTATGTCTACACTGAACTTTCTCCCCTGTCTGCACTCATTCATCAAAAAGGCCTTACTGTGTATACCTGCTATGAAGTAGACTGATCATGGAGCTCAGTGAGCAAGCCTGGTAAGATCTGTGCCTTCCTGAGGTTATTTTCCAATGGGGACATAGAGAATACAGAAGCCAACAAATAAAGAAATGAGGTAATCGATCACTACAGATTATGATAAGCGTTGTGCAGGTCATCAACTGGGTGATGCGAGAGAAGGTGAGGTGTGGTGGTCTCTCTAGGCAGGTGACCACTGACATGATCTGAGTAAACTAATGTGGCCGGAGTGTCTGTAACCCCCCACAGTCAATGCTGAGGCTCTAATCTCCAACATGAGTATTTGGAGATGGGGCCTTTGGGAGGTAATTAGATCATGAGTGTGAAGCCCTCATGAATGGGTTTAGTGCATTTATAAGAAAAGACATGAGAGAGATGATCTCTTTCTCTACTGTGTAAGGACACAGCAAGAAGGTGGGTATCTGTCAGCAAACCAGGAAGTGGGCTCTCACCAGACACCCTGATCTTGGACTTCCCAACAGCCAGAAATGTGAGAAATAAATTCCTGGTGTGTAAGCCACCGAGTCTGTGGTATGTTTGTTATAGCAGCCAGAATGGACTTAATATGGAGGAACCAGCTGCAGAAGGGCCAGAGGAGTCTTCCAGGTGGAGGAAATCTGCTCCAAGAGCAGGAGCATTAAAGTAGGACGGGGTGGGGCAGTAGAAGAAGAAACAGAGGTCTTATGTGGCTAGAGTGGGGAGAGCTGAGGGAAGGTGATGTGAATGCATAAAGGGAGCAGATTAGGTAAGGTCTGGGAGGCCTGGGCAGGGGGTTGAGTGTGGAGAGATGGGGGTGGCTTTGTGCATGGTGGCAGTGGTGATAGGGAGAAGTACATGGGTGGAGATATCTTTTGGAGGTAAACAGGTTGATGCATTGGATGTGGTAAACGAGAGAAAAGAACAAACCGAGGATTGCTTCTTTGACATGAGGAGTCAGGTGGATGTAGTACCACCATCTAGAAGAGAAAGATACCTAGAAGAGGGGTGGGAGATGTTGTGAGGGTGAGAAATAGAGAGCTGGTTGGAAAACAAGAAAACAGCATCAAGGAATCCTCTAGGGAAATGCTTCAAGAAGTTGGAAACAGTCAACTAGGTAAATGCTGCTGAAAGAAAGCGAGGGACTGAGACTGAGCATCATCAGTCTTAGCACTTACTCTTCCGGAGCCCTCGAAGCTAGTCTAGTAGCTATTCTTTTCTGCCTTTTCTCCTTCATTATTTGAAGGATGGCTAGACGTTTTGGTACTCGTTTTATGTTCACCTTTTTATTTCTGGGCAGGAACAGGGTAGCTTGCATGAAAAGTTCAAGATTGAAAATAACCCTGGGAAGGAGACACCCTAAGGTGCTATCAGTTGGGAGATCTGCTGCCAGATGCCAGGAGGAGTGGGAGGGCCAGCACTGCTCCCTAGGAGCCCTGCCCAGAAGCGGAGTATGATAGGTTCCACTCAGTGCCTCATAGGCTGAGAAGCGCTCTGTCTTCTTGGAGCTCCAGAGCGTGTTCATGATAAGGCAGGGTGGGAACCTGACTCACTGGCACACAATTAGCCCGCTTTTGTCTTTGGATCTGACTGGAAGTGACTCATGGGCTGGAAAAAAACCTTTTGGAAATAAATGAGGGGGGGAAAAAGGAGGTTAAATCACTACAGCATTTTATTCTGAGATAACATGTGGATCCACTGTCCTATAAATGTTGAATACTGCACATTTCCTCAGCCTTTCTCCAACAATAACCCAGAGGGAGTTATTAAGCCTGACGATTCACTCATTTTTCTCCAAGATTTTTATTAAATGCAATTTCGAGGGGATAAAGTTTCTTCTCTTTTCTTTTTTATCCACACGAGGGGATAAAGTTCTCCTCTCTTTTCTCTGAGCCCAGAAATATTCACTCGAATAAACCCTAATTACCACTAGGGCAAAATAAATGGGCTTAAAGAAGATGCAGCAATAGGCGATGTTTTTCCTTTAAGTGAATCAGTTGAAGGTTCTTGTTCCAACAGGCACCAGGGCACTTCCTGTCCGCTCACCCCTTGCTTAATTCAGTCTGAAGAGCATTGATGGAGCACCTTATTGTGAGGCAAGGACGCATATAAGGTAGGGGATAAAAGACACAGCTCTGCCTTCTGGGGCTTATGGTAGGGGGTGGGGAGTTAGTCTTGAACTCAACTAAGATACTGTACATGTTAGACGAATAAATGCCGTTGTGATGTATTAAATAAGACTGCTTTGTTTCCAAGTAATGAAAATGCAAACTAAGTTAATAAGGAAAATTTGTTGTAAAAAAATACTGGATTGTCACCAGGAATCTGGGGCAGGCAGGCCCATAGCAGGGACACATCAGACCTCTCTTGGCTTCTCAGCTCTGTCTCCATCTGTCTCGTCTCTGTCTCTGCCTCTACCTCTGTCTTCAGATTAGCCTCTTCACAGCATGGTGCGAAACATGGTTGTACAGAAGGTTCCCAACTTTATAATATCTGGCTGTTAGCCCTGGGGAGAAATGGACTTTTTCACTTTCAGTTCCAAAATTCCCCAAGAAGGCTTCTGATTGGACTAAAATGTGTCAGCTCTTCACCTCTGGACCAATCTCATGTGGCAAGGCGGAGAACGCAGGGATTTGGGAAGCAGCTGCGAAAGGTCCTGTTTAGGTCAGAGGCACATTCCCCACTCCCATCCTCACCCGTGCAATAAAATGGCTCTCCTGGCAATCCTACGGACTGGCAGGGGGCAGGCAGCGGGCCCCACGAAGGCAGCAGGGTAGGGGGAAGCAAGGGACCCAGTATTTCTGCTGTTTTCAGAAATAACTACAGGGGCTCTGGCCTGACAAGTGTAACTCTACTAATGAAGGCAAAGGACTGAAATATTTGAAAAAAGTAGTCCCTATGAAACCTAGCTTTCATTTAATCCTCACAAAAGTGATCTAAGGGATTGCTACTATGCCCTTTTTACAGATGTTGGATACAGAGAGGTTGAGCACCCTGTCCACGCTTGCACAGCTGACATGTGGCAGGGGAGTATTGGAAACGACCTTTGTGCCGCCTGCGCCACCAGGTGCGTCCACAGACAGAGCTCCGGGGGAGAGTGGCCGAGCTCGGAGCAGGCCCAGGCCCAGGCCCTCGCGGTGGGGGTGGGGCACAGGTTCTGAGCCGGGCCTGGACTTACCCGGAGGATTTCCACAGGCAAGTGCAGGGCGCAAGGGGGCTCCGCCAGTCTGCAGAGCTGCGGGCCTGATCCCAAAGGTGCGACCCGCAAGCCGGGTGGGCCGAAGGGAGTGCGGGAGACAGGGTTACACAGCCTGGAAGAAAAGTCCAGGCCCGGTGAGGAATGCCACGCCCCAGTCTGGAGAGCTTCCCTCCAGATCCCTGGCTGTGGAAAGCAATTCCATTTAAGGGCAACCCAGTCCGGTTCACACCTAGTCTTAAGGATGACAGATTGCCCTGTGGTCAATTTGGGTGGTGAGAATGGGAACCTACAGCTCTGCACCTGCCACTGCCACAGCCATTGCCGTAAAGGAAGCCAATCCGTTCCATAAAATGTCACCACCGCTGGGTGCAGTTTCCAAGGGGACCTTCTGCATAAAGAAATACACCAGGGAAAATGACCCCCCAGGACTGGAAACGTACTGCAGCTTGGGAGGAAGAGCCGCTGGGAGGTGGGGGAGGGGCAGGGAGGCGTCCCCCTTCTCGCCCTCACCTCCCGTTCTGTAACCCGGCTCTGCCACGTGGTGGAAGCCTCCAGTGGACGGGGGCGAAGGGCCGGCCTCAGTTCTGTCTACCTGAGGAGTGTCTGCACGCAAACAGCGGAGCAGCCGGAGCCGGGAGTCGCGCCTGGGCTCGTTTGCAGCGACCCCGACGCCGCCGTGGCGGAGCCTGAGTGCCGAGCTGCCGCCGCGCCTGCGAGCCGCCCCTCCCCCGCCGGGCCCGCGAGCCCATTTTCGCTTGGCCGGTCCCTGCGCTGCCGGATGGATCGCGCCCCACCCCCGCTCCTCTGCTCAGTCATTCAGACTTGGAAAGTCAATAACACGCTGACATCATCAGGGGTTTGTGTATTATTACACGGCTACTTTCCAGAGTACCTGGCATTATCTAAGAGAGGAGCACTCCGGTTGGGACCTGGACGCAGGGCTGGGTGGCCTCGGGAGGGGCGGCTGCCCCCCAGGCAGGACTTTTTCCCTGTGGGGAGCATCTTCAGGACACCGATTAGAAACAGATTAGGAGCTTTTGCTGCACTAAAAACAGATCACTTTAGATATGCATACAGGCTTCATTTTGGGTTGGGGTGCGCTTATAAATCATTCTTAAGTGACCTCTATTTCTACCAAAGACATTCATTTGGTCTTTAAGAAGCATTTTTAGTAATCCTCACGAAGGAAAAAAAAGGCGTCTTTTATGACTAGAAGCCAAAGTCTGATGCTTTTGCGACGCTTGGGGTTTGTGTGTGCGATTGTCTGTTATGTAATGACCATCAGGGTGATTAGGTCTTCCAGGTCCCTCCTCCAGGGCTGGACTGGCTGCTTTGGTTGCTGTGTTTTTCTTAAGCCTCATGCGGAGCAAACACACACATAAAAACATGTCCCAGATTTATGGTACAAACTGCTCTCCAAGCAAATTGCCTTAGAAGAGAGTCTCATTTTGAAGGAGGGAAATAGATGAATTTGTTGTTAATTAAGACTCCTTATCTTACTACTCTGGCATTTCCTTTTCCTAGAATGAGTTTGTAAAAATAATTTTATGATTTTCAGTCGTTCTTTCCCTCCCCGGTGCTGTAATGGCACTTGTAATAGCTTAAATAACTAATTGTATGGATTACTGTACTTTTGGTCTGTTTACACACACCCACAAACAGACACACACACAGACCTCAGTTAAAATACGTAAAGCTCAGTTACTCACATAACACGGTTCCTTTTCTGTTTGGCCCAACAGGCTATTTCTTTCTTTACACACATGCAAGGCTGATTCATTCAAATTCTCTTTAGTGTCTTAAATTGAAATAAATGGCAGACAGCCCCAATTTGACTACTGGAGAATTACAGGGGGAGAGCAGTTCTTCCCTGGCCTCATCTGCTCCCTCTGTACCTCAGGCAGGGAGAGATCACTGATTGATAGAAAAGTCTCTGGCCTCCAAAGGAGAAAGCAAAGCAGCCATGTTTCTCATCAATGTAACAATTTTCCTAGTGCACTAGATCATTTCAGGAGAATTTGTACAGATTATGACCACTTCCCTCCAGATGGTCTTTCACGAGATTTGTACTTCTAAAACCACCTCCCCAGGCCTGTTCTACACCCCTCCCCAACCAGCCTTGCCCTGGACATGTTCCCTTTCCTATGCACAGGCAGCTGGCAGGGCCCGGTATACCAGCCCCCCAGATGGTTCAGGCGGTGTTGGGTCTGTGAAGCTTGAAGCTGTAGAAGGGGAGTGGTGAGGACTCACCGCAAACCCACCCACTGTTTGCTCAGGGGCTTTCCCTGAGCTCAGCAGAGACTAGTGTGCAGACCTGGGAGCTTGTCTCTTTGCTTGTCACACACTTCTGTTACCTCATCTGCTGGCCCTCTGCCTTTGCCTGAGCCCCTCCTAGACATGACTACTTGTTATAGCAGTCCTTGCTAGGCAAGGCATCAGCCCCCTCATTCTGGATGCTGAGACTCATACCTGGCAACCACTATCTATCCTGGAGCTTTGGCCTAAGCCGTGGAGGGTGAAGGTGGGTGGGTTGCTTAGGCAGAAGCTGCACGGTAGGAAGTTGGTTGCCAGGTATCAAAGCTCCAGAACTAGATGGCTAACACCTTTGTCTAGCAAGGAGCAATGTGTGACCCGAAACAGGGGAATTCAGTGGAAAGGAAGCATGCTGGAGGTGGAGAAGCAGGAGTGTTGGCCTGGGAGGAGCTCAGTACAGTATTTGGAGATTTGGACACGCCCCGCCAGAGCCAGAGAGCAGGCCATTTACCCTGAGGAGAGGGCCTTTGGGCTGGTGCTCCGGTGCTGGGGGAAGCAGGAAGAACACGTGACTGATGGCGTCAGGCCCCTCTGCCCCCAGCTGGCCCTGGAGGAAACGGCAGCCTGATGGGTCTGGCCACGGTCCTGCAGAGTGACATGCTCTTTCCGCCTTTCCTTTGGAAAAAAGTTCACTCTCTAGGCCTTTACTGTCAAATAAATGTCAGCTGGTTAGAACTGGGTGCATTTTAATTCACAGGCTTGAGTTTTTCAGGCATTCAGTGTGAAGATTCCAGCAACTGACACTCAGTTATGAGCCCTAATGTTGATTTAGAAAAGACAGCATTTTCAAATAGACCTTTGGCTTTGATGAAGACCACAGCCATGCTTAGTTATGTGTGGTTGAGTTTTCCAATCCATCGACGACTGAAATTTTTGTTTTAAAAAATTAGAGAAGTATATTGAAAAGCAGATGTAAATATACAACCCCATTTAAAAATTTAGATTCAGAAAATCATATTCACAAAATTACTCTCTCATATGACTATGGGTATTTCTAAATTTCATTCTCAGTTGCTATTTGCAGCTGGTTGTTGGAGGCAATAAAACAGTCCTTGGATCTGGGAGATGCTCTGTAGTAGCACTAGAGCAGAGGCTGCACACTGGAGGCCCGAGGGCTGAATTCACCTCGCATTTGTATTTAGGTAGGCCCCATTTTTTTAAATTAATTAATTTATTTTGTTATCATTAATCTACAATTACATGAGGAACATTATGTTTACTAGACTCCCCCCATCACCAAGTCTGCCCCACATACCCCGTTACAGTCACTGTCCATCAGCATAGTAAGATGCTATAGAATCACCACTTGTCTTCTCTGTGTTGTACAGCCCTCCCTGTGCCCCTCGCCCCTCCTATCTTATGTCTGCTAATCGTAATGCCTCCCTTTTTTTTCCCTTATGGCTCCCTCCCCACCTCTCCTCCCCAGTCCCTTTCCCTTTGGTAACTGTTAGTCCATTCTTGGGTTCTGTGAGTCTGCGGCTGTTTTGTTCCTTCAGTTTTTTTCTTTGTTCTTATACTCCACAGATGAGTGAAATCATCTGATACTTGTCTTTCTCCACCTGGCTTATTTCACTGAGCATAATACCCTCTAGCTCCATCCATGTTGTTGCAAATGGTAGAGTTTGTTTTCTTCTTATGGCTGAATAATACTCCATTGTGTATATGTACCACATCTTCTTTATCCATTCAGCTACTGATGGACACTTAGGTTGCTTCCACTTCTTGGCTATTGTACATAGTGCTGCGATAAACATAGGGGTGCATATGTCTTTTTCAAACTGGGCTGCTGCATTCTTAGGGTAAATTCCTAGGAGTGGAGTTTTTGGGTCAATGGTATTTCTATTTTGAGTTTTTTGAGGAACCTCTATATTGCTTTCCACAATGGAGGTAGGCCCCATTAGAAAAAAAATCAGATTGAAAACCCAGAGATTTCACATAAAAATCCAGCTTTTCCTGCTAAGTGAAAAGCTCTTGGCAACACAAGCATGTCAACAGTGCCACTGCCCCTTTTCAGCCCAGCTCACCCCTAGGCAGCTACCTGCTTGGCTGCAAAAGGCATTTTAATCTATTTACCCCTTCTGAAGTAGTCCCTTTGAAATGGGCTTGTGAGTATTTTCCTGACCTTCTCACAGGGAAAGACCACTCTGCAAAGGTCAAAGGACCCAGCTGGGGCAATGTGGCTTTGAGGCCGGAGGCTGTGGTGTTAGAACAGTTTCTGTGGATCCTTGGGTGCCTCGAACATTCTCTCTTGATTATAATGGATAATGCACTTTAAGTCTGTAATAGGTTAAGTCTTTAGATGCATGCATGCTTTTGTGATGAATATAAAAATTTAATAATTTACAAGTGTTACTGGTGTTACTACTAGTGTTTTATTATTTAATATTTCTTGGTCAATAGATACAGAAAGTAAAACTGCAACTGCCTTTTTTCCCCTTTGTCTTTTTTTATGTTTTAGAGGGGATGGTCCCTCATGACAAGGTTAGGGACTATTGTTCTATAATAGTTTTCATATTTAGACTGTTATTCATGTATCCTTAATAGAATGTTGAAATATGATGCAGCCTCAGCTTCTTTTAAAAATGACAGCTATAGTTTTGCATTATAAATTCAAGTTGTTGCAAAGGATATAATATCCAGTGTACTGCAAAAATTGATATTTTAGAATTAAACTGTTACATCATTTTTGAAAATGTATCCACTGGGATGTAAATACCACAGCTATCAGATACCCATCATTATTCACTTAAAAAATATATTAACAAGCTTGAAATTCTTTAACACTGGCAGGTTTTTAGATGTTTTTTTTTTCCTCCTTGAATTCATACAGCTATCCTTATAGAGACAAGTAAATAAATATAAATTTTAATTAAAATTCTGTGTGGTTATATGGCTTTAAGTATTAACTTTTATTGATTTTATATCTTAATGAAGTAAATATGGCTTTTCTTCCAATTAGTATATGTATCCATGGATGAATACTGTTACCCATTGCTAGAATGAGCATTAATTCTATTTCCAATTTTTTGTTTATGCAACGACTTGTGTGCACACAAGAAATGTTACCATGTAAACAAGTAAATGGAAATGGAAGTATTTTTTAAAAGCAGTATCATCTCCAAATTCATTTGCTCTTCTTTCATTCTTCATTTACTGAATCATTTGCCAAAGACCTCATGACTTGACAAAAATCAGCCATGATTGGATCCTGTTTCAGTCTTCTGGGAAGCAAAGACTAAGAAGCCACCTGCTGTACACTGAATGTTTGTATACCCCCACCCCCATTTGTATGTTGAAACCTAATCGCCAATGGGATGGTATCTGGAGGTGGGTCATTTGGGAGGTGGTCAGGTCAGGAGGATAGAGTCCTCAGGGGTGGGATTAGTACTCTTATAAGAGAGACCCCAGAAGGGGTCCCTTTCCTCTTGAGCCATGTGGAGACAGTAAAAAGATGGCCATCTATGAATTACAGCAGGCTGTCACCAGACACCAAATCTGTCAGTGCCTTGATCTTAAACTTTCAGTCTCCAAAACTGTGAGAAATAATTTTCTGTTGTTTATAAGCCACCCAATCTATGGTATTACAGCAGTCTGAACTAAGATACCACCTGACTAGCAAAGGTATTTATTTCAGGTCTTTAAAAATATTTGCTTCCTCTCTATCTACTCTAAGGCTTAATTTTTGCTTTGTGCTGCAGATGTTCTTGCCGTGGGCAGTGAGTACAGTAAGATTAGGAATGGGTATAAGTAATGCATTTCTTTCTTTTTTTTTTCTGGGTACTGGAAATTTTATTTATTTACTTATTTATTATATTCCTGCTTATCTATATTGCCTAATTTTTAAGTTGAGATATAATTGGCATAAAACATTAGTTTCAGGTGTACAACATAATGATTTGATATTTGTATATATTGTGAAATGATCACCACAATAAGCCTAGTTAACATCCATCACCATACATAATTATAATTATTTTCTTGTGATGAGAACACTTAAGATTTACTCTCTTAGCAACTTTCAAATATAAAATGCAGTATTATTAACTATAGTCACCATGCTGTCTATTACATTCCCCAGTACTGATTTATTTTATAACTGGAAGCTTTTACCTATTTCCCCCACTTCACCCATTTTGCTCATTCCTTCTTCCCCTGCCCCAGCAACCACCAATCTGTTCTCTGGATCTATGAACTCAGTTTTGTTTTGTTTTGTTTTGTTTAAGATTCTATATATAAGTGAGATCATACTGCATTTGACTTTCTCTGTCTAACTTATTTCACTTAGCAGAATGCCCTCAAGGTCCATCCGTGTTGCAAATTTCCTTCTTTTTTATGGCTGAATAACATTTGGTATGCATTTCTTTAGTAAAGTGAGAAAACAGGAGGTAAGTCACCTTGACATCAGGCTCTTTCTCAGCTAGTACTCATAGAAGTTGGGAAAATTGATTCTCCTAAAACTATCCTTTTCTGTGTACTCCTTGGACAGTCTTCATAACCCACAGCGGATGCGTATGGGTATCCCAGTTTGAAGATGGCTGTCCTAGAAAAAAGTCAGACCTGGATTTTTTCAGTAAAAGGGAAATACCAGGAGGTCAACGTTGCCAGTGAACACATTAATAACATGTTCACTATGTATGAACTGTAGGCCCAGTTATATCTGTGACCCATTCTGTGGGAGCTCCCTGTCAGGGCTCCACTAAAGAAATTGTGAAGGGATCTTTGCTGAGAACCTCTCGCTCCTTGTGAAGGTTGCTGGGGGTTTGTAGCTGGATTATAGCACCAGTAACATGGACTTTTCACATTTTCACACAGTTATAACTAAAGATGTCATGAGCTTGGTTCTTTCTGTTTCACTGGGAGTCTGGTGAGAACGTGCTCCCCTCCGGCTCACTGTCACGCTGCGCCCCCTGGAATGATTTAAAGAACAATTCCTGTTCCTTCCTAGGTGTGGTCAGCTGTCTCCCTACCCCTCTACCTCTTCCCCTTCTCTCATTGCATAAACCATCTCCCCAGTTTGCTGCTGTTTTGAAGAAGGTAGCTTAAAGGAAGATAAGAATTTTTAGAGCAGATAGCTGGTAATGTTTGAGAGTCCTCCTTTATCCCCTACGTTCTTTCAATTCTCCTTCTTAGTTCTGAGGATTTATGAGAAATTCAGTATGAGGTGGTTACCTATGGAGGGAAAGCCAGTCCTCACTGCGCCTGGCCATTTAACCTAATCTTACCAGTGAGAATTTTGTAGGCTTCAAGAAGTCAGGTCCACTCTGAAGGTGCTGTAGTGGTTTGGGTCCATTATAGAGGGCACCTGAAGAATTATGTCTGGGATACTTGAAACACTTGAAATAATTTAAAACCTAATTTAATCTCCTGCAGGTCTTTTGGAATAGTTCTGATCTGTAATCATATTGGATTTTTTCCTAGATGTATTTCATTCTGCACCAGGATCCTTAAATTGCCTCAAAATAAAGGAAAGAGAATCGTGGGAAATTTTTTAAAAATTGTTGAAATATTTGAGTGCCCAGAATATGCCAGGCATATTGCACACATTATCTCAGTACATCCTCCCAACATGCCTGTGAGGTAGGTGTCATTATCCCATTCTTCAGGTGAAGAAAGTCTCAGAAAGTATTGAAACCAAACACTTGAGCCATCCTTTGCTCTGTGTTTGCCTGACTGACCATTGCAATACTAATTAAGCACAATTTCCTACTATATAAAGAAGAGCAGAAGTTGAGTATAGATCTACTTATAAAATAGTATGTATGTAATTACTTGTGAATAAATTTTTCTAGGGTATTGTTAAGGTATCCCAAATAGTAGTCCATCTAATCCTTCTGGTCCATACAAGACACTGATTTAGATTTCTGGTGGCACTTCAGCAAGAGATTAAAGACTAATAATATCTTTTGAACTATTCTGTTAAACGATTTCTGAACCACTTAGGCCTGTTATATATCTTCCAAAGTAGTTAATGAGACATTTTATTTTTCTAACATGATTGACTTTGAAAGTTACATGAACAATAGGATGAAAGGAATGAATCTAGACTAATTGGATCAGAACAGAGATAAATGAGAACAACGTTTAAGACATCAAACTCTTTGCCCATACTGGCAACAGTGTTCTTCAGAGCAGCAAAACTAGGTAGATTGTGACATTGTCTAACAAGGTGATAGACGCAGGAGAGAAAACGAGTTTGAGCGGAAACATGAGCCTGTTTTCAGACCCATGCCTGAGGAGCTTCTCCAATGAATGGTGCTGCCCATTGGATCTGTGGTTCTGAAACTGTAACCAGTTACAGTTATGCAGATGTAGATCTGGTGACTGATTTGGAAAGGATGAGATCTCTGGAGACTGTGTGCATGGAGAAGAGAGCCAGAAAACGCCCCCAGGGATCACATTAAACTAATACAAAGACAAGCCAGCGAAAGAGATTGAGAAGAAATAGTCAGAGAAGAGTGAAAATCTGACCGATTTTTTTTGCAAGGAAGTTAAGGGTGGTGGGAGAGTTCACCAGTAGTAAAAGCTGCTGAGCGATCACGGACATAAAGGCCACTGGATTTAGCCATGGAGAACTAGCCATCCTGGGGTGAAGTAGGGGCAGGTGTGACCTCCCAGTGGATGAGAAGGTGAGGAGGCCGCCGTGGTTGGACACAATTTTTTAATGAAGTTTGAATTGTCAAGGGTAGTGGTTGTAGGAGGAATTGATTTTGCTTTTTAAAGAGGAGGACTACATCAACATGTTTACAATGGTGCTGGTGGCAAGAAGCCAATGGAGACAGACAGCTGAATGATGTGAAGAGAGTGGGGACAAATAATAGGGTAAGGTGGGAGAAAATGTCCCAAAGGATGGGATTTAGAGGGCAGTAAAATTTATGGTGCATTGAACGTCTCCCCTCTTCTTTTTATATACTGGTGGAACTGTTGAACCTGGAAACTGATGACAGCTGTCATTGCCTAGACAGGTTGGCTGTTTGTCTAATTTACTCACTAGTTTTGGAGCTGTTGCAGGAAAGCACTACACATACCTAGCTCTGTATTTCCACATCTTAACTTACTTTCTGTACTCAGCAGGCATTTGGAGTAGTAAGTGGAATTTTAGTCCTTATTTATGCCATCAAAAAAGCTAATATGTTTATTTTTAGACAAAAGGGTAGAGCATTAGGCTTTATTTATAAGAGAAAAAAATCCCAACCTTGGGGTAGAGTGGGGGGTGGTGCAGCTGGAGGATGAGGAAAAAGCAGTTTCCCCTTTTCAGGCCTGGCTGTTAATCTACTCAGATGCATTGCAGTCAGATCAACCCATCAGGCAACAACCCCGGTGCATCATTTAACTGACTTCACTTTCCAGGTCAGCTGTGCTGGTTTGGCTGCCTATAAACATGATTTTAAATTCTCATTTCCACAGAGAAATCCAGGAACTGACAGTTTATGAATTCAGAATCCCCCAGTTACATACACACCACCCAAAATAAGCTGTAGAGATAATAAAAAAAAATAGTACTAGCTCACAAGGGCAATAAGAAATAGTTTGATGTTCGCACAAAATTCTTTAACTTGTTTGTTGTGTGTCAAATGGCTTTACCATCATAGAATAATTTTGTTATGCATCTCCTCCTACAGTATGTGGACTATTATCAGTCGGCCACAGGAGGAGTATGGGCAGCGATAGAAACTGTGTCGAAGTGAGAACTCCCGTGTTCCAAGGACTGTCGGGGATCTTAATTGAATCCATTTATTAGCCTCTCTTGCCAGCACACATTCCTGAGGGCTGTGTGCCAGAATACGAATACATATCTAGAGCTAGAAAGTTCATGATTGTTTATTAAAATAAAGTTCATGGTTTTAAACCTTGCTGATAGAACTCCATCCATAAATATTTGGCTGGAGTTACACAATGACTGGCAGGATGTGTTCATTCAAATTGGTTTTATTGATCAAACTTTTGGTTAAAGCCTATGAGAAGTCTGCCAAATGGATAGTAAAAAATCAGGCTCTCTCCCAACATGCAATTTGGAAGTACCCTGACTGTTGCTGTTTATGGGGCAGCTTATCAGCTGGTAACCAGGCCTGATCAATTCTGTTTTAAAATGCCTCTTGCATCTATGTCATTTTCTCCATTCTTTCTGTTACCACCCAGTTCAACTCATCATACCTCACTTGCCAATTGCTGCCACAACTCTCAACTGGTCCCTCTGCTTCTGGTCTCTTCCAGTTTCAATCTAACTATGTGAAGGGAATGTTTTTGTAAATCACCACTTCCCTCGAGTCATTTCCCTGTTTAAAAATCAAAGTTCCTTGATATTGCTTTCTGAATCAAGAAGGGGCTTTTATTTTGAAAAAAATTACTAGGATAGCTAAGATCATGCACCTCGATTAAAAGTGATATAATACACGGTAAGAGTGGGTTTGTTCTAGGAAATTAGAAACTGTAAGAAATGAAAAAGGTCTTAGTTCACCAGGGCCAGCCAGGGCCTGAAGCTTACATGACTTGGGGGACTCTTTTTGAGAAAGAGGAATAGAAAATATGTAATTACAGAATTAGCTGTAGGTCTTGGAAGGGGAGTTGGTGCAAGTGAGGGGCTTTGAAGCTTAAGCTTTATTAGCTTCATAGTAAATGTGCTTCTAGGTCAAATAAATGTGGCCTAATAACAAAGTTTATTTGTCTTGAATTTTCATATTTAGCTCAAACTAATATATTCACCTGATATCAATTCAAATAGAACAGAAGTGCTTAGGATGAAAGCATCATTCTCTCAACTCCCGCCCTCCTCATTCTTAGTTCCATTCTCACAGATAAGCTGTTCTAACTTTCTTTCCTCTGGTAGTTGCACCCAAAAGTCTAAAAATATATGCTTATATATTTTTTCTTGATTAATCTAGTTTAAGTAGTATCTATTGGCTCCTTGCTATGACAGTTGATTTATCTTATGTTATGACACTTCTTTCAAATCTTGGTGGCAGTTATTGTTTTTAGTTCTGGTGCTCAGTAACTTGGACTAGTAACTCTTGTTTTAGTCTCGTATAATGTAGAAATCATTCCATAGTCTATTGCCACTATCACTCAGCATGAAGCCTCTCTGCTCTGCTGGCTTCTTTGTTGTTCCTCTGCAGGGTCATAGCACCGCTCCCTCCCTCCCAGTCCTGCCCACCTTTTCCTATTTCAGTCCTTTTCATCCATCAAAGCCCAGATCAATTCTTTCCTCCTCTTTAAATCTCTGCTATTCTAATATACTGTGGTATCTCTCTTTGAATGCTTCTCACTTGACTTTGGCAATATGCAATTTAGCACTTAATTATAAAGCTCATTGTTTTGAGCCCAACCCCTCCCCACCACCTCCCCAAGCCAATCACTGTATCTCTTGCAAGGCTGGTTCTCAAGAACTGCTTATTGAACGGAATCATTCTGTTCTCTAATTGCTTCAGTTTTGTGCATTTTACCTGCCTCACTAGATAACAAACTTCATATACTTTGGTATTTTCCCATAATGTTAAACACAGAGTAGGCAGTCAATAAATAGGTAAATAATTCTGATCTGCTTCATGCACATTATCTTGCAGCATTTCTCCTGCATTTACTGGAAGATAACAGAAGGTAACAGAAAAGGTCTGATTTAGTGTTAACTCTGAGCCATATAGCATATACTTTTTTCTGCCTTTTCTGTTGAGCATAACTCTTTCTCCCAGTTCAAGCCCTGAGTTCTCAAGGATGTTGTTAAATGTTTTAAAAATATCCTTTAACATAGCTTTTGTGAGCAGAAGAGATTACTGAATTTTTGTTTTAAAAATTAATAATTAATTGTTATAAATCCATGAATGTAACTCTTTTTTAAGCTTTTAAATTCAGTTAACAATTTTTAAAATCTTATTTTTCTATTTACAAATCCAGTAAATTTTAACCATCACTTTTAAGGGGGTCTTTGACTAGTACTTGTTCCATTTACAAGCTTAACTGAATAAACTGAAACATTAAAAGTTTCCTTTAAAATTAAATATGCTTGATTTTCCTTTTAGACACTGATTACTTTAACTAACAAACCCTTCCTAAGTGCATAAGTAACTGTTATAAATCTAACAAATCATATCACAGATATGGTAACATGAAAATCTCTTAAATCTTCCAATGTTGTAGTATTTTTACAATTACAACTTTAAACCAATAACTCAGTTGTGTATTTTAGATGGGAATTACAAGGGAACTATTACTTGAAGAGGCCAAATTCTCATGTGAATATTTAAGTTCCAAATATACTCATATCTCTTAATATAAAATTATACCTATGACACATTTGATTTTATTGAACAATTATTAAATTAAAAAAATTCCAGGGAATTAAAGATGTTTATCCATATGGGAAAAAATGTGCTATCCTGATGAATTTTGAGGGTTCCCTTACCACTTGATTTTGAGACTTGCCTTCTCAGCTTTTTGAAGATGTTTAATGACTGGAGACCCTGGCTTGGGCATAAGTAAGTCCTCATCTAGGACTGAAATGGTATTGAGCAGCCCCTTTTCATGGTTGCTAAATAAATGGCTCCCATATGGAGTGATCTCATAGCAGATATCAACTGGATTCAACTAAATTTTCCTAGTTTTTTTTATATGGAAAGTCTGTTATTAACTGATCATTAGATGTATAATCTGCAGGATCTAGCTGTACCAAGCTAAAACAAAGTCTTGCTATTTAACTAAGATTTTTAGATATGTAATCTGTACCATGTACTTGTACCAAGCTAAGGAAGGGGCTTAGCAACCGTGCTTGATTGGATTTTCTATTTCTTTGGTTCTTAAAATATGTAAATGTATTTGCATCTCACTCTAAAGGACTTTGAACTGGAGGGAATCATGCATTCTTCTAACACATTTCTTCTCTAGACAATCCACAATTTCTACACATATTAAAATATTATCCAGTTGAATTTGGGACATGTCTCTTGGTTTTGACTGGCTTTGTGGTCACATTCTATTCCCACATATGTGAGCTGGGCATAGATTTATGAAATAGAGTCTAGAAGTGGGCACTTTGTACAAACCAGTGGTATTATTTTGCCTGATTCTTTCATGTTGCAGAGGGGAAGAGAGAGCTAATGAATGGAACCAATATAGTCCCAATGAAGCTGTGTATAAAGATAAAAAGTCTATAAAAGGACACAGCTATGTTTCTTCTGATACTTTGTCTAGAGACCAGGAAGGGGGCTTATGTCTTACAGGGTAATTTTTATAAAATGGGCCCTTACCTGCCCTGCTTCAGATGGTACCCTTGATGCCCAAGGCAATGCACTGTAGGCTATTAACATAATTGTGTGGATGGATGGGTGGATGGCAGATGGTCAGGGCACACCAGGCAGGTCCCCTCTTGGGCATGTAAAAGACGTATGTGGGACTTTGTTCATCTGGCTGCCATTCGGCCTGGATCCCAATAAATCGCACAATTCACGAGTGGGACGGAAGAAGCTGACTCACTTTGGAAAGGACTGAGATGAGTTTATAAAAGCTCAAGGTAATGTAGCAGAACAACAATGACAACAAAGTGAAAGCCCTAGAACCTGGCTGGTTTGGGCAGGGAGCCCCTTAATGGCATTCTTGATATGGTGAGTATGATGAGTGAATTACATTTCTAAAAAGTGATTATTCTGCCTGATTCTCTCTTCAGCCATTCTCTGATAATTTCTTAAGGGCATAGATGAGGGTGACCTATGCCTACAAAACCAGTGAGGACCGACAGGCAGGCAGGGACACCTTGTTCTTGCTTGTGATACTGAAATAACAAGTTTTCAGTCTCTAGCCTCTCTTAAATGCCATACAACTAACACTGTAGGTGGTGATGCTAAACTGGGTGTGGAGATTCTCTGTAACACAGCAGATGGATTCCTGCTTTCTTACTGTATTTCCTCCTGTATAGTTATGGGGAAAAACAATTGAAGAACAAGGAACAAACATACAGAATACATTTTTTGTTACCCATGGGTAAAGAAGTACATAAATTTTGTGGGGTGTTGTGAGAAAAGAAATCACAGGAATTACCTGATAGGGTGTGTATGTAGGGAGATAGATTAAAGGCATTTCTCAGGAGAACGTAGGCTTTCAGGAGCTGCTAAATGATGAAGTATGAGATCTTAATCAGAAAGAAGATGATATTTTAGTTACAGGGTTGGACAGGCGGGGTGGTGGAAAGATGAATGGGGGCTCGGAGGGTGCCTAGGGGACCACTGGGGAATGGAGAACTTGCTTTCATTAAGAAGCATTAGTCTTTAATGTTGAGGGAACTGGAAAAGAGCTGGATCTTAAATCATATTAAAGATCAAATCAACAACTATTTTTTTGAGCACCAGTTGTTCATAAGGCACTGGAACATTCTGTATTTTTCCCTTATGTTCACTTTTGCTTCTTCTGAAATGTGCATGGATTAGAAATGAAGGTTTAGACTATTTCTGTGTATCGTTGGCCATTTTAGTCAACCACTGAGCCAACCATGAAAAACAATACATTGGTGAATGCCCCTCGATCACTATTTTTATTCTTATAAACTGGAACTTAAGTGCTGTGACACAGTAGCTGTAACACTCCCCATGGCTCGTCACAATATGGCAATTACTAAAATGGTTCCTTTCCCATTATGCAGCCCCAAAGCAGTGAGATCATGAAGTAGGCAGCGAGAGAAAACAATATTTAATTTGTTCTAGAAAGGTACTATGGGAATAAAAATAGTCTCCTTTCCCCCTGAGGTTTAAACAGAGGGACGTGACCAAAAAACGCAGGAGCGATGCTGCACACCAAACAAGCCCACATTTTGCTGCCTAATTATATCATTTTAATCTAATGAATATAAGCAACAAAATAAATTGGCATAGCAGTGAGTCAGGGAGTAATCCCAGCTGAAGCGACTGAGGAGTCGGCATGGCTTTGTCCGGACATGCAGAGCCTTCTGCTTACTTGCAAGCGACGCCCTCTTGTACTTTAGATCCAGTTAAGAAGGCCTGAAAAGGTGGCTTTATTTGGTGGGCCAAATAAAGGGCCACTGGACCTGCTACATGCCTTCACCTTTGCTTGGTGAAACCTGAGGCAGCGGTGGGGCAGTGTGTGCCCCAGGGCGGAGGCTGCGGGGCCTCCCCAGCTGGCCAGAGTCGGGGTAACAGACTGCTTACAGGCATGAATGCCAGGTTCCTCCATCTCGGTAGTGGTGGATGGAAACAATTCATGGTAATATTCTGTGTACTTTCGATATGAGATCAAAGATGAGCTTCATTTTTATTTCAGGATACTAAGGGATATTTTGGAAACATTTTGAGAACAACTTTTCAACCTTTACCATGTCATTTGAATTTTCCCTTTAAAACCACCTTCTTTGAAGCTTCTTGCTCTTACTATAGGAATAAGAGGGGAAAATAACTCTAAAATAAGTGGATAACAGAGACAGGATAGTGCCCTGTAACACGGAGAAAACAGAAATGATTCTGAAATTATTCTAATATATATGGGCTGACACCTGGGTTCTACCGCCTGCTGGCTTGGTGACCATGGACAAGCTTAGTTTTCTCATCTGCAAAATTGGAGTAATAATGCAGACTCAATGAAATAGCTTATGAAAAGTACAGATCGAGCTGAGAAAAGATTGGCTTCCTTGGCTGGGTGTTATCTACCCCATTTGTGATGGCCATCCCTTACTTTCTAGATGCCTCTATGGCAGGGGATTCC
This sequence comes from Manis javanica, assembly GCF_040802235.1. NCBI lineage: Eukaryota > Metazoa > Chordata > Mammalia > Pholidota > Manidae > Manis > Manis javanica. The sequence goes on along the minus strand of NC_133158.1, from coordinate 128,509,361 downwards.
CATCCTGTCACTTAGGCAGGAAAGTCCCTTCTTATCATGTGGTTTTCAGTGCTGTGGGAAGATTTCTTTTCTCACCAGTGAGGGTCAGGGGAGTCCCTTTTTACCTCTTTTACACTGATAGGAAAGGAGGAAAGAAAATGTGAGGAAAGTCACTTCTGGGCAATGTTGTTCAGAGTTCGATGGGACCTGAGACAGACTCTGTTCCTGCTATCATGTTCGTACTTCTAGAGGGGGGAGTGATGTTTTGTTTCTAATGTATATTTCATTGGAATCAGACCCCTATCCCCCCCCTGTATTTTGCCCTCAGAAACCTTTAAAAATCAGTAATATCACCACTCTCCTGGATTCTTGTTTTTGTACCTCTCCTCTTCTTAGCCATGGCTCTTAATTTCCACTTGCAAGATATGCCAATAATATGGACACATTCCTATTTACATCTAAGGGAGACTTGAGAAACTCTGCTTCAGTCCTCACAGACAGCCTCTCATCATATCCTTGTGGAGGTTGCTGCCTACTGGGAAGAATCAGGTATGTGGACACAACTGTGATGGAGAAGCTCTAAGCCTTTGGGGAGCCTTAGTGCTTCCAAGAGCAGAGGTAGAGCTGGCTGTTGGAGTCAAAGCATTCTTGTTCAGAAGGTAACTACAGGCAAGATAGACAGATTTTGAAGCCATTGGCATATGTTTAGTAATTGAATCCAGGCGAGCTGATGAAATCACCTAGGGAGAAAGTAGAGACCTGTGGTTCCCAGCCTTGGCTGCATATAACAAAGCTTTGGAGATCTTACTGAATCAGAGATTCTGGTTTAAAAGTAGGTATAGGATGCGATCTAGATACATAGTTTTTTTAAGTTTTTTTTTATGAAACTCAAGAAAGATGATGTATACGTGAGAAAGCAAGTACATTTGTAATGGAATGATTTCTTTCTAGAATTAGCATATGTTGGAATCCTAATTAATGATTAAAATCTTGTCTGTTGAGCAAAGAACCAGAGCATAAGAAGTTAAGTAACCTTAAAGGGATATTTCAAGGCAAGGGGAGCAGCTTAGCAGAGTGGTGGAGGCAGGACTCTTATATTCAAGCCACTGAGATTTGAATCAAAGATGCATCAGGTAATACTTGTGCGACCTTGATTTTTCTGAGGTTCTGTGTTTTGATTTTTATAATGGGTATAATGTCAATCTGAAGAGATTTATAGAAGTATTAAAACTGTGTTTAATACAGGTCTCTGCACATAGTAAGCATTCTGTAAATGTCAGTTGATGTTACTAATACCAGCCTACAATAAGATATATCTCTACACAACCAACATACATGTGGTATATAGGTTCAATGCCTCTTTTCTGGACAGAGCTGGATAAACACTGACAACCTTCAGATCTTTAGACTTGACTTTTCTATGTACCCACTTGCCACTTCCCTTCTGTTTTTACAATTTTTCTCTGGACAGATATGATAAAACTGAGCCAGTTTTAGTTTACAATCACATTCCAGTATGACTTCCCTTAGATTACACTCAAGTTACCTTGACTTAAGTTTTAGATGTTTCCAAATGTTAGTCATACATTTATTTACAGGCAATTTTCTAGTTTATAGCTACAGATATGGTATATGAACACCTTTACTGTGGTAGAGTTTATGGTTTAATTCTCTGAATACAACTGCATTTCCTTTTATTTCAAGTTCTCAGGGAGCTGCTCACACTGGCTGGGCATTGCATTCACACACCTGATGGCAAATAAATCCACATTAACAGCAAATTATAATGGGATTAATTTTCTGGGAACAAGGGCTCAGACCAAGAATGGTTGTCATGTTTTGACAGCTGGAGTCAGGTTAGGATAATCTGGTTCCTCCATCTCTGCTGCAGAGATTACAACAAGGCTATAGACCTTTGGAACAACCTTTTCTTGGACAAACTATAACTCCAGTTTCCAAATGGGTATCAGGATCTTTGAAAGCTTCTTAGGTTAGGTGATTTTTGTGTGCAGCCAAGTTTGAGAATCTCTGCTCCACTCTTCCCTCCCCAACCCTTCTCTGCCCTTCTTGTGTGCTCCTCAACTTGAGCTGTGCATTAGAGTCACCTGGTGAGAGTTTGAAAGTCTAGATGCCCGTCCTATCCTCTTGATCAATCAAATAAGACTTTCTAGGGGTGGTGCTCAGACATCAGGAGACTTAGACTAGGCGACTGCATTGTGCAGCCCATGCTGAGAAGATGCCAACGAAGAAGTGCATGTGGGCATTAGGCAAACACTGAGTTAGCAAAGCCAGCTGAGGTAGGCTTATCAAGGAAACCAGGGAGACTTGTTTCATTAGGTATCTGATATCAGTGTAACCTTTAATTCAGTGTTGACAAGAAGTAACCATAGTGTCTCATTCCTAATTTTAAAGAGTATTCTTTCAACATTTCCTGTGAGTTACTGAGCTTCTAGCCTTGAAATACAAACTTCTATGAGTTTACAATCAACTTCTATGAGTTTGTATTGCATTGAATTTTATCAGAGGCTTTTCCTGCATCATTTAAATTGGTCATTTTTAAAAAGCTGTTAATGTGCTGAGAATTGTATCATAGATTTTCAAATATTGAACTATCCCTGCATTCCTGGGTTAAAAGTAACTTGGTCATGGTATATTGTCTTTTATTTACACTGTTTCATTTTTGAAATGACTTGGGGGCATTATTGCCTCTTTTTCTATTTCTTGGAAGATATTTCTTTTTTGAAAGTTTGGGAGAATTTGTATGAAGCTATTTCAGCCTAGTGTTTTCATTGTGGGAATATTTTAAAATATTGCTTTAATTTCTTCAAGAGTTATAACACTGTTCAGGCTTTGCATTTTTACTTAAGACAGTCTCAGGAAGTTGTGTTTTTCTACTTCCCAGCCTCTCTTATTCCTCCACCTATTTCAAATGCCTTTTCAGCCACAGTTCCTGCTGTCCCAGTTTTTTGATGAACATTGACTCTCTACAAACTGAAAGGTGGCTTCTGCTTTCCCTCCAGCAGCTTTGACAAGGTTGCACACGGCTCTCCATTGTGCCACTTAAAAAGATTTCTTTTAGTTCTTTTGATCTTCATGCCTTTTTTTGAGACTGTTTACCAGCCACTCCTTCCTGAAACTTTCTACTCATTGGCCTCTGTCACAAAATTCTTCCTGATCCCCTCCTATCTCTCTGCATATTAAAAATCTCATTCATAAACTCCTTCCTCTTTCTCTCATACCTTATGAATATTGGCATTTTCAGGTTTTCATTTTTAATGTATTGTTCTTTTCCTTCTATATAGTCTCTTCAGATAATCTTATCTACTATTAAGATTTAAACATCACCCAGGGGTAGATCCAGGTTTTGTGGAGTCTGAAATGAATACAATTTTGGGGTCTCTAAGAAAAAGAATACAAAATTAGGTACAGGTCTTCAGTTTGGAAGTAAGGAGTCTAAAACTTAACCTTCATTAAAATTACAGGAACTGTGTTTTCTCTTTACATCTATAGATAGATGATTCCTGAGTTAGTATGTCTCTGACCTCTTTCCTAAACTTAACATTTGTATGTTTAATTACTTATTTGTCCCACAGTGGAACTTAGGATGTCCGACAATGTGGAGGTTTTAAAACATGGCCTTGAAATTACTTGACATGCCTCATCTGGAGCAATGGGGTTTATGCCCTTCTTTTTGAGTCCAGGCTTTGTGACTGTTTGACCAATAGGAAACAGTGGAAGTGGCATGGTGTCAGGTTCTGGACCTGGGCCTTAAGAAGTTGACAGCTTCTCCTTCTCATGTTTTGGAAAGTTTGCTTTTGCAAGCCAGATAACCTGTTGTAAAAATGTCAAGTAGCAGCCAGCCATCTTGGAAGTAGATTCTCTAGCTCCCAGTCAAGCGGCCACAGTTCACACCTCTGGGAGCATAGATGAGATTTCCCCACTGAGCTCTGCCCAGATAACAGACTGACAAGATAAAAAAATGACTGTGATTTTAAAACCTTGAAATTTGGGGTAGTTTGTTACATAGCAATAGATAGCTACAACACATGGACACTTCAGTTTGCTCCTTCCCCTGTATGCCCAATTATAATTAATGATGGTACCGGTGACACTGTCACCCATACATTATGTGAACATTCATTCCAAATTTTTCTTTTTCTCTCTTTCTGCATATTCAGTTAATCACTAAGTTATGTAGTTTCAGATTTTTACCTCTTAGATATTTCTTTTGTCTCTTTCTTTTTCTCTGTTCCTCTGTTTGAAATGCTTTCTGCAACTCTTGATGTTTTTTAGGAGACTTCTAATCTATTTTCCAGTATTCATCTTGTCCTGTTCAAAATCCATTCCCTGCACAGAAATGCTCACAAAAAAATTCTAACCATGTAACTTCTCTGCTAAAATCCTTTTGTGAAATGAACAGAAAATAATTAAAGATATAGTGTGATTATCACATTTCTTAACTGAAGAGAGACCTGAGTTTGCAGATTTAAAATTGCAATACAAACACACAGATATATTCTTACACTATGTGCTACAGACATCCTGACCTATATCTGGCCATCACTCCTCCTTCCATCAAACAGCCACAGCATTAACAACATTTTATTAACAATGGATTAAAAAGCAAGCTGCCTTGGATTTCCAATCTTCCAGTGGTAAGAAATTAAAAGCAATAAAACAATGTCTATGGGGTTTGAGGGGTTATAGTTGTGTACTGACAAATTCTGGGTATTAGTCAGAATTTTAATACCCAGCTAATCATTTCTAGGTGAGAGAAATAGAAATGCAAAAGCTTGAAAAAAGAATATCACCCACATATGCCTTCTAGAAGTAAAAATGATGCTTGGTATTACTTTTAGTCTATTGTGTCCTATTTACAATGCAACTTTTCATGCCCAGTTATGCCATGAGATTTGATAATATTGTAGTAGCTACTATGCTATTGCAATGATAAATATGGTAGCATTAGCTAATACTTTTTAAATATCTAATAGTTCAACAATATGATAAGGTAAATTGATTTCTGAAGGCTTGTCTAGGAGGACTAACTGCTATTTTAAGATCTTGTTTCAATGAAAAAATTAATTTTTAACTCCTATACATGGAACTTAGCAATTTTTGGAAATAGCTGAAGTAATTTTTCTTTCTGTCACACAAATGATAGATTATATTCAAACTTCTTATAGCCCAAATTCATTTTCTTAGTATTTAAAAGATACACATATGTATGAGAATGCTGGACAATGTTTTCCTAAAAAGGATTCTTTTCATTCCTTGTTATTTCTTCCGATTGGTAAAATGTTTGGAGATCAGATTCTGAGTCTGTTTTCAAAGTGTGGCAACCAAGAATACGGTTCAGTTTGACGACTGGCATTTCTTTTTGTTTTCAGGTTGTCTGAGGTCTACATGACTCTCCTGAATTAACAGGAGGCAGGTATGGATTTTTAGAAAGTGTTAACATTAATATTTCAACATTTGATATATTTTAACTCTTAGTATGTGCAATAACGGGTATAAATGGTACTAATGATGTTTCCAGAATCACATTTTAATTACAGGAATATCTGGACATACTTTCAGCATAGCTTGCAAGTAGTTGCACTGCTGGACAAATTTTTCTTTAGGTGAAGAATTTAGCTATTTTTCTTTTTTTTTCATAGGTTGTTACTACAGATGTGTGTATGTTTGCAGGTGCCATTATTCTAACCCAAATTCCATATCCAAAATGGTTACTTTAATCCAGAAGTAATTTTATCAGGTAATATAGTAACAAGCTTAACAGGCAGGAGCAAATGAAGGTAGGTACTTAACCCCCGTGGTAAGGAATAGTGGTTGTAAGTGGGTCATAGATCAGACTTTGCTTTTAATCTTTTTTCTGTTTTAAAATTCTTCCTCTTCATATGTCTGGGAGAAAGAGAAAAAAAGGAGAACTGGTTGATTCTTGCTGTACAGCCTTTAAAAAACATGGAAGTTGTGAAAGCTATTGCATTGTTTTCTAAGGACTCAAGTTACTAGAAAATTTGAGTAAGTCTGATTTCTGGAGCACTTAGTGTTTGTTTTCCATTGAACAGATGAGAAGCAGAGAGGGTTGAAAGAACTGTGTCAAATGTCAAATGATCCTATTGTTAGGGTTTTGGGTTGAAATGGAAGGACTGGATATTCAGCAGGCACATCTCCTGAGCTAGGCACTGGTTCCTTTTTTTTCCCCCTTTGGTTCTGAGGCTTAGAAAAAAATAATCTAGAAAAGGAAGAGCCAGACAGGATGGATCATTCAAATAAAGAAAGACCTCATCCTACAACTTAATTTGGTTTCAACAGGACCTCAGTGAAACCACAGAAGACTTACATACCTGAGATTTCTCAAGCCTGGGCCTGTTGGTCCCTAATTCTACGGAACCTGGAGAAATCCTAAAGTTCTAATATTATTTTGGTAAATCCCTATAGTCATCTCTTTACCATGATCTGACCGAAGAAAACACAAATGGTGGAGTTTTCTGGTTTGTCAGCTGGTGCTCATTTTCTGCTTTCCACTCTTCTCACTAATCATCATCACCATTACCTTACTGACTCTGTTTAGGTCTTCGACCACCTGGTCACAGAACAGACCTCATAGTTGGGTTACTTGAAGACTGTGAAGCTTGCAAAGTAATTCTATGACTCTTATTCCCTTGAACCTCTCCTTATTAGGTAACAAATAGTTTGCATAGATGTTTGTTAATACAGTCTAGGGTTATCTTTGAGCGGTACTGTTTCTGCCAATTATAAGGGTAATCTGATAGCATTGCCACAGAACTCTGGCCAGCATCCTGGACAGTGACCGTGTACTGATTTATTTCTGCTAACATTGGACTGCCTGGGTTCAGATTGTTTAAGTAACTCAGGGAATCTCAAAAGCCTTCTTGACCATGAGGTATTCCTTAGAAGTATTAAATGGATCAAGTAAAATTGATCAGATAAAATACCTGTGGTTGAAGTTTTACTGATACACAGTTCATCATTATCCAGAGAAGTGCTGAGCAAACTTGTGTTTCACTGTACTGCACTTTAAAAAAGTGGCTTCAGGTCTCCTCCAAGCGATGGTGAGTGAGGCTCTGCTTGGCCGAGGGGTGTTGTACATGGAACTGTACATACAACTGCATGTTGTTCAGAGTCTCATGCTGTAGAGAATTACAGGGTTTAGGGTTCAGTTATCAGAGTGAGTGTATTTCTCTATACCATTCTACCACCTGTTATGATGTATTTTCCTTGTATAAAGTAATTCTTTTTAGTTGGTTGAGAGGGTGCCAAGAGTGTCCTTGGTCCAGATCAGTGTGAAGGGGGAGAATAGCTACTGGCCTCACATACAGGGCACATACTCTGTGCTTAGTATTATGAGACATACAAGCAGTGCCTCTAAAACTTCCATTAATGTAGGTGTAACTCGCCCCATTTCACAGATTAAGAAAATGATCCTTGGAAAAGGATGGGGGAGGGGCATCCTTTGCACAGATGAATGTGCAGTCATTTCCTGAAGTGACTGTGGAAAACAATATGGAATTAACTGCAAGTGATGAGCTAGAAGTGACTAGATCACATTTCTTGCATCAAAAAATATGGAGATTGACAAAGAAACAAAGATAGGCTTTACGGGAGAAAAAGATTTTATTTTTTGCGTATCAGTGGTTTGAGATTTGTGAAATTAGTATTTCCTTCTATGTGCCTTTATGTGTTTTTACCTTGTTTAGATGGTAAGCTTATTAAATACTCACTGAGTATCTACCACTGAGTATTTACCATGTGGGTATTTGCCAAAGTGGGGACTTCCATTAGTTTTTCATGATCAAATAATTTTGAGTCTTTCTTTTTCTGCTTCTGTCTGGGAACTCCTAATAACACTTTAAGATTCAGCCCGTACTTTGTCTCTTCTTTGAAGCCTTGCCCCCTCCGAATGCCGAATGATCAGACATTAATCAACCCCTGCTGTAAATTTCTGTCTGTAGTACATCTGTTATAGAATTTACCCACTAACCATGTTTATCTGTGAATATGCCTGTCCCTTCTTGCTGGACTGTGAGACTGACTTCAGTGCCACAGGGACTACTTCCTCTTTGCCTCCTCCCACCCCTAACCACACTCACTCATCCCCCAGTGATTATATCAGCCTGCTCTTAGTAGCAGTTCAGTAAACCTTGCTCAATACATGAATTGCTGTATACCAGTGAAGCAGAAAGTTACTCTCTTTCAAAGTCATTCACAATTTTAAGAGGTAGGACTAATGGAGCACACTTTACATACATTATCTAATTTAATTTTACTGCAACTCTGTCAGGTTGGCGTTATTTCATTGGCTTCTTCATTTATAAGACTATGCTCAGAAATATTAAGTAGCAAGCCTGACGCCACTGAGTTAGTGGGTAGTGGGACAGGAAATGAAACCTAGTCTGCCTGACTCTGAAGCCATTCTTATTCTTCTAAGTTACACAGAGACTGTATCTTACAATGTCATTATTTGCTTCTTTATTTTTCTTCAACAACATATAATATTGTACAAACACTGACTTCCCCAGCTCTGGGTACATGTCACCGGTTACTGTATAGTTGGAGAGAAAATTTCTCAGTATCCTTCCATTGTAAATAATCAATACACTCAGTATCCACCAAGCTTTTAGCATGCTGAAGAGAAGAGCACACCCAGGGCCTAAAATGTCCTTAGAAGTGGAGAATTTTGGGTCAAGGAAGTTGAGGAAGATGCCCAAGTGCCTCATGGATATGACAGGCAGATCTGAGTGTGTTTATTCTGATAAACATTAGCTCTGAAAAACCTGAGGTAAGTTCTCAGTCTCTCAATAGAAAGAGATATGCCCCCCTGGACAATAAACAAGGGGGACAGAAGGACTGGTGGGAGAATGCCTTTGGATGGAGGATGTCAACTCAGGGAGCTGATTAGCTCCTTCTGGATAAAGAGCTCCTCCCCGGCAGGGCTGACATCTCCCCATGATCCCTGCCTCACAGTGTGCAGTGCTCACCAGACTTACTCAGTAAGATTTTGTTGATGAAGGACTATTCACTGTTCTTAGAGACCAGTTGGAGCCATATCCCTGAAACATCTATTGTCATAAGGAGAGCAGACTACTCTAGATTTGAAAATAAGGCACAGACTATGCTCAGCATGGTTGAGAGACAGGAGAAGCTGCAGGAATCAGAATATCTGCAAAAAATATAGCCATTATATTTTAAAGAGACTCTAACATCACAGAGAGAACAACATGGCTCTATTTATAGTTAGCGAAATGGCAGGACATAAACTCTCTACAATAGCTCCATATGGTGAGAGGGGAAGACGACATCTTTGATTACCACACCTTCCCCAACAGCTAAACCGATAGCCTTGAAGAGAAGGGCTGCCAGCAGCGCACTGCAAAACGACAAAAGCCCTGGAGCGCAGAGAGTGCGCAGATCCCGCTGACAATGTAAAGGCACCTGTGTGTTGTCCTGTGAGTGTGTGAAGTTCAGTCTACTGCCTGAGCTTCTGCAGCTGAAATCCAAGGGAACTGGGCATATGTCTGAAGGCAGGAAAGAAAATATACAGAGAAACACAATTTCTCATAAACCAGCCATAAAAGGTTATTTTCCTTATCAAACCTATTAATCTATTCAGTGCTACCAATTCTTTTGAAAAAATATAAATGCTTAAGTTCCTTGGAAGCACCGAAGAAAAGACCAGCTTTCTTTTTAAATCAAGGATGCTGAGATCATTGCAGATATATGACATTAAGGTTAAACATTTTTGCTTCAAAAGATGTATGTAGTAATCATAGAAATAATTTGAAAAGAGAGACAAGAAATTCTAAGAAATACTGATATTCTCATCCCTAAGATGTAGTTTATTCTTAACATTTTAGTGCATATATTTGCAGACTTACGAAAATGAGATCATAGTGTGAATATTGTTTTATAATATTTTTTCACTTATAGATTGAGAACAATTCTCGATGACAATATGTGTCTTTTAATTAAATAAAATTACAGAAGGAAAGTACACATGTGTCATGTCAAGGTATTTTATTGTATTGAAATATAGTTGACACACAACATTACATTGGCTTCAATTATATAACATAGTGATTCAACAATTAAATACATTAAGTGCTCACCCTAGTAAGTGTAGTTACCATCTATCAACATACAAAGATATTACAATATTATTGACTATATTCTCTATGCTGTACTTTTCTTCCCCTGTGATTTATTTATTTTATAATTGAAAGTTTGTATCTCTTTATCCCCTTCACCTATTTCATCCACCCCTCTTCCCCAACCACCAGTCTGTTCTCTTCATGAGTTTATGAGTTTATTTTTGTTTTGTTTGTGACTTCATTTGTTTTGTTTTTTAGATTCTATATATAAGTGAAATCATATGGTATTTGTCTTTGTCTGACTTATGTCATTTAGCATAATACCCTTTAGGATGTTGTTGCAAATAACAAGATTTCATTCTTTTTTATGGCTGAATAATATTCTATTGTATATATGTATAACATCTTATTGAGACATATTTAGACATCATTTTAATGTCTGTATAGTATTCTATTCTGTGGGTATATCATTATTTATTTAACTGGTGTTTTGTTTTTGAAATATAAGATTTCCCCACTTTATATATATTATAAACAATGTGCAAAAGAATATCAATGAACGTATCTTTGCGCTAATTTATTTATTTGTTTATCTCTAATAATGTATTTCCTTAGGATTACTTACTGAAATTGGAATTACTGGGTTAAATGAGATGAGTTTCCTAAAGCCTTGCCTCACTGTTTTCCAGAATGGTTATGCCCAGCTCTATTCCTGTCCACAGCGTGTAAGTGTATATGAAGGAGGGGCTTGTGTTTCACTTAAAAGTTGCAGAGAGTTTTTTTTCTAGAAATTATGTGTCTTTCTTTAAGCATATATTGCCTAAGTCCTTTGATTTTTTTTTTCCTATTGGAATGTTTGCCTTTTTGTTTTAATTTACAAAATACCTTTATGTAGGAATTAATACATCTTTTATCTGACATATGTGAAGGAATTCTCATTTTTTCATTTGCCTTTGAAGTGTATGTGTGCAGCCATCTTCATTATTTGTGGATTCTGTGTTTACAAATCTGCATACTCCCTAAAATTTACTTGTAACCCCAAATCAATACTCGTGGTGTTTTGAGATCATTTGTAGACATGCACAGAGTGGGAACAAATTGCAATTGCATGACATGAACATTCCTAGCTGAGGTCTAACAAGACAGTCCTCTGCCTTCTTGTTTCAGCTCTGTTGCTGCAAATAAGTGGCTTTTTAACAGTATATTTAGTATATCATGTTTTTCACATATTTGTGGGATATTTTTTGCAATTTTGCTATTCAAAATGGCCCCCAAGGACAGTGCTGCAGTGCTGTGTAGTGTCCCAAAGTGCAAGATGGCTGTGATGTGCCTTAGAAAATACATGTGTTAGATAAGCTTCCTGCAGCATGAGTTATAGCGCTGTTGGCTGTGAATTCAGTGTTAGTAAATCAACAGTGTATATTAAATAAGGTGTCTTTAAGTAGGACACACACAAAATAAGGTTATGTATTGACTGTGTGACTAAAACATTAGAATCAGAGGCTTGCTGGAACCCAGCCCTGTGTTTTCCCCAGGAACAATGCTTCAGTATTTGCTGATTCAGTGCTCATGGTGACTTTATAGACCCTAACTACAGTGAAGAACAAGAATTATATACATATATAGTTTTTCTTCTTCACATGTAGACATTTATGGCTTTTATCCAGTCAAATATTTCAGTCTGTTCTTTAAGGATTGTGTCTTGATGTTGTGCTTAGTTTTGGGAGAACATTCATTCTCTACGCTTCCTGTTTTCTATGCGGGGGGGTACCTCTACTGGAGTACCGCACCTGGCTTTTCTTCAGATTAATGCTTACCTGAGTTGTGGATTTAGGAGAAGAGGTAGCCCTTTTCACCCATCTCATGGGATCTGTCCCCTTCTGCAAACAGCACATCCTCTGGTTCCTCTTTTAAGAGCAGCCCCCCAGCTGAAGGCCTGCAGATGGTCAGCCCTGCCTGCCCCTGAGACAGCCAGCTTCTGGGGCAGAGCGCTGGCAGGTCCATGGCCACTGCTGACTTACGCTGGACTCCCCCATATCTGCTTTCTCAGTGAAAATGTTCATTATCTCTCTAACTCCTGGGTCTATATCTTGATTGACTACAAACTAAGGCAGGGAAAGAGGGGGTGTGTTTGTAGTAGCCCTCTTCTATTAGAGCGTCCCCTGTAATTTTAAAAATGATATAGATAATTACATATGGTTGCTTCTAGTTTTTCTTTAACTTATTTTTGTTCCTCTTAACTTTTGTTTCAAAATAACTGATACTGCTATTGGGTTTCTTTGTTTCTAAAGAAGGCAGTCACCCAGGGAAAAGAGACTAGGCCCTGTCATGTTAGCCCTCGTATATCTGGGGTGTGGGCAGGGAGCAGCTCTTCTCTTCTTCCTACCAGCCTTATTTTCTGTGGTCTGAGACCCGCTGTTATTTACCTGGACTTGTTGTCAGACAGAATTTTTAATTTTGACTTTTCAAGTGCATGACACTCAGCCTATTTGAGTGTCACCATTGTTTCTTATTCCCACTGACTCTTTTTTTTCTTAAAGTCATGCTCCCACCTCTTCATCCCTGCATCAATATGTCTTAGATCTTAGGTGTTTGACTCATATTTGAGCCAAAGTGTAGCGACTTTGTTCAAACTTGGTCTCAGAACTCCAGATTTCCATTTCCTCAAGTCCTGCTAACCTCACACTGATTTTTTTCCCCTAATTGTCATCCCCCATCACTTTCTGTAGGCCCAGTGGCAGCAACTGCTGTACTCTCACCTTGTAGAAAATAAACATGCAAATGTGCATGGTTTTGCTCCAGTACTGCAATGGTTTGTGGGTATCATGGATCCCTCAGCATAGGATCCAGCTGTTGAGGATGTGGGTGGCTGCCCATCGCGGGCTTGGTGGGACTGCCGTAGTGGGCTTCCTAGCTCTAGGGAGGGGACTGGGGGGCCCTGATCAGCACAATTAGGAAGAACAAGATAGAACGCGTCCTCCTCACTGTCTGACATCATCAGTCCCAATCCCCAAACCTGGCCCATTGCACATGCCATCACAAACACTGGGCATGGGTACCCCTTCTCTGTCAATTAAAGGACACAGGCAGCCATCAAACTGCCGATGGGACACAGGGTCCGAAAAATACCACCATCAGAGCCATGAGCAGCCACGCTCAGGTTGGAGATGGGTTTATGTGGGTTACCCCAAGCTATGGACCTTTGAGCACCAGGTCCCTCAGCGTTAGGACAGAAAAGTCACTCTAAACAGAACCAATCCAACGGTACCGGGAATGTGGGATGGATACCACAGGGACTGCGCAGGCATTCTGTCACATTAAGGGATAGTGACAGCTTTGGCACTGACTGGTCGTGCTGCCCAGATGTTGACAGGGCAGCCTGAACCGGGCCCACTGGTTGTGTGACAAGGATCTTTGACTGTGGCTTCTACCTGGGAGGTTGGGCTACTGCCTGGCTTTCTTGGGCTCAGGGGAGAATCTGCCCCACAGTAATGATGATTGGATGGTTGCCCGTTTCCCTCTCCTCAAGGCCAGGTGGGTGTGTAGTTTTGCACTGGTATGGCCATCTGACAGCTGTGTTTGTTCCCTCCTTGGGCCTGGAGGACCTTGGAGCACAGAGAAGCCTTTACTAAATTCACACAGCAAGCCTTAGATGATAGCCGGCAAAGCCTGTCGTTACTGAACTCTGAACTATTTCTAATGAGAAAAGCTGTCCTTTGAAACAGGATGGCCTTGGACGTTATTATTGCCGCAAGGAGACACCTGTGCCATCATCCATGCAGAATGCTGTGCGCTCATTCCTGATGAGTCTGCTAATGTGTTGTCTTTATTAAATCACATGGGGACACAGCATTCCTGAGTGATCCAACCCCAGCCTAGGGCACTTAGTAAAACAGTGGTTTGAATCATGGGGTCATTGGTGGAAAAATTGTTACTTACCCTGTGAATCATTATCACAATCTGTGTTTTCTTTTGCACATGCCTATGTTGTTGCTGGGGCATCTGCCTCTGGTGTAGCCTGTTAGCCGCCAAATGAGCCACCTCCACCCAAAGGAAACCCCTTGCAGACGGCTCACTGCACATTGTGGAAGAGGGGTATGTGTAAACAGTCTTGAGGGTTCGAGTGTTGAAGGTCATTGAAAGGACATGACCACTGGTTGACCTGGTAGCTGGACCCGGGCAATCAAAGGCTTCTTACCCATCTCCCCTGTGCTTGGAATGTACATCCTGCCCACTATTGGCGCACTAGGAGACACTTCAAGGACATAGCCTTGGGAGATTTATATCTATTTGAGACTGTCTGGACTACAGTTGTGACTGAACCCTGTTAATTATGCTTAAGATTCTGCAGGCAGGTGTGGAGGTCTGATTGAATTGCAGGTACCCAAGACAAGCCTCAAATATAAGTCCCCTTTGCTTACTAAATCTTTCTTTCACCTACCAAAAAGAAAAGAAATATCAGAGGGGGAAATCAGGCTCAATCAAAATCAGAACTGGATTCAAACCTTATTTTTCACCCCTTTCCGGTGTCTAACCTGCACGTTACCCTGTAAGACTGAATTTCTTCATCTGTAAAAAGATGATAATAATAACAACAAACATTCTCTCAAAACATGAGAGAACATATACAGGTACCTAGTACAGTACTCAGAGATGACAGAAGCTTGATTAATGTTGGGTAAATATGTGTCTTATTCTGTTTCCTTCTCTTCTGCATTGGGTGAGATGTAAGGTGTAATCTTGTGGCATGTCCATAGAATAAGGGTCAAAGTACTTTCCATACATCATTTGGTCAATTATTCTGTTCTTTAAACCACTGAAAGGATCAAGCAAACCATGGACTCTTTCAGGGGACAGGACTTTTCCAAGGATCCTCTTAGAAAGAGATGATCTCTTTGATCACCTGGTGACAGAAGGTGTGTGATCTCATGTCATCAGCTCTTGAAAGTTCTCAGTGCTTTTGCTCAAGGCTCTGCTTTGACCTAGGTCATCCTTCACTCACATGGCCTACCCTTCTCTAGCATAGCATCATGCCTGGGACCCGGTTTCCGCAGCATCTTTACTCAGCCATTCATTCTTTCCCCTCTCAGGCAAATGGATTAGTCCTCCTCTGTCCCCTTTGTACCCCACTGATGTGTCTCATATACAACTTGCTATTCTCTAAGCTTATTTGTTAATGTAATTTTCCTTTCCATTTGGTGCTCCAATACCCAGCACAGCATTTGGCATATAGTAAGTGCTAAACAAATGTTTGCTGAAGGCTTGAGTAATAACTAATGACTGGAGAAAGGTAGAGAGTAGTTGTGATGGAGATCATTGACACAGGAAATGACCCACATGTTGTCTTTGGGAGCCAGAAGATGCCAAATGGGGCCTTCAAACAAGGGTTTGGACACCTGCTTCCTCTGCAGAGATAATTATGTAGCTGAGTAAGGTTGAGAGGTGACAGGAATATTTGCTGAACCAGATGTTTCGAAGTTTTAAATGGCTGCTTGTCTTCATAAACTGCTTGGGATAAATTGATTTGTATAGTGCTCACTGAGCTCTGCTGGAAGTCAGAGAGTGGGTGTATAACTTCATGTGTACATTTTCTGTTGGGCATATTAAATGAATATTATATTTGGTTTGTTGAAAAGGCCTTGGAAATATTTCTTTAAAATTAATGTGTTTTCTTAGTGCTTTGCACAGTGAAGATGTCCATCATTTCAATGATCTGTCTTATTTTGAAATTAAGGGAAGCAGCTGATTGAATAAATAAACTGGGGAGAAGATACAAGTCTTTCTTACAGTATAATTCCTAGATACTCCCCCCTCCAAAAAAATTAATGTAGACACTTCCCTCTCCAGATGGTTCTCACCTACCACCCTTTCTGTGTGTGCACTGGACTTAGTGACTCTCTTCCAAAGAATAAATAAAGGAAAGGGAGAAACAATCAATCTAGAGTGGTGAGCCTTGGTAAATGCTACCCTAACCAAGGATGAAGGCTATTGTTCCCTGTGACGTCAGGTAGGTACCACATACCCGCTGATATGAAGTGATAAGGGGATGAATTGCCCTTATTGTTGTTTCAAAGCAGGGGCATCTGATATCCATATGGGTTCTAAAAACCCATAACCCCACTTTAGGCATGAGAGCAAAAAAAAAAAAGAAAGAAAGAAACTCAGATTGGAGGACATGCTATAGGATACCTGATCAGTACTCAAGACAGTCAAGGTCATGAAAAACCAGGAAAGAAAAATCATCACAGGCCAGGGGAGAATGGGGAGACGTGGAACTACATGCAGTGTGGTACCAATAGGTTGGATCCCAAACAAGAGAGAAGACAGTAATACAAAAACTGGTGGAATCCAAATAAAGTCTGGAGTTTAGTTAATAGCCATCTATCAATGCTGGTCTCTTAGTGTTAAACAAATGTACCATAGTAATGTAAGATGTAAAAAATGGGGAAACTCAGTAAAGTATATCCAGAAACTGTGTATTACCTTTGCAACTTTTCTGTAAATCAAAATTATTCTAAAATGAAATTTATTTAAAAAAGTAAGGGAGGCAGATGTCTTAATCACTTTATTATTTTTTTCAACTCATGGTCAAATGACAGAAATACCTCCCAAAACAGACAAGGAAAAATGAGCCTTTGTGGATTGCTTCTTTTGGGGAGATTCCTACTGTATTACAAATTAGCTCCTACTGTACCAAAATCTTTCCAAGAGAGAAACATCAGTTAGGAAAAATATGGAAAGAAAACATGAATATTTTGTAGATTATGACATTGACACTGGCATTTTCACAAGATAAAGGTAAACTTCTTTTGTGTAGTAAAGCTCAGCAACACAAAGACTTATAGATTTTTCCACTATTAAAAGCACTGTTGTCTTGCTTTTTGGAAAGCTTTAGTTATTGCTTTCCCCGATTTAACAATTGAAGCTTTGGTAATCTGTGAGGACAATGGACTAATTAACCCCTTTATTAGTCAACAAGTGCAGTATGTTTTTTCAGCGAACATTAACTTTTTTATATTCAATGTGTGAGAAAAGAATGGTAGATAATTCTCTGGCAATCTACCAAAGGTTGAAGAGAGAGAAGATGGATTTTCTTATGTACAGACTAGAAATACTGTTAGCTCAAATCACCATTCTAGAGCTGTGATTAGGCAGAGAATGAGGTTTTCCAATGTTTGCCTCTTTGATTTTTTCATTTGCAGTCCAGCATCAGCTAGCTCAGTGTACATATCAGTTTTCGTCCTTAAATGTGCATGCAACCAAATGGGGGTTTTGCAGAGCTCTAATTGCTGTATGATTTGATGTTACTGCGCAGTGAAGCTGTGCTGGTTAATTGTTTTCCTGACTGAATTTCCATCTCTTTTTTTGTCTGCCCCATTCTGCCTGAAGGAGCCTATAAAGCAAAAAAAACAAACAAAAATTCTCTGAGAAGAGCATCTTTTGCTTTCAGAAGCAGCGTTTGCAATGGGCAGTAGCCTCCTCATCACATGGTGATGATGATGACAGGTAATTGTAATCCTTAAGTGGTGTCAGCTCATTGTTATTCCGGGAGAGAGCAAAGTGAGGATAGATGTATGGAAGAAAAATATGATTTATTCTACTTTCATTGCCTTTTCCAACATTTCAAACAATAGGGTGAGAAAGTCATCTCTTTGCCTCTCTCGTTAGGTGGTATTCTGGTGTTAGTTTGTGGATTTGGATTACAGTCCTTAGGTGCATTGTATGATAATGCAGCATGATTACTGGAGGAAAAGTCATGGAAACAAATTAGATATTTGATTAACCACTTTAAATAATGATTGATTTATATGGCTTCCTGTACACTGCCTTTTCATACTAATCAATAGTTCAGGTGATATATCAACAACAGTCTTATGGAATAAATTATTGCATTACATAATGCTAGCTAAATTTAGAAATTGCTGCTTTATTGCATTTCTCACTCATAAAATGTAGTGCCAAATAGTAATTGAGATGGAGTTAGAGCCACATAATGCTTTGCTTCTCTATCCAACCCAGGAATTGTTTCTCTCTGAAGACTTACAGGAAGGGATCCCCTGGGTAATGGTGGATGATTTAGGAATACCGGAAGGGGAAGAGGGGAGTGGGAGAAAAGAAATAAAAAGCTGGATGCAGCAAGCTGCCGCTTTTGGATCCCAGTAAACCATTTTAATAGAAACCGGCAGGAAGCAATGAAGAGCCCAACTGGAAAAGGCTGAGAAACAAGCCCTATATCCTCAGGACAGCAAAATGTCTCAGACAATCCGGTGGAAGAGTCATTACGAAGAAACAGGATGTGCTGCCCCTTCTGGGTTTTCCTGACGGCCTTCGCTTGGCGGGAGAACGCAGGCTCCACCCAGCTCGCAGTGCTCCAGGAACATCGCTGGCTGCTTTGGGACTGCATGTTGACTGGCTCTGAGTCCCTTATATCCCTGCCCGCATCCCCAAGAATACATGTGTTCCCCATTCCTTAAGAGAATTCCATCGTCATCTCCAAGGAAAACGCAGATGTCCCAGGTGGCCAGACGCAGAGGGGCAAATGGAGCCGTATTGTGTTAATTTGTTAACTGGAAGGTGTACCCTCTTCCCACTGCAGAGCGCGACGCGCGGTACTCCTTGCAGCAGAGCTCTCTGGAAGGGCAGTGCTTGCTGTTGAAAAATACATAGTAATTCTATTTTGAACATTCTTTACAAACCCTAATAAATGTGCTTTCAAAATTCTAACTCAGAAGTTAACTGGGAAGGCAAGACACACATGGAAGGGAAAGGAATCAAATGAAGTCCAACTGGTAAAGAAGGAAAGTGAAACCTGGAGCTGCCCCTGCACAGCTGTATGGGTTGGGTGGTCTCGGGAGAAATGCTCTTCCTTTCCTGGAGTGTCTGACAGTGTCTCTTAAGCCAACCAAAGTGACGGCAGGACTCCAGGGGCAGCCCCAAAACTACCATGGCTGGTTGTGCTCTCAGCTTTCCTTCCCTTCTCCCCAACCTGGAATGAGCTTTTGCTCATTTTTGGCTCTTCTTTAAATTTTACCTCCTCTTCAAGGTCAGCTCAAATTCTACCTCTGCTTTAAGAACCCCCCACTCTCAGTGCTTTCTTTCCTTTTTTAAGCTTTTACCCCTAATGTCAAATGCTTTGATAATAAAGATACTTTAATTTTTAATAACTGGCTTGTCTTTCCAGTTGAAGAGTAAGTTATTTGAGGACGGTAATCAGGTCTTGGTTTCTTTTGTGTCCTCTCCAACAAATTTGTCACAGTGCTGAACTCATGGGTGATGAACGGTAAATACTTGTTAGTTGGTTGATTGATTCAGAGACATGAAAATCTTCTCCAGATATTTCCAATCTAGCATAGGGCATTTTCTTATGGCAGGTATAATCATTTAGGAAAAGTGTTGACATGATTATGCATCATTAAGCTCTAGCCCCTACACAGGCATGACTTAATCATTCTGTCAGTCAGGGTCCAGTGGGGGTGGGGGTGGGGGACCACTGAATGCAGACTTTAGAGTGTACTTGCTTCTGCACCCTGAGCGAGGAAGGCTCTGATCAAAACTCTTTTTATGTGGTTCTTCTTTAGGCAAACTTACCTTCCCCTTTGGCATCCCTCTCTATTTGGAACTGACCAATCAATCTGGCTTTGCAAGGGCAATATCATTGAATCAACAATTAAAGATTTGAGTGCCTTGAATAGCTTTGGTAGCTTTGAGGGCTCCCTCAAAACTGAAATAACCCAGTGATTTGTAGACCTGAGATAAACATAGTACCTAAAAGCACAATTATGATTTGGGGCTACAAACTGCAAACTAGTGAGGCAAACCAGTGCAAAAACACAGCTCAATCTTTCATGTACATAATCGTGTCTTACAGGACACTGTAGCCTGGAATGATGGTCTCAAGAGTATGTGGGTTCTGCTAACAGAAGTCTCAGGTTTGAGCCTGTACCAGAATTGTGAATGGAAACCCAGCCCTCTGAAGTCCTCCCTTTCTCATTGGTAGAGTCCCCAGAGTGGTTCAAATGCTCTTTGGGGCAGTACTCATGTTCCTCTCTTTGCGAACATGAACACTGCCATCACTCACCCTTTCCACTTATACTGTAGCTCTGCTGGGTGCTGTGTTGTCAATGCTTCCATTGATTGTTGGGTCCCACAGGCACTACCTGGTTGACCAAGTCGGGGCTTTCCTCTGACCTGGGATCCAAGGACTTGAATAGGTGTCATTTCCAATTAATTAAAAAAAAAGAAAACTGTTTATTATTCATTTATACACCTCATTCCATAAGAGATTAGAGAGAGTGTAATAAATGAAGGAAAAGATAAATAGCTGTGAAAATCAGGAACACAGGAGATTATAGGTAGGAAACTAATACAGTAAGATGTGAGCATAGTATATACCAAAAGGTGTGTTAGGGGTATATAGCTCTGGAGAGTTTCTAGATGTGGGATACAAATTTGGCTTAACAACTCCTAGCAGCCATAACAAAGATGGACACCAAACAGGAGCAGAATTTGCTCTGTTTGCATTTACAAACCAAGTGACTGTTGAAGAGAACGCAGCTTTTCCTGATGCTAAGAGTAACAGGAAGTATTTGCCCTTGGGTGTTGCTAAGGAAGATGCTGTGTCAAGGCAGTGGATGATGCCTTCAACAGCATCTTCTGTGAGATTTGTTTGTCCTTCAGTGGTGGTTTATAATGTCCTTCAATGTCAAGCTGATGGCTGTACTGCTCGCTAGTGTTCTTGTTTGATCCAAGGCTGAAATTTGAAATGTCTAGAGGAACTGACAGACTGCATGTTCTTCAAACACCCTTCCATCAATATTATTTTGGGTATGTGTTTCCTACCTGTCTTACCTTCACTGGCAGTTTAGCCAGTGGTTAAGCATGGAGGCTCTGGAATCAGACTCCCGGGAGTTTAAGTCCCAGCTCTACTACTATGACCCTTAGTGACCCTTAGTTTCTTTATCATGAAAAAAGGATAATGCATTTCTCAAAGCAATGTTATCAACATGAATTGAGATAATACCTGCAAAGTGCTGAGCATTGGGAGTGCTCAATAAATACAGTCTCAACACCCCTCAGGGAGATATAGTGTGCTTTTTATATGCCTCTTTTTTCCCTCAATGGCAGGAAGAGAATCAGAATGCCACCTTAAGGCATTGACTCCTTTTGCTGACTTCCAAAGAGGGTCCCTAGCCTGAGCTCATGGGCTTGACCCTTTTTATCCCCTCAGAATGGACACTTTATCCATTTGGCACCCACAGCAGGTGTTAAAGGGACAGCCCTATTTTCCTCCTTGAAGAGTTTTCAGACCTGAGTTTTTGGTTCTCACATCCCCCTTCATTCTTCAAGAAGTTCATCAGTTTTTTTTAAATAAGGAAAACCCTGGTTAGTCTGCCTTGCCCAACCTACACCCCTGACAGGGGCCCTGAGAGTATGCCTTCTTTTGAGACACTAGATATCAATGAGCTGGTAGACCACACTAGGGACAGAGAGTACCCTTGTGGCCCCTGTGTTAAGTCAGCACAGCACTGTCTGCTGAATGTGAACACCATCTAACTGCTACTGTCCCCACCATGGTTGCCAGCTTGAGTCACAAGCCAGTGCGGGCAGAGCCTTGCTGGTGTTGTAGCAAAAGGAAACTTCAGTATAATACTGATCATGTCTTTATTGATGATTGTGATACTTTGCTCAAAATGGATGGATTTTTGCATTAATTCGGTTTCATTAAAATATAATTTATCTTGATTACTGAGTTTGTGGCATTCCCCTAAACTTTGTGATGAAATTTTCACTCAACTGAGGAGAAATAAGAAAATGAAGGACAGCATATTCAGTTTTTCATTAAGTTAATTTTAAATAACAAGCTAATGCTTTTCTTACTCTTTTTGAGTTAAAATACAATTTATTAAAAAAACCCCGAGAACCTGCAAGAAATATCATTCATTAAATAAAGTAATGATGGTAATAGCTAATAAGTGGTAGTAGCTTTTTGAACATGTAATTTTGGGGCACCACTAAAATGTGGTGACTCAATTAAAAAAATAAGTAACTACTTACTTCAGGAAATCTTATCCATGTGTGAACCTCTGCTCCAGGAGCTTAGTTGTCCCTCATACCTAGGACAGACTAGGATGAGTGGTAACTGGAAGTCTGTGGCAGGCAGTGGGAGTTGAGGAAGGTGGCCGAAAGGGAAGTGGGCATGTGCTCAAGATAATGGAAGCATAACAACTCCAGTGTGTCCAACTAGGACAGGCTCTCGTGGATGCAGAGACCCGGAAGCAGGTGCCAGGAAATGGAAACAGGTGAGAATCAAGAGCAAACACTGAGTTGCAGCAGTAGAGTAGAGCATGTAGGAAGTACACATGGGCTTAGAGAATTCCTCTAGAGGCCTGGTTGTTCTCCATCTGGCATTTATTCCTGCTTTTTCCTCACAGTGCTTTAAATATACCAAGCAGCAATCTCAGGTTTCCGTAGGAGAAGGAAGATATTTTCTAATTTACCTTGTGAATTTATAAAACCAACAAGGAGAAGGATGCATTGAATATGGCACAATTCCTGGAAAGCTTAGAGTTACATTAGAGTCAGTAAAGAATTACAGGCTCCCATTAGAGTCAGTAAACAAATCCTAGCCATATATAGCAGGTACTCACCAAGGGAAATGATCACCTGGGCTTGTCGATAGCTTCAAGAAGATAAATGCAAGGCTGGTATTTCCATGAAATTGTAGTGGCTGATGAATGTTCCCTACCTTTGAATAAATGGAAATTTTATTTCTATTATTGTTGCTTATTATCTTTTTTTATTTTTTTTGAGTTGGAGATATATCAAGTTGAGATCAGATGACTCAGGTGAAAGTTTTAGCATTTTCATATACTTTGATAGCTGGGTCACTTTAAGGAGGCCACTGTATTCCCTGAGGCCTTGTCGTCTTCATCTGTGAAAAGGAGGAGTTGAACTTTATTAGATTTTCTTGAATTTCAAAATGTTATGATTTGTTATGACTTTTATGTTGACCTGGAGGGAATAGAGACGGGCTTCTATAAAGCATATCTTGTTGTCCCCTTTCAAGTTCAGAAAAATGCTGTGGATCAGAGCTGCCTGCAGGGAAATTTTCACCTTCGGTCTGGAAATGTTTGCTACTATGCAATTGCTTACATTATTAAGTTCTTTGGGACTATAAGAAGGCCATCAAACTTCTTTGGGCCTTAATCTGCTACATCTATAAGATACTGTTTTTTGCCTGTATCACAATCTTGATGTTTCCTGAATGAAAAAATTAACTATTTGTTTCACCTGTTAACACGAATGTAAGTGACAGGGCCTCTGTGAAATAGGGTTCGCTTGGCAGGCTATACACAACAGTATCCTACCCCACATTCTCCACCCCCACCTCCTGGGCAAATCTCTTCCACTCCATGCATGGACCAGCGTGCCTGAAATTCTACCACCTATTCTTGGCTTAGGGATTCCCTTTCCTTTTGGGCTGCTATTTGACCAGGGATGCCTAGATGTTTTGTTTTTCTTCCTGTACCAGTCAGGGTGGTCTTATTTATGTGTGTATCCAATCAGAAGTGCATGGCCTTCTTGCTAAGTGCTCCTGCTTTCTGGCATATCCGACCAGCACTCTACTGAGCAGACAGGCAGCATCCAGCTGGTCCAAAAATTTCAGCTCCCAGACCATGGCAATTTGCTATAGAAGAGTCTCAAAAGTTCCAACGGCCATAAAAGTTTCAAATAAAAACGCTCTCAAGAGAGGCAATTCAGCAGCTAATTCTTTAGTTTGACTGAGAAGTGATCACTGATGTTAGACTAGGTCTGATCCTGTTGCTTTGTGAAATGTCTTAAAACTCACCAAAGGATGCTTTGTCTACCTCAAGCTTACACCTTAGAAGAGATGAATTCTCAGCACTACTGTTATATCACACTGATGGTTTTATTTTTAAAAGAAGCTATTTTAAGAATATACTTTCTCGACTCAGTCTTTTTCTCAGTGATAAGATGGGGGTGGAAAAACAGTTATACTTGAACATAATATCTTATTTCCTAGAGGCAGCTGGTTGCCAATTTAAGCAGGAATACTGTAAAATAGCAGGTGGATATTTACCCACAAACAACAGGGAACTGAGGAGACAGAAGGGCCCCAGGAAAGAAGTTATTGTCGATAAAGTGATTAGCAACCTGAATTGTTGTCATGCAATGATTTTATCCCAGTATGTAGCTGAAAAAATCTCGACCTTTTCCCAACTCTTCCTTTATCAAAAGTAAAACCATTCATATCTCTGCTCATGCTTGCATTTGCTTTGGATGCTCGGGAATGGTTTGTTGGCTGGAACATCTCTGATGCTTAATTGATCCCATGTCACCTCCTCTCGGAGCCTTCTCTCACACTCCGGGCAGAGTTTGTCATTTCCTTCCTCTGCTTCCCACTCTGTGCTTATTTCTATTGTGGCACTGATCTTAGCATGTGGTAATTATTTCTTATATGTCTTAGTGGGCAGAGAACCTGGCCACTGGAAGGTTCTCAATAAATGTATGTTGGATGAATGAATGAGTGAGTGATGAAGAGTGAGCCATTTCTCCATCAGCAGTTGCCTTCTGAGCCACTGTCCACCACCATGGAGACCCCCAAAATTTGGTGCTAGGATGGCCACCCTGGCTCAGCATAGTCAAAGGACTTCTCTGGCCTATGTTCTAGAATAAGGCATTATTTGCAAGTCATAAATGATATGTTCTCACAGCCTTTTTCACAAGGGATGACAGGGTGAACTCCCCACCCAAAATTTAGCGATCCGTGGGGCATGGCCATCTGGCTTATTGAAACCACAGCCTTTGGTGAGGCTTGGCCACATCTGCCCTATGACCCGGGGCAGAACCTCCATGGGGGCTCCTCAGCCTGAGCTCCTCACCTCGAGGAAAGCTTGAGTTGTTGGGCATGGACAAGGGAGCGGATTCGGGAGAAGATAAAGCTGGCTTTTCTAGCTGGTCCAAAAGAAGTCTAAAGCTTATAACTAGTAACCTAGTACCTAACACCTAACAGACACTTATTAAATATCTTAGGATGAGTGGGTGAATGAATCCCAAACCAGACCTCATCTGGTGACAGACCTCATCTCACCATGAAACAGACTTTCACCCTCTGCCTCAGAGCTCTCAGGCGTCAAGTTGCCTGTTGCTGACTTCTCTGCTGTTGTAATTAACTAAAGGAAACTAGTGCCTGATTTTCTCTGAGCTAATACAGATTCCAGTGCGGTGTGTATGAGCAATGGTATTGGGTGGGTGTGTGGTCAGGGAGAGACTGACGTGACCGTGTGAGGTCTCCCCTCGGCCGTACTCCCTGAGGATTTCTCTGGGACTCCACTGCAGGGCAGGCAAATCTTAGAGCAGGTAAGCTCTGGGCCTCTGAATGAAGTAATACCAAGAGAGAGCTGATTTTGTCTGATGTTTCACTTAGACAAGGATAATGTGAGGTGAGTAGGGAACACAGAGGAAATACCACTGACATGAGGTGGACCTCTCCTGGGCCCTGTGATTGTTTAAGACGGAAAAACTCTTCTGCTCAACATTCTTTCTGCAGGAACCTCCTCCTCCAAACCTGAGTTTCTTTTGATTGTTTGCAACCCAAGGTTTAGGAGTTTTTGTGAAATTTGATTTTTTTGAGAAAGAAAATCCTTTTTATTATTTGATGAGAATTGCACATTTAACTAAAAAACAAAAACTTCTCTTACATGGCTGAGGCCCTGAAGACCACCAAATGAGAGAGACATGGAGCCTCAGGACAAATAACTGCACAGATTTTCCCACAAGGTTGACATGTTTGTTGATTGATTGGCTCATTTATTGCGAGTCTCTGTACAAAGCGCTAGTCAGGAAATGGAGATAGAAAGAGGGACTTGACTTGGACTCAGCTGTGAACGAGCTTATTTAGTACAGCAGGTAAAGTACAGATGTGAGTGTCTACTTTACACAAAAGGTCATAGCAAGGGCCAAAGACACAGGTGTGGAGAGCAATAAAATTACAGGGAAAGAGGGCAAGACTCTCTGTTGGGAAAAGCAGGGATGGGCCATGGAAGATGCGGGCCTTGAAGGATGGATAGAAATGGTGGGGAGGATGTTCTGTGACCAAGTGGGAAAGCAAGGATTTGTGTTTTCATTTGACTTGTGTACAGAATGTCCTATGAGTGGATGGAGAAAGGGAGGAAGTGGGGCAGGGAGACAGAGAGGGAGAAGGGGTGAGAGTAAGCAAGCAGATCCTCGGGACATGGGGCCAGAACCTGGCTTTTTGAGGATTAAGTCTCATCAAAGCCTGTCCTATTTCTGTCCTCACAGTTGTATGAGAAAATAAATTTCCTTCTGTTTAGGCCAGTTTGAGTTGAGATTTTTGTTAGTTGTTACGGAAATTATCCTAACTGATGATAAAATTTTATTGGAAAGAGAGATTGGAGCCAGACTGCTGAGGAATTCAGACAATAATTCAAAGACAATGTGGAGCCATTTAAGGTTTTTCGGCTGAGGAATGAAGTAATTAAAATTTTAAGAAGATTAATCTGGCAGATGTGTAGGGGATGGTTTAGAACAGGGAGGACAGTGACCGCAAGGAGGTGGTACACTCTCTCCAGTCACAGTCTCCACATATGGAATTACAGTGATTAGGGAATCCAGTTTTCACCTTAAGTTAACTGACATTTTGCATACTAAAATGTAAAATGAATCTGTATGGCGAAGGAGAAATTCTACATTGGCAAGCTTCTACTTGGTGCTTGAATTGATTTGCATGGTACAGTTTTTGTTTGCCCTGTTCTAATCAGATCTGTGTAATCTCAGATACCCTACACAAGGTTGAAAGGGTGATCTATGCCTGCAGGCTCCTACATGCAATAGACATTCTTTCTTCAACCAGGAGTTTTGGATTCTAGAAGTTTCCAGGTAGACTAATACTCGTGGTATTCATCAATGAACTTTTACAAAAGTTTTGAAAACACACAATAAATCACAATGTATCTTGTACCTTAGACCTGATTCTGCCACTTATTCTGTGACCTAGAGAATAATGAATTCACTGCCTTAAGCCTCAGTTTTGTCAGCTGTAAAATGGAGATGGTATACTGACCACTTGGACAGTTGTTGCTAAGGATTAATGAGGTAGTATAAATAAACACCAAGATATTTAATTGCATTTGCAGGTGCTGCCTGTTGTAATTACCAAGAGGCTGGGATTGGGAGAGTGACTCTCTGTTCCCTTGGAAAGCATGTCTACTACCCTGTCTAGACTGGTGGTTTCCTTTCTACAGCGGATACCAATTCAGAAGGCACTGAGGATACCAATGTTTCCTAACTGATTTTGAAAGGCAAGCAAAAGACATGACCAGTAATAAAGACACTTTTGGGGTATTTAATATTCAAAGGACTTTGATTTTAATTTTTGTATTTTCACAGATACGACATGAAAAAAAAGAGCTGATTGAGTTAAAAAGAAATTGAACCAGTTAACTGGAATGGGGCAAAATTAAGTCTTTTGAAGAGTGACAATTTAAAAGAGAAATGCTGAATATTGATTGTATCTGTGAATGTTATCTATGGTCATGTCCTGAAAGCTGATATGATACCTACATTCCCCTATGTTTGCTTTAATTTAATTTTAACCTAACAAGTTGTAAAAATCGTATTTTCTATTTAAACATGAGAAGGAGACTGTTCCTCTGGGTCCTTTTGGGACTTCCCAATAATGCCTAACCCCAGTACCTGGGCTTGGGCAGTCTTACTTTACATTTAAACTTTTTATTTTGAAATAATTTTAGACTTACAGAAAAAACTGCAAAAATAGTACAGAGTTCCTATATGCCTCTCCCCCAGGTTCTTCTAATGTTAATCTCCTACCTAACCATATAAACATGATCAAAACTAAGAAATTAATATTCAGACAATCTGGTTAGCTCAACATTGACTTCATTTGGATTTCCCCAGTTCCTCCATTAGTGTCCTGTAGTTGTTTAGTTGTCCTAAGAGCCAGCCCAGGACCTCACGCTGGAGGGTCACAGCTCCTTTGTGTCTTCCAGTTTCTAGGAGTTTCTTCACCTCACCTTGTCTTTCATGACCTTGACACTCTTGAGGAGAACTGGTCAGGTGTCTTACAGATTGTCTTTCGGTTTGGGTTTGTCCGATGTGTTCTCACGGTGAGATGGAAGTCCTGCCTTTTGGGCAGAATACCAGAGAAGCCATATGCGCTTTTCATGCAGGGCGTCGTATCCGGGGTTCACGATGTTGACGTGTCTTATTGCTGGCGATGCCAGCTTTGATGGTGTGGTCAGGGTTCTGTCTGCCAGTCCTCTCCATTGTAGAGCTACTATTTTCCCCTGGGTTATGCATAACTATCTTGAGGGAGATACTCTGAGATGACGCAAATATTCTACTGCTCAAATTCACCCACGCCTTTCAGCACCCATCAACCTGCATCTTGCCTGCAGTAAACTATTACTGTGGTGTTCTGAGAGTGATTTTTTTTTCTCTTCCCCTCACCCTTTCTACATTATTTATTGCAATTCTTCTGTGAGGGATCATCTTGATTTTGATAATTACTTGATAAAATTTACCTATGCCTCCCAAGGAGCATTTTCATTTTAAAAGGGATACTCCCATAAAAAAAAGAAAAATTTTTTTTTTGCTTATTATAAATGCAATACATAGTCAATACAAAGAGTCAAAGTTAATACAGGTTAAAAAAATCCATACACTCACTTATAGACAACAGTGTTATTATCTTAGAGTCCATCTTTCTATATATCTTTCTATGCACATATATGCATGTTTAATAAAAAAGCAGATTAAGCTGTGCATCCTAAATCTATTTTTTCACTTAATGATACATTGTGGACATCTGCATTGCAATAGATACATTTCCATAGCATTTTTGAAGGACAGCTTAATACTCATTAAATGGATGTGTCATGATTTGTTTAACCAAATCAGTTATTATTAAATATTTTCATTGCACTTTATCTTTTCCCTTTTACAAACAATAGTGTGATGACTATCCTTGTACATCATCTCTATGTATAGAAAACAGTAGGCATCCAGGACAGCAGGAATGTTTATTAAGCTCCCACCTCGCCAAGCACGCAGGTGTGAGCATGTCCTTATTTCAGTTCATTTAACCTCTGACCAGCCTTGTGCTATGGCTTTACTGTACTCCCCGTGTCACTCACCAGTGTTGAAGTACACATGCAATAATTTGTCCAAAGTTTCATTCAGCTAATCAGTGGAATCAGGACCTGAACCCAGATTCTGTTGACATCAAGGACTGGCTCTTAATTGCTGCATTATATCGACCTTTTTAATTACTGCCTTAGGCAAATTCCTAGAACTGGAATTTCTGGGTAAGAAAGTATGTACATTTTAAAGACTTTTGATATGTACTATCTAATTACCTTTCAGAAAAGCCACTCAAGTTTCATTCTACTCCCTGTGCAAGGTTGTGTGTGTGCTCATTTCCCTAACACATGGCAATACCTGCTTTTATAATAATAATAAAAAAGCCGTCTTTGTTAAGGAAGGTTTTTAAAGGGGGCTGTCCACCTAGCAAAGTCTGGTGTTGTGGCTCTTGGCTTCCCAAACTTTCCCTTGGCTTCCTGATCCAGAAATCCAAGGCTCTAGGGCATGGAGCTCTACGAAGACAGTTGTTGGGTAGGTGAATGAGTGAATGCACACATACGCCTGCCTGTGAGGGTGGCCTTTGCCTGGCCACTCCCAGCCCCAGTGGCTTTGGAGGAGATCTCAGGGAGTGGCCCCCACTCTTGCCCTGGCCTTGATGAGAAGAGGGGCCTTGCTTACTTGAGGAGAGAATAACCACCATCCAAGGGACTGCCTTTTCTTTCCCCATCACACACTGGGATGTGTACAACTGTCTTCCTTATCTTTTTATACAAACGTGATTTCTGGATGAGCAGAGTTTTGAATTTAGTCATTTCCAAGTAAACTCAGTGCAATTCAGAATTTTCTCAGCAAGTTCAGCTTTACAATTCCGTCACATTCAAGTTAAAACACCCCTTCAGGTCTTTTTCTTCTTCCTCTCCCACCTCCCTGGGGTGGATTCTAATCTCCTAGATAGTCATGCAGTTGCCCTGGTGTCTTTGGCGGAGGACACTGTCTGGGCTTCCATCTGACTGGTCCTGGACTTCTGCTGCCCTTCCTCTCCAGACTCGGGCCCTTGCCCCAGGCAGCCTGTGGGGCAGCCATGGGCTTCTCAGGGCTTGCCGCTCAGATGCAGCCTGCGGGCCTCTGAGGTGCTGTGTGAACCAGACCTCCCACCTTCTTCAGATGGATGAAGGTCTGTCAGCATCGCTTGTCTGTAGCTTTTTTGTCCTCTGAAGAGCCCAGGGCAACCCTTCTTTGTAAATACATTTACGACTTGGAAAAACATATTTTCTCAAATCCCATGCCTTGATTTTGATTCAGAAAAATCTGTTTCTTATACCTATTGCTGACTTTGAAATATGGGGGACTATAGAGCTATTGTTTCAGAGACTCATGGATAGATTTTTATCTATGCCATTCACACATAAATGCAACTGCACATTTCTCTCACTTGGACTCATGTTGTCTACACAAATGTTCATTTTGATATATGAATGCGCCCTTGGCATTCATGGATTTAACATTCCCGGTTTCAACTATTTGCAGATGACCCGGAAGATTTATGAGTTGTAGCAATTTGTTCTTCTGTTGAAGCACAGATTTGAGTCGCATGCTGTCTGGCCACAGTGGTTGGGGAGTCACTCAGCTGGTGTGTAAACTTAGCTGACCGGCCAACATCCTTCTTTTGCAGGTTCACCATTTCTGTTCCTGTTTACATAGTCCATAATTTTCATTAAGCATCTGATTACAATGTTTTAGTTCATTTCACTGAATTTGATGAGAGAAATTCTGTTATGTGCTATAGTAGAATTCATGAGTCTAGGCGTTTGACAAGTACTCACATGTTTTCCTGGGGCATCTAGGGTCTAGTGCACTACAGGGCTTCCCCCATTGCCAGCACAGGCCCTGTCCACCAGGAAACGGTGTGCTGGCCGCTGTGCTCCGTGGAATGCAGGAATGTAGGAATGCGGGAGTGGCCGCCTGACACCTGGGAGCAGCCAGCGATCCCTTGGCCCCTTTGTGCAAGGTGAGCAGCAGGCGTGGGAAGCCTGCAGGCTGGGTTTCTCCCCTCTGAAGGCAATAAAGTGGTCACATGCCTGGGCAGGAAGGAAGGCAAACAGGTCAGGAGGGCTGGGGCAAGGGGCAGCATGCAGACTCCAACTCCAGCCTACTCCAGCCCACCAGGAGAGTTGTGTACCCAGTGGCTGCGGACGGCTTTCTGTTCACCAACACCCCACCTGTGACTCTCAACCTTCACTCCTGGAATCACAGGAGTAGCTTGGCTAAAAATAGAGGTGCCTGAGTTTCATTAAATCAGAATTTGTTGGGGTGAGGGCTAAACTTACTTAAAATACCCCCAAGTGATTCTAATCTGCAGCGAGACAGAGGCTCAGTAGTCTGTTGTTGGCTGGGAAGCGCTTCTCTCAGCGCTGGCAGGGTGGGTAGAGTGGCCCAGGCTATTTTTCAGCTCAGAGTCACCTCACGGCCACGTCATACCCCAGAAATTCCACATGACTCAGATATGACTGTGCTGTCACAATCGATGTCTGCTCAGCTGGCCGTTTCTTCTCTGTGGGGATAATTTCATCCAACACTCAGCATACGGGCCTGCTTCCCTCAGCAGTGACCTTGCTCCAGCCGACCATTGGCACCCTGACTCCTGACTGGTCGGGCATTCCCGTGTCCCAAGAGCCCCTTGGACACACTGAATATCAGCATTTTTTAAATTGTTGCTTGGCTATTACCTTTGTTCGGCTATATTTTTCATTTTTTCCCTCCTAGTTCTTCACATGGTGCCTGACACGTGCCTGCACGCCTGTTAAATTAATGGATCAAGTTTGAGTTATAAAGTCCAACCAAGACTTTGGAGGGTGTATTAGACAAAAGAAAAAAAATAGGTTTCAGAATGATTAAATGAAGAGGTCTACTTAGGTAAATGAAAAGGAAACATGTTTTTTTCCTTAAAATAGGTGGAGTCAATTCCTCTTTGTGTACAGTTATGAGCACTGTGGTGCTAGAACACCTGTTCTCAAATGTGGTGGCACACTGGGGTCACCTGGACAGTGTTACAAAATACTGACGCTGGAGACCCCCCACCCCCCAGATATTTGGATTTCATTGATTTAAGGGTCTAGGCAATTCTAAACAACAAAACTTTAGAACTGCTCCTCCAGCCTTTGTCTCAAGCTGGAAAGTATCACAGGAACTACCTGTAGAGCTTGGTAATGGGGCAAAGTGTTGCAGATTTGGATTCAGCAGGACTGAGAAGATGCTGGGGTGTCTTTTAGCAAGCATCCCAGGCTATTCTGGTGGGGGCGCTTTTCCAACCAGACTTTGAAAAGCCCTGACTTAAGGCACCTGGCTCCAAAACCCCTCTTGTTGGAGCACACAGTTAGTTGAGGAGAAGGTTCATTTTGTTTGAGTTACCCAGGCTCAGCGTCTCACTTTGCATAGGCCAAATGTCTCAGCAGATTAACATTTAAGCTGCACACATACCTATATGGCTTCTACACAGTATTAAAGATTTGTTAGTTTTAATCATATTTTATACCTCTCCCACTGAAATGCAAATCTCTCTGGGGCTGAGACTTGATTTTGTTCACTTTGCTTCCTCCTGCTTATATTTGGCACAGTGCCTTGCAACTAATAAGTGCTTAATAAATGTTTGTAGAATGAGAGGACTACAAAGCAATTAGGTGTTATTCTGAATCAGCAGCTTGCCTAATTCAATTTAAAACAAAAGATGGTCAAAAGAGGAGTGGAAAAGTGACATTAGTGAGAATTCCTATCAATTTCTAATACTTTTGTTCAACAGGACAAACTTCAACATGGTTTGAAACAGTTTCTTGAGGCATATATTTTAACTGCCAAATCATTTTCATTCTCTCCCTTGCCCCCAAATATTTAAAAAAGCTGCTCTCTCAGTTGCATAGAATTACTGAGGAACACCAGCAAACTCAGGATGCCGGGCTTGCTCTGCTCTGAGGGCATGCTTGATGAGAACACTTCCCAGTATCCCATTTCAGGTCTGGAAAGCACCCTGGGCACTTGGGGGGCTGCTCTCCCTGGGTCATCCTCTCCGATTTTTCAGTCAGAAGGCCATTTTGTCCTAAAACTGTTCCCCTTCTCCGCTCCCATGATCTGTGGCAAGGAGGGAGGGGGTGCCTAATGGGCCAGCAGCTGGGAGACTCCTTTACTATCCCCGGCTGGCTGACTTCCTCCTCTGGCAACGCTCACATTCTTCATTCAGACATGTTGTTAACACTGAAACGAGGAGAGGCTGCAGACCTGCGAACTGTCTAGTCCTTCTCTGGTTTCTTTGCATATCTCTTCCCTGTCTGTTCCATTGCTGTGAGTCCTTCTGTGGAATAGGAGCTTTTCAGCCAGGAAGATACTGGGGCCTGTTGCCCTTGCCCCACTTAGGACAGGATGGAGGAGAAGGCTTGAGATGAGGGCTTGAATTTGCTTCCTGCCCCTTACTTGGGCTCTTGGTTTACTAATAAAGCATGTCACACTCCTGCCAACATATTATGTATTACCTCTCTATCCACATGTACAAAGCAGGGGGCAGCAGACGTTTTCTGTTCAGGGCTAGATAATAAATGCTTTAGACTTTGTGGGCCGTGGGGTCTCTGTTGCGACTACTCAGCTCTGCCATTGTAGTGAAAGCAACCATAGGTGATGCAAGGGAAACAAATAAATGGACAGGGGTGTTCAAATAAAACTTGATTTTCTGGACACTGGGTGTTTGAATTTCATATGCCACAAATATTCTTGTTTTGATTCTTTCAACCATTTAAAAAATGAATAAACCATTTTAGGCTGTATAAAAACAGCCAGCAGACTGGATCTGGTCTGTGGCCTATAGAAATAAGGGAGGAATGGGGAAATGGGTTTTTCCATGAAACGTAGTCTGGTATTTCTCTGTAGACCCATGCATATGGAGCTCAACATGCAAAAATGTCTATAGGATTCTGGAAACACAGTGGTTTGAACATTCTTATCTGGAAACAGCCCCCAAACTATGTCTGGTATATAAAGATATTAAAGCCTGGTATAAGGCATGTTCCTTAAATCTCTAAATCAAATATAAATTGCTCTGAGCTCACCTAACTGGGGTAGAGTGAGATCTCTGCTCTTTGGGATTACATGAGAAACTGAATTTATTTGGTGCTCATGGTGCATGATGAAGCAGATGCCCATCACTAGTCCAGCGGGCTTTGTCTTTACTCTTACTCTTCCTGCTTGTCTCTGGTGTTGAGGCTGATCTTCCAGCAGTGCTCACTGACAGCTGGGGGCCCCACCACCTGCGCTGCTCTCAGAGAGCCCCCCTATACAGTCATACTGCAGTATGTGGAGTGAAGCATGCAAGATGGGCCTGTCTGTACACCATCCGTGAACTCCCCACCCACTGAAAAACTCAAACCCAAAGGGAAAGCCTTCCCATTCTCAGGCTCCGTGACTCTTTTCTCCACACTGCTATCTCTGGCTGCTTCAGCCTAATGAATTCCAAGCAATTTTCTCCATCTCTAAATCTCATCCCCTCCACATACAGGAGTGGTCCCAGAACAATTTCGCTTCTTGGGTGAAGTGTACAGAGACCTAAGTCATTCGGAAGTGCAAAGCTCTCCTCTGGGGGACTGGGGCTGGGGTAGGAGGAATTAGGAAAAGGGAGATGCTCCTATCAGTTAGTTTCTTTCATAATAACACACCCTTTTGTTTCCTCCTACTGTGCCAGTCCCTGCAAGAGGTGCTTCAGCTGCTTCCTGGCCGTCATGACTCTAATGTTCAGTAGAAGTTAATTTTTGCTGAAGGTAGAAATTAGGAAGGGATGAGTCTTGCAGAAACAGTGGATGTCTGCACTCTAATTGAAGAACCACACTGGAATCCTCAGTCTTTTCAAGTGGAATCCATGTTTTTCTTACCCATTTTTCTCCAGGGTGTTATCTGAATATGTAAAGGTGGTTTCAGATCAAATGTTGAAGGGCCTTATACTAAGGAGTCTGGAGTGTATTTTCTAAGCAATGGAAAACTTCATACAGGAAAGCAGAACAAGTGGATTTTTTATTATGGGTAACTAACTGAGGCAGCAAAGTAAAGGATGGATTGAAAGAGGAGTCCGGAGGTGGGAGCCTGTTACTTGGCTCCTGCAACAATTTATGCAGTCCTGGTTCAAATTCTTTATGCAAAGCTCTCCAGATTGTGATCTCATCAAGGGTAGGGAATGTAAGGTTCAATTTTTATTCCCTCCACCCCTACCCCACAGAGTAGCAAATATATTCTTTTTTACAAATTTATTACATATTACTTTTGATGCTTAATAAATACTGATTGAATTAGATTGGCTCCAAATGCACTCTCAGAATAAAAATAATGAAAAGTAGAGAAACTCCATGTTCATGAGCTCTTCATTGTCTTTTCACTGTGCTTGCACAATTTGGGTAAAAGCAAGTTCTTTATTTTGATAGTGCAACCAATGACAGCTTTGGTAAACTCTTTTTCCCTTCCCCCTCCTATTAACACAAGAAACTAATTCTTAACTCTGTTTTATAATATACGTTCATGACAATAGAATATTGAAGGTACATTCTCAAGTCATAAATATTATAAACCATATTTTTATGTGGTATTGTGTAGCCACTGTCTTTTGCAACAATTCGGCATGGAATTACAAGTAGTGTGTGCTAAATTTTATAGGCTCTTTAATTTTTTTATCTCTTCATTTGCATGCATATATTTTATAATTATTCATTCTGGTAATAAACCCCACAGGATTTTAAATTGAACTGAAGTCCCAGATGCTTTAAAGGAATTTATGATGCATAATTGTACTGGTTTGCCTAAAAACAAACAATAATGCATGACTTAAATATTCTGCCCAGGGGAGGAGTCAAATTCTTCCTTAGAATTCTCTGGCTTCTATTGACTCATGAAAGATTCCAAACAAATTAAGTGAACATAAAAATGATGGAGCCAAGGAAAGAGTGAAGCAGTGACTTTCTGAAGGTTTCACTATCTAGAACCATATACATCTGTGTAGTGAAAATATTTGTGAGTTACCTATAGCACTTACTCCCCAGCCAGAGATGGGGAGTTTGTGTGTTGACATGAATGTTTATGGGAGGGGAAGGAGGAGAATTTTTCTTCTCTCAATGGGAACAACCTGTGTGCATCAAGGTAGGAGAAATAATTTATTACTTGGCAGAAAGTCTCAGGGCTTGAATTTTGTATCTATGGCTACATACAAATTATACCTAAATATAGCAGCTTATAAGGGCAATTACTTATCCTGTAGATCAGGAAACTGGGATCAGTTTAGCTGAGTGATTCTGGTCCAAGGTCTCTCAGGAGGCTGCATGAAAGCTGTTTGCAGGGCTGCAGTCTCATCTGAACAGTCACCTGGGGAGGATTCTTTCCTAGGCTCATTCATGCAGTTGCTGGCAGGGTTCAGTTCCTTTCTGGCTATTGGCTGGAGATATGAGTTCCTTACCATGTGAGCCTTTCTGGAGCCTACCTAATGGAGTCCTGCAGAGGCACAGGAAAGATGAGTGAACAGGGAAAGTTGGTCAACATAAACATAAGAAAAGATTTAAAGGATTCATTTTTTAAAAATTATTTCCAATTCCCAACTACAGTTGAATTCTATGAATTCACTTTTTACCCCTTCCTTCACTATCTCCCTTTATGTACTTGAGCTAGTGGGTATCTGTTCCTTTTCTGAAAGAACATTGTCTAGAATTAAGCACACCGACTGAAGTTCATGCATGTTAGCTCAGAGTCAGAGAGAGGGGATCCTGTTGGTAATCGGTTAGAAAATGAATTGGCTGGCCATGGGTTAGACATCCGCCCTAGAACTGGGCTGTTTTCTAGAAGGGACTATGAGAAGCCTATCAATGGCAAGACATTAGTCCATGATGTTCCCTGTAATGGATGGTGAGCATGCAGAAAGTGGTTAGCAGGCTACTCTTTTACATTTAGGAGGGTAATGGTGGGAGATGCAAGAGTTTGAAAAGTTTGATGTAGAAGATCTAACAGACTATTTGCCCAGGAATAACAAATCTAGGATGGAAAAATAGGAAGTCCTTGTTTTATGTCTGAAATAATGTACATTCTATAAGTCAATCTTTTCAGACTATGAGAGTTCACAGCGCAGTAAAACTAGAAAAAGTTGGGGACTGACATAAGTTGTGGATGTTACCCTGAAAACCTCCAGCAATGACTACTCTTTAAATCATTTCATGAAAGAAAAGATCTTTCCTACCATCCCCAATACAAAAGACTTACTCTTGGACTACAGGAGATTCCTTAAATTGAATATGTTTAGCCTTATGAAAAATCAACTATATTGTCTTTACTTACTCCCTCACACGGCATGCAAGCTCTTGAAAATTTATCTTAGGCAACACTAGGTGTGTTAGTACTCATTGACTGACTTGTGGAAACTGTTGCTGTGGCTTAAAGGGAGGCACATAGGTCATAGAAGTTTACAGAAGTCATCTAGTGGCAGTGCATTTCATCATTCATTCATTATTTTATTGAACAAATATATGGTGAACACCACTATGTGGTTCATAGATATTAAACAACTCATCTAAGAGTACTAGTTAATTTTAGAAAATTGCTCAATTGGGTAAAAAAAAAATCAATATTCTTTTTACTTACCCCCTTCTACCTTCCAAATTTCAATTTTTAAACGTATAGAAGCAAGACTTTAAATTGGATTTTTCTGAGAAGGTGTCATAGCCAAATTAAGCCTCCAGGACACACACACACACACACACACACACACACACACACACACACACACACACACAAAGTGGTTGAATTTTTTATTGCTATTCAATTTGAAGAATTGCAGTGCCAGTGTACTGAAATGTAAGACTCAAACCCTTTTGATTAAACTAAATCTTTAATTTAAAATTTCTTTCAATTATTTTCTCCTTAGTAGATACTACTTTTATGAAGGCACATATGTGGGAAACATTATTTCAAGGAATACTGCTTATGTAGCTATATTTTTGTTCAGAATGATTTCCCTCATTTTTCAAGGCATTGTATCACTTATGTGGTGTCTGGAATTTTTCTAATTCTTAAGATTCTGATCATGACCAAACTTCATTCAGGTGCACTTCTCTTCAAATAAAAAAGTTCAAATAAAACCTTTATCTTGGTTTGACAGAGAGAAAAAGTGAAGGGAGAAATGTCCCAATTCTCTCAGTTTCCATTAACTTTAAGCAGAAGCCTTGCCTGTGGAAAAGAAGATATTTTGATGGCAAAGAGACTGAGATGAAGTGGCTTTCACACCACCATGTAGGATGTCATTCACCGAATATCTAGATAACCTGATTTCCAGATCCACACAGAGGTATAGGCTCCACTCTGCGCTGTCAGTAGCAGGACTGATTTGCTCTGGGAACCTTTCCTACCTTACAGTTTAACTTACAGTGCAGTGATTTGCACTTTAATGGAGTTGCAAAGTCTGGGAACTTCATTTCTGTGCGTTCCATTCCCATTGCCTATAGCTTATATTTACTGTCTATTAGTATAGATGTTGTTAATGACTCTCTGGGTCATTTCCCCCCTCTTCAATGCATTTCTGGGTTGAAGAATTATGTTTGGCTTTAAATTATGAAAATTTTAATAAATACAGGGAAGAACATAAATATAAGTAAAAATTACCAGAAATTGCATTTCCCTAAGAAAACCACTGTTGGCGTTCTGGCCGATGGCTTTCCTGGGAACACCACTGCAAAAGAGAAAGGAAAAAAGATGCTCGTTGGATTAGCAGTGACTACAGAAGCTTCTATATTTTAGATGAATGGCATAATGCATCTCAGGGGAGATTTTTGTTTGTTTGTTTTTGTTTTTGTCTTTCACCTAGGCAGGCTGTAGTTCGGGAATAATTCTGAATCAGGATAATAGAATCCAAATAAGCCCCACATTTGAAAAACCAAATTTAAGACATGTCTAAAAAAAGTAGGTATTAGTCCCAGACAATTTGCAAGAAGTAAAAATCAGCACTCCTACAAGGAACAAAAAGGAAGAAAGAGTAATTCATTCAAATTGCAACATTGTGTCTATTTAGATACAATATTCTACAAGAGCTACCTCTGTTTATTGTCATGCCCATTCAGGCTATAACAATGTTACTGCTTTTTGGCTTTGTATGCTGATACACCATGTTTTTCATTGTGCTCAAGAATTGAGGAGGGAAAAAGGAGAGAGATTTAGTGAGCTATGACACCATTAAGATTTTATATTGTAATGTCTCTGGTTTGTTGTGTTTTGTCAAAGATGTGTCTGGTATCTATTGTTTTTATTATTTCCAGCTGTCCTAATTATTTCTCTCATTTGATTTTAATTCAGCTTTCAAAGAGGAGCTGGATGGCCAGGTGGTTATTATTTTTTTAAAACTCTTTCAGCTCTAATTAAAAAAGATGTCCAAAGACATTATTGCAGCATTTACTTATAACATGTTTATGATCCCAGTGAAGAGAAAAGTCATGTTCCTAATGCTGATTTCTATTATTGGCGCTGCCACCCATGCCCAAGGAGAAAAAAACAGGGCACAGCCTTTCAGTGTATGTGTGTGTACTTATTCTTAAAAAAAAAATCCTGGAAATAAAATGTTGAAGATAAATGTTGCATATGAATATGCTTAAAAAGTAATTCTAACCAACAGTCAGTGCTTGCTAATACTTTGTTTTCATGAACAAGGTTTTCTTTGGGTTAGATTGTTAGTGAAAAAAAGGAACCGAAGACTGGATCTAGAGGCAAAGAAATAGGTGAGGCCAAGTTCCACTCCAAGGGATTTCATGGGTCATTTATTTATTTATCTTTGGGATGTGGAATAAATAAATGGTTATTCTTCATTATTAAGTAACAGGGCAATTAAAATCTATTTTGCAGGTTTCCTTTGGAAAACAAGACTCCTGTCAACCTTCTCCCCAAACTCACTTCATTGGCAGAAGGCCCTGGGGGCCTCAGTCCCGCTGGAAGCTATCCTCCCCCCCCTGTGCCATGTGTGTGCCATGCCCATTCACCCACTGTTTTTCACCAATGTT
The DNA here is from genome assembly GCF_040802235.1 of Manis javanica. Classification (NCBI taxonomy): domain Eukaryota; kingdom Metazoa; phylum Chordata; class Mammalia; order Pholidota; family Manidae; genus Manis; species Manis javanica. The sequence goes on along the minus strand of NC_133158.1, from coordinate 128,469,079 downwards.
CTTGGGCCACCCCATCTCAGTCTAGATCGCTTCCACCTTTCCCTCCTCCAGGGGACTTCTGAAGCTGGGTGTGCAATGGTGGGTGAGCTCACTGAGGAGACACAAACGTTACACCTCTGAAAGTCAGAGCCTGGCCTCTCTCTGTGCATCCACCCATTTCACAGTGTAGTCAACAGTCTGTGAGGCCCCACAGAGGGCGGACTGAGGGCCGCACCAGCGCGCTTCTGTTAACCTTACTCCATGTGTCTCAAATCTATGCTGAGCATAGAAAGAGCTGATAACATTCCTCAATGCTCTCCAACCCGCCTTTCTTAATGTACACTTATTAAAGTGACTTAGCACGAGGGAGTCGTGGGATGGTGGAGGCCCCTGAGCCTTGGTGTCCTCTGTAGAGGGGGCTCCAATTGAGGGGGTGATGTGAGGACTCAGTGTATATGTGAAAGAGCTAGTTACAAAGTAGGCAGCAATAAATATGAATCTCCTTCTTCCCCCAGGTGAGTATTCCAACCCCACATTATTTCTCAGAGGTGGGCCAGTGGAAGACAGGTGTGAAGCCTTCCCAAATGACATCGTGGTCACACAGCACCCGCTAAATTCATTCCCGGGAAGCAAAATCATGGTTAAAGAGTAACTTGCAAAGGGAGCAGGTTCCTAGGAATGCTTGGGCTAATGGAGCCACTGCATCCTTTTTAAAAAGAACCCTAGGAATAGGATTATGGACATGACCTTTTCCTTCTCTTTGAGTAATAGGAGGATGGTTTCTGGAAGAAACAGTGCAAAACAGAAAAACTGTCCTGGACCCAGAACTGTGAGATGTATTTTAGAACTGGTCTAGATCCAGCTTTCAATGTGTGCCCCTGACACAAAATGGATGCCACATTTGTTCCTTCTCCGTGGACATGGCACAGCCACGGGCATCCGTGCTTCCAGCCAATGGCATCAAACTGTTGCCGGCTGCTCCCCGTGGGAGCGTGGCCAAAGCTGACCACTTCATTTGCTGTCTTTGCTCCATCATGACCAAGCACAGCTCCATCAGGACTAAGAACCCTGCCTGCCTTCCCTCAGTGAGCAGCGAGCTAGTGACTGGGGACAAGGTCAGAGGTATATGGTTTCCTGTTATTCTTCATCTAGATAATTTGGATCCTCTTTATACTGAACAGCCAAACTCCTTGAAAACCCAATGCCCTGGTCCCATGGCTCACATCAAGTGAGAGCTTCTTTCCAGAATCTCCAGGTTCCTGGCACTGCCACCCAGAAAGATTCTCAAAGAATGTTTTGATAGCCTAGATCAAAATGGTTGTCTAATCCTGAATTTATGTAAAAAGATAATAATGCATTCCACTGGGAGTACTAAAATAAATTTTAAAAGTGCACTTACTGATATTTTAGGCATCTGTATATGATAATGGTGCAGCGGCCTTTCTGAGTCAAGTGCAGTATAATGATCTGATAATCACTTGGAGCAGCTTCCCACCTCGGGCTCCTCATGCTTCTGTGCCTGCTTAACTCCTGCTCTTCTTCAGGTCTCAGTTCTGACGCCCTCTCCTTAGGGAGTCCTTCTCCGACCCCTGCACCAGGTTACTTCCCTTTGCAACACTTAATTCATATTAAAGTCTCATCTGTGTCAAAGCAGCAGCAAAGAGGCTCACACTTAAATCTTGGTTCTGTCTCTTACTTGCTTTGTGAGGCTGGGCAATTTATTTAACTTCTCTCTGTCTCTGTCTTAGTGCATTTGGGCTGCTATAATGAAATATCACAGACTCGGTGGCTCACAAGCAGCAAACACTTACCGCTGTAGTTCTGGAGGCTGGAAGTAGGAGCTCAAATGTTGCCAGCGTGCTGGGGTTCTGGTGAAAGCCCTTTTCCTGGTTGCAGACTGCCTACTTCTTGCTGTGTCCTTCCAGGGTGGAAGGAGGAAGGGAACTTTCTGGGGGTCTCTTTAATCAGGGTACTGACCCCATTCATGAGGGCTCTACCCCCAGGACCTAATCACCTTCCAAAGGCCCCACCTCTTATTACCATCACATTGGGGGTTAGGATTTCAACATACGAGTTTTGGGGAGCCACAAACTTTCAGTCTATAGCAATAGACAATGTTTTATCTTGTCACTTTACTATGTAATGTTGATTCCCTACTACATGTCATTAAAGACCAAGCTCCCAGCCTTCCTCAAATCACAAATAGATAAATAAAGGATGATATTAGTTTACATTAAAAAAGAGGCACACTTACCATTAGATATGATTTCCATTTTTAAGAATTTGGCCGTATGACTATATGATGGCCTGAATTCTCACTAGACATTCTCTTTCTTTTTTCTACTCATACTAATGAGCAATATTTTAATTTTTGCCATGCTCTCTTCCTTATAATTTATTGTTTTGTTTGCCAAATTTTCTTCCCACACCTTTGGAAATGGGCTTTACTATTAGCTGTTATCTTTTTCAGTTACTTTTCCAGGTCTTCTCAAATTTTCTACTTGTTTTCAGTAGAATCGTGTCTGCTTTTCTTTTCCCACTTCCTGACTCCGATTACTCTTCTCAGAGCTCGTGAGCCCCACAGACCATCTGCCGCCGCCTCCTATTTAAGCCATCTCAGATCTTTTATAGACTTCCAGCCTCAACATGTTCGTGTTGAATGGGACCTTAGGGAATTTTACAGATGAGAAAATTGAGCCTCAGAAAGGGACATAATTTGCCCCGCATGGCAGGTCCGGTTAGGGGAGGGGCCGGGACCAGATCTCCCGACTGGCTCCGCGTTGCCGCAGGAGACCACGCCCCCCATCTCTTTGCATTGACGTCACTCCACTTCTTAATTTTCTTTACACATTATAAACTCTCTTTTACTAGAGAACAGTAACATTTCCTTTCAGAAATCTTGCCAAGTTTTCCTGTTTTCTTCCTCTTCCTTTGCTTAGGGAATGTATTTAGGTCATTTTCTGGTTCTCACTGGAGTCTGTAGACCTGAATTGTTTGTAAAGTCAGGCTAATATTCAGTTAGAAAACAAGCAAAGCATATTGTGCAATGCTCTGCTCAGATAGTTAGCAACGATGCCCCCATTCCCAGAATAGTCAGAAACACTATCTTTTCTGAAATGAATTTTAGATAGTCTTTCCCTGAGCCATTTTCTCAGGGATTGCTTTGATAGTTACATGGAGAAGAAAAGGTACAATATTACTGATTTTAGATAGGAGATGGTTTGAAAATCTGAAGCAGCATTGTATCTTTCAGCAGGCCACTCCACACAACTGAAGTAAGTTTGCAATTAGAATTAACTAATTGAAATGTATAAGAAAGTTTTATGACCTTTGTATCAGAGCATGTTACGGTGTAAAAGGTTAGACTGCCTTTTACAGAAGTTATGCTTTCATCCTTGAACAGGGTTATTCATCCTCCCCCAAGGCCACATAGTAGCTGATTTAGAGGGGCATGTCACTGTCAGCTTGCTTACATGATGTGCCAAGAACACATTACATTTATTAATCAACTGAAAATCATCACTAATAACATGTCATTAAAAAAACAACAAAACATCAAGGATGTAAAGAAAAAGAGAACTTTATGTTCAGAACAAGATATGGTACTAGTCAGAGACTGTAAAATTTATGTAGTAGCTGTTTTAAAAAATCACCTAAATGTCATGGCAGAAACACTATATCACAGCAGAAACTAATATTTCCTCATGCAAAATGTGGCATCAACTCTAAAGGCCCCCTGCTATTAGAGGCATTTGCCAATATTTTGGGTGTGTTCGTAAAAGCTAATTAAAAGCTTTTGGCCCTTAGATCACAATACTATGGTTTTGCTATAGCAAAGTGAGATGGGGAAACTTAAGCTGGCTGTACTATGCCACATGCCAAGGGGCACAATTCCAAGCTTTCCTATAATCCATTCAACACATACAATATTTATTGCAGAGCAGTGGGAGTTCATTATTTCATCAATAGGCTGAGAGATTGGGAGATTTTTCTCAATTGAACAACTGGTTTACAATAATGGAATTCTACATCAGGTGTGAAGCAATCCAATGGACCCTCCCTTTTTATAATTTCTGTTAGTGCAGTAAACCAGGGGCCAGAATTATGTGATGAATAGGGTGGAAAGAGCATGCCCTTTTAATGGCTTCCAATAGTGGTGTAGCTTGTTGCTTGAGACTAAAAAGCAAACATTAAAAAGGCTACCTTTTGTCAGATTTCTTGTTCTTACATGGCCAGAATTTACAGCTATGGGAAAAGAACACTAAGGCAGCTTAAAAGGGGGTGGCTCTGAGGCTTTCTTCTGGTAATTTTAACATTTTCTCTGTATTACCTGAATAATTTGCACACAACAAGCTGCAGATTTTGCCTCCTGCAAATATATTGATGTTATATATAAATTCAGTGATGCTCTGGTACCTGCAGGATCTCTTAGTAAGTAGGGGTAGTATTCAAAATATCTAACAACAAATAGGATCAAGATTCTGGCTAGTTCTACTGGACCCTGGCTGGGCTGCTTAACCTGCTGGCTGAATATAAGCCCTGTTGTAAGTGTCTTCTGTTGAGATATTTTGGGATTCGTGGGGGACTAATGGCTCAACTGGAACTCATGTGTCCTCATCTCTAGGCCCACTGACTTTGTGAAGATGCTCAGGTTTGCTCCAGAGTTGTATATTTATTCCTGCATTTTTTGGTGTTATGGGTTAAAAAAGCCTGGACAGAATGGCATGTTGTCAAGAGCTTTGGATTAAATGACCAAAACAAATCTGAATCGTATCCCAACTCTGCTACCTACCAAGAGCATTACGATGGATGAAAATTCCTTTTTGTTCCATCGCACATTGAGACTTAACACTCATGCCTGTTCATAAGTCACTAATAAGACCTTCCAACTCTCTGACTTGGGAAAGTGCATAGCCTTCTTCCAGGGGAAGTTTGTGGCCATTTTGCAGTGTCACCCCAGAGATGTGACTTTCTCCTACCTTCATGCAATTTGTATTTTGGTGGTTTAGTGCTAGTAAGTGAACAATTTTGTCAGGTCGGGCATCTAGTGTTCTCTTCAATTTTACAGTCTTCAATATCATGTCACATGAAATCAGCAGTTTCTCAAATGGAAAACACTGCAGGTCTGGGCTTCTACACTATGTCTGAGAGAGAACTGTCACACAGGCAGAAAGTTCTGAAGCCAATGTTCTGGACTGAGTTACCTCCTCTGCGTGCTGGCAGTCTTATTCTGCAGATTGTGAAAGATGAGGAAGTAGGCTAATTTGGTCACTTTTTACGTGTCTCTTAAACACATTTAGCACAGATTAATATGTGGCCTGGGTTTATCCATTACTATGAGAAGGGGTAAGCAAAGACTTCTATTAACACCTCTAGCCCAGCTCCCTTGCTGGCCACCAGCACCCCCAATCCTGCACCTTTCTGCCACTGCATTTTACCAAGATTTAAAAGTACCCATTTCCTAACAACTGTGGCAAGGAAGGAGCATTGTCCCTGCCTCCCTCACATGTGGTTAGGTAGACAGGGCTTGCTTGCCAAGTCCAAATCTTTGTGTAGGGCAAATTACTCCTTGCACTGATCATAAAATAAGCATCTGACATTTCCTGCAAATGGTCTATTTCTTCATACAGAATTAAGTTGCCAAAAACATTTGTTTACAATCTAAATATTTGGATCTTAAGCCAAAAGGGTGGGAGAGTCTGGCTTCCTCCACATTTTGCACAGTGATACGTCCAATAAATGTTAATTATGATAATAAATAATCAAAAAAGAACATGTTGGGGGTGGGGGAAGTGTGAGGAGACAGGAATGGCAAATTGCACTAGTTATGAGAATTATTTAAAGGAAAAAATGGAAAGATGCCTCCTGACTGTCCATCACACTGCAGGCATTTCCCCGGTTTTAGAACCCAGAGGCCCGGCTTCACTGGGACAGGGGGACAGCTGCAAAACCTGGTGTTGGGGCTCAGGCTGGAATGACAGCAGAAGGTGAGAGGCTTCCCAGAGGTCTCTGGGGCAGATTCTAACCCCAGAGCACTGTCTATGGAGTTGGAAAGCCTTGGGTTTGGATCCCTGCTCTAACAGTTCCAAGGGACCGCTCCCAGCCCATTTCCTCAGCAATAAAACAGGGCTCATAGAGGCTTCTGTCAGGGCTTTTATGAGTGTTAGATGAAATCATGCACAGAAAGCCCTTAGAATGATTCCTGGGCATAGTACATAGTCCAGAACTGTAACCTTGATGGTGATGATCGCTGCTGTCCCCTGTCTTTACCTGACCGCTGCACCTGGCCTGCTCTGGGCCTGCCTTCTGTTCCGCCTTCCCTCCTGCTGAGGGACGCCTGCTTCTTTCCTGGATCATAGGTCTCTTTTTCTGAGACAGCCTCAGTTTCAAATATTCTGACCCATTATCTCCACAAATCAATAAAATAACTGAGAAATTTCAGTATTTGATAAATACTAACTGAATGACTCAGAGCAGTGATACAGTCAAGTAAAAAACATGTGTCACGAAAATTGAGTCACCCGCTAAAGGAATTCAGGGACTAATGAGGACATGTGTGCACGCCAGCCCACATTCAATACAATTATATGTATGCATGTGCTGTCTTTGGATTGTACAGTTGGGAAATATTATACTTATAAAATTCTGCCAAACTGAGAACAACACAAAGGTGATGGACGGCAAGGGAGTGGGAGACAGTGAATCTTCTCAAGTGCTATTGGATGTAGTTATGTAATTGGAAATGAGTTCAAAGTTGTTTCAGAGGGTCATAATTATTTTATTTTAAATTTTTATTTTTATTTTAACATCAAAATGAATGTTAAGGGGTGGCTAAAATTTGATTGGATAAAACATTCTATAAGAAATCATAAAATTAGACCAAATTTAAGTTCAGAAACTGTGTCTAGAGTTTTGACTTGAAAATTATTAATAATCAAATTCTTTAGGCAGAGGACTTTGCCAATATTGAAAACATACAAAGGAAGATACAATGTGTTTATTCCTGAAATGATGACTGCAAAGCATGCATGACTCATGTTAAATAAATGATAATGCAGTTGCATTCTTAAGCCTGTGACTAATTCCAACAAACCTTGGAAAGCTCCTTAAAAAGCTATGCTTGGTTTATAGTGTTTATTTCTTTGATTTAAAAATTGTTTCAATTGTAAAACTCTCTCAGGGCATATGTTCAAGTTATGAATACATCATTTCTATAGAAAGTAACCTAGAATAGTACCTAAATAATACTAAGAGCAAATAGTCCCCTTAGTACCAACCCACTGAATAAGACCAAGTAGAATAAAAAGGAGATGATGAATTTGGGAATCTCCTTGTTGGCTTTGCATTCATGGTGATAACGGAAAGGTATCTTCAGATACCTTTGAATTATGGGGCACATCTGGGGGTTTAGATGGAATTTTCACTAATAATGATTGAGACTAACCATCTTCAGTGGTAATGAAAGGGACTGGCCGGTTTCTATGCACATACACGGTTGCTGTTTGGAAACCTGGGAGGACAGCTGAAGAGGTTTGAGTATGGTCTCTGTGTGGGACAATGGGGTCTGGTAGCTTGACCCTAGCTGACCTGATTTCATCATTAGAAGAACTAATATATTAATAGGAGTGTGGTGAGCCAAAGAGACAGGAGAGGGAGAGAGAGAGAGCCTGGGCTACAACCTCAGCTTTTGGGCCCTTTTGGCCCCATCAGACTGTGACAATTTGGAGAACCAATAGGTAAGATCCTCCTAACTAGTTCCCCTTTCTCTGATTTTATAGTTGCCAAACACTTTCTGATTATAAAGAAGCTTCCTATTTAAGTTTTCACACAGGGAGAATCTATACCAACTAGTGTTTGGAGTGTCTGATCATCTTGACAGTTAAGTTCTCATTGTAAATTAATTAACTACTTGGGTGAAGGGGAGAGTGAAGTGACTTATTCTATGCCCTGGAGAAGCAGAATGAAAAAAAGGCTTCAGAAAGCTTGGGAATCACAGGCCTGCTCTATCCCTGGCCCATCACATGCTGCCATTGGACCATAAAAGCTTGGCAGATGGATAGACACATCTTACATCTCTGGCTTCTTGGGGTTCCCTGATGTGAGTGTGTGATCTCATTCATGTGTGCGCCCTGGGAAAGAATGCCCCATCCCCTGCTCCCTAGCGGTTCCTCCTACCTCCATCTTTCAGGTCTTCACAAGCAGGCCCAGTTCCCATGGCGGAGCGTGCATACAAAAGTGGGCTATGGAGTCAGGAGTCCAAAGCATGCTTCAGGCACCAATCTCTGTGTTTACTTTACCCTGTCATCTTATTCCCAGAAGACCTCTCATCTTCCTGGGGGATTGATTATAGATCCTGGTTATGCTCTCCTAACACATTTGTTTATGGATAAGGAGAAAATTAATTTTCTTAGTGGAAGAAAACCCTTAGATCAACCCAATAAAACCAAAGCCTCTGTAACTACTGCTATTTTGATCCTAGTCCTACAGACTTTGAAGAGTTATTAAATCTTACGCATTCTAGTTAAAGGAACCTTAAAAGTCTTCTATTCCAAATGGGAACAAGAGGCATATTGTATGTTGCAACCCAGTTTACACATATGTTCACAGACATGCACACATATATTTAACTGAAATAAAAGTTTAATGAAATAATACTTTGCTTACTGCATGGAGTATATGCTGATCTTTTCTATTTCATGAGAAATATTCCTGGCCACTACATTGATTTTACATTTTGATAAAATAATCAAGTATGTGTGTGTGTGTGTGTGTGTGTGTGAGACTTGCTAAGTTCAACCCTTATCCTCTGCTTGAGTCCCATTTTTTAATTGGCCTCTTTTCCCAAATGTAGGAGCAGTGACTTAATGAGACTTATCTAACTTACCTGTCACTGGACTGGGGTGTTAGCATGACTCATGAAGGAGGGACACAAAGTCAGTGACAAAAGCTGGCATGTAAACAGAAACGGAGTATGTGTTGAAGGACAAAAACAGGCCTGGCAGGAAGTACTGTGGCCTCAGACAGAGCTAGGAAGGCTGTTTTGGGTGTCCTCAGAGGTCTTCAATACTGGTAGTTTTCTGTGTGTCTTTGAACGCCAGTTCCTTCACCCTGGGCACAGCAGGACCTGTTGAGGGAAGTGAATGCTGCTGCTTGAGTGTCATGGTTGAAACCATGGTGTGCGCTCACCCCCAGGTTCACATTCTTTCCACTTTAATAATAGTAATAATAATAATAATAATAATAATAATAATAGAAATAACAGGGATAATAAAAAGAATATTAGTAACCACCAGGATTTATTGGGTGATTTCATATACCAGCATGTTCTGTAAATCAGTATATTTAATTTTTGCACCAATCCTAGGAAGTAGGTAATGTTTTCTCCATTCTGGAAGTGAAGAAATGGACACTTGCAAAAATTAAATGATCTCACACCACTAATGGCAGAGCTAGGATTTGAACTTCGATTGGCATGTCCAATGTGGCATTCCAGCCACAATACATTTATATCGCATGGAATTGGCCAGATGACCTTTAGATCTGAGTGAGTTCTTTCCCTAGGAAATAGTCTTCCTCTCATTTCAGAATTCCCTGTGTTCTCTGGAGTACACTTCTGAAACTGATTTATATATCCTGTTATTTCACAGACATGCAGAGAAACCAGATTAAAGATGGTAACCTTTCTTTCAAAATTTTTTTTGATGAAGGTAATAGGGAAAGTATAAAATATTTGGAATTCGAGACATGGATATTTCTATTTGCATGCCATCATCAAAGACTGGATACAAACTGACGTTTTCAGGGGGCAATAATCTGTGCATTGCATGTGTATGTTTGTGCTTCTATTTTCAGAAGATACTATTTAAGAAAGAGCTTCAGTAAGTCAAAGTGTAAACAAAATCTAGCTTTAAGATGGGAAAATGCAAAATGGGAATTAAAAACATAATTGTGAGAGGCAGACATACTTTTATTTACTTAGTACCATATAATCACTGTGCTTTAGGTCATGGACTATACTTGAATGAGAACAAAACCTTGGAAATCTAAGTGTAAGTGTAAGTCCAACTCTTTAATTTGCTAATTATGCTTCCTGGTGATAGAATGAGGTTATAATGTGTGTGGGTGTTGTTTTATTATGTTATTTTATTAATATGAGAAGAAGAGACTATAAAAAAATGGTGCAATATTCTTACTTAATGCACAGATATTTTAAGCCTGAACTTAGTAATTATGAATAAAATTAAAATCCATTGCATGTTAGTTACAGAAAATAATAAACAAGCTTAATTATATCTTCTAGGTAGCGGTTGTTAATTCTATTCCATATTATTCATCATTAGAGAAATGAAATACTTTACAAAGTGGTAAATTTGAAAAGGAAGGGTAGTAAAATTATAGGGACGGAGCATCTTAAAGGTAATGGTTTGTGTTGTTGCCATGTTATGAATGGGGAAACTGAGGCTGAGAGCCTGGGTAATTTGTGCAGCTCACTCACTGAAGCACTGCAAAGCCCTGGCTGGAAAAGCCAGTGTCTCCTTTTGCCTAGGTTGGTGAGCTCCTAAGGGAACTGTCATTCAACTGAACAATTACTTTGGGCAGACTCTTGACAGTAAAGCAAAGAGGGGTCCTAATAATAGCAATCAAGAGACCAAAAAGCAAAATCACAGTCCTTCCTGATGGAAGCACAAAAAAAGTATTTTCTTCAGTGCTTCAGTTTACATGTCCTGTGGCACTAAACACAGTACATTTAGAGATTCAAGAGGAGTTTCCTATGCAGCATATTAAAATCCTGCCTGTTAATCCTGTGAATTAATGGTGAAAGGATGGCTGAAATGGTGAAATGGGCTTGGCATTAAGCACCATTAAGTACCCAAACTCTTTGTAGTTAGGCAGACCAGCCCAGAGTGAAAACAATGTTCTCTCCAAGTTGATGACCTTTTTGTGAATAAAAAGAATCTCTGACAGTGAGCCTCAGCACATGGCTTCCTAGACACGTGAGCCACTTATTTTAGAAATAGAGTGACATGCTGAACGCCTCAGGGAAAAATAGCACTTAAAACATAAAAACACAAGGATTCCTATTGAGCAATCATCCCCATTCTCATGCCAGAGCTGGAACCATATGTGTTAATGACCTAGAGTGTGGGCATGGGGTTATGATGGATGAATACTGAATACAAGCACCTCTGACAGAAATTAATATGCAAATATCAAGCCGATCCTTGTCCTCCCAAGAAATCCAAACCTTAAACCCCAATGACTTTTTTCTATTTTCCATAAACACCTCTGAGCAATATCTACCTTTTATTGCATAGGGTCATTGTGACAACTGCAGTTCCTTAAGTGATTTTTGCAATGACCCTGTGAGAAAGTCCTTAGTACCCCCATTTTACAGGTGAGACTCAGAGGGATTAAATGATTTGCTACCCTATTACAGAGCTGACATATAAATCCAGGTTTGTTGAAAAGCAAAATCATACTCTTAACTACTAAAGAAGTGAAAAGTAACATTATTACTATTATTATTATCCTTTAGAAATAATCAATTTTTGAACCTAGTTAGCAAATGTTTTCCCTGATATTAGGTCACCTGCCTAGTCAGTGGCAGAGAAATTGTTGGGCCCTGGAAAGCTGATAGTAATTTCAGACCTTTTATGAATTGAAAAATATTGAGAATCAGGCAGCAACCTTTATTTAGCCATTTTGGATGAATGTACTGTTATTTTATAATAAAATGTTTATGTGCCTTTTTTTTTTTTATCATAAATGTGCTTAATTATTTGGTGGTATTCTGACTATTGGATGACATAGTGGCTCTTCAGCTGGTTAAGACTGATTATCTCTGGTTTATAGCACCACAGCTTAATTAATTTGCACAATCCATACAGAATTTGGAGATGAAAATTCTTAAAAGTTAATGGGCTAGTTTTATATTTAGTCAATATATCTTTAGTACAACTCTGGGCAACAACATTTCATATTATATAGCTCAGTGCAATAATAATGGTAAAAGCAAGGTTGTTGATGGCTATAACCAACGTTTACATTCTGGCTCCAAGCTTTTTCGTTCTGTTTCTTTATAATGAGCCCCATCTTTCTGGAGATGGAAGGACTTTGGAGGCATGGACAAAGGCAGAGATAGGAGGTCAAGATATCTTGGCAATGATGTGAGTCATGAGTTCATGTTCCTGCTTTGTCACTTTTTTAAAGCGATGTAACCTGTCTGTGCCACAGTTTCCACATCTGTAAAATGGCGATAATTCCTACTTTATCAGATTCTTGCAAAGACTGCATGTGATTCTCTTGGCCCAGTGCAAGAGCTCAGTAAATGGTAGCTACTTTTGGTTGGTGCTTGTATAAAGGGTTTGGAAACTGGCTTCTCAAAGGGAGGGCCTGGCCGAGACCTCCATGCTTGTCTTCTGCTGTCCTGCTCCACTTTCCACTGAGCTCACTGCTCAGACTGCCCTTCCCACGTCTTGAGGAAATGTAATTGTAAATCCCAAGATATAGGCAGTCTTTCATTTTCCACATCAACTTGCATTATATTGAGCACACAGTGGTTATAGGATAAATATAATTATAATGTATAAGGCACAGCTTTTCTTCCTTCGCTATGAGTCAGGGATAGAAATAGGCGAGTCTGCATGGCAGATGATATGGAAGATATGGAAAGAGAAGAAGAAATGAGTCTGTCCAAGTACAAGTGTGAGAAAAAAAAATTTTTCCTACAAATATAATGCTGTTCTAAAATGAAAAAAGTAAACCCAGGAAACCTCTTGTTACTTCAACTAACACAAATTTAAAACCTGTAGAAATTTGGTGTAAGTTGAGCTATTTTGTCCTTTGGTAACATTTAGCCTCTTCCAGAGAACTATGCATTTACTGCCATTCTTGAAGCAATTAGTTTCATATTAAAGCTGGGCTAATTGCATATCATTTTTATTCATTTCTTTCTAGTTGGCAACACTCAACTAAGCTAATTTGAGTTAGTGGATGCAGGATGTTAGAAACTTCTGAAGCTAGATTTCTTTAAAATCCTACATTTTTATGTTCACATAGCTTGCAGTTCTCTGTCAAAAATGGACATAACCTAAAAAAAATTATTATTTTTTTAACACATTGATGGGTAAAAACAAAACCACAGATGCCAACAGAGTAAAGTCTACTGATTGGGTGGAAGCCAGCTTGATCTTTCTAGTTTTTGTAAAGATTATTTCAGGTGACAAACTTTATCAGAAACATGTTTTTTTCCTGATTAACAGTAGTGACAGATTTGTAGATAAACTGTAATTCAGATGCTTACTCATACTTTAGGAAAACCTCTTGGTTGTCTTCTTGAGAAAAGATTTCCTTACTATGAAACTGTGAGCACTTACTGTTTTAGGTCAATTGTAACTATCTTGAACAATCTGTTAGGAACATTTCAGTTCTTCCAGCAGAGGAAAGGAATGAATAACTAAATACACATACAGATATAGAAAGCAACTGGAAAAAAAACACTATGGCAAATAAAGAACACTATGGTCCCATGCTTTTGAAATGTAAGAAAAAGACATTCTAGATAATGTGATTTTGACTGAGCTCAAAGATTTCACTTATTCTCCTTAACATGTCATCATTAATTTTTGGCTCAGCTGAGCTCATCGCTACACACCTGGCTGAGGGCTTGCTGAGAAGGGGATTTCCAGGAATGGCGACCTCACCACAGAGGTGAGAAGGCCCAGAAAGACTTCCGGGCTGGGGAGCTAAGTTCGCCACATGAATTTCTGTAGATAGCCTCAATATTTTGTAAACAGGGCCAGACTTGCGGCAGAATGGAAGCAATGAACAAAGGTAAAAGTTGCTGGGAAACCGCGGTTGAGACCTGTTCACCGCAGACTTGGACACACCGCTTTAGTTCTCAAGGACTCAATTTCCTTGTGGTTCAATGTGGCAGTTGGAGTTAACTGATGTGTTTTCCCTCTTGATGCTGCATCTTTCCAGATGAACGGGCCAATAGACCTCCTCTCTATTATGCAAGATCAAAGCTCAGGGCCCTGCTTCCCCTTTGGCTGTTAACCTTGTGTCTGTGAAGAAAAGAGGTAGTGAGGTTTCATAAGAATAGGCAAAATTTCAGATCAGATCTCCCCCCTTCAGTACATTTAAGGATTTTTCTTTTTTCTTCTTGCATAGTTGTATCAGCTAAAAAATAGATTTCTTTATTATTAATAATAAAAATGGTCAACATTTTTTGAGTTGACAATGAGCCATGCCAGATGCTATGGATTTTACATGCACTGTCTCCTTTCCTTCTCACAACAGTCCTTTAAAGGGGATCTAAGCATCATTCCCATTTTTTAGAAATAGATGAAATCCAAGGCCTAGAGACAGAGAGTAATCAACCCAAAGTCCCTGGACCAATATGGCAGAACTAGGGTTCAAACTCACAGGTCATTCTCAGAGCTTGAGCTAGTAACCGTCCTTCAGGCTGTCTTTTAAAGTTTTCATTTTCTGCATCATTTTCATTTTCCACATCAACTTGCATTATATTGAGCACACAGTGGCTACAAGTTAAATAAATATAGGTACAATCACCTGGTGCAATTTCATCCCTGAAAAATAGGAAGATTATGTGTGTAACAAAGAAAGTGCCTTTGTTAAGTGAAAAAAGAGAATGATGATATCTCTGCCTCAATAGGTCTTGTAGAAAAATGATGCATATGCCCAGGCAAATGGAAGTAATTTAATTCATTGGATGACAGGATTATGGGGGAAACTTTTTTTCTTTTCTACTCGGTATCCCATTAATGTTGTCTGTTTAATAAGATACACAATAAAAAATAATTTAAAAATCCCCCAAGGAAATGGATTTTTTGATCAATGTATTCCTTGTAAGAATTTGGTTTCCAGCAGTCAGTGTTCTGTTGAAGAAGAGCAGAGAACTTAGAATTTCCTGTAGCAGGTGTCATGGTGCTTTATGTCGGAGATGAGCTAATTTTTGCTTCTCAGCAACCCCTGTGTGCCATGCTTTGTATGTATGAGGAAAGGGAATGCAGTATTTGGATTACTCTGCCCCTGTTACTCCTTGTGCAAGCAGTATGGGTATTTCTGACTGTCCTTTTGATTCTAGCTGAGGCTGCTTGCCACAGGCATCTCTTAGTAGATTGCTTTGTGATTTATGCAGGTCTAAAGGAGACCAAGGATCATTTATCTTCAAACCAGGAAAAAGATGAAAGTGGCTTGGTAGTAAAATTTCCTGTGGAGTTAGATGGGAGCATCAAAGGGAAAAAATGTCATTGTTTCATGAAAAAATAGGAAACGTGAGCCAATTTCTAATGTCGCAGATATTTTCCTGTGAAGAGTTCAAGTTTTTGAAAAAGTCTTTACTAAAGGATAAAAACCACTGAAGCAGTGAATTAATGTGATGCAAAAGCTACTGCCACAAAACGTGGCCTTTTTCAGAAGGTTAAAATGAAAATAGAGGGTAAAGTGGTGAAAACCCTTAACTGACTCACGTCACTTTATTATTTTTCCCCCATTAAATCTGATTTTCTGCTGTTAAATATCCGAGGACAATTCTTACTTGAAGAGGAAAAAATGTCCCTCCAAACGGTTGCTTCTGTAGCCTAGAAATGCTTTGTTCTTTCAGCTTCCTCAGTCTCCATGGCTCTGAACTCACTGACAGCCTCTGTAAAAATGATGCTGCTCCAGCTGTTCATGCTCTGCTCGTTTGTACCGGGGTCCCTGTGTTTGGTGTGCTGAAACAGTCCTATTCTTTTAAAATGTGTCCCACAGATTCAGAGATATTTAAACACTGTGATGCCTGGAGGAAAAAAAAATTGTTGTGATGAGGCCATTTATCACTGTGCATAGGAATATAAGATTCCCACCAAACAGAAAAGATATTATGGGTTTCTCTCTGGCTACTGTACATGCCATAAGTAAAACAATGATGCATGAAGTTGAACTGACTGCCAAAAATAGATCAGGAAGAAAAATGTCTCCCATGACAATTGGCTCTGATCCTAGGGATTTTCCCTTTTAATCTGAAACCTTGAATAGGAATATTTCTTTTCTGTCTCTTTTTAATGTCTCTGTCTTCCTTCCTTTCATTTTCTTTTTTTCTTAATAAATACACTGTGATTTGTCCCTTGAAATTCTCAGCAAACTATACAGTAGAACTGAAACATAGATCTACTCAAGTCAGTCAGTCTGAATGAACAACCATTGCACAGGCTTTCCAGTGGCAACACATTCTCCCTTCTGTTCTCAGCCCTCCATTCCTGACTCAGAGGAGCCTGGCAGCCTTGGGGTGAAGCCATTTCAGTCCTGGGATGATGTCATTAATCAAGAAATATTAAATAATTGAGAAGAGAGAGGAGTCTCTCCAAATGAATACACGTTAGCCAGAAATATGGTGAGCTTAGCCAGGTTCATAGCTAAACTCAGGACATCAAGAACATCAATACCACCACCGAAAACCCAAAAGCAAAAATTCTAAATCTCCTCTAAGCATCAAAACTGGGCACCTAAACTGTGAAGTCTGCACACCTGTCATTTGCAAATATGTGAAGAATCTAGAAGTTGACACCATCTGGAGTTGGGTCCAAATTATAGTAGAAATGTAGGAATTGGGGACAGTATGCTATATTGGCTCTACCAACCAACAGAATTGGGCTAGAATCTTAATTTGACACTCACTATGTGTTAACTTGGGGAAAGTTACTTTTTTTTTATCCTCAAACGCTCATCTGTGTGTGCAGAATCTGGGGTTCCTATGGCCAGGATCCTCACTGAACTTAAACCACCTGATGATGTAATTGGCCTATTGCTAGGCTACCGCTTCCACACCTTTAGGCAATAAGCTATTATTACACTATATAGAGAGTTTGGCTCAGTGCTCTGAGCGGAGGTAGAGATGCTAGTGCTCGACCTATGCTGGGAGAAAAAGCCAGGTAATAAACCCTTTCACCCCAAAGAAACATTCTAGTGTCATTTCTTTGGTCACACTGAATCTATAACGAACTTGCCCGGGGCTGAAACCCACTGGTGAGACACTGTGGAATCCCTTACCCATGCTCTGAAGCCCTAGGGAGGTTGTGATTTGTAATGTCTCATTGGCTCTCTTTTCCTGCTGGTTACCCTTCTTTTCCTCTGTCCCTTGTCTTCCCACTACGATCGTGAGGACCTGAGTCTTTGTGTTCTTCAAAGTGTCAGCCATGGTACTTGTTAGATTTGCAGAAAGAGAGCAGTAGATGAGAGAATGGTTTTCATCTGTTAAAAATTGGGTTTAAAACTTGTTAAACTGATTGAAGATGGGAATGGAACATGAGAGGGGTATTTGTGCTACTCAACCACTATAACCACCCCAGGTGTGCCTGGAGAAAAGGTTAAAGAATTAGAATTTGGGATAAAATTGGGAGCTAAAATGCAAAGGAAAGAAGAAAGATGGAAGGGAGTTAGGAAAGGAATGAGGAAATGTTTCCATTCATTGTACAGCTGTATACAAAGATATATTTTTGTTTTCTGGATTCTGGCTCATTGAAAATACATGCATCACAAATATGATCACCTCCTACACACATCTGAAAGTGATTTGAAATAATGAGTTGGAAGGTTAAAGTTCTATGTAATTAAGGAAATGCATCTTCAAGTCCTCAGATCATACAAAGGAATTTATCTCACAGATTTGGAGGCTCAAGAAAATTCCAGATGCATGTCAAAAGTTTTTTTGAGCCATTTTTAGCTATGAACTATTTTCTTGGAGAAAACTGTAACTGATGATTTACCTGTGGCATCCCCCGACGGTACTGGCCCTAGTTTTGCTCTCTCTGCAATGTAAGTCTACTCATACCTGGGATCTGAATCTTTGCAACTGTCAGCTGGATCCAACTCATTGGGGAGCTTCCTTCAAGTAACAGCTGAAAGGGATCTTTGCATTCGGGACTCTCCGAGACAGAATGCTGCCTCCACTCAGGAGGCACTGCCAGGTGTTGGGTTTCCTCTACTGCTTGAAACAACAGAAGGAATGGATCAAATACGTGGAAAAGCAGTTTTCAAGACTTCAGGATGAGGTAAGGAAGAGCAGTAGTCCCGAGAGATGAGAAACAGACAGGTGAGTAAGCCCTCTGGCTGCCTCACCTCCCTGCGTGGAGAATTTCTAGGCCAAGAGAAGGGAGAGGGAAGCTCGGCAGAATCTGGAAGTTGCCTTGGGCTGAGAAATGAATTGGGAGCCTGGCGAGGCTGTGGTGCCTAGAATCTAGGGGGTGGGTCATGGGGAAGGGCAGAGCTGAAATGAGGGGTTCCCTGAGTCTCCGCCGGGGGTCCCCCTCGAGCAGTCTGCTGAGCACTAGGGGGGTGCACAGTTGAGAATGAGACAGCTCAGTGAGAGTGCAAGCGGGGGAGATGGCATCTCAGGAAAAGACATTTGAGCTGGGCCCAAACATGGAAGCGTTTAAAAGATCCCTTATTGAGGACAAAGGCCTTCAGGGTGAGGGAATAGCATGTAAAAAACTAATGGAAGAAGAATAAAGGGCCTGTGTTAATTGCAAAGTCTTATTTAGTTGAAATATGGGGGTGTTCAGAGGAGTGGCCATCAACTAGTGAAGCAGTGCCGCCTGGACCATGGAGCGTCATCTGTGAGTTTGTGCTGTCCCCCATCAGCAAGCAATGGCTTTTGGGAGGTTGAGTAGTGGAAAGACATCAGAACTATATTTTAGGAATTATATTAATTGGTCTTCAATGTATAAAATGAATTATGGTGGAGATACTAAAAGCAAGGATGTCAGGAGCCTATGGTAAGAGTCCAGATGAGCTATAATAAGCTTTTAGAATAGTGGTAGGGATGCTGGAAAGGAAGGGATAGGTAGCAGGGAGGATTGACAGCTTTGAGTAAAGAGCATGAAGGAAGAAAGAGGTGAAGGTGTCTGTTAATTTGGTGACACCTTGAACAGGAACAAGGACCAGAGGGGGACAAGTTTTGGTTTTGCAGTTCTGTGCTTAGGGCATCAGGGATGTGTCTGGCTATTGCTGGTTGGATGATAGCTAAGAATGCGGATTAGGAGCTGGGAGAGAAAGGTTATAGAGAGAGAGAAAGATTTAGGGATCACACATACTCCATGAGTGCTGAGCCTGGGGAATTTGATAGAGTCACTCAGGGAGACAGTTGCAAGAGAAGAGAGGTCTCAGAAAAGGACTTTGAGTGATGCTTTCATTTAGCAGACAAGAAGACCCCAGAGGAGGGGTATAAGGTGTTTTTGGGGGGTGTGGTGGGGAAGGATTGTATAACACCTTAGATTCTTCTGTTTCTCTGGAGGGAAATGTAATCCTATGGAGAAATGATATTATTAAATGGTTGTTACCTAACTTACATGCATGTATGTATGCATTTGCCAACAAGATTATTTTTTAGGATGCGAATGTCCAAAGTGGAGAGACTCTGAGCCTTGTGGTTTACTTGTAGAAACAGGATGGAACAATTTCATAAATGCAAGAATCAAGGATAAAGTAGTGCCCTACAATGGCAAAAGAGACTTCCTACAAGATCTATATGTAGTAGGCTAAGTTAGTCACAGAATATCTTCAGATGCTTAAAATCCAGTTGTAGGGTACGCTTTTTTTTTGCCATTCCAAAACTGCCTCCCCCACCCCCCTTTTGGAGGGTCAACTTCAGAACACTTAATTAATTGTTTAAATATTAGAAACTTGTTGGTTCTACTGTGTATCAGTATGTTTTTTACCTATATATATAAGGGAGGTGTTATCAATCCTTTTCATGGGTAAATAAATTGAGGTTTGGACACTTGCCTTAAATCAAACTGAGCTCACAGGTGGTCGGGCTGAGACCAGCAACACAGGTCTCCTGATAACAAATTTCAGGTTTTTCCCACCACATAAAACCGCATTTCATTAACCATGACCTGTGGACTTGAGGATCAATTCAGGGTATTGCTAAAGGTGCAGACTTTTGTGCCAGTGAGACAGGTGGAAGCCTAGTGCTATCACTTGTCAGCTGTGCCCATCTGACCTCTCCAGGTTTCGTTTTCTCACATACGTAAAACAGGAATAAAACCTATTTTGTGAGGCCACTGGGAAATTATAGATATATGTATATAAAGTATTGACAACACAGGCACTTACTCTTTTAATGAAAAAGAACCAATTAGAGGACTTGGATGGTATTCTGGACGTGGAGCATTTTTTCCAATATTGTACTTCCCCGGCATTATCTCCCCATTTTCCTGGGAGCCAACACCAGCAAAATGCTGACTGCATAGTAGGTACACTGAAAATTCTTCAATTAAGTGCTATTAAGCTTTAATTAGATGCCATGGACTCGCACAGGATTTGCTAGCCATGGCCCTGAAGTGTGGAAATTTCCTTGTGGCGCAGCGGGAAGGAGAGGGGAGCTGGCTTTGTTTACATTCTCAGCAGAGGATACCATGAAAAGGGAACCACTTTTATTTCCCTTGTGGACTAGCCGTTCATTTTGCTGTAGCAGCTGCTAATGGAAAATAATAAAACCCACTTTCGTCAGGCAGTATCTGGACCACTTACAGGTCAATTCAATGCTCCAAACAGATTGCTACAGAGCATATTAGTTCGTCATCAACATCCACTTTGGTCAGGGGAGTTTTACCATTGGAAATTGAACTTCTAGGTCATGGTCTGTTATGATTCCTGACTGTCATAAAATCTTTGCAACTTAGTGGAAGCATATAACCAATTATTATAAATGAACACACAATCTTTCCATTTGTTAAAATCGCACAGGTAGCAAATTAAGCTGTGGGAGAATTGAACTGGAGTGGTGCAAAAATATGACTTCACTAATATTAAACCTATATTTGGCCTATTAATTAAAGAATTTGGTCCAGTTCCATAATAAATCCTATTCTATAGTACAGTACCAAGAGGTAATGTCAGCACTACTTTTTAAAATACTGAAACCAATGTAGGAGATGCAATTCAAGGTGCATTTCTGTTTGCAACTGCTCCCATTCATATGTGTGCTTGTGTTGGGACAGTCCTTTCTAAATGCAGAGTTAAATGAAATCACCTGCAATTCGCAAACACAGTACCCATAGTGGTGGTTGCCCCATTTGGTGAAAAGAACTCTGCCTTGGCTTGGGGTGTTTTGCCATTCACTAACTATAGGACCTTGGGCAAGCCACATAACTTCCTTGGACCTCAGTTTTCTCCTCTGTAACATGAGGGTTTGGGTTAGATGTTCTCTAAGAACATCCTATATATTTAAAAGACAATTCTTATTATTCTCATTGCATAACATATGTATTCATGGTTAACTTTCAAAATAAAGATAAGCAAAAGAAGAGAAAGTAAATCTCACATTTAATGTTATAAGAGATACACATGGTTAACATTTTGATGTGTATTCTTCCAGTGTCTACATGTTCACATATGTATATACCTATGTATATTAAATATACACACACAAAATGGGAACATTCTATATAAACAACATTTTACTACCTACTTTTTTTCAATAATAGTAGTATGAACATCTTTCTTTGTCATGTTTTTTTAAATCTGGAATCCCACTGTATGATTAAGCCATCAATTTCTCTAACCAATTGCCTATGAATAGATAATTTGGTATCTTTCAATCCCTTGCAGTTTTTCACAATGTTATAATGAAAATTCTCATTAAGTCTCTGTGGGGTAAACATTTCCAAATTCTTAGGGTAAATTGTCTGAAGTGGAATTGCTGGGTCAAGAGGTATGCATTTTTCTAACAGGTTTAATATCTGTTGCTGAATTCACAAAGTCTAAATTATACACTAAGGCCTTGGAAGCCCATGAGTGACAGCTGGACTCAGAAATCCTGACCATGAATGCTCCTGTATAATAATAATAATCTCTGTCTGGGTGCACTCATACACATTGACAGGAGCAGTTTTGGTATGCCATTTTGTATATATTTATATGACCTTCTTCTTCCTTCCAGGGAAGAGTGATAAAAAAAAGTCACTAGACATTTGAGTGTCTGGTGAATTTCCAACTGATTCTCTAAGATCTTTTTTAGCTCTAATAGCTCATGAGAGTATTTGATTTGTCTCAACACATTTTTGAGTACATAATGCGTGCTGAGTGATAAAGCCTTGGGTGGTGAGAAGCACTGTGTTTGGGGGAAGGCTCCCACCAC
Source organism: Manis javanica (assembly GCF_040802235.1). NCBI lineage: Eukaryota > Metazoa > Chordata > Mammalia > Pholidota > Manidae > Manis > Manis javanica. The sequence continues at coordinate 128,446,956 of NC_133158.1, read as the reverse complement.
AGTGGGAAAGGCGTTGTCAAAAACAAGCTGTGGGGGCTGGGCAGCAGGGCCACGGGCACTGAGAGAGATCAGGCTGGCCCAGAGGCCTGGAGGAGGGAATGAGGGGAGGTCCTGGGAGGTACCACATCAGCTAGAGCTCCTTTTGATTTAGCATCTGAGAGAAAACAACCTCAAATTAGCTTAGCGAATAGGGTTACATTTATTGACTCCTATAATCAGCCCGTAGGAAGGCCAGGGACTCTTTTTCCAATTTTCTTTCCATGGGTTGGCTGCATTCTCTGAAAATTCTCTAAGTAGGTGGCTAGAATTAGGCCTGCTAACTGCTTATGCTTAAATTTTGAAGTCCTAAATTCTGAGTGAAAACCCTCTCTCCCAGTTAACAGCATGAAAAATCTAAGCAGCATTCTGACAGGCCTGCAGGTGATGGGCCAGCTGGTGATAGGCGTGCACACGGAGCAGCTCTGGGCCAAGATGACACATCACGGCTGGCCGGCTGGCTGAATGCTCACACCTATAGTCAGGGCGTTGGAGCTGTTACCTTAATAAAGGGGAAAAGAGTCACTTATATATAGAATAAGAAATAGTTGAACTCCCAGAAATAGTGGAATACTGATTGCCGAGTGCTGAGGGGACAGGGAAATGTGGAGATGCTGGTCAAAGGGGATGAACTTCCAGTTATGTGATGAATAAGTTCTAGGGGTCTAACTTACAGCTTGGTGACCATGGTTAACAGCACTGCATTGTTTACTTGGAAGTTGCTAGAAAGTAGGTTTTAAATGTTCTCACCATAATAATAATAATAAAAAAAAATGGTAGTTATGTGAGGTGAAGGATGTGTTAACTAGCCTTATTGTGGTAAACATTTTGTAGTATATGCCTGTGTCAAGTCATATATGCCTTAATGTTACATGTCAATTATATCTCAAAGCTGTGGGGAGAAAAGGGTGCTGAGTAGACTAAAACAACATCAGCACCTCAATTTGGCAGAATTTATGTAGATAGTTTAACAGGGTATGTCAGTAGCAGGTAAACAAAATATATGACTTGAATGAATAAACAATTGAAAGAAAGGGCATGAATAGGGCAGAAAACAAAGTCTCCTCTTTGAGTACCACAATTTCACGTTGACTATTCATTTCACCTTCATCAATTCTCTCAGACATGCATGCTCACATTTTGCAGGTAAGGGAAGTGAGGAGGTTAATTTCATCTTTAATAGCTAATAGGATTCTGTCACAGTTAATGATTCTTCCAAAGCCGTGACCCATATAGCCCAGTCTGTGTTTTGGTGAAAAAAATCAAACAAATACAAACAACATACTAATGTATAACAATAGTTTCAGAATAATTGAATTTCTTTTCCTGGGGTTTCTAGAATGTCAAGATGATGAAACCCTGTACCTTTCTGTGCTCTCATCCATGCTCGTGAGTGTGTGGGCCTCCAGTCTTTGTCTTGCCTGCTCCATCCTGACTCTGCCTTCCAAAGCCCCAAATAGCAGGTCTTGAAGAGTAAGACTTTCACTGGACTTATGGGGAAGGAAGACAAGCTAGAATCTGTTTTAATGGGAGGGTTGGGGAAGCACTGTGGATTTCTGCATTGTTAATCTGGCTACAATACACTTTTCAGTGAAGCTGTGACTCTGACTAGGATCTCTCTGCAGCTGTGGGTTTCCTCCTCCATCCTACTGGAGGAAGCTTTGGAATAACATGACTATCCCAGGTCCTGCCTTCTTGCTTTCTGCTATACTTATGTTTACGTAGTCTCTAGCACTTACTATATATTATTTTGTGTTTTATTAATAGTCTGCTCTCCTCACTGTTTTCTACATGTTACTTAGGTCAACATAGTACCTGCTGTTCCTCAGCCTGGGGTACCCTCTCCCTGCTTGTCCTCTGGAAAACACTACCCTGGAAAGCCGAGTTGGTGTGTGGTCTTCTCTGTGATGCTTTCTCTTAAGTTTCACAAAATGCTGTGCATATATATCTTTAATGCTTAGCCACAGTGTGATGTAATTACTTTTTACCCATTTGCCAACTCTAGGAAACTTTGAGCTTCTCTAAGGCAAGGACCATACTTGGTTAACCTATGCCTCCCATCTAGTGCCCAAAATGGCTTCAGCCACTTACTAGGTATGCAGTAAACATGTAAAGAAAGAAAATAAAATTACTCGGTTATTCCTGTATGTAGCAGTTGGCTATGCACTAAATGGAATGTTCAATAACACGACCTGGGAGCAGGAAGGAGATGTTCTAAGGCCCTGAGCAGGGCATGACAGGATAAAATTCATGTTTCAGGACAATGGATGCAGCAGCAAGGTCTCTTGTTGGAGACTTTTAGGCCTTAGAATAATTGTTGGTGTTTTGACATTCATTTTCTTTGGGGAAATAAATGGAACTAATGGGAAAGAAACTTTTCTGGGAATTTCTCAGATGTACCTGGTACTGATTCAGCAAAACGAGGCTTCAGAAAGGATCCTAGCAGGTTACCTCCTCCCCAAGGCTCTGAGAGTGTGAAGGAAGGAGGACTCTTTAACTCAGACTAAGTTTCAGGAATTCTAGACAGATGGATCCTTTGCCTTGACTTCCTTGTGTCCTGTCTCCCTCTGCTTCCCATGTTTCTTTGTATATACTCCACGACTGAAGGTAAAACTCACAACAGGGTCAGATCTTTCTTATATTTACAACTTTACTAATATTAATAGTAAATTGGCTCTTTTCTGATTGGTTTGCATTTGATACAATATTTTCAACCATCTGTAAGGACTTGATTTGTTATTCAAAAGTGATATTCTCTGATCTACATGAATTGTATTTGGATGCTCCAGAACCGGATTGCTATTGCCTGGATCCCAGCCTAGGTCCTGCCAACCAGGGCCCGCTCTAGAGTTCTGTGCCTCCTCACATGCAATTATGAAGCAGAGTTTGTAGGTGGTCACACAGAGAAAACTGAGGTTCAGTGATGTTAAATGATTGCTTAAGGCCATACCACTCTATAAGTCCCAGACTGAGAAAACAAATTTCAGGAGAAATTAGAAATAGGGAGATCAGGAAATGGTGATGTTAGAATTATTCAGGGTCATTTAAAACTAAGGAAAGAGTCTGCATATCTAGAGTCCAGTATGTGCTGAATGACACCAACCACTGAAATCATTTGAGAAGTTTCTAGGACTTAATTATGTTACCTTTCTGTATGTCAAACAAAAATTCTTGATTTTTCTGTTGGGTAGGTGTCTGAGGCATAATTGGTTCAATATTAATGGCTATAATTTACACAAGCTGAGGTTGGGCTGTCTTGGTATTTTGTGCCTGGATATTATCATTATAAGTATAGTTTTTTGCAGATTAAAATATTAAACCATCACCTTACATCCAAATATCATTTATCTGAGCACTTATTTATAAAGATGTAAACATCCAACTTGGGTAATCCAGCTTTCACTGGTGTCATATGTTGGATGCATGCTAGGGAAGAAGGTCACAATGAAGATCAAGGCTCTGTGCTCAAGGAAATCACATTTTAGAGAAAGGAACCTTATTGGTCATAGCAGTGACATGATTATGCACAGGGAGCTAAAGAAATAAAGGAGGTGGAAGTGACTCAACTTGGACATCTGGGAGATAATTGAGTAACATCCTGAAGGATATGGAAGAGCTGAATAAAGGATGGTGGAAAAAATTCTGCACAGGCAAGTACATGGGGTTGTAAACAGATGTTATTTTCACAAAAGTCATCAATCACATTAACATCAGGTATTTTATCTAAAAGTAGAGAAGTTTTCATTCATTTCTAATTACACGAAGACCAGTTTTTCCTGTTTCTGAGATCATCTGGTTTCCTTTGCCCTTGCCCTTTCTTCATTTTTCTGCTGTTCATATTTAGATGTGCATCACCAATTTTCATCAATGGGGAAGGTAGGATTACAAGCAAGAAAAAAGAAAACAGCATTGGTTAAAATTTTATGCTGAAAAAGATATAGATGGTTTGGTTCACAGATTCATGTAAATCTAACATATGGAAATGATGTACAGCCATCTCCTACATAAAAAGTCAACTGGAAAATGATTAAGTTTAGGGTTGCTTCTTGCATTGGTTAGCTGTATTTTGTGGCTAGTGCACGTCCCAGAAGGTCATAATAAGTTGATTGTGTCAGACTACTACCAGTTACAATTTTAGGGAGGCTCATGGATTTTGGATTCAGGCAGATGTGACATTTAATCAATCTTCACTCACTACTGTTTTACCTTTGAACATACAACTTCTCTGAGCTTCAATTTCCCCATTCATAGAATGGGAAAGAGAGACCCAAGGGCTATTTTAGAATAAAATGGAGTAATATTTAGTGATGCTAAGTATAGTACCTGAAACACATAGGTGCTAAATAAATCACTTTTATTATTTTGCCACTTTCATTCTCACATTTCAGCATCACATTTCTTAGGGATCAAATACATGACTCCAGAATGTCCAACTTCATAGATTGAGGTACAAATCAGTCTCCAGGTGAAGAAGTTCAATCCCTCTAGTTTTCAGTAAGCCCAGGAAGTCCAGAAGTGCAGTCTGCCCTCTCAGTGATTCAGCTCCTTCCCTGTTACATATCCAGGTATTTTCTGGGTTTGTCAGTCTCTCTCAGGGGTACTGGTCCAGCCTTGCTCTATTGTGATGTGTTTGCCTGGTGGTTGTGGATGTCAGTTAAAGCTAGTATGGTTACCAAGTGTGAAGTAGAGCATGGGAGTTGGGGGGGGGGTTTCCCAGCTCATGGGGGAGGGGGGCAGTGCTGATGTCTGGGGGGGAAGGCTTGGCTACCACTTCCTCAGTGTTCCTGGTGCTTCTGACCAAGGAAGAGAGGAACTGACTACACTCCTCCTCACTAAGTACAGAAGGTGTTACAACGTTTTGTAGTGCAAATGAGGGCAAGTGGCCTCAGGACACCTCTCACTGCCGGGGGCTGTGGCAGGTGTTGGGCCGCCCACTGCTGGCACCACAGGGCAGCATCCTTTGATCCAGCAGTTCTGGGAATCTGTCTCTGGGAGAGAAACCAGGTTCTGGGACTCCACATGAATAGCAAGCACCAGTCCCTCCCTTGGCATGTTTGAAGTTGTGATTCTATAGCAAAATGACCTGGCAGGACTGACTCTATCCTTCTCTTACCAGCCCAGTGGTTATGACTGAGGAAGCATTAGCTTCTCCCTTGGCAGAATTAGAGGCTGGAGTTCAAGCCTGGAGATTGTGGTCGATGTGATATGGGGAGCTTAAAACAGGACTCATCACAGAGTTAATGGTTGGGAAAGCTTTCCCCCTCCCCCAGGGGAGCTGGTGAGGCTCAGACTGAAGCCTTGCAGTTGACTGGCATTGGTAGCTTTAAGTGCTCAGTGGGGGTGGGTTTCCATGGCTATGTGTGAGGAGCCTGCTTCTCTACTGGCGAGTGGACTTGTAGAGAATGATTCCAGACAAGATAACCCCCACTACTCACATGATATGTAAAATACTAACAGATGACTGATGTTAATTTATATTTAAACTGGAATTGCTTGGTTCTGTTTTGTTAGCCATTAAATATGAAATTTTTTCTTTTTAAGCAAAAATAGAATTGGGGCTGTAGGAGTTTACTTGGCATTCTCATTTTGTTCTCTGGGCTTGTAGCAGGATCTTGGTAACTGCAGTGGTAATCTGTACGCCACTAATCCATAACATCTTTGATGAAGATACAGAGCCAAGTCCCTGTGGACTTCAAGACAGTTGTTCGTTCATTCATTCACAAAACTGCAAGTACTCAAGGTCTGAGTACTTGGATCAGATTTATGGACAAACCCACTTTGAAGAATTGCTTGGAGAGGAAAGAAAGTGAGAATACAGCTGTATCAGATGTAATAAGTGCTGCAATCAGAGCAATTGCAAACTTCTCTTGGAGCACAGAGGTAATGAATTTGGCCCTGAATAATTGGGGAAAATTTCACAGTGGACATGCTGTTCAAGTTAGGTCTTGAAATGTAAATAACAGTTCCCTGGTGCAGAAGAGGTGGAAGAACTTTCTGGGCAGGGGATATAATGTATGCAAAGGCCTGGAGGTGGGAGAAGCCTGGCTTGAATTGGGATTGGCAAAGGCCAGTGGGGCTGGACTCTAGGTTTGTGGCTCAAGGGCTATGAGAAGAAAAGTTGTGGATAAAATGAGAGTTCCTGTGGCCAGGATTCTCACCTGGCCATGGTTGACTAGCTCACTGCACACCTGTGGGCAATACATGGCTGTTGACTCTATAAAAAGAGCTCCGCCCAGTGCTCTGCACACGACACCGTGGCAGGGCTGCAAGGCTGCAGGAGAGCAGAGCAGAGGCTGGAGTGGTGGTAGTGCTGAGGACAGAGGCCCAGAGGCCGGCTGTGCAGGACGACTGTGCAGAGAGGCCCAGAGGGCAGCTGTGCGGACAGAGGGGTGCAGAAGCAAAGACCGGCTTGCTGCATACAGACTCGCTCTGAGTGAATGGGATTCTAGTGACTGACCTGCCACCTGGAAATAAAGTTGGGTATAACCCTTTCACCCAAAGAATGTTTTGCTGTCCATTTTCTTTGGTCACACTGAATCCATAGCAAACTTGCCTGGGGCTGAAACCCATTGGTAAGACAAAAGTGAATGCCAGTCCTGGACCAGGAATGTGGCAAAACCTGAATGATGAAGAATGTTTAGTGACAGAGGGAGAAGGTGTCTGTGGGAGGGAACTCAAAAGTCTGTTTTTTTTAAAGACAGAATTCCTCAAAGCATGTCTCATGAAGCACTAGCCCTTGAGATATTCATGAGCCAAGATTTGCAGACAAAAGTGTGGGAACCACTACGAAGTACTATACAGTCTGTGTGTGTGTAACACTACAGTATTATAGAAACTCTGACAAGTCATATAGGAAAGTGATTTAACTCTCTTTACCCTAATATTTTTCTGAGTTGACCATGACATACTGTTTTATGAGTTACTTAATAATATTTTGAAGAATTAGCATTCCATATTACACATTTGGGTGGTGCTATTCTAGGCATATGAAAATTCAGAGAGTAGTTCTGGAAAGGGGAGAGGACAGATCAGATCCATGTGTGTTAGCCAGGTCCCTGAAAGGCCCTCTGTATGAAGCTCAGGGCTGGTGATTAATAAAGGTATTCGAGGCAGTTACCAGGGAGAAGTAAGAGATCTTCAGCGCCCAGGAGTAATCTTGGGGACCCGACCTCAGGGGAGTGGCTTTAAGGGGGATGCACCTGGCCATTAGGGTAGAACACAGCAACATAAAACCTTGGTATATCACAGTAAGAGTGGATTATTAATAGAAGCCAAGCTGGAAATGATTTACATGAGACTCCATGTGTTCCTACAAAGCATTCAAATCAGGTGCAAATTCTGAAGCACATCTGACTCTGGGTCAGGGGTCAGATGGGAGGACTGGTGGTCAAGAGGATTTGCTTTCCAGGAGCCTGGAGAAACAGGAGACTGTGAGGCACCATCAAGTTCCATTCTCTCTCCTTGACAGGCTGCAGGTCCATTGCCCTCTGAAACTGTTTTATTTTATTTCTGTCTTAATGTGGCCTACAAGGTCCCTCCTGTCCTGCTCTCACTTTCTTCTTTGGTGCCTTGTTACAAATCCTCACTTACCCTGTGCTCCAGAACTCCTTGCCGCCCACCAGCATGTCACGCACACTCAAGTGCTCTTAAAAATGACCTCTTATTGAATGTTTACGTTTGGTCCTGTGCTGAACGTTTGACACAAATGACTTCTGTTTGTTGTTTACAGTGATCCTATAAGGTAGAGTCCCTTAGGGGTGTGGTTGGGGGTAAATAATAGATTGTCCCACTAACTGTAGCTTAACCAGCTATGATTTCTTCCTCATAAAAAGTCCAGAGGTAATTGTTGGATTGGATCTCAGTGATGCCACAAAAGACTCCGGACTCTTTCTGGTTCCCTACATCTTCCTTAGCCTTTGGCAGTTGTCTTCGTTCTCTGGCCTGATGATTGCAAAGTGGTGCTGTATCCATAGGCATCATGTTGACATCCTGCTTTATCTAGGGTGTGTGAGCTGCTCTACCTGGAGCACAAAGCTGTCCTAGAACCTTCTCAACTGTTTGTTTTCGTCTCATTGGCAGGAACTGTGGTCCGTGAACTTCCCAGGGGACGGAAGCTGGGAAATTGAGGATTTAGCTTTCTAATCTTTACAGTCAAGGAAGGCAAGGTTGACATGGTTTGGAAATTGGTGATGGGTTAGTCAACCTAGAGGGCCTGTCTTGGTAGGCATTTGTATTTCCAAGTTAGATGAGAAGGCAGCTCAGGAAGCTAGGTTAACTTGTTTGAGTCTCATAGCTGGTAAGTGTTAGAGGTGGATTCCAAGCTGACTCAAAAGTCTACATGGGTTCCAATGTTCCACACAGTCCCCTTATCAAAATTTTAATGTTCAGTTCAGTCTATGTTTAATGAACATCTGCTATACTCAAAGCACTCTATTGGATAGTTACACAGATAAACAAAATGTTCCTGTGTTCTATAAATTACCTTAATGGGAGAGAGTGATGTACACATATATCAGTAATTCACTGTAGACTTTAATGGCTAATGTCATGGGGCATACACAATAGGTTGTGGGTGTATTGGGGAGCTGAGAGGAATTCTGCCTGGGGAATCTGAGAAGGTTCCCTGGAGGAAAGATGTGATCTGGGCCATCTCTCTGTAGGTGTTTCTCATATGAACAATGTGAGTTTGTTTGTTTCAAACCTCAGTTAATTTTAACATGATGTCCTAGCTCATCTCAGGTATAGTTTATGTTTGAATTAGTGCAAAGACATAATCTCTGAAAGTAAATTAACTGGCCATGCTTTCTGCTTTTATTTTAATATCCAAAAAATCCCATAGTCTTTTACTTTAAATCAAATCTATATGTATTCTATCAAATTCATGAAGTAAAACATTCCAAAACAAAAATAAACTCAAGGCAATTTAAAAGAAGGATAACCTATAATAAATTTTCCTAAACAAGTTGCATTGCATAAAGAAAAGTTTTTATATTCCAATTATATAGGAATAAAATGAAAGATGAGCCATTTTTTACCCCGACACAAAAGGTAATGTAATGTACTGTTCTTTCAGTGGGGGGAAAAATAGTTATAATGAACTTGAATGGAAGTGAAGTGAGACTACTCTAATTATAGATCTTGGCAGGAAAAAGAAGATAAAAGGGCAAAGGACATGATCAGAATGCTCACAAAAGGAGGCAAAAAACAAAAGGTTAAAGGCATGGAGAAAATTGAAAGCAATAGAGATATGCAGAGGGAGACAAGAAGCCATCATTATCTTTTTGTCTGTTAAATTAGCAAAGAATTAAAAAGGATAAATCAATCCACTGGCAAGAATTTGGTGAGATGGCGATTCATGCCTGTTGTACGACTGTAATATCTTATTATCTTTGCAAGAAGCAACTGAACAGTTTATATCAAGAACCTCAAAACACACTATTTAACCTAGTAATTCCGCATCTAGAAATAGAAATGTTCCTGGGGAAAATTATTTGAAATGTGGACAAAAATGGATATACAAAGATATTTATTACAGAATTATTTATAATGAAAATGTAAATACCCAAGAGTAGGGGATCAATTAAACACATGCATGTATATCTATATGATGCAAAGATCTAGCCACAATGGAAAAGCATTTTGAAAACCCAGTTATATGGGGGAAATTCCAATACAGTAAGTATAAAACAGCACAATTACAACTATAAAAAAAAAATCATAAGTCTGAAAAGAAACATCAAAATGTTAATAGCATTTGGGAAATTTTGTTTTTAAATATATTTTTTTGTATCTAGGCTTTCTACATTATGTACATGTGATTTTTTTCTAATCAGAAAAGAAGAAGAATAAGCCTGCACCCTGAGTCTGCCAGGTGAGTTTGGGGGTTTTTTGCTTCATCTCTGAGAGATGTCAGCCTTGCTGCCAAACCACACAGGCAGATGACAATCTGGGCTTGATGGTTTCTGTCCAGAATTTTCTCTAGGGGAGGCAATGGCTTGCTTCAATGCTTCTTAGCCATCTGCCAACCCAGGATTCTTGAAGAAATTCTCATGGATTGCAGTGTCTGAAAGGCAAGGCAAGCCAGCCCGTGGGAACCTTTTTTGAGGCATCTCATGTTTCTCATGGTGGTCCGGATGTGGGCCATCTCTGTTCTGGCCCGGCAGGTGGGTGGGGTTGTCAGCTCTGTGCTGGGGATACAAACATGCTGGTAGGCCTCCGTAGTTTCCAAGGAACAGCTTTGCAGAGGGTCAGCAGCCATACCTGGAGAGGGTTCTTCCCCCACCTGCTGACACCTGTAGGCTAGCCGACAGGTGGTTCCACTCAGGGAGGCCTACCAGGGGCGGCAGTGCCCCCTGTAGCCTGGGTCTGATTGTAATGCTTCTCCAGATGGCATCAAAAAAGTCTGCTTGACTGGACTGCTTCTAGTCAACCCATGGAAGCCATCCAGGTAGTAATAATAACAGTAGTCATTCAGCAGACATGCTAGGTTCTTCACCTATAGTTGAAATACAATAAATGAATAGAATCTGATACTATCCTATAAGGTCACTGTCATTATCCTCATTTCATAGGTGAGGAAGCTGGCCTAAGTCTCACCCTATCATAGGAGAGCAGATCCAGGATTCAAGTTAAGTCCTTCTAACTCCAAAGCCCATCATGATTGTAACCAAGTGTATACATTAAGAAACAAAATAATTTAGAAGAGGTTTGGCCCTGTACTTTTAAAAACACTTGCAACACCAGAGGGTGTGTACCCCATTTTGGGGAACCACATTATGCTGCTTTCTTTAGACTGGACCAGAAGTGCTAACAGGCCACTAACCCATTGCTAATTCACTAGTAGCCTCCTGCCTGTGGCAGAACCTGCCTGGCACTACCTGCTGCTCTGTGACATATATGTCCCAAGGTAAATGATTGCTCAAAGGACCAGCCCCCTTCTTCTCTGGGCTTTCATTCAGAGCAGGACGTCCACATGTGCTGACCTGGGCACTCCCAGCACTGCATGGGGCTGCCTGGCCTTGGATCAAGAGCATCAGGACTGGAGAGAGAACAGCAGTGGGTTTGGCTCACAGAAGCCCTTGGCGATGTAATCTGCAGTGCCAGAGTTGGAGAGGGGACTGGGGACCTCCTAGGACCACTTTATTTGCTGTACATGCAGGATCTGGCGAGACTGCTGAATACTGTCAGTCTTGCACGGGGTGTAAAACATCTATCTGCTGGAAAGTCCTCAGGGAAAAATTCATATCACTTCACCTCTCCGCGGTGATACTTATAAATGGGCGACACTTTCACTGGGGTGGCACTGTATAGTTTGAGAAAAACCTGGAGAGCAGCGACCTTGCCTCATATCAAGAACCTGACCTAGGATCCACACACCTTAGTTCTCATCCTGACTCTGCCAGCTGTAGTGCTACTAGAAGGTTCTATCTTTTCTGGCCTCTGTTTGCACACCGGTAACAATACTTTCCTCATAAGTCTGTGATGTGAACCTTGAGTGTGTGAAAGCACATGGTCAGTCAGACTCTTTCTACTGAGGTAATTACTATGACATGGCTTTGTATAAAAGAAGGGGGTCAGGGCAATGAATTTTGTACTCTTCCAGCCCTAGGATCCTATGATTTTGGCAAGGAGGTCGCAGGACGAAGGGTTCTGAGCACATCCTCCACTTGTTTGGGTAGCTGAATAAATAAGATTGATGGTGGCATCCTTTGTTTCTATTAAGCTTCAGAAATTTGCTTGTGAGATACAGATTTGGCAGTTGCATTGAGGCAGAAATGGAAGAGAAAGAGATGAGGGAACATCAAGAATAAGGCCAGTCATCCTCACCCTGAGAGTTGAAGGAAACCAGTACAGCCAGGAAGGGTAACAGCACCAGGGAGAACCACCAAGCAGCTCCTCAGTCACTGGTCGAAGAAACCCGAAATGTGCTGGAAAAATAGGGCTGTTATGTTCAATTATTGCATGACTCAGTATTCTGATGAGATGGCGATGAGGAGGAGCCATTAAACCTTTATATGGGGTCATTCTGTCTGGAGATGTTTAACTTTGCTATCAAATTAACCCTGAATAGTTCCCCAGTTTAGGCAAGGATGATTTTAATAACTGTTACTATGATTTTTCTAGTAATAGCAATGTGTGTAGCATTTCAATAGAGAAACTGGTTATCTCAAATTGTCATGACAGTGCTGAGGGGTGGACAGTATCACTTCCATTTTATTAATGAGAGAACAAGGGTGGGAAGGTTCAGCCACGTTCCTGAGGCTGGCTGCTTCATAAAGGGCCGAGCAGGGGGCTCAGAGTTTGGTCTGTGTGACTCCAGAGCCACACTTTTTTAGTACGCTACTTCTCTCTTTACTCAGTAACTCTTTTTGAGGTGTTAAGGTTTAAAAACCTGGCTTTTATTGACTTGCATGCCAAGGCTTGGCAAACCATTCAGAGAGAAGTAAGAAAAAATATGCCACTGAGTAAGTTTGAAGTTTATTACATTAGTTTTCATCCAAATAGGTTTTGGAAATTATTTACCTAATTAGCCATTTTGATTATTAGTTGTTTCTATGGAAACAATTCTGTCTTATTACTCAAAATAGAGACTTATGTGCTTATTTTTGCACAGTCTAGACGCCAGAATCTGACAGGTCTGATAACAGGAGGAGGGATTCCTGTTACTGTGGCAAGACACCATTTGGTTTCGTTGAGTCCTGTCCTGTTAATACTCATAACGGACTTCGTAGGCTTAGCCCTCATCAATTTCATAACTATACGGCAGTGGTGCTCACACTTGACTACACACTGGAATGACTGGAAGTGACTGTCTGCTCACAGAACATCAGAATCCCTGGGAGTGAGACCCAGGTATCAGCTTTCTTTCTTTCTTTTTTTCTTTCTTTTTTTGAGTTTAATTTTTTATTAAGGTATCATTGATATATACTCTTAATAGAGGTTTCACGTGAAAAACATTGTGGTTACTACATTCACCCATATTATCAAGCTCCCCTCCACCCCACTGCAGTCACTGTACATCAGTGTAGTAAGATGCCACAGTCACTACTTGTCTTCTCTGTGCTACGCTGTCTTCCCCGTGACCATGTGTACCAGTCATAATACCCCTCAATCCCCTTCTCTCTCCCTCCCCACCTTCCCTCCGCAGTCCTCCCCTTTGGTAACCACTAGTCCCTTCTTGGAGTCTGTGAGTCTGCTGCTGTTTTGTTCCTTCAGTTTTGCTTCATTGTTGTACTCCACAAATGAGGGAAACCATTTGGTACTTGTCTTTCTCTACCTGGCTTATTTCACGGAGCATAATACCCTGTAGCTCCATGCACGTTGTTGCAAGTGGTAGGATTTGTTTTCTTTTTATGGCTGAGTAATATTCCATTGTGTATATGTACCACATCTTCTTTATCCATTGGTGTCAGCTTTCTTAAAATTCCCCATATATTGCCAATGGACATGTAAGGTTGAGTGCCACTGGGTTTTAGTATAAAATGGTAAGTATTTCTAGGCAAATATACACAAAATTCTTTTCACAGGCATGCCAGAACATGAAAGAGTGATTCTCAAACTGGGTTGTGCATTGGAATCACCTGGGGGGAGGGCTTAAAAACATACTGATGTCTGGGCCCCATTCTCAGCAGATTTTATATCAAATGGCTCCTGGAGGGGGCTGCTCAAGCATCAGTATTTTTAAAACGCCCTCCAGGTCATGCTAATATGCAGGCAGGTTTTGCATCACTGATTCACACCTACTAAGCTAGGGAGGAGGCCCTATGGCTCAAGTTTATTATGTTTATGCTACATTAATTTCCAGTAAGTCCTGATGCTTTTCACCAGACCTCTTCCTGGTTCTGACATTAACAGTTGAAAGTGAGAAACTCAATTTAAATAAGATTTTCCAGTGGCATGGGGTTGAATGAACATCTTGCCAGCCTGAACTGTTGAATCCAATGTGAGCAATTATCACAGCAGCAGCGTAGAGGGCGTCTGAGGGATGGGGAGCTCTAGTTTAGTTGCTGTTATAAGTCCTGTTTCCTACGATCTGAAGCCTTATTTCCCTCATACAAAGGAGTTTAAAACAACAACAAATCAATGACCATATCACATTATATTGGAACATTGAAAATATTCAAGCTGTTTAATAACGTAGAACAACTGTGCTTGTATTAACTATTCAATAGTAGGCGGCTATCTGCTATTTGAATTTCTTCCCATTATTTTGGCCCAATGGTTATTCTTTCTACTTTTACAGTGTGTAGCTTGTCTGTTTATTCCCTCTTCCTTTTCAGATTGTAATAGTGCTGAATCCACAGTGGCCCCTTCATCGTAAGAGAAAGAACTTTCCTAATGACTCAGAGATCTCTAAATTAAACCTAAAATGTTTACTGCAAAGATGCCAGGCACACATTATATGCATCACCATTGCTATACAATAATATGGTTCAGAGAGAAATTATCTTTGCAAACAGCAATCAATTTTTGCTACTACTTTTGCTTTTTGGACAATCTGGTCAGTGGGCTGTGGAAAAGTGCTTTTACTTGATTACTTACGCTGTTGATAATCATTGTGGTTTTTGGCAGAGCTCAGGCATTATTTCACAGACCTGCTTTGCACTGGGGATTGGGTGTAACTTTCAAATCCTGCCAAAGTTCCTGTGGCTTTAGCCAACACCAAGGAATGCACAAACTCAAGCACAATTCTTGTGAGACTTCATTCTTTTTCAGTGTTTCCAGGGGCCTAGCCGCACACCAGGGTGGGGTAATCAAACGTGGGTCCATGCAGACCCTGGGTTCCCCTGCAGCTCAAGGAGTCCCCTGCTGTGCTGGTTTCAGGAACAACTGTGCTGTCCAAGGAATGGCCAGTACTCTCATCCCTTCAGTTGGAACTTTGGATTTGAAAGGAAGGAAACATTAAAAAAAAAAAATATATATATATATATATATATATATGTATGTGTCACTGTCTTATCTTTCAAAGGAAGAGAGACCCAGTGCTGCAGGCTGAATGTTTTATTTGGACCCAAATGTTGATAAAGAAATGAATGGAGACCTGTAATGTGGTAGATAACTTTTTAGAAGTCACAGCAAAAGAATACAGGACAACTAGAAGCAGAAAGAGCTATATGAAAAGCTTTATCCTTCCTTTTGCCAGTTCCTATCCTTGATGAAAAAATTTTTTTTTAATGTTTCAAGCAAATCAGCTGTACCATGGTTGAATGCTCTTAGGAAAAAAATAACTCTGATTGGTCCAAAACCACCTCACCAGGCATCCCAAGGACTGAACTTGTTTAATTTCTTAACAAGAAAAATCAAGAGAAGTGTCAGTCATAAAGAGGAACACCTGTCTTGCTAGAACCTACACTAAGACTTCTAATTCCTTTCCCAGAAGTCATTGCACAGCTGTCAGATTTGTGAATAAGTTTTGGACACGTGAGACCTGTGACTTTGAACTAATGACCTGGAGGTCCTCTGTCCCTGTTATCATTTCCGTGAGCCACCTGCCATGGCAGACTACACACTCACTATGGAAAACATCCACACCCAGTCTTGAGATGCCACCGGCACATGTTCAGAATTCAGTATTCTTCTTGTTCAGGTAGCGCTTACTCCTGACTGCTCTTGGTCTCAGTGTTTCCCTCCTACCTAGGGACACCACCACCATCAAGTTGTTGAAATCAGAAGTGCCACCATCCTTGGGTGATAAAGGACTAAACCGGGACCATCTGTTCCCATGTGCCTCCTGAGCCCTTTGATACCATCATTTGGCTTCCGGCTTCCGTCCCTGCATCATTGCCCTCCTTGAGCAGCTGAGGCCACTTGTAGCTCATCCCCCATGCATCTGTTCTTCACTTGCTCCTGATTTTCATCTTAAAGCCAGAGATCAAGTAACTTCATTCTGATGTTCAAGTTTTTCCATGGCCCTTCAGTTTTCATATTCTCTGTTACTCCTCACTTCAGTCACCTCCGAACTGTTCCAGCTGGCTTTGCCTTCCCAACTCACGTGCTTCGGCGTTTCTCAGCTCTAGCTCTGCTGGGCGACTTTCCTTTTAACGGCCTACATAGGAGGCTTCTCTGTGTGCGGGTAGTTGCTCTTGCTGTTTCTTCTGCCTACAGCTCTCTTCCTGTCTGTCTCTAGCTGTCATAGCACACTCCTGAAAGGCCCATATCAAATGTCTTTGTGCAGAAGTCTTTTATGCCTCAGGAGAGATGGAATGCACCTTCCTTTGTCCCTTTAACACTTAGCTTGTCTAATGCCACATTTCTCCTCAGATCCAGTCATTCTACAAATAGCCCTGTACTGATGTGGGTTTAACATGAGCTCCCTGGGGACCAGACACCTTATTCACCCTTACCTTCCCAATATTTAGCACTTTATCTTCCCATAGTGGCTATTCAACATTCTATTGAATTAGGATTATGGATCCCAGGCTCTTTGCATGGTATTCATGGGAAACACTGCAGACTGGAAAATGGAGGTTCCAGCTCAATTCCCTATCAGGTCTGCCATCGTGCATTACGTGGGTTGATCTGCATGCCCCTTAGTTCCTTGTGAGCATAAACATCGGGGGCATAAACCTGAAAGTAGACAGCTCTCCCTCCCTTACTGTCTGCTCAGACTGGCCTCCTCACTGCCGCCCATACCTTCTGATCTCTCCCTGCGGCTCCCCTGCCCTCTTCCCCTATGCCCATGCCGTCCCCATCACACCAAAGGCATGCTCACAGTGCACAGCTTCTGACAGCCTGCCCTGTGCCTTCCAGTCTGGATTTTTTTCTTTTTCTGTACTTGTAGAACTTTAGAATCTCCTTTTCACTCTTCAGCATTTTATTCCATTTAGTTTTGTACTGTCTGATAATTATTTGACTTGGTAAATTTATTTCTGCTCAATTCAACTGAGAGCACTTTAGTATAGCTTAATGTTTTTAATGGAAGGGCATTTCAGGGTCTCTCCTGTAGGCCCTGGCTCTGTTATACCAGATACATAACTCTGAGCAAGTTTTAAAAACTGCCTGAACCTCAAATATAAAATGGGGAAAATAATAATGCCTACTTTATAGAAAACGGAAGAGAAAGCTTACTTGAAACACTGTGTACCTGACAAATATGTCTCAGTATGTGAGAGTTATTATTAAGAACAGTTTTAACCAGAGCCTGTTGAAGCTGATTTATTTCTTACTCAAAGCCTCCGTAAATAATGGCTGATACTTTGAGGTTTTTATCATATTACTGGTTAATTGTTATGATTAGTTTGGCAAAAGTAATGCCTTTCAGAGTTCTTGGGACCATTCATCCTCATGACTGCACAAAAGCCCATGTGGACGCTGATGGCACGGTTTGTTCAGTGATGTCTTGTGGCCCAAATGAACCACAAGAGCTTTTAAATTGTCCTAAAAAAACAGAAATAAAATGTAATTCATTACATATTAACTAATAAATTCAGTGTATTTTTAGTGCCATCATACCCAGACTGTAAGGTCATTGAAATAAATCTGAGGCATTTATCCTGAAAGATGTCTACTTGTTCCTCTGCCAAAAGGAAAAATAAAAACCACAACCCTATGTCCTCAACACAATAACCTAGGAAATATTTGTCTTAAAACCATTCCGTTTTGCTTTCTTAATTTCTCAACATCTCACTGATCCCAGAAACTCTGAATTAACATGGCAGAAGTCCACCGTTGGCATTTAGGAAAAACAGTATAATTCTTCTATGTCTTTCACAGGCTTTGCTCCTTGGGCCAGAAGCCCAGCTCATTTGGACACAGCTGTACTCTGAACTTAAAGTTGCTAGTTAACATTTCCACTCCTAGGCATTCGTTTGGCTTATTTGTTCCAGAGACTTTTCTGTTCCCTGATTGAATGTTTCACTGTGCTGTGCTCACAGATCCATAACCTAGTTCAGTGGCTGATCTTTCAAGACTGTGATTTAAAGAGCCAGAGACCCATTGAAAAAGTTTCTCTTTTCGCCATTGGGCATGAGGCCTGCTCTGTACACAATTCAGTGTAGGTTGAGCTGCTGTCTTGGGTCCTAAGTTTCGCATCGTAGGGCTCTTTGTACTCCCAGGGAGCAAAATCTGCAGGGTGTATCTAGCGTCGTCCCATTCTTAATCTGCATGGCTGTCCTTTAATCTTTATTAAGGCACCAATATCATTATGGGTTAGCTATTAATGGTTAGCTTATGTGAATGAAATTTGAAAGTATTTTAAGATGCTGAAGAATAAAAATATAATGGCAGTTTGGCCTGGGCAATCAGGTTTTATGAGAGCAGTAAGTTTATCAGAGTTTTATTTGGGGCAGTAGGCTTTGATACTTATTTCCCAAATTTAATTGGTCTTATTGGGAGCTATGCTTATTACAGGCTTCTGTTGGACTGGTGCCCATGAAGAATGATCAAATCAGCTAGTTGTCTGTCTATTAAAAGAGGCGGTATAGAAAGACTGCCAGTAGGAAAGGGTTCATGATGGTGCCACTTACTTTAGAGTGGTATGGGGAACTGGGAGCCAGGACAGCCAGGAGCACAAATTGGTGACTATGGTGCTGGTGAGATAGCTACCATGACATCTCCGTGTGGAGACAAATACTATCTCCATTTCACAGATACAGAAACTGATGACCTTGCTCTAGTTAACTTGTGTCTCTTATTTCCCCTGTCTGTGTCTCAACTTTTCCATATATATAAGATTCAGGGTATGGAACAGATGATTTCCACATTTTCTGCCTTCTTACTTTATGATCCTCACTGAATAGATCCTCACTGAATATTGGGACAGTTTGTATGCAATTCACCAGAGATGCTTCAGAGTGGGGGAGAAGCTTGTCTATAATGGTCAACCAGGATGGGGCTGTGAGGGGCAGTGAGAGTGGCTGGAGAAGACTGAGCCACATGCCTGATGGCTCTGTTGACAGCTATCTGAGGCCAGACAAACCCACTCCAGGCCACAGCCTTAAATTAGGAAGGGTGTGTCATGAGAGCTCATTGCCATGACGCAGAGCTATTCAGATCTCTGTTTTGGGTCATGTTACCACTTGCTCCTCTACCTCCTCCCGTCTTCCTGTTCTCAGGCACGTTCAACTCTGGGCTAACAGTTGAGCTCTGGGAGTCTGCAGACCTTTCACAGGGATGCAAGGACAGCCCTTTCTTTGGCTACCTTGGTGATCCATGCATTTTCTGTGATGGCCATGGACAGGAAATACAGGTCTATAATCCAGACTGTCTGTTTTTTTGTTTACTCCAGTGTGTCCCTATGAGATGTTGGTAAGGTGAAGAAAATGGAGGGTGTGACATTTTAATACATACATGACATCGTTAAGGGATGAGAAAAACTTCTAATTAGCTTGCAGTCATTTGGAATGATTCCAGAAGATACCTGTTACTTCTCAAGAGGCATTGTTAGGGAGCCTGGCTGGAGTTATATTCTTGTATTGTGAAGTGGTGTTTTCTCCATCAGAATGTAGGCCGCTTTGGGAAATGCTTGGTTATTTCTTCTCAGGAAGCTAGCAGCATTGTTCAGTAGAACTTTCTGTGTTAATGGAAATGTTCTATATCTATCTAGCCTCATGTGGCTATTGAGGTGCCCTGAAATGTGGCTAGTGTGAATGAGGACTGGATTTTGAATTTATTTAATGTCAATTAATTTAAACAGCCATGTGTGGCTATTGGCCACTATATTGGACAGCACAGGTTTGAAATTTTACTGCCAGCATGGCCTACTGGAGGCAGACACAACCATTACTTATTGAGTGGAATCAAACATTATTGCCAAAACGTACTTCTGCCATGTGTTTTTCAAATGTATAACATAATTCATTTTCAGTAATTTTAGATTTTCTATTCCTAAGACACTTCAACTAAAAACTTATTCTACATCTGGACCTAAACAGTCATTACTGCTAGAGCAGTAATTTAGGGGTCTAGGACTTAGGGAAAAAAATCCCCACAATGATGCATAACAGCTCTGATGTTTCCATAAATGTAGTTTATAGATTCTTTCTTCCTTTCACAGTGCTTCCTAGATTATTTCCCAGTGAAAGTAGGAAAGTGAAAAATATTTCATGAATATTTCCACTTTCTTTCAGCTGGTGGGGAGGAAAGAGAAGAGCCCTGGCCAGTGGGAGACGTCTGGGTTTCAATCCCAGGTCTGTGACTTTGGAGGAATCATTTAAAGCTTTAACTTCAGTTTTTCTCATTTAAGAAATGAGAATAAGAATTCTTTTAGCCCTAAATGCCTTTCAGAGTTGATGTGTAAGAATCTTTGACTTAAAGTGGGCACAAGCTTTCCTGAGCTGTGAAGCAGTACACAGACTTTATGGCTGTGGCTATGGGTGTTTTTATCTCAGTGGAGACTGGAGTGTTTGTATTGGTCTTCATAGCATATTTTTCCATTCCTGAAATGAATCATTCGGCTACTAATATATGAAGGAGACACCACTGAAAATATTCATGGTCATAATGTGCTATAATGTAGCCTCCTAATCACTGAACTAGTCTTTAAGTGCCAATCTGCATGGTTTGGAGCTGATCCCTGCACAGTAGATTGGCAAATGAAGGCCACTTTCCTGTGACAAGTTCCCACTCTCATGCTCTATTATGGCTGATGACATACTTCCTGAAATAGGGAGAAATCTTGGTTCTGGTTCTACCTACAGGACAGATTCCTAACAAGAGTTGGAAAATTCATTAATCCTTATATAGATTCTCTTGAGGGGATAGTAACGTTGTGATAGCAATTTTTGATCTGTTGTAATTGTCCAGATGTTTTGATATACTTTTAAACTTACTGAAGACAGGCATACCTAAGTGTTCAATCTTTCTGAAAATTGTGTTGCTTGATTCAGTTGTTCAGTGTAGTGCACTTAGACTGAGTTTGCTCATTCAACTTACACTGTGTGCAGATGCACAAACAAAATGCAGCTGCTTTATTTTTCTGTAGCTGATCTGAACTCTTGAACTTGTAATCTTTTGGGTAGTGAAGAATGTATTATCAGTTGCAGCATAACAAATTACCCCAAAGTTTAGCAGCTTAAAACATTTTGATATCTTTCACTTGCTAGTCCAGATCTGGGTGTGGCTCTGTTGGGTCCTCTGGCTCAGGGTCTCTAAGAAGGCTGCATTCAAGATGCCATCCAGGACTAGATCTGGGTTAGCCAGTTGTCCAGGATTGTCCAACACTGAGTAATTTCCTAGGATGTGGAAAAGTCCAGGGAAAACTGGGATGAATTGGTTACATTAGCTGGGTTTCATCAGAAGCCTAGACTGAGGGACCATCTTCAAGCTCATTCATGTCATGCAGCAGATGTCATTCAGCATGTAAATTGTTGGACTGAGGGCCTCGGTTCTTTGGCTGTTGGCGAGAGGCCTCCCTCAGTCCCTTCACATGTGGACCTCTCCATCTGGCAGCTTACAACCCTGCAGCTTGTTTCATTAGAGCAAGCAAAGGGAGAGGATGAGAGGTGAGCAAATCTGAAACCAGGGTCTCTTTCAGACCTAATCTCTGAAGTCACCTTCCAACACGTTGGCTATAGTCTATTTATTAGAAGCAAGTTCACTAAGTCCAAACCAAGTCAAGGGGAGTGGATTATACAAGGGCATGAACACCAGGAAGTGGGGATCTTTGGTAGCCATCTTAGAAGCTGCCTACCACAAGGAGAAAAACATAAAATTGAATCCAATTTGGCAAACATGGGTAATAGTATCCCAGGTAATCATTAAGAATAGATGTCCTTGTCTTCCCTCTATGAGACAGTTTCTCAGTGCATGGCAAGAAGAAGGCCTACTGACCTCACAGCGGTGGGCAAGAGGCACCTCAGACCCACCTCAGCACTGCCGGACTCCTTTGCTCTCTGCAGTGACATCCTTTTTGCATCTGGTGACTTCTTGTGCTGCTGCTCAGCAGCTGACGTTGGCAGCTGGTGGACTTGTGCTCTGTAATCTCTTGGTTCAGTTGAGCTTGGCTGTCCTCTCTGCTGATTTGGTGTCCCTTCCTTTCTCGAGGACAGGCTACTCCCCGCGCCTGACCCTTCAGCTCAGCAGGCTCCCATGTGGTGCCCTACAAGGACCCTCTGGTAGTCTCTCCACTCAGTACCATGAGAGCCTGCTTCCTTTCTCAGGGCATATGGAAGTTTTTCTATACTCTTGATACTATATGAGGGCTGAAGGAGCCTCTGGGGGGCTAAAATGATGGGTACCCCCCTGCATCACATTGTCTGGCCCATGTTCCTCCGAGGCAGCTATTCATGGAAGCTTGCTCTGAGTACCAGATGGAAAAGGAAACAAAAAACACCTCTCATTTGGCTCTGCTCTCAACCCGCGTGTAGCCTCCTCTAGGATTATGTCCTGGTTTTGGGGGAAGGGGCAGGGCACGGAGCAGGGCGGAGGCCATGCTGCTCAGGTACATGGCAGCCTCCTTCCCTGCTCTCCTGAGCTCTCCCGATCCCATGCATGCGGTGGGGCTCCGTGGTCGGCCTGGACCGGCTCTGACTATGTTGGATCAGGCCGGGACCTCCCGCAGTGCCCTTTGCTCTCTGCTCCGGACTTGGCTTTCATGACCATTGTCTTGACATGGATTTGTGAAAGTCAGGTTTATGACTCAAAGATACTCCATGGCCCCTTAGTCTTCAGAGCATTAAGCCGTTTAGTTAAGCTGGGATGCTGAGCCTGTGAAGGAACATAATTGAAGGGGGAAATGAAAATTTATCTATTCAAGATGCCAAAAACTATCCTTTTTTTGTGCATTGGTTTACACAGCTGCCTCTGACTTCCCGGGGTGACCAACAGCCCCAGCTTGGGGGTTCAAGGACCTACTCATTCTACGGGGAACAAGATAGGCTAGAAATGGAGGATTTTTTTTTAATGCTTTTCTTGTGGCATTATTATGAATCCAGTATTTTCTTGCCAAAAGGAAAGGATTTTTCCAGGGGCTACAGTGAGTGAGCCCACAATGTGAGAGCTGAGAAAAATGTATGGAGGAGGTGGGAGTCACTTAGGAACAAGGACAGAGAGTGGAAGGTAGTGTACAGGGGAAGATAGGAAGTATAAAATGTTCACTGTGGAAAGAAAATGGTTAAACAGTCTTCCTCCCCCCAGCACTCCTGAGCAGCTGCAGCTGCCATCTTTCCGAGGGCAGTCGGCCGAGGAAACACAGGAAGCGTCGAGATCTGGGCGACAAGGGAAGCTTTTTTGTAGAATCCAAACTGGAAGTAGCTCGCTTGCCACCAAAGAGCCTGAGGCTGTACAACGCCTCTCTTTGCAGTGGCACAGGAAAGAGAGACTGAGGCGCTATTTATGGCAGCAAGCAGCCGGAGACGGCAGTTTGCAGAACACATTTGGAGAAAGCAACCTCCGACAAAGGGAACTGATGAGGAATCCGAATTAAAAATGACATTTGAGAAGTTATATATAGGGAGAAACGGCATTAACGATCGGCTTTAAAAGTCTTGACACAGGAGAGTGGCCGCTTCAACCTGGTGTGAGACACAGGTGGGGGGAGCTCAGCCCTGGGCAGTGCAAGACCCGGGTCCAGAAGAGAGAGGAGGAATGTGTAGATAGGACCAGAGCAGAGCTACGCGCGTCAACCACATCCACCCAGGGTTTTAAATATTTCTTAGTTATCCGGGATTGTAAATTGTCATCAGCCCTCCTTTGAATGTTATTTGCAGCTTCCTGTGTATTTAATTCAGTTTAAGTTATTGGCATGTAAATTATAAAATTCTTTGTCCACAATAGGGTTTGAGTCATTTTCAATGCTTTTTTTTCTTTTTTTCTGTGACTTGTGCAGATGAAGACCCCACCTGGTAATGTGACATATGTTTGTTTGTTTTACTGGGAGGGCCTAAATGAGGTCTGGGTGCCCAGAGTGGGCAAATCAGGGCGACAGCTCCCCTCGGAGAAAGCAACTGACTGAAGCTAATACACACCTGGATGTACCACAGTTTAAAAATGCAAAGATAAAGGGACAGGCAAGAGATGAGACGGGCTGTCTGTGACATAAAACCAGAGAAAGAAGACAGTGGGCACGTGCCAAGTAGTGTGACTATTAGCAGGTCAGGAGCTTTTGTAAATCTACAGACAGGTCTGAGAAGAAGGTGCTTGCATAAGTGGCATGTGGTTTTGCTTTTGGCTGTAGGCAAAAGGAAAGATTGGGCGAGGAGGAGGGATGGTTGTTGTAGAGAGCAGAAAGGTGTCTGTTCCAATATGGCCCCAAAGACCGACTTGCAGGCCCTCTGGAGACAAATTGTCAGGAACAGCAGAAGAAACTATTTTTCTATGTGGCCCAAGTGGAATGGTGTGCGGAACATTTTTCCCAGGGATGCACTAAATATTGTGCCTCTCGGGCATCCTGAGGAATTGCTATAGTTTCATTAGGAGACAGCCTTTCCTGGAGGAGCATCTGAAGGAACAGGAGTGATGAGGCACTGCCCTCGGGGGATTTGCTAAGGCCCTCCACCAAGGAGGTTCTGGATTAGAAGAAACCTAAGGTAGGCATCACATGGTGATTCATTTGCAAGCACTTATGAGACACTACTTAAGAGCTTCTAGTTACAAGGAGATGACAGTTATTAGGGAGCCACCGAAGAATGTGGGGGCAGGTATCAGTGATATTCTGCTTATTTTCATTAATACTCCCCTTCCCTTACCAGGTTCTAGAAGCATATTATTGTCCCTATTTCAGAAGTTAAGAAACTGAGGCTTAGCAAACTCAAGTAACATGCTTACTGCTTCAAAGCAAGAAGTGTTAGAGCCAGGACTGAAACCTGTATTTATCTGCCTCCAAAGCTTATTGATGTTATCACTCTGCCATGTGAACTCCTCTATGCTCCTATTGCCAATAAAAACCCAGAAGCAGTTGAAATAAGAGGAAACTTGAAAAGGGCAGGTTTTGAAGTCATGTGCCAGATGTTAGACATCAGTATTTCAGAGATGATGTCCAGATCAACTAGATCGGTCAATAGAGTCCTGAAAATAATGTCTCCAGGTGGAGACTGAAATCATCTCTGGTTATGGAAGGAGGAACACTTTGTCTAAACAGAGCTCAAATATGGATTACTTTACTAATGGTTGTTCTTATAATCAAGTGTTTATGTATTACCTGTGTTAAGGGTGGGCACTGGCTCACAAATGATTGTTGTCTTGGCCAAGTTGTTTAACTTGCCTGAATTCCATTTCCGTCTATAAGATGAAGAATATGAAAGCATCTGCTTTGTAGGATTATTGTGAGAATTCACTACAAATACATACTGTGGCAGATTGTATTTCCAAAGATGGCCACACCAATATAAACATCCTAATCCCACATGCATTTCTTAACTTGTGACTGACATCCTCCCACTGAAAGCTGAGGTCTGTCTTCTCTCTGTTTGAATCTGGGCAGACTTGACTTCTCTGATCAATAGCATCACTTCTGACACATCTGTGTGACTTCCAAGGTTAGGTCATAAAAAGGATACAGCTTTCATCTGTCCCATCTCCCAGGACACTTGCCCTTAGAACTCAGCTCTTATGTGGTGAGGAAGCAAAAACTAACTTGTATGGAGGTCAATGTGGAGAGCAGCCAGGGCCCCCACCTGACGGCCACCACCAAACACCAGACTTGAATGAAGAAGCTTTCAGATAATTCAAATTTGAATCTTCTATCTGAGGATCTATGGAGTAGAGACCAGCTATCCTCAGTGTGCCCTATCCAAATTCCTGACCCACACTATCTGGGAGCAGGATATCTCCTGTTTTACATCACTGAATTTGGGGCTAATTCATTATGCATCCATAGTAACTGGAACAGATTTTGATACCATGTGAATAATAGAAAAAAAAATAAGGAATTTATGTAACTCATTTCTTATTTATATGTATTTGTATGTATTAGTAGAGTCAAAAAAATTGGGGATTCAAAGCCTAACTTTATTCTTTACTGGCTGTCATAAGTTTATTATGAGGGCACCAATATGATCTGATATACAAGAAAGGTTTAGATCTTGTAAACTGCTAGTAGTGGTAAGCTATTACAAGCTTTGGCTACCCTTTATTTCTCTGATCTCAAGAAAAGGTTCATATTTCTTGTTCCTCTTTAGAGCCAAGAAAGAGAAAACACAGAAACAGGCACTGCAACCTGTGTGAGAAAGCAAGCAGGCCTCAGAGACTCCAGTAATAGAGGTCTGTGGGTAGCCACCCACCCTGCGGGACCCTCTCTTGGGCCTCTGCCCTTCCACCAGGGCAGGGAGGAGGTGCCAAGGAAACACTCAGTTACTAGAACAGTTCCTGGCCTACCTCCAGGAAGTCTACAAATGGTGAGTGATGGTCTGCCTGGAATAAGAGAGAACATTCTCCTGGGGAATCCTTCCCCTCTGCACACCAAGAACTAAGCTAGTTTTATAGGAGTAAGGTGAGCAAGATAAACTCAAGCAAGAGTCAATTGTAGGATCTAACAATTTGGATGCCAGACTGTCAGTAAAATACAGCTGGAGTGTACAGGCACAATGATCCTTTATATTGACAGGTTAAATATGGCCCCCAGTTCCTTTCAGCCTTTGACAGAGGAAATAAGCTTTTGTTTATTGGCCTTTAACAAATGTTTTAGCAGAATGCTCACTGATTTACTTTTAACCGAAGTTCTTCTGTTCAGAAATGAGGACATTCTAGTAGGTAACTCAGGGGTGGCCAGTCTTAGCTCTTGTATTATAAGAACTCATAATAAAACTTTATACTTATAGTCTTACATGGGGCTTTACATGTTTGATCTCAAGTAAGGTTTATTGATGCATTCTTATAGGCTTAGCATGGAGGCATAAGCATCCAATCTTATTTGCTTCTGCTTGCAGCTGTTGAGATGTATGATAGAGTGTATCCATACCAAAGAGACATATGTATAATTATGAGGATGAAACAAAGAAACTAGTGACCACTTTTGGCATCTATTTAAATGTATCAGGAAATACAGTTCTGGGATGGAGCTCTAAGAGGATCTGGTAATTGGCACATGCCCATACTATGCAAATACATGGCAACCATCCCACCCTTGGGGGAGAAATAAATACTGTGGGATGGCTAGGCAGGCACAGAAAGGCATTATATAACTGCCAAGAGCTCTGAGGGTCTAAGATTTTACTCTACTTGCAAACTGACAGGTTAGCCTGCCACCGTTTGAAGGAGGCTGATGGAAGAGGTGAGACTCCTGAGTCAGAGGCAAAGGGCCGTATATTCCTCATAGCAACAGCAGGACCTGGAGAATCAGCACTTTTTGCACCAGTCCCTAAGTCCCAGTTCACACAGGGTATCATGAAGAGGGCAGGTGATACCTGCAGATGCAATGGAGGAAATCCCTGAGCTTTGGGAACCTGGACCGTATATGTGTGCAGTCAATGCATTTGACCTTTGCCTCAAAGAGACATTTTGCCCACTTTAGCAGCAGAAAGCATGGCTGCTCTTTGCTTCACAGGGAAACAGTACCTCTCTCTTCCAATGCTGTAAGCGAACCTGCTTTTTGCTCTGGAGGGAGATACAATATCTATATTTCAAAGCTGTTTACTATATGAATATTCTTGGAAAAATAGTTCAGAACAAAGGACAGTCAGTACCTTACAAGATGCGCAGATATATTGAAAGATCTGTGGACAATTTTTTTCCCTAACAATAACCCCCAATCAGAGGGTTCAAAAAATCTATAAAACAACTATTATGGTCTGACCAGTGATTGAAGGTCAATGACATATTCATGTATGAGAGGAAGTAGAGATAAATGCACACCATAGCTTGGATTTGTCTATTTTCTCCTCTGGACTGTCCTTTGGGATGGTCCTCATCTTTGGGGTGGTCTTCATCTTTGGGGTAGCAAAGATAACTTAAACAAAAATTCAGTTTTCCTTTAGTTCAAGTCTGTCTGTCTTCCCAAATTGGTGGCTATTGAGATTCTGAGCAACTTAATTCAAAATGACATGTGAAATAAGCAGTGAGTATTTACTCTTTCCAGCTGATGGCAGAAGAATTTTACCCCATGGCTGGTGTGAGAGAAAAGAGCACTAAGGGGAGGGTTGGTAGTGGCAAGTGCAGAATGATAGTAAGGGAAGCTGAGTTCCCAAGAACTGCCTCACTTGTCCTCAGCTGCTTTGGGTTACAGAGTGTGCGGGTCACTTGCTGTTTTCAAGTCTGTTCTCTCGCCTTTCACTGCTCTGCTCTGTGAATTGGCTGTACCCCTTATGAAAAACAGAGACGAACTGCTTATTGGCCCAGGTAGAAGACAATAAAGACTGCTGTTTGCCTGAGCACTGGGAGAAAACAAAAACAAACCTCTTTCGCAAAGTAACAGCAACTATATATCCACAGGTGTTAAGTCCAAATTATACCAGCTGTGGTGTTGAAATTATGATACTGAGAAATTTCATATAAATTGATCTGTGGAGAAACGAATGCAAAGCTGTTCTGATGGACCGCTTTCACAGCCCAAGTTGCAAATGATTCTAAGAGATACTCAAAATACGAAATTATAGAACAGGCAAGGTAAGAATTCAATATAAGCAACAGTTTGAGATCACAGGACATAGTGATAGATAAAAAAAGTAATGATGCTTCAATTAGTGAGATAAAAAGATAAAAGAAAAGATAAAAAGATAAAAAGACAAAATGAAAAATGCAGAGAAAGGTTTGAGGTAAAAACAACCAAACAGTTGTAATTTTGCTGCTGGCTAGACTAGCCATTTGCTCTTAGTAATTGCAACTAATACTCTGGGCAAATACAAAAAGCAAGTAGTTGAGAACCCTAAAATTTTAGCAAAAGCAGGCAGATTGAAGAAGGGAGTTAAATTTTGAGGAAGCGATCCATACAGAAGTAAATTTCCAACACTTTCCCCTTTTTAATTCTCCATCTTGCCTTGAGATTAAGCCCCACTCCAGAGCTGTAGCTGCACCTTAAGCTCTAAGATAAACCACATCTTTCTGGCCATCAGGTCAGAAAATATGGCACCAGAGAGTGTGTGGGCAATGTCAGAGGATAGTGAGCTGAAGAAAGGGTGTTCTACTTACATGTTTGAATCAAAGTCTCGTGCTGGACCTGTACAAGCATGGGGTGAAGCCACAGCAGTGTAGAAAGACTTTGGAACTGGATAGTGGTGATGCTGTCTAGGGAAGGTGAGTTAGATTTGCTCTCTACACATAACTGAGCTGATTGCCTGCTAGAATAAAGAAAAAATAAAAATTCTCTAGAAGACTTTATTTTAGCAGGACCTGAATTCTTACAGCACAATATCCAAATTGCCCAATATGTAAATTCAAAATTATACAACATACCAGAAACAAAAAAAGCCATCAGGAAAATGAGACCAATTCTCAAGAAAAAAAAGATAAATACTAACAACCCTATGATGACCAGGGTTTAGAGATCAAAGACTCTAAATCAGCTATTACCATGTCCCATATCAAGATGAAAACACTTGAAATCAATGGAAAGACAGAAGTTCTATAAAGAGAAATAGAAAAATATAAAAAAGAACCAAGTAGAAATTTTGGGACTGGAAAATACAAATTTATTTGAAAAAATTCCCTGAATAGGCTCAGTAGGTGAATACAGATAACCCAAGCATTAGTGAGTGAACTTAAAGAAAGATCAATAATTATTTAAGATGAACAATAGAATAAATAAATTAAATAATAAAAGAGTAGAGACTTTGAGACATTAGAAACATCACCATGTGTAACACTTTTGTCATTTAAATTCCAGAAGGAAAGGAAAAAGAGGTTGGTGCAGAAAAAATATTTGAAGAAGCAATGACTAAAAACTTCCCAAATTTGGTGAGAGATTTAAGCTGAGCAACACCTAAACAGGATAAACTCAAAACTAAACCCAGACACATCATAATCAAACTGTTGAAAACCAAAAATAAAGAGAAAAAAATCTTAAAATAACACATTACATATAGGGGAATAACAATTTTGAATTACTGAAGGATTTCTCTTTAATCATGGAGGTCAGAAGACAGTGGACTGTATGTTTAAAGTGCTGAAAAAAAAATAGTCAACCCAGAAATTGATGTTCCATAGAAATATATCAGCAAAACCAAGGGACTTTGTTGCCAGCAGAACTACTTTAGAAGAAATACTAAGGGAAGGATGTTAGGTTGAAGGGAAATGATATTAAAGGGAAATTTGGAACTTTAGGAATGAAAGCAGAACAATAAATATGGTGAATATCAAAGGCTCTATTTCTCCTTTTAAATTCTTTAAGTTATGGCAGTACAGAACAAAAATTATAACTTCAGTGGGGCTTTCAATGTGTATAGATATGAAGCATTATGACAGCTAGAATGTAAAAGGGAGAAGGCAAAGGGACAGATGGTTATTAGGTTTCTGCATTTTACTTGTAGTGATAAAGTATTAAATCAAAATAGACTATAAAAATTAGATATACATTTCATCCCTAGGGAAACCATGAAAACAATAATGCAAAGGGATATTGCCAAAACACCAACATCTAAGTTTAAATGGAATACTAAAATACATTGAAAAACAACCAAATAAATCTTCTAGAATTGCAAAATAGTCATTGGAATTGAAACCCAGTGCCTGATTTCATCAGCTGGTTAAAGACAGTTAAAAAATACATAAAACACTAAGCTGAAAGCTAGGTACTAGAAAACTGCCCTAAAATGCAACAGAGATAAAACAGTCAGTTGTATTGATGAGAGAGAAATGTCTTTTGAAAGATTTTGAATTATATCGAAAGTGAAGCAACTGATGAATAATATAATCACTCATTAGTTCTATTCTGTTTCAAACATGGCCTTGTTCATATTTTTAAAAAACGTGAGATTTGCCTGTAAATTTGGGACCTCTGCTTGGGATAGGATTTTTCTTTTTATGCATTTGTGCATTCATCCGCAGTAGGAGGTGATGACAATGGGTCTGCTCTGAAGTATGAAGAAAATCTTGCTGTGGTGCTTTCCAAGGTGCCCTCAGTCTTGTGGGCACAAATACCTATTGCCACTAATCAGAGAAAAGTGACTCTGTAATTTCTGCATTTATCTGATGTGAATTGTAAAATACCTTGGCAGAACCCCTTTAAATTCATTCAGCAACCAAAGGACATGAGTCACCAGGCTGAGTATGGAGCCTAGCCAAATCTTGGTGGGATCGTAGAAACCTGCTCACCTCTTGCTTTCTTGAGGGAGCTGCCTGCTGGGAAGCAGTTTCCTGAGGATGTGGGGAGGATGGCTGTTCTTAAAATGGAATTTGGCAGTGATGGGAACTTGATGACTTTGGAGAATAAGAATTAAGATTGCCCAATGTTAGCAGGTCACATGGTAGTCAACCAAGAATGGACTTTGTAGTAAGAAATACAGTAACTTTACCATGTATCTATCCAAGCACTGTCCTTCTTTTTAATTCCCTCAACAACCCTGAATGTATGTAGAATCCACATTTTACTGATGAGGAAACAAGTTTAAGCAAAGATAAAGTTAAAAATTCTATGACAGATCTCTCTAGCTCCAAGACCTTCATATTACCACCATACTGCTGCCTACATAATTCTCAGCATTATTAATGACAATGGACATCTGAATAGATGACAAATGTTATCTATTCAAGGTGTTTATAATATAGGCACATCTGTAGGTGTCTTTAAATTATATCTGTATAATATCTGAAAAGTGGCCTTGTTAAAATGAGACATAACACAACATGGAATCCCACCAGGTATATGTCCTAAAGTCCCTTTGAGGGAGCACCCTCTTACTTAAGGCCCCCTTACCAGGTAAAGGTAGTTTGTAGTGGGCTTTGAGGAACATGTTAGGTTATATTCATTACCCTTTTTGGTAGTTATAGACTTGTTAGTTGGGCTTTGTGTGGGCTCATTCTTGACCTGTCTATTGTAGTTCATTTTACACATGCACACACCATCCCAGATTCTATGAAGGGAAACCAATCCAGAGAGCTGACTTTTTCACCCTAAGTCCTAACAAGAGCATGCCAATAGATGATCACAAACCCACCATCCTCCAGAGAAAACCAGGCCCCAATGGAGATCAGCAGCTAATAGATCAGGTCCTGGGAGGACTTTATGCACAAATGTAGAACAGGGAAATGCCTAAGTAATGTATTTTTAGAGATCCTGAAAGGCCATCTTTGTAATACAACATACTCCATTGGACAAATATTTACCTAACAAGCCCTGTGTGTCAGGCAATGCATCCGGCTCTGGTGCCACAGATGAAGAGGTCAAAGTCCATGACTTCTCATTTCCCACCATCTGGTCGGAAAGGACTGGAAGCAGAGGAGCGGCGCTGTAACAATCAGGGCAGTGTATCAAGTACCTGGAGGACCCAGACAAACACGGAGTTAATGCTGCGGGTGGGGGAGGTGCGAGGAGAAGGCCAGGGAAGGCTGTAAGAAGGTGCTAGAGTTAGATTTAAGGGTTGAGCTAGAATCCACCCAGGTCATGAGAGCTCAGGGCACTGTGGCCAGATGAAAGGTGGAGGCAGGGCAGGGTGAGTGCCCTCTGCTCCCTGGCACTGAGAAGCAGGGTGTGGCTTGGCTTGGGATGTTTTGGAGAGGGGTGGCTGGACACGTGCAAGAGCAGGCTGGGAAGGCTCAGAGGAATGTGGCTTTATCCTGTTACAGTGTGGGTGACCATAGGGTTTATTGTCTGAACTGGAACATGTTGAGAGTAAAAAGAGGCACTAGAAAACAATGGAATTTAATTTCTTGAATATTTGTTGACCATCAGATTGACTCTATTAAACTTAACAAAGAGAAAACTCTTTCTAAAAGAATGTAAGCATTTATTCCTATCAAATCAAAAATAAAAGTCTACTATGTGTACAATAAAATGAGAAAAATAATTCTTGATAGTCACATGTTATAATCTGCTTATTTATAACTAATCTCATCATTAGTGTATTTTTCAATATAATTTTATTTTTAATGTTTTAATAATACAGTAATGTTTAGAACTCTAGATGATGGTATGTAAATTAGAGTGTATAACTCCAATTGAACTCTACTTTTTTAATTGAGAGAATACTTTCCATGAAGGCACTGAGGAATGTTCAAAACAAATTATGCTGAATGGAGAACACTCTTAATTCATTTTCATTTTGAAATGTATAAGCATCATATTTTCTAGCGATCAGAAGACATAAACATTAGCATAAACAAATGGGTATCTTATAATTTAAACATCTCTCTTCAGTGTACCTTTCTTAAATATTTTTACAAGATAAAAATCACCAAATAAATTGTCTTTTTATGATGATTTTGAATTTTTGCCAAATGTAAATGTTGCAAAATTGTAGGCTTTCTCAATTTCATTCCATTCCAGAATAGAATATAAATTTATCCAGTTAAAAATAGCTCTATCAAGTAATTCTCCCTACAAGTAACGTATTCTAAAGGACAATTACAGAATTTCAAAATTGAAACTGACATGCCTGTTAAGCCCTTGTCTTTCAATTCATTCAGATTTTCCTTTGCTTTTAGAGGAACAAGTTTCAAGGGCTTCCTTTTTTCAAGCCTTGTTTTTAGTAATCAATTTCAGAACTGAAGATTTTTGGACATTTCATTCATTGAATACTTTGATTAAATATCTCCAGCTAATTTTGAATAAAATGAAAACAAAATTTAAAGAAATTCTTTATAAAAAAATGTTCAATCTCATTTGACACTTAGGTTGACATAAAGTTCTTCAACAATGCAAATCTTTCTAATATCCAGTTAACTGCACACAGCAAAACTAGAAAGTATGTACTGCCTGCAGTGCCTTGTGGGATAACTCTTTTGTCTTTTGTACCAGTGTCATTAAAAATTTTTATGTAGTTAAGTCAGTCTATATATTTCAGTATATGTATGCATGTAAAACTTGAGAACTGCAGTGCCCATATTTACTGTATTTTGAATAGTTCAATATCAAACTTTGTTCTGACATACTAATGAATTACATGAATTACATGTGCACCACAACCATTTCTGAGCTTTGCATAGTTCCTATCTTCATGTTTTTCTTTAGATCTTTGTTTTTACCCCATGATACTGGTAATACATGAAATACATGAAATTACAGCAAATACAACTAAACCTGAAAATGACCAGATCAAATTTTTATATTTTTTACCACAAAAACAAATAATGTTAATATTCAAAATTTTAACTGAATTTGGAATAGCATTTGCAAAAATATCAAGTGTTTCAACAATATCAGAATGAACTATTTTATTCCATAAATTGATGGAAACAATTGGACCATCTTTGAATTAACTGATTTCCTATTTGAAGCTAAAGACGTGGATATAGAACTTGTACTATTTAACTGAAGGTTTTTTTCTCCTAATAGAGGTAGCACATTAACCACTATCACTTTATTTTCACACTTGCACAAGAAAATTTGGAATAAAAAATGAGCAATATTAATTTAGAAGATCTAAATGAAAAACCATGCTTTACAGTGTCATGTGGAAACTTACCTTTTGTGGCTGCATGCATTAAATCACCATGTCTGAGCAGTTTTGTCTCGGGGATCGGGGGGAAGTAGAGCATCCCTGTTCCCCACAAGAGGTTGGAATCTCTGCCTCCCCAAATGTTCTGCCCCTCTTTGTTGTCCAGTCCCACAAATCTCCAGAGTACCATGTAATGTGGGTTTCTGCTCCTGGAGCAGATCCCCAGAGCCAGGTGTTCAGTGACCTTGGGTCCTGTTCCCTCCCCTTCTCTTCCTTTTCCTCCTGCCTGTGGGCTGGGGTGCGGGGAGGGCATGGGTTCTGTGGGATCTTGGCTCTGCCAATTTACCCTTTTCTGTGATGTCTTCTCTTCTTCCCCAGGTGCAGGTGGTCAGTTCTGCAGTCTTCTGGTCATTTTCAGGTTTTGTTGTATTATGCTGTATTTTCCTGTATTATGGGATTTAGGGAGGAGGTTTCCACTTTGCCTTCTTACTCTGCCATCTTTTTCCTGGGCAAAGTCTTTTATCAACTTTTGGAGGAGTTGGTGATGTTTCTTCAGAAGTTTTGTCTTTTGGTTTTCATGTGGCCAGTGATAGTAGCTGACAAAGTAGATGGTAATTCTCAACAAATATTTGGTATGAGTTACTTTTTAATCATCAACTTTCTTGAGAAATGGAAATTCAGTCTTAATTTTCCAATAGGATTGAATATTTTTTTAACTCATTGTCACTGAAAAGGTTTATTGTGAAATAAAAATATTATCAAAGAATAAAATCTATAGTTGCAGATCTACATTATACAATAAACAAATTTTTGTAATAAGACAGGCTGCTCTCATACCCCCTAGCAGGGTTGCTCAAATCTCCATGTCTTGCACATATTGCCACTGATATTTAACATAATTTTTGTGTTTCCACCTGACTAGGCAGCTGTTAGCCTGGTGATTTCCTATACCTTGAAGGCAATGACACTGGATGAGGAGTTAACTGACTACCCAAATGCATCAAAGTGCAGTTCAATCTATGAATGGATTAGTGAACACTGTGTGCTGTCTTTAGAAAGGAGATGTAATTTAAGTTGAATATTGAAGGGAATGGGAAGAGCATTGGATAACACTGGTTATCTTTCAAATTTAATTAAATATCATAGTGAGAAATTTATTAATTACAGAATAGAAATCATGTACCAGACTCTTCAGTCCCAGAAAAGTCTATGGCAGAAGCTGGAAATATAAAGTAAGGTCCACTGAACACATCATGGCTTCCTTTAATATAAATCTGAATGTCCCTTTGGTAAAAAGTAAAAATCCGGGACAGGTACTAAAATAGATGGTATATCTAGGAAAAGAGGCAGAAATGAAGACTGTCTTGGGCAAATGGGAGTACATTGTATTCCTACCACTATAAGGTTTTAAGCAAGGTAATTATATAATTAGATTTGTATTTTATATGGATAAATTTAGAACTCTGGCAGTAAACTGTACAGATATGGTAGGGAGGGTATGTAAAGAGATACCGTTTTAGAGATTTTGGCAATATCACACAGTTATCTGCTTTTAACTACCTACTTTAAGGTAGTTAATTTGTAGTGTGGTCAGTGTCACTTAGAGATTAGAAAATAGAGTTAACAGAGTGTAACACAGGCAGGAAGTTTTAATGGTTTTGAAGTGAGGTAGTCCCGGAGCAGGCAGTATTGTTGTGAAAGTCAGGTTTAACAGAAAAAGAGATCGCTAGCTGGTCCCCAGTGACCACCATCTCTTTATCTTTGTAATAGAGTTTCTGATTTTCAGCTGGGCACATGTTTCCTCAACCTCTCTTGCAGGGAGGTATAGCCATACATTGAAGCTCTGGCCAGTGCATGGCATCTGGTATGTCATGCTATTCCTAGAAGTACCCTTAAAGGGGAGGGCAAATGCCTCCTCCCTGCATCCTGTGGTTTGAAATGCAGAGATAATAGTAGAGCTCAGGCAGCCAGCCTGAGTATGGCTAGGAAGTCAGGCATGAAGAACAGTGGGAGGAACATTAAGAGAGAGAAAATACCAAAAGCAAAGAGTTTGGGTCCCTGCATTCTGTAGCCATTACACTGACCCTGGAAAGCTTCCTTCCAACTTCACATGAGAAAGAAATGTGCTTAAACACTTGCATCATAGTGTTTAAGTCACTATCATTTTGGGGTGTCTTCATATCAGCTGAACTTAATTCTAACTGGCATGAGAAGCCTACACTGTATATTGTTCACTTAAGGAAAAAGTCATACAAAACTCTTCTCATTTGGTCTTTGCAAAACTCTTAGGCAAATAAGGCAGGTGAAAACCCCTTTTACCAAAAAAGAAACTGAGGCTCACACTTCATAAATAATTTGCACAGGGTTACGTAGCTAGGTAGACGTAGTCTATTTGAAGGTACCTCACTCCACATTCAGCTGCCTTGTTAAATGTGTAGCATTGGTAAGGGAGAGGGGAAGCTGTTAGGGGAGCGGAGGCCAGGGGAGATTAACTCCATTTAGGACTGGCATAAAAGCAGGGCAGTGTACCAGATATATAAAAGTGAAAGGGTGTCCTCAAAATGATACAGTTTAATGTCTTACCTGCTTTACTTACTAATAAATAAAAATGTCTTCGTTGGCATTTATTTCATATTCTTATTTCAGTATTCTGAGATCCTAAAGAAACATATTACTCAGCATAGACAAATGGGTATCTTATAATTTAAAATTTGAGGGTGATGAAGTTTATGAATCATGTAGAGTTTTAATTTTTCAATGTTCCTTTATTAATATATACCCATTAGACTGACAGTCACATTAATTCTTTACCTTGAGAGACTAAGTTGGGGAGAGGATATGAATTATCTGTACCAATATCAAACCTCAGCTATGCTAATACATGCTACTCTAATAGCTGGCAGATCTAAAAATCTGTAACATTGTTTGAAGGAAGTTTTAGCTATCTCTTTTACAGCCTCCAGGAACCTGAACATAAATGCTGGTGTATATTTGTATGTTTTTTTTTTTAAATTTGATTTGAATTATGAAGCTAATTCTATACAACATGAAGGTGATTATTTTCATTACCACTAAAATTTATTTTGAAGAATTTTTAAGTTCAAACTGAAAGGTTTGATTGGATGCAAAGTTCTCATGAACTTGAAGATAATTACATGTCTTTCATATTCTGGAAGCCAAAGGGTAGAAAGGAACAAAGAAAGATCCAATGTTAAAGGTTTCTTAGTATTTTATGGAACATTAGAGGGTTTCTTCAAGGTCCCCACAACTTGCATTTTCAAAAAGTGGTAACTGTAAATTCAACCAGTGACAAGAAAATATTCATTTTATATAACTGATCAATCTACTGATTCTTAGGATGGCAGCTCATGATTAGATCATCTAGGATGCCAGCAGATCATATAAACCCACTGATATTTAAGGAACAGAAAGAAGGAAAAATAAAAATAAATGAGAATTTTCTATTCTTACAAAGCTCTTTAATAGGTATGGCAACAAAATTTCTGATGATGTAAATAATACTTAACTGGGCTATACCATTATTTCTCTTTTGAAATATATTATGCAAAATATGTCTCTTGTGCTATAGAAAACCATCACATATCCATTCTTTAAGGTAGTTTTGAAGGAGTTAAAAGCTTCTCTAGAGAAGTCCAGAGGCTATAGTTAATTATTAGCAAGCTCTCTCTCTTATTTTTTTTAGATGCTTTTTAAAGATTAAACAAAATCACTCCTCATATTTTCTAGTGATCAGAAGGCATAAAGGTTTGATGCCTCTGAATGTTGATGGTGGCCTGTGGGGAAGTATAATGCTAGGACTTCCAATTTTATCATGTATTTTTTATGTATACTCAAAGGTTACATTTTGAGTTCCAATGTCTGCTAGTATTTGCAACACAGGGAATTGCTAAATCACTAGCATTACCAGTTCTATGTTTTCCTTCTGTTATAAACAACTCTGAGAACATAATGTTTCACTGTTATTAGGAGCTGAGCAAGTCACTCCTAGCCCTTTGCTGACATTTTCCAATGATGGTATGAATGACAATAAGCAGAAATAAGCTATTTAAAAATTTAGAGCAAAAAAGTTTAAATGATCCTAAGAGGCTTGAACTTGTGCAGAAAATTGTTTGAAGAAACTAGTTGCCAGGGGAGAAAAATGTTGAAGTTACAGTAAAGAGATGGAATTGGCTGCGTTCTAGCTCAACGAATTGGAATTATTAAGTCGTTCCATTAGAAATGTCAGAGACATTCAAGGCTTGTTTGTAATTTGCAAGTTCTCGAGTATTTACAGAGCACCTGCTTCTCTTTGATCTGGGATTGTGGTGATGTCCTCGTCACTGCATGCTCAGTGTGAAGTCCTTCTGGGGTTGCACCTGATTATCTGGCCATGACAAAACTGTGGCTGAAGTGCCTTGACCCTTAGCTCTGCTGAAGCCATGAGATTCTAGCGGCAAGATCAGAAATAGTCTCAGTACTCATTCTAAAACAACATGGTGGCATCTGGAACCATCTGGTGGACCGTGGTGCTTCCAAAGAGTGCTGGCTTGGGAGGAAAAAGTCCCAGTCTGAGTGTGTTTCACTCTATGCAGTTGAATAAAAAGCAGCCTTTTTAGTCTTCTGACTTTTCTTATGTAACCTGATGCACAGGTATTTGTTCAAGTAATTGCAAAATGACCATAAAGAGTTTCAATGAAAGAACTTTTTGCTCATCTTCTTCCCTGCCTCCACCTTCCCCCCTACCCCCTCCCAAAAGTGAAATAAACTGCTAGATAACTGTTGGCTGATGGGAGAGTCAAGTTGATCACAGTAGGATGCTGTGGTCCTAGCAATGCAGAGGTGGAAGGGACAGGCAATCAAGTGGTGACCTGTGAACTGCTCTGAGGTCCTCTCCAAATAGTCCCCATCAGACGGAGTTAGTCAGAGGGTGTTCACTCTGTTCAGCCTTGTGAACTGCCGGTGGCATTTCTCTGACTGTTCTTTCAGTCACTCAAGGGATGAGAGTTGTGACCTAGGAGTGTGATGCTAGGAAAACCCCCAGTTATCCCAAAGAATGATTTTTCCCCTTTATTTTCATATAGTGGTCATCTTCAACTTGCTGATAAAATATTTCCTAAAGACCTGAAGTTAGAGACCTGCTTTGCCTGGGGGCTATTGTGGGGCTAACCCCGTCCAGCCTGTGCTCACCAGACCCTTCTCTATTTAGCTTTTCATTACCCACTTTGTTCTTCCTAGTCAGTGATGCCCCCCACTGTGCTCCTGAAGCACTTACCACGTGGAATGTCATTCTGTTTTTGTCTTTCTCCTATTGAATTGTGAGCTTCTTGACATTAAGAGACTTTTGCTTCATTTAACTTCGCATAAATTATAAATATATGGTGGTGCTGAGCAGTGCTTAACACAGAGCTGGGTGAAATAAATGAATAGAGCACAGGTTTAATAATGTTGTTTCAGAGTAACCCTTCTATATGATTTACAGTTTTACTTACAAAGTGATAGGTTTACCATGTAAATTTTGGGAAATGTAGATGAAGAGAATAAAATAAAAATCACCTGTTATCCAGTACCCGTGATGACCTCTGCAAACATTTTGATATATATCCTGCCAACATTTATTCTAGTTTTGTGACTGTAAATTTCCAAAAACAAAAAGAAAGGCACTGTATGACACATAGTAAAGGGCATTTATAAGATGCTTAAAATAATATGTTTTGTGAATATTTTTCCATATCATATGTTCTACTACAGTGCTTTTATTAAGAGTTTCTTTGTATGAATGTACCATAACTTATGTGACCACTCATTTATTATTAGTGTGTTTTCCAATATTTCCCATGAACAAAAACAGTGAGCACCTTTATGTGCATCCCCTATGAATTCCTTAGGATAAATTCCTGGCAGACAAAAGTACCCAGATTGCAGAGAAATACCTAAACGTGGAATTCCTGGATCATATGGTAGTGCTATTTTTAATATTTTGAGGAGCTTCCATATTTTTTCCATGATGACTGCACCAACTTACAGTTCCAACAATGCACAAAAGTTCCTTTTTCCCCATCTCATCACCACACTTGTTCTTTCTTGTTTTTTTTTAATACTAGCCAGTCCAACAAGATGAGGTGATAACTCATTGTGATTTTGATTTGCATTTCCTTGAATATAATGATATTGAGTATCTTTTCATGGACCTGTTGGCCATCTGTATGTTTTCTTCAGAAACAAAGTCTATTCAGATCTGCCCATTTTTTAATTGAAATTCTTTTTGCTATTGAATGAGTTCTTTATATGTTTTGAATATTAGCTCCTTATCAGACATATGATTTTCAGATATTTTCCTTCATTCACTAGGTTGTGTTTTCATTTTGTTGATGGTTTCCTTTGCTGTGAAGAAGCTTTGTAGTGTGATACAGTCCCACCTATTTATTTTTGCTTTTGTTGACTTTGCTTTTGGTGTCAGATTAAAATCATTGCCATGACCTATGTCTAGGAGTTTATTGCCTGTTTTCTTCTAGGAGTTTTATGGTTTTGGATCTTACATTCAAGTCTTTAATCCATTTTGGGGTAATTTTTATGTATGGTGTAAGATAGTGTTCCAGTTTCATTCTTTTGCATGTGGCTGTCCAATTTCTCCAGTACCATTTATTGAAGAGACTGTCTTTTCTCTATTGTATATTCTTGACTTCACTGTTGTAAATAGAATGTGACTATGTCTGTGCCCATTTACTTCTACACACTCTATTCTGTTCTATTGATATTATATGTTTTAATGCCAATGTCACACTGTTTTAATTACCATAGCTTTGTAATATACTTTGAAACCAGGGAGCATAATGCCTCCAGCTTTGTTCTTCTTTCTCATGACTGCTTTGACTATTTTTTTTCCCCATACAAACTTTCAGGTTACTTATTTCTTTGAAAAATATTTTTAGAATTTTAATAAGGATTGAACTGAATCTGTAGATCACTTTGGGTAATATGGACATTATAACTTATTGATTCTTCCAATCTATGAGCACAGAATATTTTTCCATTTGTTTCTCTAATTTCTTTATTTAATGTTTTGTAGTTTTCAATACACAGATCTTTAATTTCCTTAGTTGAATTTATTTCTAGGTATTTTATTATTTTGATACAAATATAAATGGAATCTTTGTTTATTTCTCTTATAGTTCATTAATGTATAAAAAGACAACAGATTTTTCTGTGCTGATTTTGTATCTTGCAATGTACAGAATTCCTTTCATCTAACAGTTATTTTGGTGGAACTTTGAGGGTGTTTTATATATAAAATCATATCATCAACCAACAGGGACTGTTTTACTTTTCCTTTCCAATTTAGGTGCCTTTATTTATTTATTTTGCCTAATTGCTCTGGCTATGACTTCCAGTACTATGTGGAACAGAAGTGGCATGAGCGGGAATCCTTGTCTTGTTCCTGATTGAAAGGATTTCCAAGTAGAGTCTTTCCATTTTTCATCATTGAGCATGATTAAGTCATGGACTTTTCATATATGGCCTTTATTATGTTTAGGTATGTTTCTTCTATACCCACTTTGTTGAGTTTCTTTTTTTTAAATCATGAATGGATGCTGAATTTTGTCAAATGCTTTTGCTGCATCTATTAAGATGGTTGTATGATTTTTATCCTTCCTTTTGTTAATGTGGTGTATCACACTGACTGAATTGTGGATGTTGAGCACACACATCCTTGAAATAAATCCCACTTGATTGTGGTATATGAACTTTTTAATGTATTGATAAGTTCACTTGCTGATACTTAGTAGAGGATTTTACATCTATATTCATCAGGTATATTGCCTATAATTTTCTTTTCTTGTGGTGTCATTGTCTGGTTTTGGTATCAGGGTAGTAATGGGGATACATGCACTTTTAATGTATTTGGATTACATTACAAAGTTATAATATTTTATGTTTTCACCAGTAGCATATGTCAATTTCCGTTTCTCTGCATGCATGTTATCAATAGTTGTTATATACATGTAAAACATGGTCAATATAAATGTCTAAGAACCATGTAAAAATCAAGATGTTGAAATGTTATGTCACTGATATCACCCATGAAGGTCTAGCATTGCTGGAACCTGTTTGTGTGTCTGGGAGTGAAAGATGGTGGCTTAAATTCCAATGATGGTGTAACTACTGTCAAGAGAAAGCAGGATTTCCCAGCCAAGGGCTGATGTGGCTGGGGGTTGGAGTTATTTGGGAAGAGGCAGAAGACAGAAAACATCTCTGAAGTCCAAAACCTGAATGGTTTTGAATGGGCCGGGTGGCGGCCATGGGGATGGCCCTCTCAGGGCCCCAGGAGGAGATGCTGAGTCAGTCCAGAGAACAGTATGGGCCAGGACTGAAGGGCTAAAGAGAAGACATGTCATGCCAAGTATTGAGAAGGCAGGAGAAGGACTAGGAATGTATGAAAGGGGATGTGAATCTGAGAGAGAAGGTTTTAGAAGTCCACATTTGAACTGAAACCAAAAGCTGGGTCAGGCTTCATGAGCAGACTGAACGTTCGTGGTGGTCTGCAGACCAAGAAAGGAGCGGTGATTTTTTCATCAAAATCGGTCAGGGCTGGTTTAGAGTTTTTGGCTTTGCTATCCACTGTGTGACCTTGAGTCTAGCTCAGAGGCTGTGAGTTCTCAAGTTCTTCCTCTATTCTTTAAAAAAGGAGGACTTAACAGTTTGGTTACAATGATCTCTAACATTCCTTTAAGCTCAGAAACTCTCTGCTTGTTTCTCAAATAAAAACACTGTGAGGAAAAAACCATTGTGCAGCCATGGATTTAGCTTATGTTTAGATTTATGCTTTGGGGTCATTACTACTGACAACAAATTATCACCCAGAAGTCCACTAATGTGCTGAAATAACCACTCTGTGTTTTGAAATTCTAAACTGTGATGCTGCTTCAGTTTACTTGAATCAACAGTGGTGATATAATCAGCTGCAAATATTTCTTTTCTACCCAAGACATCTGTCGTATTTGACTCCTAACATCAGTGTGTAAATGTGAAAGGCTGTGCTGTCAAGCATTTCCAT
Organism: Manis javanica; assembly: GCF_040802235.1. NCBI lineage: Eukaryota > Metazoa > Chordata > Mammalia > Pholidota > Manidae > Manis > Manis javanica. The sequence goes on along the minus strand of NC_133158.1, from coordinate 128,403,468 downwards.
TCCTCTGTAGGCCTTGTCACTAATGAGAACTTTGGTCGAGTTGAAAGGGACTGGAAATTTGAGGGAAGTATGGGACCAAAACCCAACAAATGTAAAGCGGTAACTGCTTAATTTGAAGTGACACTTTTCCATGTTTGGCTTTTCTAGCACTGCAAGTTGGGATGTTTGCCACTGGAAAGTCAAAATGCCTGCAAAATCAAATGCCCACTTTTCAAATATCTGGTCTGTATCATTTATTTATAATACTAAATGTGACATAGTGTAATGTTCTATTGATTAAATTAAACTGCACGGGCGAGGGAGATAGAATTTCAATTGAATTCTGAGATGAAAAATGAGCTGCTTGTCAGAGTTTTCCTGGCAATTGTCTAACATACTGATAGATATTGGCTGGCCCCACTTAAACAGCAGCTTCACAGCCATCAAGCTGTGCCTACACGAGGGGTGCCCCTGACTCAGGAGAAAAGAGTCTTGGGCCTTTAATAAAGAGGAAAGGAGCTTGGCTACTTGGGAGCTTTAATTGTTTTTTTTTTTTTTCCCCATGTGATTGATGTCTTCTTGGAGATTTTGTATAATTATTTTGTGAAGTCATTGTGATATCTTGCACAGCTGCAATGTGTGTTTAGAGAGGCACTTTGCACTCAGTTTTTCTACCGTCCTTCTCAACTGCCTGTGAAATAGGAAAACCTATTCATCTTGCTATCTGCTGTTTAAATAATGTTAATGTGTTTGGGGCTGGCATGATCCAAATATGATGCTGTGGGAAGGTGTTAACAAAATTCAAGAGCCTAAGCAGACTTTTCTGGAGGGTTAGCCGAAGTTCAAAGAGAAGCCGTACTTCAATGTTAGCATAATTTGTTCATTGCCCCCACAATCTAGGATGAGAATAAAGTTTTCACAACAGACCTGTATTTCAGGGAAGGGTGGGAGTCGGTTGAGAATCTGCCTAGTGACTCTTAGCTCAGATATCGTTCCATTTTGGAAACGTAGGGCAAATTGAATAAATTTCCTCTGGAATGTGATGACACCTGGGAGGCAGAGATTTTGAAAGAATTCGAATGAGGCCATTCTGTGCCCAGCAGATGCGGTCAATTGAATTAGAATGTTGTAACCAGTGAGGCCACTGACCCTGTAGCTCTGTAGCCAGGGTGCAGTTCTTCAGAGAATTCCCAAAACCTGAGATTCATCCTTTAGAGACAGATGGTCAAAGAGGGAATGCAGCCTAGAAAATCCAAACCAAGAGCCATGGGAAGGGAGCATGATCACCAAAGCCAAGTAGATGGTGCATGTTTCTGGAAACAGAGTCCAGCCCAGGGGTTTGTAGTGCCTGAAGCACTAGAAACAATCAAAAGAGGCATGAGTTTCTCTGGGAGGACACCACAGAGGGCCTTCTCAGCCGTGTAAGGTTATATGGGAAGTGCGATGGCAAGGCAACTGATAGGCTGAGTATACAAAGGTGTAACCAGTAGATGGTGAGAGGAGTGGCCACAACAGCTAGAACAGTCAGCTCTGTGCAGTGAAAACTGGGCTTCAATAAATTCAGAGGGATTAAACCATTGTAAACTTGGACTCCAAAGAAAAGATGAACCACAGAACCCATTATGGCATAGTTGCATAATAGAAATATTATAAGAGAATATTATGCAGCCACTTAAAAGTATATATAGATGTATTTGTTTTCAAATTAATATCAAGATATCTCAAGTGAAAATATTATAGTACAGACAGTATACTATGATCAATTTGCACAAATAAGATGTGTGTGCATATCTGTATGTGTGAATATGTATGTGTGTATTTATTTGTGTCATAGTTTTCTATGTATATGTACTTTTATGTGATATATGGAACATTTTTAGGAATTTCCACAAACCTACTACTAGTGATTTCCTCTAGAAACTAGGTCAGTGTGGGTTGAGCTGGAACTGGGGAAAGGATAAGAATAAGAAAATATAATTTTTATCTCCTTATATACTGTATGCATTTTTTCCCCACCAGCATGGATTACTAATGACAACAAGGATGATGATTGTAGCAATAAGTTATAAGAAAGAGAACAGCACCTAACTTGAAATTTTGTTTCTAGTCTAGTCAAAGGAAACCTGGAGAAGAATTTAACAATCACTTAGTGGCAAGTAATTCACCTAGCTGGGTGTTCAGTTTCACTGAAATGTGCTTGGGAGGAGACTTAAGTTAAATTTTGAGGTACTTGGGTATGCTATTCAGTGTTTTCAATCTCATTAAGTTCTTTTACTTCCAAAGTCCCTTGAGCAGAACCCTTCAGATACTGCGATCAGAAATACTCTGGCTGAGCTGACCCTGGCCAACCTGCTGCCATAATGTCCAGGCACCCAGGTAGGGCCCCACTGATTTTGGCTGGGGTATTTCTAGTCACATAGATTCTAGCCACATGGCTAGTGCCTGAAGAAAGCCTGTCTCTGGTCTGGCTCTTTTGTTAAGTCAGCTTTCTATGAGGATAAGAGGATGCTGCCAGCCAAAATGGGATGTGAACACAAGAGAACTCTTTGACTGGCCTCTTATCCTTCCAATGCAATACATCAATGGACCTGAGTCTCCCCTGCAAGTGTGGGAGAACATGAACTACTTACATATCTTCTTAGGCAGGAAGGAGGGAGACACTTTTAAAAAGCTATTCCTGAATGTCTTTCTCTTGTGATTATAAGGGAGGAGGCTGGATGGGAATGGGGGTGGATAACATTCTTCAGCTTCTGGTGGGGCTGCTAGCTCAAAACTCTTTTTTTTTTCTCTCTCTCTGTTCCATATGGTTACAGAAAAAATGTAAAGGATGTGTTCTATGCCCTTGAGGAATTTATAATCTGGTTGGGGGGCAGCTAAACTGTGGCTGGCTAGCCTGGGATCCTCTGCAACACGAGTTGCTGCAGTGCGGCTTCTGCTGTCCCAGCAGCCCCAGCTGTTCTCCCCTCTCAGGGGGCCAGTCCTGGGGCCACAGGTCAGTGGCTTGCAGGGGGGACACTCTCATTTCCTTTGTTTTATAGCATTAATTTTGGCAACAGTTATAGAATTTATCAAACTAAAAACTTCTGGTGAACTGTCTCTGGCTCAAGTAGCAAGCCACATCATCAATAAGTGGTTTGTAGAACACCTTTCCTTGCCAGAGAAAATACAGAATTATATAAAAAAATGTGCATGCATGCACGCACAGACACACACCAGCAACTATAAAACCAATTCCTTTTGTTTTCATAGAATTTTCAGAATTGGACAGGATTTTAGAAATCACCAGGCTAAACTCTGTCATTTTAACTTAGGGATAGAGAAGCAGAGGCACATGTTCCAGTGACGGCAGACATTTATTATATCAGTCGTGTGTTCAGACGGCTGAACCAGTATTGTTTCCCTAGGTAGAACATGGGAATGCCTATTAATATGGAATGAGTTCATGTTATTTCAGTGTATTCTCAATGAGGAGAGATGAATTTCTAAGTGATATCTTTATTTTTACTTTATTACTTACTGATTACCTAATGTCAGTGTAAGCAGTTGGAAATGAAAATTCAGTTATGTCATTGTGTATTTGTTTCAGGCAGAGAACAGAGATAAGATGGGCTGAACCAAGGATGGGGAAGGAAAAGGGCCTAAGCCTGGAGACTAGGTGACCCACCAGAGCAGTCAGAGGCTGGGCTGGGCTCGTGGGGTGGAGGGAGGAGGCGGGTGTCTGAGAGTTCTGGTAGAGAGAGTGGTGACCTGTCATGAAGAAAGCCAGCAAGGCTCCCACCCAGAAGGAAATGTGCCCAGGGCACGGACTCAGGGGTGGCCAGGCAAGTCCCCTGGTGCTGCCATGGGCTGCTACCCTCGGGGTTTAGTTGTGAGGGGTAAAGGGCGCAGAGTGCTTTCTGGGCCGACAAGAAGGCTGACTTGGTGATAAGTCTCGAATCTGTCAGCATAGATTTAATTTCCTCCAGATTCTGGTATGAGGCTTAAGTGAGCAGGAGGATCCAGGGAGCCGGGCTGGTCGTCCTAAGAGGTCCAGGGAACAACGCCCAGAATGTGGAATTGGGTCAATTAAGACAGCCTTACAATTCAATACAGAAGGAATCAGAGTTGTTCAAAAGAGAGCAGGTCCACAGTCAGCAAGACTTGACTAGCGACCTGGTTCTCGACACTAACATTTCTAAGAAGATGTTAATTAGAATGGTTATTGGTCAATGTATAGAAAACAGAAAAGTAGAGTCAAGAGGCAAATGTTGGCAGTGCCTGTCCGAGTACTATCCCAGGTAAAGGTGGGGGCCATTTCTGATAGACTTGGTGTATTTGGGTCGTCTCACTGCTGGGCTGAGACTTTTGGAGGACAAGGCAGGCTTCACAAGAAGCTATGAAACGTTTGACTCACAGAACTTCCTCGCTTTGCCTCCCTCCGATCCCATGTTCTCCAGGTGACCTGAGTGAGATTTGACTCTTACAGGCATGGCACACAAACAGGTGTACTCCGGTGTAAAAGGCAGTTATATTTTTATTATAAACGAATAAACTAGATTTCTGATTTATACAGTGGTCTCTGTGAGCTTTACTAATGTAAGATTGTCATTAAAAGACGAGTGTATCTTTGATGTGTTGTCAAGATTTGTTTTCTGATTTTGTAAGGCTGAGGACCAGGCTCTGGTCTGTACTGAACTCTCTCTGGTTACTGGTGCAGCTGGGGGAAGGTGATGATAATAGATTGCCGTAAGTGCTCTAATAAGGGTGAGTCAGAGTGCTTATGCTGGTGGGGGGATTGGCAAGGGCATATTAAAGACAGGTAACTTATAAATAGGAACCCAGGGGACTTGGTAGGAGTCGGTGGGTGGGGGTGGGGGAAATGAGAATACAAGAATTTCAACAAGAGGGTTGAGTAGGAAGTGTTCAGGTGCAGGATACAAGAATTAAAATTTTTAAAATTTGGTTCTGAAGGGGAAAAAAAGTGAGATAGGGAGGTAGTTTGACAACTAATTTTTTTCCCTGAGGCTTTTGACATAGTGAACACCCAGCCATCACTCTGAGAAGCTCACTTGCCTGCTGGATTGGTGGGAGGGTTTGAAACCCCTCCTGAGGAGTGCCGTCTGATGGGAGAAAGGGCTGTGTCTTCACAGGCTATTTTCAAATCCTTGAAGCCCAGAGATCTAGCCTTTGCCTCTCTCTTTCTAACACTTTTCTTCATTACTTAAGACTATGTTAGCATTTATAGATCTGACAGATAAACTGGTTGCTAAGTATGTAGAAAACGCATTTTCTCCTTGAATCAGAAAAATAGATGGAAATGAATGATCTAGGAGGAATTTAGAAAAACTTTCCAATGGACTTAAGTCTGTGTGAGCAGCTCAGTTGTCATTGCCTGCTCTTTGCTAAAATGTGTGAGTTGGGGAAGGATTTGTGAAAGAATCATTGGTAGAGAAAATTGGGATCGTGCTAAATGTAGATCTCAGCACCTCCAAGTTGCTTCCTGAGAGGGTCCTGAAACTCTGGGTCAGAACATGTAAATGTTTGTATTTGGCTCTGCACAGTTTCAGCGATTTACATTCACATACAGGTTGTGTTGTGTGATGTCACTGGGTGATGGGGAAGGCTGGCTGGCCCTGGAAAACCACCTGAGGGAGATCACAGTGAGAGCTTCCCTAGTCATGGAGCTTGGTGGTTAAGAGCTTTGCATCTTTTCTCAAACCCACATTCACAAATGTCCCCTCAAGGAAATTAACATTCCCACCTCTACTGACTCATCTGATGTGAACAGTCAGTTCACAAACCAACGGGGAGTGGGGGTGACCCACATGGCACATCTACCAAAAATGACAAGGAGTATCTTCTCCCATATGCTAACATGTAATGGCAAGAAGGAAGCTGTTCTCTCTAACCTGCACCTAGAAGCCTCAGTTGCCCTTCATTTATCTGGTGTTTTGGGAATCATGAATGTGCTGACTACTCTGAAAGTAGCAAGTAGAGAATGGGACTAAGGGGTGGGGAAAGGAAAGGAGTGGAGAGGAATTTCATCATGCAACATATTTTGCCCAGAGCTGATAGACTGAGTCAAATCAGAATGTTTCTCATCACAGAGACAATTATTGTACCTCTTAAATTCAATGAAAAATAGAAAAACAAAATTAAGCCTTTGAACTCATTTGAACAAGTATAAATACTGAGACAGTGGGTTATTCATATCCACCTATCTTGTCCCTTCCCATGAAGAGCATTTTTGGAACCCGTTAGAGATTATTTCTCTGTATCATCAGCAATTAACCAGGTAAAAACAATAAGTCTGGGCAAACTTGTGTCATTAACCAGAAATGAAGATAATGTGTTTATACATGATATTTAGTTTATACAAAAATAAATCCTTTGCTTTACAGTTCTTACGAACTATTGTCCAACAAAACAAACTCATTAATTGGCTTTAGCTATAGGTGGCTTTTTTTTTTTTATCAATCACCTCTCTTTTCTTTTCCTGACTTAAGAGACAGACATAACTTAAAGTAAGGATTAGAAATAATTCCCCTGAAATCTATGTAATTCTGATTTTGCTTCTGGTAAAGGTTATTGTATAATTAGCTGATTCATAATGCACTGTAAGTATCATATCAGATAATAGAAACCTTTGGAAACACATGATAAATGATGTACAAATAGATAGCCTAGTGATGTAAACATTAGTGGGGGAATTCATTAAGGGCCTGCTAAAAGCATTTGATTTAATTTTGCCTACCCTTTATCAGATTTTTTAAATGTATAAACCAAATGACAAACGATAATTATCTTGAAGGCATGTGGCATGATAAATCTGAAAATACGTGGTGTGTTTTCTCATTTTTTATGGAATCTCAGATTTTTTGTGTGTGGCTGGTTTGTTGTATGACAAAAAGCTCATGATTTTTTACCCATAGTTCATCTCCTGGGAAGTAATTAAGGTCTCAAGAATTAAATGGGCTGTTGCAATTATCAAATGACAATGAGCCATCCATGGTGTTTTTACATCAATCTAATAACATAGAAAGTATTGGCTTTGAAAAACCTTCCTCTGTTTCCATATAATTGCCATTTCCACTTGTATCAAACTGAGGTTAATTTATGATCAGATTATTTCTAGCCAATCCTGCTAATGTTCCAGGACTTCTCATATCCCGTATCATTTGATATGTATTGTCATAAAGCTTTTATATTTTCAAACAATTCAGCAGTTTTATACATTGAGTTTATTATTAAATGTCACTGTGTCACTTTATGGGATCCTATTTAAAGAAAGTTAGTAGCTAGGAAAAGAGATAAGAAACATTTATAATTTGGCCCCAACTAAACACAGCAATGTGGGACTTGGCAAAAGAATTTATGAACTTCTCAGGTGCTTTGTATAAAAATGCACAAACAAAACGAACAAAAAGAAAATCCAAGATGAAAACAAACCAAACAAAAAATTTACTTGGCAGTCACTTAGTCACAAGATATTGGATTTTATGAATGTGAAATTCTAGACAAGGTGTCATGTTCTGGGACCCTTCCTATATTTTACCTATTTCACCGTCATTTAACAGTTAGCTTGGGTGTCCCTTTCTCTACCACATAGACAGAATTAGGGACCCCCCATGCCTATAATACCATAGCATTGTGTTCATACACATATTATTTTTCCCACACCATTTGGTTAGATTTTTATATGGCTGATACCCACTCAGATTGGACTTAATGTAGAATAAGGACTTGACTTTCCCTATCTTTGTCTTTCCAGTGTCTGACACCTGGCACATGGAAGGAACTCAATCTTGATTTTTGAACAAACAGGTGTTTTTTTCTACTCCAAGTCTTATTGAGAATTGTGTCATCTTTGCATAAGAAGGAAAAGGACTGCTTCCCCCTCCCCCCAGCACTTGCTGGGCTCTGGTTTCCAGGTTTGACCCTTTCTAGCCGCCAGCTGAATCTCTGCTTTGAAAGCACCCAACTACCTTGGGGCCTTCCTGTTAATCTGATTTTAACTTTAAACATCTAAGAAAGATGGAACTGTGGAAAAATCAGAGGATTTGACAGCACTGAACTCTATTCACACTTGGCCAAGATCACCTGTCGCCTTTCAGTGGAAACATGCACTCGATTCCCCTGGGTCCCATCACTCCCCATGTCTTCCCTGCAGTTTGCCTCACTCTTTGTCACCTGCTGGGCTCCTGTAGGCATTTGGGTCAGCGCTCTATGCATTACATCTCTGACTTACAAATCTGTTCTTTAGGACAGTCACAATTTTCAAGTAATGGGATCTGCCATTCATAAGATAATATTTAGACCCCAACTGGTCATACTGAAAGAGAGATAATCAGCCATTGTGCTCATAGTTGGTCTTAACTGGAAGAGTCTATTCTTTCATTGTTTGTCTTTGTTTAAGGAGCTGTTAAGGTAAAGATAAGGCTACAATTGACACTGTACATGAAGATTATACAGTTTCCACACTCTGAAGTCAAAACTGCAGAAAGAAATAAGCATGACAGGGTGTGAGAAGATGGAACTTACCACAGTGTTTGGACAGGGAGCCTGGGGAAATTGTGTCCGTGCTCTGGACCATCTTTTGGTGGCTTTAATTCTCCCAGCCTTATTCTGAGCCAGGGCACATCCTGAACTGATGCCTATTTCCCCAGTTCCCCAACAAAGAGTGAAGATAAAAAGAAGCATTAGTGGGGGTGCATTGGACGGTTTCCTTTTTAACATCTCATCATAATCCTAAGAGGCATATGCTTTCTGTTTCTGACGCAGAAATCACTTTGATCTTTTTTATAAATGGTCTATTATGAGACAAAATTATAGGTCAATATTCTACTTTTTATTGAAGTTATAATCACTCTTGGTATTTAAAGAGAATAAAGAAAACATTTAGAATTAGCATATGCAAATAGCCAAAGCAATCCTGAAAAAGAAGAATAAAGTAGGGGGGATCTCACTCCCCAACTTCAAGCTCTACTACAAAGCCATAGTAATCAAGACAATTTGGTACTGGCACAAGAACAGAGCCACAGACCAGTGGAACAGATTAGAGACTCCAGAAATTAACCCAAACATATATGGTCAATTAATATTTGATAAAGGAGCCATGGACATACAATGGCAAAATGACAGTCTCTTCAACAGATGGTGCTGGCAAAACTGGACAGCTACATGTAGGAGAATGAAACTGGACCATTGTCTAACCCCATATATAAAGGTAAACTCAAAATGGATCAAACACCTGAATGTAAGTCATGAAACCATTAAACTCTTGGAAAAAACATAGGCAAAAACCTCTTAGACATAAACATGAGTGACCTCTTCTTGAACATATCTCCCCGGGCAAGGAAAACAACAGCAAAAATGAGCAAGTGGGACTACATTAAGCTGAAAAGCTTCTGACAGTGAAAGACACCATCAATAGAACAAAAAGGAACCCTACAGTATGGGAGAATATATTTGAAAATGACAGATCCGATAAAGGCTTGACATCCAGAATATATAAAGAGCTCACACGCCTCAACAAACAAAAAACAAATAACCCAATTAAAAAATGGGCAGAGGAACTGAACAGACAGTTCTCTAAAAAAGAAATACAGATGGCCAAGAGACACATGAAAAGATGCTCCACATCGCTAATTATCAGAGAAATGCAAATTAAAACTACAATGAGGTATCACCTCACACCAGTAAGGATAGCTGCCATCCAAAAGACAAACAACAACAAATGTTGGCAAGGCTGTGGAGAAAGGGGAACCCTCCTACACTGCTGGTGGGAATGTAAATTAGTTCAACCATTGTGGAAAGCAGTATGGAGGTTCATCAAAATGCTCAAAACAGACCTATCATTTGACCCAGGAATTCCACTCCTAGGAATTTACCCTAAGAACGCAGCAATCAAGTTTGAGAAAGTCAGATGCACCCCTATGTTTATTGCAGCACTACTTACAATAGCCAAGAATTGGAAGCAACCTAAATGTCCATCGGTAGATGAATGGATAAAGAAGATGTGGTACATATACACAATGAAATACTACTCAGCCATAAGAAGTGGAAAAAATCCAACCATTTGCAGCAACATGCATGGAGCTGGAGAGTATTATGCTCAGTGAAATAAGCCAAGCGGAGAAAGAGAAATATCAAATGATTTCACTCATCTGAACAGTATAAGAACAAAGGAAAAACTGAAGGAACAAAACAGCAGCGGAATTACAGAACCCAAAAATGGACTAACAGGTACCAAAGGGAAAGGAACTGGGGAGGATGGGTGGGCAGGGAGGGATAAGGGGTGGGAGAAAAAGGGGGGTATTAAGATTAGCATGCTTGGGCGGTGAGGGAGAAAGGGGAGAGTGGGCTGTACAACACAGAGAGGACAAGTAGTGATTCTACAACATTTTGCGAAGCTGATGGACAGTAACCGTAATGTGGTTTTTAGGGGGGACCTGATACAGGGGAGAGCATAGTAAACATAGTATTCTTCATTTAAGTGTAGATTAAAGATTAAAAAAAAAAAAAGAAAGAAAGAAAAGGGGGATTACTCCTTGATAGGATAAAACTATTGGTAAATCAAAGATCAACACATGCTTTAAATATCCTTAATGTTGATCACTTAAAGGGTGTCAGATGATCAGCTATGGAGGTACTCTTTTCTGATAATATTCCTTTCTCTTAATAAAAAAAAAAAAGCAATTCCTGTGTGCTGACCTCCAATGAGTTCTACACAGTGGTATAGAGGGCATGTCAAAGTGTGGGCAAAGGGTCTGTTTGTTTCTATGCAGAAGATCAAGGCCTAGCTTGGCTACCCAGAAAATGAACTAAGATATGATATGAGGAGGAGCTTCCGGCATTAGCACTCTCTGGAGGACTTGTGCCGGGGGATGATCATCAAAAAGCCTCCACAGGGATCCGGACGATGCTGCGGTTGTGGCTGCATCCACCCCACCATTTCCTGGACTTGCCATTGGAATGAAGAGGGAGATGTCTAGGCTGGCATGTGCATACAGTGAGACAACGAATTTGACCGGATCTGTACTGTTGGAACTCAACCAGGAGTTGGGAGGGGTGCAAGTTGTAGCACTCCAAAATCTTATGACTATAGACTATCTACGGTTAAAAGAACATATGGGATGTGAACAGATCCCAGAAATGGGTTGCTTTAATTTGTCTGATTTCTCTCAGACTGTTCAAGTACAGTTGGACAATATCCATCATATCATAGACAAATTTTCACAAATGCCTAGGGTGCCTAAATGGTTTTCTTGGCTTCACTGGAGATGGATGGTAATTATAGATTTGCTTTGTTTATGTCACCGTATTCCTATTATGTTAATATGTGAGCGCAAGTTCGTTAGTTGTTTAAAACCTATACATCCTTAAGGTACTCTACAAGAAGATATGTCAAAGAAATAATCCTCCCATGTTTTCTTCCATATGCTACCCCTATAGCTTTTCTTCTTCCTTCCTAATTACAACCCTTCAATAGAATTCGTGCCTCATATCGAATTTACCGAGTATCATAATTCCTCCAGGTGGTAAAGATACCTCGAGACAAGTGCTGGGCATAGAAGCCACAGGGCATAAATCTGCAAAGAAGTAAAAAGCTAACCTTTTCAAACAATATGACTTCTCTCTCACTTACCAACTTTACATTTCCCTGTATGGACCCGGAAGATGACTGGTTAGCCAGAGACGGGTAAGATTCCTCAAGGGAGGAACAACCTAAGACAGGCACAGTCACAGGGGGGCCATCAGGTGAGAAATTGGGGATCAACAGAGGTGAGGCTCAGAACCTCACCCCCCCTGTTTTGAGAGAAATCTTCTGCATCCGTGGATGTTTTGCTGCCCTTGTCTAGCTTGGATTAATACTTAGTCCATAGGCACACACCTGATCATCTATATCTGCTCTCTTACAGCACTAAACTATGTTTTCTACCTTTATCTTGCATCTACCTACCACTTCAGCATTTTATTAAAAATAAAAATAATAATAATAATAAAGGGAGAAATGTGGGATCCACATATAAATCAAGTATAAAAATCAAACGAATATTCATATTTGACCTGATTGTTTATAGTTCATAATGCGTGATCAAAACTGAAAGTTTCTGTGATGACTGCCCTTGTACTGTTCACCATGTAAGAATTTATTCACTGTAAGAATTCGTTCACCATGTAAGAACTTGTTTGTTATGCTTCAGAAGATTGGAGACTGACGAGAATTAGGCTTGAGATGGATTAATGATTGTGCATTGAGCATTGACCCCCCTATACTGAATTTTATTGTTGTTAACAACCATTTGATCAATAAATATGAGAGATGCCCTCTCAAAAAAAAAAACAAAAAAACCTCAAAAGGCCAAGAGAAACTTGGCCTGGAATGTTTGAGTGTTCTGCAGATAAAGAGAAGTGTCTCAGCATAACTCGTGTCTTCATTGTACCAATTTAGATCATGACACTGTAAAATTTACCTTAGCCTGCTAAAAGGCCCAGCTTATTTTTTACCATACCTATGTGCTGTATTTCCTTCTCTGATCCTAACCAAGTAAACTGCAACCTAGGAAAAAGACTAATTTAGTAAGCAAGCCCAACTATAAACAGCCCAAGCAGTTAAGAAGTAAGATTCTTAACACACTTTAGCAAACATGCAACAACCCAGGCCACCTTGGGAGCAGGGCAGGCAGTCTTAATTGACATGCCCCCAGAGGGAAACTGCTATCCTAAGAAATAATCAGAGCAGCAAATTTCTTCCGTTACTCATCAAAAATGAGCATTCTGGGACCACTCAACAAGTGTGCACCCCTAGCCCTTTACCCACATTTCTGAAAATACTCAACCGTGCATAAAACCCCTAGACAACGAGACAACCATGGACTCTCTTGAGCCTTCCTGGCATGAGCCAGAAGTTCTGTCCTCTCACTTTAACTCTAAATAAAAGCCTCTACCTTGCTCTCCTAAAAAAATAAAAAATAAAAATAAAATAAAATAAAATAAAATAAAATTAGCATATGGGTTAAAAAGGTGAATTAGCAATGAAAATGGACAAAATGCTTTAACGTTTTGAAAAATCTCACTTTGACCCCATTGTAATACATGCTCCCAGTAAATTGAAGTGGACATGAATTCCATGTGTGACTGATTTGCTTGCGGAGTACACAAGAGCCTTGAAAGAGGCACACAGTTCTTTGGTTTGTTTTTCTGCAGTTGAACCAGTGGGTGAGCACAGGGAGGGGAAGGACAATACAGGTGTGATTAGACCATACCATTTTCAGTGCCTAACTTACATGTGGCATATACAAAACAGATAAGAAAGGTGATATTTAGACTGATCATTGGAAGACATAGCAACGTGTTCGTAGGAAAGTTCACTTCTAAGGGACTTTGTAACTTGGCCGAAGGAAAGGTTCCTGGGCAGACATCTCTACAATGAGGAAGTGGCCTCTGTGGTCACAGGCATGGGCACAATTTTGATGGGTGATGTTGGTGAATGTTGTCTGGTTTCCAGAAAGTCTGGACAGAAGAGGACAAATGTGTTGGGAGAGAAGAAGCTAGTTGTTACTGTTAAGGAAACAGGGTGTCTAGTGGGGCGCCCACGTGTCCTGGTTGTGGGCAGTGACGGGGTAGAGAGGAATGGGTGGCATCAGGAAAGTGGAGCCTTGGGCCGGGGAAGCACTCCAAGCGGTCCCAACTGCGTCTCAGCCTTGCCTTTTGGTAAACCACGGCATTCCCACAAAACTGTTATGCCATAAAACCTTGAGAATACTCAGCTGTGTCAACATATTTTTCACAGTTGCTTTTATAATTTTTAAAATTAAAAATTATTGCAAAAACAATTTTTTATTTTTTGAATTATAAATGTGAAAGCACAGATAAGGAAAAAGAATAGTACAAACATTTGTAATCCTGGGTACAGTAATTAGGCACCCCTAACACTCTGGGGTAGGTATATTCCTCCCTTCTCCAATACTGCTTTGAAATATTCTTCATTCAATAATACATTGTAGATACACTTTCTGTCAATCATTGCTCATCTAAGTTGGATTTGAATGCACTTCTGCTGCAAGAGAGCTTTCACTCCTCAGAGGGGGGAGGCTTAGGAGGAATTTATCTAGGCTCCCTCCTCTCCCCCACGGCAGAGTGGGCCTACTGAACTGGTGGACATATGTGGTTCCTATTGTCTTTGGGTTGTATTTTATTTTATTTTTGTTCTCTCTGTTCTAGGAAGAATGGGACAGAAGAGAAGGTCTCCTCTGTGTTTGGTCCCCTCCACCCCATTATTCGGGCTCATGGCTATTATTTGCTAATGTATCCATATGAAGTATTTTGCTGAGATTCCTTTCTTTGAATGTGGAATGGGTTGCTAAATACAGTAAAGACCTTCCCAAAGGTGAATCTGTAGGGGGCAGAGCCAGGTTCTCTAACTTTTTTCTTTCTCTGCAGGATTCTGAGAGTATGACCAATACTCTTAAATAGAGAGAGGGTGTATGTGGACCCCCTGCCAGGGCAGAAAGTTGGAATAGATGGCCATTGACCTATGAAATGTTACTTTGGTGGTAATTTGAAGATGGAGCTCTTGGCTTTATCTCTCTGATACAAAACCCTGAGCAAAAAACAAAATCTCAGTCCAAAATTAGGATGTTTAGTCTTTGACTATTGCCAAACAGGTAGATATTTGGAAACTTCCAGGCAGATGTTTGGGAATATCCAGTGGTTGATCATACAGACAAAATGTTAAGATGATTAATTCAATATTTGTTTTTTCTCTTCTTTTGAGGCACTATTTACATGCAATGCTATTTGAATCAATAGAAGAATTTTCTGCTGCCTCCAGATGAGGGTTGTAGGGGTTTAGTCCTTTACAATCCATGCCCTTTCTCTAGCTCAGTGCCTTCATTCATTCCGTGCATGGACCATTTATCAGCCTCCTGCCATTGAGTTTCTCTACAAGCCAATCTGTCCTCTGATTAATTTCCTAGTTAATGTAAAGCTCAGACTGTATCTCTCTCTTGATAGTTTTACATTGGATAGTTTTACGCTGTTCACAGAGAATATCTAATTTCTTACTGTGACATTCATGGGCATCCAAAACCTGTTCTCAGTCTTTCCCAAATTAATTTATTCCAGGTGCTCTTGAGCATCTGTTGTGAGTACTGGAGACACAGTAGTGGAGACGAGACTTGGTCTTGCTTCTTACTGTCTCGCTAGCAGACTCATGGACTCACCCTCTAGGCTTCTGTTCCTCTAGGCCGTGGTGCCTACCACTCCCTCTGGCTGGGATGCTCTCTCTCCAAGTCTCTTGGTTAAAAATCCCCTAGGACTCGGCTAAAATACCACCTCCTTCATGAAGCTGGTTGTGATCCCTGCAGCCAGAAGCATTCTTTCCCTCTTCTGAGGCCCTTAGATGCTAATGTCTCACTCTCTTGGGTGATGGGCTACATTCTGCATCATAGTCATTTCTGAATGTGTGTTATCTGTTAGTACTCTGAGAGCAAAAAATATCCCCTATTTCTCATTATTTTTCTTTTACTGGAGGGGATAGTACAGCAAAGTGATTAAGAGTTTGGGGCTATATGGTGAGATAAATCTGGACCTAAATTTTGGTTCTGTCAACTTAACAGGTACATGACTAAAGGTAGGTTACTTACCTGCTGTTTGCTCACCTGTAAAATGGGAATAATAGTTGCCTAGACATTTACTTGTGAGAATTAAGATAATCTATGTACAGTGATAAACACTGTTCCTAGCACAAATGTGCTTGTAAACTTCAATTATATATTTGTTAAATAACTGAATTATGAGCTGGTCTCTTAAGTAGCTCAGTAATCAAAACCTGTTATCTACCCAAATGAATCTGTCCATACTAATCTCTATAAAATATTGTTTGGAAATATGAATTATCAGAAAAATCATCTTGTTTCTTCATTTTTCCCTTCTTTAAATAGACTATCCAACTGTATCCCTTCTCACATGTTCCCCTTGTCTTTGGATATTAATAGTAAAACCAATGCTAAGGAGCGACTACAGATGAAGATAAGCTGCCAACATCTCCATAGAATTTTATAAAAGATCATCTGATAGCAGTGCTTTTGACTGCTTTTCTCCTGGGAAGGGAGCTCAACCTTAGGAAGGACAAGGCTCTCCTGAAGCCCCAGAGAAATAACAACTCAGGCAGAAATAGACTCAGGTCTCCTGATGTAACCCAGTTTCATAATGAAGCTGAGCAAAAAAAACACCTTCTTCCAATTTGCTTTCTTTTGAAAAACAAGAAGGCCTTGTTAAAATTATTCAACAATTTTCACTATGGGGGAAAAGTCTGGTTTTGTGTCCTGTGAACACAGGAGAAGTCTGTAGTTAAGAGTTTCTATCACCAAGTGAATAGAGATGGTCATGTGACCAAAACCTGCATGAAGACTCAGCGTCAGGGTGGGAACAGGTTGGGAGAGGATGTGATCTAATTCCTTGGTTTAAAATTAAGAGAAGTTAAGCAAAGGGCAGAGCAGCACAGTGGGTTGAGGTTGCACAGTTGGAAGCCAGCTGCCAGAGTGGGTGAGCCCTGCCCCTGTCAGTGGGCACCTGCCAGGTGGCTTACCCTCTATTTCCTTACTTTTAAAGAAGGGGTAATAGTACTAACTTCACAAGGGTGAAATGAGGGTGACATCACTTACTATGTATAAAGCATATTGACCTTAAGCTGCCTCTTGTGATAATTCAGTAAATATAAGCTATTTCCAATGGAAGAAGAGGGGAAGGAGCTGACACTATTCCTCACTGGAGGAAGCACAGAGGCTATCGCTGGTGTACGGAGATTGCTCTTTGGGGATTTTGTGGAGGTTAATGGCTGAGGTAGAGTTGGGGTTGGGATGGACGGGCAGGAGGTGACGCTGTTAATGGGTAGGGTGGTGTGCTTGTGAAGACGTCTTCCCATTAAAACCTTTCTGGTGTGACAGTCCTTGAAATCCCATTTTTGAGCAACCTCTTCTATGGACCAGTCATGGCTCTTTCTCTGCAGTTGTCATTTAAAATGAAGACATTTGGTGATGCAGTTGAGAATACCTCAAATTATTAACATACTAGCACAAAGCCTGAATTAGTTTTTTGAGGACTCTCAAAGGTTGAGACCTCTGAAGGAGGCATTGGGTGCTCAAGGAATACAAAAAAGGAATTGCTGAAGTCAACCTTTACCTCCATCTCAATTCTGTTTTCCTGGACTTGCAGAGCTGAGAAGGGCATGGGTAGGGCATGACAGTCCTCCTGGGCCATGGATTTGGCCTTTCTTGATGCTGACCGAGACTTCTTATGGAGGACGTTCCACCCACCTCAAGTCTTGGCCACCACCCTGCGGCCAAGAATAGGATGGCAGTTCCCGAAGCCCAGAGCATCAGAGATTCTTGGAGGTAGAAGGAACCTCCTCCAGGTTTTGGCCGGGGTTTGGGCCCGTGAGTGGAATACCTAGTTCTACTTTCCACTTTGCTTTCTACTATCATGTTATCTGTGAATAAATTCGTATAATTGATTTATGGTACACAAAATCTTATTTTAGCCATCACAAAGGTTTAGAAACTCAGAATATTCTTATTTTTTTAGCCTTACAGTAAAATGTTACATTATTAAGTCAATGCATATTCTATATCGAGACTAGAAAGAAGAGACTTTTTGGGTAAAAATCTGCATCACAGGCTTGATCAAGAATTGGAATTGTGTGGAGAGATTTAGAAACATCTGGTAATGTGTTATTAATAAGCTAGCAGGAACGAATCAACAATTTCAACTGTGAAACACTGATTTGCATAAAATACTCAATAAGAATATATAATACACATTTTTTATCCTATGTAGTAATTGCACAATCCAAACATTTTAAAACATACCAACCAACCAGGAAATTTATACATTGTTGAAGACTACATTTACAAATGAAGAGAAAAATCTGTGTTTTCAACATTATGTTTATTATATCTTGCAAATTACCACATTAACTGTGGTACACATGGAAGCAGATAACAGAAATAAATTGGCTCTAAGTTCTTTTGAAGTGAAACAATTGTTCCCTTCCACTAATAAAAAGAAAATGGATGCATAGTTAATGATGGAGCTCAGACTTGTGTTCATACTTGCATTCTGAAACACAAGCAATATCTTGGGTTGGGAGTGTTTGAAATCAGATGCTTTTTTAAGGAGTATGCATATTTACTTTGCACTCTAAAGCAGTGTTGAGCTGCAGGGGTACAAAGGCATGAACATGCTGTGAAGAAGTCAGCTGAGTGACCAGGAATGGACTGCTCACTCCACAGCCTTCTAACTGTATCCACAGGGGTGTAGAGAGTTTTCACAGCTCATGAGATCCAGTTGTGCTCATCTCTTCCCAAAGCTACATTCAACGATGCCAGATTGGTAGCTTCTAATCAGCCATGGTGGAAGGATTTACACCAAGGAAAATAGCACAGGCTAAGAATTAGGGTTTTTTCCTGGAGAAGTGGCTGTGCAATATTAATAAATGTGTCTTGTGTGACCAGAAGCAAACTGCTAAGCCTTTTTGTTTCTCAGTTTCTTCATCCTTAAAATGGAGGAAAGTAATATTTCTGCTCCATATGATTCAGATGCAGTTTAAGTGAGATAATTTATGAAGTTTCTTAAATAATAATCTAACACATGGTTTTAGTAAATAACTGTTAGTGTTTTTATATTTGGAACCACCAGTGTCTAAGTACTTCTAGTGGGAAATCAACCTGGTAAGTCCTTTTTTGGTAAATGAGGATAAATCACAACAGTTAAATATTTACTGAACATTTGCTATGTGCCAGGCACAATTCTGAACACTTTATATATATATATATATACATATATTTGTATATATATATATATATATGTGTGTATATATATTTTATATATTATACAGAACATATTCTATATGTCATAGAATATGTTATATTTTGGCACATATGGACATGTACTATACCTGCCCACTCCAACAGAATGAGAGAGGTACTTATTTTATCCCCATTAAATGGGGATTTGTAAGACAAATGATGAAACTGAGGCTTAGGAGCTTTGCAAGGAACTTACCTGAAGACATAAGTAATAACAAGTGGTAAATCTGGAATATGAACCCTTGGGATCCTATGCTCTTAACATTACCCTCTTATACTTCCAGTAAAGTCTCACAGGACATTAGAAAAGGACAGGAATTTAGGTTAACCTGGTCCAGCACCTTGTTTATACACATAAGAGAGATGTGACCCAGAAAGAGAGAGAACAACTTGCCCAAGGTAGCATACAAACTTTTGTGTCCTGATTCCAGTTCAGCTCTCTCTGTTTACAAAAGAGAGAGCATTGTCCCTTCTTTGGGCTAGACAATGAGTCTCAGTAGCAATGGGATGGAGTTTTCATTGTGCCCAGAGTCAGAAACTGATCAACAGTCTTCATGGAAACTGTTAATGCCCATTCAGTGCAATATTCAAACCATACTTAGATAGGAAATACATTGCTTGTCTGCTTGGAGGTAGAAAACTTTGAAGTGCCCTAGCCATAGATGGTACCCTGCAGTCCTGAGGGGCAAGCATCCACTGTGCTCATCTAATAACCTGAGTGTGTGGTATTGGAAATTTGTGTCTAGCCAAAGTTACTCTGGGGAAAGGGGTTATGAGGGCCCCACCTGAAGTTCCAAGCAGTGGAGCAGACAGATAGGTTTCAGAGCCAACTTCTGCAGACTGGTAACCCGGTGGGGTCCAGGTTATCTGTGTGCTGGCAGTGAGTGGCTTGAAGTCCCTACAGGACTCTAGATGCAGGAGCCACTCTCTTCTCATCCTGTTCTTGAAGTGCTGGCTGGAAAACCTTCTTAGAGTTTGTTTGGCTGCTAAAGGGGCCATTGTTTGGGATTTGAGAATTCCCTAATGTTTGGGGAAGGGACGTTGAGGATGACATGGGATACAGGCTCAGTTTTTCCATGGGGCTGTGATGGTGACCTCAGGTGTGGTGAGGGTGCTGTGAGGCTAGGGTGGAAGGAGGAGGAAAGAGGATGGAATTTTGTGTCTAGACTTGAGCAGCTTCATTGTTGTCCTCCTCAATGGAGGCCTGAGTTCCTGAACTGGTTGAGTCCAAGTCCTGGCTGCTGAATAACTGCACAACCTGGGGCAAGGTGTATAAACTTTGTGCCTTTATTTCTCCACCAACAAAATGAGGTTAGTAATGCTTGGTTACTGTGAGAACTCTCTAGGAAAACATATTTAAAGTTCTTTGCATGTAATCAGTGCCAATAAATTACATTATTACTATATGAGCTGTCATTATTATTAGATGTTGATGAATCTTATTACCAGTGAAACACTGAATCTCTTTCCTTTCTCCTTTCTATAAATCATATAGTTTGAATGTGTTCAGGTTGTAATTTAGTATCTAAACATAAGAGAAATTTAGAAAAGAATTTGGAATGTTACAAAAGAGCAGAGACTTAACACACATTTTCACACATATGTTATTACCATTCAGTGTGGTGATTTTCTTTTACTCTGAAAATTCCATTTGTGAAACTGATTTGGGGGTAGTTAGACCCCATGAGATGAAACAGAGTGAAAGTAAAATATCCTTAGTTAACCATATAAGGGGCTGACAAAATTTGACTTTGAACTAGCCAGGTTAAAATGAGCTTATATTTTAATACAGTAACAATATAAGACAGCCTCAGTAGTTGAGGAGTGGGAATTGTTTTGAATTACACACTATTTGGGGAAAAAAGAGCTGTGATCAGAATAACAAGGTTTTACTGTACATTGCATATTGTATGAATGCTGCTGTCTCTTAGAAATACTCTTTGTGTCTTGAGTTTTTTATGATGTGCTGTTCTGGGAGCCACTCAGTCTTTTGTGTTACTCAGTTGTCAGCCGTAATTAAATAATTGGGATGACAATTATTTGCTTGTTTGGTTTCAAAAGTTTTCTGTGTTCAGTTCCTTCTATTGTCTGGTGCATGGTACCATAGTGTGATATATCATGCCTGCCTAGATTCCAAGAACAAAAATACATGCTTTTTTTCCCCTCCAGGAGATATGCCTCCTTAAATGCAGAGTTTAATGGAGATATATTAAAAGTACTATTATAGGCATTAAAAATAATTGCAGCCATTCATAACTCAAATAGTTTAAAGATACCAAGATGGTAGATGAGGTCACAGTTTCCCATGGAGTATAGCAGTGCAGTTGTATAAACTCCAAAGCAAAATAGATAGACTGACACTGTGAGAGATATTTGAGGTTAAACTTGCGAGAAAATGCAGGAAACAGGGCAGCTGGAAACAGCAGTATAGGTTGTGTCTGGCCCTCCTGGGTTACTCAGATGGCGTGAGCTGTGGCGTGGAGAACAGTAACATTGGCTCCCTCTCCTTCTCTGACCCTGCCCAGAGATAAGGTTCAGTAGTGAAGGTTGCATCAGCACAGCAGTGGTTATCACTATCATTCCACTTTATAGTCTAGCCAGGAGGAACCTTAACCAGCAGGGCCCTCCCAGCCCACAGAGGTATGCTTTGGCAGCATTCCATGCCACTCTGAGGAGGGTGGCCAGACACGACCCAGACAAGACAGTGTAGCTGCATTATTATGAAGTGTGTTTTAAAGTCAGACTTGTCTTTAAATACAAACATCACAACTTAATTTCTGAGTCCCCTTATTAAAAAAAAGTTACTATGAGATTCACATGAGGTACTGCAGCTGAAGACACTAAGCCTGGTGCATACTATGTGCTCCTTAAATAGTAACCTGAGCGATTTTGTTCTCCGAGTCCCTGCTGCATTCCCCTAGGTCCTCAGGGTGGTGCGCAGGATCAGAACTCTTGGCTCTGGATCCCAAGGATGGGTGAACTGCCCTCTTCTTGGCTTTTCCCTGTACTGACCTCTCAGCTTTGTTCCCTCACCTGACACTGAAGGTTGGAGAGGCACGATGGATAAGAGCCATTGATTGTCAGAAATGTCCAGCAGAAGGTGAGGGTAAAGTCTGACGCTGAGCTTTGTATTTGAATTAGTTGCTCAAGTCTGTCATTTTAGAAACACATGTGCATATGTAAATACATGCATATACTATGCCCACCCATGTATAAAGCTCAGATATAGTCTATAGAAGAACAAAATATCTTGATGAAAATGAATAATTCAACTAATCTCCCAGATGTTTTAGTGATATTGTACCACACAGCTGGGTAATCCGAGAGAGCTAGCTGTGCGGTGACTTGCAAATAAAGCACGTAGATAATAGAATCTCCCTTTTTTCCCTCCAGATTTTTGGCATCACTTAGACATAATCTAAATGATAGGGCAGCATATGGCAAAATCTCTCACATTCAAAAGCATGCAAGCAGCTAGCAACATGTCCTACTAAAAAAACTTTGCTCATAGGTATTTTGATGAATCTGAAATTCTCACAAAGCACATCATTTGAAAGAAATATGGCAGCAAAACAAACTGCTGCATCCAAAGCAGGGGTGTTGGAAAGCGTCAGGCAAACATTTTTAACCTCATGCTTGCATGCAGGCTGATCAAAATAGGTTTTTTTTTATGGAAGTCATTTTAAAAGGGTCTAAAAGACAAAGATTTAGTATTTGCTTGAAAATTTTCAGGTTTGTTCAAGAAGGTTCAAGAATTCCATCTTTAGCACCCAGCCATTATTCTTATTGAATCAATCAGCATTTTTGGCTTCATAGGAACCGGTTCCTTTGGGTTCAAAGGAACTGGTTTAATGTTATACCATGAAATTAATTACTTTGCAAAGTCTGAGTAATCTGACTGTAAAACAGAAATCAAGTTGGACAGGAAGCAAAATGGATGAACAGGAAGTTAAAGTAAACACGCTGGCAACATTTGACAGGTGGAAGGTTTAGAGTTTTAGATTGTCAGTGTTAGTTTCAATTTCTACATCCCAATCTCTAAGTATTTTTCTCCAGCTAATGGGATGATTGAGATAACAGAGTAAGAAGGGAATTTATTGTGCTGGGTTTTTCATTGCTGGTGCAGATCTTGAAGGAATTACAGAGACAGAACTGCTGGGATGAAAGAGAACAGTTATCCAGGGTTGCAAATGTGATGTTTCAGCACCTAGGCAGGTAATTTACAGGAGCAAAGCAGAGCAGAGTAAGTGTATAGGATTTCAGAACATTTTCATTGACCCCCAAAGAAATTCTATACCTTTTGGCTATCACCCACCTGTTTGCTTATCCCCCAACCTCTTAAACAAACATTTACCTACTTTTTGTCTCTATAGATTTGCCTATTTTGGATTTTCATACCAAGTCATACACTTTATAGTCTTCTGTGTTTGACTTCTTTCATTTAGCAAAATGTTTTCAATATTCATCCATACTATATAGCATGTATCAATACTTATATTATTTTTGTGCTAGAGTAATGTTCCATTGTGTGTATGTGCCACATTTTGCTTATCCATTCATCAGTTGATGATATTGGGATTGTTTCCACCTTTTGACTATTATGAATATTGCTGCTATAAACATTCATATACAAAAACAAAATAAAAGAGTTAGTGCATAGGGACACATTTGGAGACTCCGGACACCACTAGAGAAAGGAGAGAGTATCCTGGCACAGATAATCAGCTCCAACCTATTGCTGTTCTGCAAGAAGTTGGCCCAAAGTTAGAGACTACTACATTTTTCAGGAAAATCCAGAAGTCTGGATTTCTATGCAATGTTTCCAAAATATTTAAGTTTTGTCATAGTGATTGGCCTACTGATCTCTAGTTTGCTACTTTTGATCTAGTCTAACCACACATCTTATAGGTGTGGAAACCAGGCCCAAAGAATTGGAGTGCCTTGTCTCAAAGTCATGCAGCTAAGTGGCAGCAATGGAACTGGAACCCAGATCATCTGCTTCTCCTCCTGCATGACTGTCCCATGGCAAGCACAGAGTTCTACCCATAACCAATTTCAACAAGGGTATTTTACATGGATTCTGTGGATTCCCGAAGGTTTTAGTAATTCAGTTAAACTGTGGTACACCCCTGACAGTTTCCCTAAGATAGTTATTTACTCCATAAATGTTTGTCTTTGTTCTTTCTTTCTTAATGTTGTCTAAATTTTTGTTTTATACTTCTTTCAGCTCAAGTCACTTTTCTTCACTTATATTTAATATTTCTTTCCTCATTGAATAACACTTCTACATTCTCTTTGCTTCAGTACATCATCTGTCTGTTCCTGTGTTTGACTTTTATTCTTTCCAACTCAGCCTGTCAAGGTCTGAGATTATCTTTAATTGATTATATCTCTACTACATATTGCTATGCATTTATTGGAGGGAATGAAATATAAATTTATAAATCTGAACATTATACTAACTGGGGTCAGTTAAGAAAATCCACTTTCTCTGAAAGATGCCACTATGTAATCTCCACAGAATATGAGGAGAATGTTCACCCATCTTTAAGCCCCAATATCATGAAGAATAGATACACTTATCCAGAGAAGCAGGTATGTGTACTCTGGCTGGGACTTCCTTCTGTGACTTCAGATAAATTTGGACAAGCTCATTTCCAAAGGCATAAGGTGCAGGGAAAGGAGAACTATTCTTCTGAGGGCACAGGGGTTAAGCACACAAGGGAACTATTTCCACTGGACTCTTAGTCACACCCACACCATAGCACCAGACTGGGGACAGTCTGCTTATACGTTTATTTAGGCTTGATGGGAATCTGTGCTGTTGTTCTGTTACTGATCATAGCCTATATTTGGATGGCATTTTAGCTCCCCAAGAACTTTCACATGTTATTTTCCTCATTTTGCAATGAGGAAACCAAAGATCAGAGAGGGCAAGTGACTTGCCCAGAGCCTCATAACCAGGTCAAGGAAGAGCTAGACTAGAACTTGATAAACAGCAGTGTTCTACCTACTGAGCACTTTATTAGCTTTAGGGTTGCTCTTAACTAGCCGCCAGGTCACAATGATGTTCTCTGTTAGATGACCTGCTGGACTCATTTTGCACATTTTCCTACCCTAGGTAGTTGCTGCCATGAAGACAATAGCTAAACATGGAAGCAATTAAAAATATTAATAGAAGATCTCTAACTCTCAGGCACTCTATTGTTTAGGCATGAGGGCTGTTTAGGTAGAAAAGGAAGAGTTTTCTGGCTGGGATTTTCATAGTAGCATATTGGCTATCCTGCCTTAAATTCATATTGTTACACAATGGTGTTAGAATTTGTGTTCTGGGTGGTGAGTATGCTAAGTAGTGATTTTCCCTACTTGTTTGATTATGGAATAGTATACACACTTTACCTTCTGAAAGAAGGAAACAGCCTGTGCTGCCTGAGAGGAAATATCTCATCTAATAATTATGCCTCAAGGCATTGCCTTCACGAGACACTGACCCACGGGCAGGACATGGAAAAAGCATCTTTGTTCATGGCTTTTTCCTCAACTGGGTTTAAAAAACAAATGTCTTTAGAGCAAGGCACTGAAGTGTTGGGGCAGCAAATAGGCAGATTATTAAAGCATTTGTCATGAGGTTGCAGGCGGGTCCAGGAAGGGGGTCAGCCCTGCCAGCAGGGCTGCATCGCTGAAAATTTCTCATAAATTATCACGGGTTCGTTAAAGAAATCTCTAGGCAGGAAAAAGGAAAGGGCAGAGTTATTCTCTGGCAACTCTAGTTCAATGATTTCTGAACTGTAGCTTCAGAAACCTGTCAAGGAAAGGGTTGGTTACCTATGGAGGCTGGATTTTGGGGACTGGAAGACTGGATGTTTAGGATTACTACAGTGATGGTTCCTGGAGTGTGTGTATTTACAGACTTGTTTGTATGAGTGAGAAGTGCACATTTATAATGTCATTGCTTTTTTCTGGTCCAAAAAGAGATAGAATATGTCTTTTTGTATTTGTAGATGTACTTTTTAATTTCAGTCTGATTAACTTTTACAGTTGACTCTTGAACAAGATGGGTTTGAACTGCACAGGTACACTCATACATGGATTTTTTTTACAGAAAAATATTGGAAAAGTTTTTGGATATTTGTGGTAATTTGAAATTTTTTCCCCTGGTTTAGGTTATAGCAAGAATATGGTATATAATACATATAACATACAAACAATTATGTTAATTGTCTATATCAGTAAGGCTACTGTACAACATTAGACTATTAGGAGTTAGGTTTTTGGTACTCAAAAGTTATATGCAGACTTTTAACTGCATGGGGGTTAGAGTCCCTAGTCCCCATGCTCTTCAAGAATCAATTGTACTGTAATTCAAGTCAGTTTATTTCAGTTCAGTTCAGATAGGAATACACTAAATTTTTGCTTAAACCTCAATACAATATTTTGTCAAATTGCCTATGCGGGTTTAGCTTTGGTCTTGACCATGTCCTTTAAGGCTGAGTAACCAGATGTCCCACTTAAATGTTACCGATGGCACCTCTGAATTTTGAGTGGCCAGTTATTGAGTGATTGTATTCTTTATCATGTATAATCAGCATAATAAAATAAATAGGAAAGTAATAGGAAAAAACCATATCCATCTGAATAAGCACATTAAAATACAGGTAAACATTCTACATGTAATATGCTTTATACATCGAGATTTCTGTCCACTTAAAATAAAAATATATATTGCAGGAGTAAATTGTTTCAATTATTGATGATTATGGACATTGACAATTTTATGAACAAAACAGTTAACCTCCAAATAAGTAGGACTACATATTGACAGATAATTTTAATAGATAATGGGTTACATTTAATAAATAATTTATTAAATCCTTTTTAAATCAGCAGATCTTTATAGACAAATAATACAAAAAAATAAGGATTGCACTATATCTTAATTGTCATCTTTACAGAACTGTTTGCATTGGAAAAATTAAAATATAACTTTAAGAAGGCTATGTGTTTTTTAGTTAATACCATTTAAATGTGCATTTAAAGAAAAAAGTCCTATTTAGGAAATTCTTTACCTAGATATTTTTATGTCCACCAAACTTAAAAAATCCTACTAATAGCATTTTAAGTCAGGTTTACTGAAGTATGATTTATACAGAGTGAAATCCACTCTAGTAGGTCTACAACTCTGAATTTGGACTAATGTAAATCACAAGGTACATTTGTGATCATTACAACAAAAATATAGAATATATCACTGTTTGTTTTTGAGGGCTGTCTTTACAAAATGCCACAGACTGAGTGACTTAGACAATAGAAATTAATTCCTCACTGTTGCGGCCTCAGGCCCAAGACCAGAGCGTCAGGCAGGCCTGGCTGCTTCCGAGGGCTCTCTCGCTGGCTCGCAGATGGCAGTTTGTTGCTGGGTCCTCCCGTGGTCTGCCTTCTGTGTGTGTAGCACTGTTGTCTCAGGTGCCCAGATTTCGTCTATGAGGACGCTAGTACTATTGTAACAGGGCCCACCCCAGTGGCCTCACTTTATCTTAATCACATCTTTAAAGGCTGTCTGTCCTTCCAAATACAGTCACATCCTGAAGTGCTGATGGTCAAGGCTCCTCAACATATTTGCAGGGTGACGATTCAGCCCATAATAGTGTTCAGTACCCCAAAAAGTTCCCTCCTGCCCCTTTGCAGTCAGTCCTCTTCCCTGACCCCAGAACATGGCAACACTGATATTTCCCATCTCTGTAGTACATGTTTTCTAGAACGTCATGTAGATGAAATTTACAGGGCCATCCTGAGGGATACCTGCATACCACAGGGAAGTGGTGGGATGATCCTGGGGCAGAACCTTCCTGTCAGGATCACTCACATGGGAGTGGCGGGTTCAGACCCCAGGATTGTCAGCATCTGTGGAGTCAGTTGGATCACTGAGCTGAGGACACACAGACTCAACCAGGAGCAGCTGTGTCAACCCTGTGCAGGCCCCCTGGATTACTCAATGCAGACCATGCCTCCCAGTGTGAGGCACCAGAGGGAGAAGCGAAATGATGATCAGGTTGCTGGGTGAGGTGGGTTAGCTGATACCTGTACAGGAAAGGAAAGCCTAAGGGCCAACCCTGCTCATGAGAGGGCACATTTCCGGTGCCTAGAGCATGGGAGAGACCTCCCCAGCTAACCTCTTCCTGGATACCAGAGCTATCATCCCTCTTTTACAACCCTCTTTCCTCAGAGAGTTTGCTTGACAAGTGATGCCGTGATGACTGTACTAATACTAATGGCCTCTGTTTGCAGACCACTCAGTGTGACAGGTGGCAGGTTAAATGCTTTAGGTAAGTCATAGTGAATCCCCAGGACAGCATTGCTAATTTCCCTCCTCACACAGCTAGGCCTCGTGCAAGGTGAGGTATATGTATTTCTCCAATTTTGGGTATATATCAATGGAACTTTAAAGAGTGGGTGTTGTTTGCCAAGCTCTACATCCTTTTTACATTCAGACTTGTTTTCTGATGCTAATAACCTAGTGTGGTGGTTGGACTTCCTAACTTTTCTCATTATTTAACAGGGCAGCAGGAAAATCATGTTCACTCCATGCACTTCCCCCATCCTTTCCCCAGTAGAGGTCAAGCTGCCATGGGCCTATGATGAGGAAGAAGTGGGAAAATGAGATAAGCATGACTGCAAATAATAATAAATAATTTCCCTTCTCTTTTCTAGACTATATTATAACAAAAAATATTTTAAATTCATGGTCTCATCTGACCCTCTCAGCACAGCTGATTTTGATCTTTCTAAAGGAAACTCTTTTTTTTTTTTTTTTTTTTTTTTTTTTAATTTTTTTTTTTTTTTTTTTTTGAGAGGGCATCTCTCATATTTATTGATCAAATGGTTGTTAACAACAATAAAATTCAGTATAGGGGGGGTCAATGCTCAATGTACAATCATTAATCCATCTCAAGCCTAATTCTCGTCAGTCTCCAATCTTCTGAAGCATAACGAACAAGTTCTTACATGGTGAACGAATTCTTACAGAGTGAATAAATTCTTACATGGTGAACAGTACAAGGGCATTCATCACAGAAACTTTCGGTTTTGATCATGCAATATGACCTATAAACCATCAGGTCAAATATGAATATTCATTTGATTTTTGTACTTGATTTATATGTTGATCCCACATTTCTCCTATTATTATTATTATTTTTCTTTTTAATAAAATGCTGAAGTGGTAGGTAGATGCAAGATAAAGGTAGAAAACATAGTTTAGTGCTGTAAGAAGGCAAATATAGATGATCAGATGATCAGGTGTGTGCCTATGGACTAAGTATTAATCCAGGCTAGACAAGGGCAGCAAGACATCCACGGATGCAGAAGATTTCTCTCAAAGCAGGGGGGGTGAGGTTCTGAGCCTCACCTCTGTTGATCCCCAAATTCTCACCTGATGGCCCCCCTGCGACTGTGCCTGTCTTAGGTTGTTCCTCCCTTGAGGAATCTTACCCGTCTCTGGCTAACCAGTCATCTTCCGGGGCCATACAGGGAAATGTAAAGTTGGTAAGTGAGAGAGAAGCCATATTGTTTGCAAAGGTTAGCTTTTTACTTCTTTGCAGATTTATGCCCTGTGGCTTCTATGCCCAGCACTTGTCTCGAGGTATCTTTACCACCTGGAGGAATTATGATACTCGGTAAATTCGATATGAGGCACGAATTCTATTTAAGGTTTGTAATTAGGAAGGAAGAAGAAAAGCTATAGATGTAGCATATGAAGGAAACTTGGGAGGATTGATTATTTCTTTGACATATCTTCTTGTATAGTACCTTAAGTATGTATAGGTTTTAAACTACTAACTAATTTGCACACACATATTAACATAATAGGAATACGGTGACATAAACAAAGCAAATCTATAATTACCAGCCATCTCCAGTGAAGCCAAGAAAACCATTTAGGCACCCTAGGCATTTGTGAAAATTTATCTATGATATGATGGATATTGTCCAACTGTACTTGAACCATCAGACAAATTAAAGCAGCCCATTTCTGGGATCTGTTCACATCCCATATGTTCTTTTAACCATAGATAGTCTATAGTCATGAAATTTTGGGGTGCTACAACTTGCACCCCTCCCAACTCCTGGTTGAGTTCCAACAGTACAGATCCAGTCAGATTCGTTGTCTCACTGTACGCACATGCCAGCCTAGACATCTCCCTCCTCCTTCTTATGGCAAGTCCAGGAGACGGTGGGCTGGATGCAGCCACAACCGCAGCATCGTCCGGATCCCTGTGGAGGCTTTTTGATGATCATCCCCCGGCACGAGTCCTCCAGAGAGTGCTGATGCCGGAAGCTCCTCCTCATATCGTATCTTAGTTCATTTTCTGGGTATCCAAGCTAGGCCTTGATCTTCTGCGTAGAAACAAACAGACCCTTTGCCCACACTATGACATGCCCTCTATACCACTGTGCAGAACTCATTGGAGGTCAGCACACAGTAACTGCTTTTTTTTTTTTTTTTAATTAAGAGAAAGGAATATTATCAGAAAAGAGTACCTCCATAGCTGATCATCTGACACCCTTTAAGTGATCAACATTAAGGATATTTAAAGCATGCGTTGATCTTTGATTTACCAATAGTTTTATCCTGTTAAGGAGTAATCCCCCTTTTCTTTCTTTCTTTCTTTTTTTTTTTTTAAATTTTTAATCTACACTTACCTGAAGAATACTATGTTTACTATGCTCTCCCCTATATCAGGTCCCCCCTAACAACCACATTACGGTTACTGTCCATCAGCTTAGCAAAATGTGGTAGAGTCACTACTTGTCCTCTCTGTGTTGTGCAGCCCACCCTCCCCTTTCTCCCTCCCCCCCATGCATGCTAATCTTAATACCCCCCTTCTTCTTCCCCCCCCTTATCCCTCCCTGCCCACCCATCCTCCCCAGTTCCTTTCCCTTTGGTACCTGTTAGTCCATTTTTGGGTTCTGTAATTCTGCTGCTGTTTTGTTCCTTCAGTTTTTCCTTTGTTCCTATACTCCTCAGATGAGTGAAATCATTTGGTATTTCTCTTTCTCCGCTTGGCTTATTTCACTGAGCATAATACTCTCCAGCTCCATCCATGTTGCTGCAAATGGTTGGATTTTTCCACTTCTTATGGCTGAGTAGTATTCCATTGTGTATATGTACCACATCTTCTTTATCCATTCATCTACAGATGGACATTTAGGTTGCTTCCAATTCTTGGCTATTGTAAATAGTGCTGCGATAAACATAGGAGTGCATCTGTCTTTCTCAAACTTGATTGCTGCGTTCTTAGGGTAAATTCCTAGGAGTGGAATTCCTGGGTCAAATGGTAGGTCTGTTCTGAGCATTTTGATGCACCTCCATACTGCTTTCCACAATGGTTGAACTAATTTACATTCCCACCAGCAGTGTAGGAGGGTTCCCCTTTCTCCACAGCCTCGCCAACATTTGTTGTTGTTTGTCTTTTGGATGGCAGCTATCCTTACTGGTGTGAGGTGATACCTCATTGTAGTTTTAATTTGCATTTCTCTGATAATTAGCGATGTGGAGCATCTTTTCATGTGTCTCTTGGCCATCTGTATTTCTTTTTTGGAGAACTGTCTGTTCAGTTCCTCTGCCCATTTTTTAATTGGGTTATTTGTTTTTTGTTTGTTGAGGCGTGTGAGCTCTTTATATATTCTGGACGTCAAGCCTTTATCAGATCTGTCATTTTCAAATATATTCTCCCATACTGTAGGGTTCCTTTCTGTTCTATTGATGGTGTCCTTCGCTGTACAGAAGCTTTTCAGCTTAATGTAGTCCCACTTGCTCATTTTTGCTGTTGTTTTCCTTGCCCGGGGAGATATGTTCAAGAAGAGATCACTCATGTTTATATCTAAGAGGTTTTTGCCTATGTTTTTTTCCAAGAGTTTAATGGTTTCGTGACTTACATTCAGGTCTTTGATCCATTTTGAGTTTACCTTTGTATATGGGGTTAGACAATGGTCCAGTTTCATTCTCCTACATGTAGCTGTCCAGTTTTGCCAGCACCATCTGTTGAAGAGACTGTCATTTTGCCATTGTATGTCCATGGCTCCTTTATCAAATATTAATTGACCATATATGTTTGGGTTAATTTCTGGGGTCTCTAATCTGTTCCACTGGTCTGTGGCTCTGTTCTTGTGCCAGTACCAAATTGTCTTGATTACTATGGCTTTGTAGTAGAGCTTGAAGTTGGGGAGTGAGATCCCCCCTACTTTATTCTTCTTTTTCAGGATTGCTTTGGCTATTCGGGGTCTTTGGTGTTTCCATATGAATTTTTGAATTATTTGTTCCAATTCATTGAAGAATGTTGCTGGTAATTTGAGAGGGATTGCATCAAATTTGTATATTGTTTTCGGCAGGATGGCCATTTTGACGATATTAATTCTTCCTAGCCATGAGCATGGGATGAGTTTCCATTTATTAGTGTCCCCTTTAATTTCTCTTAAGAGTGACTTGTAGTTTTCAGAGTATAAGTCTTTCACTTCCTTGGTTAGGTTTATTCCTAGGTATTTTATTCTTTTTGATGCAATGGTGAATGGAATTGTTTTCCTGATTTCTCTTTCTATTGATTCGTTGTTAGTGTATAGGAAAGCTACAGATTTCTGTGTGTTGATTTTGTATCCTGCAACTTTGCTGTATTCCGATATCAGTTCTAGTAGTTTTGGAGTGGAGTCTTTAGGGTTTTTTATGTACAGTATCATATCATCTGCAAATAGTGACAGTTTAACTTCTTCTTTACCAATCTGGATTCCTTGTATTTCTTTGTTTTGTCTGATTGCCGTGGCTAGGACCTCCAGTACTATGTTAAATAACAGTGGGGAGAGTGGGCATCCCTGTCTGGTTCCCGATCTCAGTGGAAATGCTTTCAGCTTCTCGCTGTTCAGTATAATGCTGGCTGTGGGTTTATCATATATGGCCTTTATTATGTTGAGGTACTTGCCCTCTATTCCCATTTTGCTGAGAGTTTTTATCATGAATGGATGTTGAATTTTGTCAAATGCTTTTTCAGCATCTATGGAGATGATCATGTGGTTTTTGTCTTTCTTTTTGTTGATGTGGTGGATGATGTTGATGGATTTTCGAATGTTGTACCATCCTTGCATGCCTGGGATGAACCCCACTTGGTCATGGTGTATGATCCTTTTGATATACTGTTGAATTCTGTTTGCTAATATTTTATTGAGTATTTTTGCATCTACATTCATCAGGGATATTGGTCTGTAATTTTCTTTTTTGGTGGGGTCTTTTCCTGGTTTTGGTATTAGGGTGATGTTGGCTTCATAGAATGAGTTTGGGAGTATTCCCTCTTCTTCTATTTTGTGGAACACTTTAAGGAGAATGGGTATTATGTCTTCTCTGTGTGTCTGATAAAATTCCGAGGTAAATCCGTCCGGCCCCGGGGTTTTGTTCTTGGGTAGTTTTTTGATTACTGTTTCAATTTCTTTGCTTGTAATTGGTTTGTTTAACTTTTGTGTTTCTTCCTTGGTCAGTCTTGGGAGGTTGTATTTTTCTAGGAAGTTGTCCATTTCTTCTAGGTTTTCCAGCTTGTTGGCATATAGGTTTTCATAGTAGTCTTTAATAATTCTTTGTATTTCTGTGGAGTCTGTCGTGATTTTTCCATTCTCATTTCTGATTATGTTGATTTGTGTTGACTCTCTTTTTCTCTTAATAAGTTGGGCTAGAGGCTTATCTATTTTGTTTATTTTCTCAAAGAACCAGCTCTTGGTTTCGTTGATTTTTGCTATTGTTTTATTCTTCTCAATTTTGTTTATTTCTTCTCTGATCTTTATTATGTCCCTCCTTCTGCTGACTTTAGGCCTCATTTGTTCTTCTTTTTCCAGTTTTAATAGTTGTGATGTTAGACTATTCATTTGGGATTGTTCTTCCTTCTTCAAGTGTGCCTGGATTGCTATATACTTTCCTCTTAAGACTGCTTTCGCTGCATCCCACAGAAGTTGGGGCTTAGTGTTGTTGTTGTCATTTGTTTCTATATATTCCTTGATCTCTATTTTGATTTGTTCATTGATCCATTGATTATTTAGTAGCATGTTGTTAAGCCTCCATGTGTTTGTGAGCCTTTTTGTTTTCTTTGTAGAATTTATTTCTACTTTCATACCTTTGTGGTCTGAAAAATTGGTTGGTAGAATTTCAATATTGTGGAATTTACTGAGGCTCTTTTTGTGAGCTAGTATGTGGTCTATTCTGGAGAATGTTCCATGTGCACTTGAGAAGAATGTATATCCTGTTGCTTTTGGATGTAAAGTTCTATAGATGTCTATTAGGTCCATCTGTTCTAGTGTGTTGTTCAGTGCCTGTGTGTCTTTACTTATTTTCTGCCCGGTGGATCTATCCTTTGGGGTGAGTGGTGTGTTGAAGTCTCCTACAATGAATGCATTGCAGTCTATTTCCCTCTTTAGTTCTGTTAGTATTTGCTTCACATATGCTGGTGCTCCTGTATTGGGTGCATATATATTTAGAATGGTTATATCCTCTTGTTGGACTAAGCCCTTTATCATTATGTAGTGGCCTTCTTTATCTCTTGTTACTTTCTTTGTTTTGAAGTCTATTTTGTCTGATATTAGTACTGCAACCCCTGCTTTCTTCTCACTGTTGTTTGCCTGAAATATGTTTTTCCATCCCTTGACTTTTAGTCTATGCTTATCTTTGGGTTTAAGGTGAGTTTCTTGTAAGCAGCATATAGATGGGTCTTGCTTTTTTATCCATTCTATTACTCTATGTCTTTTGATTGGTGCATTAAGTCCATTTACATTTAGGGTGACTATTGAAAGATATGTACTTATTGCCATTGCAGGCTTTAGATTCGTGGTTACCAAAGGTTCAAGGTTAGCTTCTTTAGTATCTTACTGCCTAACTTAGCTCGCTTATTGAGCTGTTATATACACTGTCTGGAGAGTCTTTTCTTCTCTCCCTTCTTATTCCTCCTCCTCCATTCTTCATATGTTGTGTGTTTTGTTCTGTGCTCTTTTTAGGGGTGCTCCCATCTAGAGCAGTCCCTGTAGGATGCCCTGTAGAGGTGGTTTGTGGGAAGCAAATTCCCTCAGCTTTTGCTTGTCTGGGAATTGTTTGATCCCACCATCATATTTAAATGATAGTCGTGCTGGATACAGTATCCTTGGTTCAAGGCCCTTCTGTTTCATTGCATTAAGTATATCATGCCATTCTCTTCTGGCCTGTAGGGTTTCTGTTGAGAAGTCTGATGTTAGCCTGATTGGTTTTCCTTTATAGGTGACCTTTTTCTCTCTAGCTGCCTTTAAAACTCTTTCCTTGTCCTTGATCCTTGCCATTTTAATTATTATGTGTCTTGGTGTTGTCCTCCTTGGATCCTTTCTGTTGGGGGTTCTGTATAATTCCATGGTCTGTTCGATTATTTCCTCCCCCAGTTTGGGGAAGTTTTCAGCAATTATTTCTTCAAAGACACTTTCTATCCCTTTTCCTCTTTCTTCCTCTTCTGGTATCCCTATAATACGAATGTTTTTCCTTTTGTATTGGTCACATATTTCTCTTAGTGTTGTTTCATTCCTGGAGATCCTTTTATCTCTCTCTATGTCAGCTTCTATACGTTCCTGTTCTCTGGCTTCTATTCCTTCAATGGCCTCTTGCATCTTATCCATTCTGCTTATAAATCCTTCCAGGGATTGTTTCACTTCTGTGATCTCTTTCCTGACATCTGTGATCTCCTTCCGGACTTCATCCCACTGCTCTTGCATTTTTCTCTGCATCTCATCCCATTGCTCTTGCATTTTTTTCTGCATCTCTGTCAGCATGTTCATGATTTTTATTTTGAATTCTTTTTCAGGAAGACTAGTTAGGTCTGTCTCCTTCTCAGGTGTTGTCTCTGTGATCTTTGTCTGCCTGTAGTTTTGCCTTTTCATGGTGATAGAGATAGTTTGCAGAGCTGGTACAAGTGACCGCTGGAAGAGCTTCCCTTCTTGTTGGTTTGTAGCCTTTTCCTGGGAGAATAGCGACCTCTAGTAGCTTGTGCTGGGCAGCTGTGCGCAGACAGGGCTTCTGCTTCCTGCCCAGTTGCTTTGGGGTTTATCTCCGCTGTTGCTGTGGGCTTGGCCTGGCTGGGGCTGTTCCTCCAAAATGGTGGAGCCCCGTTGGAGGGGGAGCAGCCAGGAGACTATTTATCTCCGTAAGGGGCCTCTGTGCTCCCTGCTGCCCAGGGGGTTAGAGTGCCCAGAGATCCCCAGATTCCCTGCTTCTGGTCTAAGTGACCTGTCCTGCCCCTTTAAGATTTCCAAAAAGCACTCTCCAAACCAAAACAACAGCAGCAACAATGAGAGAGGGAACAGAAACAAAGAGAAAAAAAAAAGGAAAAAAAAGGAAAAAACAAGCGATTTTTTTTTTTTTTTTTTTTGTCCTCAGGTGTCGGTCCCAGGCACCCGCTCACTGGTCCTGCTGCCCTGTCTCCCTAGCACCAGGGTCCCTGTCCTTTCAAGGCTTCCAAAAAGCACCCACCCACCGGTCCCGCAGGGAAGGAACGCTCAATATTCTTTGTCCTCAGGCACTGGTCCCACGCACCCGCTCACCAGTCCCGGCGCCCTGCCTCCCTAGCACCGGGGTCCCTGTCCCTTCAAGGCTTCCAAAAAGCACTCGGCAAAAAGAGAGAAAAAAAAGGGAAAAAACGCGCGATTTCTTCCGTCCTCAGGTGCTGGTCTCAGGCACCCACCCACCGGTCCCACAGGGAAAAATGCGGGATATTCTTTGTCCTCAGGTGCCGGTCCCAGGCACCCGCTCACCAGTCCCGCCGCCCTGCCTCCCTAGCACCGGGGTCCCTGTCCCTTTTAGGCTTCCAAAAAGCACTCGCAGAAAAGAGAAAAAAAAAAAGGGGAAAAACGCGCGATTTCCTCTGTCCTCAAGTGCCGGTCTCAGGCACCCGCCCACCGGTCCCGCAGGGAAAAACGGGGGATATTCTTTGTCCTCAGGCGCCGGTCCCAGCCACCCGCTCACCAGTCCCGCCACCGTGCCTCCCTAGCACTGGGGTCCCCGTCCCTTCAAGGCTTCCAAAAAGCGCTCACCAAAAAGAGAAAAAAAAAAAAGGGGAAAAACGCGCGACCTCCTCCGTCCTCAGGCTCCGGTCTCAGGCACCCGCCCCCAGGTCTCGCAGGGAGAAACGCGGGATATTCTTTGTCCTCCGGCGCCGTTCCCAGGCACCTCCTCACCGGTCCCGCCACCCTGCCTCCCCAGCAACGGGGGCCCGTCCCTCTAAGGCTTCCAAAAAGCGCTCGCCAAAAAAAAAAAAAAAAAAAACTGCTCCGGTTTCTCTCCACCCGCCGGGAGCCGGGGGGAGGGGCGCTCGGGTCCCGCCGGGCTGGGGCTTGTATCTTACCCCCTTCACAAGGCGCTGGGTTCTTGCAGGTGTGGATGTGGTCTGGATGTTGTCCTGTGTCCTGTGGTCTCTATTTTAGGAAGATTTTTCTTTGTTATATTTTCATAGCTCTATGTGTTTTTGGGAGGAGATTTCCACTGCTCTACTCACGCCGCCATCTTGGCTCCGCCTAAAGGAAACTCTTTTTTATGGGCTCCTAGGACCATAGTCCTGCGGAACTGGAAGACACCTGAGAAATATTTTCTTTAAAGAGAAATGTCTTAGCCTAAAAGCCATAGAATTAATGATTT
Organism: Manis javanica; assembly: GCF_040802235.1. Taxonomy (NCBI): domain Eukaryota; kingdom Metazoa; phylum Chordata; class Mammalia; order Pholidota; family Manidae; genus Manis; species Manis javanica. Next base: position 128,365,965 of record NC_133158.1, on the reverse strand, counting down.
TTTTTTTTTTACAAATGAAGAAGCTGAGGCTGGAAAATGTCAGTACCTTGATGAGAGTGACAGAAATGGATTCCTGGCTGCCTGATTCTCAATTTACTGTTCGCTTTATGCCCTCACCCCTATTTCAGATCCCCACCATTAGAGTTCCATTCTTTTTTCTGGCCTAAGGCAGGGTTGACATAAGGGACTCCTTTTATGTTCCAACTCTAATGTATTTGCAGTGGTACCAAAAGCATCATATTGAGCAAGATTCAGAATTCATATCTCGGCTGAATGGGTAGGAGTGACATAATTGATTCCTGACATCTCTCATGGATATGCGGGGGGGGTGGGTATCAGCACCCATATCTGCCACGCCTGAGTTAAGGCTCTGCTACTTGTTACTACGGGAGTCTTTAAAAAAAGGAACTTTTTTTTGGAATAATACATCACCTTAGCTTGTGGTAAGTAAAGCTTATCAGCAATTAGTAATTACTGGAGAGAGGATAAATTTGAAGAGACACAGAAGACATGTGGGTCAGGCACTTCATTGCTCAGAGAGGACAAACTCAAGCAGGGAGCTGCAGAAGTGGTGGGGGAGTGGGGTCTGGGCCAGCAAGAACAACCAGAGGCAGAACGAGGGCCTCAGGTGTCCATAGCAGAGCTCTGGTCAGCACCAACTGGCACAAATGATTCAGAAATCAGAGGTGGGAAGGCACTGGAAGGACCAGCTGTCCCAGTTTGTCTGGGATGCAGGACTTGCAGTTTTAAAACAGATAGTTCTGGGCAAATTGGGAGGACTGACCACTCTAGAAGGCAGTGACAAAAATTTTTGCATACTTTACAGTTTAATGTGAGTCCGAGTTAAAGTTGAGTCCTGCTGTCATACTGCTGGTCAGTGTATTAATAAGTCATTGCTGCACTAATGCTGCAGAACAACACCCAAAATCTTAGTGGCTTCCAACCGCAAACATTTCTGTTTTTTTCTGTAGGTCTGCTGTGGTTTTGCTGTGATAAGGCAGGTGGATTGTAGGTTGAGAACTGAATACAAGTCTCTTCCATATATTTGTCATTCTCCTTGAATGAGTGGTTTTTAGAATGATTTCTTATAGCACAAGAGGCCAAGGCAAACTGTGCAAAAAAACTTAGGGCCTTGGTTCATGTCAAGTGTGGTAGCATCCTATTGGCTTAAGCAAGTCATGTGGTCAAGCCCAACATCAATGGGGTAGAGAAATACACTGCACTTTCTCTGATGCCATATTCCTGCTAGGCCATGTGGCAAAGCACATGGATGGATATTCCTTCTATAAGGAGGGAGTGAGGAGTAGGACCAATGCTTAGTCTGTAAGTCAGTGAGGAACTGGAATACATGAACCCAACCAAATGCATCTCCATTGCCAAATGTATTTCTCCATTGCCTGGCAGAACCGGTGTGTCATAACTGTCTGATAAATGAATGAATGCCAGGTTTTCTGTAATGAAGTGATACATGTTTCTATTAAAAAAAAAAAGTCATTTGGCTCCTCTGTCATTAGATATTAGGAACTCCTGGAGGCTGCTGAAGATCAGGTGTACTAAACAGCGGTTAGGAATCTTTCCTTCCTCTGACCTATCCTGTGATAGGTTTTTTTTTTTTCTCTGTCTCTCCTACTTTGGTGTTTCTCATCCTCCAGCCAGATAGCAAGCTCCTGGAAGCCTGGAGAAATATGAGAGATTCCTTTTGCCCCTTCTGGCACCAGGAAGACACAGAGCTCTTTGTGTTCCAGGGACAGGTGTGAATTGCCTTTAATCACTCTGTCCTCTGCATCCCTCCTCCTCAGCACCTCAGTGGGGGGGACACATGGCTGGCTGGTGTTCCAAAAATGTTTTTTAACTTTAAAACCTAGCATGTGCCTTTAAAACATTTTTTAATGTTTCAGAACTAAATACAGGCATTGTCACTGCCTGCCCTTCTCCCACCCCTCTGTCCCCATGGTCATAGTGCATGTGTGTAGTAGATTTGCTGAAAACATTCTGAATGTTTTCTACGATCTTAGCATTACATTTATAATCTGCAATTTTTTTTTGTTTTTTTACTAAGCAATGAACGTGACAGCTAGATGGGACAAACAACTAGGAAAAGTTAGCCTAATATCAGGTGAGCCAGCATGGAAGCTGAACCTTCTCTGGAACACAGAAGAATGCAGAAGCTTCTATTTCCCTTAGCACAAACTCAGGTGTTCTTTCACCCTTGGGGTCCAGAGCATGCTGGACAGTGTCAGGACCCAGAGCACTTCAGGCCAAACTTGGCTTTCAGCTCAGAAGACCTTCAAAAAAGAAAGTCTAGCTAGTTGCACAGCAGAAGCCCCAGTTTCCTTTCAAGCCAGAAAATTTATTCAGAGGCTCAGAATAAAGCCACTGACTAAACCAGCTGTGCTCTCTGTATGGGTGCAGTGCACCACCTTTTACTCCTCAGCACACAAAATTGAAGAGCCGAACTGAACACAGGTCTACATGTTTAAAAAAGACGTGTTCCTGAAGAGTTAGCTGCATACTAAAGTTCATCATGTGGAATTGTACTCTCCCACTGACTTTAATAAAACAGTGGAAAATTCTGATGAAAAAAAAAGTGCCTTCTAACTGCTATTATCCCACAGGACAGAGGAGAGAAGTAGGATGTTGAAATAGGAGGTTAATTTGTAATTCTCTCTCAGTGATATTATGAATGCTGTCACTGCATGCTGGTCTGTAGAAGTCACTTTGTGACATATTGCTAACAGATGAATGGGCAAGGCTTTGAAACCCCGAGAATGAAACTGATGTGGGGTCATTTCAGGGATTTGCTTTCTTTATATGCAGGTGTTTTAGAGTTGTAAATACTCCCTCCCTATACTTCCCTCCTCTCCCTTTTACCTACTTCCCATTGTTATAAGAAAAAATTGAAAAGGAAATCCCTAAGAGAATTCTTGTTAGCATTTTTGACATTTTTCTGTCCTCAACCCCTGAGAAATAGAACACACTCATTGTTATCAACAGCTCACTGTGACTGATTTTTCACTGGGGTGAGTGTCTGGTGGGGGGGGTGCTGTGTGCTGTCAGAGGAGAATAACTTTTCCCCGCCCCATTTGATCACTGTGACATATATTAAGTCATTTCCTATTTCTACTGTCTGTGCTCTCTGATGAACTTGGTCACTCTCTATGCCTTAGTTTCCCCAATTGTAAAGTGACATAATGATACTTGCTCTATCAAAAAGTCTCAGGTCAGTTCTGTCTCCTCTGCAGCAGTCGGAAATGTGTGGGGTGTTATTTGGGTGGTTACAGTGACGGGGGTGCTGATGGTATTAGTGGGAGGGGCCAGAGATGCTAAACATCTTGCAAGCACAGGATGATCCCACACAATAATAATTTGTCCTACCCAAAATGAGGTATTGTGAAGATATGAGCATTCTGTGAAAAGTCTAAAATGGCAAATGGCTGCAAATGAGTCTATAAGCTGATATCCTTGGGCCATTTTTTCCTGGGAGCACTGTGCTGGTTCTTTGAAGGGTTGCTGTCTTGTGTAAGACTTGCTGCAGTTGCTCTCCTCCCCATGTGCAAGAGAGAAACTCTTACTTGCTACTTGTGAGAACAGTGGGTGAGTCTACTCACCTAAGCCCCTTTATGAAAATAATATACCAGTGATCACCATGGTAATAATGACTCTTAATGAGAGTACTCATTACATTCTAGGTACTACATCATGAGGTGTCCATGTCTGATCCCATTTATTCTTTATGACAAACCTGGGAGCAGATCATAGGATTATCCAGCAGAGAGATGAGGAGATGTAGGTTACCAGACTTTGCAAAACTTCATTTTCAATTAAGAACCAAAGCTTGCAAGTGGTGGTGAGGGTGGCTCATTGCTTGGGTAACAAAGTGTTCTTCCTCTGTCTCTGCTTTGCCTAGTCCTTCCTCTATGCAAAACAAACAACATTAAGCAAACAAACCAAAGTGTAAACTCTTCAGTACAGATATCCAGAGCTACCAGTTTAGTTTGCACCACGCAATTTACTTCCTCTCTCCAGAGATCACCAAGTCTGCGAGGCCTGCATTATGACTGATGCTCACGGGTGGCGCAGTGCAGTGTGGCAGTCCCAGGAATCCTCAGTGGTATCACTTGTCTGACACTTACAGGGTTTCCAGCCCCTTCAGTGTACCATGATGATACTTTGGGACACTCAGAGTCCAGCCCTCTTGTGCAGGTTGCTGTGAGCTTTGTCCTGCCTAGCAGGCGGGGTCTAAATCACACCTAGAATCTTCACATGTTATGGATAACATGCATCTGTATGCTTTCTCCTTTTGAGTGTTTTTGCTTTACAAATTCACAACCTAGGAGATGTCTATAAGAGGAGAGTTAGTTAACATTATAAATGTCTCTCTCTAAAAGGAGAAGCCATTTTATATAAAGATCAACTTTAATTATAAGAATATATGATATCATTATAGTATGGGTTTGTGTAAAGCTTAATAATTAAATTATCACTGTGGGCTGTCATTAAGTAAAACATTACTCTATATTACAAGAGCAGCTTACCTTGAGTCACAGAGCATTTTCCAAGTTTGTTACCCCAGAGAGTCAGGCCACCCTCTTGTCTGAAGTAATTTTTTTTTTTTTAATGGAGTTACATATGAGGATGTGCCATGTCTGCGTTTGCCATTTTTATTCCAAAGAATAAGAAAAGCTGCTTTTTAATGTGTTCAACTCATTTTCACAGATCAGTGCATTTGCAAAATTGGAGAGCAGAGACAAGAGGTGAAATGGGGAGTCCTGACAAAAGCAATTGGCAAAGGCACAATTTACAATAAATGAGACTCTTGAAATTCTATTGCCAAATTATGCAAACCTTTCCATAAAGAGCAAGTCAAAGAAGATCAGATAACCAGCTCACAATTAGCACTGACAAAGAGGAATGTCACTCCCTGTCCTGCCCTTCTATTTGTCCCCCCATAGGTGTCCGTGGTGGAGAAGCCTCTGGAAACTTGGGAAGGGATTAGTGCAACTGGAAAGGAGGCGAAGGGAAGGACTGATGTCAGGGGAGGAGGGCCCTGCATTGTTCGGGTCCCTTTGAGGACTTCGTTCCTTTTGCCTGGCTGTCTGAGGTCGGGATGTATCTAAGCCAGAAGGTGATGCAGAAAATGTGTAGTTGGCCCATGTGAATGAAAATGATTAGTTGAGTCATTATCAGGACTTTCGACAACAAAAGTATGGAGAGGGTCAAGACCTGGCTCACTCAAGCAAAGAAACCTCTGTGGTAAGAACAATGTCTCAGTGGTATAATCCCTATGATTTTTCACTTGAGAGTTTAAATGATGGTGATACAACTGAATCCTGAATGACTCAAAGATGTTCATATGAGCACATAAATGTGTATTTTGGTAGACTGGGCATAACCTTGATATGTGAGGTCATGGCCAGTCCAAGGTTCCAGCTTGGGCTGGATCTCTGCCTCTGGGTCCTGTTGGGCTTCTGCCTGGCTCCGTTCTGCCTCCTTTCATTTCTAGCACAACCTTATTGTTTTCTAGTCCAGAACTGGATGTGGTCCTTGCAAATCAGAGCACCAGATGGATATGAAAGGAGGTAACATTGAGCCATCTTGTTTGTCCTCACTATGTTTGAGGTGGGGAAGGACAGGAATTTAAAATGTTATAAAGAGACACAGTGAAGCACTGAGAAACCAAGGGTCAAGAGTAGGAGAGGGTGGTGGTTGGTGACAGTAACCCAAGGCTTCTGACAGCTTGTCTTAGACCCTTGGACTAGATAAAGCTGCTAGCATACAAGAGGGAAAAAAAAGCTGTGTCAAGATTTTTTTTTTTTTTTGGTCAGTAGCCATATCTCAGGAAAAATTAACTGGCGAATAGAACCTATTTATCTCTCTTTGTGCATCAAGACAGATTTTCTTTTTTCTGTACTCTGCCTGGTCAGAAGCTTCTAGAAAGCAGCCAAACCAGTTCCCCCCAGTTCCCTTTGGTCTGACAAAATAGAATTGCAAACAGATTGTGCATGTTGCCTTCCCCCAGGGGCCTTGCCGCTCTGGTCCCTGGAGCTGCCTGACAGCACTGAGCCAGCCCTGTCTGCTCAAGATCAGTGCTCACCGGGCACTAGGCTCTGCCAGGGAAGGAGCTCACTGCAAAGATCAGGCAGAGTGCTTTACCCCGCCAGGCTTCATCCCCAAGTGCCTAGCTCATGTGTTTGATAAAGACTCCCAGGGAGGCAGCATTTTCTTCAGAAATATTGCTGGCAAAAAAGAGGCATTGCCATGGTTTTAAGATCCTTATATAGCTTTGTCTGTCACAGTGCTCTTGGGTCTTTTCCTCCAATTGTTACTCGTCTCTCCCTAGAAGCCTTTTACACTGAACCTCTCCATAGCCAGAGCATTGCAATGGAAAGAAAGAAATCATCTCTGGGCTGGGAGTTCTGAGACCTCAGTTCTTTTTGATGACTCTAACACCTTCTTTCATTGTTAAGCCTTTTGCTTGGCAGCATGAGAGATGCCTCTCGATTTTGTTTTGGGAAATTTCATTCTTAATTAAAAACATTTGTCCTAGCCTCAAGGAACTTCCCATCTAATTTAAGGAGAAAAGACATGCATCATTGTCCTTTAGTCGCTTAAGGATATTTGCAATAGGACTTGGGTGGTCAGTAGTACGGTTGCTTTTTGCCTGCCAAGTTAATCTAACATCACTGATTTTTTAAAAACCCACAGAGTCACCTTGTTTTGTCTTTTGTGCACAGCCATTGCTAATTGTAGGCTTTCAGAGCTAAAGGAAGCTCAGTTCTTTTTGTAGATATGGACACTCATATCCATACACTCCGTGCACTTGCAGGTATAGAAGACAAACCCTCTCCCAACACCTCCCAAACTCATCTGCATTGAACAAGTCATGGTTGCTCAGAAGGAAGATGTAAATACTGAAATAACTAGATGGCAGTTGTCATCAACAGAGAAAATACATTATTTTGTTTATCTATATAGGACATTTCCAGTCAAAAATTAGAAGTTGTGGGTATATAGTAATAATCAGAAAAAGGTAAGTTTTGAAGAAATAGCACTGCTGGGTTCGGTTCATGCATGTCATATAACTTAACACTTTCAATAACTATGTGGTGGGAATACTTAAAATGCCCTTCCCCGATTCTTCATTGAAATCACTCCTCTAGTGTGCATGTATCATGTATACCAGCAACTACGCTTCATAACATTTGAAACCTCACATACCCACACGGTCTTTTGCAAACACTCCCAGCCCCTTCGGAAAGAATCATTTGTTAACAGCTTTGAGAGCTAAAAGGATTTCAAAGATTTTTTTTTCCTCCATTACCAAAGGAGGCCATGAGAGAGGAGGAGGAGCAGGTGTGGGTGGGGAGTGTCAGAGATAAGAGCTTCTCCTGCCAGAATCCCACGCCCCCGGTGGCTGGTTAGTGACTCAGTGTAGAGGGCAATTGAGAGAGAGGCTCAGCTGGTGCTTAAAAAAAAGTGCAAATGTGCTCTCAGCAAGTAACAGCCTCCATTTTAACCTGGGCCAAGTGGGTGGCAGTGCCCCACCTCCCTAGCCCCCAAAGTCCTCCAGCTGCCCTTGACTTTCATTTTATTCTGATTTTACCAGCACAAAACAAAGATAGGGGCCTGGGAGGCACAGTGGGAACTGCCCCAGGCTGCACTTCGGGCCTGAATCTGAATGGAAAATATGCTATTAGTTTTTAAAATTGCTCTCTGGGTTTTCCTTGGATTGTAAAGTTCTTTCTGTGCTTAATACTTTTCTTTTTTTTTAATAACTTGGTTTTGAATTGGCCAGTAGACCTGTCTGTTTGCTTAGCTTGATCTAAATTGGCTTTTGGTTCAAACTTCAGGTGGTTTTTCAATTTGACTTTGCTCCTCTGCTCCAGGAAGGCAAGTTAGCCCCTGTTGAGCATTTTTGCTGACAGAGAAACAGCAGGACTGCTGTTTAAATCTACAGCTGAATATACTATTTGGGCAAAAAAATAAAATAAAATAAAAATCATTCTCTTTTAGATATGTTGAATTTGGTTGCTGTATTTTTGGTCCATATGCTCTTCTAAGTCATATTGTTTTACATTACTCTGGAATTCACTCTGCTGTAGTGCTTTCAGCAAATTCTCCCTGCATTACCAGATTTTATCAACAAATGGAAGACAGTGTGAGTTCTGAATAGGATGTTCATCTATCAAAATACAGTGACAGGAAGCACTGATAGTGTGTTGGCACACACAGATACTACCTCTGTGGAGGACTACATTTGGAAAACAAAATTATCCCTTAATGTCCTAAATCAATCAAACCTTCACACTTAAGTGTGTCAGTGGTGAATATATGTATGCTCCTAATAAAGTAATAATTATTACAGTGCAGGTGCAATATTATATATTATGATTGGCCATTCAGAACTCTCTGTAGAACACTGAGGATTGAAAACTAGTTGATTTCTTTACCATAAGTCAATTTCAAGCAACATTTTTCTTCAAACTTAATTTTTGGATTCTGTATTTGATTTAATGTTGATAAGCAAATCTGGGGGAACAGAAAGGTTCATAAAAGAAGTTTCCTTTGCAGAATTGCCAAGTTAACTGTGGTTATGCATCGATGTAGCTTAAAAGTTGTAAGTGGAACCAGGTGGCCTGAGTTGATGGACAAAGACACAGTTTAAAGAATTAATGCTTCTACAGAAAGTCCATGCTTGATGCTGAAAGGGTCAAAACAGATTCTCTTCAGGAGCTATTGCAACAGCGGGAAAGAGACCTCAGTATAGAACTGGGCTCATTTTCAAATACAATGTGGAAAAGTGGGGATTTATAGCCAAAGAGCAAGGTGGGGGTAGTGGATGGAAAATTACCAAGAGGAAGTATGGGGTCTGGGAAGGGAGGGTATTGGTCAAGGAGCCCTCACAGGACTCTTGCTGAAAGCAAGCCAAGGTGACCAGATGTCCCCTAGGGAATGGTGGGGCATGACGATTTGATCAGATTTGGAGGGTGATCAAGTATCCAGGATGGGGGATTCTCTTTGAACCTACGTAGCAGGGTTCTTGCTAAAATGGGGTGATTCAGGACTAAGGAGGATGGATGCCAAGGTTGAGGCCTAGAGGAGCCTGGTTAAATTTTAGTCAAGGACAAAGTCTCTGTCACTGCAAAGATGTGTAATTATTACTTTCAGTTAGGCTATGTATATTGTGGTTAAAAGAAAATAACACCCCAAATTTCTTTTTTGTTGAACTCTTGTATGCGGCGGGTAGGAGAGGAGAAAGTTTGTCACACACTCACTCACAGAACCTGGCTGTTACAAGCTTCGGACATCAGATGACTGCACTTTCTGGAACAATCCTTCTCCTTTCGTTACCACATAGGGGAAGAGACTAGACAGCTGCACAAAGGCTTTTTACTGCCTCAGCCCAGGCCACTTCCTCTCACAGCCCATTGGCCAGAACCACCTGTATCATCCCACCTGATTTAGACACGGGGACTGGTAGAGTGTGTATTGCGGGGATCATTATTGAGGATTGCTCTGTTCTGCATTTACACTTAAGTATGTGTTTGCAATAAATGCCTTTTATTTCTTTCAGGAGCAAGGGTAAGAGAAAATGTTGCAAATATGGCATACAAATAAAGGGAAATTCTTAAATTATCCAGGATGTTTTTTGTAGTTTCAAGTCAGCACAATTAATAAAACATTTAAAGCATTGAGCAAAACAGTTGCATTTCCTTGCCTCAGGTGCACAAATTCTCAAATAATGGTTACTGAGATTTCCAAGAATTTAGTGTCCTTTCGTCTTTAGTTCAGAAATCATTCTGAAATGTGATGACCTAGGAATATGTTTTCGGAGTATCCCCTTTTTGGCAAAGGGCTCTAGGGAGGAACTGTGAGCGGGGCCTTGCGGTTGCCTTGGCCCAGCAGGAGTGGTTCTTTGGGCCAGATGCATATGTATTAAACAACAAATTGAATGCACGCTATGCGCTCTGGAGTATGGCCCCATGGCTGACTCCCTGTTGTTTATCCTAGTTCATTTCCTACTTTTATGTTACCAGAGGGGACTCCTGAATTTGTTACCCCTGTGGAAAATGCCTGAATAAAGGACCTCCAAAGGGCTCTTTCTCCAGCATTTAGTAGATGTATGTGCAAGAAACTGGTTGCCTTGTAATAGTTTCTTAGCCAACAATAGGGAGATTTACTAGTTATTTCAGAGAAATTAGTGAGTCAAGTGCCATGCAGTGTAAACTATGCTAACTCTGGCAATATTGGATATTTAAAAGGTCAAAAAAGTTTCTATTAAGGCAAAAGGAAAATTGCAGTTATGTAAATAGGGCGGTTCCCTATATTGTGTTATCTCTTATCCCCCAAAGGAGTAAACGGTTTTAGTGCATGGTGTACAACACAGAGCCATTAAGTCCATAAAAGAAGTGTTTAGTGGAAGAAATAGAAAAGTCTAAATTAATTTAAAATTGATACATCCTGGGGAGAGTCTCACTTTTCAATATCCATGTTTCTGAGCCATGAACTTGGAAGGGATGAGGTTCCCTTGCTGCTTACGAAGCAATGAAGTCGAGGTATATGGTGAGCCTCGAAAGACCTACAAGGCAGATGTTCATATTACAGTGTGTCTGAAGCCAGACCATTTTTTCTTTAACCAAAACACATGATTGGGAGCAGAAAAATTTAGATATCCACGTGTCAAGTTGGTCAGAATTAGCTAGCTTGCTGAACAGATGAACCAAATTTTACAAACTCTATCTTGTTTGGCGTCCTGGATTCCCTCTCGGCATGCTGATGTTCAAGCTGGTGTCCATGGTGCTGCTCATATTAAAATGGTATGAAAGCGAAGTGTCTTGTGTTGCGTAGTTGAGCAAAATCTATACAGGAATTATGCTATCAGTACCAAATCTAATTTTATATGGAGGAGGGGATTTTAACCAAATGATGGGAAAACACGAATAGTATTTTTTCATGACCACTTTGGGATGGTAAAATTGCAGAACTATGCTAACTCAGGAAGCTGTTTTTGAGCCTATTTCTACTGAACAAAATTAACTCCAATTTTGCTGGATTTAACAAAACTTAGCCACTATAACAACGAATGTAAATTCCAAAGGGTCACCTGTATTTGCTGTTTACTGAGCAAAAACGTCTCCATCAAGTACCAGTCATAGGCATGCCTGCATCATTATCTGTGCTATTTTAAGCATTGAGACACTAGGCCTCAGGGTTACAAATGAATAGGACCATCTTAGATATAATTCTTGATGACAATGGGAACACTGGAAGATGAGAGGTAAGAGAGGAAGTCTTAGTTAGCTATAGTACCAACTGAGGTACTCAAGTTATTTATGAAGTAATAAGTGGTCCTATCATTTATGGAGTTTAAATACATATTAAATGCCTACCATATGGCGGGCATCCCATTAGGGACTGTGGATGAATAACAGTAGAGTCTGCATTTGGGGATGTGGAGAAAGTGAAGGTTCCTATGGCCAGTATTCTCACTTGGCCCTGGTCAGCTTGCTCACTACCCATGCGCAGGCAATATGTAGCTACTGACTCTATATAAAGAGCTTCATCCAGTGCTCTGGGCTGCTGCACAGCTGCAGGAGAGCAGAGATGAGACTGGAGTGGTGGCAATGCTGAGGACAGAGACTGAGACAGTTGCGGAGGCGGAGAGGCCCAGAGGCAGAGACCAGCTTGCTGCATTCAGACTCCCTCTGAGTGGATGGGATTCTAGTGATTGACCTGCCACAGTGGGAATAAAGTTGGGTATAAACCCTTTTACCCCAAGAACGTTCCATTGTCTTTTTTTTTTTGGTCTCATTGAATCCACAGTGAACTTGTCCAGTGGTGAAACCCATTGGCAAGATGAGGGAATTTATCATCTGTGTATCAGTGGCATCTAGTTATTGATTGCTGTATAAAATATTGAAGTTAAATTAATTACAAAGACAGGGATTCTCCAGGTTCTTTATTGCTCCTTTTCCTCTGACTACTTTACAGCTTACTTCTACTTCTTCAGGGAGAAAGAGAAAAAACTAAATGGCAACAAAACACAAAGGCTAGTTTGATGCTTGTTAGCAAACCTGGAAAACTGGACAGTTTGGAGCAAAAAATGCCAGTGAGGAGTTATAGAATAGATTATTTTTGTTTGATGCCTATTGACAAATAAATAATATATATTTGTACTTAACACATCTACAATTTATGCAAAGACATTCATATATACAAATACATGAATACACAGTACACATGCTGCACACTTTTAGGGGGGTGTGGGCATAATAATCTATGTTCTGTTGCAGCCAAAGCAGGAGAAAAAGCAAATCCAGTAACCAGGTTTCAGCCTGCATTTCCACAGTAAAGGGTGTTTATTTGTCTGAGGCTCTACACTTAGTTGCAGGGTCAGCACCATGAGTCTGTGATCCTTCGAGAAATCTGTGGTTTGCACAATAAAACATACTTGTGGAAAACAGAGTTTCATTTAATGAGTATTAATGCATTAATATATATATAAGAAACATTAACAAAATGAAAAAATCTTCATAACAAAGTAAAATCAAACTGGGTGAGCTCATTTGCTACTGTTTTTCCTTACATACATCAGAGTAGAGAGTCTTTTGCTGAGATAATGCCATTTTTACTAGTGTAATTTACTTTGGGTTCTACTTTTCCTTTTAAAACTTGAAAAAAGAAACTCCTTTTCCAGCAGGAGTTCAGGCTTCCTGGTTGGCCTGGGTCTCAGGGGAGAAGATGTTAACCCTGATGAAAGGTCAGTGAAAAGGGGAGGATGTTGTTTCATACCCTTTCAGGTGAAACAGCCACACCCCCTCAGGGAAATTGGCAAGGCTTACAGCCTGTGCTCTTCCTGTCAAAATTTGATCCTCTTATTTTAATGCAGTAGTTTCCAATCTTTTGGAATATGAATGATACTTTTCAACCTAAAAACATTCATGGACTCCCACATGATAGCACGCTTCAGGTTTTATCATTTTAGGTCATGCCTAGAGAAAGAGCTTCTCCCCGACACAGGAAAGTTATAGGGAATATTCTTACTGCTTTGGGTCACTTGTCCTTCTGTCTATCCAACATCAGGCCCAGCCCTCTATGCAGGACCAGCTTCATCTAAACCACGCAGATTGGGTCCCTCACAGAAAAGACCAGTTGTATATCCTGAATAAAGGAGACAGGATGATGAGCTGGCCAAAAAAGGTAAATGTTTCCCATGTTTACTAAAGGACTTTGGAAAAATCACTTAACTATATAAAAACTGTACAAATGTGTAACATTGATTACTTTCTCATTCTGTCGATTTGAAATATTGCTTAAAAAGTGGAGCAATTATGTTCACAAATACGTGTAAGCAGTGTTCCCCACTTTAGTAGTTCTCATGCACAAAAAGTCATCTCTTACTTTCTTACTTAGTTGTTCAAATTCTCACCTGCCTTCACAAACAGAAATTCCAATATATCTCTCTTGGATTTCCTGCTAACTCTGAATTATCTGAAATGTCCTAAAATTCACTCTGTCCAAGGAGAGGCAATCCCTGATGTCTTTAGAGATTCTTTTTTTTGCTGTTGTTTTATTACCATGTAGTGTCACTGTTGAAAGCTGGGCCTGCACTGTTCCAGTGACGTTTGTCCCTTTCCCGTGCTGGACCTGCTGTTTCACCTGTCCCAGAGTTCAGTGGGTGTGTCTCGGGCTCCAGCTCACAGTCATAGATACTGTTCACCAGCATGCAGGCCAGGAAGGAGTGATTTCCATCTTCAGCTTAACACCGCTTAGGAGCTGGCCCTTTCTCATGGGGTTGGGGGCCAACAGGATGGACTGTAAGACCAGAAGACCTTCTTCCTGTGAGTTTTCCTCTGGGAACATAGCAGCTCATCTTGCTGCTAGCCTTGGCCAAGGCATCCAATCCTTGCTCAGTGGTGTCTGTACCTTTGAGAGTTGGTTAGAATCTAAGTAATCTTCTCTCGGAAGTTATCTGGGCTCCTTAAGCATATTGGCATATTCTCTCATATTCTAAAAGGAGGGACTGCTTTTCCTTCTCAAGCCTTTGAGAGAGGGATGTTTTGCCCCAGGGCAAGGGTGTACTTTTTGACCTTAATTTTTATAGAACAGCCAGGCTGTTCCAAGAACAGCTTCCCCAAGGAGACTTCCTCTTTTCAATTGGTAAAAGTCTGGCATAATTGTTTTAAAAATCTCCTTCCCTGAGCATCCTGTTAGCACAAATATAAGCCTGCCCCTCCCAATGTGTTCTATGTTTATGAATGAGTGGCATCTGTTCCTACCCAGGTGAACTAGGCAGAAACTTAGGAGTCAGGTTTGGCTCCTTTTTACTTCCCTGCTACAGATCTTCTTGACTTATGAGGTTATGTCCCAATAAACGTATTCCAAGTTGAAAATTCATTTAATACACTTAACCTACTGAACATCATATCATAGCTTAGCCTAGCCTATCATAATGTGCTTAGAATGCATACATCAGCTTACAGTTGGGCAAATCATCTAACACAAAGCCTATTTAGTGATACAGTGTTGCAGATCTCATGTAATTGAATACTAAAAGTGACACACAGAATGGTTGTGTGGGCACCTACTATTTTTGAGTGTTACTGATTGTTTCCCTGTGTGATGGCGCAGGTGACATTGCTGGGCTCACTGCCACTCCCAGCATCACAAGAGAGCATCATGTTGCTAGCTCAGGAAAAGATCCAAATTCAAAATTTGAAGTTTGATTTCTACTAAATGCATATTGCTTTCACAACATTGTAAAGTTGAAAAATCATAAACTGAACCATTGTAAGTCAAGGACTATCCATGTGAGTAATTAGCAAGGGTTGTCATTTTTACTTTCTAAATATCAACTGATTCTGCTTCCTTCCTTCCATCTCCATTACCACTAACTTTCTCCTCTGGATTTCTACAACAGACCATTCTGATACAGTGTCCACCATCCAATCTGGGCATTCACTAAAATGCAAGGGGGGTCAAGCAGCTTCCCCATGCACAGCTTACAGGCAGCTTGCCATGTCTGCAGGTAGACCTCCACAAACATTCAGTGTCCTTTCCATGTCTCCGGCTTTGTCTCTATTTGGTTGTTCACAACCTTTGTTCCACCAAAACCAGAGCCCTCAAACTTACTTGGGGCTCTTGCTTCTCTGACTTCTGGACCCACCTCAAAGGCAGTTCCTGCTCTCTGGAAACAGCCCCCACCCCCCATCACCTCCATGTGATGTGTTCTACCTAAAGGTCAGATCACTGTAGGACTCCAGCCCGGTTTGGATGTCCCTGCTGTGGATGCAGTAGATTCTCCGCCGTGTCACCTTACGCATCATGGCTACCTGTAAACCATCTTTCCTGCCAACAAGATGCTAACCTTCATGAAGACAGCCACTACGTCTGCCCCTATACTGTCATGTTCCCACCCAGTGGTCAGCACCAGCCTGGTGGTACACGATGGGCACCTAATATACATTTATTTAAAGAGTAAATACATTAAGAAATCTTAGAAGGCAGCATGGTCTAGGAAAGAGAGTTTTTGATGGGAGTCAGCAGATGTGAATTTTGCCATATTTTCTCACTCCTTGTATGATTTTTATGTAAGATGCTACATTACTTTCCTACCTAGATGAGGGACCACACCCTGTTGGGAGAGACTCTGGTCCTTAGGGGCTCCTAGAAGAGAGCTGAGCTTCTGAAGGTAGCACTTGGCAGCTTTTCTCAATTAACTATATATTTTCTATCTGTGGCTCTAACTACTAAGGAAAAATGTGAATGCCACACAGACACCTCAGAATATGAAAAAATGCATGCAAAAGCTCCTGAGTGAGTTGACTGATTACGCTCATTCTGAATTTCCAGTATACTTGAACTGAAATAATAGTCCCAAAGGTAAAATTATGTAACAGGAATAATGTTGCTAGCTGATAACACCAACTTTCAGACCCAAGGATGGTCTCTTTGCCTTCTGAAAACCTTATTTCCACCAATAACATTCAGAAAGCTGCTTATCTCAGCTGGAGTTCATGTGATTAGGTTAGACATGGGTTATGCCGGCAGTGGCTATTTCCACTGATTTTCTCTTCTTAAAAAAATGCATTTAGAAAACTACTCAGTTCCTGTAAGGCAAAGTATACTTTTTTTTACAATGCATTTTTAAAATGGCAAATCATAAACTACTGACCTTAAGAGAAATTCAATAAATCATTAAAATGCTGCAGCTTGCAAGCCTAGATCTGACTAATTCCTCACACTTGGCATTATCAGATACATTAAGACTTTAGTCACCCTTACCAACCACCCAAATACTGTACACAGTGGCAGCCTTCTGCTAAATGTAAGCCTCTGAATCAGGATGACAGGACTTTTATTTTTTGGCACCAAATGCATTATGTATGTGTTTATTTTATGGGTTGCAGGGGATGGAACCTAAAGCATGGGTTTCTCTGCAGCCCATGTGCTGAAATGTGCTTGTTTGCAGGGAGGCATTCCCTGTTGCCAGGGGGGACCTCTCACTCGGACAGAGTGAGGGCGTTTTTCCTTGACTTCATTTTCTTACCTGAGTAAATAATAGGAAAATTGACAGACCAAAGTAGTCTCTTTTAAACTCATATCATTTTGGGGTTAGTATGAATATAAATACATCTTTTTATATATTTTGTGTTTTTTTGTGGGTGATAATTTTTAGATTTTACTTACTTGAGTTAGACAACTAATCACCTCCCATTTGAACAGTTTAAATGATGCAGATATACCTAAGGTAGCAATGGAAAATCTTCCCAAATTGCCTCTTCCCCGTCCATATGCCCCTGTATACTTTCCTAATTTTATTTTTTTTGTGCTTGTATAAACATATAAGCACATGTATATAAGCTGTTTTGTTTATATTTAAAAATGTTTAATTATATTAGAGGCTCATAGTAAAACATACCATGCCATAGCTTACTTTAGTTTTTTCCTAAACTTCATATGTCATGGGTTTCTCCCTGGTTGTGCTTCCTCTGAGCTCTATCCCAGGACTTCTGCTCTGCCATGAATCTGGCCCCTGTGGAACTTGGTATGTTCCTGTATTTGTTATTCCTTTTTTCAGACTAGATCTAAAGACCAAGATGGCATCATATTCTATTTTTCAGTGCTCAGCCCTCAGTAACTGAATGCTTAGAGCTGTTTTTTAACCAACTCTTAGGGCTGAATTTGAGTTTAATTTAAACAGACTCCTTTTTTGTAAGCACATTCTTTGGAGCCATGCGTTTTGTGTCCTCTGGCCACTAACCAATTACTACACCTACGTGCGGAGTTAAGGATCTGTGCAACCAAAGGGAAGCAGACAATTATGCCATTACTCAGATAATTCAGGGAAAGAAGGGAGTTCTATCTGAATGACTCAGGTAATCCTGGCTACGGAGGGAACAATTCTTTCCTTTATTAAAAAGTTTCAAAGCTACATGGATGATCCCTCTTGGAGGTCAGGTGGACTTTGTGAGTGGGCAAGAGTACTTCCTAAAGTCTTCCCTGGTCCTTGTGAATGTCACCTTCCCTATTTGAAGACTGTTGTTACAGAAAGTGATTATATAACCAGACACCATATTGGAGGTTGGGAAGGAAATAATGAAGATACATAAGGTCTCTGCTCTCACATGTCTTACAGTCTGTATTAGTTTCCTAGAGTCGCTGTTACGAAGTATCACAGATGGGTTTACAACCACAGAAATTTATTCCCTCATGTTTCTGGAGGTGAGAAGTCCAAAATCAAGGCATTATCTGTCAAGACCACGTGCCCTCTGAGGCCTCTGTGAACATCTGCTTGCCTCCCTCAGTGCCCAGGAGTCCCAGGTTCTTCGTGGTTTCTCGCAGCCTAATTCTAATCTCTGCCTCCATCTTCACGGGGCCGTCTTCCCTCACCGTCTCTGTCTTCACAGGTGCTTTTTCAGTGTGTTGGTGTCTGTTGGCAAATTTCCCTTTTCTTACAAGGACACTGGTCATCCTGGACTCAGACCAACTTTAATGACCTCATCTGAAATTATTTAAATCTGCAAAGACCCTAGTCCCAAATGAGGTTACATTCACAGGCCCCGGGGCCTAGGATTTCAACATATCTTTTTTGAAAGGACACAGCGCAGCCCAGAACAGTCTATGGTTTTATTCCACTGGGACAGACAGACGTTTGTTTAGTCAAATCATAAGAGAAATACAAAATGACAAAGGGAAAAGGGCTACAGAGAAGAGAGACAGTCTTCCTCAACAGTTCGCACAGTGGGGATTAGACCTGGGCAAGATTCCAGGGAAAGTATGCTTGGGCTGAGTAAGTATTACGGGCATACAACAGAGACACCTTGCAGATGTGGTTCCAGACCACCACAATAAAGCAAATACTGAAATAAAGTGAATCAAATGAAAGTTTGGTTTCCCTGTGCATATAAAAGTAATGATAATACTATACTGTAGTCTATTAAGTGTACAATAGCATTATGCTTTAAAAAATGATGTACCATACCTTAATTTAAAAATCATTTATTGTTAAAAAGTGCTAACCATCATTTGAACTTCAGCAAGTCATAATCTTTTACCTCGATGTTGATGGATGCTGACTGAGCAGGGTGGTGGTTGAGGAAGGTTGAGGTGGCTGTGGCAGTTTCTTAGACTAAGACAATAATGAAGTCTGCTGCATCAAGTAACACTTCCTTTCACAAGCAATGTCTCTGTGGCATGTGATGCTCTTTGGTAGCATCTTACCCATAGCTTTACTTCTTTCAAAGTTGTAGTTGGTCCTCTCAAACTCAGCCACTGCTTTATCAGGTAAGTTCATGGGATATTCTAAAACCTTTGTTGTCATTTCAACAATCTTTACAGCATCTTCACCAGGAGTATATTCCATTGTAAGAAACCACTTTCTTTGCTCATCCAGAAGAAGCAATTCCTGATCTGCTCAAGTTTTGTCGAGAGATTGTAGCAATTCAGTCACATCATTAGGCTCCAGTTCTAATTCAAGTTCTCTTAGTATTTCCACCACCTCTGCAGTTGCTTCCTCCACTGAAGTCTTGAGCCTCTCAATGGCAACCATGTGGATTGGAATCAACTTCTTCCAAACTCCTGTTAATGTTATTTTGACCTCTTACCACAAATCACAAATAGCACCATCTAGAATGGTGATTCCTTTCCAGAAGGTTTTCCATTTCCTTTGCCCATATTCATCAGAGGAATCACTCTAAAACCACTATAGCCTTACAAAATGTATTTCCTAAACTGTAGACTTGAAAGCTGAAATGACTCTTGGATCCATGGGCTGCAGAATGGATGTTGTGTTAGCAGGCATTAAAACAACATTAATCTTGTCCATCTCCATCAGAGGTCTTGGGTGACCAGGTGCACTGCCAATGAGCAGTAATAATTTGAAAGGAATCTCTTTACTGAGCAGTAGTTTGCAACAGTGGGCTTAAAGTGTTCAGTAAACCATGTTGCAAATAGATATACTATCATCCAGGTTTTTCTTTTGTTCCATTTATAGAGCACAGGTAGAATAGATTTAGCATAATTCTTAAGGGTCCTGGGATTTTAGAATGATCAATTAGTTTTGGCTTGAACTTGGAATCACCAGCTGTATTAGCCCCTTACAAGAGAGTCAGTCTGTCCTTTGAAACTTTGAAGCCAGGTGTTGACCTTTCTTTAGCTATGAAAGTCCTAAGTGGCATCTTCTTTCAATAAGGCTGTTTCACTTACATTGAAAACATGTTGTTCAGTGTAGCCATTGTCATTAATTATCTTAACTAGATTTTCTGGGTAACTTGCTGCAGCTTCTACATCAAGAGTTGCTACTTCTCCTTGCACTTTAATGTTACGTATAGCTTCTTTCCTTAAACTTAAGAACCAAACTTTGCTGGCTTTTCTTCTGAAGCTTCCTCTCCTCCCTCAGCCTCTGTGGAATTGTGGAGAGTTAGGGCCTTGCTGTGGATGAGGCTTTGGCTTAAAGGAATGTTGTGGCTGGTTTGATCTTCTGTCCAGACCACTAAAACTGGCAATAAGGCTGTTTGGTTTTCTTATTCCTGTGTTCGCTGGAGGAGCACTTTTAAATTTCTTCAAGAGTTTTTCCTTTGCATTCACAACTTGGCTGTTTGGTACAAGAGACCTAGTTTTGGCCTGTCTCAGCTTTTGACATGCCTTCCTCCTTGAACTTAATCATTTCTAGCTTTTGATTTAAAGTGAGAGACATGGGACTCTTCCTTTTACTCATACACTTAGAGCCATTGTTGGGTTGTTAATTGGCCAAATTTCAATATTGTGTTTTGGGGAATAGAGAGGCTCAAAGAGAGGGAGAGAGAAAGGAGATGTCCAGTTAGTGGAGTAGGCAGAACACACAACATTTATTAAGTTTTCTGTGTTATGTAGGTGTGATTCATGGTGCCCTCAAACATCAAAAATCACTGATCACAGATCATCATAATAAACATAATACTGGAAAACTTTGAAGTATTATGAGAATTACCAAAATGTGACACAGAGAAACAAAGTGAGCAAATGTTGTTGGAAAAAAGGCACCGATAGACTTATTTGATGCAAAATTGCCTCAAACTTTCAGTTAAAGGTTAACTAAAAATTAAAAATAAAAAACAAGATATTTTCAAAGCACAATAATAAGAGGTGTGCCTGTAACTAGGTGCACAGGGCAAGGGTCAAGTATCTTCAGGCAGAGCAATCACCACATGCAAATGCCCTGAGCAAAGGAAGGAGGCCAAGCTACTGAAGGCTAGTGGGGCCAGAATGGTCAGAGGGAAAGGATGTGATGGGATGATTAATGCTGGAGAGATTCACCATTACCAGACCATGCAGGGCCTGGAGATCGACACTGGGTACTTGTATCCTAAGAGAGGCAGAAAGCTATGGAAGGGTTAAGCAAAGAGTGATTTCATCTGATTTGGAAGTCACAATGGTCACACCAGCTGGAGTGTGGAGAACAGCTGGGGGCAATGTGTCCTGGATGAGGGTGCTTCCAGTCCTGTAGGAAGCTCTGGCAGGCAAGAGAAGATGTAGATTACACTGGGGAGGCAGAGCTGGAGCTTATAGAAGGGGACAGGTTTCCAAAAACTATTTAGAAGATAAAAGAGAAATTGCAGGTTAATTGGACATGGAAAGAACCTTAGCAATGATGGTGTGGAGGTTTTGGCCTAGGATGGCTGGTAATGGTGCCACTGAGAGACGGAGCCCTCCGGATGACCTGATTTGGGGAGGGAAGGTGGTGAGAGCAGCTTCCTGTGAAGTGACATTACAACATCCAAGAGGGCATCAAGCAGGCATTTGGATATATAGGGCCTTGTTCAAGCCAGCGAACACTCTGTTTAATAACTGAAATCTCATGTAGCCCTGAACAGAGACATTGGGTAGGGACCTAGTCTCCCCTTCTCATGCTAAGGGGAGGATCCTGGGGCCTTAGGACTTCCCAAAGAGGTTTAAAACACAAGGCAGCTCATTTCTTTGTAGCCACATTGACTATAATTTTGCTAGCTACTGGCCAATGTTTAGGGAAAACTGCTAATTAGTAAAAAGGCCTGGTGAATGGAATCTTTTAGACAAGGTTAACTAAGGAGACAGAAATGGCACATGATTCAGCAAATTTTAATTTTTCCATAAAACCGTAAAATGACAGGGTGAATAATTTGTGATCTCTAATCATTGCTTTGTGAAAAATCAGAGATCAAGATTAAAAGAAATACTTTTTAAAAAGCCAGTGAAGTGCCACTTTCTTGAACCTTACAAGCATCCTCTCAACCTAATTAAAAATTTACTTCCCTTTCTGTCCACTTGAAAAACATCTATCTTCTCTCACCTGTAAAATATCTCACCACTTTCCCTCAGCTTTCCTGGGAGGCTCTTGTAATATGAGTATTAAACATGTTTGCAGCCCATTTTCTTGCTGCTCAAGTTCATCCAGCCTCTTGGGCCAGTGGCTTCCTTGCTCGGCTGTCATGCTCGGATCTCACTAATTGGACAAGAGAGCTTGGTGATGCCACTCTGCTTTGGGAAGCTCTGCACTGCCTCTTACTCTTAGAGCCTCTTTCTGCATACCGTCTCGCTTTGATTATTCAGACTTTGTCTAAGACTGAAAGATTCTGAGAGCACATCTTTTACTATAAAGGTTGGCTCTGATACTGAGACAATTTCTTTCCGACTGGGAGAAAAGTTACCTTAGCAACTAATTAACTCAATTAACTTTTCTCTTCCTCCTTTATCAATATTCAATTAACATTAAATCGCTTCTTTGCTATGCTCTGTAGTTTTATAACCTCCTGAGCAAATAGCTGACGTGGACCAAGGACTGCAGAGGAGCAAGATGAGGAATGTCTCAGAGGGGCCACGGCACAGAACCTGCAGACATCTCCTTCATCCCCCACCTTCCCTGGGCATATTTTAAGGCCCCTGCAATTTCGATGCAGTTGTTGTGGATGGAGGGGACAAGGACAAAACTCCGAAGTGACCAAGATTAAGGTCCCAGCATTCAGCAACATCCTTCCAAATTTATCAACTGTTTTTGCTATGAAGGTCAAAAAGTAGAAGGTGGTCTTCTAAAAGAATCAAAGGAGAAATGAGCTGGCCACCAGCCTTTCTCCCCTTCCACACCTTTAAACTGGTTTGAAAAATCTAGATACTTTCCTCTCTTTCTCCAAATGTGAAGTAAGTGCTCAGTTGGAAATTCTCAGTGCTACCCCCAGGCCTACACTTGCTTCCTTAACCTCAGAATAGCCTGCCTGAGACGACTTCTCCGTGTTCAACATGGCATGTTTTTCTTATCTACATCATCCTTTCTGGGAAGGAATGGGAGTAAGAATAAATGCACTTACTGTATTCTGTCAAATCATTTAGGCAAAATGAGAGCATTAATGCATAAAAACACAAAATGATCTCAGTGACCCTAGGTGCTTCCAAACCGGTGAGCTCTGAGTACTGGGGTGAATCTCACTGGGAATGTCCAGTCAAGTACAGGCTGTTGTCCCCATTTTACAAACGAGGGAATGAGGCTTCCAAAATATATGTATTTTGGTTAAGGCCACACGAGTCACTGAAGTCCTGTGATTTGGATCCAGATCAGTTTAATGCCAAAGACATTTCCTCAGTTAACATCAGTCAAGACAGTTACTAACTACACTGTCTTCATGACCTAAAAGAGAAATGGTTTTCCAGCTTAAGCACATGCTTTCAAGTGCCAAGTCCAGGGGTGTTCTGACCTTGACAACATGTTAAATAAAGCTAATGCTTTCAAAGGTGCAAGTCAAGGGGGTATACAGGGGCTGATTTTGTACAAACTCCAAGTGGTCGGATTCGTCTCTCTCTGTCCAATGTATAAAATAACTGTGTACGCACTGTTTTGCTTATGAGCAACCAACCTTGGGACTCAGGATGCCTGGGCTGGCAAGTAAAATGACAAGGTGTCCAGTTAAATTTAAATTTCAGATAAGCAATGTTTAGTGTATGTCCTATGCAATATTTGGGACATTTATACTAAAAATATTGCTTATTTAATATTCAAACTTTACTGGGAGTACTACATTTTATCTTGCAACTCTGCAGGAACTGTGTTCTGTCATTGCAAAGCATGTGCTCATGTTCTTCACTGTCTTTCTTAACCCTGAATGCCTGCTGCCTTGGCTGTGACCAGAAAGATGCACACACACACCAGACACGCCACCTTCCCCCTCCCTCTGTGCTGCCGACCCTCACACTGTGATGGGAGGCAGTGCGGGGAGGACTTCTAATGTGGGGGGGTCTGCCTTCAGCTTGTCTTTCCCCAGAACCTCCCTCTGTGCCTGGAACTCAGTGGCTGCAGAGCCGCCGTAGTGAGCCATGCTTGGTTTCACTCCTTTTCCTCTCTCATCCGTATTTCCCTCCTTGATCCCAAACATGACAGTCGTCACCTTCACAATCCGTACCTGGCCTTGGATGATGCTGGGCTCGGCATGTTAGGGCTGGAAAGACTCATGGATATTGTTTCACAAATGAGGACACTGAGAGGGTCAGAGATAGAAATATCACTTACCCAAGTCATACAGCTAGACGGGCAGAGCTGGCATGGGACAGACGCCCAGCCAGGACTTTTCTACCCCAGTCGCTCTGCCTTACGACAGTGTGAGGTTCAATTTCCACTTCCCTGCTTACTTCCACAATGTGGTGTGCTTCCCCACCTCTTTGATAGTGATAATGGTGATGGGCTGGTGGTGGCGGTAATGATCATAACACAATTTGATTTTTTCGGTTCAAGGCATTTTATTTATACATAGCATTTCATCTAATCATTACAATAACCACAAGATAGCTTTATTTGTTGCTGTGGTTGATGCACTGTATTTTCAGGTTGCTAACTCTAATTTTTACTCTCACCAAGAACAGCAGGACCCATTTATAAATAAGTTACAATGGTTTGCTGAGAGAAAGCTGGGGAAGTACATATTTGTGCTTGTTAAACCTGACAACTCTTTCTCTCTTTGTTTCTTGTTTCTAAGGGATGGGGAGATACTGCAGTTGGGGAGGCAACTGTCCAAGTGGTGGTGAGCCAACATACACAGACCTCAAAGACTTCCTAAAATTTCCTCCTTCCTTTTCTATTTGTCCCAGTGTGCTTTGCAACATCCACTTATTTTATTGCTTTGAGGAGGTGGAGATATCTGGGAGATTTCCTATAAGGGAGGATGAAGCAAGACTATAATGTAAACTCAGGAATTTCCTTATTTTACACATTTGGAAATATTTGCATTTGATATGACTAATCTGGAAAGAGTTTATAATTTATCGGTGCCTATGGGAATATAATTATTGCCAAGTGTTGAACATTAACTATGAGCTAGACACTGCGAAGGGTGTGTTACCTACCATATCTTTAGTTCTCCCAACAACCACAGAGATAGGCTGCATTAATCCAATTTCACAAAAGAGGAAACATGAGTCTCTGAAAAGGCTAAGGAATTTCCCCAAGGTCACATAGGAAGTGGAAATGTTGAGCATGGGACTCCAAACAGTCCAACTTGCAAGTCAGTGTGATTTCCAAATATTCTTTAAAAAATAAAATGTAGTTGTGTTTGGGAAATACTTTACACTGTTTCCTCCTGGCATTTCACAAGTTTACCAGCAATATTGACTCTGAGAATTCCTGTGACAAGGAAGTCGATTTGTCTTTTCTTTAGCCCAGAGTTTGCATATGGAAAGTATATCTGTTAACACCACAAAGAACCAGTGTTTGGAGTTACTTTACTCATCCCATAGTAGAGGCAGTGGTATACCTGCGGTTACAAAAGGCTTAACAGTGCGATTTGAGGTTCAGTTAATGACCTTGAGAGGAACACTACAAAGTAGAGAAAACTAAGGGGCAGGAAAAATAAAGTATTTTGAAATACCTGAAATGTTGTCCTGTGAAAGATTAGATTGTTTTCAAGGTCCATGAGGGGTAAAATTAGAACCAATGCATAAAAAACACAGGAAAACAGTTTCAGTTCCACTTAGGAAAACTTTCTATTAGTCAGACCTGCCAAAAAGTAGGCCAGACCTCCCCTTACTGGAAGTGATCAGCCACAGGCCCCAGAGGGGCTTGGTGAAAATGGCACTCTGACCTCAGCTGAATCAGATAACCCGGAAGGATTCTGCCAACTAAGATTATGTTTTTATTTAGACTAGTTAATCCTATCTTAAATATATCCACTTAATGATGAACAGTTTGTCCAGCGGTTTTTGTTTGTATACAAAAGAGCGAATTGCATCGCTAACAACAAATTATATGCCCCATTTTTTGAAAACTCCATAATTTCTTTTGGCAGCCTATGCTGCAGGATGTCGATGGGAATGTCCACATTTTCTTTCAGTGTGTGTTTTACTTTACAGGGGTTGGTTAATGGCTTACTCAGTAAGGGACTTGGGACTGGTTTCAGGAGCAGGGCTGGTGGGGCGGACCGGGAGGGATTTCTGTTATGGTGCGTCAAGGCTGGTACTCTTCTTCTGTGCAGATGGTGATACACTTCTGAGGAGAGGTCTAGGATAGCATGTGAAATTTTAAACCTCTTAGTTACATTACCTAAGTAAACCCACATTAAATATATTTACAGAGTTTATAATTACATATGGTACTTAAATGCTCATAGAAGAAACTGTGAAAACATTAAAACTCTCTAGTCCCCAAGAATGTAAATACCTACCCTGCCCAAAAATGCTACAGTGCCTTCAGGGCACAGAGCATTCAGGAGTGTTGATGTTATTTATGGAATACAATGATATGATGACGTAGTTGATCCCATTAGACAAGCTGTAATTTCAGAGTCAGGACTATGACTGTCTTACGTGCTTTATAAAACCAGGGCTGCAAGTATGAAAAGGAACCCAAGCTACAAAGCTCAGTGGTTTTTTTTCTATTAATAATGTGTTTGCTTCCTTTTGTGTTTTGATGTCTGCTAATTTGCCCACAGACAAGCAGCAGCAGGCACTGAAGTTTTAAAAAAAAATTATGAGGAAGATGCGTAATCCCAGGGCCAGGTTTTCAACACTGAATCCCCTTCTGCAGGAAATTCAGTTCCCTGTGGAATGCTGGAGAGTTCCTGGAGGGTGCTTCCATGGCCCCATCATCCCCTGTCACTGTCCCCCATCCTGCCCCTTGACCTGATTTTCCAGACTCATTTCTGTAAGTTCTCATTACTCAGAGCAGGTCCCTCCCCCGCCAGTAGGTGGTTAGTTCCTGACACCACTTCAACTTTCTGAATCAGAATCTGCATTTGAGTGAGCTGCCTTGGGATTTGCACAGGCAAAATAAAGTTTGCGAAGGTCTGTTCTAGGTTACCTCTTGGCATCTCATAAGAATGTTCTTTCCTTGTCCTTTTTTGTCCCAAGTATGGACCAAGGACTTCCTTGTCCCTGTTGTGTATAACACACTGAACTAAAGGATTCCAGCAATCGAGGAGGATAGACAGCATAGGAAAACTACAACACCGATCTCAGACATCTCTGCTCCCCAAGCCTGCTGCTGTGTTCTATAGAGTTCTCTAATGGCCACCACCCTCCTTTAATGCTGTGTCACTAGGGGCTACTTGCACCTTAAGTTGAAGTCACCCTTTTCATATATTTTCCCCTTGAAACTTCAGAGTTCAAAGTCTCCTGCCTCTGGTGTCTTCAGAGTAGGCCCCAAACTGACATCATGACCATCCATGTCCCCAGTCCACTCTGGGCAATTCAGTCCTCCTGGTTCGACTTCTCCCTCTAGGCCTTTCATAGGAAGCTTACCCCAGATTCTCATCAAAGTGTTTTCCCAAGCCAAATAGCAGACTTCCTCCAAGGACAAATCACAGGCCACCACTGGGAGATGGAAACAGTTGCAGGAACATTTAAAGTGAATATGTCTGTATATATGTATATTTATGTTTGTATGTCTTTCTGTGCTTTAAATAGAAAAAACTTAAATCCAAATTTTGACACATTCAGAAAAGAATGCTACTATCTGGATATCAGGTTTTATAAGGGGTATTGTTTCAAAATAATCATCTTATTCTTTTTATTGTGTTGCCTAGTTTCAATTAAGTTTTGGCCTTCCAACTGGTACTTCAAGTGATGATGAGAAATTATCTTTGGGTTTCATAGAAGACAGCTATCATATTGCTATAAAAGGTCTGTGAAGGCAAATCCAGCCTCCATGCCAGCTGTTTGTAGAAGTTCTCTTATTTCTGTTCCTCTTCAACTGGAGCATGGGATTTTTGAGCTGCTCACTGGGTTCATTCATTGAATACTTTTTGGGTTTTGTATGTGTGTCTGATTTCACATTTAATCCTTACAGCAGGTTTGTGGTGTGGCTATTTTTCCTATTTTAGGGTCAGTCAACAGATATTAACTGAATGCCTCCTGTATGCCAGAGAGGAAGACAGTCCTGCCTTTAGGGTGCTTACGTTCATCACACACGGAGCTCAGTGACTCACTTTACAGGTATAGACACTGCGGCCCCACGAGTCTCAGTGCCTTGTCCACAGTCGGGGGCTGGAAGGCTAGAGCCTGGGCTGAGCCTAATCTGCCTCTGAGGGGCATGCCCTCCCTGTGGTGCTGGAGTGAGCTGTGCAGCCTACAGTTTCTCAGGAGATGTTTGTGTAGTAAGTGGCAGAGAAATTGTTTGGAAGAAATATGTTTATATGTTGCTTGGGATAGAAATGGAGACCTCTCATTCAAGAAAAGATTTTAACTTTTAGATTCAGAAAAGCTTTCTCTGTGTGTCTTTTTCCTCAGAAGAAAGAACAAGATGAGAAAGGAGGCATAAAAGGGAAATAGAGGACAGAAGGGGAGCCATAAGACTCTAGGTTGCTTCAGTGATTTCTAGCTCCTGAAGCTCCCAGTAATGCTGGCTGGAAGATCCACTCGGTCTGACAGGAGCTAGGTTCTGAGAGGCCTGAAGTTTATGCAATTGGGACGCCTTTTTTTTTTTTCAGTAAAAGAACCTGAAGTTGCAGATGAAGCAAGTAGGGGCAGGTTGGTGGAAGGAGTTTGTGTAGGTGAGATGCTCTGAAGTTTAAACACTGTCAGCTTTAAGGTAAGCTCCCCTCTGAGAGGATCTGGTGTATCTAACAGTATGTGTGCAATAACGGATTGAGCACTGTATCTGGGTTGAGGTGAGCAAAGCAGAGACTGTATACAGCTACTGGATATCAGACCCAGGAGGTGGGGAGAGGGGTTGGGCTAAGAACACAAGTGCTCTTGAGTTAGCAGACATTTGGAGAGGACTTTGGACCTCCTTACACATTTGAATTGAGTAGTTCTTGGGAGAGAGGTGTGGTCGAGTCAATCTCTTAAGAGACCCTTGCTACCATCAGTTTCTTTATTAAATAAATTTACAAATACTATTTGTTTTCATGCCTTCGATGCTCCAGTCAAGTTGAAATGCTTATTGTTTTAATAATGTGCACTAATACAATTATATACCCAAACAATTCAGAGTGGTAACAAGGTGTCTTGTAGGAGGGTCCCCAGTGTACATGGGCAAATCATTAGGGAATTTGAATTAATGGGAATGGTGATTAATTCTCAAAGTGAACACTGACATATCTTTTATGGGTAGGAATTTAATGGACCAATCATTATTTGGTGCAAAATCTATATAAATCTTTTTGAGCACTTAGCTGTGGGCACTTTTATTCTGGGCACTAGCAATAAAAACAGTCTTAATAAGACAGCACTATTTCCTCAAAGAGAACACAGACCAGTTAGTGGCTATCTCAATATTTTGGGGAGGCAGAAGGATAGAATGGACAAATTGCTATGGCAAGGAGATCAGAAATTCTTTTCGAATTTCTGCCGATTAAGCAAAGGGTTGAGCTTGTGAGCTTGTAGAATCACATCTGCAATGGCTTTCAGGGAGTAACAGGAAGTGAGAAAGGGAGGGTGGGGCCCCAAGCCTGGATGTGTCATGATTTCTCCTGCAGGAATGTGAATCTTGGGCTGAGGATCTGGGAACATAGAGGAAGATGAAGGAGTAATGGGCCCTAATTATCAAAGAAATTATTGGAAGTCATCATCTGGCATGTAAGGCGTGTTACTGACAGGTTGAATGATACCCTGTATGTTATTCAGTGTAGAGGATATGTATGCTTTGAACAGTTGGGGCATGGGCACTGTAATGAGGATTAACTAGCTGTTATCCAAGTCTGTATCCTCCCCCTCTTGGGCAAACACAAAACTAGGTTTCCAGCCTCTCTTCACTTAGATGTGCTGACATAAATGAGTTCCAAACCACGGAAGGTGGTTACCAGTTACCTGTACTCACAAGGACATTCTCACAAGAGCTTCCCGCATTCCATCCTCCATATTCTTTCTGCTGCAGTGGCCATCTTGGAAGCTTTCTGGGGAACCCAAGGAGCTGTGAGGTAGAGGGCATCTCTGTCCCTGCATCATGACTGTAGAGGAATAGATGCCTACTATTTTATATTATTATCAAACAAACATTATATTTATAAATATTAATATAAAACTACTATTCTATACAAGAATATCTATTTTGGATCTGTGTGAGCAATAATTGCCTGTTGCACTAATACACTAAAATTCTGGATTTGTTTTTACAAAGGCTACATTACCCTAATTCGGAAGTCAACGAACTATAACCCGTGGGTCAAATCCATCTCATGGCTTATTTTTGCACAGTCTGTGAGAATGGTTTTAAGATTTTTTACATCTTTAAAGTATTGTTAAAAAAAGGAATATGTAACAGAGACCATATGTGGAGCACAAAGTATAAAATATTTACTGTGTTGCTCTTTATAGAGAAAGTTTCCCAATCCTTGTTTTAACCAATACAGAAATTTCATGTGACAGAGACCTTGGATTCCAGGCAAATATGGTCTTATAATTATATTACAAATAACTTTACAGTTGCAAATACATATAAATATATTGAAAAATGAGCTACATACTTCTTCTAAAAAATGTGGAACAACAGGGATTGGTTTTGCCTTCTGAACTGAAACAATTTAAAAAACCCTCCAAATATATAAATGGTTTTCAGGACATCAAAATTATCAGGCAGTGCAAAACAGTGATCCCTGAGAAGTGGGAAATAAATGAGGTGAGCTCTGGATGGCCCCAGCTTACTGCCCCGAAAGGAACTCCAGGCCTTGTTAGAGGGAAGGAGGCCCCAGGAGGAGCCTGCCAGCCTCTGAGCTAAGCAGACAGAGCTGGGAATCCAAGGAGGCGAGGTGGGCACCAGACTAGATAGAACTTGGGAGAGGAAGAGAGTCCCCCTCCAATATGTCCTTGAGCACTCTTCACACACGTGTGTGAGGAAATTACGAGAGCCTGAGAAAGAACTGTTCAGGAGAATTAGAGGAAACGGTTCCTAGAGCTAATGCCAGCAGGACTGGGGATTGCCTGTTCCCACCAACCACGGTAGAAATCCTCACAGGACATGGCATCTCTCGTGGAGTCCTCAGAAGGGATTGGCCTTAAGAGGAAGGCAGAAGAGCCCTGGACTAAATGTGGCTCTAGTTCTACTTCACAGGGTTTAAAGCAAGATCCAAAAGGATTAAACTTTTCCCAAATAGTTTACCTGCATCCCAGAACAAAACTCAAAAATATTTGGAGGAACATAAACATACTCTGGTGTTAAAAGGGTAACATTTACCTTGTCAGGCATCCACTGAAAAATTACCATGACAATTAAAAAAAAATGAGTGGAGAACTTTAAAGACCCTTCATCAAAGAAGATCTAGGGATGGTAAATAAGCATGTGAAAGATGTTCTAGTTCATCCGTCATTAGGCAAGTACAAATTGAAACCACATGGAGCCACAATATATCTATTGGCATGTGTAAACTCGAAACTGTTGTCCATACTAATTTTTGGCAAGGATATGGAGCAACTGGAACTCATATACTATTGAATGTAAAAGAATACAGATACTTTTGAACATTTTTGGTGGTTTATAACACTTACCATCTAACCCAGGCCTAAATACTAGGTATTTACCCAAAAGAAATGATCGCTTATATCTATACAAAGGTTTGTACATGAGTTTTTGTAATATCTTTATTTGTAATAACCCCAAGCTAGAAACAACCCAAATGCCTATTAACAGGCAGACAAATAAATTATAGTAAATCTAGGTATATTCATTTGCTAGCCCTGCCATAACAAAAATATCACAGACTGGGTGGCTTAAACAGCAGAAATTTGTTTTATCCAGTTCTGGTGACTCTGATCAAAGATTGAGGTGTCAGAATGTTTGGTTTCTCCCCTTGGCTTGCAGGTGGTCGCCTTCTCATCGTCTGCACAGGGCTTTTCTCCATGCGGCCACCTTCCTGGGGTCCTTTGTATATCCTCATGTCCCCTTCTTATAAGGACCAGTCATACTTGACCAGTAACTAACTTAATGACCCCATTCTAACTTAATTACCTCTTTAAAGGCCCTATCTTCAAATACAGTAACGTTCTGAAGTACTGGAGGTTACATTTCAATATATGGGATCAAGGGTGGGAGTGGGCACAGTTAATTAGGCCTTTAGCACTATACAAAGGAATCCTGCATGGCAATGAAAAGGAATGAACTGTTGATGCATTCCACAACATAGATGACCTCAAAATAATTACACCAAGTGAAATTAGACTGACAAGAAAGAGTACATACTGTGTGACTCAATTTATGCAAAATTCTAGAAACTGCCAACTGTAGTGACAGGAGATTATTGGTTGCACTGAGATGTAAGAATTTGGAGAGAGAAAGAGGCAGGAGGAAACTTGGAGATAATAGATGGGTTCATTTTCTTGATTGTGGTGATCGTTTCATGGTTGGATATATGTGTCAAAATGTTTCACATTTTAAATATGTGTTGTTTATTGCATTTCAATTATATTTTAATAAAAATTTTAAAAAGCTATATACATGTTATGGTCCCATTTTTAACCTGTGGCAGGCTTAAGTTTACATTATTTTATTATAATAATTATAAGAAAGATAACTACCAACAAAACGACCTGTTTACATGCCTCATTATTGCTCTAGTTTTTATTTGTCCTAATACTTCCCACTGTGTGCTGCCCTCCTCCCCTTTCTGGAAGAAGCACCGCCTTCTTTCGTGTACTCACTGTAATCCTGGAGGTGCAGGAGGAAGCCTTGCTCCTCCAGACATGGCTGATTGGTTGATGGGTGGGCCCATGCATCTAGCTGGGCCAATCAGATAACTTCCATGTGGCTTTTCTTACTAAAACTGGGACAAGGTAGCCCTTTCAGGAGATGGATGTAGAGGCTGGGGAGTTTCAACTGGTGGTATCCATGTTTCCTTCTTCATGGACAAAGTCCATGGGTAGAGAGGGAGAAGGCAGTCCACACAGAGAAGCAGAAATGGGAGCTAGGGAGAGAGAGTTGGCATTGTTTGCGATTCTGGTTCCAGCTGTTCCTGAGAACCAGTGATATTGCTGACTTTTCCAAGGTTTTCTTTTTTCCACTTTTCCTTATATTTTATGTGCTAATAATTTTCTCATTTATCAAGGTAAGTTAAGCTCCTGCTGTATTAAAACTGACTATGTATTTAAGAAATATATTTCAAATTTCTCTTTCAATGCTGGAGATCTTGGCTAAGCTCTGAGTAAATAACAGGGGTAGGTCTGACCAAATCAACAATTTCATTTAATTTAACACGTTTATCAAATACCTACTAAGCCCAAGGCACTTTATTACATGCTGAAAGATATTTTATTTGAACAACCATTCAAGTTTTGAACAGCTAAGTAATTTTGAGGCTCCCCACTGTAAATAATTTTGTGGCAAAACTCCCAGGTGTACATTGCTGAAAAAAATAGATGGAGCCTCAAACTGAACTCATTAGAAATATGTGACCACAGGGAAATGAAAAGCACTCAGTGATAACTTTTATTTTCTTAGAATCTTCTGGATTCTAAATCAACCTTGGATGAGAAACTGACTCCTAGACTTTATCTTTTATGGTAATTTACATCATAATCAAGAGAATGCTTTTTTAGTTCCAAGGAATTTTAATTTAATAAAATACTCTGAATTCAGTCATCCATTTCTTTCTATTGGCACAAACCAGTAGGAAGTAAAGAAACGGAGCAAATGTTATATAGCTGTTCAGTATAGTGTTTTTGTTTAATTTGTTTTTGGTTTTTAATTTGCTTTTTGTATTGTGTATTGCAACTGATGGATTATTTTTCTCAGTAGGTTAAGGTGTAAAAATAGGCCTTACTTGTCACTGGAGGGCTCTTTTTCTACAGTATGGTTGTGCTTCTTAAGAGCTGCATGTCAAATACCTCTTACCCCCTCGTATAAGTTGAAGAGTCCAGAGGAAAGATGTCTTAGGAATGATTTAATCAGGGCATAGTAGAATGCTAAACAAATAATAGGCAATTAGTAAATAGCTATTAAGAGATTACAAAGTGAAATCTATTCAGAAAATTATAATATTCACACATATGAAGTCATTTCTATCTCCAAGCTTATTAAGCTATTCTTTAAAAATTAATGAAATACTAAAGAAGTGTGTGCTTTTGGAAAAGCTCCAAAGTTTCAATTTTTTTCTTTTCTTTTTTTTTTCTTAGTAAGCACACATTTCTCTATCTTTGCCTGCATAACCGTACCTAACCAGAACTCTCCCTAGCTCATCAGTCTGGGAGAAGAGCCCCATATTTTTACACCGTATAATGTTTGTAACATTTCTCACATTTTCAAACTGACTCTTACCCACCCTTGGAGTCCTTGGTATCATTAATATACCTTAGCTTCCCATCCATTTCTCCATTCAATGAGAATTTAGCTGTAACTAATACCTTTTTATAAACTCATTTTTTCTGGTTACACAAGTAACAGTTTTTCACTGTATAAATGTGAAGAAATGAGCATAAGAAAAAAAATTACTCATTTCCATGCCCAGAGATATCTGTTGTTTTGGTAGGTTAATAGCATTGTAATTCCTTTTCTTTACCAACTTCTCCTGCTTTCTCCTCTTTCACACATACTCCCTTCTGTATAATCAGTGCCTCCATGTTTTAAGCTGCAGTGGAAATATACTCTTCATCCCATATCATGAGATGTTTCAGTGTCAATGAAAATGCACATACACACTGTCATTTTTAACGACAGCACAACATTAGCTATGCTTCAGTGCAGCTTTAGAAAAGTTCAAATCTTAGTGAGATGAGGTATGTGTTCCTGGCTGCCTACTTAGTCCTCCTTAGTTAGACTTATTTATGTCTTATATTCTCGTTGTCTCCACTTCCACCTATAAAACAAGACACTCTAAATGTACTGAGACATTACACAGGGGTGGTGTGTAGGATTAATTATTACTTTAGAAAATAATTTAGGAAGTGAAAATTGAAGGACTGGCCGGAGACAAAAGTGGGAAGTAGGAGAGACTGACCTGAGACTCAGCGTACTCATCTGTACTATGGGGCTGATACCAATTTCATAGGATTGTTATGAGGATAAAAATAATGAGAAAGCATCAGCTACTGAGACAGACATCTAAAAAGAAGTCCATGCATATTAGTATCTTAGCTAGGAGATCCTAGCATCCCCTAGGTGCAGCTCCCCATGCCCCTGCCTTCCCATTCTAGGTTTCCTGTCTCTTTTCCTTGCTTTTCCAGTGCTTCTCTTTTCCCATCCTGGTCCCCAGGGACTTTGTGTTCTCCAAGCCTTCCCGTCAAAAGCCCAGCTGTCAGATCCACCCTTCTATACTATCTATGTCAATAACTACATGCTTAAACAGCATTTTAACAGGTAGTGAGTAATGTTCTAATGAGAAGTTCATATTTTCCACTGGGTACAGGGGGCTAAAATCCAGTGAGTGGGTATTCATTCATTTTGCTTACCATGCATAAGTCTACCATGATGGTAGTAATAACAGGGTTGATATTCAAAATATTTAATAACTCGTTCTTCCTCATCAGAATGGATGCTGATGGAAAACAACTGGTTTGGCCAGACAGTGTGTACTAGCTGTCTGTTGAACTTGGTAGATCATTTACAGACTCTTGAGTTCTTTGCTCTGTTACCCGGGCTTTGCACTTCTGTGCTAGCAGCTGTGGGCTTGCAGAAAGAATCGGGATATAGAGCCAGAAGACTGTCATCCAAATTCTGGGCTCTCTCATTTCCTAGCTGTGTAATGCCTCTGTTATCTAAAGAACAATTATACCTACTTCACAGGGCTGGTTGGCTTGTTTTTGGTGAGGTTCGAAAGAGATTTTTATGTGGGAATGTTTTATAGGGAGAAAAATTAGTTGTTGTGATTCGGGAGTTCCAGCTTCTCTGTCTGTGTCAAAGATAGCATCAACAATGGGCCAAAACTATAAATTAGGAAAGCTTCCAGATTTAGTATACAACGATATTTTATATTTTAAGGCTTAGGGAGATGTGTATTTCTGGGTGTTGGAGGCTTTTTCTCATCTATGAAATAAGGGTGTGTCCTAAATCACTGAGAAGATTCCTTCTAATTTTTCAGTCTTTGCTTTCAGAGCCAGAGCTTTTTATTAGGCAATTTCTTTAGGAGTTTGCATTGTTTTTGCCAGACTGGCCAGCCTCATTTTAACTGAGCACAGCTACTTCTTCAAGGCCAAGTTCAGACAGTTCTGGTCTGAATCCATGAATGGCCCAGAGAATGAGAGAGGCAGCTTAAAGGTTTCAGGTTTTTCAGTCAAAGTCTCCTGTGGCTCCACCAGCTATTGTGTGCTGTTTTCCCTGTGGACAGGTCAGCTCTGACCTGTCATGCTGGGCTTGATATTTATGTTTCTGGAAATGGTTAGCCACATAGCTAGGTAATAAAGTTGCAAATTCCAAGTCTTCCTTGTAATCCAGGTCAGATGTTGTCCTGGGAGTGGGTGGGAAGGTAGAGATGCTTTAGGGCAGATGACGTAAGGGTGCCTGGCTGGCTACAATGTTCCATGGCAGTTATCTTTATTTTGGGGAAGGACCTACTGAGCTCTTAATCCTAGTTTTCTGGTCTATGAATTAAATTTGTACTGCACTTGAATTTTTAAAATTGTTAATACCTCATATTTAATGGAACTCACCTTTAAAAAGCAGGATATCAGGATGAGAAGAGAACCAAGAGTTTAGACACTCCAACCCACTCTTTAGAGATGCAGGAATACGTGCAGAGAGAACTTGAGTTGCTCAGGGCCACGGAGCTGCCAAGTGGAAGAGTCAGGTCTGAAGTGTCCGGTTTCCTGATTCCAAGTTGACTGCCTTTTCAAGAGCACTTTTCCATGCTCCTTCCTGCGGGCGCGCCTTATCCTTGGACACCTCTGATATTCTCAGTTGGCTTCACCAATCCATTTGTTTCAAATAAACACTCTTGTTCCTAACGTATAGATCCTGGGACATTATCCACATATGGGGATCTCAAAGTGCTCAAGGTATGACAAAACAAATACAAAAAATAAACCGAGCCTGGGAAGGAGAGGAAGGACAGAAGAATAAAAAGGACCAGAGGGTAGGTTCCTGGAAATTATGGAATTCACACTGACATAGGTACAGAGTCAGTGGCTAAGCCAAGACAGCCGTGCATTTTAGTATTTTAGGTCCTCCCTTGGGGTGGCCATGGTGCTGGGCAGCTGCCTCCTTCCCTTTGCGCCTCCCATACTGGCACCCAGAGCAGGAGGGTTGTCAGCTGAAAGACTTCACCAGAACTTCCCCTCTGGTCTTGCAGACTCTGGCAGGGGCTGACTTGTAATTGCTGGAGCCAGCAAGTCAATGGCAATTTTCCAAAGTTTGGTAATGGGGAGGGACAAAGGGTAGGAGGCCGTCTAGGGAACTGATGAGCCACATGGCTGGGAAGTGAAACGGCCGAAGTGGCTCCAGTAGGAAGACCTGAGACACGCACTCAGATGACACCTGTCCAGACACATACTGCCCTCACTCCCATACACTCACACACATGGGAGAGGTGAGAGGCCGCGAAGCTATGCTGCTCCCAAACCCGAGTCACAAGCCCTGGCCTCTCCACGCAAGTGACCAACTGGGCCATCTACTCTGCTGCCACAGAGCTCCCTGACGCTGTTGTGGAGGAGTTCGGAGTCAAAAGGAGGGAACTCTGTGAGGCCTGGCAGTGGTTTCCAAGTCTCCTAACATGGGAATCACCCGTGCCTGTTGCTCAGCATGCGGTTCCTATGGTTTCCCAGGTCTTAGGAGAGCCTGCTGGGACTTGGATGTCTTCTTGAGCAAGCTCTGAAAGTGGTCCTAACCACAAGAGGCCGTTTGGGGAGATAGTAATGGGGAGGGAGGAACCTATATTTGGAATCTGATGCACCTGAAATTTGAACCCAGCTCTGTCATGTTAATAGCTTTGTAATCTTGAGTGTGGTGCGAACTGTAGACTGAGAGGCAATACAGCAAAGATATTAAGGGTGTAACCTCTGGAGCCAGAATGCCTGGATTTGAAATCCTGTCTCTGTTGCTTATTAGTCCTGTGACATTAGGCAAGCTGTTTAACCTCCTCTCACCTCAATTTCCAACCTGTGAAACAGGGATGATTATTATTATACTTATTTTTTTAATTACTAAATTACTACATTAATTTACTTGGAAAGTACCTGGTTCATTGTAAAGACTATATAAGGACTTGCTGTTAATATTAAACATTGGTTAATGGTATTTTTTCCCATTTTTTAGAGATTTATTTGCAAGAGGATGTAAATAACCTGTTACAAATTCATGCCCAATAAACAGTATCTTCTTTATCTTCCTCATGAGCAAGCTACAGAAGAATGTTTACATTGTCTACATGGGAGCACATAGTCTAGTGTAGACTAGATACATAAGGACTCAGAGACTCCAGGGACGGAGAGCAATGAGGAGGATTCACAGAGTCTTCCCCAAGCCCAGGGCCCCCAGCTAAGCTCACGGGGCATCACAGCTCCAGTAAGGGGAGAGGGGTACCTCCATTGCCTAAACCGCAGTGCCAATGAGCAGTACTGGGGACGGTTGGCCGCAGCCTGAATGACTGTTATTAGTTCAAATCAGCTCAGATCCTGGTGAAAAACCAAACAGATTTTTACAACCTAGTTCATTTGGGAACTGCTAAAATGCACAAGAACAGCACCGGAAATCCCATCTGTTTCATATTTACAGAACGCCAAGTTCCTTTGGGCAAGACTGACTCACTTTTCATTGTGTTCCTGTGGCAGAAGTGTCTTGTCATTACCAAAGAAACCAGACAGCAGGTTTTGTGTGCTTGAGAAATGTGCATGTCTTCCCTTTGTAATTGGTAAAGATGTCTAAGGATTTCATTATTTGTGATTCATGTGGAAAAGAGATGATATAATTCAGCAGATTTACAAATGTATTTTTTTTTTTTAATGTGAGGTAATGATTGCCGGACCATGAACTATCCCTCTTCCACTCACATAGTCACTGTGAGATTGCAGCATGCAGATATTCTAAGAGCATGGGTAAGCGCTCTTTAGTCAGACTACCTGCTCCTGTCCTACTTCCACCACTTCGTGGCCGTATGACCCTGGCCAAGTTCATGAGTTCCTCTGTGCCCCAGTTTACTAATCTATAAAAAGGTTGAGTAAGAGTACCTATCAGTATTCTCTAGGGTAATTAACACTACCTGTTGTAATATATCCTCTCATCTTAGAACAATAAATGTTTATCTCTTCATTACATCACAGTCTGACAGGCATCATGAAATTCTCGTATGTGGTTCCTTTCCAAGCAGTGACTAGCTCTAGACCTCTCCCACTATGGGACTTCATTATCTCATAGGGTTGTACTACTGATACAGTAGCCCAATGGTCACAACTGGCCATTACATTTAATTAAAATAAAAATATTAAAATTCAGTTATATGAGCCATATTTTAAGTGCTTGACAGCCAAATATGTGCAGTGATTACCATATTGGACGGCACAAATATAAAACATATCCACCATTCCAGGAAATTCCATCACACAATGTTGCCTTGGGGGTTTTTGGAGTTCTCTGGACCTTTCATTTAGCTGGCAAGGGAGAAGAGAATCCTCCTAGAATCTTGCAGGACATGAGGAAAAGGTTTTAGGATTTTTCCTCCTTTATGTCATACTAAGTTCAGGTTATCAATAGATCAAAGGAGTATATTTTCCATGAATAGAAGATACTACATGATCTGAGTTCTTGCTTACAAAATTATAGAATATGTTCTCTTTTTCTTGACATATCTTGCTTTCAAGCCTATTGCCTTGATGAAAAATCCCAGTTTGAATACCGGAAGCTGAATATTATTTTGTTTTTTTCTCTTCATTCTTCTTTTGTAATGATCTCCCTGCCACTGCTGTGGAAGGAAGCCTCACTCATCCTGGAAGGAGGATCATCTACAGGAAATGCATAAGAGGAAAGTACATTAATGGTGTTTGTACTATTACAGATTAACATATCTTGCCTCTTTTGACTGATCCCCTTCTTTCACAGAAGTCACCTATCTCTAGCTATTCTCTTCTGAAAGGTTAATATTATGAGAACAGGATTCAAATATTTGACTAACCGTGGCACAATGTGCCTAAGACTATGACCATATAATGCAAATAAAACTGTCTTATTCAACCAACAAGTGACAAGGAATCAAACTGGTTTATTGGCACGATATACAATTATATGACTATTGTTTCATTTGGATTATCTCATTTTTCAGGAATTTGTATCCTGTCCTCTGGGAGACAGTCTTGGATTGTCTTTCCAATATCATTTTCTGCCTTTCAAAGTTATGACCAGAGAATGTATTAGGAATTTTCCATTTAAATCACAATTTGCCTCAACCATAATATAACAATATTTTATTCATTTACTGTAAATCATTTAACTCTTCTGCCCTCATTCTTTTGTCCTAATTTGATTGTATGTTCTGCTGAGGCCAATGGGGAACCCTGAGTGAGGAGGTGGGCTATCACTATTTTGAGGGTAACCAGCTGGCCGTGGCTGATGTATGTTTGGTGGACCCCAACTGCAGAAGAGTTGGTGAACTTGTCATTGGATCTTTCATTCTGAAGTATTGTGTGTTTTTGTGCTACCACATGCTTAATCACACTGAGCACTTGCTATGTGCAGAGTGTCACACAGCAGAGAGCTAAAAAGGAAAACAGTTCTGTCACATGATCTGTTGGCTTCCTTCACAGCAGTCACCCCATTATCTCATTATTCTGCTTCCTTGTTTACTTACACAGTATCCATCTTGCCCACCGGATATGCAAAGACTTTGTCTTCTTTTATTGCTGTAAGGGTGGCATATGGCCTGCAACATCCAAGGTTCAGAATAAAATTTGTTATTTAACTGTGAAAAAAAAATGCTTACATTCCCTGGCAAGAAAATACAATCTGGTCCTCCCTCTTCTGCAACTTCCACACCTCCTCTGCCCCAGTAAGCTTTCCTTCCCGACCCTTCCTGGCCTGAAGCCACTCTTCTCATCTCTGATATCCTGTATTTACAGTTGGTTCCATTCATTCAACATATTATTGTAGCCCAATCTGTGATCTCTTTTATTCTCAATGTATGCTCTCTTATTTATCTCCTGATTGAAATATGCAGCAGCATTTTGAAAAATGCAAAATCCCTCTACAAGTATTATGATGCTGATGATAGTTGCAAATTCCTTGAGGTCATTGGGATGAGAGTGCAGTTTCTCCTATGGCACCTCAGTGAGCGACCCCTGTATTATGTCAGTGAATGGTTAGATGATTGACAACCTTGTTCATATCTTTAAAGATGAAGATCAGTCATGACCCCAGGCCCAATTTGGAGTTTTTCCTCAGCTGCATGTGTAACTTCATGTCACCCCCCTGCTAACAGCACCAACCTAGAGGCTTTTCCCCTCCTGTTCCTTCTCTTGGCTTTCCAACCAACATTCATTGTCTGCTGAATGAAGGACAGACTCCAGGGTCAGCGATGTGCCTGAGTTGGCAGTGGGGACAGTACACTTGCTGAGGGAGAGTACAGTGAAGCCCTGGGTACAGCTGATACCCCTGGGGTCTGATCACTCATAGAGGCCACAGGCTCTGCTCAGGTCTTGCTTGCCCTGTCAGGGTGGATTTGTCCAGTGTGTGCACTGCTACTGACTTTCTAGGAAGCAAATATTCTCCCTGTCCCAAAATCATGTTGCTGTCCTGACACATTCCTGACTGCTCAAGCGCAGTTAACTGGGAGAGGTAGATGGGATTTGGGTGCACATTCATTAGTATAGATGCTTAGCTGTAGAGCACTAGGTGTGGTGTCATGCCAGGGAAAGGTTTTGGCCCCCAGTGCTATGGAGTTGTACTGGATTTCCATGGCAGAGGCATTACAGAAGACCCCTCCTAAAGTGAGTGGGCTTTGCCAGAGTTTTCCTGCAGAGTCACAGGCATATTCTACATGAGCATTTGGCATCGAGAATTTTGTACCAACTTGTGAAACACAGTGCCAAGGTCTGTTGCCTGGAAGCTCCTTAAAGGTTTGCTCAGATGTTGGCAGAAGCAATCCAAAGCATGTTTTCTTTTGTTTATTCTTTTACTTTTTTTTCTTTTTTGCAAATGAGAGCCAGAAGAGTAAATATTCCATACAAAAGGAGGAAGATTGTATCAAAAGCCATACCTCTTTCTACCCCAATGCGTATCCCCCTGCATACCCATTAGTTTTAATCACACTGGCTTTGTGTGCTCCTGAATATGTCAGTGTGAATCTGCTCTGCTTGTCTGTATTGCTTCAGGGCATCTTTCAGATTAGAACTGGATGGACTCACCTGGCTGGGTAATTTAGACATGTGTGGTTTGCAGTGTTCCAGTGTTCTCCCAGCTATCCCATGTATTGTTTTCTTCCCAGGAAGTGGGAGAAGACTTTATCCATTTGTGTTGTGATGAGACACTGGACCATAATTAAGCAGTTTTCCCAATGTTTGGCAGTAGAGGGGTGCAGTCCAACAGGATTTGATATTGCCTAAGCAAATGTGAATTTGGGCACCAGCTCACTCCACCCTTTTAAAACCTGAAGCCTGAGGAGAATGAACTCTTGTGAAAAATACACTCATGAATTTGCTCAGTGGCTTAGTTTTTCCTGTGGTTGGCTTCTAGAAATACCCCAAATGTTGCTGAACTTCAGGCAGAACCTCACAGCGCAGACTGAGGCACATCTAGACAAGCCCTTCTGACTCACTACATTGATTTCTGTTGAGAAGCTGCAAGACTGGACTGATGACCCCAAAATGCGGTTCTGCTTTCCCCGTAATTATCTCTGGCTTCTCAGGAAATGAATGTTTGGTTGCTGACGACAAAAATGCTGCTCCCCAGCCTCTTGCCTCATGCCTGGAGCCTGGCCATCGCCAGCCTTTGAGAATCCATTAAAGCCCACCCGAGCAGGAGGGGCATGGGATCTGTGGATCTCCAGGTCTCCCGGACACAGGCAGCCCAGTGTGTGTATTTGGTTTATAGGGCTGGCTTTGCAGAGGGAGGGACCTTCTTTGAGGTGACCCTTGGGTCAGATATTGGCAGGAAACTGGGACCCCCTAATGAACCCAGCCTGACACTCTCTTAACATCCCCTGTGGAAACCTGGCCTGCTTTACCAGGGGTCACATTTAGGGCACATTTAGCTCTCAGATGACCTTCAGAAACCACATCCATTTCCTGCTGACTTCCAGCGTCCTCTCCCTCCTTAAAGGTTTGCTCTTGAGTCCCCTTTCCTCATTAAAATGATCTCCCAGAGGATTTGCCAGCCCTTCACAGTTCTTTCCTGGGCTTTCTGATGTTGTTTTTTTCCCCTGAATTGTTTTTCTTATGTTTTCCTTGTCTTCTCTTGCCCTGTAACCCAGTGGAGAGGCAGCTATATTCTACTTTTGTTCTTTCAGAAAAGATTTCTCATGCTTACCACTCTATTTTCCTACTGACTTGGAAAAATTGGGTTGGAATCTTTTCTCTGGAGCAGTTCAATTGCATTTTGGTTAAAAACATCTTACACATTAAAACGATGAAGGATGACTTTATTTGCCAGACCAGGCTGAAGACTGCTAAAATGAAAAAAAAAAAAAAGGAAAAGAAAAACAAAAAGGTCTTTCTGAAACTACTGTATGAAAAAGACTCTTGAATATGTTGAAGCTTTTAGAACATAGCAGGGTGGGGTCGTGCTGAGGTAACTAAGCCTTGGGAAGCCTCATTTCTGGCCACTCTATCCCCACCTTAAAACAGCTCTTCTCCCCAGGACCTCTCTTGACTCTGACCGCTTCTGGTGTATAGTCCTTGCTTCTGTCTTAGAAGGCAGGGGGCATTTAAGATGCTCCCAGTTGGAAACTGAGATCATGGCATAACTGCAGCTTTATAGTTGTTTTTAAATAGGCTCCTACCTACCTACCTACCCAGACTGTTCAAGAGCATAGCCTTCTTCCACCCTGTACTGGGTTTTGGTGAACTGAGGATGAGGCTATACTTTTTCAGTCATGAGGTAAAAGCCCTGGCTCCCCTTATAATACTCTGAGGTGATATTTCCATGCATAAGTTGGGGTATCTTTCATTTTGTTCCCTGCTTCACTTTGAAGTGTGTTTAGCAAAAGGCAGATCTGTGATGACTTGTCACAGCTTTGAGATTTTGAGAGCAGGCCTCTCCAGAAAGCCTGTCCTCAAAGACAGAGTGACTTCTTTCCCCCTTGGCGAGGACTGGCTGACAAGTCTCACCAGGTTTCACAGCCAACTGTGGGTAGTGCCAGCCTGGTCAACTTTGCACGGGCAACTCCAGCCCTAGCTGCTCTTGGTCATGCCAGTAGCCTGCTTCCACTGCAAATGGACACCCATCACTCAGGGTTTTGTAAGCTGGCTAGCCTAGGGGACCCAGCTTTTAATGCTATATAGCCTTACAAAGCCTGGAGCTATTATTTAACTTCTATTTCAATTCTATCACGTTTCAATTTAAATGTTATTGTTACCTTTCGGGAGTCAGGTGCCTGGCATGGGTTAAGTACTGGAATGGGGAAAGGAGAGCATGGTCTCTACCCACACAGAGCTCAGAGCCTTGCTAAACTTGCTCACATTTAAAAACTTGACCCTGATGGACTAAGACACCATCCCATATT
The DNA here is from genome assembly GCF_040802235.1 of Manis javanica. NCBI lineage: Eukaryota > Metazoa > Chordata > Mammalia > Pholidota > Manidae > Manis > Manis javanica. The sequence continues at coordinate 128,321,473 of NC_133158.1, read as the reverse complement.
GTTAAAAAAACACTTCTGTTTTCAACCAGAATAGTGCACTTGTATTACCTGAGTGTTTTAAGACAGACTCACTCACACCTGTCTGTTCTATGTTCAGAAATGTAAAATTCACGTGATGGGAAATAGGATTCAACTAATGAATTCCAGGAATAGTTGCCAATAATCAAGTGTGAGAGACTCTTTTCCAACTGTTGGAAGCAGAGATGAGGGAAGATGTGAGGTGGCCTGACTGTAGAAGGAGAGAGCATGTTGACAAATCTGCTTCAAGTAGTTACTGCAAAGTAGGCTGGAAACAAAACAGCTCTAGTTTTTTTGGTCTTAGAACCCACTGTTGATGAGGGCTGTTAAGTAAGCATCCAACTTGTTTCCTCTAGCCTCATTTTCAGAACACAGATACGTTGGAAACTGTTCTGCTGATGAAGTGTTTTTTTTTTTCGAACACCACTCCCTCTTCTGAGGAAAAATATGTTCTTAGGCACACAAGTCAGCACTTGTTCATTTTGTTTTAGCATTGTAGGCCTTTTACAAGTCTTTAAAAATGATGCAAATCTTCCTTCAGGATCTTTGATTGACAAATGAAACTGTGATTAGAAGCAAAGGGCAGAAGGGGAAAGGGTGATAGGAAAGATTTGAGAAAGTTAAAGTATTGGAGGTGCAAGACAGAAATGCTATGTATAGGTTTGCCCTGCAAGGTGGATATTAGGAAGGCTTCAGAGACAATGCACATATGGGGAAAGATGTAATAATTGTCGTTCACTTTCTGCACAAGCCCACCCACCATACCTCCCAGTACCTGCAATACCTACCATCCTTCAAGAAGTTTTCCTGGCACATAATGTACCTGTAAGGAACCCTAATAGTAACAAGAATTGTCCCAAAGGAGTAAGTCTCTAAAATACCAATTTAAGTAAATGACACAACAGAAAAATTCTAAAACTCTGTTAAAGTTTGACTGTAGTTTGCAGTGAGGTGGAATTGCTGGATCATAGGGTAGTTGTAATTTTTTGAGAGTCTTCCATACTGGTTTCCATAGTGGCTATGTCAATTTACATTCCCACCAACAGTCCCCAAGGGTTTTCTTTTTTACATCCTCACCAGGATATTTTATCTCCTGTGTTTTTGATAGCAGTTGTTACAACAGGTGATGAGATGATATCTCACTGGCTTTGATTTGCATTTCCCTGATGATTAATGCTGTTGAGCACCTTTTCATGTACCTGTTGGCCATTTGTATGTCTTCTTTGGGAAAATGTCTATTCAGGTCCTTTGCCCATTTTTAAATCAGATTATTTCTGTTTAACTTTTTTTTTGTTTTTGCTATTGAGTTGTATGAGTTCCTTATGTATTTTGGATATAAATTCTATTGGATATAAGATTAAACAAATTTTTTCTTCTATTTAATAGACTGCCTTTTCATTTTATTTTTTTGCTTGAAATTTTTTTTATTGAAGTATCATGGGTATACAATCTTATATTCAAATATAGAACACAGTGGTCAGTTACCCATATTATTAAATCCTTACCCCCTCTAGTGTGATCACTATCTATCAATGTAGTAAGATGTTACAGAATCCTTAACTGTATTCTTCATGCTGTACTACCATCTCTGTGACCAATTTATATTGGTCCCCATGATTGGGAATTATTGTGTCGTTTTATCCACTTCCCCTCTCCACCACCCTAACCCTCCCCTTTGGCAACCACTAGTCCATTCTCAGTATCTATGAGTCTACTTCTATTTAGTTCTTTCTGTTTTGCTTTGTTTTTATATTCCACAAATAAGTGAAAACATATGGCATTTGTCTTTTTCCATCTGGCTTATTTCACTGAGAATAATACCTTCTAGGTCCATCTATGTTGTCACAAATGGCAGGATTCCTTTTCTTTAATGGCAGAATAATATACCATTGTGTATCTGCCAAGATGTGTGCCACATCTTTATCCATTCTTCTATTGATGGACATTTAGGGTGCTTCCATATCTTGACTATTGTGAATAGTGCTGCACTGAAAGTATGGGTGCATTTATCTTTTTGAATCAGGGATTTTGCTTCCTTGGCTAAATTCCTAGATGTGGAATTACTGGGCTGAATGGTATTTCTATTTTTAGTTTCTTGAGGAGCTTCTATACTGTTTTCCACAGTGGCTGCACCAATTTACATTTCCACCAGCAGTGTAGGAGGGTTACCATTTCTCCACATCCTTACCAACACTTGTTATTTCTTGTCTTTTGAATAGTGGTCATTCTCATTGGTGTGAGATGATACCTCACTGTGGTTTTGCTTTGCATTTCCCTGATGATTAGTGATATGGAGAATCTTTTATGTGCCTATTGGCCATCTGTATTTCTTATTTGGAGAAATGTCTATTCAGGTCCTCCACACTTTTTTTTTGTAGGATTATGGATTTATTAAATTAAGGTATCATTGATATACAATCTTATAAAGGTTTCACATGAGCAACATTGTGGTTACTACATTCACCCATATTATCAAGTACCCCCCACAATTGCAGTCACTGTCCATCAGTGTAGTAAGATGCTATAGAGTCCTTACTTGTCTTCTCTGTGCTGTACTGCCTTCCCTGTGATCCCTGTACATTATGTGTGTTATTCATAATGGCCTTTAATCCCCTTCTCCCTCCCTTCCCACCCACTCTTCCCTATCCCTCCCCTTTGGTAACCACTAGTCCCTTCTTGGAGTCTGTGTGTCTGCTGCTGTTTTGTTCCTTCAGTTTTGCTTTGTAGTTATACTCCACAAGTGAGTGAAATCATTTGGTACTTGTATTTCTTTGCCTGGCTTATTTCACTGAGCATAATACTCTGTAGCTCCATCTATGTTGTTGCAAATGGTAGGATTTGTTTTCTTTTTATGGCTGAATAATGTTTCATTGTGTATATGTACCATGTCTTCTTTGTTCATTCATCTACTGACGGACACTTAGGTTGCTTCCATTTCTTGGCTATTGTAAATAGTGCTGTGATAAACATAGGAGTGCATATGTCTTTTTGAATCTGGGATCTTGTTTTCTTTGGGTAAATTCCTAGGAGTGGAATTCCTGGGTGAAATGGTATTTCTATTTTTAGTTTTATGAGGAGCCTCCATATTACTTTCTACAATGGTTGAACTAATTTACGTTACCACCAACAGCGTAGTCTTTTGGATAGTGGTCATTCTCATTGGTGTGAGATGATACCTCACTGTGGTTTTGATTTGCATTTCCCTGATGATTGGTCATAAGGAGCATCTTTTCATGTATCTGTTGGCCATCTGAATTTCTTCTTTAGAGAAGTGTCTGTTCACTTCTCCAATACCTAGTATGCCTTTAGGTTCTACTGATGGTGTCCTTTTGCTGTACAGAAGCTTTTTAGTTTGATGTAGTCCCATTTGTTCATTTTTACTTTTGTTTCCCTTGCCCAAGGAGGTATGTTCAGGAAAAAATTGCCATGTTAATATTCAAGAGGTTTTGCCTATGTTTTCTTCTGAGAGTTTTATGGTGTCATAACCTATATTCAGGTTTTTGATCTGTTTCAAGTTTACTTTTGTGTGTGGAGTTAGACAATAATCCAGTTTATTCTCTTACATGTAGCTGTTCAGTTTTGCCAACACCAGTTTTGAAGAGGTGGTCTTTTCCCCATTGTATATCCATGACACATTTATTGTATATTAATTGGCCATATGTGTGTGGGTGTATATCTGGGCTCTCTATTCTGCTCCATTGATCAATGGATCTGTTCTTGTGCTAGTACCAAATTGTCTTGGTTACTGTGGCTTTGTAGTAGAGCTTGAAGTTGGGGAGCGTAATCCCCCTAGCTTTTACTTTACTCTTCCTTCTCAGGATTGCTTTAGCTATTTAGAGTCCTTTGTGTTTCTATATGAATTTTAAAACTATTTCTTCTAGTTCATTGAAGAACACTGTTTATATTTTGATAGGGATTGCTTTGGATCTGTAGATTGCTTTAGTCAGGATGGTCATTTTGACAATAACAATTCTTTCTGTCCATGAGAATGGGATATATTTCCATTTATTGTGTCTTCTTTGATTTCTCTCATGAGTGTCTTGTAGTTTTCAGGGTATAGATCTTTCACCTCCTTGGTTAGGTTTATTCCTAGGTATTTTATTCTTTTTGATGCAATTGTAAATGAAATTGCTTTTCTGATATCTCTTTCTGCTAGCTCATTGTTAGTATATATGAATGCAACAGATTTCTGTGTATTGATTTTGTATCCTGCAACATTGCTGAATTCAGTTATTAGTTCTAGTAGTTTTGGGGTGGATTCTTTAGTTTTTTTAATGTACAATATCATGTCATCACAAACAGTGACAGTTTAACTTCTTCTTTACCAATCTGGCTGCCTTTTATTTCTTTGTGTTGTCTGCTTGCTGTGGTTAGGACCTCTAGTACCATGTAGAATAATAAAAGTGGAAGACTGGGCATCCTTGTCTTGTTCCCAATCTTAAAGGAAAAGCTTTTAGCTTCTTGCTGTTAGTATGAAGTTAGCTGTGGGTTCGTTATATATGGAGTTTATTATGTTGAGGCACTTGTCCTCTACACGCATTTTGTTGAGAGTTTTTATCATGAATGGATGTTGAATTTTGTCAAATGCTTTTTCAGAATCTATAGAGATGATCATGTGGATTGTCCTCTTTTTGTTGATGTGTATGATGTTGATGGATTTTTGAATATTGTACCATCCTTGCATCTCTGGAATAAATCCTACTTGATCATGATGGATGACCTTTTTGAAGTATTTTTTTATTTGATTTGCTAATATTTTGGTGAATATTTTTGCCTTTATGTTCATCAGGGATATTGGTCTGTAATTTTCTTTTTTTGTGGTGTCTTTGTCTGGTTTTGGTATTAGAGTGATGATGGCTTCATAGAATGAGTTTGGAAGTATTCCCACCTCTTTTACTTTTTAGAAAACTTAAGGAGGATAGGTATTAGGTCTTCACTAAATGCTTGATAAAATTCAGCAGTGAAGCCATCTGGTTCAGGCATTTTGTTCTTAGGTAGTTTTTTTGATTACCAATTCGATTTCATTGCTGGTAATCAGTCTGCTCCGAGTTTCTGTTTCTTCCTGGTTCAGTCTTGGAAGGTTGCATTTTTCTAGGAAGTTGTCCATTTCTTCCAGGTTATCCAATTTATTGGCATATCATTTTTATAGTCCCTAATTCTTTGTATTTCTTCAGTAACTGTTGTGATTATTCCTTATTCATTTCTGATTCTATTTATGTGTGTACCTTCTCTTTTTTCATTGATAACTTTGGCTAGGGGTTTATCAATTGTTTTTTAAATTTTCTTGAAGAACCAGCTCCTGCTTCATAGTTTTTTTTTCTATTGTTTAATTCTACTCTATTTTATTTATTTTTGCTCTGATGTCTAATATGTCCCTCCAACTCTACTAACTTAGGGCTTCATTTGTTCTTTTCCTATTTTCTTTAATTGCAGTTATAGACTGTTTATTTGGGACTTTTCTTGTTTCTTGACGTAAACCTGTACTGTTATGTATTACCTTCTTAGTACCACTTTTGCAGCAACCCACAAATTTTGGACTGTTGAATTTTTGTTTCATTTGTCTTCATATTTTCCTTGATTTCTATTTTAATCTGTTCATTGATACATTGATTATTTAGAAGCATGTTGTTTAGCCTCCATGTGTTTCTTCACGTAATTTATTTCTAGTTTCATACCATTGTGACCTGAGAAGCTGCTTGATACAATTAATATTTTTTAATTTATTGAGACTCTTTTTGTGGCCTAGCATGTGATATATTCTGGAGAATATTCCATGTACACTTGGGAAAAATGTGTATACTGCTGTTTTCGGGTGTAATTTTCTCTAGATGTTTGTTAAGTCCATCCAATCTAATGTATTGTTCAGTGCCTCTGTTACCTTACTTAGTTTTTATCTGTTTGATCTGTCTATTGATGTGAGTGGTGTGTTAAAGTTTCCTACATGGAAGGTTTTGTAATCATTCCCCCTTTAATTCTGTTGATATTTGTTTTACATATTTAGGTGATCCAATGTTGGGTGCATAGATATTTATAATGGTTATATCCTCTTGTTGGACTGACCCCTTCAACACTATGTAATGTCCTTTTTTTTCTTGTTACTTTCTTTGTTTTGAAATCTATCTTGTATGATATAAATATTGCTACCCCTGCTTTTTTCTCCCTTTTATTTGTTTGAAATATCTTTTTTCATCCCTTCACTTTGTCTGTGTATATCTTTGGGTATGAAATGAGTCCCTTGTAGGCTGTGTATAGATGGGTCTTGTTTATTTATACATTATGCCATTCTGTGTCTTCTGATTGGTTCATTCAGTCCATTAACATTTAAGGTAATTATTGGTATGTACTTATTGCCATTTTATTAACTTTATGGTTGTTTTTATAGGTTTACAGTTCCTCTCTATTGCTTTCATCCTCTTTTATACTTGTCTATTGTTTTTTTGGTATCATTAATGCACAATTACATGAGCACCATTATGGTTACTACACTTCCCCCATTATCAAGTCCCTACCACATACCCCATTCTAGTCACTGTCCATTACCATAGTAAGATGCTATAGAATCACTACTTATCTTCTCTGTGTTGTACTACCTTCCCAGTGCCCTCCCCCTACATTATGTGTGCTAATTATAATGCCCCCTTTTCCCACTTATCCCTCCCTTCCCACCCATGCTCCCCAGTCCCTTTGTCTTTGGTAACTGTTAGTCCATTCTTGGGTTCTGTGAGTCTGCTGCTGTTTTGTTCCTTCAGTTTTTCCTCTGTTCTTATACTCCACATATGAGTGAAATCATTTGGAACTTGTCCTTCCGGCTTGGCTTCTTTCACTGAGCATAATACCCTCTAGCTCCATCCATGTTGTTGCGAATGGTAGAATCTGTTTTTTTCTTATGGCTGCGTAATATTCCATTGTGTATATGTGCCACATCTTCTTTATCCATTCATCTACTGATGGACATTTAGGTTGCTTCCATATCTTGGCTATTGTAAATAGTGCAGCGATAAACATAGGGGTGCATCTGTCTTTTTCAAACTGGAGTGCTGCATTCTTAGGGTAAATTCCTAGAAGTGGAATTCCTGGGTCAAATGGTATTTCTATTTTGAGCATTCTGAGGAACCTCCATACTACTTTCCACAATGGTTGAACTAATTTACATTCCCACTAGCAGTGCTGGAGGGTTCCCCTTTCTCCACATCCTCACCAACATTTGTTCTTGTTTGTCTTTTGGATAGTGGCCATCCTAACTGGTGTGAGGTGATATCTCATTGTGGTTTTAATTTGCATTTCTCTGATGATTAGTGAAGGGCCCATACCCATAAGATGGCGAACTTCCTGCTTCTCTTCTGGGTCCTCAGTCCCCGCCAGCACCACCTGAAGCCCAATCACCCCTCGCCCCCCTAATCCCAGCACCTAGCCAATAGCCACCAGCCCTGTAGAAGTGACACCTCAATCAGCTCATGCCCCTTCCTATATAACCCAGCACCTTTCCCTAATAAAGCGGAATTCTCTGGTGAATTGCTGCTGTGTGTCGCTCCTTTCCTTTCATTGGTACTGAAACCCGGGAGACGGGACACCCCAACTGGGCCCTGTCTTCCCCCGACACCAGCAGAAGCTTGCCCTCGTCCTCTTTTTCCGGCGCTGGCTCCTCACACTCACCGCTCTTCTTTGGCCTTTGGGTAAGTTTTCCCCCAGAGCGGGCCGCTCTTCCCCGAGCTATCGCAGCGCCATTGACCATGATCGTCCGGCAAGGCCCTGATGCTCGGGGACGAAGAGAGAGCTCTCCCTGCCTCAGGCCTTCACGGCTGCGGCAGACCCTCAGGCCCCTCCTCCAACAGCCATAAACGAGGTGAGTCCTTTGCAGATGAGAACGCTCCCTTTTCCCCCCCTCCTCCTTCAGTTCTGTCCGCTGAAAATTCCTAGTACTAGGTTCCTCGTGACCCCAGCACTCTGCCTTCTTAGGGAAGTCTGGGTGACGACCTTCACTTCCTAAGAAATTCCGACTCGTATACGAGTTTCCACAGACCACCAAGGATCATCGGGGATGCCCTTTGTTTCCTTGCAGTCTGCTCCCAGTCCGAGGATCTCCTTTCACTTTCCCCTGTTTGTCTCCTTCTCTGTCCTTTAGCCATGGGAGCCTCCTCATCCCTCCCTGAAACTTCACCTCTTGAATGCCTGCTCAAGCCTCTGCCTACCCTCTCCCTGACACCTGATGTAAAACCAAAACTTCTCCATAAATACTGCTCCTAAGATTGGCTGACATACCCCCTAGACAATAACAACCAATGGCCCGCAGGGGGAACTCTTGATCCTAACATCACTCGCAATCTCTTTAACTACTGCCAGCGCCTGAAAAAATGGAAGGAGATTCCCTATATTGAAGCTTTCTGCCTCCTCCTCCGGCCTCCCTCGCTGTCGCCGCCTCCTCCTCCCCCCGCCTCCCCCAAGTTCTCCTAGCCTGCAAGCCATCTCTCCCACAGAAGCCTCCTGCCCACCCCTTTCCCCCTCCTCTCCTACAACAGCCCCTCCCCCTTCCTCCACCACCCCCGCCGTCACCGCCGCCTCCACCCCCGCAGAAGCCTCCCGTTCACTCCCTTCCCCTTCTCCTACAACAGACCTTCTCCCTTTCTCCCCCACCATCTCCTCCCCCATCTCACCTCCTCTGCCTTCATCCCCCTCACCTGCCCCTCCCCCGCGGATTGAGCCCAACCCTTTCAGGCCCCCCTTTAACTAGGTCCGGGGGCCTCCTCCGTCTTTGCCCTCATCACCTGTTTCTTCCCCACAGACTGAGCCAGAACCCTTCAGTCCCCCTCAGACTCGGTCCCGAGGGCCTCCCAAAATTATCGCCCCCCGCTCCGGGAGGTAGCAATATCCGAAGGCATCATGTGCATTCACGTCCCTTTCTCCTTAGGAGATTTAGCCCAACTAGAGAAATGCCTAGGTTCCTTTTCCGCTGATCTCACGACATATATCAGGGAGTTTCAATTGACTCTCCAGTCATACAACCTCACACATCATGACATTTTCATGCTCCTGGCCAATACCCTCCTCCCTGAAGAGCGTAGACGAGTTTGGGACTTCACCCAAATGCACACTACCAAAACCCACAGGACTGACCCCACCTATCCCCCGTCCCCACCACTGTCCCGAACAAGACCCACACTGAGATTATAACACCGCCATGGGTCTCCGCTCTCGAGATATTTTCACCTCCTGCCTAATAGCAGGTCCGAAAAATGCAGCTCATAAAGTATTCAATTTTCAAAAGCGCCAAGACATAATTCAAAGGAGGGAGGAAACTCCCTCTGAGTTCTTAGACAGATTCACTCAAGCCTTATTACAGTATACCAGCCTGGACCCAGAAACGCCTGATGGAAGACATGTCCTTATGACATACTTCCTAGCTCAAAGCTACCCCGACATTAAAGCTAAACTCAAAAAGTTAGAACAGGGCCCCGCTACCCCACAGACTGAGATCCTAACAGTGGCCTTTAAAGTCTTCCATAATCGGGAGGAGGAGAAAGAACGTCGTAAACAAAAGGCTGATCAGGCCAATTTCCAGATGTAGGCCCAGCTGATAAAACCACAACCTGGGTGCCCCAGGGGCTTGTTTCAAGTGCAGAAAAGAGGGACATTGGTCAAGGGCGTGCCCCTCCCCCAGATCTCCTACCACCCCATGCCCCAGATGCCACAAAAAGGGCCACTGGGGGTCTGATTGCCCAGCCACCCAAAGGGGAGGCTGGATGAACAACCCCCATCCTAAGCCCGCCGTAGTGGGGCTGGAAGAAGATTGACAGAGCCCGGGGACTTCTCGCCCGACCATTTCCATCACCAAACAGGAGCCCAGGGTTACTTTAATAGAAGACGGTCGCCCCATCTCCTTCCTCCTAGATACAGGAGCCACCTTCTCAGTCTTGTGAGAATACTGGGGCCCTACCACGCCTGCCATTACTCCTATAGTCGGGATAGGAGGTAAACAGGTTTTCCCATTAAAACCCCCCCTTTTATGCACAATCCAAGACAATCCCATACCTTTCTCCCACTCCTTCCTGGTTATGCCCCAGTGTTCCATCCCTTTACCAGGAAGGGACATCCTTTCTCTCCTCCACGTTTCCATAACTATATCCACTCCCACAGCCCCCAGTACTCCCTTTCTGATGGCCCTCATAGCCGACGACCCCCATCTACCCAATGAAAGCTCCGGTTCTGCCCTCGTATACCCTGTAAATCCCAAAGTTTGGGACATTACAAGCCCCTCCGTGGCTCTGTGTCCTCCTGCCTCTATCAAATTGTGTGACCCCTCAGTATATCTGTCAAGCCCAATACCCCCAAACCACTTCAGCCCTCATAGGCCTTCAACCCATCATTCAAGATCTCTTAAACAAAAATTACCTCAGACCCACTCACTCCCCATTTAATACCCCTATATTAGCTGTTAAAAAAAACCAAAGGATCTTTCCGCCTTGTCCAAGACCTTCGCCTCATCAACATGGCCATAGTCCCTATCCATCCCTTACTTCCAAATCCATACACCCTTTTATCGCAGATCCCTGCCTCGGCATCCCACTTCTCAGTCCTAGATCTCAAGGACGCATTTTTTTCTATCCCTCTGGACCCCTCCTCCCAAGATTTTTTTTGCCTTCACCTGGACAGACCCATACACAAGACATTCTGAACAACTCACTTGGACAGTTTTGCCACAAGGTTTCCGAGATAGTCCCCATATTTTTGGACAGGTCCTATCTCAGGACCTCAAACAGTTTCATCATGATCACTCCGAGTCCACCTTATTACAATACGGGGATGATCTTCTACTCTGCAGTCCCTTGTGGTAACAGTCTCAACTTGACACTGCCTTCCTACTTAACCTTCTAGCTTCCAGAAGTTACCGGGTATCCCCCGTCAATGCTCAAATCTCTTCCCCTTCTGTGACTTACCTCGGATTCCTTCTATCTCAACAAAGAAAGTCCATTACCTTAGACAGAAAATGGCTCCTCTCTGACTTTCCCGTTCCCAAAACCAAGACAGAAATCCTTTCCTTTCTAGGCCTGGCTGGGTATTTTAGAGTGTGGATCCCTAACTTCTCCCTGTTGGCAAGACCCCTATATGACCTCAGCAAGGGCCCCCCTGAAGAATCATTATCCTCCTCACCCCGACACTCCTTCATTAAGCTCTGTTGAGCCCTTGTGGAAGCCCCAGCTCTCCATCTTCCTGATTTATCGAAGTCCTTCTCATTATACATTCATGAGAGGTCCAGTCAAGCTCTAGGAGTCCTAGGCCAATATTATGGCCCATCCTTTGCCCCAGTAGCTTATCTCTCCAAGCAGTTAGACCCCACAGTTCGGGGATGGGCCCCCTGCCTACAGGCATTAGCTACTGGGCAGCTCTTGCAGAAAGAAGCTCATAAACTAACATTCGGGGCGCCCCTTACCATTCTGTCCCCACATCACCTAAAGGATCTCTTAACCTACAAAAGTTTACAGACTCTCCCTTCCTCCAGACTCCTGACCTTACTGTCCTCTTTCCTCCAAAATCCCATTCACCCCCTTTGCCATCCATACCCGAATCATGACTTTTTCCTCCTTTACTGCTCCCTCGCTCTCTCTCTCTCGCTTTTTTCCCTCATTCCTATTGTCTTCCCCGCCACCCCAGCCTCCTTTGTATGGTGATTCAAAGTCAGACAGACTTACACACAGCATCAAACAAAAATCAACACCCTCATTGCCACATCAGACTGCCCTCTGAAAGGCTGCTCTGAGCCTTTATACCTCCACTTTCCTCCCTCCACCGAAGTGTTCACTAGCAGCTACCCTTATTCTCCCTACCTCTGCTTCCTCTATGACCAACAACAAGCCTGTTGCAGGCAATGGCCAGACACCTACGGGGGATGTCCCTACTGGTCTTGCACCATTCACTACATGGGTAACTCCCGGTACCCACAGTACTACTCCTCCAATCATTTCATAAAATATCCCAACAGCTCATTCTCCTTATCAATCCCAGATCCCTGGGACTCTTGATGGGCCACCGGAGTCACAGCCTCAGTTTACTACGGGGGGTCCCCAACCCCCCACGGTACCCTTCATATCTCTCGAAAGTATGTTCTCTCTCATTCCCAGATCTCTCAAATTGCATCAGATATCGGACATTCCAAAAAAGTCATTATCCAAACTCTTGATGGTGCCTCTTCATCTTCTTATCCCCGCCCCTCTTCCAATTTCTCCTACTCTTGGTTACAGCTCATTCAAGACACCGCCATCTTTCTCAACCACACCCTCAACACCGCCAATTGTTGCTTGTGCGCATCACAAGCTGGCCGCCATGCCCCTTAATATTTCCAACTACTCCTTCCATTCAGAAGGACAATCCCTCTGCCCCCTGGCAGACATACCCCTATGGGAACCAGAATACGCAGATAATCTCACCATCCACCACTGTGTAGGCCCAACTCCACCCCCCTCCAGCGCACTTCACTGCCTCTCTATCTACACCCCCACCTCCGACTCTAGAACTTTTACACAACCAGGACACTTCTTTTGGTTTAATGGCAGTCTTTTCAACTCACTGCCTCCCAACTCCAATATACCCTGCATTCTCATCACCCTAATCCCACAGCTTACACTTTACAGCATGGCAGAATTTCTTGAGCTCCAACCTCCCTTGCCCTCGCACACAAAAAGGGCTGCTTTCCTTCCCATCATGGTCGGTATCTCTTTGATCACCTCAGCCATTGGGGCAGGGTTTTTGGGAGGAGCCTTGGGTCACTCTCTATGGGCAATTAGAGATCTCAATGCCAAACTTGAGGGAGCCCTGACATCCACTGCCGATTCCCTGGCCTCTCTCCAAAGACAGGTCACTTCGCTAGCTAAGGTCACCCTTCAAAACCGGCGGGCCTTAGATCTGCTTACAGCCAAAAAGGGCGGCACCTGTGTCTTCCTCCGGGAAGAGTGCTGCTATTACATCAACAAATCCGGCATTGTAGAAACTGACATCACCAAACTCACTGACCTTGCCTCCAGCCTCCACTCTGCTTCCAATTCCAAACCATTCTCTTCAATACTAACAAACCCCCTCCTTACCTGGCTCTGGCCCATTGCAGGCCCCATAATAATCATTCTTCTCGCCTGTCTCTTCTTACCCTGTATAATAAAGTTCATCAAAATCCCAAGTCAGAAAAATCTCTAATCAAACTTTCAACCAGCTTTTACTCAGGAACTACCAGCTTTTAGCCACAGAAGATCCCTCACCCTCATGTAACCTCCTCACCACATGTTGAGATGGACCCCTCTCTCCCCTGGAAACTGTTCCTGGAAACACTGGCCACAGACACCTGGCTTCTGGCACCCATATCCTCTTGGCACCATTAGAATCAACAAGTCCTCGACCTATGGTTACAGGGAACCTTCATTGATTTCCAACCTGAAGAAGTCCTCATCTACTCGTCCTTACTGTGGGGAGTCCTATCACCCCTTTCCTCCCAGTCCTCAAGCCCTCACTCCCTTCTCTGCCCCCGTTCAGCAGGAAGCAGTCAGAGAGAAAGTAACATCCACAACCCCATAGAGGAGAAAGTGGGGAATGAAGGGCCCCCACCAGTAAGATGGCAAACTTCCTGCTTCTCTTCCAGGTCCTTGGTCCCTGCCAGCACCACCTGAAGCCCAATCACCCCTCGTCCCCCTAATCCCAGCACCTAGCCAATAGCTACCAGCCCCGTAGAAGTGACACCTCAATCAGCTCATGCCCCTTCCTATATAACCCAGCACCTTTCCCTAATAAAGCGGAATTCTCCAGTGAATTGCTGCTGTCTGTCGCTCCTTCCTTTCAATTAGCGATGTGGAGCACCTTTTCATGTGCCTGTTGGCCATCTGAATTTTTTCTTTGGAGAAATGTCTGTTCAGCTTCTCTGCCCATTTTTTAATTGGCTTATTTGCTTTTTGTTTGTTGAGGTGTGTTAGCTCTTTATATATTTTGGATGTCAACCCTTTATTGGATATATCATTTATTGATATATACTCCCATAGTGTAGGATGTCTTTTGTTCTATTGATGGTGTCCTTTGTTGTACAGAAGATTTTAGTTTTATATAGTCCCACTTTTTCACTTCTGCTTTTGTTTTCCTTGCCTGGGGAGATATGTTCATGAAGAAGTTGCTCATTTTTATGTCCAAGAGATTTTTGCCTATGATTTTTTCTGTGTTTTATGGTTGCATGACTTACATTCCACTCTTTGATCCACTTAAAATTTACTTTTGTGTATGGGGTTAGACAATGATCCAGTTTCATTCTCTTGCATGTAGCTGTCCAGTTTTGCAAACACCAGCCGTTGAAGAGGCTGTCATTTCCCCATTGTATATCCATGGCTCCTTTATCATACATTAATTGACCATATATGTTTGGGTTAATATCTGGACTCTATATTATGTTACACTGGTCTGTGGGTCTGTTCTTGTGCCAGTACCAAATTGTCTTGATTAATGTGGCTTTGTAGTAGAGCTTGAAGTTGGGAAGCAAGATACCCCCGCTTTATTCTTCCTTCTCAGGTTTGCTTTGGCTATTCAGGTTCTTTTGTGGTTCCATATGAATTTTAGAACTATTTGTTCCAGTTCATTGAAGAATGCTGTTAGTATTTTGATAGTGACTGCATTGAATCTGTAGATTGCTTTAGGCAGGATAGCCATTTTGACAGTATTAATTCTTCCTAGCCAAGAGCATGGCATGAATTTCCATCTTTTAGTGTATTCTTTAATTTCTGTCATGAGTGCCTTGTAGCTTTCAGGGTATAGGTCTTTCACCTCCTTGGTTCAGTTTATTCCCAGGTATTTTATTCTTTTTGATGCAATTTTGAATGGAATTGTTTTCCTGATTTCTTCTAGTTCATCATTAGTGTATAGGAAAGCAACAGATTTCTGTGTATTAATTTTGTATCCTTCAACTTTGTTGAATTCAGATATTAGTTATAGTAGTTTTGGAGTAGATTCTTTAGGGTTTTTTATGTACAATAGCATGTTATCTGCAAATAGTGACAGTTTGACTTCTTCCTTACCAATCTGGATGCATTTTATTTCTTTGTTTTGTCTGATTGCTGTGGCTAGACCTCTGGTACTATGTTGAATAACAGTGGGGAGTGTGGGCATCCCTGTGTTGTTCCCTATCTTAAACTAGAAACTCTCAGCTTCTCAATGTTAAGTATGATTTGGGGTGTGGGTTTGTCATATATGGCCTGTATTATGTTGAGGTAATTGCCTTCTATACCCATTTTGTGGAGAGTTTTTATCCTGAATGGATGTATAAGTTTCTCTAATGCTTTTTCGGCATCTATGGAGATGATCATGTGGTTTTTGTCCTTTTTGTTCATGTGGTGGATGATGTTAATAGATTTTCAAATGTTGTATCATGCTTGCAACCCTTTGATAAATCCAACTTGATCATGGTATATGATCCTCTTGATGTATTTTTGAATTAAGTTTGCTAATATTTTGTTGAGTATTTTTGCATCTATGTTCATCAGGGATATTGGTGTGTAATTTTCTTTTTTTTGTGGTATCTTTGCCTGGTTTTGGTATTAGAGTGATGCTGGCTTCATAGAATGAGTTTGGAAGTATCCCTCCTCTCCTTGGAAAACGTTAAGGAGAATGGGTATTATGTCTTCTTTGTATGTCTGATAAAATTCAGTGGTGAATCCATCTTGCCCAGGGGTTTTGTTCTTGGGTAGTTTTTTGATTACCAGTTCAATTTCATTGCTGGTAATTGGTGTGTTTAGATTTTCTGTTTCTTCCTTGGTCAGTCTTGGAAGGTTGTATTTTTCTAGAAAGTTGTCCATTTCTCTAGGTTATCCAGTTTGTTAGCATATAGATTTTCATAGTATTCTATAAAAATTCTTTGTATGTCTGTGGTGTTCATAGTGATTTTTCCTTTCTCATTTCTGATTCTGTTTATGTGTGTAGATTCTCTTTTTCTCTTAATAAGTTTGGCTAGCAGTTTATCTCTTTCATTTATTTTCTCGAAGACCCAGCTCCTAGTTTCATTGATTTTTCCTATTGTTTTATTCTTCTCAATTTTATTTATTTCTTCTCTGATCTTTATTATGTCCCTCCTTCTGCTGACTTTGGGCCTCGTTTTTCTTCATTTTCCAGTTTCAATAATATTGACTTTAGAATATTCATTTGGGATTGTTCTTCCTTCTTTAAACAGGCCTGGATTGCTATATACTTTCCTCTTATCACTGCCTTCACTGTGTCCCACAGAAGTTGGGGCATTGTGCTTTTGTTGTCATTTGTCTTCATATATTGCGTGATCTCTGTTTTAATTTGGTCATTGAATGGAGCATGTTATTTAGGAGCATGTTGCTAAGCCTCCATGTGTTTGTAAGCCTTTTTATTTTCTTCGTACAATTTATTTCTAGTTTTATGCCTTTGCAATCTGAGAAGTTGGTTGGTAGAACTTCAATCTTTTTTAATATATTGAGGCTCTTTTTGTGGCCTAGCATGTGGTCTATTCTGGAAAATGTTTCATGTGAACTTGAGAAGAATGTGTATCCTGTTGCTTTTGTGTGTTGAGTTCTGTAGATGTCTGTTAGGTCCATCTGTTCTAGTGTGTTGTTCAGTGCCTCTGTGTCCTTACTTATTTTCTGTCTGGTTGATCTGTCCTTTGGAGGGAGTGGAGTGTTGAAGTCTCCTAAAATGAATGCTTTGCATTCTATTTCCTCCTTTAATTCTGTTAGTATTTGTTTCACGCATGTTGGGTGCATAGATATTTATAATGCTTATATCCTCTTGTTGAACTGACCTCTTTATCATTATGTAATGTCCTTCTTTATCTCTTTTTACTTTCTTTGTTTTGAAGTCTATTTTGTTTGATACAAGTACTGTAACACCTGCTTTTTTATACCTATTGTTTATATGAAATGTTTTTCCATCCCTTCACTTTTAGTCTGTGCATGTCTTTGGGTTTGAGGTGAGTCTCTCGTAAGCAGCATATAGATGGGTCTTGCTTTTTTATCCATTCTATTACTCTGTGTATTTTGATTGGTGCATTCATTCCACTTTCATTTAGGGTGTTATCGATAGATATGTACTTATTGCCATTGCAGGATTTGGATTCGTGGTTACCAAAGGCTCAATGGTAACTTCTTTACTATCTAACTGTCTAATTTTAACTCACTTATTACACTATTGCTATGATACAGTCTGATGATTTTTTTTTTATCTCCCTTCTTCTTCCTCCTCCACTCTTTATATGTTATGTGTTTTATTCTGTGCTCTTTTGTGTTTCTCTTGACTGCTTTGTGGATAGCTGGTTTTATTTTTTGCCTTTAATTAGTATTTGCTTGGTCTGCTTTCTTTGCTGTGATTTTTCTTTTTCTCTGGTGAGCCTTAGGAGTACTTCCATCTACAGTAGTCCTTTTAACATACCCTGTAGAGGTTGTTTGTGGGAGGCAAATTCCCTCAACTTTTGCTTATCTGGAAATTGTTTAATCCCTCCTTCAAATTTAATGATAATCTTGCTGTATACAGTATTCTTGATTCAAGCCCCTTCTGTTTCATTGCATTAAATATATCATGCCATTCTCTTCTGGACTATAAAGTTTCTATTGAGAAGTCTGATGATAACCTGATGGTTTTTCCTTAGTAGGTGATCTGTTTTCTCTCTCTGGCTGCCTTTACTACTCTGTCCTTGTCTTTGATCTTTGCCATTTTAATTATTATATGTCTTGGTGTTGTCCTCTTTGGGTCTCTTGTGTTGGGAGATCTATGGGCTTCTATGATCTGAGAGACTATTTTCTTCCCCAGCTTGGGGAAGTTTTCAACAATTATTTCTTCCAAGATACTTTGTATCCCTTCTTCTCTCTCTTCTTCTTCTGGTACCCCTATTATGCAAATATTGTTCCATTTGGATTGGTCACACAGTTCTCTTAATATTCTTTTATTCCTAGAGATGCTTTTATCTCTCTCTGCCTCAGCTTCTATGTGTTCTTGTTCTCTGATTTCTATTCCTTTAACAGTCTCTTGCACCCCATCCAGTCTGCTCTTAAGTCCTTCCACTGATTGTTTCATTACTGTTATCTCCCTCCCTACTTCATCCCTTAGCCCTTGCATATTTCTCTGCAGTTCCATCAACATGGTTATGACTTTGATTTTGAATTGTTTTTCAGGAAAATTGGTTATATCTATCTTGCCATGCCCTCTCTCTCTGGCATTTGAGTGATTTTAGACTGGTCCATATTCTTCTGCCTTTCCATGGTGATAGAAGTGATTGCCAGTGAGTGGCACATGTGTCAGCTGAGAGAACAAAGTCCCTTCCTGCTTGCTGGTTGCCTTGCCCTTCTCTGTTGCCTGTGCCAGTTACCTGCACACAAGGAGAAGTCTCTGGGTTAATCTCCTGAGCTGCTGTGGGTGGGGCAGCCCTTCAGATAGCCTAGGGTACTGTTGGGTTGCAGGCGTGCAATGTGTGTTCTTCTGTGAGAATGGCACCCCTTTGTACCTTCTGGACTTTGTGCCAGCTTCCTCTGTCTGTGGTGGGCAGCTGTGCACAGTGGGAAGCCTCTGGGTCTGGCCTGGTTAGGTGTGCACTTAGAGAATACTCTGACTGGTTGCTATGGGTGAGGCTGCTCCCTTGCTGGTCCACAGCAATGGCAGGTCAGCTAATTGGCTTGCAGTGCCGGCAGAGGGGAATGAATGGCAGGCTGCTTATTGCCGTGAGGGGCTTTGGAGCTGCATTGCTACCCAGGGGGTTAGGGTGCCTGAAGTTTCTTAAGATTCCCAGCCTGCTGGGCTGAGTGTGCCAGGACATTTTTGTCTACCTGTTAAACCAATGTTCCTTTAAGACTTTTAAAGCACCCACTTTTCTTTTGTCCCAGGGTAGCTGGCTGTGGGGACCCGTTTGCAGTCTCTGTCTCAGATTTTACTTTTCTGTTCCTCTAATATCCAGTACACCATGTAATGTGTGTTTGTGCTCCTGGTGCAGATTACTAGTGCCGGTTATTTAGCAGTCCTGAGCTTCCACTCCCTCCCCATTCTGATTTTTTCCTCCCACTGGTGAGCTGGAGTGAGGGGAGTGCTCTGGTTCCACCAGGTCACAGCTTGGTATGTTACCCTGTTCGTGAGATGCTGAATTCTTACAGATGTAGATGTAGCCTGGTTGTTGTACTATATCTTCTGGTGTCTCTTTTAGGAATAGTTGTATTTTCTGTGTTTTCAAAATATATATATGGTTTTGCGAGGAGATTTCTGCCACCCTACTCATGCCACCATCTTGAGCACCCCACTCTTATCTCTTGTTATTTGATGGTTTTCTTTAGTGTTGTGATTAAATTCCTCTTTTTTAATATTTTTGCATATCAATTATAGGCCTTAGGTTTGTGATTATCAAAGGTTCAAGGACAGTTTCCTCACTATATAACAGTCTATATTAAGTTGTTGATTGCTCTATTTCAAACACAGTCTAAAAATACTTTTTTCTTTTTCTTGATCCTCCACACTTCATGTATTTGATGTCATATTATGCATTTTTTTGTGTATCCCTTGATTTTCTCTGTAGTTGGTTTTGCTACTTTTGTTTTAATTTTGTACTTGCTTGGTAATTATTTGGCTTACTACCTTTATTGTGGGTTTATTTTTTCAGGTGGAAACTATTTAGCCTTATTAACATTTCCATATACAGCAGTCCCTTTAGCATATCTTTTAATGCTGGTTTAGTTGTTATAAATTATTTGAATGTTTGTTTATCTGGAAATTGTTTAATCCCTTCTTCAAATTTAAATGATAATCCTGATTGGTAGAGGATTCTTGGTTGAAGGTCCTTCTGTTTCAGTACATCATATATTTCATGCAGCTCCCTTCTGGCCTGTAAAGTTTCTTCTGAGAAGTGTTTTGGCATTTGAGTTTAGGGACTTACATTTAAGTCCTTAATCCATTTTTTTGTTAATTTTTGTGAATAGGGAAATATATGGGTCCAATTTTATTCTTTTGCATGTAGCCATACAGTTTTCCTAACACTGTCTATTGAAAAGACTATCATTTTTCCATTGAGTATTCTTAGTTTCCTTTACAAATACTAGTTCACTGTATGTACATGGGTTTATTTCTGGGCTCTTGATTCTGTTCTGTTGGTCTCTGTGTGTTTTTAATGCTTGTACCATACTTTTAAATTACTATATTTTTGTAATATAGTTTGAGATCAGTAGGTATGATGGCCCCAGGTTTTTTTTTCTCAAGATTTTTTTGGCTATTTGGGGTCTTTTGTGATTCCATATAAATTTATGGTTGCTTTTATATTTCTGTGGAATATTCCATTGAAATTTTGATAGGGCTTGCATCTAGTTTATAGATGGCTTTGGATATTATGGACATTTCAATAATGATTCATGCACATGGGGTATCTTTCCACTTATTTGTGTTGTCTTCAGTTTCATTCATCAATGTCTAAGAGTTTTTAGTTTATAGATCTTTGACTTGCTTTCTTAAATTTATTCCTAAGGATTTTAATTCTTTTCAATGCTATTAGAAATGGGATTGTTTTTTTGATTCCTGCTTCTATATATTGTTATATATAGAAACCCAAATTATTTTTGCATGTTGATTTTGTATCCTGAAACTACTAAATGCATTTATTAAATCTAATAGTTTTTGGGTAGAGTCTTTAGGATTTTCTATATATAAGGTCACGTTATCATCAAACTAACAATTTTACCTTTTCCTGGTTTAGATGTCTTTCACTTCTTTTTCTTGCCTAATTGCTCAAACTGGGACTTCCATTACTATGTGAATAGGAATGGTGATAGTGAGTACCCTTGTCTTGTTCCTAATCTTAGAGGAAAAGCTTTCAAGCTTTCAGTGCTGAGTATGACATTAGCTCTGGGCTTATCATATATGGCCTTTATTATGTTGAGGTATATTCCTTTTACTCCCAGTTTGTCAAGATTTTAACATGAAAGAATGTTGAATGTTGTCAAGTGCTTTCTCTGCATCTATTGAGATGAACATGTGATTTTTACCTTTCATTCTGTTAATGTAGTGTATCACATTTATTGGTTTGCGTATGTTGAAACATCCTTACATCCCAGTTGATAATGGTTTATGATCTTTTAAACATTCTGTTGAATTCAGTTTGCTACTCTTTTGTTAAGGGCTTTTGCATCTGTATTCTTTAGGGATGTTGGTCTGTACTTTTCTTTCTTGTAGTATCCTTACCTGGCTTTGGTATCAGGGTAATGCTGACTTCATAAAATGAATTTAGGAATGTTCCCTCCTCTTCAATTTTTTGGAAGTGTAAGAAGGATTAACATTAAATCTTTAAATGTTTGGTAGAATTCACACATGAAGCCTTCTGGAACTGGGGATTTTCTGTGTTAGGAGAATTTTGATTACTGATTCAATCTCCTTATTCTTTATAGTCTATTCATATTTTCTATTTCTTCATGATTCAGTCTTGGTGAGCTGTATGCTTATTTCTAGGAATTTGTTTCTTCTAAGTTGCCCAATTTATTGGCATATAATTATTCATAATCTCTTATGGTCCTATATATATCGTATCAGTTGTAATGTCTCTTTTTTCATTTATTATTTTGAGTTTTTTTCTTGGTTAGTCTAGAGGTTTGTCTATTTTTTTTCTAAATAGCTCTTAGTTTTGTTATTTTCTGTTCTTTATTTCTGCTCTGATCCTTGTTATTTCTTTCCTTTTGCTGACTTTGGGCTTAGTTTATTCTTCTTTTTCTAGTCCCTTGAGGTGTAAAGCTGGCTTGTTTATTTGAGATCTTTCTTTTTTAAAAACAATGAGTATTTATTGCTATAAACCTCCCTTTTAGAACTGCTTTTGTTGACATTCATAAGTTTTGGTATGTTATGTTCCCACTTTCATTGTTACAAGATTTTTTAATTTCCTTTTTGATTTCTTCTTTGACCTAGTGGTTGTTAAAGATTGTGTTGTTTTAATTTCTACATATTTGTGAAAATTTCCAGTTTTCCTCTTCTTATTGACTTCTAGTCTTATGCCATTGTGGTAAAAAAAGATACTTAGTATGACTTTAGTCTTATATTTTCTAAGTCTTTTTTTGTGACCTATCATATTATGTATTCTGGAGAATGTTCTTTGTTGTGCTTAAGAAGTGTGTGTCCTGCTGCTGTTTGATGAAATGATCTGTATATGTTTAGGTCCATTTGGTCTAAGGTGTAGTTCAAATCCAGTGTTTCCTTATTGATTTTCATTCTGGATAATCTATCCATTGTTGAAAGTAGGGTATTGAAGTTCTCTACTATCATTGTATTATTGTCTATTTCTTCCTTCAGATTTGTTAGTATCTGTTTAATGTATTTAGGTGCTTTGATGTTAAGTCTCTACATATTTAATTGTTATATCCTTTTGGTGAATTTGCCCCTTTATTATTATATAATGACTTTGTCTCTTATTACAGTTTTTGGCTTTAGGTTTATTTTGTTAGTTATGAATGTAGCTAACCCTGCTCTCTTTTGCTTTCTATTTGCATTGAATGTATTTTTCTATCCTTTCACTTTCAGCCAATGTGTGTCCTTAAAGCTCAAATGAGTCTCTTATAGGCAGCAGTTTGGCCATTCAGCTGTTCTCTGATTTTGATTAGAGAATTTAATTATTCTCTTCCTCCTTATCTCATCCTGTGCTTGATATTGGTAGCAGCTGCCCTTCTTCCTTGTTCCAAGCTGCTTCTATACATTTTAGGTTTGCTGGTTGCCTGGTGGAGTGAAACAAGTGCATTCCTCCTGCAATACCTTGAAAGGCTGAGGAACCTGGTTACTCCCCCTACTCCTCCTTCCCCAGCCTGGAGAATTCTTTCCATCCAGATGGTTCCCTTCTGGCACTGAGCAGGGTTGACCAGGGGATGGGATGAGGCAAGCAAATGAAACTGCTTTTCCTTCCCTTGTGTAGTTATTCTCAGGTGTTTTGTTCTGTTATGTTGATGAAGTTTTTTGAGTGGTCTCCTGAGCTTTCCCAGAGGTGGATTTTTTTTTGCTCATGGATAGCTAACTAATTGTTGATCTTTGAGACTGAAGTCTCCTACTTCACTATTTTCGTGATATCCCAGTCAGCTTAATCTTAACATTACAAATCAGCAGTTCTATGAAAGCACCAAACACCCATGCCTTGCTTTTAATTTTTTCCTTAGATCTTATTTTCTCCTCTGAATTGATACATTTTTTATCTCCTGAGGCAATAGTTAAGACAAGAGAAACAACAGTGAATCTGGAGTTAGCATATCTGAGATTGAGTTCTGGTTGAGTTTCTTAAGAGCTTTATGATGTGGAGGCAAAAATGAGCAAATTTTTCTGGACCTCAGAGCTTTCATCTTTAAACTGGGCATAATCTCACCTCACAATTTACTGGGGTTTGAAGGGGGAAAGTAGGGAAACAAGTGAGATGACATATATGGGTCACATGAAAAGTGCTATACCAATAAAAATATCCACTTGCTATATATACTTAAGAAAATGTGGACACATTTTTCAGTGGATACATTTTAGATGAATTGTTCAAGTATATTTGATCCACTTTCAAATGGTGATTCACATGCTGTAACTCTCTAGGAAATAGTAGCCATTTTTTTCCAGGATAATTTCTCAAACATTTTTCAAACTGATTAGAATAACTCTCTTTGGTCTGCCAGGCAGAACTGGCCCAAGAGTATAAAGACACTGCCAAGACAAGTAGTGCAAGTTTGTGGTAACAAGGGGCTTGTAATTTCTTGTTACTGGGTCCTCTTCTTAATTAACAATCACTGTTCCTCTATCTCAGCAAGCTGCTTTTCAAAATGAGCCTGCCCTAATGATAGGAATGTAAGAGGAAATACTTCCAAAGAGCTCCAGAACCTACCCACTTCCAGGTAATAGGGAAATCCATCGTGGTCTCTCAGAATGCATTCTGTTAGCTATGATCCCCTGGTGACATCCCTTGGGGAGTATTTTTTTGAAGTCTGAGTCAAAGAAGGAGAGTTCCTGATGTCCCCACATCCTCTCCTCAAACCTCCACAGTGACTGAATTCTTCTCAATATTTTTTTTCTGGGTTTTTCTGACAATATCAACCAGAGCAGAAATAATTTGGAGCATTTGTACACTCTGAGTCATCTTAAATTAGGTACTTCTTAGCCTGTCTATAGACTATGGTTTAGGTTTATTATATTTAGTTTTATAAATATTGAAACTGAGACACAGATTAAGTGACTTGCTACAGGATGTGCCAGTTGATAGCGGACTGCAACTGGGCATTCTCAATGTGCTTTCCTTTGTGGGTCCCATGTCTATGTCTAGAAATCATGAAAATGCATCACGATCTCCACTCCTTTTCAGATACTATATTACTCTTCCTAGTTGTCTCATCCTGTTTCCTCTTGTTCCTTAATACGTGCCATTCTATTATTTAGCTCTCTTTCTCTTTGTCTTCCTTCACTCTCAGATTGTCTTGTTACTCACTCATGTTTCTTTCCTTCTCCTTATTTACCTTCAGAAATTTAATGGTATTTCACCTTCATTGGGCTGGGCATTTAAAGCTTCAATCTCTGATGCTGATGTTAAATGAACTGCAATTCTAGTGAGGTTAAGAAAAGGTTTATTCTGTGTGTGTGTGGTGGGGGTGGGCTGGGAAGGCCAGGTTAGTAGCAACATAACAGTTTTTTATTTACTTGTCAATTGCACTTAGCAGAATACAGGAAAGGAAAACAGAACAGAGATCAATAGAAGAGCAAAGAATTCATTGTTTGCTAAAAAAGGTTGACTCATAGGCAAAAAGCGAAGAGATTCCTCTAGAGAATCAGGGAAATAATTAGGTCCAGGGAGGTGGAGAGTCTGATCCAGGTGGTGGGAGCTCCAGGGGAAGGTAAATCATGCATCAGGGGGAGATTAGAGAGGGAGGAAGGAGGATGTGAAATAGGCTGGCATCCACTAGTTTTATGCTGGGATGGTAGGATGTAAGAGGAAATACTTCCACAAAGCTCCAAAACCTAACTGCTCTCAGTAAGTGGGGGACATCCTTAATAAAAGTAGGCAAGGCATTGGAGGGGCTGGATAACTGTGATCCTACTTAAAGCATTTTATGAACTATATTTCTACAGATTCCTGTATCTTTGCTAGATTTATTTCATTCATTTTGGTCCTTTTCCAGCAAACTATTCTGTGAGCTCTTTGAGGTTAAGGATCATGAATTACTTTCTTCCAAAGCCCCTAGCACAGTGCTGAGATCATGACAGGAGTTCATTAAATACTTGCTAACAGATTAGCAATTAATACTTATGAGTGGAAACAGGAGAATGTTAAATTTGCTCTTTGAAATGAGCACAAGTTATTGCTTTGGGGTTCCAGAAAGCCTTTTTGTTGCTGGAAACAATGAGAAAATCAGAAAAATAGTTTCATAGGCTCTTAGCTACCTTGAGAGAACCCACGTTATACTTGGAGAGCTATCAGCCCCTTGCTATAAACTCTTCCTCTAATAACATGCCCGGAGAGAGACAAAATGAGAAGGGGTGAACCAAATTGGCTTGTTGTGTAGAAAGAACCCCACCTCCACATATTCCAATCCAAATATCAGTTAACAAAATGTTTCCAATGACTGATACTTGATACGTTATTATTGGGGAATCATTTTTGCATGCCAGAACTTTTCAGGAATCTTAAAATGGCCTATTCAAATATGCCATTTAGTGGTTTCTTGTCCTTCCATCCTCACTCCCCTGCCCATTTTATAAATGTTGAACCATATGTTTCATAACATACACCTGTTCTTGTTTAGAATAGCCTAAAATAGCTAGAATCCCCAGCACCTCTCTGGATGCTAAATGTAATTACATTTCAAAATGCACATGGGACATTCCTGATTTTATATAGTTTTTCCCTGTCAGCAACTTTCCTCTTCTGTAATACTAACTTAGTTTGACCAGGTAACCTGAACTTTTCAGTTTAGTTTCATTCATTTCTACTACATCTCAGGTGCTCTGTCTTCCTGTCACTATCTTATCATTTCCATGATTAAAAAGAAAGTTGTCCATGAAGGATATAACAAACTCTTCGAGAAGCCCCATGTGGAGCTGGATATGATTATTTTGGTGTGCAAGATTAGCTAAGCAATGTCTGCCATGAACAGTGACAATGACAGTGCTCATGTGCAAGAGGCCCTCTTCAAATGTGACTTGCCTTAAACAAACACTACAAAGCATCAGCACGAATGAGGGCTGCTGTCCATTCTGAGTCTTCATTGGCTCAATGAACCAAGATATTTTGAATGAAAACCTCTCCTCCCAAATGGTTTCCTAGTGAAGTGAAGGCTCCAAGGACTAAACTCATTAAGTGGGAAATAGATGGGTGTTTAAGGCTCATTGAAAAAGGAGTCTTGCAAAGTCTCAGTTCTGGGAGGTTATCTAAGGGGATACTTTGGATGCTAAAGACGTTTATTGTTTTGTTTGGTGTCTTATACAAAAGGATAGGTCATGTGATTAAAGATGTCTCTTTTGAGTAATTGACATGAAAGGGTCACATAGTAACTGGTTTAGCTTAGATTGCCTGAGGACAGGGACCTAAAGGTGAAGAATATGCAAGTAAGGTGAGTTTTTTTTTGTTTGTCCATGTCATGTCCAGTCTGTCTCTTGGCTGCTCTGCACATCTTACCTCAGCCACCTGGGCCCACTGGACGGCTTCTCATAGCATGGTCTCCCCTTTCCTTCCACTAGTCCAAATGCTACCCATCCTTCAATGCAACCTCAAATCCCTCCTCCTCAAAAAACTTCACCTACCTTTTACCCAAATGTGATTGTGTTCCACCTCTGAACACTTGCACCCCTATTGTCTTTAGTATTCATCTGACACTAGGCTTTTATGACATCATACCATTTAATTGATTACCTAATTGTATAGTATTGTGCACAGATCCTAAGTGCCAGTGACTATCACCTGGATCAAGATATGGACCATTTCTATTCCCTGTAAAGGTACCAGCTCTATTTTCATGTTGTTTTGTTGTCGAGTATAATTGTAAAAGCTCTGGGGTCAGGGTCATGGCAGAAGACAGACAGTATACTCAAACTGGTTTGGCAGAAATAATTTAATTAGGAGCCTATCTATGCAGATTGGAAATCAACAAGGAATCATGATGCGTGCAGAGACTAGCAACAGTTGGAAATGATTACTGGCCTGGAAGAAACTTTTACTTGTTATGGAGGCATAGTGAGAGCTTGATCCTCACAGAAGAGAGATGAACCCTGGACAGCAGCTGTAGCCTAAAGGATCACAAGTGCCTGAAACTAGGCCAGATGGCAAGGGAAGCTTGCGATAAAGACCCTGACTTCTTTTCCGGCTAACCTCTGATCTCTTGCTGGTGACTTCCACTGGCCAAACTCAGCCATAAACCAGAGGGTTAGGGAGCCCAGGGATGAAGTTTACAGGGGTCAACCTCCCCAGGAACAAAGTATGGAAGAGAAAGGTGGAGAATGGATTTCAGAGTATGTAGAACAATAAGCAGCAAAGACCACCTACTTCTATGTCCACTATTGCATGGAGTGTATTGTTTTGCTCAAAGAAAATGATCACTTTGTTGCGTGTTGCTTAAACTCTTCATTTATGGACAGATAATTGCTTTTATTGAAAATTTAGGGTCAGCAATAGCACAGCCTAATTCCTTAAAAGAAATGGAGAGTTGTCAGCTGTGAATTCAAAGTTTTGTTTGGAATCTTTGAAAAAGGAAAGAGGTGAAAGGATGGCTGTTATCCAAACCTGTTGCTAATTCTGAGTTTCGGAGATCTAACCATTGAGAGTTTCAGTGTAGTTTTTGTGCCACTAGTGTTCAGATCATTCATGTTCTTCAGATGACATTAAATACCTGTTAATGCAATTTGTATTAGCTTCATTTTAGTGCAATGAAATGAAAATCTGAAATCACTTTCTATATAATGTCTGGTGGGAAAATGTCATGACTCCAATCTCTCAGTATTGTTTAGCTAGTAGAGTCTCGATGTTGTAATAGAGGCAAGCTTGGCCCTCGACTTACTGTGGAGTTTAGACGAGGAAGCATTTTATCTTCACTATATATCCACAGAATAAGGACTATAGCACCATTTAATGGAAACATTTCTTATAGAATTTGTGCTCAGTTTCAGAAGTCTTTTCCTGGTATTATAGAAATGCAACTTTTCTCCTGAGCATGTTCTTAATCAGTATTTACTAAAGAACATTAAGTGATGCCATTTAGTCCCGAATACAAATTAAACTCTTGGCAAACTTCAACATATCTTGGAAGCAGAGAGAAGGGTCTGTTGGAGGCTTCCATTTAGTTCCAAAGGAAAGCAGAACATACCAGAACCTGGGGAGATTACCACCCAGGGGTGCTGTCAAGCCAAGGTGAAGCTTTTGCGAATCTGGGCTCTCTTACGTCTTATTTCCTATTCATTCATTCCAAAGAAATCTACCTTGTCAGGAGGCTTCAAGATAATAACTATCCCTGGGAGTGTTTTGTGCTGATTTTCATGATATTTTAACGGAAGCAATTGGTTAAGACAAGAGCCAGGCAGCATTTTTACATTTATTTCTGTGAAGGGAAAGCTCTTATTGGGCCCTTTGAGCACCTGGATCCCATTGGGATGCTTTGCCTGACCCGTTGCTGCCTCACACAGCTTTCTTGCAGCGCTTCAATTTGCTGTTGTGAACTGCAGTTCAACTTTGTTTATATCATCTTAGTCCTCTTAAAAAGATGACCTCATCAGCTGGGCATGGTATCTCCCTGCTTCCAGAAATCTTCCTAACATGTCTTTGCCTACTCTGATCTTAATCTATGCTCCAACTTTTGTCTACCTCCATCCCACAGTCTGATCCTCAGCTCTACTGTTCTGACAAACTGCTTGGTGCCTCCTTCTCTGGTTCGCTTCAGCCTTTGCTTGGACACGATCCTTGTGTTTGCCATTCTGCTCTGTACAATTAACAGCTTCCATGTCTTACTTCAACTGGTATCTTACTAGGAAAAAAAGCATAAGACAAGCTGTGTTTTTTTTTTTTAATTACTGTACAAACTGTTTCATTAGCTTAATTTAGGGGAAAATGTTGAGTTTTGCCAAGGAGATTGAGACTTCTGCTGTGGTAGCTGATACGCTGAAGAATTATATTTCAATTCTTAGCTTTGGAATGGAATTTACGGAGAGAGAGGGAGAGGAGGGAGGAAGGGTGGGAGGAAAGAGAGAAAGAGTGAAAAGAACATTATTGATTGGTGGAGCATCGAGTAGAGAACATTATCCTTTTTCTAGCTCAACATGTTTTTGTGTTTCATTGTCTGGTTCAACAAAGGCAACACAATGAAATGATAATCTAAGAAAAACCCAAGGAAGCCAACATTCTTGGAAAATATCATACATGCATTCAAATAATTGCTTTAGAAC
The DNA here is from genome assembly GCF_040802235.1 of Manis javanica. Lineage (NCBI taxonomy): Eukaryota > Metazoa > Chordata > Mammalia > Pholidota > Manidae > Manis > Manis javanica. The sequence goes on along the minus strand of NC_133158.1, from coordinate 128,292,094 downwards.
ATCTCTGCCATGGTTGCTCTGCATTATAAAAATAAACCATAGAGCCCACTCTGTAGTTGATGCATGGTATCTGATAATCCCCCTGCATGATGTGCTCACAGGACTTGGGGACAAAGTCAGGTTAAATGCTCTCTTTGACATGTAAAAGAAATATTCTTTTAGACACCTGCCAGAAAAATAGTTTTGTATAATTGTATAATCATTCCTAATAAAGTAATTCTGAAATCTGCAAAAGGTACAAAGATCCTAACAAGAGTACATCTTGATGAAGAGACGATTGGAGTGTAAATGAGATCTGTAACACCATCAGGTGTGTAGAACTTGCTTGGCATAAGTAACAGCATATAGGTAACAGACAGACTCTGATTTTCTGGGCCCTCTCCCTTTGTGTATTGAAATTTAATGAATAATGACTAGGGAAGGGGGGACTCTAAGGTTGGTGGGTGGACACAAATATCCCTAGAATGGAGAAGGGAAATTGACCAGGCTGCTATGGCATGATAACATCCATCTCCTTTGTTCTATTTCTAAAATCACCAGGAAGCCTTCTGATCTATAATTTGATTTCCTGTGTAGCTCTACCTACCAGAAGGGAATGAGCAGACAGTTGGCTTAGCTCCTGGCCCAAGCCATGTCTCCAGACCTAAATTAATAACTTGGCTTTCTGGTTTAGTAAAGAGGACTCTGGGCTTTTTTGTGTGAATCTGACACCAGAGGTTATCTCTGGACAAACGTAAAAATTGAGTTGTGGGGGAGGGGAATCTAGGAAAAGACTTTTTGGGGTGACATTGACATATGGATATTTACATAGAAAGAAAGCTCCTGGCTTTCTCTGAATTCTCAAAAGGTACTTGACACAGAAAGTTGAAGGTCCATTGACATTATATTGAAGCTGAGGTCACACCCAGGCCTGGAGGGACCCTTTCCAGACACTGACTCACAAGAGTCTCTGCCTAAAGCCATCAGTGACTCTCTCATCACATCTTTTAGCTGAAGCAGATCTCATAGCCTTCTGGGATTTCAAAGGTCTTGATTCAGTCTTTTAAAGAAGGAAAATTATTCCATTGCCCTGGAGCAACATTGTACAGAGCTGTCCCCACAGACTCCTCAGTTGTTTTTACTAGTGACTAGCATGTAATGAGCAGTACATGGAGGCTCTCGCCTGATTATGTTAAATGCAAATTATTTAGGAAAAAACAAAAACCAAAAAAAGACTGTAAGAAAGCAACTCCAGAATTTTAAAGAGGAGAAAGAGGCTAAAGAGAATGGGAAAAGAAAAACCATCTAATCTGGGCAGGGAAAGGCACTCCATTTTTTTTCACATCTATTCTCTGTGGCATTATTATGCTTTGTAGCCTTAAGAAACTGAGGACAGCATAGGCATTTCAATTTATTATTTGATTTTTTTTAACATCACAAAACAAGCCAACCTTCCATTTTCAGAAAAATCATAATTCTGTTGATACATACAGATATTTCACCATTATTATAGCACAATGGGGAAATCCTCAAATACAAGTTCTACGAATAACAACAAAACAGCGAAATTCAAAAGAGAAGGAAAAAAGAAACTTACAATTCATGTTTTAGATAAGGATGAAAAGCAGTCTTATTAGAAGGTAATCAAGAATCATATTAAATGCCTCATAAACTCTTGGCCCATAAGGACACAAACAGTAATTAATAATAATTTTATAGAACCTTGAGATTGACAAATGGGGAAATTACAAAAGGGGTTGGTTAAGAAAACACTATTACTAAGCTGAGGCAATTCCAGTACACTGCACACATCTTGTCTGAGGGGAGGTGAGCTGAGCTAACACAGGAGAGCATGTCCTAGAATGGCAGAGGAGAGAAAGGGAGCCATATTTCTGGTGTAACAGCCCAGCTCAGCCACATATGTGCATGTGCACAGTCATTTATTTTTCAAATGCAGACCCAACAGCTTTTCAGGTTAAAAGACCAAGATATTTTACTGGAAAAATATGAAAATGACCAGGTAACAACAATAAAATCTCAGCCAGCACTCCAGAACATTTATTTTTCTTTGGAAGGCGTTTAAATTCTGAGCAGTTATATGAATTTATGAAAGGACACATTTATTAGATAAATGAATGAAAAAAAAAAAGGTTTACCTAACCTAAATAAATCTGAGAGTTCAGTGATTTTTATGATTGAAAGATTATCTTTCACTGTGGAAGTTTATGACATAAATGTCTGCAAAATTTTAACCCTATCAAATCCAAGTCAAGTTTCTTGGACTGGTAAGGAGTACTATAGAGAATGGTAAAAGCTGTGAAATTACAGTCATTTGGAATTTTTTTTTTTTTGTATATGATAACCTTTAGTCTATATATTCCCAAATTTACAGTCTCACCAGCAATTTGTGAGAGTTCTGATTACTCCACATTGTTGTAAACACTTATTATTTTAAAAATCTTTTGAATTTAAGTATTTGATAGTTATTGTTTCTTTCAATATAAATCAAGAGAGAGATTTTATTTTATTTTATTTTTTATTAAGGTATCATTAATATACACTCCTGTTCCGTGAGGTCTGCTCTTTTCTCCAGGTGTGTGCAGTCTGGTGCAGCCTTCTTTCCTGTTGCTCTTTTTATTTATTTATTTTATTTATTTATTTTTATTTATTAATTTTTCCTGTTGCTCTTTTAGGATTAGTTGTATTAACTATGTTTTCATATTATTTGTGGTTTTGAGAGGAGTTCTTTATCTCACCTCTCACGCCACCATCTTTAATCTCAAGAGAGAGATTTTGGAATTTTTTGTTTTTTAAAAAAATTTTCCATTAGGGGCCAGGGGCCATTTCCTCCATATTGCTTCTCCGGGTTGGGATTGCTGCTTCCCTTCTGAGGCAGGGTGGAAAGTGAACGGTGGAATAATGAGTCTTTTCAAGTCAAATGCAAACAATGCCACCTTAAAATAGCAGAACTCACCTTAAGCTGGCTTTTGGCAGCCTGCCAGAGAAGGGCATGAAAAGCTGCACTTTAATCAAGAGGATGCATATTCTTTATTCAGGCTGTGGAAAGAACAGCTGGGAAGAGACTTTTTATTCTTTTTATTTCCCTCTCCTCTTCACCCCTCCCCCACCTGATCTAGCAAACAGTTTTTGGTTTGTTTTTTTTTTCCTCTTTGAAAACCTGTTGGAATAAAAATTTTTCCCTTTTCAAGGGCCCCATAATTTGGAAGCATCCTAGTGGGATTACCAGCTGCATTCTGACATTACTTTTATTTCAGCTGAAATCAGGTCCAGGCAACTTTAGCTGAGCAAAAATCTCCCAAGACAAGCTTATAGTGAAAACTCTCTGGGCTGAGGAGGGGTTGTTTTCCTGGAGGCTGGATGGGGTGGCTCAGTTTCAGTCCAAGGATTACAAGTAATCTGGTTTTAAGAGATAAAGATACTAAAAAATCACACACAGCCCTACCCCTTAGTGATGATAGTACTGACAGGAGCTATAAAGGGTGGCAGTAATTGCCCATAATTTTTACTGCTGAAGCAAGTGAGAAGGACCCTGAGAGGTGCATCAGATCCGGGCATCTCAGCACACACTGGCCGTAATCAGTAAAGCCAGAATCATCTTTGAAGACAGAGGACCTCGGGATAGTGTAGACATCACGTTATGAGTATTAAAAATAATCTTCATAAGCTTTCGGACCAAAAAGTACATGAGGAGCAGTTTATCACTTTAACAGACATAACAAACCTCTTTTTTATATGTGAAAGCAGAGGTGCACATTGCGGGCCTGGGCAGCAAATCCACCCAACTTTCAGACATGTTTTTGAAATAGTTGCTAACATTGAAATTGAGGGGGTTACCACATAAATCTAGCTTTTCAGCTTTTCTTGAAAGATAAGATATCTGGCACCTGCGGTGTATATTTCCAAACGGCTGGCTGTATCTGGATAGTGGGTGCACAAGTTGTAATTTTTAAATTAGACTCAGACATAACTTCTACTTTGCCAATTGTTATAAAAGTTTCTAAAGGCTTGATGTCAATTTCTGCATTTATTTTGTATGTAACCAGCAGTGGTCCTTGGGCCACACTCTGAGTACCTCTTGGACACTTTCCTTGTTACCTGCATTCACAAAGGTCTGTGTCTGTATTCACCACAGCACATAGTAATATTAGAGCTGTTTAGCCCTCTCTGCCCATTCCATTTTAAACTTTAGGAGTCCAGGAACTCTGTTGAACCTACCCATTCATTCTGGCCCCTCTGGGTTTATTTGCAAATGGAAGGAGCTCAGTAAATGTATTTTCAGCATTGTTGCCAAAAGGTGTTAGAAGGATGGTAGAAGAATCCAGAATTGTTTAGCCTTCAAGAAGCTTATGATAACATGGGACAGTGAGCTCACCTGCATAAAACTGCAATAAATGAGACACAATAAATAAGTGAAGCTTGTGACACAGTTTATGAAAACATTATAAGTAAATAGAAAATAGAGTGCTTGATGAAACCTGGGCCAGTCTTAGAAGATTTCAAACTGGAACTTGAGAGGGACCTTCCCACTGACGATGGCAGCTCCAAGTGGTGGCTTATCTGGGCAAGTTGCTCTGGGCTTCAGTTTGCTCCTCTTTAAAGCAAGGGGCTGAATTAGAGGACCTCCCTTATCATATGACTCTAAAACCCAAGTGCCAGCACTGTGCATCTACCATGTACATAATTGGCAGAAAATTGTCTGAATGCATATCCTTTTATTTTTTTCTCCTGATATGCCATTAGGTGACAATCCACCTTTCACCTATTTCTTTATCATACAGTCTCTAAATAACACAAAGGACAATCTGGTTCCCAACTTACCACCTACTCATGTTAATTAATGTTCACTCTAATCAACTATATTGAAAATGTTAGAAGAATTAATCAAGTTCTTGGGAGTTAGTGATAATGGGATTTGACTGCTTCTGTCCCTGGTCACTTCTGTATTTCTGTTTTATTGCCAAAGAGAGAGGGGCTGTTGAAGCCCACATACAGGACCTGTACAGAACCAGCCAACCCACAGAGCCCATGGTTTTGCCCCTCATTTGACCTCCTTCCAGTCCAGTTCTCTGAAATGGCTGAATGGGGAGAGGTAACTGCTGCTGTGTTTGGATATCTCCTTTTTCTGCCTTGGCTGTGGCCCAGGAAAATGGACCCACTCTTCCAAAGTCCCACAAACCACCTCATTATCATATTTTTGGGGATGTTGGCCAGGGGAATGGCAGACCAGTTAGTAGGCTGGAAAGTTAAAATGTGTGTGTTTATTTTCCCCTTCCGTCCCCACTGAGGTATTGAAACTGGTGTAGAAAGGGAATAGTAACATGCAACTGCCCCTTTTGGGAGACCTTGAGTCTGGGAGGGATGAGGTTCAGAGGAAGAAAGGTTTGCATAGGCCTTTGATAATCATAATTAAGAAGACCATTAGAAGATCATTGACTAAAACATCACTGTAGGTTTCAGTTACGTTTAGGCACTTAGGTATCTCTGAGGGGGGAGCCAGAGTGGATAAATACGTTAAGTGCTTGTCATTTCTAATTGGCATTGGAACTGAATGACATAGTGTGAAAGAAAATCAAATTAATTCCTGCACTATAACTGGGCTTTGGAAAAATATAAAGTGCTATGCTATGTAAAGAAGTTACTTGCATTGTTATAAATGCATAAAGCTAAGTTTTAGACTCAATGAGTGCCCACTTTAATTTATGAAGTATAATTGTAAATCGTTTTATGAAAGAGGCTAACACATGCTGGAATGTCTAAATTATGGTATATCTATTAAACAATATATATGTTTTATCCAATGGTCCTGTATTGATGACCTACAATATGACAATTACTTGGGCCAATAATTGTGGTGTAATCAGCAATACTTTATGAATCCGTAGCTCACATGCTGTTTTTGCGTGGTACTAATTCACTTTACTTTTATAAATACCATATGTTTTGATCCTCATTTTACAGATGAGGAAACTAAGGCACAAGTTAGTGGTGTCTTAGACTTAATTGTAGCAATGGAACTACAGGTCTCAACAAAATTGGGTGAGACTCCAAAAGGAGATCTAGGAGAATGTCACTGAAGAAGCAATAACTGAATGGGGCTGTGAAAACAGAGTAGGAGTTTTCTAGACAAATGAGGTACGAAAGTACATTGAAATGATGGCACTGTCACTAAAATCATTTCTGGACACCTTTCCAATGTATATATTAAAGTTGCCTTCAAAGTATGTGGCACATATTTCAATATTCTGAATTGTGGCAAATTTTTGAATTTTGGGATATATCTGAACATTGGAAAATGTGAAAAATCATTCAGATTCAAGTTTGGTGGATTAAACTAATTGTTTCCCAGTATCAGCAAATGAATTAAATGTTAATACTAAGTTTTTATGTGATTTATATATAAATAGGCTCTAAGGCTAATTTCAAAAAATTTTAAAGAACGTTTTGAGCATACCTTACAATTAGAAGCCTAAAAAGTAGGAAAATAAATCTACATATACACATGGGAAACCAACTTTAGTAGAATGTGAGTATTAGACATACTTGTCCCTTTTGCTTCCAATAACCTGTGTGTACACAGATTATATTATTTTACTCTGCATTAGAAATGGCTCTGAGGCCTCTAGGCTGTGACATCCTTGTATGTAGGTAGTCATCTGTATCCTCAGAAACTGGCTTAGTGCTTTTGGAGAAGTAACTTCTCAGCCAATGCCTATTTAAATGAGTTGAATTAAATAAGTGGATTTTGATTTTCCCATGGATTGACACAATGGAATGGTGGCAAGGGATGATCCTTCTTTATAAGCCCCGTTTTCATGCAAAATGGACTATGTTTATGAAGTTAAATAATTCAGACTCCTGTTTCCACACTGGGTTTAATTAGTGGATGGTTCCACTACACCACTAGGTTTCATGGGCTTAATCTGTTCCTGGTGAAGTTAATTCAAGGAGAAGTTGCCTTGAAACAATTCAGATGGAAAAGATAAACTATAGCATATAAACTAAACTGTGATTATATAGAATTGTGAGATCATATCTGACTTGATTTTGACACGCGGACAAGAAATATGTGTTCTCATGTAATCAGTTGTGGTTTTAGGGTTTAAGTGGACTTACACATGACCCAGGGTGGGAGAGAGCAGATAGAGCATTTAGACAGCAAAGCCCTAAGTGAAGCACATGGTGCTCCAGGACCTTCTCCGTTTTGTCCAAACCCCACGTAGCCTTCAAGATGCAGCTCTCATCCCACCTCCTTTTCTGAGATCTTTCCTGGCCTCTCCATTGAGGAGCTTTTCCCTTCTCTGAAAGTAACTCTTTTCATCTTGTCAACACTTAACTTGTGTGTGTCTCCTCTCCTTGCCTCCGCCATGTACTCTGCCCCATGAGAACAGATTTCTTGTATTCTCTTTGTTCCTTCCCCTGGTGTCTGGCACGGACCGTCTACACAGTGGGTTTTCAGTATGCGATTGTTGAAAACAAAGGAATGATGTAGCCATGACAAAGCCGAAGGGATACTAAACACTCCTAAGACAGGAGGGACAGACAGCTTTTTGCTTCATGAACACACAGCCATGCAGGTCTAGAGACAGAAATTTTTGTCGTGTTTGTTTTTTCTTAGTCGAGCATTTAATCTGCCTCACTGATTCCTTGTGCACAGATGGAACCTTATCATGCATATGAGTCTCTGAAGGAAATAATTTTTGTTTAAACTTTGTCTTAGAAACTTGAAGGGAACTCAGAACAGGATTTCTTTAATGATCTGGCCATATTATGTTACTGATTGCCAAGCCGAAAAATGTTTGGCAGAACTTTTGGCTTCTGAGGTTTTGGATGCCATCCAGGTAATCTGCCTCAGAATTTTGAAATACAAATAAATGAGTTCCAGTGCAAACTTTTTTGAATTTGAGCAGTCAGGCCTTTATTTCCCTCCCATCTGAACATTCTGGTATAGAAATACCAGCCAAGCAGAAAGAAGATAATCAGTCAACATTCTGAGAGTTTGTTAATGGCCTTGGTTTAGAAACACACCATGCGAGAGAATGGTTTAAACCTTCATGTTTCTTAATAGTCACTGACTTCTGGCTCTTGACGTTTATTTTCCAGGATGTTTTCCCTGATTTTTATTTGGGAAAGGACGATGAAGGTGTTCTTTTGCTGCTCTAATTCTGCCAGTGGAAGATTTTGAATGTTCCTTTGTTAAGCATTACACAAACTTAGCTCTGTTTTACTTCTCTTGTCTGGGAGCCAAGTACTTTTCAAGTCACTCAGCATTCTACTGAGGCATGCTAGTCAGTGAATGTGATCGTAAAGCAGTCTCGTATGCGTCAAAGAGAGGCCTGGCTGGGAGTTGGGGTGCCGTGAGAGCCACACCTAATGAAGAGTCAGGGTAATTCCAATGAATAACTTCAGTCATTTCTATAAGCCTCAGTTCCTGGTGAGTTCTGAGGGAAACAAAATTTTTTATTGAAGAAAAGATAAAGTAAGCACCCACTTCTACAGGCTGCATGCATGCACACATATGTGCACATACACACACACACACATTCACACTCCCTGTACATGAACATGCTCCATAGTGGACATGGTCTCTGTATGATTCCTGGGTTATAGCACCACCGTTCATGTCTGGGAGGCCTGGTGACCTAACATATTCTGAAGGATAGAGGCCAGGTGTGGAGGCACAATGACTCTTTATTTTAAGAATTCCCTCTTACCAAGCCTTTTATTAGCTTTTTTTCTTTGATGATTACTATGCATTTACAATAGAACTATAGCTCCAAGATAAAGTGTACATTGTGGCAATGAAGGAAAATAATATGAACTTGAAAATATTCCTTCAAAGTTTCTTTTAAATGAAGTTTTTTTCCCCTTTGGTTTTGGGGAAGAGGAGCGCTTCTCAGTACAATTCAAAGAAACTAGATCAAATAATCTTTCTCACTTCAATAAAATGTTAACTTAATTTTTTTTTACTTAAATAAAACTTTTCAGTCTATGTGGAAGGTTTTGATAGGAAAGCGATTATTTTTAGTGTTTCCTATGGTCTTAGTCCTTGACACTGAGCCTGTCTCCTCATCTGTAAGTTCTCCTTATAGGCTCATGGGGACCAAGCAGTTGAGGCTCTTGGCCCCATACCCGACTTGGGCTGGCAGGATAGGTAGGCAAGTGAAATAATGCCTAGAAATGGCCCGATCACTCCACTCTGATGGGTTCTCAAATAGCAACTTACCTCTGTTTTCCTTTTGACATCTTAGAATAGAGTAGGCCCTAGGAAAACTGAAATAAACAAGAACAAATTATTTTCTAGGGAACTGTCATTCTCCCTTTTGCCTCATTCTGTCACCTGTTCCTTCTCTTGCCAAAGGCCACCACTGTGCCCCTCTTCTGGGTGAGAGCCACCCTCTGGGACATTTGTGATGCTTGCCCCACCCTTCACCCTGTCCCCAGGCCCCAAGCCATTCCTTAGGGTAGACTTAGTACAGGATGGTGATGTTATTGGTATGAAAATAGGCATGGCTAATATGTATCACATATTTTCTGTGTATAGCACCATTTGCTAAGCCTGGTGGTTGACCTGGTACTACTACCTTATAATCTATATGTAATTTTTTAATTCCAATTTTATAACTAAAGAGATGGAGGCACAAATGGCAAGAGCCACCCAGGTTCTTTGTGGGACACCTGGATTTGAATTGAGGCCATAAGCCAGGTTTAGTAGCATTATCTTTGACAGTTTATAGTTACCAAGTTTGAGACAATTTGAGTGTGAAGATATGACTGCATATGTATTAAACCCCACAAGTCCTTAATTAAACTCAAAAAAGGGAGAATCTCCCAGAACAAAATTTGTTTTCCACCATTGGAGGTGATTATTTCACCATTTCCTTACTCTGATAATTGGTAACTAAAAATACTAAATTTTAACATGACCTCCCAGGAGGAACTGTATTTTGGCAAAACCAAGTAGTTCTGATTGATAAGGAAAACGAATGCCAGCTCTGAACATGGGTGAAATAATGTTGCTGGAAAGTCACCATTTTATATCCCTTGTTGGGACAAGAATGCAAAGAAGGGTCCTCAGTGGATGCTGAAACAACTGAATGAAAGTTTGATGGGGACCATCTCTGCTCCCCTTCCCTCCCAGACTGCTTGCTGATAGAAAGGGGAGGAACATGGCTCTGCAGTACAGGTATCTGGCTGTGATCACCCTGACTCCATGGGTGCACTTGACCCCACTTTTGATGGAATGACTGGATGTTGTGAAGATTCATATGTACAATGTGAAGCAGCAATATTACCTATGAAGTATTTTTGCCAACAGTGAACTATTCAAGTTTTAGATAAAATTTCTACCTCATAGTGAATACAGAAGCTAGAGGAAAAACTTAATTAGCACTACAGGAAACAATACAGAAGGCAGATCATTCTGTGGAAAACCATTATAGACTTTTCAACAATTAATGCCATGGTACAAAAAGAGTGGGGAGGAGGTGTTTTAGATTTACATAATGAGCAAGTGCTATCCATGATCCTTCAGTGGAGACTGATTGGAGCAAACTGTCTGTAAAAAAAATGTATTTTTGGAAGAATTTGGTGATTTTGAAAATGGTATTAGGGAATTACTAGTAGGTTTTGTCAGGTGTGACAGTGGTATTGTGATTATAAGAAAATATCCCTTTTTGGGGATGAATGTTGAATTATTAAGAAATGAAATAAACTGCCTGTAGCTTATGTTAAAATGCTTGAACAATGACAAAAGAACCCCAATGAATATGGCAAAATGCTAGTAATTTGTAAATCTAGGTGATAGCATGGATATATATGCTCTTTTTACTATTAGTATTTTTGAAATTTTCACTGTTAAAAAGTATGATCATTTCTGAAAAGAGTGGATTCATCTTGAGATAGCTCTGGGTTCTAGTCCCAACTCCCACATACTTTTGAAGGGTTAGGGCAGGTCATCTCACTCTGTTCTTCAGTATCTTCATGAGAAAAATGGTGATAAAAATAACATTCACTTTATAGGATTGTTGTGGGAATAAAATGAATTAACACAAGTGAATTGCTTGAAACAATGGCATATAGTAACCTCTCAATGGAGTTAGCTATAATTGCTTCATGTAGGAGGAGTCAGAGGGAATTAAGTTTGAATCCTGTTTCTGTCTTTTATTAGCTATGCTGCCCTAGGCTGTTTGCTTAACTTCATGAAAACTCAGTTATCATTTTTAAAAGGGAGACAATAATACTGCTAGGGTTGTTCTGGCATTAATCACACAATAAGTATAAAGTTGCACATAGTAACCACTTAATAGACAGTCGTTATGACTTAATGCTGTCAGATAGTAGCTGTACTTTTTCAGAGGCCTTACACCAAAGCATAGTTAATACTGGAATGTTCTGGCACTGTTGCTCTGCAGGAGGAAGGCTGACAGTTTAGCCATGGGAATGTGGTTTCCACTAACCTCAAGACAAGTGTGCCATGTGGGCACTGACCACTTTGTGTATATGGTGGGGAACTGGCTTCAGGTAAGGATCTCTATTTGGACAGAGTGGCATGGGGCGCACAGGGCAGGTACAGTAGAGGATCTCAGCTTTTTCACAGACACAGAATGTGGGTAAGATCCAGAAGAGTGAGAAAAACAAGTGGTGAACTGGGAAGTATAGCCAATATTTGTTTTTACCTCTACCTTTCTGAGGAGTTTGAAATAGTCCATGAAAGCACTTTTCATCATAGTCATCATTTGTTATTGGTATTTGCAGCCTACAGATAGACTAATTTCTCCAGATGTTCTATCAGGCTCTGGCTAGCACTACTGTTTCTCAATATGGAACTTAAAAAGTTCAGAAGATTTAGGGACTACTGAACTTCACAAGGTAATATTGCCATAGAAGGTAACATTTCTAATACTTGATTTTTATGGTTGTAGACTTTTGATGATCTCAGTAGTGTAATAAGAAATTTGTGATTTTATTTTGTACTCTGAGCCTCCCTATTTTTTCCTCTTCCCTCTAAGTAACTATCTTTTCTTCTTACTTTAGGTATGAAAGGACTATAAGCCTACCTCTTTTCCTGGTATTAAATTTTGCTGATAGGAAAACATGTTCTTAGGAATTTTATGTAAATGTAAAGGTCTGAAAACAGATCAAAGCATATGCACAAACAATGGGAAGTAAATAGTTAACGACTAGTTCAAAAAGCTAGTCTAATAGATTTTTATGGATCCTCAAAAATGTGTGCCCAAGTTCATCAACATTGTTCCTTTTGTCTCCTGGACACATGGAAGCACTAAGTTTTCTAGGTAAGGCCATGCTCTGGAGTTTGGGCTGAATGGAAAGTGAACTGGACTGATATGTGCTGTCAAAGGTTTATCAATTTTGTTTATCTTTTCAAAGAGATTTTAGTTTCATTGATCTTTTCTATTGTTTTTTAGTCTCTAGTTCACTTATTTCCACTCTGATTTTTATAATTTTCTTCCTTCTCCTAACTTTGGACTTTGTTCTTCTTTTTTCTAGTTCCTTTAAGTATAAGGTTAGATTGAGATTTTGCTTGTTTCTTGAGGTGGGCCTGTATCACTATAAACATCCTTCTTAGAACTGCTTTTGCTGCATCCCACAGATTTTGGAATGTTATGTTTTCATTTTTGTTTGTCTCAAGGTATTTTTCTAATTTCCTCTTTGATTTCTTTGCTGACTCATTGGTTGTTTAGTAGCATGTCATTCAGTTTCTATGTGTTAGTGTTTTTTCCAGTTTTCTTCTTGTAATTGATTTTTAGTTCCAAACCACTCTGGTTAGAAAAGATGCTTGGTATGATTTCAGTCTTCTTAAGTTTATTGAGTCTTGTTTTGTGGTATAATATGTGATTTATCCTGGAGAATGTTCCATGTGCACTTGAATGGTTATTCTGATGTTTTGGTACAAAATGTTCTGTATATGCCTTTTAAATCCATCTGCTCTAATGAGTAGTTTAAGGCCAATGTTTTGGCATTAATTTTCAGTCTAAACAATATATCCATTGATGTAAGTAGGGTGTTAAAGTTCCCAACTCTTATTATTTTCTAGAAACATACAATCTTCCAAGACTAAACCAGGGAGAAATTGGAAAATATGAATACACCAATTAATAGTAATGAAATTGAAGCAGTAGTAAAAAAAAAAAAACAAACTTCCTAACCATCATAAGTCCACAACCAGATAGGTTCACAGGTAAATTTTACCAACATTTAAAGAAGAGTTAATACTTATCCTTAAGCTATTCCAAAAAATTGAAGAGGAAGAAACATTTCTAAACTCATTTAATGAGGTCACTATGACCCTGATACAAAAACCAGACAAAGATACTACAAAAAGAAAATTATAGTTCAATATCACTGATGAATGTAATTGCAGAAATCCTCAACAAAATATTAGCAAACTAAATTCAGTAATGCATTAAAAGTATTATACACCATAATCAAACAGGACTTATTCTAGGAATGTAAGGATGATTCAATATCTGGAAATTAATCAACACGATTACCACATTAACAAACAAAGGATAAAAATCATATGGTCATCTCAATAGGTGCAGAAAAAACATTTGCCAAAATTCAACATCAATTTATGGTCAAAACTCTCAAGAATCTGGGTATAGAATGAAAGTAACTGAACTAATGAAGATCATATATGGCAAAACCACAGCTAACATCATATTCAATGGTGAAAAGCTGAAAGCTTTTCTTCTAAGATCAGGAACAAGACAAGGATGCCTGCTCTTGACACTTTTATTCCACATAGGATTGGCGGTCATATCCATAGCAATTAGGCAAGAAAAAGAAGTAGAAGTCATCCAAATTGAAAAGGAAAAAGCAAAACCATTATTTTCTGTAGAAGACATGATCGAATATATAGAAAACCCTAAAGCCTCTACCAAAAAAAAAAAAAAACTCATTAAAACTAATAAATGGATTCAGTAAAATTTCAGGATACAATATTAGCACATAGGGATCTATTGAATTTCTATGTACTAATAACAAATGGTCAGAAAGAGAAATTAAGAAAATCCCATTTACAGTTACATTAAAAACAAAAACAAAGAAAACCTAGGAATAAATCTAACCAAGGAGGTAAAAGACCTGTACTCTGAAAACTATAAGACATTGATGAAAGAAATTGAAGATGACATAAATGAAAAGGTACCATGCTTATCAACTGGAAGAATCAATATTGTTAAAATGACCTTACTACAAAGCTATCTACAGATTTCAATGCAATCCCTTTCAGAATACCAATGACATTTTTCCAGAACTAGAACAAATAATCCTAAAATGTGTATGGAATCACAAAGGACCCCAAATAGGCAAAGGAATATTGAGAAAGAAAATCAAAGCTGGAGGCATCTTACCGCTGGATTTCAAACTATAGTAATCAAAACAGTGTGGTACTGGTATAGGCATATAGATCAATGGAACAGAATAGAGAACCTAGAAATAAATCCACAATTATATGGTCAATTAATCTATGACAAAGGAAGAAAATATAAAATGGGGAAAATAAAGTATTTTCAATAAGTGTTCTTAGGAATACAGCTACATGCAGAAGAATGAAACGACCTACTTTCTTATACCATATACAAAAATAAAGTAAAAATGTACGAAAGACTTAAATGTAAGACTTGAAACCATAAAACTCCTAAAAGAAAACACTGACAATAAGCTCTTTGAGTCTTATTTTTCGGATCTGTCTCTTCAGGCAAGAACAACAAAATAACAAATAAACAAATAAGACTACATCAAACTAAAAAGCTTCTGCACAATTCAGGAAACCAACAAGATGGATAGGCAACCTACTGAATGGAAGAAAATATTACAAATGGCAATCCAATAAGGACATAACATCCAAATAAATGAAGAACTCACACAACTCAATAGCAAACAAAACAAAATTTTAAAAACCCACAAGAAGCATACCCCTCAAATATGATTAAAAAAATGGGCACAGGAACTGAATAGATATTTTTCTGAAGATATACAAATGGCCAATGGACACATGAAAAGATGTTCAACATCACTAAACATCAAGGAAATGCAAATCAAAGCCGCAGTGAAATATCACCTCATACTTGCCAAAATGACTATTATCAAAAAGATAAGAAATAGCAAATGTTGGTGAGGATGTGGAGAAAAGGGAACCCTTATACACTGTTGGAAGGAATGTAAATTGGTATAGCCACTGTGGGAAACAGTATGGAGTTTCTGCAAAAAATTAAAAATAGTTAACCACATGATCTAGCAATTCCATTTCTAGGTATTTATCAGAAGTTGAAAACACTAATCTAAAAAGACATATGCACCCTTACATTCACTACAGCATTATTTATATTGGCTAAGAAATAGAAGCAATCTAAATTTCTGTCGATAGATTTGGATAAAAAAGATGTGGTATATATATACAATGGAATATTACTTAGCTATGAAACATAATGAAATCTTGCCATTTGTAATGACAATGTGAATGGACTGAGAGAGTATTATGCTAAGTGCATAATAACAAAGATAAACACTATATGATTTCATTTATGTGTGAAATTAAAAGACAAAACGGAAACAGACTCATAGTTAGAACAAATTAATGGTTGCCAGAGGAGATGGATAGGCACAATAGGTAAAGGAGATTGAAAGGTACAATCTGTAGTTACAAAATAGGTAAGACACTGGTATGTAATATGCAATATAGGAAATATAATCAATAATACTGTAACAACTTGTATGGTGGCAGTAACTAGACTTGTGCGCTGACCATTTCTTAATGTATATAATACCAAATCACTATGTTGTACACCTGAAACTGATACACTATTGTATGCCAATTATTTTTCAATGAAAAACAGAAGAGGCACTGGAAAGCTTGTTCTCCCTCTCCCTACCACGTGAGGACACAGAGAGAAGGTGGCCACTACTAGCCAGGAAGAAAGCTCCCATCCAAACCCAAACATGAGGGCATTCTGATCTCAGAGTTACAGCCCCCAGAGCTTTGAGGATATAAAATTCTGTTGTTTAAAAAACAATGCACCACAAGCCTATTTTAGCAAGAATGTAATAAAAAGTTCATTTAACAGAAACACATACCATATAATGCACAAATCCATCTCATCCCATCACATATTGATAGCCAGCCATATCTGAAAAAAACAAAAACGCGAAAACAACTCTGCTCTCCTGTCATCTTGAGGCTATGTCATTTTGTGGTCTAGGAGTCACAGTTCCATAGCTGTGTCGCAGGACTGGCCTGAGTGTGTTGCTCTACAATGCCTCTGGCACCTCTGCTTCAGTGTATGCTTCTCCCCTTCCTCCATCCATCATGTGCCTCAATGCTGGATGGCATGTAGCAGGCATGCCTCTATGAAGAAGTCTTTTTTTTTTTAAAGATGCCTCTAGCCAGCTCCTTGAGGCTTGTGCTAAGATTTTTTATAGTTATCGTCTTCTGATAATTTTTGCAGTATAATTTCATTGTTGGTGTGGCTCTGGGAGGATGGGGGTTCCCTGAAAGGGACAAGTTCCTTATGAATCTGTTGAGACCAAAGGACAGCACGGGTGAGAGTTTGGAGGAAGAGTTTTTATTTCTTACAGCTCAGTTTCCCTCTCCCGTGGAGCTCTCTGCCCCCTCCCACTCAGTTTTGCCTGGCGTGCTCCCAAGCCCTTCCTCTTCAGCCTCACTAGCAAGTCAGCTCCGTCTGTCTCTGCAGCCAGGGTGTCTGCTCTGTTTCCCCCACCCCCTCCCTCTGGGAGGAGCTCCATGGGCCGGTCCCTGGTGACTGGCCGGTGCCTGACCAATGATGTACCAGGAACGGAGGGGAGGGGAGACTGGCCACCACTCTCCACCTGCTACCCTGCTCTGGATCAACCAAAGGCTCTGCGATGGTAAACATTCCATTGATAGGCAGACAGGCCCTATCTGCAAACCACTATCAAGGCCAGGTAGGAAATTCTGGTTGAAAACTTTGAAAACTTCCACTTACGTCACAGTTGGATGTTTATCTGGATTTTTCCCAATGTAAGTCAGTATATCTTTGCCAATTCTAGAACATAGGGAAGAGCCTTAATTAATTTTCCTAGTGGTCAAACCCTTCTTTTCTCCTCTCTATTATATTCTCTAGATCACTGTTTCCATCTATAAAATGATGAACTTGTATTCCTTTTTCATCCTAAAATCCAATGAATATTATCTCTACAACTGAGTTATCAAGGTTTTGAAATCAGGAACTATGTTTCATATTTGTTGAGTATCTTCACATAGTAGCATTAGGTACTCTATAAATATTTGGTGAGTGTTAGAGGCTCAATTCCTGTTTGCCCTAAATGACTTTTTGTCAAATTAATAATTGGGCAGCAACTATGTAAAGTATATTAAAAAATGTCTTCTTTCAGAATATTGAAAAGACTCAAATTTGGTTGGGAGACAGAATTTATGTAAGGGAGAAAATATCCTTCAGAGAAAAAAATGTTTCTAACCAATTTTTTTTTGAAAGGGAGAAGCACTGAAGAGTCATACAAAGCAAGTGGGTTCCATGTACTTGGCTCCTATTAGATACTCTTTAATTTTTTGAGTGAAAAGTTTCCGTTTCTGGGAACACATGGTTAGCCAGATGACAACTGAAGTGACCGACCACCGGTTGTTGGCTTCACAGGACAGCTTTAGGAAGTCAGTGTGAAAAACAGGTTAAGAGGGAGTCCTTTCTAATAATAACTGCAAAGATCTCAAGAGATGAGCTTCAGACAGAGGAGGTACCATTTTTTCAGAAAAAGCAACTAAAGCTTCAAGACTTTTAAACAGTTGCCCAGAATTTCCTAAGATGAATGAGAAGAGAGGCTAGCCCCAGCTCTTCTTTACCGAGGGCAATGTTCTCATATTCTGGACTCAGTGGAGAACAACTCCACTAACTAAATTCTCCTGAGCATGCTACCTCCAGATCAGTGTTTATCAAGGTTTTCAGCAATAATCAAGGTGTCTCTGGAGAGGATCTGGGGCATCAGGAGTGATGAAAATCACCACAGAGAAAGAAAAGGAAGGCAAATGGAAGAGCAGGAGGAACAAACAGGGAAGAAATAAAACCAAATACACAGATCAAACATCTATTTATCTAGAGTGGTTAGAAATGTATATTTTGGTTAACATAAAGCTGGTCTTCGTCTCACTCAAAAAAATTCTTAAAAATATGTAACCCTACAATTAAATTGAGTATATCTTATTTTAAATGATGGTCAAAGTCTTAAGACTTGAAATTTATTATTGTGAATCTTTAAGAAAATCTGGTATTAAGTCTGGAGAGGTCGATTTTACCGTACCCATGGCGTGCCAAGGACAGTTATTTCCAGATGGAATTTGTTGTCACACATTGTCCTGGCCAAGCCTGCTCCCCTGATTCCAATGTATTATTTCAACAAAAAAGAGAAAACATTTTAGTGGAAGAGGAAGCAGGAAATTCCAATGAATCAGCAACAGTTAGAGTGCTAACCTGTCATTGGGATGGAAAAACTGCTGCTGTTGACACATCTTTTTCTTGCTCTTGACACAAATTAGGTAACTCCCTGACTTACTTGTCTCTTCACAGTATTGGTGAGGGTGTGTCAAGTGTCTGTACAGTATATGAAAATACTCATAACAAAGAGTTGTGATATGAAAAATGTCCTTTTCTCATAATAGAGAGAATGACTCATGTTCTACATAGTTTGTACCTGTATATTTTGTTGTGAATCCTGTTTCTCTCAGTAAACTGAAGTTCATTTTTTTACCATGAAACTTGAGCAACACTCAGATTAATCAAAAGGATCAGATAGGAGCAAAGCCCCTATACTTTACATATGGTAGTTACACAGCCCCACCACAGTATGTCTGTATTAAAGCATCACTTAATTAAGAGAGTTTGGAATTCTGATACTTAACAGTGTAAGACTCAAAGGGGCTGTTTATTCCTGTTTCCTGAAAGAGATCCCAGATAAATGGATTATAACCTTATTTCTGATTACTTAAAAATATACATACATTCAATATTCACTCAAAAACATTGATTTCTGGTTGTGATCATTGCATTATGGTGATATAACATCTTAAAAGTAGGGTAAGATAGGTGAAGGGAATAAAAAATTAAAAAGAAAAAGATTATTGGATTCCTCCCATGCTGGGAGCTATGTGAGACACTCGTGCGTGGTGGTTTAGCAGACAGAATCCCTTATTCCTTCCTCTCCACTTAGTTACAAAGTTATAATTTAATCATACCATTCTTTACCACTACAATTGAAGCCTGTATGGTCAGTCTTATCCTCTTCTAGAAAAACCTTAACTTTACTACATAGCACTTACACTGAGTTAAGCACTTGTTCCTAGGGGTTTTCCTTATGATTGCTCTATTCTTGAAGTTCACCTATGGAGTGTTATTATGCAGATGAAGAAACTGAGGCAGGAATAAGTAAAATGAGCTGCCCCCTAACACAGAGTGGCTGAACTGGAATGTTCACTTGGGTTTGTCAAAATCAGTAGAGCGTTATCATCCCACCTCACAGCTGTCCACTGGTAAATGTATCACCTCGGGCCAGGCATTTCCTCTCAGGTTCAGGCCCTCCAAATCCCTTTCCTCATAGCCCAATTCTTATAACATGTGTTACACACCGGCCAGCTGCTCTCCCACCTCTTAGTGTGGTGTCCTTAGCAGAACCAGCAAGCGGATCTATGAATCCTAGTCACGGTTTGGCTAAGGTAGAAGGGGTTATGAGAATGATACAGATACACCGTTAAGGATTAGAGTGTGCAGTACCTTCCGATGGAAATCCCATGTAGGTAACAAAGGTCATTTGTGCCACTGAAGTATCTCTACTTTTTTGAAACTTCTACCATTCCTTGATTACTTTTTTCTCAAGCAGGTTTATGTTTCAGTTACCATTTAAAGTCAGTAAATAAATCACTGAATAATATTCCTCATTAGTTATACATTTAAGTCCTTAACTTCAGTATGCAAAGGTCTGACCTGGAGTTTCCCAGGTTGTCTAGGCTGATTCAGAGTCCCTGTATATTTTTTTTAATATCAATAACGTAGAAATTTTCAGTTACCAAAGGGACAGAGAGAAGACAAGTCACTTTATCTCCCACAATCTCTCAGCCTCTGTATGAAGGTGGACACTCTCGAGGCTTCTAGGCCCCAGATTGGTGGTGCCTCCTTCAGTGCCTGAGGCAGATATTGCCAGAAGAGGTGCCTGTGGCAATGAAGTCCAGTCTCTGTTCCTAGTAGGAACATGGCAGATTTCTTTCTGGACTCACTATTAGGCAAGGCTGTGCCTCCTCCATTCAGTAGATTGTTTCTCAAAGACATTGTGAATATTTTCTACTTTTGTTTCACTGCCAAGAAGTCTAGTTCCAAGCTTAAGGCTCTACCCTGTTGTTCTTACTGGTTCTGGCTTCATGTTACTTTCCCTATTTTTTCATAATAAATCCTAATTTCTTAATTTACTTTGAAAAATTCTTTCATGCTTCTCATATCTCTAAATGCATCTCAAATTCCTTTGAGAATGAGGGAGAATGTAAAGAATCAATGCAACTAAAAAAATAACATTTGAACAGTGTTGTCCTTATCTGTACAGTGAAGTCGTCTATTGTCTTTCCTTCCCTCCGATTGTTACACTGCAGCAATTCAATGAAAGAGCTGTTGTCTGGGCAGCACCAGGCCCTACCATGGTAAAAATCTGACTTCAGTGATTCTTACAACAATTTTGCAGGTTAATTTTACATCTGAGAAACAGAACGTAGCACCATCATTTTTATTGTTCTTAATAGCCAATGTCTCTTTCCAAAGAACGTAACCAAGTTACAACTAGCACCAACAATGGATGAGATGGGCCAGAATCACTGCATCTCCACCAAAGCTTGAAGTTGAATCACTTTTTCTCTACATTAGCAATATATGCCAGTCATTTCTAAGATTGGCTTCTCAAATTAGGGTCTATAAATTTCTGGCAGACTTCACGGATCCTGAACTTACATCCTAGAGGTACAGAAATAATTTTGCTGTAAAAGAGGAATCAGGTCATTCTTCTGCAATCAGTCTTTACCTATACAGTTTAATCAGCAAACCCTGATCTGGAAAGCAGAATTACATGTTAAGAGATGAAAATGCATGCTAAAGAGAAAGGCTAATTAATCCTTTCTAGTAGAAGAGAAGAAGGCTGAGAATAACATATGAAGCTTTATGTAAGACATTTGATATAGGATTATTGGATGAATTAATGAATTTAATGATTAATTTATGTTAAAGATAGAACTTAAAATATTTTAGGTAAAAATAGGTAAGACCAAGTGAATCTTGTTTTGTGAAGAATGCATTGGCATCATTATATCTGTTTTCAGTGGGAAAGTCACAGCAGTACAGGATCAAATATTTGAGATCCTTATGCATTTAAAGGGAAAATTAATCTGTGTGCTCTAAATTGATTTGCACTTAAATCATTGCAATGTCGCATAGTAAAGACTACTTGATGTCTCAAGAAGCCTCTATTTTTTTTTTAATACAATCATTTCTGTCAGTTTTTGCTAAGAATTAAATGACTTGGAGAACCAGAAGGCTTTACAAAGTAGAACCAAGCTGTTTGAGCAGGTTCTACATTTGGTACAATAAACCCTTCCATTTTTATCATGTCACATCTCTGAATATGAAAATAGAAGATATTTAAAACATGGACAGCACAAAGTCAAAGAGTTTCTGAAGCCAATATTTTCATTATGTCATCACTTACTAATAAAAACTATGCACCTCCTCATTCTTTCTTCTCTGCTTTTTCAGAGAAAGATTCTGCTTGTGAAAAGGTTGGTTCAGTGCAATTGAATTTGAGCAGGACCGTATCTAACTGCCAAAGGGAACTTGTACCCTGTAGGGAAGACAAACAAGGGTCAACACATTATGAGCTTAAGTATTGTGTTAAAGCTTCAAAGTATTATGGGATATGGACAGAAAAAGATAAATTTGGCTGAGAACAGACTGGGGAAAGTCTGACGGAAGAGGTGAAGGCATGAAGGTCTTAATCAATTTTAACACCTTAGCTGAAATAACAGAATGTGTGGTTTTGCTGTTTACTAGGTGAACCAGGGACATGAAACAGTATGGACTGGGAAATGTGGGCTTTTCCTGTCTGAAAGAGGTCATGGATTGAAGATAGGTGCTCTGGCAGATGATAAGATGAATTGGGGACAAATTGGGGACAGGGATGAGTGAAGGGAATGGTCGAGGCAGGTTTCTTTTACTTGGTGACTTAACTTCTTTAATAAAAAACATCTGTGTTTTTGTTCCAGTCCTTCTGCCACTAATGATGATTCACTCCCCTGCCCACCTGGAATCCTCTCCAACCTGTTCCTTCAAGGCTAAATTCAAAGCCTGCCTATTCTGTGAAGGCATTTCTTACCCTCCAGGCAGAATTTTCTACACTCTCCTTAGGGATTTTAATAGCACTGTAGATTATAAATAACGAAGATCAAAATCATCCAAGTCTTGGAATTATTCCAAAAAGATTTAAAAAGTGAACATATACACTTTTTCAAATATAGCATTTAAAATAACTGAAGACTCATTATGCTGGGATTCCCAGTGCACAGTGGGGCTGGCCCTGTGCACTGCCTTATCTGCTTGGCGAAGGCCACAAGCAGCGGTATAGAGAGGGCAGGGATGCTCAGCAAGGCCTTGGCCGTCTCCCTGGTGAGGCCTACCTGGGAGGTTCTTAGTCATTCTCAGCCACACTGCTCTTTTGGAACAAAGAGATCTTAAATCACTAATCCAGAGCAGGTTAACATTAAGACCATCTACTACAATATTTAAGTTCAACCTTTATTCTGTCACACCACTTACCACATTGCTTAAGGTGAGGTCTGGATAGTTGCACCTATATGCAATTGACTTATAAACCAATAACAAATGGTGGAAGGTTCTGAGAAGGCAAGGAAAGAGAGCTAGATCAAAAGACCAAGAAAGAGGGAAAGCAAAAAAAAAAAGACAACTCTGTTGAAAGAACAGCAAGTTTACATTGGAAGGCATAAGTCTCCTGCAATGCTAGCTGATCTCGGTTTCTCAGTCTTTCACTGGCAGGCAGATCTTGCTGAAGAAGCAGCCAATGTTTAAGCATTTTACTTTTCACATAACATGAGCCTGAGGGCAAGATAGCTACTTCACCAAGGACCCAATCAAAGAATAGTCACTTCTAACATTGGAGGAAAGTCCAGCCCTTTCTTAAAGGATTTCGGGTGAAATTTTGCATAGGCTTTGTTTCAAATTTTGTTCTTAGAGCTTATTCTAGAATACAGCCCCAACTGAAATGCAGTTCCACTCCACTAACATATAAATTAGATGGTGAGCACTTCACAGGCAGGGACCAGGCCTGGCTGTGGGTCATTTTTGTATTCTGTGCTCCTGGCACAGAGGAGTGCTTAATAAACACTGACTGGATTAGCAGAATCATCCTTTCTGCAGCTTCAGAACAGCCCTTCCCTCACCTCCTCTCCTCTAAGGCTTATGATAGATGTTGGCCCACGTTACCTCCTGTTTGTGCATTGAGCACTCTGTGCATTGTGTACTCTGAGCAGGTTATTTCCTGCCTTTAGGCTTGTCCACAGGAGACAGACAACCCCTTTCAACCAGTATCTTCAGTACGTGTGGTTGGATATGGTGCTTGCTTTGACCACACCTGTGCCTGATTTAAAAGAATGATGAGTGGCTCTAGAATGAAGTACGGTCCACAACCTTTCCTTCCAAAGAGACTGAGAGGGCATTTGGAAAGACCGCAGAGCCTCTAGTTCTTTTAGCTTCTCCTGGATCTCAGCCAAAGTAAAGCTGGGGCCTGGGGCATAGAAAAGGTTAGGTGGGTTTCTTTCCATTCTCCCTCCCCTTCTTGTTGTGAGGTGAGGGCTCCTTTGGGGGCAGGCTGGGCCTGGGAAATCTGTGCTCCTGCTTAATTGTTTGGAAGCTAAAAACAGACCTGGAACAGTGAGAAGCAAATTGTTTCCTGGGTGCAGATTCAGCAGAGCACTGCTTAAATCACTCCAAGCCTCCCCCAGTTGTTTTGTAAATGAGGTGGGGCTGAAGTAATTAAGTAAATAAATGAAATCACAGGAAATCAAGAGAAAATGGCTTCTCCTCACAATTCAAATTATTTGGAGGCAAACTCTTTACTAAAAAGCCAGCTGTCATTTCCCTTTGCAGCTTCCTTCCTCCATTACCAGCTCAGGCCCTGGGCTTTGGTGTTTGGGGCATTTGGTCCTGCTCTTCATAGGGGTGAGGCTGGGAGGTTTGCAGAGCCCAGCCCCCTCCACTGCCTCTCATCCCCTTGCCCCTGGCCACCAAGAGTACCTCTGAGCCTGGCAATCCATCCATTGGTGCTGTCACAGGGATGCAAACAATTGTCAGAGGAGAACAAACACCCACCCTGGATTTGTATAGAGCAGCACCTGCAGGAGGCTTGTTGGCCCAGCAGCATCTGTTAGAGATATTTTCAAAAACCAACTTAATACAAAAGATTCCCACTGTAACATTAATAGCAGTCTCTGTACATCCCATGTTTGGGAATGATACTTTGTGCTGTAATGTACCTTGATGGCAGCAGCTCAAGCTGTCAGACCCTGTAAAAGCCTGAAAAAGAACAGCACAATACTAACTGGTTGAATGGTTTTGAAACAGGAAATGCTACTAGCATAAAAGGAGATGAAATTTATGCCAACAATCAGAATGATCACAAATCTGGGTTATTAAAAACCAATTTTATACTTTTAAAAAGCCACATGAACCCAGATAACAGATTTTAAGAAGACCAAATGATTCTAAATGACATTAGGCAAAAAGAGCAATTTAACTGCGAATCAGTGTGACGTTTTGGAGCCAGGCTGCTCATTGCCTCCCTGCCCTTCTTATACGGTGGCTGGGGGATGAAACCTTTTTTTTTTCCACCTGGGGATAAAACAGGCTCAAAGTGTATGGAATATTCAGGTAATATGTGCACCACTTTTTATTTTCATTGGAAAGCATATAACAAATCTTCATAGGAAATGAAGCAAAAGCTTTGGGTTCTTTCAGGTATTAGTTAGATTTTGAGAACATTTTCCTTAATTCAGTCTTTTATTTTTCTCACTGTTTTTCATGTATCTGTAAGAAAACTCCCCCAAACGAATGGTCTTTTACCAGCAACCCAGCACCTGGTTTCATGCATGTTTATCACGCAGGTTAGTCAACCCATAGATGTAAGACCCTGTAGGACTGAAAAAGAGGGGCAACTCCAGCTACCAGCACACCGACAAAGCAGCAAGGGGCATTCTGATTTGGTTTCAAACATTCCATTTGTTCAAGTGGAAAAGAACTCCTTCATAACTTGGGAGACATCTCTATGAAATATTTTTTTGCCTTGGGAAAATTTTCAACAATAAAATAGAAGTAGGTGACCAAAAGAAAAAGATATACAATATATCTAATTCCCTTATGCCCCAGGTATAAATATTTTCTTACCTGTGTTTTCATTTTCTTAGATACCAGGATGGACAAGGGTTCCTGGTGCTGGAAAGGTGAGGGAAGACCCATTATGGAAAAAAAAAAAAATCACCCTCCCAAACAGACCTTAAAATCCAGCAGCAAGATAGGCACAGTGAAGAATTAGGCTAAATTATTTAGTGCTAACAATGTCAAAGTCTAATTTTCAAAAAGTTAAAACATGTCTTTCATACAAATATAGAAGGAACACATACCAAAGACATTATGCAACTCATTAATTGATGAGAAAATCAGGAAGTCATAAAGCTGGTTCAAAGAGCATTTGAGGAGCTAGAGATTTATAGGCAGTTTAATAAAGGAATGATAAATTAGATTGCTACATTAGAAACAAACGTGTTGATATCCAACAGTACAGCAATTTTGAGCTCTACAAGATAACATGCAGCTTTACAGAGCCTGAGCCTGTAATTTATATTTTTAATGACAAAGTCAAGCAAGGTAGATTATTTTAGAAAATTGAGTAATCCTTGAGCAGACCTGTTAAGCACTGTTTCAGTGTGACTTGTAGCCATGTGCACTCATTCTCTTGTTCCTCTTTACATGTTATGGATAACTTTTCTTAACAAGTGACATAAGGAATCCTGAATTTACCACCTAATCATCTGTTATGGTTTTTGACAGCATGGTGCTTGATAAAAATGAAATTTTAATCAAGTCTCTGTCAACCTTTTGTCACTTCTTTGACTCTTTCAATATTGGTAGTTGGAAGTTGTATATTTTGCAGCTTATGAATTAGGCCCCCAGATTGTTTTGGTTCTTAGCAGTCTGACCTGGTGAGCAGGAAGAATGTCAGTGACAGTGAGAACTGTGTTACGGTGACAGGCAAGGGTGCTAAGATATTTGATGTTAGCTATGCCAACTTCCCCCAATTTCTTTCTCCTCCTCTCTCACACACGCACACACCAGCACACACCCAGTGGGACTGACGAGTCTAGATGGTTTTATGAGGAAAGAAAAAGTACAAATCTCCCAGAAGAAGCTAACCTTCCTTTGGGTTTCTTGATTAGCTAAGCAATAGAACTACGGACTCTTTGCATTGTATGAAAACTTAGAGGTCATATTTTCTTTTTCCTATCAAAGCAGGAATCCCCAGGACAACCTTGTCTGTGATCTTTGTAAAATGCAAATTCAACTGTGTCATGCTCTAGTTAACATCAGTCAATGTCTCCCCATTTGCCCTCAGGATAAAGTCAGAATTCTCTAACTGACTTGCAATGTCTGGTTCTGCAGCCTCAAACATCTTCACTCTTTTTCCCTTGAAATTTTTCTTTCTAGCACATGGATTTGCTTTAGTTGTTCAAATGTGTCCTGTTTTCCTTAGCCTCTATTCATAGGCTGTGTGTTCTCTCTGGGTAGTTAATTGTCCTCAGGGTGAATCTAAAGAAGATCCTGTGAATTCCCCCCAAAGGTGCTTGCTTTCCTCTTAGCCTAATATTCAACATCTTTTATCCTTGAGCTGGGATTACATGTGAAATGGCATAATTGGGTTGGCAGATCAGGAGAGTATTGGAATGACAGCAGTGCAGTACACTGAGATTTTGGTCAGCATCTGACAGTTGCTCGTGGTATCTTTGAGAATAACATAAGGCATGCAGGGTGGATCATGGTGCTGAGTGAAATTTACCACTGGTTGAGCACAGACTCTCACAGGGATGTGAGTGAGAGGTCAACTGCATGCTCAAGAGAACTCTCTGTCATTGTTCTTTGCAGGCCATTATTTTCATAAACATTTGGGAGATGGACCTCAATGGCTGGCTGATAAAATTTTCAAATGGACTCAAGTTGAAAGAAGTGAATATTTTAGATGTAGATCAGTTGACAAATGCTCTTGATATATTGCAATAGAGGATTATATCTAACCTGGCAAATTTTAAGTGGATAATCATAACAAAACAGCACAATGATAGGAAAGGGTGAGAATGAGGAAGGAGATTTGGAATAAATATTTGGCAAGTCTAGTTGAGAGTAAGTTCCACATGAGTCCCCAGGGTGACGTGACTTCCAATAAAAGGCAGGATTCTTTGGCTAAATTAATGAAAGCATATTGTGTATATCAATGAGGGCGCTGGTGTCATTTTTATCCTTCTCCATTCAGAGATGGGTCTGTTTGGATTCAGGTATTATGTTTCAGGATGCTGGCAAACTGGGGTGTGTCTGTAGGAACGCCTACAAGATGGAGACTGACTGAGAGCTTTGTGATGGGAGGGCTGGTGGAAGACATCTGCATTATTTAGCTTGGACACAGAATGGGAATGTAATCACATTTTCAAATATTTGGAGGCCTAGTGCATGGATGAAGGATTTATTTTATTTGGTGTGGCTCCACAGGCAAACTAGGACCAATGAGAAAAAGTAGTTAGGAAAAGTGGCTTAATACAGCTCCCTAGAGCATCACAAAACCAAGCTGCCTCAGGAAGCTGTGAGTTTCCTGTCACTGACAATACTGAGAGGCCAGACAATCAACAACTTGTTGGGAATGTACAAGGCTTCTGGTATTAGGGAGAGGGTGCTGGTCTATCATCCCTTAATGCCTTTCAACATGTACCTAATTACTGTCTTCTTATTAAGACCTATATTTTTACATTGTACATAAACTTCAGCATGTATAAGAACAGCTTTCTCAACATCTCCTTATATAACTGGTGTGGTGTCATGGGAGAAGTCCATGTTCTGAGAACAAATCGGCATGAATGACACTGACTGTGATCTTGGGCAAATCATTTAATTTCTCTGAATCTGTGTATTGTAAACTGAATGATGTGGGACTGACAGTCACTTCTAGGTGAGATAAAGCAACAGAAAAGCATAAGTATACATAAAAAATGTAAATAACATTGTGGAGTAAGTGAAAATGAAAGATCAGACAATGAGGGTCACAGAAATTCAGATGAAGGCTGGATCACCATGAGCTGAGTAATAACAGCTTAAAACAATTCAGTGTTTGCTATATGCCATGTACTGTTGAAAATGCTCTCAGGTTCATTAGCTCATTTTATGAATGCCAGAACCCCATGAGGAAACCCAGCCACAGAGGAGGTAAGTGATTTCCAAGATGCCCGGGCCACAGCCAAGCCAGGAAATGAAACCCGGCAGTCTGGCTCCAGAGTCTGCACACTCCTTTTGTTTACTGTCTGTGAAGAAGACCTCACAGATGAGCAGTGTTCGTCCCACAATGTGGGTACCGTTGAAGCCAAAACCAATCCTACATACAGGGCGTTCTGGAGCTGGGATGGCTGCTCAGAGTTCTCCCAAATTTTGACAAGAGGACTGGGCCTTTTATCTCCACATCAACCCAAGATCACACCTAGAGGCCTCCAGACCAAGGACTGCGATGTCTGTATAGGAGGGCAGTTCCTAGTGAGGGGAGCAGCAGGCGAGTACAGCGGCCGACCCTCCCAGCGTCTGGGGGATGGGTGCATGCATGAAGAGGGGATCGGCTCCAAGCATCTCAGACTCCACGACACCCAATGTAGACCAGGGGTGACGACCGTGATGGCGACCATGGCGACTCCTACTTCCGAAGGCCTTCCAGTGTGGCCGACTCTGTTCCAAGTGCCTTGTTCACACTAACTCATTTAATCTTCTGTGAGGGAGGGGCTTTTATTTATCTTCTGAGGTAAAGAAACTGAAGCACAAGGAGATTTAGTAGCCAGGGCAAGATTATTCAGCCATTTGGCAAAATGGGGATTTTTTTTTAAAACACCTGAAAAAAGTTGCACCTAGTGAAATATGCTTTGAGGTGTACATTTGCATTAGTTTGTCCAAATGACAGACAGATGGAGCACACGTCCATCAGCCGCCCCTCTGCAGGCACATTTTCCTGGCTGCTGTCTAATCAGCGCCTTCTCCTGCTCCAGGTCCCCCAACAACACATCTGGTTTTGGTCCTGTGGTTTTTGCCTTTTCCTGAAAGGAAAACCGTGAGCGATTACCTCCCTTCTCATCCTTTTTTGTGACTGTTTCTTGGTGGGGGCAGGGAGGATACGCCCCTTCTGGTACTCTGGGCCACTGTCCATGTCCCATACTGGGGAGGCCGTGACTCCAGGTAGTGCCCTGGGGCCCTGCTGCCTGCCGTCTTCCTTCAGCCCTTTGAACCTACAGTTCGGGGTCACGATGGACTCAGAGCTTTCCTGTGAGCAGTGGAGCATCTGAAGCACACTGTGGGAAGCCAGGAAATCTGAGAGCCCCTTCTCCTCTGGGATGGCCCACCCTCGCTTGTGGCTTCTGATGTGGGCACTTCTGATGTGGTCCTCCCAGTTCAGTCCAGAGAAGGGGCATTGTGCCAGGCTACCTTGCAGCTCCTCACAATACAAGAGCCCTTCAAACTTATCTCTCATCCAGGTGGTGAAAAGCTGTGTTTTGGAGAGCCAATTCCTTCTTAAAGGTTTCATACTCCATGAATGCTTTGTTCTCCAGGATTTAGCTTTTGATATTTAAACCCAAATCTTCAAAATCTCCAATTGTTTTTTTCCCTTAAGGTCCTGCCTCTGCTAATGTCATGAATTACTTTTGGAAATGTATAGCTAAAAATGTGCTCTATTTCTTCCACCCCCAGTTCTACTTACCCCCTATAGACTGCAGGGAAGAAATAGGATTGCTGAGAAGGAAAAATACAGATGTTGCCACTATCTTGGGCAGAAGAGGATGTGGTAAAGTGAACATTGAAATTGGGGTATAAGTGGGAGGGGTGGGGGCTGTCGTTGGACTGGTGGAGCCTGACAAGCCTCTTCCTGTGATTCTGTTATAGACCTGCCTCTTTTGAGGGCCTGTCTATCAAGTGTACCAATGGTTTTCATTGTGTGATGTGTTCTCAAATATGCAATCTTGTATCAGAAAGTTGATCAAGGATCATCCTTTCCTTCTATTCTTTGAATAAAAACCATATCTGTCTTGCTCAGCATTTTGTCTTCCAAAACTAGCACAGGGGGTACATGGTAGTTACTCTGGAAGTATTTTTTTTTTTGAAAGTATTTTTTTATAAGTGATTGTGGTTGGTGAGAATGACATTTAGGATGGGCTTGGGCTTTGGGGGGAAAAAAAATTCGGGCAATTGAGGAAGTGGTGCTATTGTGATTTGGAAGAAAGGGTGGTACTGGGTTAGGAAATGTGAAGGTGAAAGGGAGAAAGAGCTGATTTAGAAGGCTCATCTTTTGAAATCCAAGATAGCCCAGACAGGATTAAATTGTGTTTCCTTGGAGCTGGGCAACTTATAGGGTCTGATGGCTTGAACTTTGCTACTGCCTTCCACTCTTAGCCCTTCTGCAGTAAGATAGAAATCTTGGTGACTACTGGATTATTGAGCAGAAAGAAGCCTTTGAGCTATCCTGTCCTATGACCAACAGTGTTCAGCCACTATCAGACTGGAGTAGATGGAGGTTGGCCTCACAAGGGCCAGATTCCCCAGGTGAGTCATCTTCACAGAGGCCCACACATGCCAGCCAGGTGTCAGCTAAAGTCACTCCACAGGAAGATGCACAGGAGGAAGAAACAATTTTAAATAAGGAGTTTGTTCCTCTCATTTATTTTCCAATTTTTTTTATATTAAAAGTAATAGTAACTATGGAGCTGAATTGTCTGCCTGGTCAAATTAAAATGAGTTACCAGACATTTGGAATCAGAGGAATAAGGAGAAATTCAGAGAAAATTATTTAAAATTCTCTAGTACTCTGTTTTACAATTTCTCTGTCCTTGGTTTTTAAAAGTGGTATGGTAGTGACTTATCAGCTATCTTATTTTAACAGTAGCATGTCAAATTTTGCAGTTCCCTTACAAAAAGACATCTATGTAATGAATTTTTCAGTCAGGAAATAATAGGGCATAAACCACTGGTCAATGCCAGATTGAGCAAAAATGGAAATTCAGCCTAGTTTTTAAATGTTTTACCTAATAGAGATACTTAAACATGTTACTCTTTTTTATTTCTTGAATATATAAGCAAAGATACTTTACAATCTGCCATTCTTACAATTTACAGCAAAATTATTGAAACTAACCTTTTTCTTTCCATTTATGGGTGTGTGGGAAAAATATATCTTTAAGATCAGTGGAACTTAAAATATTAGCTTGAAACTTTACATATAGATGAGTGAAATGTTTTGGCAAAAACCTTTGTGAGCATTATGCAACCAAAAATTCAAGAACGTATGGTTAGAGATATTCTTCATTTTTTATAACAACATATAGATATGAAGTTATTGATATTCTAGTTTGGAGCTTAATTTGACAGAAAGCAAATATTCAAGTCTTTTCAACAAGTATTTATTGAATGCTTACCAGGAGCAAATCTAAACTCTGTAGAGAATGAAAAAAATGAGGTCAGATTCCTGCCTTCAGTGGAGATAAGACATAAAAGTAACTCTATTCAAAAGCAAGGTAAGAAGTGGCAAATACTCTAAGGAATTTGGAAATGGCAGGTACTACTTCTAGTAAGAGATGAAAGAAGAATCTGGAAGGAGTTGGTGGCCTTTGCGTTATTTCTGGCAAGATGATGCACAAAGAGAAATCCTTCTAGATAGAACAGTATGTGAAATGTATGTAATTTAGAGACTACTTGTACTTCATTTATACATGGCATAAAAATACATTTTCAGGATTGGCCTAGAGACTTAATCCAAGATAAATCTCTTCTAGCTACAAAATCCCATTGGATGTTTTGTCCCATTGTGGCCTTTACACTTGCTGTTCTCTCATTATATATAGATGAGTGAAATATTTTGGCAAAAACCTTTGTGAGCATTATGCAACCAAAATTTCTTTCTCCCAAGAACACTTTCTCCCAAATGCCTGAATGGCTTGGTCACTCATCTCCTTTAAAGTCTTAGTGAGAGCTATGTGTCTGGCATATAGCAATTGCTATGTGAGCATTTACTACAATTATTTACTTACCTTTCATACACTTGAGTTTGCTTTGCAATCCAAGATGTCTGCAAAGACTCTGAGAACAGATGGCGTACTTTGGGCTTTCCTTCAGCCTTGCACAGCTCAGTGTCACTATCGCCTTCTGCATTAACCAGCACTCTGACTCCTTTGTCAGACCCTTTTCTGGTGCTTGTCTCCAAGTACCCCTACCTTTAGCATCTCACCATCATCACTTTTTGCAGGTGACCTTTTCTCATGTTCTTTTTGTGCCCATAGTTCTGGTAATGGAGCAAGTGCTCAGCCTGCATAGCTGCTCATCATTAGCTTAATTGGCTTTGGTATTTCCCCTGGCCGTCCTATTCCAAGGCATAATTTGTTCCTTCTGTTTTCTACTGCACTACACAGAAATGTATTATTTAAATGTGATCATTCTGCCATATTGAGTCATTGCTAAATCCTTTTCTGTGCCTGACTCTGAAATCCATCCTTTATCTATCATGCAAATAACAAAACGAGAAGCAAAGTCTTGCTTAAATGTTTTTGACATTTTACTCACTTATGCTGATGACAAGAAAATGCCACTTTGTTCTTATTCCATCAATTGCTTTGGCCTCCCTACTTCCATCTTCTCAGTTTAGATCTAGGGCCTAATGAAACCCTGATGTTGGACCAAACTTATTTCTGGAAGTTCAGTTTCCTGAGTATCAGTATGTCTGGTGACTCTAAGGCAGCAATTCAGCCTTTGTCTCTTTTCCATCCCAGATCTTTGAGGTCTAGCAGAGCAGGTCCACAGAAGCTCACCTGCCTTCTTCGTCAGGTCCTTCCAGTATAGGGAGCTGAATGCATCCCTATGACCTTGTTCTCCCTGGAGCCCACTGGGGAGCTCAAAGCCAGCACACAGTTCCCGTATTTGGAATAATGCAGATAAGCTGCCATCCAGGAAGGGGTGTCCCTGTTTAGGTAACAGGGACTCAGTTTGGGCATTTAATAAAGTGGAAAAAAATGTTAAACCACTATTGCTATATCACAGACCCTCTTACTTGCTGTAGTGCATTCCTGGATTCAGCAGCCAAAAGCAGAAAAGTGGAAAATGGACTATCCTTTTCCTTACAGACTCTATGTTCACTCCATCACTGACAGTAAGTTAAAAATATTTGGCTGGTGAGAAAGGTGAGAAATGGATGATTCAGTCCCTCCAAATAAAGAATCTGCTGCTGAAACAGAGAGCTGGTCAGATCAGCATCATGAGGAGCTGTTTTTAGATCCTTTCCTACTAGGCAAAATTCAAGATAGTGAGAAGCAGGGGCTGCCTGTATTTAGACACAAAAGCCTTTGTAAAAGGGACAAAAATGTCAACACAAAAATTGTTTAGAAAAAAATTCAGCTCTTCCTCCTAATTAGAAACACCAACGAGAGCACATACGCAGGGATTCTTTGAACAGACCAGGGCTCTGTTTACCTGACCCTTTCCTCTCTTTGGTCGCCTTGCCTCATTTTAGCGCCCTTACAAGGCCTGTTTATGACCCTGGCCTGCCTGCTCACCCTCCCACTGCTGCCTTATTTTTGGCTCCCAGTCAGTCAAGGTACTAACTGTGCTTATGAATACCTCTCAGCTATTCCTAACACATTGTTCCAAACAGTTCTCCTTGGCATTTAGAGAGGAATTTTGGCTTTTTGTTTTTTCCCTAGTACTAGTACTGACACTCAAGGGTCCACTGGATTGAGAGCTCTTGCTTTTGACTGTCAATTTCTATCTCCTTTTAATACCCATCTCTTAAGCTGTCTTCTGTTTATTTATTTTTGCCACAATCAACTTCCTTTTTATTTTTAAAAATAAAATTATATCTTAGGGCAGTTTTAGAAAAATTCAGAAGGAATAAAGAAGTACAGGGAGTTCCCATAAATCCATGGCCTGATTTCCCCTATTGTTAGAATCTGACATTAGCATGGAGTATTTGAACCAGTGTTGAGACATTACTTTAAAGTCCATACTTTATTCAGATTTCTATGTTGTTTTCCCTAATATCCTTTTTCCACTCCAGAATCCCATCCAGGACCCCACGTTACCTTGAGTATTAATGTCTCCATCTCCTGTTGGATGTGACAGTTTCTCAGACTTTCTGGCCTTTGAGGATCTTAACAGTTTGGGGGAGTACTGGTCAGGTGTTTTGTAGAATATCCCTCAATTGGGATGTTCCAGACAGCTATTTACAAAGATTTCTTTTAGATCCTCTCCTTCATTTTCCTTCCATAATATCAAGACATTTGCAAACTTAATTTATGCTTAGAACCCTGCTGATGGAAATGCTTCCAGTTTTAGAAAGGTGCTCAAATACACTGGGTAACTGGTCTACCCTCTATTCCACTTTGCCAGTTTAGTTTTCATTGTGTCTCCTGTGTAGCATCCTGAGCACTGGCACTCAATAAATACAGACTGCTGATCAATACAAGGCACTAAGTATTCTCAGCTGAGAAAATATTGAATAGAAACATAAAGGTATCGTGGTATAATAAAATTATTTTTCTGTCATAACTGCCTAGTCCAATTTGAACTTCCTAGATCTAGAAGATAGAACATCATGTCCAAAAGTACAATGAATATCTATTTCCAGAAGGCTTTTTGAGGAAAGTAGACATTTTGGGCTCATAAATCTGTTGTTCCTCATAAATTTTTCTTTCCCAAGTACATCCTGAGCCACAAATGCCTGTGTGACCCCATGTAATTGAGGTTCTGAATTTTTACTTTGCCACCACATTCAACCAATTGGCTACTTTTGCCTGAGGAAGGAATGGCTTATTATAATTTGACTAAGATGTTCCATCTGTTATAATGGCCTTCACATATTCTTCTCAATTGAGTTACCGGCCACATGTGCTATTCCAGTTTTTAGAAATGGAGCTTAGAAAATTTATTATGACTCCCCAGACAAATATCTTTTTAAAGGTTCTTCCATTGGTTGAGTGGAATCCAGTGTTCCTTGGGAATGATTTCTACTTTGTTTGGTAGCAGCCCCTGGAATGCTTTCTACAAGAGAGAAATTAGGTGATGAGTAAGCACTTCATCCAGCTAGTCCTGTTTCATCCTGGCTGCTTTATCTGGGTCTCCTCAGTGTGAGTGATATATGAGGTTTGCAAAACTAGACTACACTTTTATGACTCCACAGGGGCTTCCAGGTTATTGCTGCTCTACCCTAGCCCTCCCGATGTTCAAGGATGGTGTATCATGCTTTTCGGTACTCTGTGGTCTTGCAGTAACCTTTTTAAAATCTACTTTTTATTCCATGGTTTATTTCACAACAGATTTGAAAGTGACAGCCTCTAATTGTTGTTGTTTTTGTGCCCATATATGGTATGATATATGATTACCCATTTATGAGTCTAGCAGTATGTGGTGGCATATAAGGATATACAGCTGAGGGGGTGGTGTCAGATAGTGCTGAGGAAGGGGGAATGGTGCTTGCAAAGGGGTCACAGGTGTGCTATAAGACCTCCTTGTCATGTGGAAGGCTGTCAAAGCCTAACAGAGGGTCAATTGTTATGTTAGAGGTACGTGTGACTGCTCCCTTACTCAAAGATGCATTGGAGAAAGACTGGGCTTGGATCAGATGTCCTGAGCTCTAGTCTGGCATTGCCTCCTCCACCTCACTGCATGACTCCTCCACAAGTCACATAAACTCTCAAGATCCCTGTTGCCTCATCAGCAACTAAGTGTTGGACAAAAACAGTCTAAACTCCAAGGTCTCACAGTTGTTTAACAGATTTTGAACAATGTTCACAAATGTGCCTTATGTGCCAAGTTAACATGGAATTGAATCTTGTGTGGGCATGAAAAACATAGTTTTTAATCATCTCTTTTTTACTGAAAACACAAGCAAGATAAAAGAATAGGGTGGATTTAACTGCAGTCCTTCCTGTACAGATTTATTGAATGCATGGTGCTAAGAATACAATAGTGAATAAGACACAGTCCCTGCCTGCATATGTGCTAAAGTTTAGACACAAAGCATGTCAGTCCCTCCCCGCTCTTCTCTACACTCCTACCTTATCTTGAAGGAAACCCAGGGCTGGCATTAAATCTCTGGTCGGCTTTTTCTAAAAGCTGCAATATCCTAGGGTTGCAGATGAGTGGGACAGAGACCCTTAAGGGACCAAAGTAAATTCAAATAACTTCTTAAAAGTGACAGTTCTTCTAGTCTCAGCACTGTCAGGTTTTTGGACTGTAAATCATTATCCAACCCATTCATTACCTAGCCCCCAAACCATTAGCATATATGGTGCCTTGTTGCAGATGAGGAAACGTATCCCCTCTAGACCAACTGCACAAATGCAGCCCCTCTGTGCACCGATCAGTGAAAGGCCCTTGTTCCTTCAGACTGACTCAGCCCCTCCCCAGGGCACCGTGTGCCTCGTGCACGGCATACAGCAGTGTCCCAGCTCCCTGTCCTGCCCCACAGCGGATGCCTGCAGAGCTGTATACCGCGACCTACACCCGACCTTGTGGAGGAATTCCTAAAAGCCTTCCTTAGAGCACTGCTTCTCTCCAGACATTTGCCAGGAAGGAAAGACTCTTTGGGAATTGCTATCCTGAGGACCAGGCTGTTAAGACGGCATCTATTTCTTCATATTTAAAACACAGCACCATATGTGTGAGCTGCCTCAGAGTCTGGGTGGCAAGGCATCCTATTTTTTGTCAGATAGCTCTGGTTTTGACTACTTTTTCCCCCCACAGTGTTCTGAGAAGTCCTTCTGAGTGACAATGTGTCCCCTTTAAAAAAATCAAACCACCCATGCCTGAACACAGCACTTGAAGTGAGACTGTGCACTAGAATGTTTAGAAGCGCAGTTGCAGACGGTGCTGCCAGAACAAAGGCAGCCTGATTCTCCTCCACTGCATACATTCTAATTTAATCGGCCTAATGAGCTCAGGCTGATGTGACCAAGTGATCAATCAGGTTAGAATTATGAGATATTGAAAAATGGGATTAGAGAAGAAAAAAGGCATTTGGCAAATTGACTACAGGGCAGGAGAGCCGGGAACTCTTGATTTAACAATTAGGTACTTGCTTTTTATTTTTCCTCATCCCTTGAATGCTAAGTCATAACAAAGCCTCCTTAGATGTGCTTGCTTGCTCATGTTCCACTGGAATTCATTTTTACAGTTCGCCCTCTGTTTTTGTTGAAAAATGCCTTTCTTTCTCTCAAACAATAAGCTAGAAATTCTGCCTTGTATGAAACATTTGAGAACAAATGAGTGCCCACTATCTAGAAAAGTGAAATACCCCCTATGGAATTCTTGCTGCCCATCGACATTATTAATAAAATCTGTGAAAAAAAATACAAAGAAACATGAGTTTTAATGAATATTGACATGTAACATTAGTGCCATTTGCACATTAGCTACTCTGTTCCTATTTATTCAGTGAAGCGGGTGACTGGCCAATAAAGAAATTTTGGTGTGTGGACTTTTTCCTCTCTTTTCTAATGGTTATTAAAGGGAGGAAGTCCTTGGGTCACCTCAGGCCAGTAACTGAAACTGTTTGAGACAGACATTCTTCTAGCTCTGGGAATGTTAGAAATTGGGTGAATTTACCAAAGATGGCTGGCTTTCCAGTTGATTTGCTGTGTCTGAGCTGCATATGGTTGCCCTGCAGCATGAGGAGTGCTGCCATTCACTTACAAAGACCGGGGGGGGGGGGGGGGGGGGGGGGGGGGGGGGGGGGGGGGCTGCTTTTGTTTTTTAAAAGGTTAATTTTCTGAACTTTGGTTAAACTTACACATGAGTGTGAATTTGTTCTTCAATTCTCTGAGCAGAAAGTGTTCTATTTCTTCATGTTCAAATAAATCTGGCTTTGTTCACTTCTCTTCCCTGTGAGATTATTGGAAATTTAATCTCATCCAATTCTGCCCTGTAACTCTGGTCATTCAAAGAAACTGAGGGTCTTAAACCTTCCAGGAAATATGAGGAGGAGCCTCTGGTTTTGACCCTGAAGTGGCTCACTGAAAAGCATGTGGATTTGGTGCTGTGATCTCCATGTCCAACTTGGCCCCAGGATCTCTGATCTCTCCTGGGCCAAGGGCCTGGGGTTTAGACCTGGACTTTACGTTACCTCATTAGCAGCCCACCTTGCGAGGACATCAAGGTCCACTGGGAACAAGTCCTGTCCTTCAGAGACTTCTGAGCTTTTCCCTTCTTGAACAGCCCAACCGTTTACATTGGGAGCCTAAACTTCTGAAAGCTCTCTTCCTTGGGGTTAGGTCACAAATACTTGTTTTCCCCTTTAGATGGAGGTAGGAAAAGTATCTCTCATTCTTTCACAATAAACCTACAAACATAGTTAAATTCTCAGTCTGTGTTCCCTGTCATATTTAGCTGCTTCTTCATTTTATTCCTTTCTCTTAAACTGTTGAGTAAGCTACCAGCATAAATAAGTTAAAAAAGGTTATGTCATCAGGAAATAGTCCTTGATGTCTGTGATAATTTTGTTGTTTGTTTGTTTTAGTAGGGGAAAGTATGAGGTTATCTTTCTCATTGCCCTCCTCTGTACAAAGTTCTTCTGAAGGGCAGGCTTTGTGGTTTGCATGGAATGCAAATAGCTCAAATGGTCCCACTTCCGAGAAGCCTTCTTTAACCTTAAGACTGAATGAAATAAGTGCTGTCTCCTGTTCTCTGCTGTATTCCCAGCAATACGTTGAGAATACTTTTAAAATAAATTTATTGCATGTATAAATTTCTCTAGGGAGAGTTCTGATTTCTCCTCTCATTCACCACAAAGAAAAGGGTAAAGGCCATGGACTGTATTGGACCAACGTCCCTTTTTAGGGTGATGGTGGTAAAAATTTCAGTATAATGAGAGAAGATAGAAGATTCTCTTAACTTTGTGTGGCTTCTGGTCTGTGTTTGGTGTCTCCTCTTTAGAGCCACTGCTTTAGGTCCACTCCTGATTTACTCATCTATTTATTCATTCAACATTTTTTCTTGAGGGCTTACTATGTGTCAGACATTGTCTAGACCCTGGGAATAGCACAGAAAATTTGGATAACACTTTATCCTTCTAGCTTACATTTTAGTGGACTATTTCTCTTGGAACTCAGATGGTACAATGAGATCACACTGGTTCTGCCTACCTTTTGACAGGGATTCCCTTGCCCTGAGAAAGTTAATTAAGAAGTACGATTGTTTCTCAAGAAAAGTAGTTTTAATTCACATTCATACTTCCAAAACCTATTTGATGAGCTGAAGAATAGGTTTCCCAGCCACCTTTCCTTTGTGTAGCACATATAGAGAACCTCCCATGTGCATGTGAATCAGTATTGAACTTGACAGGATCCCAAGTTATGAAGACTGTGTGATGTATAGCCATATCTCTGTGATTGTATCACCCTTGGGAACCCAAAGACCCCTAGATCTGCAGGAAGAGGCGAGTGATAATTCCTGGTCTGGAATCCCACTACCACCTCTTCTTAAACCATTTTAGAGGCAAAACTACCCACCATTATATTTTTCCAATAATTTGCTCCCTTTGTTATTTATCTCTCTAATTGGACTTTGGTGAGCAGCAACCGTATTGTTTTTTCTCTGGTACCTCATTCCTGCTATTGTGTAATGAATGAATGCAGAGATACGGTCAGGGAAGATCAGAATGGTGCTGAAACTATTCTCGTCTGCCTTTCAGTTGGCTATTGTTTTATTCTTAAGCAAATAAGAAATTTGAACTTATGTGTAAAGTGTGAATATGTAGTATGTATATACATATGAATATAGCATGGGTAGATTAATAAATGTTGACATACTTCCTTTATTCAAAGTGCTGAACTAGACCTATGGATTAAAAGTAGGGAATTGTCCTGTACTTTGTGCTTAAGGCATATGGCAGGACATGGAAGTCACATACAATTAAGAAATTTGGTTTAGATTATTCATATATTAATTTTTGAGGGTTTTTTTAGAGTACTGTATGATGTCCTCCATTATTTTAAAAGTTGCCTTGATGATGGGAAGCCTCTAATTTATATAATTTCCCATTTGCTAAGATGCATGTTAGATCAGTGCCGTGAGTTTCATCTTTCAGAAACTGTCCCTGGCAGAAGCTATACCAGATCCGACAAACCTGGCTACATGACATTTTATTAAATTTTAAACACCTTGGGGAACATTGGCTACTTGTGAGATTCCTGGTTTCAGAAGTTCTGAGAAAGCTACAGCTTCCCAGAGTGAGAAAAAAGGGTATTTTTGGAGAATATCATCACTACTCCAGGTTGGTAATCAATGCCCAGGTGTGGGTAATAACAGAGCATGGCTGTCTTCTTAGTACTGTCATTAAATTTGGTCAAGATATGGCAGGTGCATTCTCTACACACTTACAATTTTTTAACTAAAAAGCTACAGGGAAGCAGAGAGCTCCTGGCTGCCCCAAAAGCCATGGTTAACATTCAGAAAGAGGCACTCTGTCTCTGGACTCATTTGGAAGAGACAGAAGAACTGTAGGAAGAACTGTGACCCAAGTTCACAGCCAGACATGACTCCGCACATTTTTCCTGCACACTCCCATGCATCACTTCCAATTTTTTTCAGGGTCAGTGTTCAAAGTGACATTTGGGAAATATGCCTTATTTCCGCCTGGCTCTCTGCAGATCTGGAATCTTTTACCTTTGAGATGGGTTCAGATCCATGGGTTAATGACAATCACAGGCCCATAGCAAATGCTGGCAAAATTTTTGCAAACATGGGCCAAATTTTAGCTTCATTACAAAATGTAAAGTCAGAGCTGGCTTTGAGTTTTATACTAAGATTTCACACAAGACTAATCTGCAGTTCCTCTAGATGGATTCAGTGTCTATGGCAAACTGCCTGCTACTCTAAAATGTGCTTTGTGTAGACAGTGGGGCTGGAGGAGGGAATAGTTTGTTCCTTATGTGGGGAAATGTAAAGGTTTTGGAATTTATGAGAAGGAGTATTAAAAAAAAGTTTTCACTGTAACAGTAGCTTTATCTAAATAGTTTCAATATTAGCAGAAGACCTGTCTTTTAACTGAATGATTCATGCTAGTCACTGTGTTTTGTGCCTGACATATATTATCTCATTGAATGGTCACAGTATTCCATGAGGTGGGTATCCATTTTCCTTTAACTAAAGAAATGATTCATTTACCTTTGGACTTTAGAAATTGTCTTTTTGTCACTGTTATATATCAGATGTGTCTGTGTGTATGTGTGTGTGTGTGTATCTGTTAACCAAAGGATACTTTATTGGCAAGGAGTCAAGAATGCCTTCCAGTTAGAGGCAGACTTGACTTGATTATGTTTCCACTTCCTGAGTAGGGCTGCAGCATACAGTTGTGTCTACTGCTTATTGCGTGAGAGTCCCTGGCCAGGGATAAGTGGGGATGTCATCCAACCCCCAGCCCACTCACCAAGCTACATGCTTTGGTTTGTGTCTGCTGGGAGGAAGGGGTGCTTGCTCTAATTTACTCATGTATGTTTGCAGTGCCCCTGCTGATGTAGATCCCTTACAACCAACCAATGAGCAGCCTAGGCAAGAAACTTTGAACTCATTCCCTTCTGTCCTGGCATCTTGGGTGTTTGCCAGGTCATTTCTCCCCTTTTCTATCATGTATCTCAGGACTGTCCCTTGGAACTCCACTCACCCTAACTGCTGATCTCACTTTGGACTAGACTGGGAAGTAGCTGGATTAGGAGGTACTTGCCTTTTCTCTCCCCATGCTTCCCGCTGGGTCTGGCAAGCTGGACACTGATGCTATGCCCACTGGCCCTTTCTAGGCACTGCTCTTTATAAACTCTTAGAGGAATATTCATGTTACTCTTTTCTTATATCCTTTCCTCTAAAACTGCATGGTTGGCTAGGAAAGTATATGTTTTTTAAAACCTCAGAGTTTCAAACTTTAGAAAATAGTTTAAGAGAAAATTGAAGTGCTTGTTAATTCTTCAGCATAGATAAATAAGTTTTAAAAATACAAAGAAGAAAGGACTGTGGTAATTAATAAATGTTTATTAAATACCTGCTTGATTCTTAGCAGTGATTTACCTACAGCAAAAGAATATAAAAAAATTCAGACATTAAAATGGACTTACAACTTAGTTTCAAAAGATGTGAAAACCATCAAGTATATCTCGTATATGATGAAAGCATTGGGAAACAGGGGGCCCCAGGACAGCAGATATGTCTCAGCTCAGCTCTGACTCTTAGGTCTCCTGCCGTCTGGCAAAACTGACCTCTGGCCTTCATTCTCCTTATCTGTAAGTGAGACAGCCTTCCAGAATATCTTCCTCCAGGCCATTGTGTCCCTGGAATGAGATAATGGAGGCACAATACTTTAAAATGTCTAAGGGTTTTTATATATTTAAGGTTTGATTGTCCTTATGAAGAAAGATTGAAAGAGGGCTGATAGCCTCTTTAAAACAATTAGTTTTCCATTTAAAATAACATATACTTTGTGGGATAAATGTACAGAGATTGAGGTATAAATTAGAAGAAAAACCACACAGATCCACTCTGAGCTCTCAGAGTAAATCATGGTTAATATCTTGATGTATGGTTTTTCAGTCTTTTACAAAATTACATTAATTTATCATTAGTTGAGATGTTATGCTAGATACATTTGTAAACCTATCTTACCAACTTTACATCCCAGGAAGTTTAAAATCCCAGGAAACACATGGATAGCTATCTTTCTGGGCTATCAGCAAATATCAGCTTTAGATGTAGCCCAGGGATTTTGCCCAGTAGCACTTCCTAACATGATTTTCATTGGATTCATACAGAAAATCAACACATCTCTATGGAGTCATTTATAAATAAGCTCAAAGTATAGTGATTTTCCCCTTACCATTTTTAAAGTTTTTAAACTAAACTTACGTGTTCAGGCTTTCAAACTGTATCCTCTACTGGGAGTTGAGAAATTCAATACCAAATAAGACAGTCAAGTAAGAATATCCTAAGTGGAATGATAATATATGGAAATATTAAAAATCCTGGCTGCTTTTCAGTACGGTTACCCCTATTAAGTGGTGAATTTGCTC
Organism: Manis javanica; assembly: GCF_040802235.1. NCBI lineage: Eukaryota > Metazoa > Chordata > Mammalia > Pholidota > Manidae > Manis > Manis javanica. The sequence continues at coordinate 128,248,665 of NC_133158.1, read as the reverse complement.
ATGATATGTATAAATAAAACTTTAAGGACACAAAGGGAGTTCTCAAGTATCTAGGTAGTGGTGGGGTTGTAGAAAATTTAGGATACCTAGAAATTCAACTCTTTTGAAAATTGGAACCTTTTTTTTAATATGAAGCTTTTTTGTGATTCAAGGCACACTGGGAGTTTTAAATCATTTATGTTAAAAGAAAAACCCTCAATTTCCCAGAGACACTGGTAAATACACATTGTTTCCTTTGGGCCATTTAATTTGTATCATTTGCCTCATTTTGCTTGGTTAGTCACACCAGCATACTCATGGTTACAGAAATTGTCTTAAGTAACATGATACTTTCTTAATCATGATTAAATTTTAAATGGCAAAACATTCCTTTGGGCAAATCATTTCTCCTTTTAAATCTATTCAATCTTGAAATAAAACAAATTAAAGGAGTCAACTGCAATTACAAGTATAAGGTTTTATCTTAACACACCTTCAAGGTTTTATAGCCCTTCCTCCAGGTCTGGTCCTCCTCTCCCCATCCCCCCTTCCCACTGCCGTTTCTCTGTCAGGCTTGAACAAGAATCAAACCTCACAAGGATATTTAGAGAGTGAGAAAATGTTAGGATGAATCTGAATTTCTTTATTAGTAGTGAGTTGCACAACAAATGCCATGGGGTTGGTAGGTTTTACTGTGTCTGTTAAATATTAACAGTACTTCCTGGGGTATTCTCAGATGCCTGGATACCGCTCAGCCAATCACAAAGAACCAGGTTTCCATGGAAGCAGTATCATAGATTCATTCTCAATGAAATCTGCACAGCAAGACAGATCTGTAAAAATAACCCATGTAAAATTGAAGCAAAATATTTCTGGGTGTTTGTTCTATGTCTTTTGGTGTGTATCTATTTTCCATTTAAAAAATAATCTAAAAATATTTGGGCACTCAGGAGAACTTTAGAACATGCCGGAGCTCTTACCCCAGTCTGGCTGTTTGTTGTTCTTCTGGGTTTGCATACCTGTGTGTTTGAAAGGTGAAACCTTTTCCTTGCTTACATTCTTGAGCACAACATTGTAGACCAAGTTTTTAAACAGAATATTTGAAATGTCTGGCTAGCATAGACTATTTAAAGGACATTTGTGTACCAATAATAAAGAAATAAAATAATTTTTGTTTCTTCTCTATGAAGGGCTCAATAACTCTATATTAGATATTACAATTACCTTTATAGTTGAAAATGGGAGTTCAGGAAAGTCAAGAAACCTCTTCAAGATTACACAGCTAATAAATGACAGAATCTGCTTTCCAGTCCAGACTTACCTGATGGTAGATACTATAATCCTAAATTAATCTGCTATATTTTTATTTTCATGAAGGAGAACATCAATATTATTTAACTGTCAACAAAGTAAAGCATATCTTGGGTCTATCTCATATACACACATACACACACAAACTAAGCCTTACTCACCCTTTAGCCATTGCTCTCATTATAAGCCTTGAATTTGTAGCTCTAGCATAGCACTTACCCTCTGCAGTGACTATGTGTTTACCTGTTTCCTCATGACTAGGCTCTGAGCCCTGGTGCTCATGGATGAGTGTGGGTTGATCTAGTTATTTCTCAAGGCTAGGACTCTGCTGGACACAACTGCTACTTTGTATAAATATAGTTGCTGAATCTACATGAGCTTGAATGACAAGCAGACAATTTTTAGGTAGACCTTTAGTAAAAGCAAAGTTGTGGTGGGGCTAGGGAGATGTTTGAATAAATGAAAAATTTTCACCACTCCATCCCCTGAACCAAGAAATATGCCTGGTACACTTGAATAAATGGCAAAATAAATATCTTGAAGCATTTTAGAAGCATAGTCTTTACCTTTTGATATATTAATTTGAAAACATGCTTATCTAATTATTATTTGTTAAAATAAGTCCTCTACAATTAGAAATAGCCTAAGCACTTTAAAGTCACAAAAGTGGATTAAGAAAGAGTGGTCTTGAGAGTATTAAAGATGGCAGCATGAGAGGTGAGACCTCCTCCTAAAACCACATATAATACTAAAATATAATAAATAAAACTAATCCTGAAAGAGCAACAGGAAGGAAGGCTGCACCAGACTGCATGCACCTGGAGAAAAGAACAGACCTCATGGAAAAGGGTAATATACCAAAGCTGTGATACAGCGGGACCCAAGCCCTTCCCCCATCCCAGCTCACTGGCAGGGAGCGAGTGGAGACCTGGGACTGCTGAACACCTAGCCCTGGAGATCTGCTCTGAGAGCACAAAACTATGTTGCATGGTGCTCTGGTGATAAGTGGGGTTAGAAAGCTAAGAGAGGCAGAATACTTGGAGAGACTGCAATTCCAGCTGCTTGTGGAAAACAGGGTCCATATCAGCCTTCTCTGGGTGGGCAATCTGAGAGACTTCCTAAAAGCAAGAGGGCTGCTAAAGGGGCGAAGATTGCACAGAGTTTAATGCTCAGAAGAACGGACAGGTAGACAAGATTGTCTGAGTGCACTCTGCCAAGCAGGTTGGGAACTTGCAGGAGCTTCAGGTATTCCATCCCCCTGGCAGGTTATGCAGCTCCAAGGCAGCCCACCATAATACACAGCCTTCTGCGCATTTCTTCTGGCCAGTGCACAACTGGCTTGCAAACTGGCAGTCCCTGCCATGGCTTCAGGTCAGCCAAAGGGAAGCTCACCCTATAGAAGCTACAAACACAAAGCATAGAGACTTACACCGGTGTGCTTGGCCCACTGGTTCTGGCAGTAGAGACAGACATAGCAGCTGGGAAGCAGGAAACAGCTCTTTCCTCTCCCTAGGCACCAGCACTGCTCTCCTGCCAGCCCCCTTCATCACACCAGAGGTTGAGCATCTCCAGAGAGTAGAGCTTCTGGGCACTAGAGGGCACCACATACAAATATGACACATCAAAGGAACCTGGTTCAACCCAAAATCTCACAAACACCAGAAAAAGGGCCAAATGAAACTGAACTCACCAATCTTCCTGAAAGAGAGTTCAAAATAAATATCATAAACATGATCATGGATGTACAAAAAAATATTTAGAAACTCAGGAAACAATTTACGATGGAGATCCAATTGTTGAGGAACACAATGGAGGGTTTTAAAAGCAGATTAGACACAGTAGAGTAGATGATAAATGAAATAGAAATTAGAGAAGAGGAATACAAAGAAGCTGAGGTACAGAGAGAAAAAAGGATCTCTAAGAATGAAAGAATATTGAGAGAACTGTGTGACCAATCCAAATGGAATAATATTTGCATCATAGGGGTACCAGAAGAAGAAGAGAAAGAAAAAGAGATAGAAAGGGTCATTGAGGAGGTAATTGCTGAAAACCTCCCCAATCTGTGGAAGGAGATATTCTCTCAGGCCATGGAGGTGCACAGATCTCCCAACACAAGGGAGCCAAGGAGAACAGCACCAAGACATATAATAATTAAAATGGCAAAAATCAAGGATAAGGATGAGCTATTAAAAGCAGCCAGAGAGAAAATATATGACATACAAAGTAAAATCCATAAGGCTATCATCAGACTACACAGCAGAAATGTTACAGGCCAGAAGGGAGTGGCATGATATATTTAATTCAGCAAAACAGAAGGGCCTTAAACCAAGAATACTCTATCTGGCCAGATTATCATTTAAATTTGAAGGAGGGATTAAACAATTTCCAGAAAAGCAAAAGCTGAGAGAATTTACCTCCCATAACCCATTTCTACAGTGTATTTTGGAGGGACTGCTATAGATGGAAGTGTTCCTAAGATTAAATAGCTGTCATCAGAGGTAATAAAAAGAGATAGAATCAGAGTATAGAATATGATACCTAATATATAAAGAATGGAGGAGGAAGAAAAGGAGGGGAAAAAATGAACATTTATATTGTGTTTGTAATAGCATGCTAAGTGAATTAAGTTAGACTCTTAGATAGTAAGGAAGTTACCCCTGAACCTTTGGTAACCACAAATCTAAAGCATGCAATGGCAATGACTACATACTTGTCAATAATTATCCCATATGTAAATGGACTGAATGCACCAATCAAAAGACCTAGAGTCACTGAATGGATAAAAAGCAAGACCCAATTATATGCTACCTACAAGAGATTTACTTCAAACCCAAAGACATACACAGACTAAAAGTGAAGGGATGGAGAAAGATATTTCATGCAAATAATAGAAAAAAGCAGGAATTGTAGGACTTGTGTTAGACAAAATAGACTTTAAAACAAAGAAAGTCACAAGAGACAAAGAAAGACATTACATAATGATGAAGGAGTCAATCCAACAAGAGGATATAACCATTATAAATATCTATGCACCCAACACAGAAGCACCTACATATGTGAAACAAATACTAACAGAATTAAAAGAGGAAATAGAATGCAATGCCTTCATTCTAGGAGACTTCAACACTCCACTTGCTCCAAAGAACAAATCAACCAGACAGAAAATAAGTTAGGACACAGAGGTATTGAACAACACATTAGAACAGATGGACCTAACAGACATCTACAGAACTCTCCACCCAAAAGCAGCAGGATACACATTGTTCTCAAGTGCACATGGAACATTTTTAAGAATAGATCATACACTAGGCCACAAAAAGAGTCTCAGTAAATTCAAAAAGATTGAAATTGTACCAACCAGCTTCTCAGACCACAAAGGTATGAAATTAGAAATAAATTATGAAAAGAAAATTAAAAAGCCCACAAACACATGGAGATTTAACAACATGCTCCTAAATAACCAATGGATCAATGGCCAAATAAAAACAGATTAAGCAATATATGGAGACAAATGACAACAATAATTCAACAGTGCAAGATCTGTGTGATGCAGCGAAGGCCATGTTAAGAGGGAAGAATATTTCAGTACAGGCCTACCTCAGGAAAGAAGAACAATCCCATATGAACAGTCTAAACTCACAATAAACAAAACTAGAGAAAGAAGAACAAATGAGGCCCAGAGTCAGTAGAAGGAGTGACATAATAAAGATTAGAGCAGAAATGAATAAAGTGGAGAAGAATAAAACAATAGGAGGAATCAATGAAACCCGGAGGTGGTTCTTTGAGAAAATAAACAAAATAGATAAACTCCTAGCCAGACTTTTCAAGAAAAAAGAGTCTGCACACATAAACAGAATCAGAAATGAGAAAGGAAAAATCACTATGGACACCACAGAAATACCAAGAATTATTTGAGAACACTATGAAAAATTATATGCTGACAAACTGTATGACCTAGAAGAAATGGACAACTTTCTAGAAAAATACAACCTTCCAAGGCTGACCCAGAAAGAAACAGAAAATCTGAACAGACCGATTACCAGCAATGAAATTGAATTGGGAATCAAAAAACTACCTACGAACAAAATCCAGAATGCTTCACCACTGAATTTTATCAAACATTTAGTGAAGACATAATACCCATCCTCCTTAAAGGTTCCCAAAAAGTAGAATAGGAGGGAATACTTCCAAACTCATTCTTTCAGGCCAGCATCACCCTAATACCAAAACCAGGCAAAGACACCACAAAAAAAGAAAATTACAGTCCAATATTTCTGATGAACATAGATGCAAAAATACTCAACAAAATCTTAGCAAACTGAATTCAGAGATATATATCAAAAAGATCATCCATGATGATCAAATAGGCTTTCTTCCAGGGATGCAAGGATGGTACAATATTTGAAAATCCATCAACGTCACCCACCACATCAACAAAAAGGACAAAAACCACATGGTCATCTCCATAGAACCTGAAAAATCATTTGACAAAATTCAACATACATTCATGATAAAAACTCTCAACAAAATGGGTATAGAGGGCAAGTACCTAAACATAAAGGCCATATGTGACAAACCCACAGCCAACAACATACATAACAGTGAAGCTGAAAGCCTTTCCTTTAAGATCAGGAACAAGACAGGATGCCCACTCTCTCTACTTTTATTCAACATATTTCTGGAGGTCTTCACCATGGCAATCAGACAATACAAAGAAAAGGCATCCAGATTGGTAAGGAAGAAGTTAAACTGTTGCTGTTTGCAGATGACATGATATTGTACATAGAAACCCTAAAGAATCCACCCCCAAACTACCAGATCTAATATCCAAATTTAGCAAAGTTGCAGGATACAAAATGAATACACATAAATCTGTTGCATTCCTATACACTAACAATGAACTAGTAGAAAGAGAAATCAGGAAAACAATTCCATTTACAATTGCATCAAAAAGAATAAAATACCTAGGAATAAACTGAGCCAAGGAAATGAAAGACCTATACTCTGAAAACTACAAGACACTCATGAGAGAAATTACAGAAGATACCAATAAATGGAAACACATCCTGTGCCCATGGATAGGAAGAATTAATATTGTCAAAATGGCCATCCTGCCTAAAGCAATCTACAGATTCAATGCAATTCCTATCAAAATACCAACAGCATTTCTCAATGAACTAGAGCAAATAGCTCTAAAATTCATATGGCACCACAAAAGACCACAAATAGCCAAAGCAATACTGAGAAGGAAGAGTAAAGCTGGGGGTATTATGCTTCCTGACTTCAAGCTCTACTACAAAGCCACAGTATTCAATATAATTTGGTACTGCACAAGAATAGACCCATAGACCAATAGAACAGAGTAGAGAGCCCAGATATAAACCCAAGCACATATGGTCAATTCATATATGATAAAGGAGCCATGGATATACAATGGGGAAATGAAAGACTCTTCAACAACTGGTGTTGGCAAAACTAGACAGCTACATGTAAGAGAATGAAACTGGATTACTGTCTAACTCCATACACAAAAGTAAACTCAAAATGGATCAAAGACCTGAATGTAAGGCATGAAAACACAAAATTCTTAGAAGACAACATAGGCAAACATCTCCTGAATATAAGCATGAGCAACTTTTTCCTCAACGCATCTCCTCAAGAAAGGAAAACAAAAGCAAAAATGAACACATGGGACTATATCAAACTAAAAAGCTTCTGTATAGCAAAGGACACCATCAACAGAACAAAAAGTCACCCTAGAGTATGGGGGAATATATTTGTAAATGATGTATCCAATAAGAGGTGAACATCTAAAATATATAAAGAACTCATATGCCTCGGCAACCAAAAAGCAAATAACCAGATTAAAAAATGGGCAGAGGATATGAAGAGACAATTCTCCAAAGAAGAAATTGAAATGGCCAACAGGCACATGAAAAGATGCTCCACATCACTAATTATCAGGGAAATGCAAATAAAAACCACAATGAATATCACTGCACTTCAATTAGGATGGCCAATATAAAAAAGACTAAGAAGAAGGAATGCTGGTGAGGATGCAGAGAAAGTGGAACCCTCCTACACTGCTGGTGGGAATGAAAGCTAGTTCAACCATTGTGGAAAGCAATATGGAGGTTCTTCAGAAAACTAAAAATAGAAATACCATTTGACCTGGGAATTACTCCTAGGAATTACCCAAAGAATATAATTTCTCAGATTCAAAAAGACATATGCACCTGTATGTTTATTGCAGCACTATTTACAATAGCTAAGATACGGAAGCAACCTAAGTGTCCATCAGTAGATGAATGGATAAAGAAGAGGTGGTGTATATACACAATGGAATACTATTCAATCATAAGAAAGAAACAAATCTTACCATTTGAAACAACATGGATGGAGCTGGAGGATATTATGCTCAGTGAAACAAGCCACGCGGAGAAAGACAAGTACCAAATGATTTCCTTCATTTGCGGAGTATAACAACGAAGCAAAACTGAAGGAACAAAATAGTAACAGACTCACAGACTCCAAGAAAGAACTAGTGGTTACCAAAGGGGAGGGATGGAGAAGGGAATTGAGGGGTATTATGGTTGGCACATATGGTGTTGGGGGTATCATGGGGAAGACAGTCTAACAGAGGGCGAATAGTGACTCTGTGGCATCTTACTATATTAATGGGCAGTGACTGCAATGGGGTATAGGGGCGACACAATAATATGGGTGAATGTAGTAACCACATTGTTTTTTCATGTGAAACCTTCATAAGAGTGTATATCAATAATACCTTAAAAAATAAGAAAGAGTAGTCTTTTGGCAGTTTCTCCATTATTCTCAATTCTTGAGCTTTCTTGACTGACACACTAACACTTCTATGTTAGTTACCACTGAGGAATAAAGTGTTTTCAGTGTTTAGCTTTTTGAAGATGTTTTATGTATCAAAGCTTTATTAAAACTATTTTAATGGATATTATCCCGTATATATAACTCATCTCCCTGTCTTAATAAACAGAGTCTATCAGATGTAACCCAACCTTTTCCTTATGACTTGGGGCCATCACTGTATTATGTGTAAACTGTGGGGTTGAAGGTAATATCCTCAGGTGTCATAGCTCATAAAGAACTGTGTCTGTCTGCTTGATTTCTCTTTTGATTTCCCCTCTGTCATCTCCTATCATTTGCACTGGTTTCCCTGGGTCTGCTTCATAAATACAGTGCATTGCATGTCTAACTCCATGTCCTGTTTGCTGAGGCTGATGAGTCTCATGGGGTGCCAGATAAGTAAGCAAGTTTCATCGGCTACTTTAAGGTAAGCCTTTGTATATGTCAACTAGTTCTGGCCTATAGACTCCTGGGTGACCTCATTTATCTCGCTCTATAAAGGACATGAGCTTGGCTTGAGTGCATGCCTTATCAATGCTAACTCATTTGTTGTTATCATTGTTCAATTCAAGAGAGAAAATATTTGGTGGTGTTTCTATAAATCTGTCTGATGAATATGTGAGACTATTATAATTTGTAACAAAGACAATAACCTTTTTTGTTATTTTAAAGGTATTTAAAAGACATCTTCCTTTGGGAATGTTTCCAGGAATAGTGACTTTACATGTGTATGAATATATGTGTATATGTATGCATATGGAAATATATATGTACACTTCCATGAACTCACTGATAGTCTGTATTGTTTCTGACAAGTTCTAAAGTAGCAGTCATGACAGTAGGAAAGGAAAAATGGGTAAAATATGTGAGCCTACCTAATAGTCAACATCACTTACCTTTTATTAACTTGGCAGCCTACTAATTTGTAGTGCTTTTTAGACATAACTACCTTCAAACTACTCATGGGGTTGTGGCAAGAAGTCTCTCCTTTGGCTGTGAGTAACCAGGGAGGCTGGTGTGGGATGGTCACAGTTATAACCTTGGGGAAATTCATTGTTGTTCTTTAAACTATGTAGGTGAAATTTTTTTAAAAGGAGAGTATAAGGGACACACCACAGACCACTGCGGGGTGTTTTCAACTCATTTATGGGAAGCATTTGAGATAACCAGAAATAAAGGAGTCAGAAGGTCTAGAGGGAAATGACTCAGGCGCCCGTTTGAAAAGATACCAACTAGCACAACGGTTATCTTCCTGACTGGCCTGGGCTGAGCTTTTGCCATGAGAGGTCTTTCAGTGTTGATGCAACCAGCACAGCGGTTGTTTTAAAAGGGCTTGATAGCCAGGTCTCCACATCGGACAGAAAGAGCGGCAGCCTCTCCTGCCATGACTCAGAGGGCAGGGAAAGTTTAGCCTGCCCCAGGATATCCTCTATTCCACTGAGTAAAGGTTTGTCTCCAGAAGGCCCCAATAAAGAAGACTATATTATGCCCATATTTACTGTTAATTCCCTTTCTGAACACATGAGCAGATGAACAAATTAATAGCTCTTACCAGCCAAGAGCAGAGAGTGGTGACTGAGACATAAAGAAGGTCCATTTAGGATGGGAAAGCCTGAAGCAAGGGCTAGTGGCCCCAGAAGAACTAGGATGGAGGGATGGATGGGTAAGAGAAACAAAAGCCCCTGGACCCATGGAGGTTCATTTGCTGAGTGCAGGAGGATGACAGAAGGGGACATGAGGAGGTGAAGTCTACTTTGCACTTTTGGAGTAACAGATGAGCTGTGAAGAAAGAAATCAGACCTTTTACTACTACTATTGACCCTTTCCAATTAGGTTGTACAATAATATAAAAATAATAACTTCCTTGGCTTCCTGACTTAACCTCCCAGCTAATCAGTCAAATCTTTTTGACCTCTGCTTGGGTGACTCATCTTTGCTCCTGACTCAGACCACAAGAATTTCTTGTAAAACCATGTAGAGAGACTTAGCATTGAATGCCTCTTGTTCGTCTTGCTCCAGTCTTGTGCCCCAGCTCTAGACTTTATTTCTTTGTTGTTGAGGCCAAATGTTCATTTTGCATTCAAGATATAATAACCACATCCCAGCTCTACTCATTGATTCATTTATCATGTGTTTATTGTACTCGTTAGGTGTCAAGTACTGTGCTAGGCAAAGGAAACACAACACCAAATTAAACATGGCACCAGCCTTTGGAAGCTCCCTTTAGTGCCAGATAACTTACTTTGGGTAATTCCCAAGGCCCTTCATGCCTAGGGGCCAGCCTTGTCTTAGGAAGCTCCTGCCTCTACTCTTTTCCCTTCCTGGGGATCTGCTAAGCCTGGAGATCTGCTCCAGATCCCCACTTCCTGACCAGAACCCAATTTTCAAGCCATAAGCATTTGTACTTAAAATGTTTTCAAGAGAAAAAATTTAGAAATTTTCAAAACTTTCCAGAAAAGCTTTGAAGTGTCTCCTGTTTGTTCCTAGAGTCATGCATTTTCCCCTCATTGTCTTCACAGTGAAAGGAGGTGAGGTTAAATTCAGTAAAAGCAGCAGTTATTTTAAGGAGATAACTGTATCCTTGAAATTCCAGTCACTAAGGAAAGTTGTTGACAGACTGTTCTGTGGCAATTGATTCCTATGAAGAGAATTTTGAAAAATAAAAGCTGCTGAAGACATGAGCTTTGACTTGTACAGTTTAGACCGGGAGGTTAATAATGTGAAGAATTAAAAAAAATGTATGTTGCAGGCATTGGCCGTTTCATTATAGTAGTTAGACACAATCTTTCCCCATCTCTAGCCACAGTGAATTTTTCCTCCCTCTCACCCTCTCTTCTTTCCTTTCTTTCCATGATTTAGTTAAATTCAGCCAACATTAATTGAAAGTCTTTGTGGAAGAGATGGCTAGTTCTTCACTGAGATTACTGCCTCCTTATGGTAGGGTAGAGCTGCTGCCAGGAGTTGGCTGACCAGCTAGGGATCACACTTCCCAGCCTTCATGCCCATGTGCCTTTTTCCCCTAGGGGAGTAAAAGCAGGAGAGACTTGGGCACTTCTGCACTGCCCAGGTGGTTAGAAAGTAGGAGGCCTCTTCATACTTTCTGTTCCTGCAGAGAGGACCCAGCACAGGAAGCAATGGCCATGGGGAATGGGGCCACAAGGTGAGAGGAGCCAGGCCCAGAAACACCACCGAGAGGAGAGCCAAACTTCAGGTGTAAACTTCCAGGTGTCAAGCAACTGAGGACTGGGAACTGATCTCATCAGAGTTCCAGAGTGCTAGTATTAATCATCTAATTCTGTCTGCTTAGTACAAATCACAGACCTAGGCACTTGAAGCAACACAAAAATGAGTGAGAAAAATCCAGAAGTCTGAAGGAAAGCATGCAAACAATCATAATACAAGGCAGATTTTAATCACTTAGGCATTCAATAAGATTCTTTGAGCGGCAAGTGATAGGCATCCAGTTTGAATGAGCTTTACCGTGGTGGGGGCGGTTTATGAGCAAAATGATCATATTATTGATAAAAAGATTGCAAAGCAAAGCAAGGATATAGCTGGTTCCTGGAAGAACCTGGGGCCAAGGACTTGTATGCTGCTACAACTCACTCCTTACCAATCAGTTAAGGCCAGGAGAGCAGGGTCATGGGAGAAATGGCGGCTGCTCTGGCTACAAAGGACTGCTTGTTGGGCTGGGAGGAACAGCATTTAGAGGTAAAGTAAAGCTTTTTTATTCTCAGAAGAAAGGAAAAAATACTTTAGCAGACAAAATAATTGGTTTCCTCTACAGATGGAGTAATTATTTGCCAATTCACCTTCTTTTTTTTTTTCCCTTTGGTTTTGTTTAGTATATTTTTGCATTGTTAAGACTTCCTGTTTTTATGTCTAGCTCCTGAGCTCAAATTAGATCTTTCCTTTTTGTTCCTCTGCTTTCCCCCATCCTGAACAGTGCTTTGTATATAACAGAAGCTTGACAAATATTTTTTATCTGCTGAGAGGATAAAATTGGGGCACTATGGTGGCCTCAAATCTCTTTCAGTTATCTTAAACTCAGGCATGGTCTTTTCATCACCATCTCTTGCTCATCTAATTGGAAGTTCGACTTCAGCTGGCCACAGTTTCTGAGCATGCCTTGCAAGTTGCTACTTCTGGGGTTTCCCTGGGGTTTCCCCTACACTTACTTCCTTTGGGAACCAGGCTGCCTCTTCCCAGCCACTCCAAAGTCTACCATCAGTGCTGCATCTGGCCCAGGGCACATCCTACTTCTGCTGGGAAGCCTCATAGCCACCACATGGTGCAGTGACTTTGCTTACTCTGAACTCTTATCACTGTGTACCATCTATTGACAAGTAAACATGTTTTGTTCACATTGTCCTTGCATAGCTTTACACAGTTACATTATTAATAACTAAAGAAATATTATTTCAATTTTAATTTTTTCTTCAACTAGATTGTAAATTCTTTGAAGAACAGGAACAATCCATCAGACCCTCTATACTGGCTGATGAAATAGCTTGAATGGTAGGCTCCCAGGAAGTCTTTACTTATAGATTAAATTCTTGCTTTAGTTTCAAGATGGTTACTCCATATATAGGATATAGCTCAGAGTCTGCACACATTCACTTTAATGCTGTGCTTTCTTAAATATTTTTTTCCTTTCATTTTTAAAGGGATTTACAAAATGGTTGACTGGAGTAGGTTAAACCTTCTTCTTTTTTTTTTGAGATACAAGTTAGGGATAATGAAACCTATTGCACAGAGAGAAACCAGAGTCAGGCTGTTTATCGATGGTGCAGAGAAGCAGCTTCTTTCTAATTCTTAATGGTAATCATTAATCAGATTCTTTTCCCACATGGCCCATGCAGTGGTGGACCGTGCATGGGGTAATCTGAATTTGTTATGTACAAAAAGCACAGGATGTGTGAAAGGAGGTGAGAAAGAGCTGGGCTGGGGAAGATGAAAGGCTACCACAGTTTCTGACAGGATGTAGTGTATGAAGATTAGAAAATACCTAAACTCTGAACCGGGGGCTTTAAATGTTTGAAAACAATTTCACATTTCTATTTCCTTACTTTGGCTGCACCATACACCATTCTGCTTCCAGGATTCTGCCCCACATCTTGTGCTTTCTGGAATCTCCCTGCTGCCCTATTTAATCATGATTGCCTCTATTTGCAAATGACACAGACAGTTGACACTTTCTTATTTTTTTGTGGCTTACAAAATTATGAAAAGGCTCTGCCTACAGTTGAAATCAACAACTTCTGGTCTTAGAGACATATTTCCTCTTAACTGCCTCTTCTCAGAAACTGTTTTCATTAATTGCTAAAAATATAACATGAAGTTTGATATTTGAGGAATTGATAGAATAATAAAAGACTAAAAAAGAAATGGCTTTAGGGTATATCTTACTCACACACCCTATTATATAAATGAGAAAAAAAACACCCAAAGTCCACATTGCAAAAAAAACAAAAAAAACCCCAGAAAATAGCATTCAACACTTATGACCATAATTTTACAACTAAAGCATACATCTTAAACTTGAAATTCAATTTAAAATTGATATTATAAATCCAACAGTTAAAATAGTGCCCCAGATACACATGGGGTATTGTTCTGTTTTAGTTTACTTGGCTTGTTAGTCATAAAACAAATGAACAATCAAAGTATCATTTTAGGAACTGAGAGTTTAGTAGACTCTGAGTGGGATGCAGTTGCTAGTATGTTGAAGGAGTGACAGGCCCAGATCCCTGGAGGAATGGCCAGATCATTCTCTTTCTAGTTTTCTGTCTCATTGAAAACCAGCCCACTAACTTATTTAAAAATTTTGTGTTTCTTTGTTTTCTATTCCAAGAAAATCAATGTAATATTAGGCAAAATGCCCCATATTTTTCACAGCAAAGTCCCTGGGAGAGGACTAGATGTTAATTGCTTTTATCTGACACATATGCTGATCGTTACCACTTTTTTTTTCCTTTTCCAGAAACAACAGTTAACATTTATTACATTCTTAGGATAAACCAGGTTCTTTGCTTATGTCACCGCAGTTATTCCAACGAGTGAGGTGCCAGTTATTATTTCTATTTCCCCAATGCAAAAACTGAGGCTCGGAGCGGTTAACCAGCTTATAGGTGGGGAAGCTAAGACTGGAATCTAGATAGTCTGTCTCTTACACCACTTCCTTTGGTGCCAGACTTACTTTCTGAGCAAAGCCCTTTCTGTCCTCCTTTCTAACACAGGAGCAAACTGCATGGACCACAGGTGCTCAGGGGATACTCTGTCCTTTATAGGCAGGATAATGAGTATAGGAGAAAGAGTACAGGCAGGTACATAGATGGTTGTTCCTTTCGAGGGTCAGAGAAGGGATAGACTTAGGGAGTCGTGACTTTCTTTGGCAATTCTGCCTGTGACCACCTGTGCTCTGGGAGTCGCTGTAGGGCCTCAGAGCCCAGTTATACTTTCTCCTTGTTCCTCAGATCAAGACAAGGACAAAAGGGTGACCCTTCTAAGTGGTAATTGGGTTTCCACTTATAAAAAATATCCCTATTTGCTACCTTTCACCACCCTGCCAAACGAATGAATATGGTTAAGTGCCTGAATTGTTCAGCTTAGTCAAATATTCTGTCCTACTTTCCCTCATAGTCCCCAAAAGCCAATATTTTGGCATTCAAAACTATTACTTTTAGATAGCCTAAGGGCAGTTCCAGAAGCCATACAAAAATCCTCTGTGACATACTAGTTTTGATTTTTGGTTTGGAAAATACATGCTTAGGTTAGGGAAGTAGCTTCCATGCATTCTTTCTAGACTGAAATCTTTAGCCTTAGTTATCAGGCCACATTTTCATCACAGTGACACATTCAGAACACACTGGCGCCTCCTGTCAGTGGCCCTGCAGTCGTGATGCATGGCAGGCAGGTTGCAGATGATTGGCGTATGGCCCTAGGGAGTGGGTGCTTGATCTATAGGCAATAGGAACTCCAGATAAAATGAAGAACAAAGTCTCAATGGCTCCATTTTCTCCCTCATGTTATTAATAATAAATAAGTTCCAGCATTCCATTCAGAACAGCTTTCCGGAACCTAACCTCCTGTACTTCATAAGTGGACCAAGTTCTTCCCAAGTGCTGGTGCCTCCTTTTATAGATTCTCTTAATTAGGTTATTTTGGGGTAATGAGGACATCTGTGCCTTTCAGCTGAGTCAGCCCACCGCTCTGCTTCCACTCAGCCCAAAGCAATGTGAGGGCAGGTGGGGGTGGGAGGGGAAGGCAGTGCGCCTGACCAGGGCCCAAGGGTGAGAGCATGAGCAGTAGGCTGACTCACCTTTGTTCTTCCCTTCAAGGCCCAGAGCCAGTCACTGGAAAATCAGCTGTCTGATCATTATCCCTGACACTTACATAGGGTTTGCTGTGTTTCAGTCCCTTTCCTTCAGCTCTTTGAAAATTGGCCTCATTTAATCCTCATAAACAAGCTGTGAGGTAGGGACTGTTACCCAATTTGTAGATGTGGAAATTGGAGCACAGAGAGGTTCAGTAACTTGCTTCAGTTCACTCAGTTGGGAAGCAGCAGAAATGAGATTCAAACCTGGTTAGTCTAAGAGTGCAGAGCTCCCTCCTTTGTTCCCTAAGGTCCTAGGTCATGCCCTTCCCACTGGGCTGTGGCCTCACCATGCCATTTCAGAGGCTGATGTGGCCTGGGACAGGAAGACAAAAGACTGAGCATGTCCCTGTTATCACTCTGTGCCATGAATTCTAGTGGTGCACTTCCCACCCCCCAAATGCTCCCCATGTGCAGGAGGTCCCTTCCTCCTGGCTGCTCAGGGCCAGGCGACAGCTTCCAGCAGAGAACTGGGATCAGTTCTCTGAAAATAGAGGGCATGGGCAGAGAAGTGCTGGTTCCGTTCTGTGCCAAGTCAGTACTGTGCCAATCCCTCCTGGAAGAACTCTGACCATCTTCCTTTCTCCTTGGCTCAGCAGGAGAGGAAGCTGGGTCTTCAGGCAATTCCCTATTGCCTTTGAACATGAAATCTTGTTCCAGAGCAATGAGAGCTCAAGCATGCATGCTAGGGTATGCTTCTAATGGACCCTGAAAGATCAGCCTCCCCTTCTTAGAATAAAAGTCTTACCACATGTATGGCTCAAACAGGCTGTGCATGTGTGTGTGCAGAACAGCTGAAAGAAGAAAAAGCCAGGTGTCTCACTGAGAATTTTTAAATAATATTTGAAGTTGGGTCTGTCTGTTGCTGGGTAAAACAAATACTTGATCTGGATTACTCAAATGCAAAGTGACTGTCCTGTTCTGAATTCAAGGTGGCTCTTCCTCAGTGGGCAGCCACTGCTACCTGTCAGGCGGAACTGCAGCAAGCACAGCATGTGCATTTCTCTGAGTGGGCTCTGAGCAGCGTCCCCGTCCACAGGAGAGCCTCTCTTTTGCAAGGTTTACTTCCCACAGGCCTAGCTGAACAACAGCTGTACAAAAGGTGCACCTTACTTTGGGGAAAAGATAGCCACTTCGCTCCTTCTGCTCTTTAACACCTTCATGCTCTCTGTAGCCACCCGCCTCACCCTGTGAGAGCAGAGCCAGTGCCGTCCTCAAGTTCAGGGCCATGGCAAGGCCACACCTCAGCAGTCGTGACTCTGGGGGCCTGTTTACAGATAGATACTCATACATACATTTATGTATGCAGAATGTATGTACACAAACACACACACACACACACACAGTAGTATTATATATCTGGAAGAACACGGTTCTATGTTTGTGCAAATAGTACCAAGATAGGTGACTGGTAGTTTCCTTTATGAATGGGTTATGAGAAGAAAAACTACTTAATGACAATAACAAAAGAACTGAGAATGGTGTTTTTGGTTTCCTTGGAGCAATGCCATTTCCCCTGGTTAATTGTTGGTTACCACCTTCCTGGCTGGTGTCTCGCAGAGTAGAATTCTTGGAGTAGTCTTGAATTCATTTCTGTGTTTTGGATGCTTTATTAACTGTGTATGGCTGACACTTACTTTTATTGCTAGAATGGTAAACATTCACAGATCACATGCTTCCCCTCCTTCTTTCTCCTCTGCAGACTTCATCCCACACGACTCCTCTCCGCTCTCCCCACCTTGGGCCCTGAGACAACAACACTTACTGCTTTGTTTTATGGTTGTCCTGAAAATAGACATCGGCTCCTGCATAGTGTAGTATACAGAATTTTAATGAGCACAGAGCAAGCAGCGTAGTCCTTCGCCCTGCTGTGAGCAGGATGACGTCAGCCTATCCAGGAAATACGGAATTGATTTTAAAAAATGCTTCGAGGGTGAATAAATCATGGGACTATGCATTACCATGGCTGCCCTTTACCCACGCACACCTCCCTGTTTATGCCAACACCAGAAGTACTAGAAACTACCTGAATAAATGCCCTTCAAAATATAGGTCAAGAGATCTGGGCTTTTTTTGAAGTCAACCATTATCCTAGATTTAAAATTGTCTGACATATTTAGCTTCCAATTTGAGTATTTTCTTTCTAATTCTAGAATTTGGTTCATTTACTAAAACTGGGAATTGCTCTTTTGCATATCTCTTGCTCCTTCCCCGCATCTCCCTCCTACATGTTTCTTGAAGCACATTTTGGTACTTCAGCATAAAGGGCACTAGATAATGTTTTCTTTGTTTCTCATTCTGGTATATGAAATGAAAAAACCTAGCATGCAGTGTGTGAAAAGCTGGCATTGTGTGCTGTTTGTAAGAGCAGGGCACTGTCTAATATCAAAGTCAGATAAACATTCTCCACACCGCAAACCAGACACACAGTGAACCCCCAACCCCGATGCACCGCCAGAGGAGCATCCACCCGTCAGCTCTCCAGAATACCATTAGGCTTTCTGATTGCTAATGTCACAACCATTTGCTTTTCTTTTTGCAATCTTCTTTCCAGCTTGTTGGTTTAGGTAGTGATTAATGAGTTAATTAATTAGCAAAGATTTCTAAAGTTCTTTGAAGAATAAACATAGTACTTACTGCAAGGCTGCATTATGTAACATTAGGAGATCAGTTAGTTCTCCAAGCTTCTTACACAAAATTAAAAAACCTTTTAAATGCAACTGCATTGGATCCAGAAATGTTGTTGACCTCCTTTAGTAACTCAAGGTTTTCTTTGTTGCATTTTAGTTCATTCCATGGATGCTTTTCTGCTGGAGAAAATTCCCAATGAACATTCTTCTCTAACAGTGATTATGAACGGCATCACTAAGTCTGCCCTCCTCCCATTTGAGGAAATCTATTTAATAAATTGTTAAGTTCTATGAGGTATACCAGGAAATGTATGCCCTATTCTTTGTCCTCAAGGAGCATGCGGCGCAACAATAATTCATGATATAAGGCAGAATTTGATGTGACAAATGAGAAAAAAATCAGTGTCTCAGGAGTCCCGAGAAAGGTCTCACTGTGGGTTGTTAGGGCTTCTAAAAGAGGCCAGTAGAGGAGGTTGAACATTAAGTTGGTCTTCGAAGAATTCAGTTTTTGTAGAAGTGGAATTTATTCTAGGTCGAAGGAAAGCAGCCAAACACAGAAGGTTGGGTATTCCTGACACATGCTTAGGGGTTTGTGCACAGACAGGCCTGGCTTAATGTGGGTTTGCTCAAGGTTAGGATAAATTTGGAAAGAACACCAGAATAAGAAACACCTCGAAATGCCAGGTTGAGGAAAACTGTGTTTAATTTACAAAGAATAGAATATATCCTAATGTCTAGGGTTTTCAACCACAGAAATTATGTAATCCTTCATTTTCCCACTTTGAAAATGATGAAGAGGCATGATGTTTGTGAAATGATTAACCAAGCCAGGGTTCAGGAATTCCTACTACGACAAAGCAAAAGGGAAATTAGGACTCAGTCTGTGTCTAGTGTGGGAGCAGTGTTTGCTTACTCCTTCTTTTCCAATAATTACAAGGTAGGGTGGGGGCAAACCCTTCCTACCTTCCATGTAGCAGCGCTCGATATAAGCTGGATGGATATATGAATAAATAACCATTTGGTTGATGAACCCAATAAAATGAACAAGAGCCATCATGTAAAGCCTGGAAGGAAATTGCCTTTATCTAACTCACTTGCTGCTTCATTAAAGATTAACTCATTTTTATCTACATATGGCATGAAACTGGACAAGGAAACCTATCCTTTTTGCCTGGCATCTGAAAGACAAATGAAGAGCTCAGAGAGCAAGCAAATGAAAACAGGCAGGAAACAAAACAAAAGACAAAACCAAAGCCTGACACATTGACATGTTAACAAACTAGAATAATGTATTGTTGATTGGTTGTCCCTTGGGAAAAAGTAGCTAAACAACCTCTTAAGGAAGGACATTTAAATGTTTTCCAGGTGGCTTTTACTCATCTGAATCTATTATGCTGAATGGGGATACATATTTACAGCCTGCTAATACTCAGCTGATAAGAAACCATATCTGAATTATTCCTAAGTGTCCTGGGAGCCCAGAGGTGGCTAAAAGCATCTCTGCTTAGATGTCACTCTCAGTCAATTGCAGCTATTACCTGAGTTGTCATTTACCCATAACCAGGGAGTAGGCCTGGAACCTGAATCATGCCTTAATATCCTTGCACTTGAGATTCAGCAAAACAGTCAAGGACTAAATAAAAATAGTCAGTATTAGAAATGTGATAGTTTCCCTTTTAAAGGCACAAAGTAATATAGTAATAGGTTTTGGGTTCATTGTTCAAGAGCCAAATTGATTTCTCATCTTGATTAATTTTGTTTTTGTTTGTTTTGTTTTTGGCTATACAAAGCTGAGAGTTCATACATTTGTTGCCATTTGTAAGCTGTTTAGTAAACGTGAGAGGGACATGGACTAAGTCCTGATTTTTTCCTTAATATTAAATATCACTCTTTTTATTATGCAGGTTGCTTCTAAAGAATGAAACCCTTGTGTTGTCATTAAGAGCTGGATGCAGTTAAGCCGTGTAACATCTCTGATTTTCCATTTCTCCATCTAATCTGTAAAAGGTTAAACTGAATGATCTCTAAGGCCCATTTTCTTATTGGTTCTGTTATTATTTATGATTTCAGTTTGGTTTCCATCCAGCCCGGTGACGACCTCTGGAAGTTCAAACCTGAGGGACAGCAGGAGTGCATCTGCCTTGGCTCATCAGCCGTTGAACCCAGTGGGTTTCAATATATCAAAGCCTATTTATAGGAGCACTAAATAGGCTTTGATTTTGAATGCCTTCTTTTCCACCCATGGTCTCATTTGGTTAGGGTGGTGGTTCTCAAAAGGTGGTCCCTGGACCAGCACCATCACCATCACCTGGGGACATGTTAGAAATGCAAATTCTCAGGTCCTGCCCCAGGACTACGGAATCAGAAACTCTCTAGGTGAAAGGTAGCTTCTGAGCTTTAACAAGCCCTCCAAGTGGTGCTGAGGCATGCTAAAGTTGGAGGACTCCCATGAGGTTCAACTTGCAGGTTCAAATTCTGAAGTGTCCACTGATTTAATTGTGTACCCAGAACCTGACCCACAATATTACAAATGTCTTCCATGGTTCATCAGAGAGATTGGGACCTACTGCCTGGCTGGACTGTGATTTGCAGATCTACAATTGTTAGTTTGGATGGAAAGTATTTTTCAATAAGCCTTCAAGGGCATCTATTGCTCTGATCTCCAACTCCACACATGTGGAAGCTTTTCTTTCATAACTCTCAGCGATACCCTATCTTGGTTAGCCCTGTTTCCTTCCTGTAGACTTCACTTACCCTTGTTCCTTTCCCATCTCCTAAACTAGGCTTGGATTATTTTCTCTACTGCCGGGAATAAGTCCTGGATTTTCTATCAATCCAAATCCATTCAAATTTGCAGATAATTACCATCTCCAAGAAGCTTTTCCTTGACCTCCTCCCATGGGCACTCCTCCCATTTTGAGAAATTCTGTCTCAAACTGTACCGCCTGGAATAGCATTCCTCAGAGGAGATATACAGCCCAGTCACCTGAAAGAGGTTTTTAAAAATACATATTCCTGTGCCCCACTCCCACCAACCTACTGAATCAGAATCTCTCTGGTGCAGAATCTATGCCTTAACTGAGTTCTCAAAAGATCCACGTTCAGCCAGCCAAGGTGCTTAGGTGTCACAGAGCTAGGACAGGAGTTGACAAACATACTCTGTAAAGTGACACATAATAAGTATTTTG
Organism: Manis javanica; assembly: GCF_040802235.1. NCBI lineage: Eukaryota > Metazoa > Chordata > Mammalia > Pholidota > Manidae > Manis > Manis javanica. The sequence goes on along the minus strand of NC_133158.1, from coordinate 128,227,300 downwards.
GGCTGGTGGATCAAACCCTTTCTCTCCCAACTACTGGATCAAGTTTCAGTCTCAGCTCCTTATTACAGTACAAAAGCAGCCACAGGCAATATCTAAACAAATGGGTATGGCTGTGTTCCAAGAAAACTTCACAAAAACAGGGGCCAGGAGCTATAGTTTTCTGACCCCTAAGCTAGAATGTTATTTAATTTGATCAAAATGAACTACAATGTTTTAAATGTTACTGTGCACTCAGTAGGTACTTTTAGGATGAACTAATAAATAACGGAACCCAAAGTAATACAGTTGGTAGAATATTTTGAATTTTAAATAGATAATTCTCACAAAGTAATGCTGCTCGATGATCTTGACTAAAATCCTATTGACGAGGGGAACTCTTGGTGTCTGCGGAGAGAGCTAATAGGAAACAGAGAGTATGCATCTGAATTCTAATTATGCCTGCTCATTTCTTGTTTTTCTGCATCTGCAAATTATATTCTACTTACCTGACAAAGAGGTGGTTGAGGAATAATGTGTTTAGTTTTTAAAAAATACTACACAGATCCTAAGTGTTGTTGTGGAAGGAGGTTTCTAAGGGGAACCGAGAAGCAGGAGCACTAACGCTGCATTTTTGATTCCTGAGCAAAAGCTTTATTGAATGTCTCCTGCGAAGTGGCATTTTGCCCCCAACTCAAATGTCACTCTTCTTTCCCACTTAGGAAAACCTCAAATACATTGTGTGGGTGATATTGGAAGGCGTCAGGATCAAAGTATATTTAAAGTTGCTAAGAGGAAGCAGATGTTCTCCTTAGCTGGGCAAAATATTCTCAGCATTTCCAGCAAAATATAAACCTCTTGAAGGCCCCATGGGATTATGCCTTAAAATGTGCTTTTGTTTATGCCTCCTGTATGCAAAACAGTGGTGAAATGTGTTGTTCTGGGAGAGACTGAGGAAAGGTAATGAGCTGGAAACAATAAGCAACTGTATACTTAGAAAAAATTACAGATATTATCCTTAAAAGACACACACACACACACACACAAAAAAAAAAAAAAACTAGGACAAGATTAGAATAGTCATTTCCCTCAATTCTCCTATATACACATATATCTTTAAACATTTATCTCTGAATTACCCTGTTTGGCTGTATTACCAATTAGTTTTAAGACTTTCTGCTCTCATATTTTTCCAAATAGAAGTAGGTACTGTTTTCCTTTCCTATGTAGATTGTACCTTTTCATACAGCTGATAGCCAAGAAATAGATGCAAAGAAAAGAATAATTGATGGCTTTTAAATTTGAGCTGAAATCAAAGTGTGAAACTAAAGCTTTAAAAAGTGATCTGAATGTTGACAATTAAAATTTTCAGAAAAAATATCGAAGGACTTGTTATTTTTCCCTGATCACAAAACATCAAGTAGTTGATCAGTACAGAAATGCTAAACAAATGTAGTATTTTTGTGTATTTTACTTTCTTAAATAAGAACTTGAGAAGAAGGCAAATCTGGGGTGATGAGGGACCCTACAGGTTTCAAGACTAGCCTAGAGCTGACAAGGAAAACAGGGTAACAACTGGAATATTCTTGGTTCCTGAATTTTTACACAGTGATTATGTGCTCAGGCCATAGTCCAGAGTGGTGAACTTGTTTTTTCTGTTTACTTTATTCTGAATAAATCAATGAGGGATTAATTGGTCAACTTTGAAATACAGCTATAATGACTATGGCTATTTAAGCATACAATCAATAAATTCAGTTTTCCATATATTTTGTTGAAGTTTATGGAATAGATTTTTGTGCTATCATTGGAAACAAAGGCAGAAATGAATAGGTCTAGAGAAAAAGAACAGAACTTTATTTGGAAAGCAAAAGGGTATTTATCTGAGAGATTGTAAGGAAGGCTAGGTGGTCTTAACTTTGCAAGGCAGAGGGAGGAAAGCTTACTTAGGATATATAGAATGTCTATTATATCTAAGTACTACAAAGACATCTTACATTAAGCAGCTCATCCTAGGAGCCATGTCTTAATCACATTCTCATGTCTAGAGCAAGAAAGCACACAGCAAAGATTCTTTGCATGGATAAATGCCTGCCACATGTTAAGGCAGAACAGAATTAAAGGCATGTCTTTAAAATAGTTATGGTAGTTTTTGGTTTGTCTTTCCATCTCATCTTAAGGAATTGGATGAATTATTCTACCTTATCAAGGAAAATGTCATAGAGTAAGGAACATTAGAGATGGAAAGCAACCTCAATATTCCATTTTTGTAGTTGAAGAAATTGAGATTCAAAGAAGAGAATTTCTTTCCCTAATGCCTTTTTTTGTATTATTGTTAACAAATATTTATATAGGACTTTTCAATTTATAAAACGATTTTACTTTTCTTGTTTTCATTTGGTCCCTGCAACAGCTCTGCATTGTCAATACTCTTGTGCTAATAAATCCATTTTATGGATGAGAAAATTGGGGTTCAGGGAGATGAAGTGAAACATCATCTTTTCCTTCTCTCTCTCATAATCCCTTATATCCCCTCAATCATTTGGTCCAGTGGAGACTGTATCTTTTCAAGTTTGGATATTCCCACCACCCCTGATAAAGACCAAACAGCCTTACATTTTTATCTTGGTCACAGCAACAGCTCATTATTGACCCACTTGCTACCATGTTTGACCCTTTGTTCTAAAACAAAGATATGACCACATTATTGCAGTTTAAAACCTCCAATAAAACCCAGAGCGCATGTCATCAATGCGTGGTAGCAAAAGCTCCTTTACATCCTCTGTGGATTCAGCCTTGGTACTTACACGTCCTGTTCTCACTCTCCTCCTCTACCCATTCATGAGCTGTTTTTTATTTACAGTCCTCAATTGGTCAGTTGGTAATGGGAGAGAAACTCACAGCGGAAGCAGGAACGGGAACATCTCTTCCAAGTGCAAGAAGCATTCATCTAATTCTCTTGAATCCCTCTCCCCACAGTGCCACATATTTGGTAGACATTCAACAAAGTTTTGATGAGTGACTGCATGATTGAAAGATGGGTTCCTTTAGTTCCATTCAAGGCCAAAGTTGAAGTACCTTTACTAATGGCAGGGGTTATGATTTATTCTCCTCCAGTATTCTTGACATATAATGTGATCAAAATGGAGGTTTCATTTAAGAACATATTTTTCTCCAAACCTTTTCTCATATTCTTAAGACAGTTTAAACTTTGTAAGTATTTGTTGGCCATTTTTTATAGACAATGTGTAAAACTCTAAAATAATTTGATTTTTTAGGGTATTTAATGAATATACTATTAATTTATTAAATCTAGTACAAGTTGTGGAGCTTGGATAAATAGTAGAAAGTCATTATTCCTGAGTTTGACAGGTGTTACTTTTCAAGTAGGAAACATTTTAATGTATGTCTGCTGTTATAATGCAGATGAAGATTGCATTTCATCCATTATTTAAGGTGTGAGAAGAAGGACAATTTTTTCATTAGCCTTCCATCTGGTCGTGTTAACATGGACATTTACCTTTAGCGATGATTACTGAGTTCTATTTTCTGGTGGGCATCTTAATGTTGTGTTAATATTTTTCTCCTTTGATCTTTCCAGGGGAGGGGTTTATCAAATTTTTAATTGACCCACAATATGCTTGAAAATTAGGAGTAATAAACACATGAAAATTAATGTCTGTTTATATTGAACAGAAAAATCTTTTGGGTTGAACAGATTTTTGGGTCATATACTGCCATATCATTTGTTCCATTTTGTTTTTTTGCTTTAACCTTTTTCTTTCATCTAAAGCATGAAAAATTTGTATCTCCAAATTATAACTAAGAAATATTTTTTTTTCCTTCAGTGATCTTATGCCTTTGATTTTATTTGCCGTTTGATTGGCACTAGTATGCCTTCCATTTAGTGCTTTTACCTTCACCACCAAAATGTTGACCAATTATGCTAGGCTTGAGTGTTCCTCTTTTGAAGCTACTCTCAAAAGTAATGGAGGTGAGGATGACAGTCAAGAAGGAGAAAAAAGGCACCCTTGGAGGGCTAACTTGGTGAGTGTAACTCAAGAAGTTGAGTTGAACGCGGGGTGCTATTACAGTCCTGCACCATGACCTGCGCCCTTTTCATTCCTTTGGAAGATTCTTTTTGACTGGAAAGGTGATGTGAGGTATAGATGATATGAGGTATATCTGAGTGTGGAGTGTACAACTGTGAAGACGGTGTGTTTTATGAATGTAGCCAGTATTCTAACAGAGTCCAAGTATCAAGAAGTGTGGCTCTGTTCCTAACGAGTATCAGCACAAATGGCACAAAGCAACCATAGTCCTTTTCATGCCATGCTAGCTCCTGAGCTAATTCTGACAGAGCAGAGGAGTATGTTGTTACAGCCACCTCCCTCTAGCCCAGATTGTGGTTTTGGAATTGAGGGATTTCCATGATTGAAGTAAGCCGTGGCTGAGCTGCGACATGGATCATTTTTGGTGCCTGCTGCAAAATCTTTGATCTGCTCACCACCTGCACCACGGTCTGAAGGACTGACGGCCCATGAATCTCAGCACTTCCTACTGTACCCTCTTCCCCATTGTGTCCTTCTGACTGGCCATGATTGTCTATCCACTCAAGTTTGCATTTCTGAAAACTAATTTTCTGCCATATTTCAAAGTAAGCCAGAATCATACTGTATTGTACAACTTGTTATTAGCCCCTGTATAGCTACTGGGGTCCTAATGTACATACCTCCCCCTAGGATGACTCCTGCTACCATTGTGCTCTTCAAACAACCCAGTACTCAGTTCTGATCTTGCCTCTGCTTATGTGCCCCTCAGAGTGTGCTGCTGCTCTTAATCAGGGTCCCTGGTACCTGCCAGCCCCATCTAGCCTCCCTCCACTGTGGCTTCTGCCCATGTGAGCCTAAATTTTCAAAGTTCCAGTACCCTATTTGTGTGCCTGTTTAGTCCATTGATTTGTAGGTGACAAGTATGTGTCAAACGGATTTTTCCCCAGAGGGCAGAAAATAATATGTTCTAGAAGCAAAGAAATCTTTGGAAGCCTTAGGCAAGAATGAAAGTTTCAGTAGCCCACGAGCTTTCAAATCTTCTAATATACAAGCTTTTCTCACCCATCACAGGCTTGCTGCCATCCAAAGCTTTGTTGTTATTATATGTCAGAGCTTTAAAAATTCAAGGCTAGAGGCAGGAATAGACTCATACTTCAGACAGATAAAGTAAGCATTGGCCCCTTGGATGTGAGAAAGAGGTAGGACATAGGGCATAATGTGTTACAAGCTGTCTGAAAAGCCCCCATCTATGTGGGTATAGGGGTGGCCTGGGAAGCAATGACTTGCCCCTGTGTCTCGTGGGCCTTGTGAAAGACACTAGGGCAAGAGGGTGACCAGGCAACTGGACTGTGGCCCTGTTGTGAGTACAGTGATCCCTGAGGAGGGCTCAGGACGTACCTTGATTAGATTCCTAGGAAAGGTGTCAGCATATCGCTGCAGGCTGGCAGTGACATGGAAGTTTCAGGATAAAACCAAAGCCCAGAGAATATGCCTTTGGTGACTGGAAGGTGCTTTAGGTTGCATTTTTTTAATTGTACATCTTAACTTTGCATCAAATTATTGTACCATACCAACAGGTAGAATTGAGAAGCTTATTTTTTCAATCAGTCTTCCATGTAGTGCTTATAAAAATGCAGTTTTCCAGAACCCACCTAAGACTTACTGAAGGAGGTTATCAGTGGTGGTATCTGTGAATCTGTCCTGGTCTCAGGTACTCTGAAATTTGACACTAGATTCTGAGGACCATTTGTTTTGTTCTACCAGTGTAAACTTCTGAGAACCTTGTTTATGGGGCATGTAGAATGGACTGTGTTCAGAAAGAGAAGCCAAGGGCAAAGTTTTAAAACATGTTTAGGTGTGGGGAAATGCTTTTACTCAGTGAATATACTTTTGGCCTTCAGGGATTAGAATAAGGATAACCCCTAAGTCTACTGGGGGTGGGATATGAGCAGACAGGTCAGCAAGGTGGACGAGAGGAGATCCACTGGGAACATTCTGGGGAACCAAAGAGGATTAAAAGGTGATTAGGAGAGAGAGAGAGAGAGACAACCGACTGGCATTTATCCTTTGCGTGTCTATTGTTAGGGCTTGCGAGTGATGACCCTCCAAACAGTTTACCTTAGGTTAAATTTATAGCAGCCACCTTAGGATTGTTTCAGAGTTACATGGGACTACTGCCACCAGAAATTATTGTCTATAAATTTCCTCATGAAAGAGTTTAAATTTATTTGAATTTGAGGCTTGCAGAGAAAATAGAACCACATAGCTGAATTCAGGTCCCTGAAAATAGGGTTATGGATCCATTGGATGACAGAAAGAAGTCACTCATGTGGCTGCAGATTATCTAGATCTGCATGGTGCAATATGGTAACCACTAGTTATCAGTGGCAATTTAAGCTTATTAAAATTAAATAATAATAAAAATTCTGTTCATTAAGATAACACTCACACATTTTAAGTGCCCAGTAGCCATGCATAGCTATCATTTTGACTAGTGCAAATATAGAACATTCCATCACTGCAGAAAATTCTATTGGTCAGCACTAATCTAAAAGAACTGACTTTGGTGGTGGTGGAAACAGAAATGTATTTATGTACTGAAAGACACTGGCCAGTGAAGGGTTGGCAACACAGACCAGGAAAACAAAGGCAGCCTCAATGTTGAAAGAATAAGGTCTAATTCTGGGTGTACCATGTTGGCTACTTCCACTCTACAAAACTTAAGCTTCAAATGACACATTCCAGCTTATGTCTGGGCCAGTTTGCAAAGTGAATTCCAATGCCATCCTGAGTGTCTGTTTCCTTGATTGGAGAGGGTGATGGAGGGGGGTAGATTGACCTAATAGTCCACCAGGGAATGTGCCTGCCAATGTAACAGGTGGCTTGCCCTGTTAAGTTGCTAATGAGGAACTGGACTTTCACATTTTGGTTAGAGAAGCCAAGTCCTGCTGGAGTTGCATGTAAATGCTGATCTATCCAAAGAACACAGATTTAGGAAGGAAGGAAGCCAGGTGCTAATTCATCAAGCAATCCAAGCAGAAATCCAGGCTCTGAGACTCTGAGTTGGGTTTAGTTGGGTCAAATTTACCAGTCGAAGGGAAGAATGAATCCTAGGGTAAATGGATCAGCCAGAATTCTCCCCAGTGATCGTGAACGTGTGGAAGAAATACAAGAGGATGAGACAGATGTTTTTAGAAAAAATAGCTCTCTTTCATTTTGTTCAGTCTCCTTTCTCCCCAGGACTGCGGGAGTTCATCTGAAAGGGGTGAGCTGGGGGGAGGGCGTAGCACTGGAGTTAAAGCCCGCCTTTCCCCAGATGAGTCAGCCTTTTCCTTCTCAGGCCAAGCTTGTCTGACAGTCTCACTCTGGAGTTTTTTCCCAGGAGGCTCTTCAGTTCCTGAAGCAAACAGCCTCCTGGCAGACCCAGCCTACTGGGCAGCCAAGCAGGACTAAATCTCAGTAGCAAACAACGCGGCTGGGACTTCTGCTATGATAAGATTCTCTGGCAGCTTATCATGTGCCAGGAACTTTCAGGGATATTATTTGTTGATTCCTCATAATAAACCAATGAAAGAGGAATTCTAAACTCTGGTCTATAAAGAACCAAACTGAGGTTCTGAGAAGTTAAATAACCTGCTTGAAGTCCCTGAATTGTGCTGGTGGATAGAGGATTGGAACCCAGGTATATTTGATGTCAAAGCCCACATGCATTTCTGCTACTAAACTACACTGTCAGTTGGTCCTAATAGTTAATCCTTGAAATTTGAAGCCTTGCTCTTTTCACTGTAGGATTCTGTACTTGCAGGGAGGCAGGACTGTGGGTGATAAGTTATGATGGTTAATTTTAATGTTAACTTGACTAGGCCATGAGGTGCCCGGGTATTTTGTCAAACACTATTCTGGGTTTTTCTATAAGGGTGTTTTTGGATGAGATTAACATTTGAATTAGGAGACTAAAGCAGATTGTTCTTCATAATGTAGTGGGCTTCATCCAATCAGTTGAAGGCCTGATTAGAACACAGAAACTGGCCTCCCTTAGTAAGAGAATTTTCTATCAGGCTGCCTTCAGACTTAATCTATAACATTAGCTGTTGTGGGTCTCCAGCATGCTGGGCATATGGCAGATTTGGACTTGCTAGCCTCTATAGTCACATGAGACAATTCTTTATAGTATATCTTTTTTTGTATGTATATGTATATCCTATTGGTCCTAGTTCTCTGGAGAACCCCGACTAATACACAATGAATGGGAGGGAAAGTGAGGCTCCTCCAGAGGCTGGGTCTTGACAGGCACCCATACTTTAGTTTTACTTATTATACATACTACTCAAAGCACATAAAATTAAATTATTAGACACTTAGAAATTAAAATTTAGAAATTAAAAAGAATGAGAAAAAAATAATTTTGAATGGGAACCAAGCATGAATCTCTTTGTTTAGGCATTTCTTTTCCCATAGGCCATATGACATATTCAGAATTTCCTGAGGCTGACCTAGATTTATACAGATAAAGTCACAATGATCTTATAAGTCAAAGAGCCATTCTACTTTGGGTATAAAAGTTCAGTAAAAATATAATTTATAAGGGTATGAAAATTCTGTAAAAATTCAACATATGAAAGAACCACTGCAGGAGATTTAGAGAAAATCACCGAATTTACACAGTGGTCAACACCACACCACATGTGAGCCAGGCCTCTGGTAAGAGCTGTAAGCAAAGTTCTCATACAGGCTCATTCCTAGTAGTTTCCTTTGCTTGTGGTGTTGTCTGGGGCCATTGTAGTGGGCCATTGACTTCTTTCTGTCTCTGTGAGTTATCTATAGGGTTCAGTACAGTAATCTGCTACAGGCCATTCTGCATGCTTCAGTGGAAAATATTGGAAGAAAATCTAGAGTTTATACTCCCATAATACCCAGACACCTGACATGAGCTGATGAAGAGCCCACCAGAGAAAAAAGTTTGAACAGAAACTCAGTACAAATTAGTAGGTTTCTAATAGCTTTGCTATGTGGCTTGTAAGTTTGGAAACCCAAATTCTAAGCATTCCTCAATAATGAAAGCCAATTATCTTGATAACTCCAAGCATTCTGAGCAACTTTTTAAATGTATTTTTTTCCTCCTAAATCTTAAAGCTTTCAAGTTAGTGCAGCAATGTAGTCACTAGTCTTAGAGGGTGTGCATGTTGCATTCTGTCCTTGCTCTTTGGTTTCCTCTATTTTAGGAAAGTGGTTGTTCTAGTCACTCTTATTACCCCAAATATTCTCCAGTCATTTGGATCTGTAGCCTAGACTTAGAGTACTTGAACGCCTCGCTCTAAGAAGTAGCTAAGTTAAATGAATTCCTTTAATCATTTCTAGTCAACCAATGAAGATTTAAGTCAACTTTCTGCAATAGCACCCCCACTCCCACAGAGAGAAGCTCTTCAAGATTTTGGAGAGGAACAAAGAAAGAAATAAAGACTCACTTTAAATATATTGTGAAGAGAAGAATTACAGATTTCCGCTATTGGCTCAGTACATATTTTCTGTAGAAATTTAGTTATGAATGGTATTGAGGGTCTGTATTTAAAAAACTTCAAGGAACTCTTGTCAAACCAGAGTGCATTTTCACATGCAATGGACTAGTCTATATGTTCAGAACAGGATCCTTGTACTGAATCAAGAGTTTACATAAAGATCTGGATTATATATGCATCTCAGAGATATCTTCAGTGCAAACTTCTTCATCAAGCCCCACATCCAATCCATCCACTAGCCCTATGGCTTCTAGCCTTACATCCACTGACCCATTCCTATTTCCACTACAATCAGCTAGTCCAGTCAGAAGCATCGTCCCAACTACGCAGCAGCTTCCTGACACCTGGCTTGGCTTCCGTATGACTGCTCTTCAGTCAGTTCTCTGCAAGGCTGCCTGAGTGATTGTTCAGAAACATGAGTAGCATTAAACTCTGATTTTCCTTTCACACCCCTGTGTGACCCCCTACGTGATTCCTAGGTCTCCAGCTCCTCCCCTCATTACTAACTGTTGTCCAGACCTCTTCACTCCTCAGGCTTTTAAACTGATTTCCTCTGTCAAATACACCCCACAGAACACAAATATTCTTGCTCTCTTTCTGAGTAATAAGTGAGCTCCTTCTTATCTTTCAGATTGTAACTTCTCCACGTCTTTGGAGAAGTCTTCCCTGATTATTCAATCTAAAATCAGTCCCCAGCTATTCTCTATCACATGGCATGTTTGTTTCCTTGACAGAGCTCAGCACACTTTGTGCTTTATTAAATGAAATTGCTCACTCACTTCTCTGCTTGTATGCGCATGCTCTGCATTCCTTGACGTCAGAGCTGGGCTGTGTTGGTTAGTACAGTAGACTTGGTGCCCAGAACATGGTTGGTACCCAGTATTATTTGCCAAATGAAAATTTACAACACAATAAATGAGGAAGCAGTTGATTGTTTTTAATAAGGAATTCAACAGAGATTTTCTTTAAATAAATGATGACATACTTTGCATCATTATGATACTTTATTCCCATAAATATAATTGAGATGAAAAATTTTAAACGGCCATCTGTGATATTAGCTGAAGTGCACCTGAAATTATTTTGTGCTGAGTTGAATTTGACTTTTCTTCATTTGAAATAGTGATATACTGTGGGGAAGTTGGCGTTCCTATGGCCAGGATCCTCACTGAACTTAAACCACCTGATGATGTAACTAGCCTGGTGCTAGGCTACTGCTTCCACACCCTTAGGCAATAAGCTATTGTTGCGCTATATAGAGAGATCGGCCCAGTGCTCTGGGTGGAGGCAGAGACGCTAGTGCTCGACCTACCGCGAGGACAACAAGCTGGGTAATAAACCCTTTCACCCCAAAGAAATGTTCTACTGTCATTTCTTTGGTCACACTGAATCCATAGTGAACTTGCCCGGGGCTGAAACCCACTGGCAAGACATATACTTATTATAGTTTTCCTGATGTGAGAAGGTAAAAAAAATCTATCATCAGACTTTATCTTCTAGGCTCCCTGTAACTTAATTACACCTAGAAATACCTTATTTTATGTTTTATAGATGTTTAAGATAGTTTCTTGAGTACTAAAATTTTCTAAGTGAAATTATCTCTTATGATTTGCATTATTTTATCTTTGATTTTCTATTAGGTGTGACTTCTAATTACTATCTTTCATCCCAACCGAATCTATACATATTATATATTTATACTTAAATGCGTTAGAGAAAATGCTACTTTAGACAGCTCAGATTCTTTTGCAAATAGTAAGTTATTAGGCAATGAGAACAATATTCACCTCCTACACTCACTGATGTTTGGTATATTTAACTTTTTTGTACCATTTTGGATTTTGTGAGGGCGGATCATACTTAGCTCCTCTTTCTTTGTAGGATTTTACAACACAGATGAAAAATGTAGGTTGAGATGAAGTAATGAATAAAATGATTTTGATGGTTGTATTTTCTATTAGACTTAAAAATAAACAAAAAAACCCAGCTTCTGTGTATGTTTAAATCCTCAGTCTGGGGATTTGTTTGAAGTATAATTCCCAGTCCAGTCTTAGGATGCCCTGGCTTCTGCTGTGGGTGTTGAGGGGGCACAGTTTCTGTATGCATCACTTATACTTTCCTTAGGGTCTGAACTGAAAGCCTCATGGATTTAATGATGGATTAACAGTGGCATTTTGGGTATTACAGATGGAACACTGTGGAACTTTATTTCAAATGAGCACAAATGCTTGTATTTTATTTGTCTTTTCTGTAGTTCATGAAGGTAAAAAGGAAATACATTTTGCTACGGCTGTTGAAATTAAATTACAGAAATTATATGACCATGATTGTAAGGGTTTAGGTTTGTACATTTATATTAATAGTCTTCATAATCAACTCAATTAATTTTCATTCTTTTGGTGAAAATGTTTAATTTGGGCAACATTCAGTGTTATCCAAATCTGTTACCACTCACTGAAAGGCAGACAGGGTATCAGCTAATTGTTTGTTCACAGGTTTGGCTGAGTGATTCAAATGAGCCATAGGACTACTCATTTTATTAGCCCAAGTGTTCAAATCTGATTAATATTTGGACAGTATTTGGTTAGCAGTGAGAAAAGGAGTTTTGAAAATTCGGCCTGTCATATTTTAGGCAGCAGTTTAAAAATGTGAAGTAGGATAACCTCTGAACTGTCTTCACAGAGTAACTAGAGGATTGGCTGAATTTAAAATATACACCATTAGGAAAGGACAGTGGAAATACATGCAACTGATGTGGTTTTGTGGAAAAAAACACAGCCATTGAAATCAAGAGAGAAGGATTCAGATCCTGGCTCCACTATAATTATGAGCCGTTCAACTTTGAGTGAGGTATGTAAGTTCTCTTAGCTTCAGTTTTCTCAGCTGTAGAAGAGGGGAGTCACACCAGCCTCCCAGACTCATCACGGTGCAATGAGGCACATACATGGCAGTGCCTAGCAGGGAGACGGCAGCCTGCTAAGGAAGGGATGAAATGGGAAGCCAAGAGTGGAGAAATGGAGGGGGAGAGAGCACTGTAGCCAGGGCCAGGGCTCTGGTGGGTAATCTGGGCCCCCCTCTCTTCTCCCCACTTCCAGCCCCCCTAAGATTCTTTTTTAACACCAGGCTGCTCTGGCTCCTTCGTCTCTCAGGCCCTTTTCACTCTCCGTGGCTCATGTTTTTCTCCTGTCAGTAGCTGTCTGCCTTTTAAAATATAAAGTCAGTGGCTTTTGCCACTCACTAGTTTTCAGGCTTGCTCTTACTTAAATCTGTAGAATGAGGGCCCTGAGAACTGAGGAGCCGTTGATGCCTCCCCGGCTTCCCTGGTAAGGGAGCGGGGTCTTGGGAGGCGAACCCATGGATGGACAGAGTCTTACTTCCTCAATATCCTGTCTTCTTGCTATTTTTTTTAAATTAAAACAGAACAATATTGACCTTCTTAACTCTTCACAAACTGATGGCTTTTTAGTAAGTGGATGACTGAGAGGTGTAGGCCCGAGCTGTCCAAATGAAAATATGCAAATCACAAACATGAACCTCATGTATTATCTAAAGTTTTCTAACCATGTGAAAGTAAAAAAAGAGACAAGTGAAATGAACTTTAATAATGTATTTTATTTAACCCAATATATCCAAAATATTTGTTTCACAATGTAATCAATATTATAAATTATTAATGACATTTATTTTCTGCACATTTCAATTTGGAATAACTGCAATTCAAGTGTTCAGTAGTCACAAATGTCTACTGGCTTGTATATTGCACAGGCCATGTTTGGACAAATACCCCCTCTCTCTTAAAGCTGTATGAAAAGTTCAGGAATAAGCTAAATCTTCTGTCTCAAATGCTTCATATCAACAAAGTGGGACCCAGAAAGAAAAAGCAAATTGTCCAAATTTATTGTCCAACTGGTAAGTGCTGTAGCTAGAACTCAAACTCAGTTCTCCCGACTCTACTCATTGTTCTTTCCATTTAGACATTTAACATAGGGATTCCATTTTATAGATAAAGGTGTTGGAGGTCGGATAAATAAAGTCACAGTACATCTCATGGGGAGGAACTGAAAATCTCCTCAAGGAGTAAAATGATAAATTCCTGAAGGGATTATGTACAAGGTGGGTAATGCCACTGGCCCCATTAATACAGTAAGAAATTGTTCTTTTGAATTTTATGGAAGAGGAAACCTGAGATTTGGTTGTCATGAAAAAAAGGTCCTTATGAAAATCTTCTAGTATTTCATCCTCAAATTGATTTTAATTACTCTTGCAGTACACAGAACTGTGTCTGGCCCATGCAACCTCTCACAAACATTTGCTAAATCAATTGAATCATTTAGTAAGTAGAACAAAACATTAAACTAGAAGAAATACTGGAAACCTTTTAGTGTAAAATTTACTTAAGACAATGGTGGGACAATGGTGGTAAAGTTCCCAATAACTCAATGAGTTTTAATACTTTCCCCCTCCTTTTAATATTTCAGATGAGAGAAATGACTTATCTGAGGTCCATTGGCTGCTAATTTGTTGAATCCAGTCTCTGTATACTGCATAGTGATTTTTTAAAAATATGATTTCAACTCCTCTGATTAAACAGAAGGAATCTATAGCTAAGCCATGTCTTATGGATGGAGGGAATTTGGAGCCTCCAGATACAACATCTAAACTGGAAATTTGGGAAAGCATTTACTGAAACTGAGATAATTGTTTATTTCTTGAGAGTCAAAAAAACTATGGGAATGAAATTATTTTGGGTTTGTTTTAGTGCTGCAGTATTTTTGGAATTTCCCGAAAACACCTCCCTTGAGGAGCACACCGCACTTGCCACACCAAAGTACCTGAGGATGCCTTCAGCAAACGCAGTTGACAACTTGACAAGGCGTCTGGATTTGTGTGGGTCTGAGAAAGCCCAGGTGCATAGTCAAGACAGTCTTGCTTTTTTAACTCTTCAGTTTGACGAATTCTCCCCCTCTTTCTTTTTCACTTTTAAACTTTATTTCTGCTCTTCCCCTCTTTCTTGAGCCTCAACAACTTCCTGGCATTGAACCCGGACAACTGTGAGGGTAGAGTTATTTCTGCCTAAACACACTGCTAAGCTCCAGCCTGCCAGTTCTTTCATACACTGACCTTGTGCTCTGGATATTGGAGGGCCTGTTCATGGAAGTGAGGGCTATGGAGTGGCATACACGCTGAGAAATTTGATGAAATCAGGACACCGTGTAACTTAGTCTAGTGTAGTGATGTTGCTCTGAGAAGTGAGGTGGAAGAAAATGTCCCCAGGATAAAAAAAAAAAATAGGATGAAAAATCCTGGCTAAAAAACAAGATATGGATTTTTCCTTCCCAGACAGATTGTTAAATAGGCTTTACTTGTTCAGTAGGGTCCGGTAATGAAAGTTGACAGGATATTAAGGTTATTTCAGGTTCTACTGTCTCCCAGGGTCATATAAGCCTTCTGTTATGCATGTTAATCCATCTCAACATTCCTTCCAGGAGCTGCCTAAGTAGGGCAATCAGTTTAGTATGCACCCTTCCCCTTCACAGTTTAGTTGAGAGGCAAAACCTACCAATTAGTGAACTCTGCATTGAAAATCAACTGATGTTTTTCTACTCTAAAGACAGCACCAAAATTTATGATTAATCCAACTGCTATTTTCTCAGAAATGCAAAGCAAAAAGAAGAAAGCAATACCTCCCCGTATCCCATTTCTGCTTTGGTGTGTGTGCATGCATGCACATGTGTACATCTTATGTGTACATCAGACTGTATGGTGAACTTAGCATCATAGACTGAAAATAGTGGTTGGCTCCTGCCAAGCCCAGCTCATATCCAAACTTTCCTCTCTTCAGGCATATCACTTCCCTGTCTGTAAACTCCCCACCAACTATCCCACTGGCTATGGAAAAGGAAAAATATCACAAAGGAAACATTAGAGGCATAAATTAAATCTTTGTGAACTGGAGATTGCAGAAGTGTGATTCTAGAGCTAACCCAGTAGTAATTGTCTATGTTCCCACCAACAGACATTATTCTGGATGATTCCTTGAAGTAGATTGTAAACTCCTTGTAGTTTTAAAATAAACACAACCTATTCTGTTTTTTGTTATTTCAATCTTAAGGTGAATTGTGTCCTGTACAAATGATGACAATACTGGCAAAAGCAGGGACTTTGAAATTCATCTGACTGGGTTAGAATCCCAGCTTTGAACTTATTAGATGAGTGACCATAAGGAAATTACTTAACCTCTCCAACCCAATCTCTCCATGTGTCCATGTGTAAGATGGGAATAATTGTACCTGTACCTTCAGATTGTTATTAAAATAAATGAGATAGGCACAATGTTTGGCTCTATAATTGGTGATCAGTTAACTGTCACTATGGTAATGATGAAGATAAACAAAAACTCAAGATTACTTCTAGTGAATTGTAGCCAACTTTCGTCTGCTTCTTGAGGCTTGGAGGCATTATACCAGAGTAAGGATGCTGTATGCCCAGACCTAAGTGGTCAGTACAGAAGAAAAAATACCTCTTTCTATCCACATTTATCTTTGAACAAAGCTATAAAAGTGGGTTCCATTCTCTTCTCTTTTGATAAAAGCAAAATGTATTCACTCTAAGTGGCTATTAGAGGGCCAATCTCTGTACAGCCCATTCTATATAATAGGTACTCAAAACTCATTCACCCTATAATGGCTTCATATTTTCTGTACAGTGACTAGTGGTGGTGTAAGCTCCTAATAAAATATTACTTCAACTCTCGGACCTCTGAATCTTCGAAGCAGATGTTTTCCTAACATTCTGTAAATACTCCAATCATCCCAAACTGCTGGGATTTCACCTTTGTACCATTTTTAGAAATGTGCCCATTGAGTAATGGGGCTGTCTAATCTGTTTGACGTTTATTGGCACTCAAAGTGTAGCAAGGTTGGTAGGTGTAGCAAAGCACATTCTAAATAAATCAAAGGAAGAAAGCAAACTAAATCATGGGGAAATTACAGTGTCCAAATCATTTATACTCTGGTGATTACCATTTCACCTGGGTCCCACTGATGTCACATGAGAATCTCTGTAGCCCTAGGAATCATTCATCTATCCGACTAAACTGCTCTCCGGCGATTCCACACTAAAAACGACCAATGTGGCAGAGCTGTACAATATTGAGGACAGCACAATTAGTTGGTGATGCAAAGGAACACGTGGAGAAGAAAATGGACTGGATTTGGAGGGGTTTCTGGTACCATTTCTCCTATTAGCTAACTGTGGCCTTAAAGGAGTCACTTTACATCTCTGGACCTAGTTTCCTTAACAAGAAAATATATATACACACACACACACACACACACACACACACACACACAGGAATATATATATATATAGAATATATAGGAATATATATGTATATACACACATGTATGTATGTATTTTTGGAAGTGGTTCTATGTGAGTGAAATTGACTGGTTGTTACTGTTTGTGATTTTCACAGTTTTTAAAGCATCAGAACCACTATTTCAAATGATACTTAACTCAGAACTCAATAAAGAAAACATAAAAGCAGAATTTATATGTGTGGGAGGGGAACCCAGAGCAGGCTGGACTTCCACCCATACCCTGTGGCAGATCTAAGTGGACTTTCATAGATACCTGTAGTTATCTGGACTGTGTGTGATTATGTGATCTGCAAGGCTTCAACAATTCTAATTTTATGTCAGTCTGTGACAAATTCACCCCCACAGATAAAAGGGTGGACTTACACAAATCATTAATTTTTAATTTCATTAATTAATTTACAAATTATACAAATAATTCATCAGATTGGTTTCAAGTCTCATGAGTCATTAGTTTAAGGTCCTGTAATTTTTCCTAATGTAAAATCTGAATTAATACAAATGCCCCTTCTGTTTTGCTTCTACCACCTTATTGCTCCTGTGACGAATGGCCAGGTTGTGTTGCCCATGTTTAAACTCTCAGCTCCTTGGAAGGTCCGTTTCCAGTGAGGCTGGAGGAAGTCCTGAGGGACTGTGGCATGAGAATTAGTTGGTTCTGCCAAAATCATAGGTTTATTTTTAAGCCATCAGGGACCTGAGGGACTCAAAGAAACCTAAATGAATCAAATTCCAGGAAAGCCAAGTTCTTCTAGGAGAGTAGAGGCCCAGAGATGCCTTCATTCTGGTGGAAGGGTGGGAGATGGAGTGACTGACACAGAAGGAGGTAAGGAAAAACCTTAGTGAACTTTTAACAGTTACATCTGCGGTGGCCTAATGGGTCTGGATCCTGAGGGGCGGGGGCATAGAGCAGGTCTGTATCTACTCAACAACTCTCTCCCGTGAGCTTCCGTGGAGTCCCGAGGGCAGGCAGTGGAGCCTGGAGGCAGAGAAGGGGACATGAGAGGGACTTCTCCGAGCACAGGAGTCTGGCACCACGTGAAAAGCAGAAGCCGTCTGGAGGTGGGGGAAGGGCAGCACAGCACCGGCAGCTCTCCCAGGCACAGAAAGTAGGGTGTGGGGTGAAAAGCAAATCAAATTCCCCATCAACTTTAAAATGAGAGAATGGGCTATAATACAAAGAGATCTCCAGAGTCTCACAAGTTCTTAGATTTCAAGCTCCGTTGAAAGGGAAGTCCCCGTCTTGCCCTCAAAACAGTGATGAACTTAATACAGCTGTAAATAAGGCAAGACCCAGTTCAGCTAAATGTTAGCTTGAACGAGTACAGAATACTAGGGTCCTGACAGAACGGTGAGTTATCCTTTGGGAGTGTGTGTGCAAATATTATTTGCTTCAGTCTCCACTACTCTTTTACATAAAATGTTGAGCATTCAATAAAAAATTTTAAGATATGTAAAGAAACTGGAAAACGTTAACCACAATCAAGAGAAAAAAGGCAGTAGAAGCAGATCAACACATGTCCTAAATGTTATAATTCTCAATAAAAGGACTTTAAAGTAACCATGTAGGAGCAAAAGTAGTTTTATTTTTAACAATAGATATAACAAAGGGAATAACTGGACATCCATGTGCAAAAAATGAAGCTAGTTACACAATTTCTCCCTCACAAAAATTAACTCAAAATGAATCATAGACCTAAATGTAAAATGCACAGGTATAAAGCTGCTGAAAGATAAGAGAAAACCTAGATGACCTTAGGTATGGTGATGCCTTTTTAAATATACCACTGAAGATGCAATCATGAAAGGAAAAAATTGATAAGGTGGACTTCATTAAAATTAAAAACTTCTGCTCTGTGAAAGACAATGTCAGGACAATGAGAAGATAAGCCACAGCCTGGGAAAAAATATTTGCAATAGCCACATCTGTTAAAGGACTGATGGCCAAATATACAAAGAACTCTTAAAACATAATAAGAAAACAAATTAAAATGGCCCAAATCATGAACACTGACATCAAATGCTGGTGAGGATGTGGAGCAACAGGAACTCTCATTTATTGCTGGCGGGAATGCAAAATGATACAGCCACTTTGAAAGTCATTTTGGTGATTTCTTACAAAACTAACATGCTCCTCTCATATGATCCAGCAATGATACTCTTTGGTATTTACCCAAAGGAACTGAAAACTTATGTCCACACAAAAAAACCTGCAGATGAGTGTTTATAGCAGTTTTATTCATAATTGCCAAAACTTGGATGATGCAACCAAGATGTACTTCAGTAGATGAATGGATAAACTGTGGTATATCCAGACAATTGCATATTTAGTGCTGAAAAATGCATTATTAAGTTATAAAGATATGGAGAAATCTTAAGTGCATATTACTAAGTGAAAAGAAACCAATCTGTGAAGGCTGCATAATGTATGATTCCAACTACCTGATATTCTTGAAAAGGCAAAATTATAGAGACAATAAAAAGATTAGTGAATGTCAAGGGTTGGAGGGAGGAGGGGAATAGGTGGAGCAGGAGGGACAAGTAGAGGATTAGTGGGGGCAGTAAAAATACTCTATATGCTATTTAATGCTGGGCATGTTTTTATAACACTCCACACCCACCGAATGTACAACATCAAGAGTGCACCAGAATGTAAGCCACAGGCTTTGCATGATTGTGATGTGTCAGTGCAGGTTCATCAGTTGCAACAAATGCACCACTGTGGTGGGGGTGTTGGTCATGAGGCTGTGCATGGGCAGGAGTAGAGGGGTGTATTGGAAATCTCTTCACCTTCCTCTTAATTTTGTTGTAAGCCTAAAATGGCTCTAAAAGCTAGCCTTCAAAGAAAAACCACATGCATATACTAAAAATATAATGGAAAAGGTGGATAAATGCATAAGGAATATTAGCGAAGAAATGGAGACAATAATAAGAAACAAATAGAAATGTTAGAAATGAAAAAATGAATAAATAATTACTTGATGGAATTAATACTATACTACTTTGTTATTTTTAAAGTCATTTTTCTGGAGGTTATATATTTATATGTTATCACAGTCTTCAGACCTTATTAAACTACTTCACAAACAATGTAAAAATCTTACAACGGTGTAATTCCATTTATACCCCTCTTACTCTTCATACTCATGTTACCATATATCTAACTTTTTAATATGTTGAAACACCTGCATACATGTTATTATTTTGATTTAAGTGGTTGACTGTTTGATTTGGATTTCTCCCCACCCCACCCACCCCCTCTCTATTTATACATATAAAACTTTCATGTATTTATTCAACATGCTCAGTCTTTCACTAAGCACCAACATTATAGTCATAACAATTGTATAACTGTTTTAATGCCCTGGCCTATTCTATCATTTGTCATTTCTTGGTCAGTTTTAATTGGTTGATTATTTTTCCCATGCTATGAATTTTATTTTCTTGCCTCTTTGTGTGCCGTTAACATAATCAGATGCTAGACATTCTGGATTTTACCTTTTTAGGTTCTGGAGGTGTTTGTACTTCTGTAGACATTTTGAGCTTTCTTCTGGAACAAGTTAAGTTACTTGGAAACTGTGATCTTTGTGGATCTTACTGTTGAAAGCAAGCTGTATTGGTAGGACCAGAGCAGCATTTAGTCTAGGTTTAATTTTTCTCATGGCTGAGACAAGGCCCTTGTTAGTACTTTAAGGCCCTTCTTAGGACTTTGAGCTAGGGGTCAGTTGACAAACTTTCTCTGTAAAGGGCCAAAGAGTAAATATTTTGGGTTTTGTGGGCAACCTAGCCTTAGTCCTGACTATGTAACTCTGTCATTGTAGCATGAAAGCACCACAGAAAATACATAAAGAAATGGGGGTGGCTGCGTGCTAATAAAATTTTTTTTTTGGTAATATTAATCTACAATTACATTAAGAACATTATGTTTACTAGGCTCCCCCCTTCACCAAGTCCCCCCCACAAACTGCATTACAGTCATTGTCCATCAGTGTAGTAAGATGCTGTAGACTCACTACTTGTCTTCTCTGTGTTGCACATCCCTCCCCGTGCCCCACCCCCATGTTACACATGCTAATCTTAAGACTCCCTTTCTTCTTCCCTGCCCTTATCCCTCCCTTCCCACCCATCCTCCCCAGTCCCTTTCCCTTTGGTAACTGTTAGTCCATTCTTGGGTTCTGTGATTCTGCTGCTGTTTTGTTCCTTCAGTTTTTTTTTGTTCTTATACTCCACATATGAGTGAAATCATTTGGTACTTGTCTTTCTCCGCCTGGCTTATTTTACTGAGCATAATACCCTCTAGCTCCATCCATGTTGTTGTGAATGGTAGGATTTGTTTTCTTCTTATGGCTGCATAATATTCCATTGTGTATATGTACCACATCTTCTTGATCCATTCAGCTACTGATGGACACTTAGGTTGCTTCCATTTCTTGGCTATTCTAAATAGTGCTACAATAAACATAGGGGTGCATCTGTCTTTTTCAAACTGGGCTGCTGCATTCTTAGGGTAAATTCCTAGAAGTAGAATTGCTGGGTCAAATGATATTTCTATTTTGAGCATTTTGAGGAATCTCCACACCGCTTTCTCAATGGTTGAACTAATTTACGTTCCCACCAGCAGTGTAGGAGGGTTCCCCTTTCTCCACAACCTCGCCAACATTTGTTGTTTGTCTTTTGGATGGTGGTGATCCTTACTGGTTTGAGGTGATATCTCATTGTGATTTTAATTTGCATTTCTCTGATGACAAGCGATGTGGAGCATCTTTTCATGTGTCTGTTGGCCATCTGAATTTCTTCTTTAGAGAACTGTCTATTCAGCTCCTCTGCCCATTGTTTAATTGGATTATTTGCTTTTTGTTTGTTGAGGTGCATGAGCTCTTTATATATTTTGGATGTCAGCCCTTTATCAGATCTGTCATTTATGAATATAGTCTCCCATACTGTAGGATACCTTTTTGTGCTATTGATGGTGTCCTTTGCTGTACAGAAGTTTTTCAGCTTGATATAGTCTCACTTGTTCATTTTTGCTTTTGTTTCCCTTGCCTGGGGAGATATGTTCATGAAGAAGTCACTCGTTTATGTCTATGAGATTTTTGCCTATGTTTTATTCTAAGAGTATTATGGTTTCATGACTTACATTCAGGTCTTTGATCCATTTCAAATTTACTTTTGTGTATGGGGTTAGACAGTGATCCAGTTTCATTCTCTTACATGTAGCTGTCCAGTTTTGCCAGCACCATCTGTTGAAGAGACTGTCATTTCCCCGTTGTATGTTCATGGCTCCTTTATCGAATATTAATTGACCATATATGTTTGGGTTAATGTTTGGAGTCTCTATTCTGTTCCACTGGTCTGTGGCTCTGTTCTTGTGCCAGTACCAAATTGTCTTGATTACTGTGGCTTTGTAGTAGAGCTTGAAGTTGGGGAGTGAGATGCCCCCCACTTTATTCTTCCTTCTCAGGATTGCTTTGGTTATTCGGGGTCTTTGGTGGTTCCATATGAATTTTAGAACTATTTGTTCCAGTTCTTGAAGTATGCTGTTGGTAATTTGATAGGGATTGCATTGAATCTGGATATTGCTTTGGGCAGGATGGCCATTTTGACAATATTAATTCTTCCTAGCCAAGAGCATGGGATGAGTTTCCATTTGTTAGTGTCCTCTTTAATTTCTCTTAAGAGTGTCTTATAGTTTTCAAGGTATAGGTCTTTCACTTCCTTGGTTAGGTTTATTCCTAGGTATTTTATTCTCTTTGATGATATTGTGAATGGAATTGTTTTCCTAATTTCTCTTTCTATTAGTTCATTGTTAGTGTATAGGAAAGCCACAGATTTCTGTGTGTTAATTTTGTATCCTGCAACTTTGCTGAATTCCAATATTAGTTCTAGTAGTTTTGGATTAGAGTCTTTAGGGTTTTTTATGTCAATGTCATATCATCTGCAAATAGTGACAGTTTGACTTCTACTTTACCAATCTGGATTCCTTGTATTTCTTTGTTTTGTCTAATTGCCATGGCTGGGACCTCCAGTACTATGTTGAATAACAGTGGGGAGAGTGGGCATCCCTGTTTTGTACCCGATCTCAGAGGAAAAGCTTTCAGCTTCTTGCTATTCAGTATGATGTTGGCTGTGGGTTTATCATACATGGCCTTTGTTATGTTGAGGTACTTGCCCTCTATGCCCATTTGGTTTAGAGTTTTTATCATGAATGGATGTTGAATTTTGTCAAATGCTTTTTCAGCATCTATGGAGATGATCATGTGGTTTTTGTCCTTCTTTTTGTTGATGTGGTGGATGATGTTGGTGGATTTTCAAATGTTGTACCATCCTTGCATCCCTGGGATGAATCTCACTTGGTCATGGTGTATGATCCTTTTGATGTGTTTTTGAATTCGGTTTGCTAATATTTTGTTGAGTATTTTTGCATCTATGTTCATCAGGAATATTGGTCTGTAATTTTCTTTTTTGGTGGGGTCTTTGCCTGGTTTTGGTATTAGGGTGATGTTGGCTTCATAGAATGAGTTTGGGAGTATTCCCTCCTCTTCTGTTTTTTGGAAAACTTTAAGAAGAATGGGTATTATATCTTCTCTGTATGTCTGATGAAATTCCTAGGTAAATCCATCTGGTCCAGGGGTTTTGTTCTTGGTTCATTTTTTAGATTACCTATTCAATTTCTTCGCTGGTAATTGGTTTGTTTAGATTTTCTGTTTCTTCCTTGGTCAGTCTTGGAAGGCTGTATTTTTCTAGGAAGTTTTCCATTTCTTTTAGGTTTTCCAGCTTGTTAGCATACAGGTTTTCATAGTGTTCTCTGATAATTTTTTGTACTTCTGTGAGGTCCGTCATGATTTTTCCTTTCTCGTTTCTCATTCTGTTGATGTGTTTTCATTTTCTTTTTCTCTTAATAAGTCTGGCTAGAGGCTTATCTATTTTCTTTATTTTCTCAAAGAACCACCTCTTGGTTTCATTGATTTTTTCAATTGTTTTATTCTTCTCAATTTTGTTTATTTCTTCTCTGATCTTTATTATGTCCCTCCTTCTACTGACTTTAGGCTTCATTTGTTCTTCTTTTTCCAATTTCAATAATTGTGACATTAGACTATTCATTTGGGATTGTTCTTCCTTCTTTAAATATGCCTGGATTGCTATATACTTTCCTCTTAGGACTGCTTTCGCTGCATCCCACAGAAGGTGGGGCTTTGTGTTGTTGTTGTCATTTGTTTCCATATATTGCTTGATGTCTATTTTAATTTGGTCATTGATCCATTGAATATTTAGGAGCATGTTGTTAAACCTCCATTTGTTTGTGAGCCTTTTTGCTTTCTTTGTACAATTTATTTCTAGTTTTATACTTTTGTGGTCTGAAAAGTTCACTGGTAGAATTTCAATCTTTTGTAATTTACTGAGGCTCTTTTTGTCACCCAGTATATGGTCTATTCTGGAGAATGTTCCATGTCCACTTGAGAAGGTGTATCCTGTTGCTTTTGGATGTAGAGTTCTATAGATGTCTGTTAGGTCCACCTTTTCTAGTGTGTTGTTCAGTGCCTCTGTGTCCTTACTTATTTTCTGTCTGGTGGTTCTATCCTTTGGGGTGAGTGGTGTGTTGAAGTCCCTAAAATGAGTGCATTGCATTCTATTCCCTCTTTTAATTCTGTTAGTATTTATTTCACATACACTGGTGCTCCTGTGTTGTGTGCATATATATTTATAATGGTTATATCCTCTTGTTGGACTGAGCCCTTTATATTATGTAATGTCCTTCTTTATCTCTTGTTACTTTCTTTGTTTTCAAGTCTATTTTGTCTGATACTAGTACTGCAACACCTGCTTTTTTCTCCTTGTTGTTTGCATGAAATATATTTTTCCATACCTTGACTTTAAGTCTGTGCATGTCTTTGGGTTTGAGGTGAGTCTCTTGTAGGCAGCATATGGATGGGTCTTGCTTTTCTATCCATTCTATTACTCTGTGTCTTTTGATTGGTGCATTCAGTCCATTTACATTTAGGCTGATTATTGAAAGATATGCACATATTGCCATTGCAGGCTTTAGATTCTTCATTACCAAAGGTTCAAGTGTAGCTTCTTTAATATCTTCCTGTCTAACTTAAGTTGCTTATTGAGGTATTATAAACACTGATGGTTCTTATTTCTCTCCCTTCTTATTTCTCCTCCTCCATTCTTTATATGTTGGGTGTTTTATTCTGTGCTCTTTTGTGTTTTCTTTGACTTCTTTTGTGGGTAGTTGATTTTATTTTTTTTCCTTTAGTTAGTATTTTTTTGGTCTGCTTTCCTTGCTGTGATTTTATTCTCTCTGGTAACATCTATTTAGCCTTAGGAGTGCTTCCATCTAGAGCAGCCCCTTTAACATACCCTGTAGAGGTGATTTGTGGGAGGCAAATTCCCTCAACTTTTGCTTGTCTGGGAATTACTTTATCCCTCCTTCATATTTAAATGATAATCGTGCTGGATACAGTATTCTTGGTTCAAGGCCCTTCTGTTTCATTGCATTAAATATGTCATGCCATTCTCTTCTGGCCTGTAAGGTTTCTGTTGAGAAGTCTCATGATAGCCTGATGGGTTTTCCTTTGTAGGTGTCCTTTTTCTTCTCTCTATCTGCATTTAAAATTCTGTCCTTGTCCTTGATCTTTGCCATTTTAATTATTATGTGTCTTGGTGTTATCCTCTTTGGGTCCCTTCTGTTGGGGGTTCTGTGTATTTCTGTGGTCTGAGCAGTTATTTCTTCCCCCACCCCCCCCGTTTGGGGAAGTTTTCAACATTTATTTCTTCAATCACCCTTTGTATCCCTTTTTCTCTCTCTTCTTCTTCTGGTACCCCTATAATGTGGATATTGCTGCTTTTGGATTGGTCACACAGTTCTCTTAATGTTGTTTCAATCCTGGAGATCCTTTTATCTCTCTCTGTGTCAGCTTCTATACGTTCCTGTTCTCTGGTTTCTAATCCATCAATGGCCTCTTTCATCTCATACATTCTGGTTTTAAATCTGTCCAGAGATTGTTTTATTTCTGTATTCTCCCTCCTTAGCTCTTGCATATTTCTCTGCAAGTCCATCAGCATGGTTATGACCTTACTTTTAAATTATTTTTCAGGAAGATTGGTTAGGTCTATCCCCCCAGATTCCTTTTCAGGGAAGACTGTCTGGGTTAATCTGGTCTGTATCAAATTCTTCTGCCTTTTCATGGTGATAGAGGTAGTTGTGCGGAGCTGGCACGTGTGTCAGCTGGTCGAACTTCCCTTCTTGC
Source organism: Manis javanica (assembly GCF_040802235.1). Lineage (NCBI taxonomy): Eukaryota > Metazoa > Chordata > Mammalia > Pholidota > Manidae > Manis > Manis javanica. The sequence goes on along the minus strand of NC_133158.1, from coordinate 128,201,126 downwards.
TAGTTTGTGGCCTTCCTCTCCTGGGAGAACAGCGACCCCTAGCAGCTTGTGCTGGGTAGCTGCATGCAGACAGGGTCTCTGAGTGTTGCCTGGCCCTTCTGTTTGCTTCATACAGTTGCTGTGGGCATGGCCCACTGCCTCTATGGTGGAGCTGCACCAGAGGGGGAAAGGGTGGGAGGCTGTTTATCTCCGTGAGGAGCCTCAGAGCTGCACTGCCACCCTTGGGGTTAGGGCCCCTGGAGTTCCCCAGGTTCCCAGCTGCTGAGCTGTTTGTGTCAGAACACCAACATCCAGCTGTAGGGTCCCTGTCCTTTTAATACTTTCAAAAGCACTCGCTTTTCTTTGTCCTAGAGGCGCTAGCTGCAGGGATCTGCTCTCAGGTTTTACTGTCCCATTTCCCTAGTAGCCAGCACACCACACTGTGAGTCTGCGCTCTGGAGTGGATGACTAGGGCTGGGTGTTTAGCAGTCCTGGGCTCCCTCTCCCTCCCTGCTCCAACTCCTCTCCACCCGCCGGGAGCTGGGGTGAGGGGCACTTGGGTCCCGCCGGGCCACGGCTTGTATCTTACCCCCTTCATGAAGCGTTGGGTTCTTGCAGGTGTGGATGTAGTCTGGCTGTTGTTTTGTGTCTTCTGGTCTCTTTTTGGAATAGTTGTATTCGTTGTATTTTTAAAAATATATATGTTTTTGGGAGGAGATTTCCACTGCTCTACTCATTCTGCTATCTTGGCTCCACCTCCTAAAATTTTATTTACAAAAATAGATGGCAGCGTGGATTAGGGCCAGGGGACGGAGTTTGCCTACCCCTTCTCTCATCAGTCAACCATTATCTGTGAGGCTCCTGCCATGGGCTGAGGGGAACAGGCCCTATTCCTGGCCGTGTGTAAACTCCAGGCAGTGTTGCTGTGAACCCTCCTGGGTAGTTTTCTCACCCTCATCTGCTCAACACTTAGCAGAGTATTTGAGGGGGGTCATCTGCCAATCTAGGAGCTGTCCTCTCTGGGCAGCCCTCTCTGACCCCTCGCACCCAGCTCTGGGGACTGTTGGCACTCTGGCTTCCTTGAGCCCTCTGCTCCATTTCCTCAGCTCAGTCAGCCTGCCCTGCCTCGCCTGGGTTGGCCCTCCCACACTGCTGCCTGTCTTCTTTCTTGAGGGAGCAAGATGAGGCACATGCTCTTCTCTCCACCTTGGCTTCCTAGGGCTCAGGGATCATATCCTTTGCCTGATACCCAATATCTATCTTAGGAGTTGGTCTTTCCAGCATTTTAGGTAGAGGGATAAATTTGGTCTTGATTATTTCATCTTTGTTGAAATATATAGTAGTAATATATTGTGTCCAATTATGTTACTTTTTCTTAGAACTTGCAAATATAACTCTTTCCTGTAAGCAGAATAATCAAGGTCAAGAACACAGCATATGAATTCAGCCATCTTTAAAAATAACCCCATTTAGGAATAATTTACTAGGGATGGCTTGGGGACTACCCAGGTCCAATCAAGATCACTGTAGAATGTCCCTAGAAATTAATGGTAACCAAATAAGCTACAAAATGATCAGTTGAGGTATAACCTATCTATCTAAAGTATTTGTTAATTATATTTATATACTATTACTTGCAATGTCTGCCTTTGGCCCTAGATTTGTTTTTTCTCTGATGGCAAAGACACGTCTCTTTTTCCACTCTGTTTTAATCCAGGGTCTAACATGGGGTGTAAGAATGTTGTAAAAGCTCCCCAGGTAATTCCAATATGCATCCAGGTAATTTTAATATCTGCATGTTGTATAACACTAATTGAAATAACATTTCTAAGACACTCCACTTCAAACTGCACAAATTAAAAAATATGTTGTTCCCTCAGTAAGTATTTACTGAAGGCTTTCTGTATACTCAACACTGAACAGGTGCCCTGTAGGTACAGAATAAATATAAGGTATAGTCATTGTCCTTGAAATGCTTACTATCTAGTTGGGGAACCAAAACAAATACATGTGAAACAATTGAGCAAAAACACAAGCTGTGGGTAATTAGCTCTTGAATGGAGTGGGCTAACTATATATTCTATAAGAATTCAGTAAAGCAGAAAATCAGTGCAGGCTGTAATTGTCAAGGTAGGCTTTCTCAGAAAAATGGGTATTTATCTTCAAATAACTATTCTGAAAGTACTGAGAAAATTTGTACTTGCTAGAGCCAGATCTATTATTTCTCATTTTAGGACAGATTAATGGAAAACTTGAGAACTGGTTTACACAGTACACTTGATGTTAATGATTTCCTAAAAAGTGTGTCAATAGCCAATTTACTAGTCTCTTCAATGTCTGGAAATTCTTTTCTTGGTGATTAAATTTTTTTTTTATGTTACAAAAAGAGTACCTGATACCATTATTATTTTTTTTATTAGAGATGAAATGAGAAGGATATCTAGCATTTAAAAGTAATTTCAAGGTGGTTTTTTTTTGGAAACCTGAGAAAGTTTTGTCATAAATATATCTCTTTATTTCCAAAGGAGCTTTTATTAAGGGAAATACTTAGCCCACATTTAAGCTATTCAATTTTTGAGACATATTTAGCCTTCCAATAAGCTTTTAGGGCTCTTTAACTATCTAATCTGTTATCTGTCTATATATTGGAAAACCAGGAAATCATCTTGCTCAGGATAGGAACAGTTAGCACCCATTCAAGTTCCAGGTCAGAAAGGTGAGCAGAGCCCCCTCCTGCCCATATCAACTTTCCTCCCTGGATGCCCTGTGTAAGGCTTCTTCTTGTTTGGTGTCCCTTGCCATCTCTGACAGAGGTAGAGGGAGGCCTTTTAAAATAGAGGCAGTGGTGCAGCATATCTTGTTGAAGGAAGAGCAGAGTCTGCATTTAATGCCTAGTGCCCCAAGCAGCTGTCTGCCTTGCTTACCCCCAAATTGCCTTTGCATAGAAGTAAACAAGCATGGATGTCCAATGGAGTATATTTGAAACTGACCTCTGAGGCCATCTATTTTGAGCAGATTGTAATTTTGCAAAAGGCATGGCCCCATTCCAAATGTTTATTTAGTGTTGAATGATCTCCAATTGGCCGCTTGGTCCATTTTTTGATGGTGTTGAAAACATTAAGAAAGATACCAATAATAGATGCTGGATTTACACTCCTCTGGGTGTACAGGGATGTGTTCTGTTGGGTGCCAGAAAAAAAATTTGCTCTAGGGAGAGATGGGCAAATGAGTCTAGCTGAATTGCAGCTGGCTTTATGGCAACTGTTATTTCCACCTCCACGCCCCAACATTATTCTTGTTGAATGAAGAGCCTTCTAAGTTCCTGCCAGCAGAATTATCTTTCACAGAACACAGACTATGTACAAAGCACTGGGCTAAGCTTTCTGTATGCACTCCCCTTTGTCCTCATAATGACCATGAGAAGCAGGTATTATTAATCCCATTTTAGAGATGAGGAAACTGCAGCTCAGAGGCTTCCAATTCTAGATTTGAAGTGAAGATTTGACCCAGTATTTGTGTGATTATGGAAATCAGGCCCTCACTTTGTGTTATTTCATGAAAGGTCCATATAAACCTAATTTCCCCTCCCCTGTGTGCTATAGCAATTCTTTTTCTTTCCACCCATGCCTGATATTAATTTGGATTCCAGGATGTGACAAAATGAGTGCCTGGGGATGAATCTTCTATTCTTTTATAAGTGGTAGCAATTTATTGTCCAAATACAAAAGAAAGAGCTGTTAAGGAGATTGTACACTTGACTGTATTTTCCTACACACGTTTAGTAAGAAAACTGAAAAAAAAAAAATACTGGTCTTGCATATCATTCAGCCTCAGCTCTCTTACCTTTGTGCTCCAAATGTCAGCTTGCTCCCAAAAGAGACTTCTCTGAATAGAACCTTGCGTTAAGAAGAGCTGTGTTTTAAATTGATGGTGCAATGGGCTACTGAAATTGGTCCTGGTGTAGGGGAGGGAGATTTACTTATTCACTAACCCATTTTTGGGTCTCTTTCATTGAGAGATATGAATAAGCAGTTTGGAAATAACTCCATGGACTTTCTGTCCCTAACATCTACAGTCACCCATAAATGGCAAGTCATTGTAAAATGAAAATACCAAGTGTACCTGAAAGGAAAGGAGCGACACATAGCAGCAATTCACCGGAGAATTCCGCTTTATTAGGGAAAGGTGCTGGGTTATATAGGAAGGGGCATGAATTGATTGAGGTGTCACTTCTACGGGGCTGGTGGCTGTTGGCTAGGTGCTGGGATTGGGAGGGGAGCGAGAGGTGATTGGGCTTCAGGTGGCGCCGGCGGGAACCGAGGACCCCGAAGAGAAGCCGGAAGTTTGCCATCTTATTGGTGGGGGCCCTTCATTCCCCCCTTTCTCCTCTATAGGGTTGTGGATGTTGCTTTCTCTCTGGCTGCTTCCTGCTGAACAGGGGCGGAGAAGGGAGTGAGGGCTTGAGGATTGGGAGGAAAGGGTTGATAGGACTCCCCACAGTAAGGATGAGTAGATGTGGACTTCTTCAGGTTTGGAAATCAATGAAGGTTCCCTGTAACCATAGGTCGAGGATCTGTTGATTCCAATGGTGCCAAGAGGATACGGGTGCCAGAAGCCAGGCGTCTGCGGCCATTGTTTCTAGGAACAGTTTCCAGCAGAGAGAGGGGTCCATCTCAGTGTGTGGTGAGGAGGCCACGTGAGGGTGAGGGATCTTCTGTGGCCAGAAGCTGGTAGTTCCTGAGTAAAAGCTGGTTGAAAGCTTGATTAGAGATTTTTCCGACTTGGGATTTGATGAACTTTATTATACAGGGTAAGAAGAGACAGGCGAGAAGAATGACTATTATGGGGCCTGCGATGGGCCAGACCCAGGTAAGGAGGGGGTTTGTTAGTATTGACGAGAATGGGTTAGAATTGGAAGCAGAGTGGAGACTGGAGGCAAGGTCGGTGAGTTTGGTAATGTCAGTTTCTACAATGCTGGATTCATTGATGTAATAGCAGCACTCTTCCCGGAGGAAGACGCAGGCGCCACCCTTCTCAGCTGTAAGCAGATCTAGGGCCCGCCGGTTTTGAAGGGTGACCTTAGCTAGCAAAGTGACCTGTCTTTGGAGAGAGGCTAGGGAATCGGCAGTGGATGTCAGGGCTCCCTCAAGTGTGGCGTTGAGATCTCTAACTGCCCATAGAGAGTGACCCAAGGCTTCTCCCGAAAACCGTGCCACAATGGCTGAGGTGATCAAAGAGATACCGACCATGATGGGAAAGAAAGTAGCTCTTTTTGTGCGCGAGGGCAAGGGAGGTTGGAGCACAAGAAATTCTGCCATGCTGTAAAGTGTAAGCTGTGGGATCAGGGTGACAAGAATGCAGGGTGTATCAGAGCTGAGAGGCAGTGAGTTGAAAAGACTGCCATTACACCAAAAGAAGTGTCCCGGTTGTGTAAAAGTCTTAGAGCCAGAGGTAGGGGTGTAGATAGAGAGGCAGTGAAGTGCGCTGGAGGGGGGTGGAGTTGGGCTTACACAGTGATGGATGGTGAGATTATCTGCGTATTCTGGTTCCCATAGGGGTATGTCTGCCAGGGGGCAGAGGGTTTGTCTTTCTGCATGGAAGGAGTAGTTGGAAATATTAAGGGGCACGGTGGCCAGCAGTGGGCGCTGTAGTGATGCGCACAAGAAACAATTGGTGGTGTTAAGGGTGTGGTTGAGAAAGATGGTGGTGTCTTGAATGAGCTGTAATGAAGAGTAGGAGAAATGGGAAGAGGGGCGGGGATAAGAAGATGAAGAGGTGCCGTCAAGAGTTTGGATAATGACTTTTTTGGAATGTCTGATATTTGATGCAACTTGAGAGATCTGGGAATGAAAGGGAACATACTTTTGAGAGATATGAAGGGTACTGTGGGGGGTCGAGGACCCCCCGTAGTAAACTGAGGCTGTGACTCCAGTGGCCCATCGAGAGTCCCAGGGATCTGAAATTGATAAGGAGAATGAGCCATTGGGATATTTCATGAAACGGTTGGAGGAGTAATACTGTGGGTACTGGAAGTTACCCATGTAGTGAATGGCGCAAGACTAATAGGGACATCTCCTGTAGGTGTCTGGCCATCACCTGCAATAGGCTTGTTTTTGGTCATAGAGGAAGCAGAGATAGGGAGAATAAGGGTAGCTGCTAGTGAACACTTCAGTGGAGGGAAGAAAGTGGAGGTATAAAGGCTCAGAGCAGCTTTTCAGAGGGCAGTCTGGTGTGGCAATGAGGGCAGTAACTTTTGTTTGATGCTGTGTGTAAGTCTGTCTGACTTTGAATCACCATACAAAGGAGGCTGGGGTGGTGGGGAAGACAATAGGAATGAGGAAAAAAAGCGAGAGAGCAGTAAAGGAGGAAAAAGTCATGATTCGGGTATGGATGGCAAAGGGGGTGAACGGGATTTTGGAGGAAAGAGGACAATAAGGTCAGGAGTCTGGAGGGAGGGTCTGTAAACTTTTGTAGGTTAAGAGATCTTTTAGGTAATATGGGGACAGAATGGTAAGGGGCGCCCTGAATGTCAGTTTATGAGCTTGTTTCTGCAAGAGCTGTCTAGCGGCTAATGCTCCTAGGCAGGGGGCCCATCCCCGAACTGTGGGGTCTAATTGCTTGGAGAGATAAGCTACTGGGGCAAAGGATGGGCCATAATATTGGCCTAGGACTCCTAGAGCTTGACTGGACCTCTCATGAATATATAATGAGAAGTGTTTCAACAAATCAGGGAGATGGAGAGCTGGGGCTTCCACAAGGGCTTCACGGAGCTTAATGAAGGAGTGTCGGGGTGAGGAGGATAATGGTTCTTTAGGGGGGCTCTTGCTGAGGTCATATAGGGGTCTTGCCAACAGGGAGAAGTTAGGGATCTACGCTCTAAAATATCTAGCCAGGCCTAGAAAGGAAAGGATTTCTGTCTTGGTTTTGGGAACGGGCAGGTCAGAGAGGAGCTATTTTCTGTCTAAGGTAATGGACTTTCTTTGTTGAGATAGAAGGAATCTGAGTTAAGTGACAGGAGGGGAAGAGATTTGAGCTTTGATGGGGGATACTCAGTAACCTCTGGAAGCTAGAAGGTTAAGTAGGGAGGCAGTGTCAAGTTGATACTGTTCCCACGAGGGACTGCAGAGTAGAAGATTGTCAATGGATTGTAATAAGGTGGACTTGGAGTGATCATGATGAAACTGTTTGATGTCCTGAGCTAGGACTTGTCTAAAAATATGGGGACTATCTCGGAAGCTTTGTGGCAAAACTGTCCAAGTGAGTTGTTCAGAATGTCTTGTGTATGGGTCTGTCCAGATGAAGATGAAAATATCTTGGGAGGAAAGGTCTAGAGGGATAGAAAAATGGGTCCTTGAGATCTAGGACTGAGAAGTGGGATGCTGAGGCAGGGATCTGCGATAAAAGGCTGTATGGATTTGGAACTAAGGGATGGATAGGGACAATGGCCATGTTGATGCGGTGAAGGTCTTGGACAAGGCGGAAAGATCCGTTGGTTTTTTAACAGCTAATATGGGGGTATTAAATGGGGAGTGAGTGGGCCTGAGGTAATTTTTGTTTAAGAGATCTTGAATGATGGGTTGGAGGCCTATGAGGGCTGAAGTGGTTAGGGGTTATTGGGCCTGACAGATATACTGAGAGGGGTCACGTAATTTGATAGAGGCAGGGGGACATAGGGCCATGGAGGGGCTTGTAATGTCCCAAACTTTGGGATTTACAGGGTGTATGAGGGCGGAACTGGAGCTTTCATTGGGTAGAGGGGGGTCGTTGGCTATGAGGGCCATCAGAAAGGGAGTACTGGGGGCTGTGGGAGTGGATATAGTTATGGAAACATGGAGGAGGGAAAGGATGTCTTGTCCTAGTAAAGGGATGGGACACTGGGGCATAACCAGGAAGGAGTGGGAGAAAGGTATGGGATTGTCTAGGATTGTGCATTAAAGGGGGGGGGTTTAATGGGAAATCTATTTACCTCCTACCCCGACTATAGGAGTAATGGCTGGCATGGTAGGGCCCCGGTATTCTCACAAGACTGAGAAGGTGGCTCCTGTATCTAGGAGGAAGGAGATGGGGTGACCATCTACTGTTAAAGTAACCCTGGGCTCCTGTTTGGTGATGGAAATGGTCGGGCGAGAAGCCCCTGGGCCCCATCAATCTTCTGCTAGCCCCACTACGGCGGGCTTAGGATGGGGGTTGTTCGTCCAGCCTCCCCTTCAGGTGGTTGGGCAATCAGACCCCCAGTGGCCCTTTTTGTGGCATCTGGGGCATGGGGTGGTAGGAGATCTGGGGGAGGGGCATGCCCTTGACCAATGTCCCTCTTTTCCGCACTTGAAACAAGTTCCTGGGGGGGGCTTGTTTGTAGAGGGGCGCCCAGGTTGTGGTTTTATCAGCTGGGCCAACATTTGGAAATTGGCCCGATCAGCCTTTTGTTTATGGCGTTCTTTCTCCTCCTCCTGGTTATGGAAGACTTTACAGGCCACTGTTAGGATCTCAGTCTGTGGGGTAGCGGGGCCCTGTTCTAACTTTTTGAGTTTAGCTTTAATGTCGGGGTAGCTTTGAGCTCGGAAGTATGTCATAAGGACATGTCTTCCTTCGGGTGTTTCTGGGTCCAGGCTGGTATACTGTAATAGGGCTTGAGTGAGTCTGTCTAAGAACTTGGAGGGGGTTTCGTCTCTCTTTTGAATTATGTTTTGGAGCTTTTGAAAATTGACTACTTTATGAGCTGCCTTTTTCAGACCTGCTATTAAGCAGGAGGCAAAAATATCTCGAGAGCGGAGACCCATGGCAGTGTTATAATCTCAGTGTGGGTCTTGTTCAGGGACAGCAGTGGGGCCGGGGGGTTAGGTGGGGTCAGTCCTGTGGGTTTCGGTAGCATGCATTTGGGTGAAGTCCCAAACTCGTCTACGCTCTTCAGGGAGGAGAGTATTAGCCAGGAGCATAAAAATGTCATGATGTGTGAGGCTGTAAGACTGGAGGGTCCATTGAAACTCCCTGATGTATGTCGTGGGATCAGTGGAAAAGGAACCTAGGCGTTTCTCTAGTTGGGCTAAATCTCCTAAGGAGAAAGGGACGTGAACGCACACGATGCCTTCAGATTCTGCTACCTCCCGGAGGGGGGCAATAATTTTGGGAGGCCCTCGGGACCTAGTCTGAGGGGGACTGAAGGGTTCTGGCTCAGTCTGTGGGGGAGTGACACGGTCTAGCCGCACCTAGTTGAGCAGGTCCTGAAGTGCGGAAGGGGGTCAAAGAATATAAAGAAAGATAGAATCAGACTCACGTATCGCCAGCCAGCAGCCCAGCTGCTTGCCTCTGCTTCTCTAGTTGGGTTTGAACTCATGACTCGGAGGTTAAGAGTCCCATGCTCTACTAACTGAGCTACAGCAGGGCTCTGGTTAATTGCTTATGGAATGCGTAAACAGAATGTTCTTTGTTTTCCATTCCTGCTACATTGGCAAGTCAGGGAAGGGCATATTTAGAAGCAGGGGCGGTGTTTCTACACATCTTCAAGGTCTCCCTATTTTCAGAGTGAGGATTCTTGGCAAGATATGTTTTTGTGGACAGATAACTTCTAAGGACTGCACCGGTTGTTCTCTAGCTTGTGCTTTCCCATGCTGCGTTCAGACATGGGGGAAGGTGCTTTCCCATTCTCCCTACAAACATGTGAGAAGACAAAGGCAGTCCCTAACAGGGGAGAAACAGGTGATGAGGGCAAAGACGGAGGAGGCCCTTGGGACCTAGTTGAAGGGGGGGCTGAAAGGCTCAGGCTTAATCTGCGGGGGATGAAGGCGGAGGAGGTGAGATGGGGGAGGAGATGGTGGGGGAGGAAGGGAGAAGGGTTGTTGTAGGAGAAGAAGGGGAAGGGAGTGAATGGGAGGCTTCTGCGGGGGCAGCGGCTTGCAGGCCAGGAGAACTTGGGAGGGGGCGGGGGGAGGAGGAGGCAGAAAGCTTTGATATAGGGAATCTCCTTCCATTTTTTCAGGCACTGGCAGTAGTTAAAAAGATTGCGAGTGATGTTAGGATCAGAAGTTTCCCCTGCGGGCCATTGGTTGTTATTGTCTAGGGGGTATGTCGGCCAATCTTGGGAGCAATATTTATGGAGAAGTTTTGGTTTTATATCAGGCATCAGGGAGAGGGTAGCCAGATGCTTAAGCAGGCATTCAAGAGGTGAACTTTCAGGGAGGGATGAGGAGGCTCCCATGGCTAAAGGACAGAGAAGGAGACAAACAGGGGAAGATGAACGGAGATCCTCGGACTGGAAGCCGACCGCAAGGAGACAAAGGGCGTCCCCAATGATCCTTGGTGGTCTGCGGAAACTCGTATACGAGTTGGAATTTCTTAGGAAGTGTGGGTCGTCACCCAGACTTCCCTAAGAAGGCAGTTTGCCGGAGTCATGAGGTACCTAGCGCTAGGAGTTTTCGGCAGACAGAACAGATTTCGGCGGACGGAGCAGAAGAAGGAGGGGGGGGAAGGGAAAGGGAGCGTTCTCATCCACAAAGGAGTCACCTCGTTTATGGCTGTTGGAGGAGGGCCTGAGGGTCTGCCGCAGCCATGAAGGCCTGAGGTGGGGAGAGTTCCCTCCTCGTCCCCAAGTGTCAGGGCCTTGCCGGAAGATCATGGTCAATGGCACTGCGATAGCTCGGAGAAGAGTGGCCCACCCCGGGGAAATTTTGCTTAAAAAGTTTCAGCACTGATGGAAGGGATGGTGAATGCGTTTATGACTGTCGGAGGAGGGGTCTGAGGGTCTGCCACAGCCATAAAGGCTTGAGGCAGGGATTTATGGATGTTGGAGGAGGGGCCTGAGGGTCTGCTGCAGCCGTGAAGGCCTGAGGTGGGGAGAGTTCCCTCCTCATCCCCGAGCATCAGGGCCTTGCCGGACGATCGCAGTCAATGGCACTGCGATAGCTCGGGGAAGAGTGGCCCACTCCGGGGGGAAAACTTACCTAAAGGCCAGGGAGGAGTGGTGAGTGTGATGAGCCAGCGCCGGAAAAAGAGAATGAGGGCAAGCTGCTGCTGGTGTTGGGGGGAAGACGGGGCCCAGTTGGGGTGTCCTGTCTCCCGGGTTTCAGTACCAATGAAAGGAAAGGAGCGACACACAGCAGCAATTCACTGGAGAATTCCGCTTTATTAGGGAAAGGTGCTGGGTTATATAGGAAGGGGCATGAATTGATTGAGGTGTCACTTCTACGGGGCTGGTGGCTGTTGGTTAGGTGCTGGGATTAGGAGGGGGCAAGAGGTGATCAGGCTTCAGGTGGCGCCAGCGGGAACCGAGGACCCAGAAGAGAAGCCGGAAGTTTGCCATCTTACTGGTGGGGGCCCTTCAGTACCTACACTTAAAAGTCACATCCGTTTTTCTGTACTCATCTTTGAATTACTTTCACAGCCATACAGTTCTCCCTCAGTGCATATCTTTTCTTCTAAGCAGCACTTTTAGAAACTTGAGGAATTGCTGAAGGTGAGGAGAAATTTTAGAAGATCTAGATTCTAATTAACTTTTCCTCTAATTAACTCCGTCATTATTCCTTCGTGAACACAACCAAGACTCTAAAAGATAAAGGGAGGTGCCAAGGATGGCAGTTGCCCAAGACCAAGGAGCTCACAGAATTCTCCCCCTCCCCAAGATTTTAAAGCAAAATCATCCTAGGAATATGGGTGGCCTGATGGGGGAGAAGTGGTGGTTTTTTTAAATCACAAAGTGTATGTTATCTTTCTCCACAGAACCAAATAACTTTTTCACATATCAGTGAATCCTCTTTCTCAGTATCCCCATGGTGTCTGTGCCTCCCTTTCTGTGATATTTAATCATTGACCCCTGGATAGATGATGATTACATTTTCCAGAATTTTCCCTTCTATTTCTCTCTTCTTTCTTCCATTCTCTCTCTTCTTCTCCACATCGCTGGAAAATGCTTCTCTGGTTGTGGGTTGTTGTTCACACTGTCTGCATTACCTAGCAAGGCTTGTATCTTTCCTCTTTACCTATTGAGATCCTTCCTATCCTTTGAGGCCTATTTCAAATATTACCTTCTTTTAAAAGGTGCTGCTCACAAAATACTCCTCTGATAAATAGTCATGATGAGTTTTCTGTGGTTATTTTTGCCATAGTTAATGGTTTTTACTTCTCCAAAGTAAATGGAATTTCCATGTCATTTCAGTCTCTTCTCTCGTTCCAGTTCTTTCTCCCAGCTTATGGGTTATACCTTGTGAGTGTGATCTTTTTGTCAAGGGATCTCTGGGCTCTGCATTATCTTTCTTTTGATGACTGGACTCTGTTGCCTCCATCCCAGGAACACTGTTTGTTGAGATCTCAATGCCTTTGCCTTTGAAATCCTCTGTATTCTTTCATTTTCCTCTTTCATTCTATTTTCATAGTTTCAGCCCTTGCACACTGCACAGTTGTGTTTATGGTGGAGTTCTCTCTTCAACATTTCTCGCAACCCATTTTATCTGCCAAATTTACCTTCATGTGTTGTTTCTCTTCCCCAAAGTCACTCTTCTTCCCAGGTGTTGATCCCGTGTTCAGCTTACCTTAGTTGAGTGTGCTCAGAACACTGCCTTTCCTCCTCTCCCACCTGATACTATTCCCTGCCAGCTGCTAGACTGTTAGTATTCCTACCCTCAGGCTTTCCCTCCTGCTGTTTGCAAATACACAGGCCAGATGCTCCCAGTGGTCTCTCCCCTACCCTTAGGGCTCATACTAATGGAGTTAGGATTCATGCCCATCCCCCAAGGAACTACACAAGAGCTCAGAGCCTGGGGCAAAACCTGAGTTCAGCTGTGTCTTAGTTCCATTGCCATGCAGCTGCTCCTCTTCATCTGCTGTGAGTCCCAGGGTACAACCTGCCAAGAACAGTGCCCACCCAGATTCTTAACCACTTAATGTGGTAATTTTTTATTCTAAATTGTCCTTTTGTTTCCTGACTCCTCTTTGATCATTTACAAATGATGCTCATCTATGTCTAGTTTGCCTTTCTTTCTGAGTGACCCCTGGGGCCTTGAGCTCTTGATGCCTTGTCTCTCTTCTGCTTCTCAGACTGTTAGGTTAGGCTGCAGATTCCCTCTGCCTGATCAGTCTTCCCCTTTCTAAGAATATGGTTTGCTTTTGCTTTGCTGCCCGCTGAGTCCTTCAGGCCTTGAGTCCTGGGCCTCTGGCTTCCATTGCCAGTATAAATCCTCACCGCAGATTGATTGAATGACTGCATATTGAGCACTGACTGTATATAAAGCACTGTGTGACTTGTGTCAGAGACAGCAAAGTGACTAATGTAAGTACTTTCGCTCCAGGTGTTTACAATCTAAAGGAGGGATTTTCAGGCCGATTTATTGATGAAAGACAGACAATGATAATTTCTCTAAGTGAGAGGAAAGTGAAAGACAAAGTTGTATGTGTCGTGGGTGTATTGGGGGCAGGGTGGTGGTGATCAGGACAGCTTGCTTGGAAGAGGTGGCCCTGAGCTGATTTGAAAGTGAATAGGGTCATAATAGTGGATGCACGTTTGAAAGAAGATGAAGTTGACTTTAACTGGGCTTGTGGGATTTCTCAGCAAGGTTCTGTGACTGCTGCTCTGATCCTCAACGTCCTCCTGGGTAAGTGACATTGTGACCTCAAAGCACTAAGGCAAACCAATGCAACCCCGACACAATTTCCAGATGCCCTAGGGATGGTACCATCCTCCTATGAAAACAACCAAACCATCAATGTCAAATGAGGAAACCCAGAAAGTTCGGCTGAACTGATGAATTTATGCCTAAGTAGGATTCAGTGGTAAACCACTGAAAGTTTTTGAGCATGGGATGATAGACTCTACGAAACTCTTTGGAAAGAATTAGGATATTACTCAGGCAATGAAATAGAGGCCAGCAAACAGGAGAGACTGGATACAGGGGATTGGGGATCAGGAGCTGCGGGGAGAGTTAGGATGCTGCTACAAAAGTCCAAATAAGGTTGAAAACAAATGATGTTGGCTACAGCCTAGAGCTCTTCTTTATGGTATTAGGCAAGCAATTGGACAAAGGGGTCAAGGGAGAACTGACTCCACAGTGACTCTCAGGTTCTGAACTTGATAACCAGGGGCACAAAGGTGCCATATACAGAAATAAGGAGGTCAGAAAGAGGACGTGGTTCCTGAGAAGGACCATGTTGTGTTTGTGCAGCTCAGGGGGGTGGTACCGACTGGCATGGTGCCACCAAACACCAGCAGCTACTTAATGAATATAATACTTGAAGGGTTATGTTTTAGGTCTTTAAAACAAACTGTTTCTTAAATAAACCCATCATACCAGCCACCCCCTTGTACTTGGTCTCAGCCATTCCTCCTCATCTTTCCTTTCTTCTTCTCTTTCTCTCCCTTTCTTTCCATCTTTCCTTTTATTCTTTCAAGATTCATCCCAGTTCATAAGTAAACTCCATTTCAGTTCATATCAGAATGCTACCCAAATTGAGATCAGAATTTTGAATTAGTGAAAGACTGAGCCTTTAAATAAAAGATTAGGTAATGGCTGTACCAGGAATGAACTAAAAAAGATGCAAGCTTTTCATACTGATTTCAGCTTTATTCCCTGGTGTCTCTCACTGAAGGAAAGTCATGAGCAATGAGGCACTGGCACATTGGATCCAGAAATGCTAAAGTAAGTTTTCTCCTCCCGTGGAGTCCCTGAGGACCCTCAATCCAGCTGAGCTGGTCAGGGTTTCATATTCTTCCCCTAAGTAAATTAAGTCACTAGTACATCTCATCACAGAGTTCTGCACAAAAGCCTGCCCTACCTTTTTGGCAAGCAGTGTTTGAAATGGAGCTTTTAGAAATGCTAAAAGCTTTCTTTCTCCAACTATCTGTGTTGGCCTGTCCAGCTGCGTCCACTGTTGGGCCTGGGGTCTGGGATAGGACAGGGCCATGGTGGCACATTTCATCCATGTATGAGCTAAAAAGAGTCCAAATAGACCCCTCTTAATGTTTTCTCTCTTTTGCTCAATAATTTGAGGTAATTTTTCCCTGAAGCAGCCAGTGATCCTATTGGATATTTGCATGGAGAGACTGGCTAGCTAACCTTTTCCCCCAATCTTTGAAAGTGCTTTAAACGTGAGGCTAAATGAATACAAATAGGAATGTGTTGGGACGATACAGTAGGGAAGGCTTCTGTGGCTCTCTGAGCAGATACAAATGCTGGCTTAATTAGAAAATCAATCTTGCTGTCTAGCTGATTGATTGCAATACTGTGCTGGAGGTGGGAAAGTGAGTTGAGTCATGACGAGATAATTTTTTCCTATTACTAAAAAGAGGCCTTATGTACATCTCTAAGCAATTCAGCGTGAAGAACTTGTTAAAAACACGCCACCTTTTTCCTCTTGTTAATTGAATCTTTGGGGGAGGGGAGGAGGAATAACATAGTTTGCATTTGTGAAAACTCTTACCATATTTTTTCCCAAGTACTGAGGGGCAATTTAATAACTTTCTTCAAAGAAATGCAAACATTTTTAAGGGAGGAAGATGGATGCCTGATCACCACATCCACAGAACACTGACTTAACCGAGAGTGTTTAGGTTGCCAGAGGCAGGAATTCACCTTGTTGATGATCAGTTTGCATGCTGGTGTGCCCAATGTGCTCACCAAACACACTGGGAGGAGAAAGATAAGATATTATCTCCTTTGCTCACATGAGGAAACAAGCTATGAGAGTTTAATGTGATAAAGGCCACATGGTCAGTGAACGAAGGAGCCTAGAAAAATGACAGTCTGTCCTTTTTTATTTTTTATTTTTTATTTGGTTATCATTAATCTACAATTACATGAAGAACATTGTGTTTACTAGGTTCCCTCTTCAACAAGTCCCCTGCACAAACCCCATTACAGTCACTGTCCATCAGCATAGTAAGATGTTGTAGAATCACTACTACCCCCCTACATTATACATGCTAATGGTAATGCCCCCTTTCTTTTTCCCCACGCTTATCCCTCCCTTCCCTCCCATCCTCTCCAGTCCCTTTCCCTTTGGTAACTGTTAGTCCATTCTTGGGTTCTGTGATTCTGCTGCTGTTTTGTTCCTTCAGTTTTTCTTTGTTCTTATACTCCATGGAAAGCAGTATGGAGGTTCCTCAAAAAGCTCAAAATAGACATACCATTTGACCCAGGAATTCCACTTCTAGGAATTTACCCTAAGAATGCAGCAGCCCAGTTTGAAAAAGACAGATGCACCCCTATGTTTATCACAGCACTATTTACAATAGCCAAGAAAAGGAAGCAACCTAAGTGTCCATCAGTAGATGAAGGGATAAAGAAGATGTGGTACATATACACAATGAAATATTATTCAGTCATAAGAAGAAAACAGTCTGTCCTCCTTTCAAAGGAAGACAATGAGGGTGGCTGACCTGTTGGTCTTCTCTCTCTTGCATCATACTGGTTCCTCATCTGATCTACTGTGTGCCCCACACTGGATACATCTTAACTCTTTTCCTTTATTTGTCATTTCACAAATCTACGATGTATCTGTAGCTCCCTTCCACCAAGATGATCTTTACTGATTTTTTTCTGGCAAAAATACTTCTTAGAAATGCCTGCTGCAATGACATTTGGAAGGGTTTTAGAAATCTTCCTCGCTTAAAGGATACCAAGAAAAAATAATCCAAGTCTAAGGATCCTGGAAGAATCTCCCCTATTGTTTAGAAGCCCTTTCCTTGGGTTCTTTCCATCCTCAGTGAAGGGCCCCCACCAGTAAGATGGCGAACTTCCGGCTTCTCTTCCGGATCCTCGGTTCCCAACGGCACCACCTGAAGACCAATCACCTCTCTCCCCCCTCCCACTCCCAGCACCTAGCCAATAGCCACCAGCCCCGTAGAAGTAACACCACAATCACCCCGTGCCCCTTCCTATATAACCCAGCACCTTTCCCTAATAAAGCAGATTTCTCCGGTGAATTGCTGCTGTGTGTCGCTCCTTTCCTTTCACTCAGTCTCTCAGGTATTCCCTGTGCTTCCACCCAAGACTCTCCCCCAGCCCACACTGGTCCTTAATGTGAGCTAAAAAGTTTTCTTCTTCATTTCACTAAAGTTTTGCTCATGAACATTTCATGTACTCTTGCACGTGGATTACATTTGCAATATTTAATCATTTCCAAAAAAGCCAGCAGCCAAGACCAAACTTACTAGTGAAATGAACTTGCATTCTTTGGGCAGTGCTCATCACAAACTTCATTTTGTGGAAACATAGTGAGACTTGCTTATTAAAATCAAAAGAATTATTTGTTGTAGTGATAAAAAATGGTAGGAATAATTGAATTGTGCAGACAGTTTGAAGATCTCAATGTTCTCATTTTGGATATTCATTCCAATGTAATGAGCTTATTTATTATGTAATTCTATGGTTATTAAAATAAATCCTTGATGATAGACCTAGAGAAGAGATCAGCCATCATTCCATCAACCCCACCTAACTAAAGGAAAAAAGAGAGGATGTGACATCTAAGATTCTGCATATGGAAACCTCAGGTTTACAAAGGAAACACATATTTTGTAAGGAACTTTTATTTGAGGTACTCATGTTTTCTCTACTCTGTGATCCCTTAGGTGTGGTGCTAAAAGGCAATGAAATAGCTTGAGTATTGGAAGCAGAAGAAAGAAGGTTAACCTCGAGCCTCTGAGAATTATGTTTGTCTGTGTTTTAAGGAAACTTTCAAAGAGAACAGTAAGATTTCTACATAAATATTTGTACATTTTGGATTTTTACCACTTATGTGGAACACAATTCACATGTTTTTGTGAAATATCAAGTATAATTATTATGACTTTGTTTCTAAGTCAAAGATCATGTTACTCAACGTAATTTATAAATGTGGAGACTGAGGCTCTAAGGCTCAGAGATGGTAGATTGTTTTCCCAAGGTTACACAAATGATTCATGGCAAATCCGGGAGATCATTTCCATCTAACTCCAAAGCTTTTGCCCTTAACCTGCTAAATACAGTATATCCTACGTACTTATGAATATAAAAATAAACATGTGGGAAAAAAGAAACATGATACTTGAATTTGATGTTGTCTTAGATAATATGTTGCCTATGGTTTTATGTATAAAAGTCAATTGCTAAGTCATGGATAAAGAATAAACTGAAAGCTGATGATTGTTTGGGTTTCATTTGCTTTGAGGTTGGGTAAAGCTCATGAAGTAGATAATTCTTAGAAACAATTTTCCTTTAAGTACTGGGGTATGTGATACTGAGGAAAGGAAACCTCATTTTAAATGGAGTTGGGAGGCCAGAAGGGGCAACTGTCATTCCCTACCTCTAGTTCTCAATTTTAAACTACCACAGGAAAAGACTTACCTGGTCTTCCCAACTGGAAGACACTAATACACTATTCCAGCAGGAGGAAAAAAGAATTTCTCCTGCCCAGGAACAGCTCAGTCAATAAGAAAATACCACAACTCAGCCAATGAGAAGCTGTCACCCCTCTGAACTCTTGCTTTCCTCCAATGCATTTTCCCTTAAAGCAGCCCTGCCCAACTTCCTCCTTTTCTCTACAGAGTAACTTTTTTCTCCTTTGATCTCTGGACTTGCCTGTGGTGTAGCACAACTTGCATGTCCTAAATTGCAATTCCTCTTCTTTTTCTGAATCAACCCATTTTGCTGGTAAAATAACAGTCTGTTTTTTCTTTTAAGGCTGACATAAAAATGTCAAAAATGTGTTAAAATTCTGAAATAAATTAGCCATTGATTTATGACTTAATATTATTTCAAACTTGCACCAAAATTTTATGGAGGGCTTTATGCTTCCTTAAATACAAAGAATTCTGTAGAAAATCTTGAGATAAGGATTCCCAACTTAAGCTTTTCCTCACCCTTTCTGCTTTGGTTTTGCGAGACATTTGGAGTCTACGTGCTTTGTATTATCAGTGACCTTGTGAACACCCTAAAGATAACAATGATGACAGAACTGACTTACAGTATTTAGGTTTTAGGAGGTAGGGTTTGGCAAAAACATAGCCTATTGGAGAGCAAAACTGGATTGCATTAGGAATCCCTAGCAATCCCTTGCATGGTCTGCTGGCTGCAGGAGAGAGTCTGAGGCCAATCTCAGTTAGGAAATATTTAACAGTTTTGGAACTGGCAGTTGTTTGCTAGACTGGCACTTTACCCATCTGTAGTATTCTGTTTATTTTTAAGAAATTCGAGATAACAATGGTAAATCAAAAAAAGTAGGCAACGTACCCCTTGAATATCCTAGTTTGGTGCAAATTTGGATGGTATCATGTTAAAGGAATGCAGATTACTCCTGAAAAATAGAATAGAGGCTAAACACTCTTACAGCATCTTTAGTTTCATATGTAACCCAGTCCCCATTCCTGTTCTCAGCACTCTGTTGTGTGACTTGAAAAATCACAGGAAGGCCCTTGGAAGTATCACGTATGAAGTAATTGCTATGGATGGCCAGACACATATGTTCATTTTTTCAGTGACTCTTTCCCACTACCAGTGAGTGAAACAGGAGAGACATCACTGTCCCCATTTCACAGATAAGTAAACTGAAGCATAGAAATGTTAATAACATATCCAATATCATACAGAAAATGTCATCAGGATTTGACTCTAAGATTAATTTCAAAGCCCAACCTCTTTTCTCTCTTTGCCACGATACTCCACATTTCATAGTGACTGTTCTGCAGTTGCCTCCTTTAAGAATGAGTGTAGGACTGTAGGATTTTGGGTAAGAGAGTAACATGGAGTAAGCAAGTAAAATTGATCCATTTGTAGGCTCAACTAGATATTTCATAAATAGCCACAACTGACAGATTTTACTGTGCACAGATGGTAGTTTTGGCTAGGATCAGCTTGATTCCTTAAAGATTATTCTGTGCAACCAGTGTTGGTCTCTCCTATTATCATTTGGGCAAGCTCAGTGTGGCAGATTCATCTGGCTTGATATGAATCTTAATATTTCACAGTGTCACATCTGAAATGAAGGAAAAAGTAATGTACTTTATATTTTTCCCTCTTTCTAAAAATATTGCCACAAAGGGAACTGGAATGTAGGTTGAAGAGAAATATTCCTGAACTCCTCATTTTTTTTTTTTCTTAGAGATTATTGATTCTCGGCCAGCACAGACCCAGCTTATTTTGAGATCAGATATACGCTTGGTAAATGAATTATATTTTAGGCTTGAATGAAACTCATTTTTTCTTCCAAACTGTCCCAAATCTAATAGACCAGGCACTTTTCCACTTTATATTCTTGTTTATTTAAAGGAAATATTGCCCATATGTTTCACATTCATTTATACTTAACTCATCAAAATGCTATTTGGCAATAGATATTTGTTGTCCCTGTGAAGATTCTTGAGGTGCTTTTGATAAGATTTAACTCTTATAATCAGGAAATAATATTATGTCTGGAGAGAAAGTTCCCAAAGGGCTCTAGGACAGTTCAAAGCTTTACTCAAATGGGTTATGGAAGGCTGAGTTAGGAACAGTGTTTTTGTATAATTTGCTACCCCCCAAAACTGCCAGTGGAGACTGAAGGTTAAGGGACTATTGGACTCCTCAAACAGCTTAATGTCTGTTGTCCAGCCACAAATGAACAGACTGATAAATTATTCTATGTACCAAAATGTGTAATGACATGTTTTAAACAATATGAGTTCTGAATACGTACTAGAACATTAAAGATTTGACTATATACAAATTAAAAGCAAATGAGTAACTGGTAAATTATATTGGCAATAAATGTGCCAAAGGCTATTATATTTAACAAATGGAAAGATATATTTGGAAAATATAATGTAAATAATCCACTAGAAAAATGGATACAAGACAAAAGGAAGCCATGTAAATATACACACATACATGGGATATTAACATATGCAAAAATATTTGGTTTTATTAGTAGTCAAATGTATGCAAATTCAAACAACAATGAGATTTTAATTCTATTTATAACTTCATTTTAAAATAAAAAAGTATTAATTTTATAATCATAATACAGAATAAATATTGCATATAGTGATAGAATTCTTTGCACTTTCAATAGGTTCAAGTGGTAGAAGTAATATATTCATCACAAACTGAAATGGTGTCTTTTTGGCTTTGCGATGACAATTAAAGGACTGACTCTTTTTTCCACTCTATAGTCTCATGACAGTAACATAACTATCTTTGCAAATTACTTTCCTCTCTTTGTATAAAAATGATCATCAGAAGTAGAGGAATTTACTTTGCTTTGTCAGTTTAGTAAAAAAAAAAAAAACACCTGTAATTAAAATCAGAAGAGTTTTCTAATTTCTGAATATAATCATATAATCTGGTTGGGGATTTCTTTGGATACCTTACTCTTTAGTTTTAAGGGAAAACACTTTTCTAAATAAGCCACTTATCTTACAGAAAACAGTTTTTCAGAAGACATTTTTCCCCATGAGTTTAGACATGTTGAGCTTGATTTGTCTACTTTATTAGGTAGAAGGGAGTTTGGATGCACATCATGAGAAGATGTGCTTCAGGAAGTGGAAACCTATTAGAAACATGATCTAGTCTGGAGAGGCAGCATGATCTGTGGGGTGAATGATGACATGGGTTTGCATTTTAGCTCTGCCACCTCAAAGTAGATTGCAGACAGGCTGGGTGGAGAAAAACCTAGAGCTTGTGCAATCATGTTATAGCTCTTGTATATCTCAAAGGGTTCTTATAAGGAATACCAGTAATAGTATGTGCTAGTCATTATGCAGTGGTGGTACTAGAAGCTGGAATTTTGTTTTACTTTAAGATTGATGAATTGGACCTAAAGTTTCTTGGTAGTCACTGAAATTTCCAATCCAGTTCTTCACAAATGTCCCTAGAAATTTTAATTTGAGCCTAAGAAATATGATTGCTGTGCTTTTGTTTATTGGTAGCTATACTCTTTAATCTCTCTGGGAGCCCTGGAGAACAAATATTCTTCAAAGTATATTTGTTTTTTTATATGTTTAAAGTAAACTATGAAAGTAATGAAACCATAAGCCACACATCTGTTTATTTTATATATCTCATATTTATTTTTATATTGAGATTTATTTTATTTTATAACCACATTACATCTGTGTGCACCTTAATTTGAAAATAAATCAACCAACTGGAATATAATATTTGTGAAGAAAGCTCCATATGCCCATTTATAAGGTATATTTATAGTTTTGAAGAATTAGAAAGGAAAACTATCCTCAAGCAAGAAGCGTAGTAGAGAAACCAAGTTCTCAGACTGAGGAGCTCTTAGTGGATGGGCTTGGGGAGGTACCCTTGTAGGGGAGCAGAGTCTTCAATTTGGAGAGGGCAGCTGGCAATTATGTGGCACAACAACTTCACAAGAAGATTTTGAACCCCAGGAAGTAGACTGCAGACAGGCTGGGTGGAGAAAAACCTAGAGTAATAATGTTAAATTCATGACGTGACAAAGACATACCTGGAAACAAAATCAAACATTTTATCTTTTATGGCAGACTGGAAAGAAATGAAGGTCAGGAACTCTTATGGGAGCTGAGGCAGGTCAGATGTGGAGGGAAAAAATGACATTTTGTTGATATTTTGTCTGTATCCTCCAAGGTAAATTTAGGCTTCTCAATAAGAACCTACTCTAATTTTTGTTACTACCTAGGTATTATCCTTTTATAATAAGAAAGTATGGACTGTGTTGTTAATAAAGACTAATTTTTATGTAGAGAAACTTCAAATGGGAAAATGTTTATTCAATTAAAAAAATGTAAATTGAGTGCTCACTTGGCAAAAGCATTGTTCTAGTCCAGGAATTCATTATAAAATTAGCAAGTTTCCTGAATAATTCAGTCCAGAAGCCACTAGGTAGGAACGAGCAAGACTGGCTAGTGTGTAAGAAGGCTAGGAGGCAGAGTTGTGGTGGGGGCAGGTGGCCTGGGACTCAGAGCCCAGATAGGGTTCAGAATGGCATTGTGTGGGGGGTGGGGAGCTCTGGCAGCATCAGGACATTGGGCACACATGGGCATTTTGACCCAGTAAGTAAGTAAATTGAGGATAATGGTTTCATACTATTTAAGAGAGTTATACATTTGGAAAAGGAGAAAAATGGAATAAATCATGATTGGAGTTGGAGGTATTCATGTGAACTTACTGTTTTACACACACACACATGCACATGCACACACATTTCCTAGCTTCCTAGCTCTGGCCACTGAGAGAGTCCCAGAACAGTGACAGCCCAACCACAACTAGCACACGTGGAGGCCAGATCTTAGTTTCTAAATAGCATTCATTATTAAAAGGAACCATGGTTGCTAAGAGAAATGACTGGTTCCAGGACTAGGGCAGGGAAAGCACCAGAGAAGCCTGGAATATCTTAATTGTCCCAGGATGTTCTGAAGTGCTCAAAGAATGATGGAATATGACAAAAGGACACAATCTCTTTGAAGGGACTAACACAAACCTGGGATAATTTTAACTTCAAAATAGATAATGTTAGTAAAAGATTATAACCTACTGAATAAAATAGGATCCATGACTCCATACTAATATCAATATTTCAATGCATAAATAAAATGAGAGAAGTGAATGCTGACTAATAAATGTAGAAGGAATACTTGCATTAGAAAATCACCATTTGGTAACCATTATAGTAGTAATTAAGCCAAGAAACATCTATGGATGTTAAAACTAAGTGGGTGATGAGAAGATATTTATACAGTCTCCAAGAAATACTTCTTACAAAATATTTATGTATTAAGAAAAAAAGAGTAACTTGAAGAAATGTGGCAATACCATCTTAATCCAGTTATCAAAGTTAAGCTTCCCAGAAAAGGGACAAAAATAAATTGATAGGGAGTCCCAGAAGAACTGAATATCACATCTGAGCTCTCACTGCTAAAGATACATAACCTAAATCTAACCATGGGAAAACATTAGAAAGACTCAAATTGAGGGATATTCTACAAATAACTGGCCTGCAATTTTTAAAAGTGTCAAGGACATGGTGTTTTGGAAAGACTGAGGAAATATTCCAGATTGAAAGAGATGAAAGGCACAGAGAATGAAATTTATCTGCATTAGATCCTTTTGCTATAAAGAACATTATTGGGATCATTGGTAAAACTTGAATAAGGACTGAGATTAGATGGTTATGATGTACCCATGTCAATTTCCTTATTTTGATGGTTACATTGTAGTTATATAGAAGAATGTCCTTGTCTAGAGGAAATATATACTGAATTGTGGAGAGACTATAGGGCAGCATGTTAGTAATTTGTTATAGTTCAGGTAAAAAGATTCTTGTACTACTTACAACTTTTTTGTAGTTTTAAAATTATTTCAAAATGAAAATGATCTTTTATATGAAAAAAAAAGTGGACCCTGCTTTCAGGGAGGCTACAGTATAGTAGAAAGACCTAGACAATAAAGAGGAAGTCAGCAGAGCAGTGCAGGAAGCAGTCCGGTGCCATAGTTAATGGCCCATGCTTTAATAGTAGCTCTGCTATTTCTGGCCAGGAGACCCTAGGAGGATGACATAAGGTTTCTAGCCCTCAGTGTTCTCTATAAAAAGATGACAATAGTGTAACCTCATAGGGTAATGTGAAGTTTGCAGAGCACATGACAACTGGATAACCAATGGCAGCAGTTATTCTTAGCAGTAGCAGTTAGTGTGATTAAGCTCATGCTATCTGCAGCAGAGTTGCATCTCAATACTAACTCTGCCACCCTCATGTGGCCTTGAGCAAGTGCCTCAGTTTTTCTGAGGCTTAGATTCTTCATTGAAAGTGGAAACAATAATTATGTTACTGATAGCCAGTAACAGAGTGGGTGTGAGTATTAAATGAGATCATGCAAAATGCTTGGCACATTGTAAACACTTTACAAATGTTAATTATTGCCACATAAATGCAAGATGAAATATTATAAATTCTATCAAAGAAATAAAAAGCATGTGGCAGTTCTGAGGAGAAGGAAACACCATCTGGGTGGAAGGAGGGGGGAAACAGAAGGTTGTAGAGTTCTCTGGAACAATTGAGAGGCTTTTATAATAGTTAAAGAGATGCTAAGGCTAGAAGTAGGGCAGTTGCAGTAGGGAAGGGGACAAATGAATGTGGTGGTCAAGGGTGAGACAGGGTCAGTAATGATCTCTCAGCGTCGCTAGACAAGGTTGTAGCTACGAAGGAAGAGGCAGAGCGGAGGAAGACGGAGGGAAGTGGTGGAGAGATGTTGGCAGGAAGTGAAACTGGCTGTAGAGAGAAAGTTCTTCTCTAGCAAGGAGACTGGAGCAAGCAGAGACACTGCGGTGAAGAGCAAGTCCACGAGTGAGTGAGAATTTTAAGGAAGAGTGCTCCATAGAAGGAAGGAGGAGTTGCGGCAGAACTTGGGAATTCATTTAGGAAGTACAAAGGGTAGATGGGAGAATAGAAGAGATATGAGGGTGGGAGAGAAAGAAAGGTGAATGAGTCAGGAAGGTGCTGGTGAGAGGTGAGGGAGTCGCTTGGTTCAGAGAAAGGAGGCAAAGGGTTGAGACTGAAGAGTGAGGAAAGGATATTGTATTTGGTGGCTGGCTGGTTCTTGCTGAGTTACCTACAAGAGGGTGTAGAAGCCAAATTCCAAGAGTGTAAGTGGCAAGGAGGGTATATCTGTGTCAAGGGGGCAGGACTTGGAGATTTTTGCTGAGGACAGTTTAACAGCCAAGATAGATGTACCAGGAAGCAAAAGAGATGTACCTCGGTTTCAGGCCCCTCACTTGTCCAGACCTTTCCCGGGCCCTTGGATGTATGCCTACAATGCCCTCCCTTGGTTATGTGAACTGTAAAACTGACAAATGCAAGATATCTGACTTGACCTGTTAGGGCTACTTTAACAAAATTCCTCAGACTGGATGGCTTAAATAACAGAAATTTATTTTCACAGCTCTGAAGGCTGGGAAGTCTGACCTTAGGGTGCCAGCATGGTCGGGTTCTGGCAAAAGCTGTCTTTGTGTTTGTAGATGGTGTCTTCTCTCCCTCTGTCCTCACAGGTGGGTGAGGGCAGAGGGGGTGGAGACAGAGATACCACAGAGGGAGAGGTGCTCTTTTATGAGGGCATTTATCCCATCATGAGAGCCCCACCCTCATGACCTAATTTAGCCCTAATCATCTCCCAAAGGACCCAATTCCAAATACCATCACATTGGAGATTAGAGTTTCAACATAATGTATTTTGGAGGAACCCAAATATGGAGTCCACAGCAGCATTTAACTGCAGCCAGTTAAGACAATTGTTTCTTTCTACTTAGGCTCTCATCCACTCACAACTGCCCTGCTGTCGAACGGCATTCAAGCGTCAGCTTAGGAAACTAGAGTTAGGGTTTAAGAAGGTAAACAGTGTGGTTCACATTTGTTGCCATATAGTTAAGTTACTACTGGTTGTCTTGGGACTCCCCCACCCACTGGGCCCCCTTATCCAGCACTGACACCAACTGTTGATAACACCAAGTGTGAATGTGTCTTTTGACACCTGGCATTAGTTAGGAGAAGCATTGATAGTGGAGGAGAAAAGGTTTGAAATGTACTGAGCTAGAAGCTAGTGTGTGGGACATCCTTCCAGTTATAAGGTATGTAAAATTGCGAGAAGAGGATACAGTTCTTGTCAAAGCCCAATCAAAATGCAAATTGTCTTCTGCTAGATAACCTAAAATTCACGTTATTCCACTGTGATGAGACAAACTGGTTAATGGGTGTTGTCAGTTCAAAGGAGATTTAAGATTAGTTACAGCACAAAAACACCTGAAATGTTCTGAAATCTTGCAGCTCAGATATGAAAGAAAGTTGATAAGAGATTTTTTACAAATTTGAGGGAAAAAACCCTTCAAACTTACATATTACCAATAATGAAGGGGGATGCTAAAACTTTTCTAAACTATAATTAACAAATAGTTTTTCAAATTAATTGTGTTGGAGGACGGATTGAATCCTCACCAAATAAGCAGTCTAAGAGAATGCAGGTAAAAAAATGTACAGGGAAATGTTACAGAGGCCAGGCAGTTAATAAATAAAAATATCACATTATTTGTAGTTATTTGTAGTAGTCATTGATATAAATAAAATTGTAGTTTAGTTTATTTTTCCTCATTCCAAATACATATTTACTTTTGTGCCTATTTTTTTTATTTATAATTTTGAATTCCTTACCTTAAGGAGCCCTCCTGCCCCCAAATTTTATAACCTGAAGGCCCTCAAATCCTGGATCCACCCTTGAATAATAGGAGTGCTTTTTTCTAGGGTTTTACAGATGGACAGAAAAATCTACAATCTCAGCTTTGGGATAAGATAGGATAGTCCATATTTCATTATTTGTGATTTTTTTAGACTAGGAATGACCTGGGCATTTTGTGTGCAGAAGGGAAGATGCTAGTTGTAAGGGGAAAGATGGAAAACTCATGTTAACAGGATGCTTGTTGGACCAGCTCCCCTATAATGGAAAGCAATGGGTTAAGATAGGTAAAAACAGCTTTCAAAAGCAGGTGCAGAGAGCAATGATGGAAGAAATCAACGGAGTGGCTGCTGAATTCCTGTGGACAGGCATGAAGACATTCCAGTCTGGGGACCTTAATCCTCCCGTTTATGTAGGAGCCAAGTCATCATCTCCAGTACCAAGGGTAGGTGGCCTCAGGGGTCTCCAAAGCCTGCCACCACACTTACAACCGTTTTCTGAAATGAAGCTGTGAAACAACAGTAATGCACTTGGCCTCATCTTCCCATATTCTGCCTGCTGGACCTAAGATGCTGCATAGGCTTGGCAGCAACTGCTGAAGATAAAGATCGAGTTTGGGGGGTAACCCTATAAATTCCCTATTCCAGTGTTAGAATGATCAGAAAAGACATCTAAGGTGATAGGGTGAGGTTGAGGAGACTGTCAGGTGGGCAACTTGGATTGTTGCCTAAAGGAAAGACACAAGGATTTATTTACAGAGGGCTTTATTGCATGTGGGAGTTAAGGCAGCTTGTAAGAATGCATGCAGTAAAATAGCAAGATGTGGTTCCCAAATAAAACATCAAGGCTGGAAAAAGCCTAAAATATAGAAAAGAAGACTTTAGATGTGGCTTGTCACTGGTGTTGAAATCGCTGAAGGGTTGTTACGTGCTTGAGGGTTTAGGGTTACTTGGAATGTGGGTCCGGGAACACAGGGGAGGGGCTGCCGTGAGGCAGATTCATCACAACGTGCCAAGGGCTTTCTGACAAGTGCAGCTGCTCCAAAGTTAATGGGGGGCATGAGCTCCCCCTCCATCCTAGGAGGTGTTTGGTCAGAGAGAGGTAACCTCCTTTCTGGCCTGCAATGAGAACCCGCTGATACAGTGGATAGAGGCTGGCCCCTGACAGGCCCTTAATGGTTGTGTGACAAGAACTGTTCTAAACAATGCCCTCTAAGTAATGAACTACTCTAAAATACTCCACACAATAATAACAGCTTGTCAACAATAATTCTGAGTATTTCTATGACCTACAGCATCATCACCCACCTTTGAAATGTCATTGCAAATGGTAAACCCAAAATTTCTGAGGAGAAATGAGTAAGCTCCAAATGGGAGAAGGGTTGGGGTGAGAGAACATGGGTCCTGCCAGCTCATGCGTCCCCTGCTCCCTGAAGTCATCACAGGCAGTTTGAGGAGCGAGTGGCATCACACTCAACAGCACACGGCTGTCATTCACCAGGCCCAATGCTGGGCCCTGGGGAGACAACAGGAAGGAACAACGATGGGGTTCCTGCTTTCAATGAGTGTTGCTTAGTAGGAAAAATGACATTATTAAAAATAATCACGCATCCCTATGCTTACCAATTCTGATATGTGTTATGAGGAAACCGAAGATGTTGGAGGAGGGCGGATAGCTATAAGACCTGCATGAACAACGGACATGTTTACTGATAGCAATAAGTATAGGGAAGTCAGGGCTGGGTGGGAGTTCAGGGTGAGAACATTTGAGGCTAAGGTGACCATGTGTGTACAGGCTCAGAAATACGAGGGAGAACTGAGCACTCCAGGAAGTGCACGGCCAGGATGGATGAGGACTGGAGACTGGGGGTCAGAGTGGCATGAGGAGTCTGGGAGGGAGGCTCCAGGCTGCACTCATAAGCTGCATTAGAGACTTTCATTGTTGTCCTAATGGTGACAAGGAATGGGTTTACCAGGGCAGAAATATGATCATTTTGGTATTTTGCCGCTTGTGTGTGTGTGTGTGTGAAGTCATTTTAGCTTTAGAGTAGAGACCAGACTGGGGAGTGGGGCAAGAATAGATGTAGGGACCATCTTCAGTAGGCTGCACAATAAGCAAGGTGGGAGATGGCAAAGATTTGGGCAAGGGTTGTGGTGGCAAAGCTGGAGAGGAGTGAATGGCTTCCTAAGGAGCATGAGATAAAAATGAGCAGGATTTAATGATGCATTGGATAGGAGGTGAAGGTGAAGGAGAGGAAGTGGTACCAAGGATGACTCCCAGCTGCGTGACAGGTGAGTGTTCCATTCACGATGGGGGACACCAGGATAGGGCTGGTCTGACACCCAGACTGAAAGAAAACAGAGACCTTCTCACCTTCCCTGGTTCAGGGTTAGAAAAGGCAACCATTTCAAATGATTCAAATTCAGTTCAATTCAGTGAAGTGCCATCCTATGCAGTCCAATTATATTCACCTTATGAAACAACTACCAAATAAATCTCTGTGAGTGATCCAGACAGGTAAGAGAGGCCCTTAAGATGGTTTTATGGTCATCTCTTTTACTTGATGAGTGCCCAAAGAAATAAAATAAAATAAAAATAAAAGCTTCCCACAGAAAGTGCAAAGTGCTTACAGAGACAAAAATGAAATGCCACCAGGCAACAGTGGTTAGGGCCCTACAGAGGGCTTGACTGACTTGCAAAAGGACTGGATTGACTTTACCTAAAAATAAGGCTAAGACTCCTGCGGTGCCCTTGAGGTTACTGGGCAAGAGGTGGTGTGAATGTGGGAGAACTTCAAGATGTCCCTTTGCTGGTTTCTGCCTTCAAGCAGACACAGGAATATGTACGCTTGTTCTTAGCTCTGGCTCCCCCTCAGAATTCTGGGCACTTCCTAAAGGACACTGCTATTGTATCTTTATCGTGTATAATAACTACTCTGTAACGATCACATCTGTATTTGACAAGAGCTAATTGGAAAGTGTTAGCTGGGAATTTTTCTGACAAAGGTTGTGATGAGTCTAGTCTATGAACCTGGGGATGATGGCTCAGCCGCATCACTGCCCAGGGTTACAAGGGGAAAGAAGGGGCCTCCTCGCCCCACCTGCAGCCATGCCAGGCATCCAGCAGCTCTTTCCTCAGGAACCCCATGTGTCCCATTTCCTAAAACTCCCCTAAAACCCCTCTCCCAAATCCACCCAGAATCTCAGTGTAAATACCACTGTCTGAATGCAAATACTTCTGGGAGAGATCATGTGCTTTATTTAATTCTGAATCTTAGTAATCAAGCCTTGCACAACCCATTCCACTTTCAAAATGTGCTTCTCCCCATGTTTCGTCTAATGCCCACACAATCGTGGGGATATCATTATAATTGTCCCCAGGGAGGCTGAACTACTTACCCAGAGTCAGACTGCTATGTAGCAGCTGAGCTTGGACTCTGCATTTCAGGCTCTCTCCACTCTACCAGTTGTTCCCTTATGGGTAAAGCAGACAGATCTGTGGTGGGAGGGGGAGATGTAAGTGGAGAGGATTTTCCCGCTATCCCCTGAAGTCACACAACATAAGCAGCTGTTGATTTCTTCCCACTTAATGGCAGTCCAGCTGCCAGCACTATGGCTAAGGGTACAGGATGTAAAGGGAAATAGGCTTATATTTGAATATTGATCTGCAACCTTGTTGCATGTGACTTTGGGCAAGTTATTACAAATTGGGACAATATTAACACCTATATCATAGGGTTATTGTGAGGAATAAATGAGTTAATATATATATAAGCCATAGTTTCTGAAATACAGTAAATGCTTTAAAAATAGTAATTTAGTGGCAGTGTTGTAGCTCTATTCCAGGGCCCAATTTTCTTGTTGACCTCACTTAGATCAGGGCAGGCAAATACCTTTGAAGTACTTCCTGCTCTAGGCCTATTAGGCTAGAATATTGTGTTGAGAAGGATTCTGAGGTTTACTCTGGCATCAGCTGCAATCAATTAGTATTCCTGTGTGTGTAATTGCACCCTTTCCTCAAGAGCCATTTGCAGGATGTGTCACAGTCTGTGCCTTTGCCTCTCAGCCTCAGTGTCTGCCTGAGGCATTTGCTCAGATGTTCTTGTCAGGGCCAGTCCAGCTCTGTTTAGACTAAATGCAGTTTCCAGCTCACAGGGGCAGTGCCTGCTTGGGTGAGAGCAAAGAATTTAATGAATAGGAGCTATGTATGGATGGGTTCTAACGAGAGGGGTTAGCAGGCTGGAAATTCAAAAATAACTATACTGCAGCAACTCTGGGTGAGCCAACACATACTGTATATTTCCATCCAAATAAAAGACATTCATTTTGAAGAACCTGGAACAGCTGTAACTTGAGATTCCCACAAATGTTTGGAAAACTGTCAGTTCTTTCTGAGTGGCAGTAGATACAGAAGCAAGAATGCCAGGAAGAATGCGAAACTGATTCTGAGAAATAGGGCCTGGATTAGCCTTCCAAGAAGCCAGTATTCTTTAGAACTGATCTAGCTTTCAAGTGTTTTGGGGACAGCGTTTTTTATGAAACTGATTAAATGTTTGTTACTGTCTCCTGGAAGAATTACAGAAATATGGTAATTGTTATGGATGATCTCTTAGAGCAGGGCTTATCAGAGATTCTTTTGTGTGATTCACAGAGAATTTTAACGTGCTATTTTTTTCTTTTGCTTCTACCAAATTTATCAGTGTCTTGGGTCAGTCATTATTTGCCCGATCACAACAACATGCGTTCATGAATATGCATCAGCTAAAATCCTGCAATTTTATGTGTTAATTTGCTCATGTCTTTAGGTGTTTATAGCAATTAAACAAGACCTTGACAAATTTAGAGGAAATAAAAAAGCTTTGATATTATGAGTGCTCATGTGCTTGAATTGGAGGCTCTGAGATACATTATGTTTCATATACTATTAATTCGCTTATCAGTTTATTAGGTATTTTCCCATTTAGTTACATTTCTTCTTAGGAAATAAGTGTTCTCTTCTCGAATGCATCAGTTGGCCTTCTGAAGTTTATTTTCGCTTGCAAATGCAGCTAATCCTTATCTTGGCTAATGTGCCCCTTGATGTGCAGTTAGAGAAGCTGGGAGCTGCGACAGCCCCGCAGGGCATAGGGGTGGGTCATTACAGAGGCTGGTGTGCTAAAGCAGGGCTTGGTAGAGCAGGGGTTTAAAATGGAGTTCAGAAGAGAAGCGCCCTCCTGCCAGGGTAGAAGTAATGCTGAGGCCCAAAGGAGTGAGAGTGGCGATAACTTGGCCACCAGCTACAACTCCAGGAAGGGACACAGTGGGGTCATGAGGTTTAACAAATAAAAATACAGGACATTCAGTTAAATTCAAATTATAGGTAAATAAAGAATAATTTCAGAATTTTATCATAAGTATGTCCCATGCAACGTCTGGATATACTTATACTAAAATTTTATTTGTTCTTATGTGAAATTCAAATCTTACTGGACATCCTGTGTCCTATCTGTCAACCCTGTGTGTGTAGGTGACACAGGGCAGGACTCTTGCACATGAGGAAGCCTCCCTGACCTGGGGATGGTGGAGGGCTGGCTGTGGGAAGCCTGGCGGGCAGAGGGAAGTGAAGCAGGCTATGTGCTCGTAACAGAGGAAGAAGAAAGAGGGACTAGGAGACTAATTCTGAATAGTTTTATGTTGGCTTCTAGACCCACTTCTGTTCATAATTTCTCACTACATTTTTCTGTTTTGATTTTGTTTTGCTCTGCAAGCACAAGTTGCACTTGGCTTGTATCAGAGACAGGCTCTTTGTTGGCCTGTAATATGACACTGACAGAGCTGTGTGTACCCAAAGCAATGCCATCTCATTGAGAATGACAATTTCAGTCCTGCAAAACAGTTGTCTGGATAACAGTGGATACATGAGTATATGGAAACATCTGGATGATTGCTGTCCTTTGCATAGAGTCACATGACTGACTATATTTTTCTATTTTTATTCAGACATTTTTGAAATAAAGTAGACATCCAAAGAGGCTCATCTCCTAGAGAAAATATGTAATCATCATGAAGTGGGAAATTTTTAAAACTACCTCTTGATTTTTTCAGTCTATTTTCTCTTCTAATCATTTTACTAATCTTTGATTCCCACCCTGCTCCCTGCATAGTACATAGTACAGTGTCTGGCACATAGTAGATATTGAATAAATTTAAAAAATAAGTAGATGGGTTGATATATATGTTATTCTTAATGTAACGTCCATTACAGAGATTAAGCTAAGCAATGGAAAACTATTTGGAAGTGAAGAGAACAAGTTTTTATTGAATGTACACTATGAGATAGGAACAGGGCCAGACAATATGTATTATGTATATACACACATGCACACATGTGTGTATATATGTACTATTATAGTCACTGCCTGAGTAAGCATTAGTACTCCCATTACACATTTGAGTAAAACCAACGAGGTTGAGTAAATTGTGAAGGTCCTCTTATACTATAAGGCAGGGCTGAGATATGAACTCTGATCTGTCTGAGCTGTTATAGCATCTCCACTGACTCTATGCAGCCTTCCATGTAATTGTTCATGTTTTGGGAGATCTCATATCACTTTGAGAACTTGAAGAAAGCCAGATTCCTCTCTCAGGAGAAATATTACCAATTTTATAAGCAATGTGGATTTATCAAGGATCCCTGATTAAGAACCTCATGATTAGAGATTCAGATTTCTTACTGTGAAATCAAGGCTAAAGATCAGAATCAGCCTGAAATTAGTATGGCCATAGCCTACTTCTATATAAGTCCTCTCCAGAGGAGAAAGGATCAGATGTCTTCTTTTCATACAAGATCTGCTCTACTCTCAGAGAGCTGAATTGCTTCTTTCATTCCTGGGGGGATCACATAGTTCTACCAATTAATATATACTGGTTTAGTAATCAAAAGAACATAGATTTTCTAGTTCTTACTTTTCCTCATTCAGTGATTAGGAAATTAGTAAACAATAGTCAACCAAATAAAATTGTGTTAGTTGCCAGGAGCAGAGCAGTGAGCAACACTAACAGGGTCCCCGCCCAGCCACAGAGTCACCGTGAAGCTAAAGAAGCTCAGATTCAGGGCTGCCGCTTTCGAGGCACTGCAGAGGACTTAGATGAGCAATCACATGCTTGTAAAAATATGCAAAGTATTTTTGTACTGGTTTTCTCATACTGTAGAATCTCAGGCATCAGAAAATCTGCATCTGGCCCCGC
Organism: Manis javanica; assembly: GCF_040802235.1. Lineage (NCBI taxonomy): Eukaryota > Metazoa > Chordata > Mammalia > Pholidota > Manidae > Manis > Manis javanica. The sequence continues at coordinate 128,166,784 of NC_133158.1, read as the reverse complement.
CACTGTCCTCATGGAGCCCAGTGAGGAAAGATGTACTGAGTGAGAATTGCAAGAGTGATGGGTCTTGGGGCTGGAGGAGAGCCTGCGTAACTACTGAAAGGGGCTTTGTTCTTTGGGGGGTGACAGTGAAAGTTTCTCAGAATTGACATTTAAGCTGAGATTTGAAGGATGAGTGTTTTGTTTTTGTTGTGTTTTGTTAAAGAAGGAGCTGCGCTAACAGCTGGAGGGAAGTATGGGTGAGAAGGTGGGTGACAGGCCCTGGGCTGGGAGAGTGTAGGACTGGTTTGACGGCTTGAGCTGTGTCTCCCCGTGGCTGGTGAGTGTAGAGAGAGAGGGGTTGGGTGGAAAAGGAGGTTGAAGAGAGTGAGCAGTTTCCCTGGGGCCTTGTAAGGCCTGTGAAGCATTTTGAGCTTTATTCTAAGGACAGGGAGAAGCTGCTAAAGGGGAGTTACAGGATCATATTTGCATGTTAAAGAAACCACACTGGCTGTAGGGTGGAGAATAGATTGTTTCATTTTGTTTTTAACCTCTAGACAGCTGTGACTTGATAAACAAGTGAAATATTTGGTGCAGTGAGAGAACAATAATCCTTTCAGAGGCCCAGCCAGCATCTGACACTCTGAGTTAGAAATGCCGGCAGTGTTAGGGCCACAGTGCACATCCTGGGCTGTGTTGTGGTGGTAGTTGGTGTGGGTGGTATGAGAGATTTGCTGGCACCCTGCATTTTTTTCCCCATCACAAGTGACATCAGGTTGGAAACAGCGGACATGAAGGGAAATGCTAGAGACCCAACATGGAGGAGATCAGCAACCTGTGAGGAGGATAAAGATAATGTTGATGTCAGTGTCAAAAGTCATACCATCACCCCCTTTAAAGAGCCTCTAGAGCAAAAACTACCTTGCATATGGAAGGACCAATAGAAACTGGTTAATCCTGCTGTCTGCACACGATGGACTTCCAAACTCAACAGCCATGTTACTCTCACCAGCTCCCAAGAGCTTCCTCCATCCTTACCTGGTCAGGCTGATTTTACCCCAGACTTTGCTCTTCTACTCTTCCCTGGAATTTGTTCATGGTTTGTTACTATCAGAGAGAAATTCTGATACTGACTTGGCCCATGGGTGATTCTGTGAGATTCTTTTGCATGGCCTGTGACAGATAGACACCTTAAAGATTGGACCTGCACAAGGGTCTGAAGACATTGTGTGGGGCTCAATGCACCAGCCCTCCTCCACTGCACAAAAGTATTTCAGCAACACTTAGCCACTGGGGTGCACTTACGTGGCTCTGGCTGACCAAGGAGTGTGGTAATAATTCTTAATAGGGTGTGTCTATTAAGTGGAGGAGTTATAGAATACATTTTAGGTGAAAAGGAAGTGTTCATGCTTAAAAGATAAAGATCAATTATCCAGAAAATTAACTGATACATTTCATTTGTGATAATGCTAGATAAATAAGCAGTAAGCCATTTTCCAAATTATGATAGCATTTCTTTAACTACATTAAATCAAGCTCAGGAAACTAATGTAGATTCCATGTTGCCTGTAGTTTAATATAAAATCTTGGCATCTTGAGTTGAAAAAAATTAAATTTGGGGAAATCAGGAGTAAGACTTTCAATGTTCCTGTGACTTATCAGCCTGGAAAGTTTTCTTGGTTCTTCTTTTTGGGGAGATACTGGATTTGTGTTCCTATAGCTTTGAGTGAAGGATTGAAGAAGTCATAGGAAGGAAAGAAGCTGATGTCACTGTCTGAGGGGACCGGAGCAAAGGTTGTGGAATCAGAAGGGGATGGGAAGGGTGGAGAAGGCAATGCTAACCAGCTGTTGGTGCCCCAACCTGTTTCTTTGAGTCCTGGAGCTGCCCCTGTTCCTACTCTCAGCAACAGTAACACGGCCTGGGGGCAGCTGTGCAGCCACACTGAATGATAGCTATCCCTACCATTTTCTTAAATGTCACCAGGGAAAGTTATTTCCTCCTCCCTAGAGTAAACATACTCTACTTGTGGATAAGTGGACACTTGTTTCCATTTTCACACCTTACAAAAATTGGTCACAGATGAGTCACAATTTTGTCAACTTTTCTAGTATGAGAAGCTATAGATAGAGGTATATAGAAATGATTTTTTAATGTGGTGTCCTTTATATGTGGCAGTAAAATGACTTTCCTGCCATCAGGAGAAATATGCACTTTGATTTATTTTTGCAGCCATCAGGACTGATCTGTAAAAAGCTGTCTACCTAGTAGCTCTGCTTTCATCTGTCCTATTCAGAATAATACCCATTTCTTGAAATGTTGGGGAACAGGAAAAGAGGAAGAGAACAAATAATGTTGACTGTGAATGCTTTATGTAATTAGTTGGTGTGAGTTATAATTCATAAACTCCTACATAAATTGTCCAAGCAACAACATAAACTTCCACATATTCTGGAATAATTTCTTATTTTGAGCTCCTGCCTGATGTCAGGTGTTAATTCTCAGTTAATTCAGGGTTTTTGTTATTTTCCTTGCCTTGTCATCTAAGCTCTGCAGGAACAGTTGCTGTTGTCTTGCCAGCATGGGGCTGTTGGATGACGGTTTTGTGATAAGTCCTCAGCGCCGCAAAGTCCTACCAGCCTTCGAAGTGAAACTGAATGCGTGTTGATCCACCCACTCAACTCAATTCTCAGTCGTCCCTTAGGCCCATTCCCAAGGGCCCTTCTCACTGCTCCTGGCCGTTTTGCTCCTCCTGAGCTGGTCTAGGGTGTGGGGATCGCTTTGAGGCTGTTGGAACCCAGATGGACTTATTTCATCTTGAAACTTATCTCTGGCTATTTGAAATACAATCTTCCATTTCCAAAGGAGGAAGCGGAGAGTCACAGAAGCTAAGGCCTTGCCCAAAGCCTGGTCATAAGGAGCGGGTAGAGTGGAATGCACTTTCCTAGCAGCTCCCTTCATCACAGTGACGGCCGACTCAGCTTTGGTCCTCTCGCTTCTAAGGAGCCTCTTCTTGATCACCCAGGAACAATGTCTGCCTGCCTAGAAATCTCACATACTTTGCTGTCCAAGCCTTTGGGGTGACATATAACCATCATACCCTGATTAGATTGTAGTTACCTGTGTACATATAGAGATATCCCTAATTTGGCTCCTAGAAGGCAAAGACCACTTGTGTTTTTCTCCATCTCTTTCATTAGTACCACACTTTGTACATGATAAGTGCTCACTATATGATTGATTATAATGAAAATGATATGTTGATAAATAAATTAGTAAATGGATGACTATATACTCCCTATAACTATTTGTTCTAGTTGGGTGGCTACACTGTGATTGTAGCCTAATTACTGAAATTTCTGTGGCTTTCCTGGTCTTTTAACTCCACTGCCCTTAACCCATATGGTATTTGGAGAGTGTAGAGATCCAGCAATGATGTGACTATCTCAGGCTTCTCTTCCTGCTCTACCTACAGAATCTGCTGGTCTCTCCACATTTCCAACTTTGGTTTCCTGTTTCCTGATTCCATGCCCCAGGTCTAGATATAAGCCATTGCTTCTTTCTTTATTAAAACAAGCCATTTGGACCCTACTTTTGCTCACTGACTTTGGGAGGCCCTGATGCCCTGTAATAAGATTGACTCTCATCTCTTCATGTGCCCTTGATTGTCTTGGAGGACCGGGGAGCAGACAGTGCCTATGCTCTCATCAGCTATGGCATTCTCACTGTGGGGAGGGCACTCACTACTCTACCTTCTTCCCACCAGGACAGAAGGATTGGTATGCTGGAAACACCTGAAAAAAACCCAATAACTGGACCAATAGTTCAAGCACAGAAATGTCCAATATAATTTGAATAACTTCAATTTTAAAAGATAGCATTGATTAAAATCTATAGTGTAAAGGGGGGAAAATGATATGTTTTCTCATATATCTTATGGCAAAGTTTAATCTCCAGGGATAATCCTCAAAAATTTGTCAGGTCCATAGGTTGTAAAGGACAGAAATCCAATTCATATTAATTTCAGCAAAAGAAGAGAACTAATTGTTTTATGTAAATGAAAGGTCTATCACGTCAGGCACAGTAGGGTCCAGATGAATTCTGTCTCTTTTAATCTATTGACTCTGTTTTCCTTTGTTTTAGCTTCCAAGAACTTCTGGTTTAAGTAGGCCTTTCAGGTGGTATTCTCAGAAGCAGAGATATCCTTTTGCTCTCAGCATCTAGTTAATTCCTGAAAAAAGTACTTTAACTGGCCCTATTTGGGTCATGTCCATGTTAGACTCTGACCAGCTTAGGTCATGTCTCTTCCTGTGTGGCTGGTGGTGCAGGAACCTGTGACTGTGAGCAGTTTCAGAGTCACATACAGTAAGGAGAGACAGACTCCACAATGACACGATGGGGCAATGGTCAGAGAACCCAGCAGGTGACCACTGTGTCAGGCAGGTTGGCTTCATGTGATGGCTCCTTCAGGATGTTTCCTCTGCCCCGGTAAAGTGTATCCATACTCTAAAAGTGGCTAAAGGGAACTAACATCTATTGACCTCATATTAGGTTCAGACACTGTGCCGGGTACATTAAATGCATCTTATCCTTTAGCTCTCACAATTATCTGCCCCAGTTCAGCCATTTAAAGAGTCAGACATTGTCCATCAGGGTGAGCTGGGTCTCTTAGGAAAGGAGAGCCCTTCATACCCTCAGAATTCACAGCTCCCATTTCACTGGAACCAGGCACGGTTTTCGATCTTCTTCTTCTGACCTTCCCGGAGTCTCTATTCTACCACCGATCAGATTAGTTTGGTTGTACCAACTGACCGCCTCCAAAAAGCTTCCAACCTACTCTCCCCTTTCCCTGACAGTTCCAAGCACAGACTCCCCATCCCCTCCAACCTGGTTGATCAGTCTTTGGGCCATTCACACCGAATATTCAAGGGGGCCCTACCATGGTATGTTGTTAGCTCCAGGCAACTGATATTCCCTGCAGTAGAAGGAGTTATCTCAACTTTTCATCTGAAGATACAAAGATTCCAAGAAATAAGACATTTTTTCCAATTTCCTGAAGAAGTACTCTATATCTAGATGGAATTAACCTAATATGAATTACACCCAAAGCCTGATTATAGATTTACCAGGCACTAACTGTCTTAGATTTGTATACATGAAAGTCCTTGCAAGTCCATGCAAATTTGGCAAGTCAAGATAGAATTTTTGGTCTAGTGAGTAAAGATATTGCAGCTTGGTGATATTCTTACATGATGCTCTTGCCTGAATTTTGAGTTGAGAACAGAAAAACAAGATTTAAGAATACAAAGAGACAGACACTATGAAGGTTGCACTATTCTTGAGAATGGTACTTCCCAGAATTGTGCAGTAACACAACTTGAACAACATTACACAGTGGCCCTGTAAAGAAAGGAATAAAAAACAACTTCATTTAAAATAAATCACCATTTAAATTATATGGGTTCTTAAAATTACTTGTATCATTTATATACATATGCCTGTATATTGAACTTTGAAGTAATAGGAAAATATCTGTGATCTACTTGATTGCTGCAATTTCTCCTATCTGATAGATATGCCTATAGGGTATCATAATATTGACTTTCTGCAAAAGCACAGCTTTCTGATTCTGGGGATAAAAATTATAAAAGCATCAGAATCTAAAAGCTTCTTTCATTTCAAACAGCTCTTAACTTTTTGACAAGTTAAGCACTAATGAATCATAAACATACATATTAAATTTCTCTTGGAATCCAGATGGGTTTAAACAGGAGGAGGAAAAAGTGGTTGGTCAAATGAATCCCTATTTTGCTGAGTCGAGAACTTTAAAAAATAGCCTAGTGTTTGAAAAATCTACATATGTTAATAAAACCGCAAATGTGAATATTTCTATAGTCTAGTGTTCAGTTTCCATTTCAGGGTCAAAATGGTTTAACAAGAATGTTTGAAAAGAAATGTTCTCCCTCCAATTAATAGTTTTTTTCTTATCTGGCATCCTGTATAGTTTTACTTGAATTTCTCTGCTTCATCATTTATAGTTAAATAAAAACATAGCTGACTGTGCCCCGTTAAGACCACTGCTTCTGTGTGAGCTCTCTGGTATACCTGAGGAAGAACCTTCTCTGCTTGTTGCATCCATTGCATAAGAGGAACACTCATTATTTGGGTCATTGAGTGAAAACCATCACCAAAACACACTTCTCAAGGGTGAGAAAAATAAATTGCTGCTTACCAGCTACACATCCCAGACTCTTTAATAACATGATCTGACTTTGGCTAGATGTATTGAGAAAGCAATTAAAGGGATGAAAAAAGGAAAATAAGTAATCCTAAGGAAAGTTAAGTTACCCGCCTAAGTGAAAGAGAGTAACTCTTTTAGAGCCAGAGAACACTGAATCCCAGAATTAGAAGCCACTCTCTGTTTACTGTGCTCTCTCACTGGGTACAGAGGACACCCATTCATCTTTCAGGTGAGCAGAACTAAAGCGGGCATGTGGGTAAAGGAAAGACAGGCCCAAGACAGCAAGAAACAGGTGAGAATCTGGGATGCTCCTATTGTCAGGTGCTTAAAGCCCAGGAAGGTGCAGCCTAGGAAGAGCCAAGTGGATGAATACATTAGAAAGGGGAAATGCTCATGAATAAAAAAAGATAATTAAACAAGACACCCCTCTCTTGGTAGCTACAATAATTATTTCTAGATAGAACACAGTCAGTTGTGAACATTGCAGAGCTCTTGCTGTTAAGAACCATGCTGTTAAGAGCTATGAGGTATGACTTTTTCTTAGTAGAGCAGTAAGCTTTAAGAAATATTGACATTAAGTTCCCATCTGGCAAAGAATATTGGGAAAAAATCCATACTCAAAGTTATCAACCTCACTACTAACTTTTCATTTTCAGTATCACCTTAGAAACCAGCTCTGTATTTTCAACATCTGGACTGAGTTCTCATTACATTTCCCAAAGCACCTCCCACAGCTAACCTTGTGATCTTGATTGTGTCAGTTTGAGGGAGAAGTGGGTCGAAAAGAGATGAGGTTGAATCTAATTCAAACAACATTTTAAGTAATCATGAGTCTTGCTGTAAGAGAATGCAAGGATATTATTTATTTCTAAATTCTGGGTCCAGAAAGGGGAAATTTCATTTGATTTCCCTTTTATCTTTTCCAGCAGGTTGGAGGTAAGTTTGGGAATGGGGGTCAGGGGCAGAGAAGGAAATGTCTCTCTTTCTGTCCTTCATGTAAATGGAGTTGACAAATGGCCAGACTCTTTTGATAGTGCTGATTTCAGAGTCATCTTGAACCTCAAGGAAAAAACCTGTTTCAGGTTTTGGGTGGTCTGAAAGCCCTACCCAATCAGCTTACCTACCAGATTCAGAGGCCCTGTTATCAGCAATCTATTTGTAAACTTAGCATCTGCCTTTGCTTGGCCTTGTTCCTTGGACCCAGAATTTACAGTAAAGTATGCAACAGCAAGCAACATTCAGCAGCTTCTAAAGGAGTAAACGTTATTACCTGACGTAAAGAAACCATTGTACAAAACACATTCAGTTATAATTATCACACACCCAAACAGACAAAAATATGAGTTCCTTTTCTTGAGATTTTTAATAAATTACTTTGAAGATACACTTGAGGGGAGGTGTCTACCATGCCCATGTAGTCATTTGGAAGCCCATGAAGTACTTTTCTATTTAAATACTTGAAAAAAAACTCAAGGGAAAGAATTTGGCTTAATAAACAGAATGGTTCTCCTTATATGGAGCCAGATAGACATGGGTTTAAATCTGGCATTGTCACTAACTTACTGAGACATTGAGGAAGTTATTTTTAAACTCTCTGGGTCTCAATTTCTTATAAAATGGAGACAATGGCTGTCTCTGGAAGCAAGTATCAAATGTGATGATGTAGGTAACTCACTTGGAATCTTTTGGGCACTTGACAAAGGTGGGTTCCTGTTTCTTCTTCCTCTCTTCCAAGTGGTCTCATTTGCAGAAAGTAATTCATTGACCAGTGTTTGCCAAAAGTCTCAAAAATTCACCCAGACTTCTTGAGTATAAAAGAACTTCACCAAACAGCCCTTTAGCAAAATGCCCCATAAAAGCATCTAGAACAGATGTTCCATTTTTTTAAAGAGCATAAAGATTTAGCAACAGGAAAGTTACAGAGCACAATGTTTTTTGAGCAGTGGTTTAAAATGACTAGGAGGCCAAGTCACAAATAATCTAAGGTCCTTTCCAGCTCTAAAATGCTTATGATCCCATGAAATTGCAGCAGTAGTTGCAAAGCAAGGCTGGCCATTATGACTCAGAAAGGATTGTATGCACTGGGCTGACTACTCAGCACACTGAAGATTTGGTTAAAAACCCTCTACCCTCAGGATATAAACATGCAATTCTCCAAAGAAGAAATTCAGATGGCCAACAGGCACATGAAAAGATGCTCCACATTGCTAATTATCAGGGAAATGCAAATTAAAACCACAATGAAATATCACCTCATACCAGTTAGGACGGCCAACATAGAAAAGACTAGGAACAATAAATGCTGGTGAGGATGTGGAGAAAGTGGAACCGTCCTACACTGCTGGTTGGAATGTAAACTAGTTTAACCATTGTGGAAAGCAGTATGGAGGTTTCTAAAAAAATTAAAAATAGAAATACCATTTGATCCAGGAATTCCACTCCTAGGAATTTATCCTAAGAATGCAGGATCCCAGTTTCAAAAAGACATATGCACCCCTATGTTTATTGCAGTTCTATTTATATTAGCCAGGAAATGGAAGCCTAAGTGTCCATCAGTAGATGAATGGATAAAGAAGATGTGGTATATATACACAGTGGAATATTATTCAGCCATAAGAAGAAAACAAATCCTACCATTTGCAATAACATGGGTGGAGCTAGAGGGTATTATGCTCAGTGAAATAAGCCAGGCAGAGAAAGACAAGTACCAAAAGATTTCACTCATCTGTGGAGCATAAGAACAAAGAAAAAATTGAAGGAACAGAACAGCAGCAGACTCACAGAACCCAAGAATGGACTAACAGTTACCAAAGGGAAAGGGACTGGGGAAGGAGGGTGGGAAGGGAGGGAGAAGGAGAATAAGAGGCATTACAATTAGCACACATAATGTAGGGGGTTTATGGGGAAGGCAGTATAGCACAGAGAAGAAAAGTAGTGACTCTATAGCATCTTACTATGCTGATGGACAGTGACTGTAATGGGGTATGTGGTGGGGACTTGATAATGTTGGGAATCTAGTAACCACAATGTTGCTAATGTGATTGTATATTAATGATACCAAAATAAAAAATAATAATAATAATTTAAAAACAACAAAAAAACCCCTTCTACCCTCAAATGTTAGCTTTGGGATTAGTAGATCACATAAATGCATGTTACTGCTTCGTCAGATGTATAAAGGGCTTTTTTGCCTACTAGTGCATTTTAATGGATAGAGTGCCCAGTAGCTAAACAAACTAGGCAACACACAGTCTACGAGGAAGAGGATGGGGTCCGTATCCAACTCAGTCTACTAATCTCTTGGTCACTGATAGCCATTCTATGTTAGGGAAATGAACTAAATGAAAATCTAGATGTCTTTGGGAAAAAATCTATAAAGGTGTCTAATTCTGAAACTAAGGGCTTTCAAGAAAATCTAAACAAGGATGTGACATAAAAATTATTCTAATTTATTTGTAATGTCAAATCAATTTCTACTTAGATGAGTTAAAAAAATGAGTTATGGAAGCCTTGGTTTTGTAATGTTAAGCATTATTTGAAACAATTTATTTTCAGTAGCTATTCCAACATGAGAAATGAAATGTAAAAATGCAGGATATAACAGTACCTCCTATAAGGATTGTGTGTGTATGTGTGCTTGTGTGTGTGTATTCAGAGGATGCCTTTTTGTTTTCTTTCATGAGAAGATAACCTTTTTTTCCTTCTGTTCTGGGAGTTTCTTATTAGCAAGTGCTGCAACCTTTAAATACCTTTTCATTCAGTAGAAACATGGGTTCAAAAATCACCTTCCTTTTTCACCCTGGGAGTCAGGGAGAGTCTGAGTAATTAAGTAACAAGAGCATGGGTTTCTTAGACACTTCAAAATCAAGAGAGTCTTGCCTAGGGAGGTAACAGCCTTTAGCAACAAACAGTCTGTAGCAAAGACAAATACGTTGTGAGCATCTACTGTATACCAGGTTCTGCTTTCACTCTTTTGAAGGGAAGAAATCACAGAGCTGTGTAAATGCCCCCAGATCATACTCTAATTTATTAGAGAATAAAATATTTTCAGGGTTAAATGGAGTCTTCTACTCAAACCTAAACAAAGAAGAGATCTAATTTAGGTTAAGCAACACTAGATAGTATTTCAAATTAGTGAGAAAGGAATTTACTTAGTTGTATCTAGGTTTTTATATTATGGAATATTCACTCAGTAAATTTCTATTGTGTCTACTATGTTAAAAGAGCTGGGATTGTATAAAAATGACTAGCAATGTTTCTGCCTATTATTATTATAGTCTAGAAGGGCAAACTATATATTCTTGCTTTAACAGAATGCTATATATAATTATTAATGATACAATTACAGCTAAATTTTCATAGACATGTATGTAGGAAAACTGATGATATCAACCTTACAAAAATAAACAAAACCAAAAACTTAAAAAAATTCAATAAATGATTAAAACAGAAACAAAATACTGGGAGGGAGTTTTTTTTTTCCTAAAGAAGAGAAGGAAGAAATACAGTTAGTGGGGGAAAGAGGAAGGAAGGAAGGAAATCATGCTTGAGAAAGGCTATTTCTTTTTCTGCTGCTCACACTTCTAAGAACCCTGGCTGTTTAGGCCATAAACCTATGGCTGCTCATTTGGCTTATGATTTTTGTCAGTCTTTTCCCAGATGTGACAGAGATTATGCAGCTGTGAGGCCAGACTCATATCTGGAGGGAATAGGCAGATATCTAACCTGAGATACTATAGGAAAAATTAGAATGACAGAATGGTTAAACCAAATGGGAGGTACAAGTTACAGCTCAGTATTTCCCCCAAACTAGGTTCCTGTAGAACACCTTGGGACTGAAGCTGTTCATTTCCATGCTGTAGGTAGACATTGTGGTAAAGTATAGAAGCTAATGGATCAGAGAGGTCTTTTAAAAATCAGAGTATTCCACAGAAAAATCCAGCTTTCTCGTACCTTTTGACAAACTGGAAGATCTGTTAATATTAGGCTCCAATTCCTCCAAAGTATCAAGGGGGCAGAGCTGAACAATAGTGTGTATTCTTTTTCTTCTTCCTGTGTGACTGGAATAGTCTCTAAAGGGGTTGTTTTCCTTACTGATAAAAAGAGACGCTTCAGAGCCACTACGCGTTCTTCCTTGTCTAGGTGCCAGGTTTGTGTCTGACTCCTGTAGCTCTGACATCATCTAGGTTCATGAAGGCAGTGAACTGAGCACATGGAACTATGCCGAGAAAGGTAGAAAAGTAAAAAGAACCGGGGTCACTGATGACATCATTGAGCCACCCAATTAAACTGCCCTAGAGCCATCATATCTTTAAGAATTCTTGTTAAGGAAGATCCTGTACTGGTTGATTCTAAATTGCACTTTCTTTTTGTAGTTCAACATCTCTGAAATTGGATGATCAGATCTTACAATCACTGCTGGCCAGGGGCCGTCCTGACAGAGTTGTCACTAGCCGTGCATGTTTCAGTTTGATTGGTATTCCCGGTGACATGAGTGGCAATTGCAGCCTCTTGATAGTTCAGTCACTGAACCACTGGAGGACAATAGACTTTGGGGCCTTGTTTTCTGTCTGAACACTTTCTAGTGACACCATCTGGAAAGATAAAGCACCATCATCAAAACTTCTAGGAGAGTCAAAAGAAAATTCAAGAGGCAATAATGAAGCGGTCTTTTAAGAAGTGCTGCATCACCAACACTTTTGATATCACAGATGATGATATTGGATAGAAAAATATCGATATTGATGGTTCTGAATAAAGGTGATTTAGAAGGCTCAAACTCTGAATGTGAAAATGTTTTAAGAATGTGAACCAATAACTTTGATTTATGGCTATATATGTACATATATTTCTGATATATATAGTATATATGTGATACATGATAAAATATGTCTAAGTAAGTTTTATAGTTCTCTTTCAATAGGTATAAAATGAATGGTTAAAATCATTAGAAAGCATTGTGTCAGTGGTAATTGGAAGTTTGTTTTCTTAGTGATTCATAAAATAACAGTATGTGTTACAATTGGTGTCTGACATCTGATAAAAATCAGTAATAAATTCTTTACTATTTGAGTTGGGGCTTACTGCATCTTGCAATCAAACGCTTCCACAATGATAAAGCATACCACTTAAGAATATTTCATAGCCATAGCTTTCTTTTTAGCTCCCAAAAGGGAAAGGGGTTAAATAAGTTAATATCTGAGAAGGGTGGGAATCTGAGTTCTTGATCTGGTCTCTTCATAGGTAAATAGGGAATAAATATGAGTAGTGATGATGCTACTTTCCTGTTAGTATAAGAGTGCAGAGGGTAGGGTGAGCAAGGGGAGACTTGTCTTTGTGAGCTAGGAACACACCTCTACATCCTTCTGCAAAGGTGTGTCACTATTCAACAGCCATTAGTTAATGCTGTGTGTTAATGAGCAGTGTCTCCTGGAAATGAGTATGTGCCAGCCTCATCACTGTGCAAATTTTTTAATTAACCTGCAGATACTTTTACCAACAGAATTAGCTGTTGTCTCAGAAATGAATTATTTGAGTTCTTCTGTCCTACAGTACTCCATTTATTCTCTGACTATTATAGGATCAGGGTGCTCTTTGATTAGCCCATCATAATTTCTTACAGTAAACAAGAATTTGAGAAACCACCCATGACACATTGTTTCATTGCTTAAACTTGCTGCTGACTCTTTCACCCCTTGGTACCTAAGTCCTTCCTTAACAATAGCATTAATTATACAAGTCATTATTCTACAACTATGCCTTTTCTCTTGACCTGTTTCATCCCCATAGACAAGATTAGTGGCTTCTCTTCAGAGAAGATTCACCATGAGGCTTTGCTTGTTGGGGGAAGAAACATATTATGCTCTTCAACCTTCATGCCCCAGTCATTCTGCCTGCGAAAGATTTGCCACAAATTGGGTCTTGCTTCTTTAAGAGAAACTAAGCCAAGGACTAGGAATTCCATGCCTGTGATAAAGTGCACATTTCCCATTAAATGCAAATCCTTCATTTGCAAAGGTTGAACAGAATGCTATTTAAAAAAGAATTTCAGTTAGTTAAATTTAGTGTCATGAAAAAAATTCAATCCCAGAATAGTTTTTGGCTTTTAGCCCACAGTGTTTCTTCGGTTGTGAATTGCATGTACTTCCATTCACTGTAAGCATTTCCTGCAGTGTTTGTCCTGAGAACACACAGTGATGACTTTGTTGGCCCTAATAGTATTTGTTTTTCCTTCTAAAATGACTTCTCTGAATTTTGGTATTGCCAAATAAGTAGGACCTTGGTTGTGTTTTAATTTTTAAGTTTCTCTCTTCTGTCGCTGATTGGGACTGCCACATTCCCCACCTCCACTCTCACCACTCAGTAGCAGCTGCATTTACTCCTCCCCCCAGTATCAAGAGAGACAGCCTTGAAAGGCCAGTCTCTGCTTGCTACCAGTTGATGTGGCTTTGAAGGTTGGAGAGCCCACCGACATCCTGGTAGTCCACCCCACCCACCTCTGGTTTCCTTTTGTCTTCTATTCAGCTCCCTTGGTGGTGGCAAGAAAGCAATTTCTGTTTATCAAATACATATTTGGTGCTCCTGGGCCCTGCCCTAACTGCCTTATATACAGGATTCTGCTTAATCCTTCCAACTGTCAGAAGGTAACTATTATTATCCTTGTAAAGGCAGGGAAACCAAAATTTTTCATCATTTTCCCATTATGAAAATTTCCCTCTTGTTATGAATAACTTTCAGAGTCCCCTCAAGAAGGTTTTAATTTCTTTTTTCTTTTATTTTGGATTTCTAGCCTACTTCACTTTTATTAACATTCATGACATAGAACCACAAGAATGATCATCTCTATAAGTTGAATTATCCACATATTAGATCTATGATATTTTGGCATGTTTTACTTCATATCTGAGACATTATTGCCGGTTTTTTGTGTTAATTTCTAAATTAAATTTTCTCCCACATTTTTGCTCAGTGTATTTCTTGCCAGAATTCTGCCAAAGTGTCAGGATTTCATGATACACTCAGTTTCATAATCCTGACTGAGACTTTTGACTCTGTATCAGATTTTCCTGTTACAAGATGAAACATCCTGGTACAATATAAAACAATGGCAACCATCATGTGAGTGGCGTGAGGGGTGATTTGTAGCCCTTCAGGCTTCTGGGTACTGAAACTATGCCCCCCAAATGAACGTAACTATACAGAATGTGATATGGAATGCTAACATCAATGTTTGTGCAGGAATCAATAAGTTTGATCAATTGATGGATTTGCTGAGAAATGCCTTGAGAATAAGAAGAACAATGTAAATAGCCCAAATTTGTCAAATCCAGTAGTAGTGTCTTCATCCCACAGGAGGGACAGCTACTGATTCCTCTTGTGATTCTTTAGACTCAGCTGAGCGTTCAGAGGTTCTTGGGATTTATTCCAAGAAAACAAAATTAGGGGATAATTTAATTCTGGGATCAGCTTTAGACTATTCTGACCTCCACCTGTAAAGAGGTAGCAACAGTAAAGAAGAACTCTGTAACTCTGTCACCCTAGGGAACAAATCAACTGGCAAATTTAAAAGAGAAAGGCAGACAATTTTATGTGTCTTTTAACAAATTTTCTCATTGTCTGTTGAATATTTTCTGGGCTGCAAGCAGTGATAAGTATATCAAATTAATTCAGGACTGGTTTGTTTTAGGTAATAGTAAGTAAAGGATCACCTAATAAAGTTGGATCCACTTCTTCTCTCCCACCCTCCCCATATTCCCTGCCTGTTCCCCAACCATAGTATTTAAACAAACTAACTTGGCACTGTTGGACCAGAAGGCATCTTACCCTGAAGTCTGCCCGTGGGATTTTAGAGAGATCTGAAACTGTATGGGAAATTTAATGTGCACAAACAGCTAAGCATCTTTCCAGAGAGAGAGCAGTTTTCCATCAATTTCTCAATGGTCCCATGACTACTAATGGTAACAAACATTGGTTTAAAAAAGTAATAATTTAGCGAGCTTTTTTCTTCTTTCCTGTTGTGTGTAAGTCTGTGGGTAAAATTGCAATATTTCCAGAATCTCTCTTGACCTTAGTTCATCTCCATATCAATAGATGTTTCCAAGTGGTAGAGAGGAGTAATCCACCTTTGTATCAACAGGTAATTTCAAGGGGAAGGAGGGCATATCTCAATGAGAGAGGTTGGGTGGTGCCCCTTTTTGCAATTGGTTCCGAGAGACACAGGTGAGCAGAAGTGGACAACTGCTCGTCAGCTATCAATGGGTTTCTCCCACTTTATTTCTCCCTTTGACTGATTTTGGCTTCAAAAATAATTTTCCCTGGTCTGGGAACATATTTTCCCCTTGAGTTACACTATCTGCTGACAGTATTAATGAACTGAGAATGCATTCTAGCTGTTTAGTATACATCAGTGAATAAAGCCAGACTGCTGGCCTTCTAATCCCCTAACCCATCAGAGACTCAAGTCCAAATAGGGGAGGAAGATCTTTAGGGACCATCCAAGTATGGGGGCCAAGAAGTTGCTAATAGTGGTGGAGAGTGAACATTGCCACACTCTTGATTGATGTGTATTGTCAGCTTTGTGGGATTTTCTTTTTGATTTTTATTTGTATTAATCTATTTTCATAAAAACTTTTTGTAGGCATTTTCCTTGGAGACAGTTGGAGAATGGCATGGCATTTCTTTGTCATCCCACTCATTGAATTTGTGCAGATGGCCAAGGAACTCTAGCTTACATGCCAGTCTGTTAAGCGCCTGGCTGCTACGCACTCACAAGAGCTCATACCACCCATCCATGGTGACAAAAGAAGAAAAGAGAGGCATGGACCTTGACAAGTTCTGCTGCATCCAAAACTGAAATTGATTCAGGCCACTAGAAAACACCATGCTCTTTCATTAATAGGTCTTGTGAAAACACAGTAAATCAGCCTATTAGGGTGCAGCAGGGGTGCAAATTGGTGTCTCAGTTAATGTAGATAAAGATTTCAGTGCACACTGCATATATCAAAAATTTAACAGATGCTGTTTGCAGAGTTTTAATGAATACAAAAAGCTCAATTGCTGAAAACCAACATAACCCAGGCATTATTTCATTTAGCTGTCAATAAAATTGTCTCTTATTTTATTTTCTAATGGTTTATCAATACTAGTAATTTGCCGCTGGTTATAAAAAGAGGGTTGGGGGGAGGAAGAGGAATTTAAATAAGTCCTGCTAACTAGAAAAGAGCTTGGTGGGCCATTTTGCTCTGCTATGTAAGTTAATGACTAGATGATGTAAGGGAGTGAAATCTCTGTTTCTTCCTTAGACTGCAAACGTCAATCTTACTTGGAAGAAATACATTAATTAGGTCAGGAGTGCACCTTGCTCTGAAAATCTGTTATTGTCTTTTCATAATGAATGTTAAGTTTTGTAATCCAGCTTCTCTCAAAGAAGTTCTAATTAAGGTAAAGATGCTTTTGCTTCATTTGTTTTTCCTGTGTCATATAGCTGCAGTGTAAAGTTTGTCAGCAGAAGCAAAATGCAAAATCTTACTTGCCTTCACCACTCTCATGAAAGACAGAATAAACAAACCCTTTTTTGAAGAGGCAGTGGTGGGTGGTAGGGAGCTCTGTCACTGCAGCTGAAATAAGTCATGTCTGTTTTCCCAGTGCAGTAAGGCAATGGCTTCTAACCATTCTTCTTACCTGTGTAATTACATAGGTGCAAGGAGAGGTCACTGTTTATTTTTCCCAAATGATATTTACATAGTTAAAAAAAAAAAACAGATTTACGATAATGAACTAACCATGAAAGCTCATTGATTGATTGATTGATTCAATAAACATTTGTGGCAGGCTAATATATTAATAAGTTAATGTAGAAATTAACCTGTACTTCATTTTATTATTATTATTATTTTCTTGCTTGAGTAAACTCATTAGAAGATAGATGAAGAATTACTTATATCCTTTACCCACAGAGGATGGGAAACCGGCCTCAGTATTTTTGAGTTTCTGGGCTTTTTTGCTTAGGACACTCTCTTCCCATCCCTTTTCTTTTTTTATTTCCTTTTACCTCTAAGGCTGGTGGGATACACAAATTTGATGACTTCTTCACTCAGTCAGATATTTCAAGGCCCTTGAAGGAAATGAGTGTCTGAAATATTCTGCAGTTGGCACAGCCTGTCCCCTGCTCACATTTGTACCTTCTGGGTGATAACTCTTCAGTGGATGTTTGCCTCAGTGATTCAGGGTCTTGCACCAGAATACTGTCACCTTGAAGACAGAGGGATAGAGATCCCTGAGGACACCCATGGTGAGTGGAGAGGTCCACAGTGTCCAGGGTAACCAAGTACTGATCGATGGCCTGAGCTATCTGCATCCAGGAGAGGAAGATGTCCCAATAAATGACTATGCAGTTTTATCACCAACTGAAAACTGAGAAATCAGAGCAGAATAAGCTTTGTTTTAGAAAGGTAAAGAATTGTGACACTTCTTAGAATCTGTGTTGTGGAGCAATTTCTGTTTATGACACATTTATTAAGCATCTATTTCAAGCTAAGCCTTATGCTAAACAGATGGAAAGATCCATTGCTTCCTTCAAGGGAATCTGAGTCTTGTGGGAAGGCAGACAAATGAACAGAGATAGATCCCTGGAAGGATTCTTCTTTAGCAGTGTGACCACAGGCAGAGACAATGTGGAGGGAGGGTGGTTGAATCTACTTTCACCTTGAAGAAGAGGGATGGGGGAAGTGATAGAAAGAGAAATTTAAAGTGAGGGATCAGCATTTGCAAAGCTGCAGAGTAGCTAAAGGCAGGGACCCTGAGAAGCTCCAGGTGTGAAGGTGGGGCTGCAGGGTATCTGGTGTGAAGGTGGTAAAAGTGAGGCCCTCTCAAGGCCTTGGACAATGGGTGATGTCAGTTGAAAGAGTGTTTCAGATTATTCTCTGCCCAAGAAAACAGGAATACTTGAAATTGTACAGCTCACATATAAAAGACACTTGACAGAGAATTTTCCCAAATTTGCTGGAAGTACTAAAAATGTACATGAAATTGTCAATAGCAAGTTGTAAAGCTGAAAGAAATTTTCTAAATTATCATTAATGATAAATACATTTTGATCAACTATGTTACAGGAAAAACTGAATTATTTTCCTAGTTTCTGTAGAAAAGACTACTACAGAATTTTATCGTAAGAGACAATCAAAGATTATGCAGCCAAAAGTTGTAGAATATAAGCATTTACAGAGATTCATCAAGCAGATGACACAAATCCTGTTATTTGTAACTGTAACTTGGGGGAGGGGTGGAAATCCTGGGATAAAATACTTCTAAAACCGAAATCAGTCAAGGGAGAAATAAAGTTAAGAAACCTGTTTATTTCTTACAAGCAGTCAGTTGCCTCACCTCTCTTGCCCAGGCTGCAGCAGCAGAGAGCTCTACCCAACCTCTCCAATCCAGATAAGCCCTCCCACATCCTTCTTATTACCTATTAATATGTAGATGACCACTTCTCTCCACCCCTAAATGCCTATTGATAGCCAGATGCACTAAAGCCAGGTGAGATTCTGGAAAGACTAGAATTTTACCCACAGTAACTCCAGGGGGAAAATCCTGGGGCAAAATACCTTTGAAACTGAAATCAGTCAAAGGGAGAAATAAAGTGGGAGAAACCTATTCATTGCCTGCAAGCAGTTGTCCCATGTCTCTCTCAACCCAGCTGTAGAAAAAGAGAGAGCTCCACCCAACCTTGCCAGTCTGCATAAGCCCTCACTTGTCCATGTAATTACCTATTATATGGAGATGGCCTACTTCTCTCCACCCATTGGAAACTAAAGCCAGGCAAGAGATTCTAGAAATATTGCAATTTTACCCACATTATTTTTCCCGGGTTTTATGATATTTCTGGTGTTTGCTTTTAAAAATTGATATTTTTGTGCTTTCCTTGTTTTAAATAAATACTCACTGTGACTCTATAAAGCACATCAGACTGTTTTCCTTAGGGACATATGTAAGGACTTAGCATACATAAAATTTTAGACATATTTATTCTGTATTTGTAATTTTGTTATTATTCTTAAATAAGGTCCCACACTGCATAAGCTTCAGGTCCCCTCAAAGCCAGGTCACCCTCTAGGTAGAAGAAGAGACTGGAGAGGTAGGTTGGAATCTGAGCGTCAGGAAATGGTAAAAAAGATCTTCATGTTGATCTGAGGCTTCATGTCCTCATTTTACTGAAGAGGAAACTGGGCCCAGACAAGCTGAGTGACTCCCAAAATTCTCAGAGCCAAGAGTAAGACCCCATCTCTTACTTCCCTGGCATGTCTTCTTCAGATTAAGGTCCGAAAAGAGCAAGCCTCAGGGAAGAGCAGGGATCACAACTGAACTGATTCATTTGTTTTGGCCAGGACAGGGCTTAAAAGAGAACCCAAAGTCAAGGCCTTAGGTGGGTCATGCCCTCTGCTGTTCACAGTCTCTTCTGCTGCCATGCCCTTATGCTTGGGTGACAGATGTCCTTTTCCTGTGTGGCCTGCAAAGGCTCTTGGTGCTTGGAAAGCAGAGAGGTTTTGAGACTGTAGGTTTGAGACTCTCCCTTCCAGTGAGGCATTGCTTGGAGATGGGTGCTCCCATATGAATCTGCCACAGCAGCCTCCCTCAGCAGCTCTGGTCTTCAAACTCGGTAGAAAAAGAACAAAAGTCACATTGTACCTGTCAGTCATCTCCAAGTAGCAGTGGGAACCAGCCACCGGATGGTTTGTAGACATGCCATCCTGGGCAGGGGAAGCTGGAGGGATGCAGGCTCTTTGAGACAGAACACTTCCTGTGAGGCCAGCAGGCCCAGTGAAAGAATACCCTACTTAGCAAGAATGCTTGTGTTTCCTTTCAGCCTTGGCCATGCTGTATCTGGCCACTTCAGCTCCAAAGAAAATGCAATATTGCAGGTGTTCTGAGGATAACAATGGCCCAAGGGCTGATATGTTCTCAATTATGAAAGCAGTTAAAAATTCAATAGCAAAGGACTATCCAAACCACTATTTTGCTGGAAAATTCTGGCTAATATACCTACAAAACAGTCTTCTCAGCTAAGCCAAGCCACACAAGGAGAAAACCTAAAAAGAATGGTTATGGGTTTGGCCCACCTCAGTTCTCTCAGTTCTGTCATGATATGAGGTCCAGGCTCTCTGTAAGGCACGTTGGACTGTTTTCCTTAGAGACATACGTAAGGACTTAGCATACATGAGATATTATGACCTGTATTGTTTTTAAGAAAGTCTACATTTATCTAAAACCTATTTTACTATTTATTTATGTATTACTTCAAATTCACATAACAATCTTGCTATAAATGAATACCTAGGACAATAATTTATTTCTGTCTGGTTCCAAAACTATCATATACTGTTACCTCAACACAACTGCCATAACGGAAAGCCAGAGCTAGTGAGTACCAGTAAGCTGCTCTCCCCTGAAGGTCATGTCGTGTCTGGGGAGCATCCATGAGACTCAGGTCATCACCCTTGAGGCTGGTTCATTGCATTTAGTTCTAGGTTCTGTTGTGGGCTTGTATGGATCAGCTGGGGGCTGCCATAATGCTCAGTGACTACTTGCTCTTGAACATAGTTATTTTTTTCCTCCTATGGAGATCTGGAGAGCCAGCAAACAAGGTCACTAAACCGCCTAGTATCCACCTTTGGGGAATACATCTCCCCTGACAACTATAACATCTAAAGATTTGGGGGACCCCATCCTGCTTTACCACCACATTCTTGCATCCCTACCCAGAAGAGGCTTTGCCTACATGCCTTCACTTCTTTTTGTCAATCTCTTAGAACAAGAGTTGCTTATGTTGGACAGACTAGCTGTTATTTTCCAATTTGATGTATTTTATGTAAATGACCTCAAAGTAGTCAAAACAGTTGGTAGTCACAAATTCTAAATTCTAGAAGAAACTCAAGGCTCTACTCACAGTCCTCCACTACAGTCTTGCAAGAAGAAGGAGCTCAGATATGGATTAAAATGGAATTTCCAAGGGCATACCATGTTGCCCCCCAAAATAGGGGGTGAAATTTTAAGTAGGAAATTAAAGCGATCATAAATATTCTCTAAGTCACTTAGTATTCTATTTTGCATCTTTTTTTTAGCCATGTGAATGTACAAGACAAAGTCAACATTGTGATTAAGAGAGTGTGCTCCAAATTGAAAGCATCAGTACAAATTCATGATTTAAATATATTCACACATATATATGCACACACATGTGCTCATATAAATGTGTTTGTGTATATGCATGTATGTGTTTGTATATATGTAAGTATATGTGTCTATTTGGGTATCTGCCTGCAAATATTTCCTAACTCTGCTGAAAGGAACCAGAAGCAAAAAAACACCCCAGTACCAATGAGCACACCTAGTGCTGAGCTCTTTGTTCCTAATACCATTTTCTATTAAAAGAACAAGGACTCCTCAGAGAAATGGATGAATTGAGGGCTGGGGCAGAGAAAGTGCTAGAGGATCCTAGAACATCTTGTTATGTCAGAAAATCAGGAAATGTTAAAAAAAAATGATGAGGGCCTATTATGAGAATAAAAGAAAGCTTGAGGGCCTCCTATTGCTCAATTTGAATACCAAAATAAATAGATAAGAAGAGTATGAATATAAACCACTGGAGGAAATAGAAATCTATGAAACTGTACTGGTGATGAATGGATAAATATATAAGTAAATAACTGGAGACATAGGGAGGCCTTTCACTTACTGTAGTATGCCAACAGTAGACAGGTAAATGTGGAGAGACTGTGAGAGTTAGAACATCATTTTACAAACATCTTAGGCAAAAATGGTGCAGGCAAAATCATCAATGCATACTAAATCCATGGGGAAAATTTTGATGAGGTGCAGGATATTTTCATGTTCTTAAGCTGGCTCCCCACAGATTGCTTATTAGTTTCAAGGGGAATAATTATAACTATATGGTGTAAAAATCAGACAACACCTTGATTAGGTAAACAAAGTGAAATCCTCAATAAAGAGCAAATAAACATTGCATACTTCCAGAAAGTGATACCTTGAGATGAACACAATATCACTTATGGATATTCTGGCCAGAAATGTTTAACTTAAATGCAATTATGAGGAAACATCAGACAAACCTCAAATCAGGTATTTTCTACTAAAGAAAGACTAGGAAGGAGGTATATTCTTCAAAATGGCAATATTATAAAAGACAAATCTGTGGAAGTGTTTCCAATTAAAGGAGACTAAAGAAACAGGACAAATAATCCAATACCTTCCTGGACTGAATCTTGCACTAGAGAAAAAATGCTATCTTTGAGGTCTATTGGGAAAATTGGATTATACATATAGATTAGACTGAAATTTTATGTTAATGTTTAATGTACTGAATTAGATAACTATGTTGTGGTTATATAAGAGAATATCTCTCAGGAAATATGTACTGAATTGTTGAAGGACAAAGGCATGATATACTCACATTCTTCCAAATGGTTCAGGAAAAAAGTAATATATATTATTATTATATATCTACAATATCTGTTGTAGACAAATATAGTGTAAAAAGTTATCTACATGTAGACAGCAGTGAGAGAGAGAGCATGCAAACAAAGCAGATAGGGTAAATATTAATGATAGGTGAATCCAAGTAAAGAATATCTCAGTTTTTTGTACTATTCCTATTCTTGATAGTGTTTTGTAAGTCTGAAATTATTTACAGTGTAAAAAAGAGAGAATGAGATCCAGCAGTGACTGGTATAGCTATGAATGTGGCTATTTATTAGCTATGTGAGCTTAAGTAAGTTCCGCAGTCACTCTGTGCCTCAGGCTCCCTAAATGGGAAGTTAAAATAATTGTACCTGCCCTGTAGGGTTTTTGCGGGAAATAAAGGAGATACTGAAAGTGTTTATTACTATTGACTTGGATGTCTTTTCATTACAGAGGTGTGCGAGCCCTGGAGATAAATTAGGAACTGGGATGAGGCTTGGGGTTTGAGGTACAAAGGCAGGTTTCTAGCCCAGGAGTAGTCTGAAGGTTCATGAGATCCTTGGAAGAGGACCATTCCCATTCTGTACATCCCACGTTCAAAGATTTAGGGCTACAGCCGGAGGTACCAGTAAAGCATGAGCATGTGTAAATATCCACTCTAAAACCAGCAGAAATAGTGGTGAATCTGTTAACCAGTTAGATTCTAAGATTCAGAAGCCTGGTGATCTTCCTAAAAAATGAAGTCTAGGAGGACCAGAGTCCTTGGGGGCAGATGCATGTGAATATTTCCCAATAACATAAGTAGCAGTGAAAATAACAAATATGATGCTTGGAAATAGGACAATTATAAATAAACTCGGTACAAGTTCTCCCAAAACAGAGGTTTGCCTTGAGAAAAATTCTGTCAGTTAACAGGATGCCTAAGTGACAGTATCAGGCAGGAGGAGAACAATGCTGGCAGTGTGCGGGAGTGGTGGAAGGCCGGTGCCCTCGTAGGTTTCCTAATTTGGGTAGTTTCTCTCACAAGCTCCTTATTTGAAGACAGCTTTGGCAGTGTTATGATGAGAAACATAATGCACTCCACATGTGCCTGCTAGCCTGAGAGGCCGCATTTCAGGGTTTTTAAGGATGACTGCCAAGGTGGCCCCCTGGAAAACCACCTCACAGTAACTCTGGACCAAATCACAGCTTCCTGGCTGGTCGTGAAAATTGACTCCACGTTGGGGCCAGGGGACGTCCCGCAAACCTGGCTTGCTCCCCTCCTCATTCCTCACCCTCCTTCAGACATGTGGAGGGGAGCTCGGAGGGTTGCTGGTCTGAGCCTGAGGGGCTGGGGAGGTGGGCGTCAGGAGGCGTCAGGTTCCTTGCTGCTCTCTGCCTTGTTTCAGCCCTGACCTTAGCTGATGTGCTATACTGCACGGCAGGAGAAGCCTGCCACATCCGGTCGGAGCAGTGCAGCGAGGAAGAGGCCCAGCCTTAAACTGAAACCCCAGATCAGCTCCTTACTAGCCTGGGACTTGGGAACAATTAGCCTTTCTGAAGCTCAGTTTCCTCAGCTGCAAAATGGGGTAATTCTTCCAGAGTTGTGAGGATGACAGGAGGGGATGAGCACTAAGTGTCTAGGACAAGACTGGCTCCAGAAGGAAGGTGTCCAGTGGATGGTCGTCAGCATCATTCTTGTTAGCGCCTGAGTAGAGGTATGGCCTGCCCTGTCTGACTCGGTGTCTCATGGCCAGCTCCCGGGACCTAGCACTGCTGTGCAATCCTAGGTCCATCCTGAGAGGTCGACAAGCTGGATGGCTCGTACTTCTTTTCTTTATTGCATGAATGGTTCTAATATTAAAACTTGCCTTCCCCTTAACCCTCTGAAATCACAAACCAAGCTGACCCTGCTCACACCTACACCAAAATTACTCTCTGGCACTCCCATGGTGTGTCTCTGCTTGAATTATCTTGCTAAATCATGCTCATACCTAATTTACATTTCTTTCTATCCTTTGAACTAGCCTCACTTCTTCTAGGAGTCAGACTGACCAACTCCTGAGCAGACAAGAATCAGAGATGTTTTCAGGGTTGATTAAGTCTCATGTGATATTAGATTTATATAATTTTCAATAAAACCAGACCCTGATGAGGTAGTTGTTTTTATGTTTCCAGTTGAGCTTAAAGCCTTAATGTTTTGAATGAATTGTTTTCCACCTTCTTATCCTATATAACAGTATGAAGCACTGTGAGGTCTTGTCTGATTTGAAATGTGGATAAAATTCCCCCTATCAACTTCTAGTCCAAAGTCTAGCACAAAAAAACCCCATGTGGTTCAGAGTCAGAAGATCTTGACTTGAGTCTTGGTTTTACCACTTACTAGTTCCACAATCACAGGCAAGTAACTTCACCTCTCTGAGCTTTTGTTTCATCTAGAAAATGGACATTAAAATATCCTTGCTCAAAGTGTTGTTTAAGATTAGAAATGGTGGTATAGAGGGAGTATTGGCAAACTGTAAAGTGCATGCCAGTGTTAGTTTAATTTACTGAACTTACTGATTTTCTCACTTGCAACTGAGGATTTTAAAAAGAGGGAGAAAAGATGATTTCTGTTAGACTCTGTGATTTCTTATTTAGTCCTTCCTTCTCTGTTGATGACTGTTGCCTAAACCTTTCTCTACTAACTTCATAACATAATAGCATCTGCCTCTTTTGAAAGGGCACATGAACCAGAAGAGGAGAGAACGTTCTGCACTTCAGGAAGGAAATGTGTTCATGACATCTAAGGTCGCACTTTTATTGTTAGTATTATTCACCTGAATCATTTTTGTACTGATACAGTAACATCACCACCACCTGAAGTGGAAAAACATAAATTATTGATGACATTGCATACTCACGCTGGGTTCCAGAAAAGGTTTGTGAACAGGAGGACTTGAGCTAAAGTCTCCAAAAGAACAATGAAGGGGGTTGGAGCACAGTGGAAAGGTGACCCGGGGGGATCAGTTTCTACTGCATTGTGGCAAAATGAATAATTCAAGAATATTGTTTTGGGTTACATATCCTTTTCAGCATCTTTAAAAACCTCTCCTTCTACCATGGTGGGATTGAATAGCTATTCAGTATCATGTCACAGAGTCTTCCTTGACTGTATGGTAGCATAGTGAAGCATGTATGTTTCAAATAGATTATAATACATTCATTACATCAAAATATTTATTGCAATTATTGCTGAAAACTTAAGAAGTGTGTTTTGGATTCAGAGATGCCCAGTACTTTATTCAACTGATTTCCCATCTTGGATGTAAGCATTAGGGGAAGGGCTGGAACATGAGATCCACATGTGACACAGCCACACACCCGATCATCCGCAAATCTTTTAGTTAGCTACACACATTTTAAGTGTTTTATTTTTTGTAGCCAATGATGTCTTCTATAACATTATTTAGACCACTTTACTAAATTTATTTTTAATTTGCCTTTTCCAAAATGGATTTTGACTTAAAAAGAAAGACACACACAATAGGTTAATAAGATATATATGTATAAGAAGGAGAAAACTTTGTCTGCCAGGCTTTCTCTTAGGGGAGCACTATGTTTGGAATACAATGATGACCTGCCCACAGTGGAGAGGAAAATTCAAAAGGCATATTTATCCTAAATTGCCATGGAGAGAACTTTGGACTACTCCTTAAGAGATGGAAGGAATGTGATGGGGAACAGGGAAAGAGTTGATGACACAGGTAAGTTGAGTGATATGCATTATCTGGCCTGGGCTTTTCCTCTGACTCTATTATCCTCTCGTCATCTGCAATAACAGCATTCCCCAAATGTGTAATCTCATGGGTTTCTGGTGGCAATTGGTGATGGAAATGATACTGGATGACAGAGGGTGAAAAGGAGAATGCTGAGCCAGGGAGGTTTGGGGGCATCTGCTGCTATCTGGGTTACAGAGATACAGAAACAAAAGGAAGTCCAAGAAAACAAGCAGAAAATAAATACCCCAATAATTTAAAATTATTAATAGAGGTCTGTGATTTATTTTCAACTCTGGTTTGGAGTTCTGACAGTCACCAAAGAAAGGGAAGCATGGTCAGTTCATATTTCTTGTTCTCAGACAGGAAGATACATTATATCCATAGAACTGTTTTTCATCTTTAATTCTGAAGAAGTTTCTTAATGCAAGGCTTGCTGCAAAAGGCTTCAAGTGACATAAGAAAGAATGCCTTCAAAAGAAGTTTTACAGTCAATATAGAAGCAGATTTTATGTGACTGATCCTCAAACTGCCCTTGATTAAAATCCAGAACATGAAAGCTAAAGCACAAAACAGTTAAAAGAACTCTTTGAGGGACTAAACAAATCTTGTCTAAGTATGAAGCTGTCTGCAGTAGATGTTTGTGGCTGATGTGCCAACATCATCCTGTCCTACTTGACGGAGCCAGTCAGGTAGTTTCTTTCCCCTAGTCAATGACTTGCTCAGGAATAACGCTGTGACCTAATCCTGGCCACAGAGGAATATGGTGGGGCAGATGGGGGTAGAAACCTAGGGAACCTCTGAGAAAGTTTTTCTTCCTCTCAAGTAAGAAACACAGGAAGACAGTGTTTCTTTTCTTTCATGGGACATTGCTGTATGAAGTCAACACTGAGGGAGGCAGAGTGGATAAGCAGAAAAACTTCTTGAGCTATGGAATCACTGAACCTTGGTAATCTTCTAGTCTTATACAAGCTATTGTATTCATTGGTTAAGTCAATTTGAGTTGGGGATTGTTTTACTTGCAGTAAAAAATATCTCAACTAATACACCTTTCAATAATCTATCATTATCTAATGATAAAACAATGGAAATCATTACAGGGGAACAAAGGAAAGCAAGTGGGTCAGGTCATGGCACATCCTTTGGCTTGCCTCTCCAGTCAGCCTTATCTTTTATCACTCTTCACCTCCTGCTCTACTGCTGTGCTCCAGGAATACTCTTTTGCACACATTATCCTTTCCCCAGAACAGCTCTCTCACACCCTTGAGTGAGTGTGTATACACACATGCCCCTCCAGCCTGGCCACTGCTGGTCAGGCTTCACTCTTTCAAGTTCATTCAGATGCCACTTCCTCAGGGTAGGGGAATAAGGGGTTCCTTAGACATATATCCCTAACCCTACCCACTTAGGGTACCTGTGGTAGGGGGTCTCTAAGTTCATCCCAGTGATACCTACTTCCTGGTATTCATGTTGTTGGGAAATCCTTTTCCTTTGATAAGAGCTGGAACTGTGACTCACTTATAATAAATGGAATACAGCAGAAGAATGTGCATTCCCTACCTATGGAGTCATTTCCAAGATTAGTTTACAAAAACACTGAGACTTTTGTCTCCAGTACCCCTTCCCACTCTCTGACTCTCTCTCTCTCTCAGACCGTCAGTTGCCAGGGACCCTCAAATATCTATAGAGCAGCTCATGTGGTGAGGAACTGAGGCCTGTCAGCAACCATATCACCACATTTTGAAACAAATCTTTTGAGGCCTGTAAAATTCATGTAAGTGAGTTTGGAAACAGATGACATCTCATCCCCACTTCAGCCTTCAGATTAGACCATAGCCCTAGGCGACATCTGCCCTGTGACCTTATAAGAGATCTTGAGTTAGAGGTACCCTGTTAGTCATGCCTGGATTCTTAATATAAATAATTAATGAGATCATGCATGTCTGTTATTTTGAGCCATTACATTTTGGGATAATTTGTGATACAGCATAGATAACGAATACAGTATCCCTTCTCTGAGTTACCATAGATATCTATAGCACTTACTACTTTGGGTTGCAATTATCTGGTTGTTTGTTTGACCATTTCATTAGATTGTAAATTCTGGGAATATAGGGACACTGTGCTTTTGTATCTTCAGCAAGTAACATTGTTCTTGGTACATAAAATATGTTAACAATCACTGAATAATGATAGAAAGTTGGGTTTCTAAAATATATGGTACAAACACTGCTGTGGAAATAGGAAGTTGGGTTAAGAGATGAGTACCATAGAGAAAGACAATGAAATTAATATCAAATTATAGAACAATTATTAATCCAAGAAATATGTAAACAGACTGAGCACCAACTAAGATGGTGCCAACATGTAAAATAGGATGTTGAAGAGCATACCATATCAAGAAGCATTGCAGTGCCTGTTGTGATAAAACCATGGGTGAGGAGAGTGGGCCTCAGCAGAAATATAAAAGTACTGACTCACTAAGTGTCAGCCCTTCCTTCCCACTGACTAGCACTGGACTGGGGCCAACTTCCTGACCTCTCTGGGCCTCAGTTACTCATTGGTAGGGTGAAAGGTTTTACATCTTCTTAAAATCCATTTCAGCTCTGATATTCCATTTCATGTATGAATGTATTCTGTGAACACTTATTATTTCAGATCAGTGGTCTTCAACCTTTTGGTCTTTCCATCCCATTGTATCTGAGGGCTATAACCCACATATTCCTCTGACATAGTGATTTTTAGCATGTGGGGAGGAAAGGGACATTATCGTGTTATGAGCCTATTAGAATTTCTGGGTAATATCTATAGTGGGACAAGATTTTCTGGCTGTTCCTGATCTGCTTGATACCCTACTTTTGAAAATCTTTGACATAATACATGCTGGCAGACCAAAAAATCATCATCTACAGACAAGCCACTCTGGTGCTCAATAAAGTGGATGCAGTGGAATTTAACTCTACGTTCTGTTGGAGCTTAGAAGAAATAGCTAAAGAGTAATCTAAGCAGAAAAACATTAACAAGTAACCTGCTCTGGTAGAGTTGCTGTCGGAAATTCATCTTCAGAAACACCACCACAGAGTCTCTTATTTTCCTAGAGGCTGAGATACTTTCCACACATAAGTTTCTGAAACTGGTAATCTGTCATGTTTCTGACAATAATTTAGAAGGCAGTACTTCAAGGCATTGGCCACATGACCAGGAGGATCCTATAGCTGTTGGAGATTATTTTCAATATCCTGGACTGGCAAAGCCTATATTGCTCTAATTAGTTTATAGCAGATTCTTTTGAGACATAATAATACCTGGCGTTTGTTTGTTTGTTTTTTTCATTTTTTCAAAATGCTTCCCATCTGTCACTGTGTTATCCTCACAATGTACCTGTTAAGGAAGTAGTGCAGGTGTTCTGAAAGTAATGTTTTCCTCACAAGTTCACTCACTTCCTCTTTCACTGATTCAGTGTGTACATTAATCCAGTGTGTCAGGGACTCACTGGGGATAAAATGTTAAGTAAGACATGGTTCATGCTCTTGGGGGTCTCAGGATCTGAAGGAGAGCAAACATGTCAGAAGATCACTACAGCACTGTCAGGCCCTTGCTTTCTCTTGCCGTAGTGACCTGTGCACCTGCTCCACACCTGACCATCTCTAGAACCACATGGGAGTGGTGGGCCAGAGGGGACTGTTCCGAGAGTGGAGTTGTTCAGTCTTTATTGCATCAGCCAATGTCCCTCCATTCACATGCCATTCTATGAGGGAAAATCATCACTCTTCTGTGTACTTCTGGGCTTTGTCCTTTCCCAAAGAGGCCACAACTTCCAGAAATGTAAGAGACATGTGGCTCACTGTTTAACCATGTCACTTTTCATGGGGTCTGATAGAGGGTCCATCTCTCAGAAGCTTTTAAGTTTATAAGCTCAGTGAGATGTAAGAAGTTTGAATATTCTGATGAAGGCTGTTAAGTGCTGGAACCTGTATGTACTAGCTCCTGACAGCTGAATGTACATTTCTCTTCCGAATGCAGTATTCAGTGATGTAGTAGCTTGAAACTGTCCATGTGGGAATGTTTTTCCCATGGAAACTAGCAAACTTTATAAATCTTAAGTGTTTTTCTCCTGGAGAGCCAGTTGCTAAACATTTACTAGCACACCACTGACTGTCCTTCACCTGGGGCTTGATTAGGTTGATGGATTTACTAAACTATTCTGCATATGATATGCATAACAGCCTCTTAATTTGGGTTTGAATATAATTATACAAACTGTATTAATTTCTTTTCTCTTCCTCCCACATATGTGGGTTAAAATGATCTTAATTTGCCATGCAAATTTATGCAAAATAGAAAACAATTTAGATTTTATGGTGAGAACCCTGGAACACTAATAACACTGCAATCCTAATCATGCAGCCACCAAGCCAGTGCTCACTCAAAACCACTCTCTTCCATTGTCACCTACAGAAAATCTACCCAGCTGAAAAGAATTTTTCTTCTATGATGGACAAATACATATCTTCCTTCTGGCGGGAAAAAATAAGCCAACAAAAATCAAATCAAAACAGAAAAATTCAGATGTGCCCACTTTGAAGAGTTTATAAATCTTCAATTTGAACATCCAATTTCTTTCTCCAGTACATATCCACAATAAAATCACTTCTCTGGAAGGACTTCCCTGTCCCTGCGAATGGCCTTCCTGTCTTCCCAGTAATAATGCTGGTGGTGTCAGAATCATCTGAGTCCTCTTTACAGTGCTAGGCCTACAGAAGAACTTCAGTAAGTACATGTTGACAAGATCAATTTTTTTTTCCTTCTTCACTATAATCTCATGCAACCAATCAACAAGCTTGTAGATTTCTTTATTGAAATGCTTACTTTTTTCCCACTGCTGATGCTAACACAGGCCTTCACTCTCACAACTTTCCAGCTACTGTCTCATTTTTGTCTCTCTCCCCTTTCTAGCATTTACACGATAGGCTTTAACTGACTGTGTGTTTATGGCAGGTACTGGGCTTGGAATGAAAATGAACCAGGCATTCTACCTTCAAGGTGAGAGACACAAAAATGGATGAAAAACACTATCTCTGCAATATAACAAGGGCTATAACCACAGCAGGCATGGGACACTATAAAAGCAGAGAAGAGAAGGATTGAGCCCATTGCAAGTGATAAAGAGTTTTGAGCTGAGTTTTGTAGTATGCCTAGAACTTGGCTATGGGAACAAGGTAGGAAAAATTACCCTGGGAGGAGGTAACATAATAAAGTGTATTTTGTCTTCAGTAAAAGCTGAGTCTGGGGGGAGATTTAGATTCCTTGACCTAAATTTTGCTTTGCACTTCGAATGACCTTAGGTAAATTACCTAAACTCATAGAGCCTTAGTGGCCTCATGTGCAAAAGGTGACCATCTACCTTATAAAACTCTGAAGATTAATGTGAGGAATAATGGCTAATGAATATATATTTCTTAGGATAGAGCCCACTACACCTTAAATGCTCAATAAATGGTAGCTATTCTTCCCACTATTCCTGGAAAAGGGAATAGTCTTTGATAAACCATGGAGGTGGGAAATAGGTACGGCCTGTTTCAGAAAGAGCAAGCTTACACCATGGCAGACTATGACCTTGGGTAGTGGTTGAGGAGCAGTGGAAGATGAGTCTGGAATGGCAGGCAGGGGCCAGGACCTGAAGGATCTTGTGTGCCATGCTTTATTCTCTGGGCTTTAACCTGGAGATGATAAAGATCCACCAAAGGATTTTAAGGGGGAAAGTGACTCATTTTGCTTTTGCTCTTTAGCTAAGCATTGCTTTTGCTGTCATTCTTCTGCCCAGGACTGTCAGAGACAAGCCGAGGGGATGTCTGCTAAAAATGGCGGCGAGACAGATCTTCTTCAGGCTATGCAGTAGGGGGGAGAGACTCTAGTCCTCCACTCCTCACTTTTTAAATGCTGGAGTGCGCTAAAGGAAAGGTGCTGAAGGACTTTGGGGAGGTGGAGCTGGTGCTGGTCAACGCAGTTAGGCCATCTGTATTTACTACCTGCTAGTCATCAAAGAGAGTCCCACCCTCTAAGTCTGGGTAACAGGTGCCTAGCTTTCCTGATGGCTAGATTTCAAAGGGATAGTTTGAGAGAGATGTTCCTGGGCTGCAGAAGATACCTCTCAAAGGGACAGAGAAAGGATTTGTAGCTTCAAGTTTTCTATACAATATACTCTAAGAAAAGCGAGAGTGGAGGCCTATAGTCAGGTTTTGGCTGCAACAAAGAGTAAATTCTTGTGGCAGCATTGAGTTTTCTCTGGCGGGCATCTAAAGGGAACCAGGATTATCCTAGGGACATGGCCTTGGGCTGACAGAAGGCACGCTAGAGTTTGTTTAAGTCTCTTTGTGTGTAGGGTTTCTTTTTGTGCTGATAGTTGGTAGAGGCCTTGTTGAGCAGGCAGCTCAGGGGAACCTGACTTGAATTTGGTCAAGGACAGAAAGCCCTCCAGTAGTTCTCTCTCTATTGTATGACTTCTAATGGCTCCTTGCTTAATTTTATAGACCTTTCAAAATCTGGTCTTATCTGCCTGGGTGATCTAACCAGTTAGCACCCCCACCAATCTGTATGTTCCGCTCAAGTTCAGTTTGGAGTATCCTCTACCACGTCCCCTCTCACTTGATCTCTGGGCCTTTGTTTCTGTTGCCCCCTTTCTCCTCTGCTCTTTACATCTTTTTCACCTTTCAGAGCCTCACTCAGTGAAGGCCCTGTATCTACAAAGTCTTATTTGATAACTCTACATCCTTTTCTCTGAACTACAAAGCTCAGTCTTCTTGCCTCATAAATTATCACTTCACTTTTTCACATATTGTGTTTGGAACATATGGGAAAGTGTACTGGGCTCAGAGTTCAGAGGGGTTTGAGACAGTTCTTCTATGGGGTAGCTTTTTAAATATAAGTCTCATCTCTGAGCTTTAGTTTCTTTATCTGTACATAAAATGGTAATAAGACTGATCCCAAAATATTGTTGTGATTAAATTAGATGACAAAGGTTTGTGAAGGTGCCTAACATAATACATGGCCCAGGGTTCATGTGCAATAGATATTTGTCAAATCGCTTATTATTTTATGTATTTTAATTGTCTCTCTGATTTGATTTTAGGAATTTTAAGAGTCATGATCATGGCTTATATTCTTCTTTTCCACAATCTCTATTAGAGTATTGAGCATGTAGATGCAGTCAATAAACACTGGGTGAAAGAATTGATTAACTGCATGCATAGAGGGAAGGGGCTGAGTGTGTTGTACATTCTGTGAGGACTTTAACATATGCTCAATAAGGAAATGAGTCCTTAAGACAGATACCTACCAAATGGGTGCTGGAACTTTAAAGTTCTAGGAAATACTAGTTCGGATTAATTGGACTTTTTGATTTTCAAAGTCTTCTCAATAGCCTTTAAAACACTAAGCAGACATCTGAAAGAAAACTAGGAAATGGGTAGAACTATAGGTAACCCTGAAAAAATCTGGTTAAATGTCAGGCCCAGCATAAGAAAATTGCAATCAGAGCTGGAATTCCTCATCTCCTCACTCCCTTCTTGCTGGGGAGGCTATCTCAGAGTAATTAGCTTCTAAACATCCTCAAGAAATAAATGAATAGAACCGCAGATGCTGAGAGTGATTTATTATTCATCATGAATAGCAAGTGAATGAAATAATTTAACAGCCACTAATCTCTAAAAGGGACCCTCTCATTTTTAATCATCTCATATGACATGTGATCACTCATTCACATACATCCCCCTGTGCTCATCCAACCTTCAGGAAGCCTTAACAGGCAGCAGAACGCTATTTATGCACTTCTGTGACATGAGTGTATCATTAGGTGGATATTACAGCCTGTGGGATTAGGAATATGGTTTTGTGCAGTGTGACAATTTGACATAATCCATACAACATGTCACCTTTTGCATCCCATTAGTATCAAGGGAACCCACAAATGGTAATATGGCATGGTAGTAATTATACGGCTCACAGTTCAGAACCTGGGATTAGAAATGGCAACCATGTTGATGGATACAGGTTGTGGGGCTTGTCACATGAGAGAGAGTGCTGGGGCAATGGCAACCTCATGAAAGGCTATGTTGTGAGAAAAGTGTAGCTGAAGTATTTTCTATTCTAATTGTGCTGTGAATATTGTACTGTTTATTTTTAAGTCACAAGGAATGTAAAATCAGTATTTTAAGGTCTAGTATGTTTAGAGAATTTCCTTTATCTAGATTCATCATTTATATATCTAGAAACTTAAGAAATATAAAATCAAGTTTTGATGTAATTATAGGTCCACACTTCTCTAAAAGGGCAGAGGAGAAAGTAAAATTGATTAGGAGTCCAATTGAATTGTCCAGTTCATCTTCATGGACTGTGGTACAAAAATTAGTAATAATGGCTACTAATAGTGGGTACTACTTTTTGACTGCCTGCCATATGCCAAGCACCATTTACACATTATCATAATTACTTCTCACCACAGTTCTATGGGGTAGACAATATTATCCCTATTTACATATGAAGAAATAAATTCACTTAACTGGTTATATCAATCTCAACAGGAAAAAAATGAATTCAGTCACACAGTTTATCTTGAAAACAGTAAATTTAAAATCATCCCCATTTTTTTTTCAGTCTTTATAGTTACATATAACTTCAATGGAATTATTATCCTAGTGAAATTATTATTTATATATTTTAATTATTATTTCTACTATAGCATTATTGTTATTTTAAGTGGAATTATTATTTCTAGTATATTTCTCTATTATAATTCTAGTATAAATAGAATTTATTTAGAATAATTTCAGAAATTATTACTTCTCCAAGAAAAGGGTATTTCTCTTCTCTGCCAAGGTTTAATAGATCAATATATATGAACGTGTGTGTGAATCACTGGGGAGTAGAGGACTCTTTAATATGCAGATTCTGACTCAGCATGTCTGTGGTGGGACAGGATGCAATTCTGTACTTCTCTTCAAATCCACAGTAATGCTAATATTGCAGGCCCAGTCACTGTAGACAGGTGGGAATGGTAAATGAGAGAGCCTGGAATCAATCCCTTCTGTGGAGCAGCCATCATTTTCTTTAGAAGTTAAAAAAGCTTTTTTTTCCCCTTGTTTTGGGATGGGAAAATGCTTTCTTGTTTTCCTCATAAGTCCTGTGTATTAGAGTGGAATCAATAATTTTTTTCTTACTGCTTTCAGAAATATTCACATTTCATACAGATTCTCTTTGGGTTTTTTTATTTTTTATTTTTTATTTTTATTTATTTTGGTATCATTAATATACAGTTACATGAGCAACATTGTGGTTACTAGATTCCCCACATTATCAAGTCCCCACCACATACCCTGTTACAGTCACTGTCCATCAGTGTAGTAACATGCTATAGAGTCACTACTTGTCTTCTCTGTGCTATACTGCCTTCCTTGTGCGACCCCCCACACATTATGCATGCTAATCGTAATGCGCCTTATTCTCCTTCTCCCTCCCTTCTCACCCACCTTCCCCAGACCCTTTCCCTTTGGTAACTATTAGTCCATCTTGGGTTCTGTGAGTCTGCTGCTGTTTTGTTCCTTCAATTTTTGCTTTGCTCCTATGCTCCACAGATGAGTGAAATCATTTGGTACTTGTCTTTCTCCACCTGGCTTATTTCACTGAGCATAATGCCCTTTAGGTCCATCCACATTGTTGCAAATAGTAGGATTTGTTTTCTGTGTATATGTACCACCTCTTCTTTATCCATTCATCTACTGATGGACACTTAGGTTGCTTCCATTTCTTGGCTATTGTAAATAGTGCTGCGATAAACATAGGGGTGCATGTATCTTTTTGAAACTGGGATCCTGCATTCCTAGGGTAAATTCCTAGGAGTGGAATTCCTGAGTCAAATGGTATTTCTATTTTTAGTTTTTTGAGGAACTTCCATACTGCTTTCCACAATGGTTGAACTAGTTTACATTTCCACCAGCAGTGTAGGAAGGTTCCACTTTCTCCACATCCTCGCTAACATTTGTTGTTCTTAGTCTTTTTGATGCTGGCCATCCTAACTGGTGTGAGGTGATATCTCATTGTGGTTTTAATTTGAATTTCCCTGATAATTAGTGATGTGGAGCATCTTTTCATGTGCCCGTTGGCCATCTGAATTCCTTCTTTGGAGAACTGTCTGTTCATATGCTATGCCTATTTTTTAACAGGGTTATTTGCTTTTTGGGTGTTGAGGCATGTGAGTTCTTTATATATTTTGGGTGTTAACCCCTTGTCAGATATGTCATTTACAAATATATTCTCCCATACTGTAGGATGCCTTTTTGTTCTGCTGATGGTGTCCTTTGCTGTACAGAAGCTTTTTATCATGATGTAGCCCCATTTGTTCATTTTTTATTTTGTTTCCCTTGCCTGAGCAGATGCATTCAGGAAAAAGTTGCTTATGTTTATATTCAAGAGATTTTTGCCTATATTTTCTTCTAAGAGTTTTATGATTTCATGATTTACATTAAGGGTTCACTTTTGTGTATGGGGTTAGACAATAATCCAGTTTCATTCTCTTGCATGTAGCTGTCCAGTTTTGCCAACACCAGATGTTGAAGAGGCTGTCATTTCCCCATTGTATATCCATGGCTCTTTTATTGTATATTAATTGACCACATATGCTTGGGTTTATATCTGGGCTTTCTATTCTGTTCCACTGGTTTATGGGTCTGTTCTTGTGCTAGTACCAAATTGTCTTGATTACTGTGGCTTTGTAGTAGAGCTTGAAGTCAAGCATAGTAATCCTCCCCTCTTTATTCCTCCTTCTCAGGATTATTTTGGCTATTCAGAGTCTTTTGTGGTTCCATAGGAATTTTAGAAGTATTTGCTCTAGTTTGTTGAAGAATGCTGTTGGCATTTTGATAGGGATTGCATTGAATCTGTAGATTGCTTTAGGCAGAATGGCCATTTTGACAATATTAATTCTTCCTATACCATGAGCACAGGATGTGTTTTCTCTTCGGTTTTTACATTAGACAATTCCTGATAAGCTACACTTGTTTTTCATTGGGTTTTGTATTATAGGAAGAGTGACTGTAGACTTTTCCAAATTTCTAGCAAGTATAGCAGATTAGTTAATTTGGATTTTAAAAAGATGAGTACAGGTGACTGTCAAGACCCAAGGAAACTTAGTGTGCCTCCTTCACATGAAAAGCCTGTGCATAAGAATTTTATAAGAACTCATGTATTTTATTAGAATTTAGTTTTTTGTGTGTTTTTAAGAATCCTTTTGGTTAGGCAACCAGTGGTGAATGGATGATGTTACCAAAGTTTGGATGAAGTCAAATGCCTACTGGAAGCCTGTCAGGCCCATGGAAGCAGCAGATGATCAGCACAAGAGAGAAAGCTCTGACATCAAGCCAAACTGGGTTTGAAGTGAGGTTCTGCCTCTACTTGGCCGTAAAACCTTGGAGACTCACTGTCTCTGAGCCTCTGTATTATCCTCTTCAAAAGAGGGATAGTAATAAGGTTAGTGTGAGGGTAAATGCTGTCTCCCATGCAAAGGACTTCACCCTGAGGAAGTGCTCTATAAATAATAGTTTCCTTTCCTCCTTTACATACACCAAATATGTAGGCATTTCAGATGGAACTGCATACCACCATTTTCCCTATCAACTGGGGCTGATGTATAAGAGGATGATACTGATACACTTTACAACATTTAGACCACATGCTCTCACTCTGTGGTTACATCAATGTCAACGAAAACCAGTTCAGGAAAGGTAAATTGGAATTCAACCACACAATCTGTTTTGAAAATAAAAGGTTTGGATTCCTCCTCCTGTATCCTCCTCTCCTCCTTCTTGTGTTTCTCCAAAGTCAGTCTTTATTCCTAAATAAAACTTTGGTGGAATTATTTAAGTTACAACTACAGTGTATAAGAAAAGAAATATTGCTCTTCTGTCCAAAACCCAAAGGAATATGAAAAAAATCATTTGCTTTTTAAGATATATTTAGTTATATATTTTTTTCTTCATTCACAAATTATGCCCACACCCTTGTGATTCCCCACAGTCTACTAATATACAACAGCATTTTTCTCAAAGGCACCTTCTGGATTTAAAAAGATTTAAATACAAAAAGCCAAGATGCTGGAATAAATACTTTGTCCTCCTTAAAAAAGTGTGAATAAAATTTGTACCAGAGTATTCAAGACCATTCCTTCCATTTAAAGAACAGCTATGAGATCTTGGTTTTTCCAAGATGAGTGATTCAATAAGGCAAAGGACTTTAATCTGATTTTGTTTGAGAATCTTTTCTTATGCTTCTGTCATAGTTTTTCCCTTTAGTAAACCTTAGTAACTCTGAGAACAATTTTTAATCTGCCTTTTCTCTTTGTTTAGAATCTTTGAATTTGAGGATTCTACTTGTTTAAAATGTGGACTATTTATGGAAATAGAAGATTAGTATTTGCAAAAGAGGTTAAATACGTAATATTTGGTTCCCTGAAGTTACTTTGAAGAACAGAGTCGGAGCAAAAATCTGACCCCTGAACTTATTTGACTTGACAACCCAACTACATTGCCTCTGACTGAGCACTGTAGTGTTCTGGGCCACTAAATAGGATGAAGGAGTGAAATTTCATAGGTAAAGACTGAAAATGA
This sequence comes from Manis javanica, assembly GCF_040802235.1. Lineage (NCBI taxonomy): Eukaryota > Metazoa > Chordata > Mammalia > Pholidota > Manidae > Manis > Manis javanica. Next base: position 128,127,703 of record NC_133158.1, on the reverse strand, counting down.
TTGTCTGGGGATTCAAAGAATACATCAAACCCCTTATATATTTGGGGATCTTTTCTTTCCCATGACATATAACATTATTTAAACTCCTATTGGTCCAGGACACTTTAAATTTCTCATCTTAGTCACAAGCCAAATCTGAGACCTGTATTTGCATGACCAAGAAAATTATTTCCTTTTACATGTGACTTGCCTTTTAAACATCATCTTCTAGCTTGAATGTAATTATTTGCATTCAAGAATCCTCCATTATTTTAGGTGAGAACTTTGCTGTGTTTTCATATTTCGCTTTTGTTGGTGGAGAGTCAAGTCTGGGGAGACCTCCCTGAGTGGTAGGTGAGACCTCAACCTAGGATAGGGTCTTGACTCTGATGGAGGAAGAATTGATGAGCAGGTCACGCTGGTAAAAGCAAACAATGAATTTATTAAAGCAAAGTATGCACTAAAGGAGGGAGTGTGGGCATGTCCAAAAGGTAAGCAGCACTGTGGGGGTTCTGGTTGATTGATCTTATAGCTGGAGGTTAAGAAGGGAGTAGAATATCCATTGGAATAGGTAGGGTTTTCTTGGAATAGGGAGAGGATTTCCGGGAAATTGGGTGATGTCCTCTTTTTGTCCTTAGGTGGTCTGCCTCAGAATTGTCACACACAGGGTGTGACTTTTAGTATGCTAATGAGTGTATAATGTATTTCAATGTGAAGTGAGGGTCAACTCCTCCTTAATTGGAACCGGTCAGTTTTGGTAGGTTTGTTATCTGTACCCTCACTCCCCACAGAACAGTTTACACAGAATGTTTAGAATGTAAACAAGCATGGAACTGAATGTAAACACAGGCCAAGTCCCCTACCCTCTCCCTGCTCCTCTCTGGCAATCCACCACTATAAATTTTCTGAGGCACTTCTACACTTTCACATCTCCAGTTCTCCATGAAGACTTGCCTTTTCTGTCTCTTTTGTGGACTTCTTGATGACTTTTGAGCTCTTGGCTTCCTTTTTGAGAATGGGGATCTGCCAGAGGCAGATTTCAGCCCCATCTGCTTCTGTGAGTTTCCTTTTCTATTTCTGCTTTTTCCCAAACTAATATTTATCTCCTCCAAGGCTTTCTTCATCCAGTAAGATCAGTGTACAATCATCCCTCTTCCCCAGAATTACTAGGTAGCATTCCTAGGTCCTTTATAGTTTCTCTTCAGACAGGATTTTTGTTTGTTGTTGTATTTAAAGACCAAATTTGGAGATGACATTTTTACAAATTGAAAAAATAAGTAAAAATGGAGTTTTCTATCATATACCATATGAAGACCCTGAAGCCTAGGTTTTGATTGCTGGCATTCAGAAGTTAAAATAATCTTGGAGCTTCACACACATATAAGTTAAAGCATGAAAGGTCCTAATGCTGGAAGTTCCCTGCTTTGCTGTCACCTTCATGACTTCGCAGCATTTGAGTTTGACCATTAGTTAATGCCTTACTTTCTCAATCTTACTTGGCAAATCTAGTTAATTTATAGCCTGATCTTCATAAGGAAGTGAAGTCTCTCATCCTCAGGCTTTATTAAGAGACCAATTGAGAAAAGAACAAAGAAAAAGTGCCTCAGGCATAGAGAACTATGAAGGATGAGGACATTGCTTTGAAGATGTTAAGTGGTCTCTTTTTTCCTGTTTCTGTTTTTCCTAAATAGTCCATCAGCTTTTAATGGATAAGTAAGAAAAAAGTAAGTAGTACCAGAGACACTTCTATTTGGGCCAGATTTCTTTTCTATAGTAGCTGTAGGGCTTTCAAATGATTCAAATTGCATGTGCATCTCTTCATACCCTTTCCACCTTTCCAAATCATCTGGCCATTGTTAGAGAAATATTTGGATAAACAGTTGCTCTTCTAAAGGGCAAATTTCCTATATAAACAGAACATCTCTGATATTCCTGTGGGGAAGCATAAAAATGTTTATGCCAACTGTAAACTTTGCAACTTAAAATTCCTTAGGATGTTTTACAAAGCAAATAGAAAAGGCTGCAGAAAAATCAACAGTGTCTCAACAAACATAAATAGGATTGTTCTTATTCTGAGCTTAGCCCATGGCTTTCCAGGGTGAAAAGGCTGTTAATGAATTTCCTGTTTGATGCATTTCTAAGAATTCTCCTAGACTGATTTGTTATTACAAAGATTAGCTAAACAATTTACTTAGTGATACTTGACATTATGTTTGTTATTAGTTTCTGGAAAAATATAGATTGCATTGTTCCTTGAAAAACTATCTTTTCGTCATCATGAACTGTGTATTCCTGGTTGTTCTATGGTCCTTTATTTTTCCTGGAGAACTCTGGCTGAGCCTTTGCCATTTGCTGCACAACTGTTTTGCTTACAATTTCGAGAACTGACTGGCTTGGTTGAATGCATCAGACACATGTCTTCTGGTGATCAGCCCTATAATTAACTCTGGGGCAATAAAGCTATAGGCTTTGTTGTCGGCTCCCCAGTTAACAAGGAAAGACAAACATGGTTTGTGGATGTATTTTCAAGTTTACCACTGTCTCCTCAAGTTGCATAAACATAAAATTCTCTTCTACCATTCATGATAGGTTTGTGAGTTAGGATGTTTCCCCATCTCAAGGATTAAGTGTAAGATTAGCGATGCATTTTACTACTGAATAAAGTTGAATTGAGGATCATCTTTATTAGTGGTATCAACCTTGTCCTTATCCTCAGCATCATCATAGTACTTGCAGAATACATGAATTAATAATTCTCTTTTTTTCTTTCAGCTCATTATGTAAAGAGAATCCTATTAGGAGAGGTCTTTATCTTAAGATATCAAATACAACATTGTTTCCTGTCTCTGAATTCCTTCTTCACTTCAGGCCTCCTGGCAAAACAGGAGTTATACAGCTCACACCACCCTTTCACTAACTTTTACTTGCATGTGTTAAGAAACATGGCCTAACTTGGAAATAAGGCAAAGAGAGCATGGCATTCCCTTTGGATGTCATTTCAGAGCATTGTTAAAAAAAATTTCTTTTTGATTATTCAAGGGGAATATACCCTTGTTTGATTATATCTAATTATTGATTAAAAGTCCATTTTCTGTGAAGTTGCATGTTTATTGGTAAATTTTTATTTGGTAGAGATGCAAGTGATTTCTGCCTGGTAGAAAAGACATCCCAAAGGCTATGGCTTTATTGCTTTCTAGGATATATTAACCAGTTCTGTATCTCACCCCATTTTTTCCTATAATTTTTTCCCATGCCTATGTAATCACTGTTTTTTACTTCTCCTCTGAACCATCTTTACTGCTGGTTCTCTCATTTATGAATTGAATGACTCCTTAACACATGCTTATCTTATATTTGTATGAGTTATGTTTAAAAACTTCTTGCAGATTATACTTTGACATGTGCCATTCAAAATAAATATATACATATACGTAATGTGATAATTTTTACTTGAAGACAATCAGGGAAGCAATCACTAATTAGTTTAGATAAATGAAAACTTCATATACATCTATCTATCTTAGTACCCAGAACTACTCAGACCAAATCTCATTATTTAAAATACTGATTTTCTAACAATATGTTAAGGATTGTCTTGGGTTCAGTGTGACAGATGGAGGATCCTGAAGGCATGCTACTCTTAGTAGTGTAATTAGCAGAAACAGAGTGTAGCAGTCACCTTTATCCAGTGAGCTTTCAAAAGAATTTTGATTACTATAACTTGCATTGGAAAATAAAAATCCCCTTAATTTCTTCAACACAACTGGTTTTGAGTTCATTTGTTAAAACAAATAAATAAACAAACCAGTACATAGCAGCACCTTTCTGCTTAACCTAATTAACCTGGATTTCTATGCAACCTTTTTGTCATTAGTGTTGCTGCTGTTTTTACTCTCCATATGTTTAGTTATGAAGAAATATTTTTAAATGTTTTTAATACGTGATACAGAATGAACATTTAAAAAGCCACAACAACATAAAAATGTATACAGTGAAAGATCTTGCTTTTACCACGGTCCCCATTGTACTATCAGACTATTTCCCCTAGAAGTAACTGGTAATTAGCTTTTTAAGTATCTTCCATATTTTATTTAGGAAAATAATAGCAAATATGAAGATATCCTTGTTTTTCTCTTATTTTACATAAAAGGTAGCAAGATATACACACTGCTTGGCACCTTGCATTTTTTACTTACAATAGATGTATTGGCAATCTTTTCCTATCAGCATATAACTTTCTCTCTCTCTAACACTGTGCCCTTATCAAGGCAACAAATGATAACTTTAGTAATTAAATCCTAAGTGAACATATAAGGGTGCCATTTGATTCACCAAACATTTAATATACCAGCCAATATTCTAAGGGCAAGAGGTGCACCATATACTAAGACATAAACCCAGTCCTTAAGAAACTCACGTCCTTCTAATAGAGATTAAAACATAACTCAAATATCATGTGGTTAGTGCTACAAATAGAAGCATTTCTCAAAGGCGATGGAAAGATAACTTAGGGAGTGATTAATTCTGCCTTAGAGGTATGGGAAAGGAGTCAAAGAAAGCTAAAAAGTATGGTGATAATTCGAGCAAGGTCTTGAAATCCAGTATGAAGTAGAAAAGAATTATTTCTTAGTCTGAATGGCTAACCAAGTTCACAATTTTTGAAAGAGAGAACTTGGCTATGGTCATGCCTCCTGTGATCCTCTCCTATTACTCTTCCTGAGGGATTTGGGATGAATGATTTTACACCTCTTCTTGTTGTTTACCTCTTTTAGCATTCATAGGCTGTTTCGGTTTTAATCGTCAGTTTGCTGATCTAACCTAGAGCCTTTCATCCCCTCCTCTCCTCCGCGAGCCGCTCTTGAACCACTCATGAGTGTGACCTCTTCCTGGATTTCCAGCCCACACGACAGCACTTTGCATTCTGAAAAACAGCTGTTTAGAAGCAGCCCGTTTATAATTTGAATATAAACACCTTGTTTGTATAAGGTTCTCTACCTTTCCAATGACTCAGGTCTGTTTAGCCCATTTGTGCATTTCATTCCCAATCTATTTACCCCAATGTGATAGTTTAGTCATCAAGCTCTCAGGCTACATAAGAGCTCTTCAGGTGCCATCCCTGAGAACCCCTCCCAGTATGAATTGCAAGCCATTTATTTTCATTTGTTTACAGGCTTTTCAATCTTTCAGCTGGCTTTTCAGCCATGAGATAGTGTCCATATAGATGTCAATTTTTATTAAGCTCTTAAGTAATTTTAAAGCTCTACACACGATGCTTTTCTGAAGTCCTTATATATCTATTACTCTGATCTCCCACGTTCCTTAACGTGTAATTCTCTAGAAATGGCCTATCAAGTATGATGACACTCTTTGCTCATTATCTGCATTTTATTCCACTTCTTTTCTTCTTTTTCTGTCCCAGGTCTGGGCTCTGTAACCACAGTGATACTTAGTGGTCAGGACAGAATTTTGGCTGACTAATGAGGCAGTGTTATTCACTAACTCTGGGGACTCTGTAGGGCATAATATTTTTAAAAATCTTTTTTCCCAAGATTCTCACCAGTTTGGAAATTGGCTAGAGCTCTGTTGTTATTCTCGGCTCAGAGCAATCAGCCAAGAGCCTCTAGTATAGAGACAGGGCCCATGGCCCCCTTGAACTGCCAGTTTCTACTGAAGAACTAGAAAATCTTATACAGCCTAACAGAGCTCAAGGTTGAATTGTTTTACAAAAATCTGGTAATTTTTTCCTAAATATATCAATTTCTTTGATAGCTTCAAATAGTATTAAAATAACACGCTGTTAAAGTACAACTCTCAAAACTCACCCCTTTTCCCTGGCTTATTTTTCTACTATTATTATTATATCATGTCCTCCTTCCTGTGATTCACCATCTATCCTGTGTGGAAATCTCCCATCCTATCCAAAATACAAATTCAGCTATTTTAATTTGTGGTTAAATTTTCCATGCATTCATTCATTTGGCCAGCATTTACTGAGAGTCTAGCAAGTCTAGCAAGTGCCAAGTACAGTGCTGAGGGCAAGGAATACAAAGACAGATGCATGTCAGTCCCTGTACCTTCAGAGCCAACACTCTATGGCATTCATTTATTTGTTCATCAAATAGTTCAACAATTATTTGTTGAGCACTGACTGTGTCTTAAACTTGGTTATAGGGACTAGGAGAACATTAGTGAAAAAAACAGACAAGGATTACATTCTAGTAGAGAGAGACAGGAAATCAATGAGATAACTAATTAAGTCAATTTTGCAGTATGTTAGAATGTGAGAAGGGCTATGGGAAAAAGGCGGAACAGAGTTGGGGCATCAAGAGTGCTAAGTGTATGTTTTTGTTGAGGGCAGAGTCTGCAGTTTTAAGTAGGATGGGCAGGGCAGAACTCCCAGAAATGTGACATTTGAGCAGAGACTCAGAAAGTAAAGCAATGAGCCACATGGACATTTGGGGGAAGAGCATTTCAGCAGAGGGGACATGAAAAGCTAACACAAATCACAGACTGATATGCATTAAAACAGAGGTCTGTTCACTGCAGAGTCAGCAGCAGAGGCAGGGGCATTTTCTCTGCTTGTTGCTGGTGTAGATGGAATGGATCTGAGGATGGATCATGTGAATGGATGGTCCTGGTGGAGCTTCCTGGGCAGTCCTCAGAGGTGAGGGCAGCCTTTCCTTTTGGACTACGGTTTCTTTTCATCATATTCATGCTGGTGCTCTAGCCCCTGGGTACTTTGAGTCATATCCCCTACTTTGAGGTCCTGGGGAAGGATATTTCTCTGCAAGGTATTCTGCCAATCCCTTATCCCAGCTGCTCCCTATTTTTTCTCTACTTCATTGCCTCTAATCTAGGGGCTTAATACTGAGTCATTTTTCCTCTCTTCCTCTGAAATGTCAGGTTGTGGTTAACCATAAGCCACTTGGGTTACTACCTTCATTATCCTTTCTTTCCTAGTCCCCAGATTCCTTTTGGCATGGAGGCTGAGACTTCTCTGCTCCCTTCCTATCTCTATCAGTTTATTCTTGCTGTAACAGCAGGGGGAGCAGACTGCTGCATCGCGATGTGACTAATGGGAAAACATGGTGGCATGGGAATGGAAGGCACAGGAAAGATACAGATTGTATCTTTTAGGCAATGATTACAGTTGCTATAAACATTCTAAGTAAATTATTCATTTATTTAATGGATATAAGCATTAATTTCTCTTTGTTGTATATCTAAGAGAAGAACTGCTGGATCATAGGCTGTGTTAAACTTTAAGAAACTGTCAAATCATTTTCAAGTGGTTGTACTGTTTTACAGTTCCATTATACTGTAAGAATGTTCCAGGTACTCTCTATCCTTGTCAGCACTTGGTATTGTCAGTGATTTTAATGTAGCTATTCTAGTGAGAAGGGTGTTTATGTTTTGGTGTACTTGAGACTATTTACCTTTTACTGAAATTAAAGGAGGAGGAGCTAAGCATCAAGGAAGGACTCAGGAAAAAATCTCTTTGACAGAAAAAAGGTTCCACATCTGAAGATTTTGAATGAACATCTGAAAAGTCATACCATGGCATACTTTTGCTTTATTTTTCCCTTTTGTCATGAATTGAAGCAAAGTAAGGAAATGGAAGGACAATCTAGGACTTTTCATAAAAATTTAGTATCTGGTGTGAAGAACATTAACTAGAAAAAAAGAAAATTCAATCTGTAGTTATTTGAACTGAATATTCTTTTTTTTGTCTCTTCAATTTGTATCACTCTGCTCTTTTTGCTGGATGCTACCCCAGGCTTTCTCTTCTCCAAACTCCTAGACATACAGCATGTATCATTTCTCATGGTCAAATTTCCTAACTCCAATTTGTTGCACTGTTGTCAAACAATACCATCCTATACTATAAAAATGAAAGACTAGTTTAAATATTTCTTTTCTAAGAGGTGTGTTATTTTCACATGAAATAGTGGTAATAATGATCCGATTTTAGGTTATAAGTTTTAGCATAAAAATGTAGTTTGTCATATTTTAAAATTATTTCTAACTCAAATCCTTTTGAGAACAAAAAAATAATAATTTTTTTTAATAATTGAGGGAAAAAACCTTGGCCTTCTATATTTAGAACCAATGATTATTCCAACAAAAGTGCCTCTCCTTTGGATCTCCACTGTGACTTGTACATGTAGCATGTACATGTAACTTATTTCTTTATGTGTCTGTTTCTGTATGTTATATAATGGCAATCTTGATGATAGTGATTATATCCCATTCTCCATCCCCAGGGCCTGGTATGCTCTCACATATTAACTGATAGTAAATGTTTGTGCAGGGACTGGATTGAATGACCCAGAATCACACAAGCTGCTTTCAAGTCTTAAACCCCAAGAATAGCTCATATATGTTTGGAGAGTTGAGTTAAGAGGAAAAGATTCAGGGTGTGTTATTTTCTGCTGTCCTGGAAATGAACATAGTATTTGATTAAATACTGAGGAATAACACTAAAAATACTTGTAAGACTCTACACAAATGCTTGAATATCCAAATATTTTAAATTACTAATTATAAATTGACAAACTCTGCAACTTTAATAATCTGTTCCTGTGAAATAACATAATTAACAGAGAAATATTTGCTATTTCCCTTTTATCTCATCTAAGGTATATACAGCCACTTGGCTTATGAAAGTAAAAATCATCACACCCTTTCACTTGGTGAAAACCACTGAATCAGTTTCTATGAAGGTAGAGAGAAATTCTTATAAACCTAATTTGTAAATTCTTCCCAAGTTTTAAAAAATCTCCTTAAATATAAAAGAAATGAAGCAAGATACTAGATTCAATTTAATTAACTTTTGTCTTTGGAAAGGTTGTTTCTATGAGCACTGAAAGTAAAAGCTGATATACTCAGCTATGGAAAAAATTATTTCTGCAGAATTTTTGGCAGTGTTTTAGGTAGGAAAAAAAATAAGTTTTATAATGTGATTCTCCTTCCAGAATTATTCCTATCTGTCTATTTGGCAGGGGCTGAACATACTCCATTGTATCTCAGAAGGAATTCACAGATAATGATGAGTCAGCACAAACAGTTCCAAATTGAAACATTTAGAGAGTCACTGTATTTCCCTTGTTCTCAGATGTTTTGAAATAAACACTGGCAGTGTTTGTTTATAAAGGTTCAGGACTTCTGAGTGTTTCAGCAGCATGCTTTGGCTCTAAACAGATTATGTTGCAATTATTTTTCCCTGATGATTCAAAACTATAAACTTAAAATTACCTAATTAGAAAGATACCAAACTATCGTAAACTTGGACCAAAACTCAGTTCTGTACCTTGTCTGAAATTAGGTCATTTCAATAACTCCTCTTCTTGCCAAAGACATCATTTCTTCTTAGCCTGTAAACATTCTCTAAACATTAACTGAAATTTCTTAGTTATTTGATTGTCATTTTTAACAATATACTTTTTTATTTTTTTACCTGCTCTGGTGAATTAAGGATTTGGGTTTAAATTTGTTATTCTTACAAGGCTATGAGTAATATGGAGAAAAAGCTGAAGGAAAATAGCTCAAGAGAAGTTATCCACAAATACTGTTAGAAGGTACTCAATTGCTTTAAGTAAGAATTTAAAGGGAAGATTTCTTGTGACTAATGCTTATTTTAAAGTTACTGAGTAAAGAATCTGTACTTAGTGTAGTCTAATGATAAATATTTCAGTTGAGAAATACTTCTCAGACATATTTATTTATAACATTGTCTTGGTATTGGTAGTGCATTGGTAATGCTTCAGTTGATTGGAATGTGTTTTGGTGAATATGCCAAAGATAGACTGTCAGTTGTGAGAAAGTAAGCCTTCCTGCCTTCTTTTATTTTCTCTTTTCTTTATGCAAGTTAATCCTATTAAACCTCAGTTTCTCCATGTGCTGACTGGAGATAACAAAGCTTTCTATATTGTTTCACAGTCAAATTGGCTATAGGGCTCACCCAAAATGAAGTCTATGAATAATACTTGTTAAGTCATGTGTCACTATACAATTATACTGGACTTGTTATTACTGTGTAATACGGTCTTTTTGTAATAATTTTTATTCCTTTATTGACTCCAAACAGAGCCAAGTGGAGTCTCTGTAAATCAGCTATGGTAGCAGGAGGATTTGGGGAGTCCACTTATCCACGTAGACAGCAGAGGTTAGAAAGATTGTAACAGAGGAAAAGAGGAGGGCTATTTTCCCTTATCTCTAAATTTCCTGCAACTACTTACTTCTAAAGAGAAGTTCACTAATTCTAAAGAAATAGTGAAGAAAGGTTATAAGAATTATTTCTCTGTATCTGTTTTTCAAAACAAAAAAAAATGAAAAGACTAGAAACTATTTTCAAAGGAAACTTTACAGTAACCTACAACATATAAAAGAAATAAAAGGTTTGAACAGCACCTCCATCGTTTACCATTCCTCAATGCCAGTGGCCTAAGAACCACTTAAGATGAGTGAGAGGACTCAATGGAGCAGATTGAAATCACTATCCTAACCATGTCCTCCTGGAGATTATGGTTAGGGAGAGGGTAGAGGTGTGAAGAGGGCAGGGCAAATGGTAAAAGCAGGAGCTAGCACTTAACAAGCATCTATCTTGTGCCCGACATTGTGTAGAAGTCATTATGTTTAAACTCCACAATAACCGTAGAAGGTAGTTGTGTTTAGTCCAGCATTACAGATGTAAAAGTGGAAGCTCAAGGAGGTTACATTTGTAAGTTATATTGCATAATGGAGTCAGTACCCACACTAAGATTTGTTTCTAAAGACTGTTCTTTGGCTGACAGAGAAACCCTGTCATCTTTACACCACAGTCCCTAAGTTTGTGCTTTGGGAAAAATAGGTGTTCCCCCACTGCATGGTGAAACCGAGGCCACAGCATGTAGCTCGGGAGGGCAGCATGGTGTTTGGTAAATTAGATGGATCCACTCTGTATTGTTGATTTTTTTTTCATAAAATCTTTGAACTGCATCTGCAAGCTATCTCCAACTTGGGCATTACATTTTATTTATTTGTCATTTTGATTAAAGAAGTGATGGTTAGTTTGTTAGATTGTCTACATAAAATACAAATTATAGATGAGATGAGCCAACAAGTGGGCTGCCTCTAGATTTGCTTATGAGAGAGAGACTTTTAATAAAATTATCTTTTTTCTTGGAATACAAAACAAAACAGTAATTTTGATGGTGGAGTTGAATAAATTATATGCAAAAACTTCATATATTACTGCCATGAACTTACTATATTTAGACTAATACTTGACCTACACTTACTTATGGCATTTTCTGTCAGTGTTACTAAATGGAGAGATTGCTTGGGTGAATTGAACCAAAGGTAACAAAGTAAGGGGAAAGATTCCTTTATCTGACCCTAATAGCAGGTGTAAATTTGTTCTTTAAAAAATAATCTTGGCAAATTCTATTTCCATCCATGTAACATGTACATCCTAGATTTCTTGACAAAAGCAACTATGGAACTGAACAAAACGCATGAGACAACTTTTCCCAGGCACTAATGTAGAGTCAGTGGAGGACTGCATGTCCTGAGAAGTTAGCCCTGTTGTGAGTCCTGGAAGCCCTTTCTGCCACTGTGTAAGAGGTGGAACCAAGTAGAGTGGCCATTTCAGTGGCTTGTCTCACTATTGACTGCTTTAAGATACATGGAATTGGAATCCCACAGAAAGAGGCAAAAGAGAATTGAGTAGCAATCATACTTGAAGAAGTAGTAATGGCCAGAAAAATATCCCCAAATTTCAAAGGACATGGCATTTGACAAATCCAAGAAGCTGAACAAATCCTTACAGGATCGCTACAAATGACACCACACCAAGGCACCTCGTACTCAAGCTGCTGAAAACCAAAGAGGGGAGGAAACATTTGTCAGCACCAGAGAACAGTGGTACAAATGGACAGCTGCTTCTACATCAGAACAGCGGAGGCCTGAGTACAATGAGATTCCATTTTAGAAGTGTTGAAAGAGGGGGAAAAAGCTCAGCCCAGAATTCTATATTCAGGTTAAAAATTGTGGTAAGTGGGATAATGCCCCCCAAATGCCCAAAACCTGTGAATATGTTACCTTACATGATAAAAGGGACTTTGTGATGTGATTTGGGTTACAGATTTTGAGGGACGGAGATTATTCTGCATTATCTGGGTGGACCAAATATAATCACATATAATCAAATGAAATCACAATCCTTAAAAACAGAATTTTCCCCAGCTATAGTCAGAGCTGACTGAAAGAAAGGTCAGAGAGAGTTGCTAATTTTGAAGTTGGTCACTAGCCAGTGAAGCCTCTAGAAGCTTAAAAAGGCAAGGAAATGGATTCTCTCAAAGCTGCCAGAAAGAACCCAGCCTTTCTTAAACCTTGATTTTAGCCCAGTGAGACCTGTGTTAGACTTCAGAACTATAAAATAATACTTTTTTGTTGTTTTAAGCTACTAAATTTGTGGTAATTTGATATGGTAGCAACAGAAAATTAATGTAATATCCTTCATAAATGAAATTAAGACATTTTCACATAAACAAAGGTTGAAAAAATTCATCTTCAGCAGATATGTATTACAAACTATTTTCATAAACCATAAGGTGAGAGAATTAGTCATCAGAGGAACTAAGCTATAAGAAACGCTGAAGGGAATTCTTGCAAGTGAACAGAAGAGAAACATTCAAAATGAGATTGAGTGAATAGCATTGGAAGGGAAAAATACACCCTTGTAGCTATTATTGTTGCTGTTCTAGGGATGAGAGCAACATTCCCTCCAACTCTACATCTTGAGTGGAATCAGGAAGTCAATAGATGCAGTGGCCCAGACTGAAAATAAAAGGAAGGTAAAACAGAATCCATGCCAAAAACATAAGAGAGCTAATGTAGCTACTCAGTATCTGACAAATATTTGAATAACAAAAAGGCCATTTCATCAGTATGGCATAAAAATTTTAAATATGGGTAGGCATACCAGAGAACTTAAAAATACAGGCAGTAAAAGTCTAACAGAACAATAGGGGAAAATAGACTAATCTGTATTTCAGTTAGATATTTCAGAAGTGATTGATAGAACAGGCTGGGAGGAGCCAAGATGGTGGCATGTATTTTTGAAAATACAACAAATACAACTACACCTAACAGAGAGACAAGAAGATACAGTACAACAACCAGGCTACATCTACATCTGTGAGAACTCAGCATCTCACGAAGGGGATAAGATACAAGCCACAACTCGGTGGGACCTGAGCGCTCCCCCAACCCCAAATCCCTGGTGGGAGGAGAGGAGTCAGAGCAGGGAGGGAGAGGGAGCCCAGGACTGCTAAATAGCCAGCCCTAGCCATCTGCACGGGGAGCACAGACACACATAGCATGGTGTGCTGGATATTACAGAAATGGAAAAGTAAAATCTGCCAGTGGGTCCCCACAGCCAGCTCCCCTGGGACAAAAGAAAAGTGATTGCTTTTTGAAAGTCTTAAATGGACAGGGGCCTCACAGCTGGACAGAATTATCCTGGCACTCTCAGCCCAGCCGGCTGGGAATCCTGAGGAACTTCAGGCTCCCCAACTCCCTGGTGGCAACACAGCTCCAAAGTCCCTCATGGTGATAAGCAGCCTGCCATTTGTTTTCCCCAGCTGGCACTGCCCCGCTACAGTGGTGGAGCAGCTGGAGAGCAACCACACCCACAGCAACCACCCAGAGTCTCCTCCCAGTGTGCAGCTACCTAGTCCAGACCCAGAGGCTGCTGCCAGTGTGCAGCTGCCCGGCACAGACAGAGGAAGCTGGAGCAAGGCACGAAAGGGTACCTATGATGACCTCTATCATCATGAAAAGGCAGAAGAATCTGGTCCAGTCAAGAATCACCCAGACAACCCCTGAGAGAGGGCTTGGGGAGATAGATATAACCAATCTTTCTGAAAAATAATTCAAAATAAAGGTCATAACCATGCTAATGGACCTTCAGAGAAATATGCAGGAGCTAAGGGATGAAGTCAGGAGGGAGATTATAGAAATGAAACAATCTCTGGAAGGACTTAAGAGCAGACTGGATGAGGTGCAAGAGTCTGTTAATGGAATAGAAATCATAGAACAGGAATACAGAGAAGCTGAGGCAGAGAGAGATAAAAGGATCTCTAGGAATGAAAGAATATTGAGAGAACTGTGTGACCAATCCAAACAGAACAATATTCCCATGATAGGGGTACCAGAAGAAGAAGGAAGAAGAAGAGAGAAAAAGGGATAGAAAGTGTCTTGGAATAAAAAATTGCTGAAAACTTCCCCAAACTGGGGGAGGAAATAGTCTCTGAGACCATGAAAACCCACAGATCTCCCAACACAAGGGACCCAAGGAGGACAACAAACACCATGACATATAATAATTAAAATGGCAAAGATCAAAGACAAGGACAGAGTATTAAAGGCAGCCAGAGAGAGAAAAAAAGATCACCTACAAAGGAAAACCCATCAGGCTATCATCAGAGTTCTCAACAGAAACCTTACAGGCCAGAAGAGAATGGCATGATATATTTAATGCAATGAAACAGAATAGCTTTGAACTAAGAATACTGTATCCAGCACAATTATCATTTAAATATGAAGGAGGGGTTAAACAATTCCCAGGCAAGCAAAAGTTGAGGGAATTTGCCTCCCACAAACCACTTCTACAGGGTATTTTAAAGGGACTGCTCTAGATGGAAGTACTCCTAAAGCTAAATAGATGTCACCAGAGAAAATAAAATCACACTAAAGAAAGAAGACAAACCAAATACTAACTAAAGGCAAAAAACAAAATCAACTACTCACAAAAGCAGTCAAAGGAAACACTAAAGAGTATAGAATAAAACACCTAACATATAAATAATGGAGGAGGAAGAATAAGAAGGGAGAGAAATAAAGAATCATCACACTATGTTTTTTTTTTTTTTTTTTTGAGAGGGCATCTCTCATATTTATTGATCAAATGGTTGTTAACAACAACAAAATTCTGTATAGGGGACTCAATGCACAGTCATTAATCAACCCCAAGCCTATGTCTCAACAGTCTCCAATCTTCTGAAGCATAACAAACAAGTTCTTAGATGGTGAACAAGGTCTTACATAGTGAATAAGTTCTTACGTGGTGAACAGCATCGCACTGTGTTTATAATAGCTTAATAAATGAGTTAAGTTAGACAGTTAGATAGTAAAGAAGCTACCCTTGAACCTTTGCATGAATCTAAAGCCTGCAATGGCAATAAGTACATATCTTTCAATAATCACCCTAAATGTAAATGGACTGAATGCACCAACCAAAAGACACAGAGTAATAGAATGGATAAAAAAGCAAGACCCATCTATATGCTGCTTACAAGAGACTCACCTCAAATCCAAAGACATAGACAGACTAAAAGTCAAGGGATGGAAAAAGATGTTTCATGCAAACAATAGGGAGAAAAAAACAGGTGTTGCAGTACTAGTATAAGAAAAAATAGACTTCAAAACAAAGAAAGTAACAAGTGATAGAATAGGCTGACAAAATAATTCAATAAGAATACAGATATAGAAGATCTGAACATCACCAATTGCCTGAACCTAATCCCTATTTGTAGAATACCACAGTATAATAATTGCAAAATACACCTTCCTTTTAAGTACTCATGGTATACTTACCTAGATCATATGCTGGACCATAATATAAATCTAAGTATAAAATCACTAAAAGTGTACAGAATATGTTTGCTTGACTAGCATCTCTAAATTTGAAATCAATAACATGATATCAGGGAAACTTTCATGTATTTGGAAATTAAACAACACTTCCATGTAACGCATGGATCAAAGAAGTATTCACAAAAGAAATCATACAATATTTTGAACTCAGTGATAATAAAAACTCCACATATCAAGATTTGTGAGATGCAGCTTCAATATTTTTTAGAGGGATATTTGTAGATTAAAATGCTTGCAACTGAAAGAAAGAAAAAAGTCAGTCACTTCTTGGTGCTCAATAATTTATTACTTTTTAATCATTATTAACAGCATTATCTACATAGAAAATTTAGCAAACACAGTTTGGCAAATTTACGAAAACATTTGTACCTGTGTATTAGGTTAACCTTCCTGTGTGGTAGATTAATGTTACCTATTGTATTCATTATTAATGATCATTCTTAAACTTGATAGGGAATTTCATTATCAAAGATAACGTCTCATAGTGAAGAAAAAGAGCAAAGGATTTGCTGCTTATAGACCTGGTCACACTGTCTTCCTCTGCTGCTTACTACAGGTATGACTGTCTCTCTTGGTTTCAATTTCCTCATCTGTAAATGAAAGAATGATACCTGCTTTGTGTATGTTGCAGCATCGCTCTAGAAAGTGAAACACTACTTGGGAAAGGGTCTTTAAGGTGCTAAGTGGCAAAACAATTGAGGTAGTTATTGTTACTAATGAATGGAACTAGAAAATACTCCAGCTCTTTATTGCTTGTTTCACCCATGCTATCATAATCTTGGCTTTTTAAATGCGACTTTGAATTCAACACAGGTTATATGAAAGTTCTCCTATGAAAATCACTGCAAAATTAGACTAGAAAAGAAACATTGACACCTATAGTGTTAGAAGATTGAGCCAGTTTTGTGGCCTGTGATCTTTTTAAGTCCCGTTTGTGCCCCTGGGTGTAAGTCTGGGTCTCCTTAACCTCGTCTTTGGTCTCCAGCCACAGTCTATCCCACTTGGCTCTAAAGCTCTTGGGCTCTGTTTCACGCCTCGTGGGTATGTGGTCATGCAGTACCCTCTGCCCTGAATGTTTCAAACATTTTTTTTAAACCTGTAAAACTTTTTCATAATTCCATCTATTTCTAGTTTAGGCATCATCTTCCTCAGGAAGCCTGTCCTGAACTTCCTCAAGGGCTAATGCCCTTCCCTTCTACTCCTGTGGAACCTCCCTGTAATGTTGTCTTGTAGTTCCCGACATTGTACTGCACTATCTGTGTAGTACAGTTCTGTCTTATCTACCAGACTCTGAGTTCCACAGAGTAGAACCATATTTTATTCACTTTTATATCCTTAGGGTACAATAGAGTGCCTAGTGCCTATTAAATACTCACAAAATATCCATCACATTAAAAAATTTTTTTATTTTATTTTATGTGGGTATATATATATATTTTTAATTAAGGTAGCAGTGATATACAATATCCTTCACATTTTAAAAAATTGAATTGAATTGCTTATCCTTACAAAACTATTGAAAGTGGCATGGCCAGATGCAAAGCTCTAAAAAAGCCATAAGGAAATTATGGCATTTTCATGGCTTTTTTGAATGTGGTTTCAACTAAAAATTAAAATTATTAATAAAACATTCAAATGAATATAAATGAAAACCCAGGTGAACTTTTCTTTAAATAAAATTGTAAGAAATCTTTCAATTCATGAAAAAATAAGAACAGAAATTAAAAATAAGTTTAGGCATTTTTATAGCACATGGAAATTTGTTTATGTGATTAAAATGAATAATTTGGAAGTGATTCTTCATTTAATAAAGGTGTTTTTGTTTGCAAAATAAACGATAAGATTTGTTTAAATAGTGAGCTGTTCATGGACATTAAATTGACCAAAAAGAAGTTTAACACACCCATTTGCCACAACCATGTGATATGCACAAAATTAAGCATATCTGTATCTTAATAGAATGTGTTGGGCATGCCTGTAAGAATTTCCTTAAACTTGAGAAGAAACATAAGGTATAATATTTTCAGAAGATTATATATTATTTCAACTAAAACTTTTCAAAGTGGGACTGATTGTAATGACTACTGCAGTCAATATGGGGAAATTGTAAAAGTGTTTCAACAGGAAAAATACAGAAATTGCCAAAGCTCAAAATAAGTTCTCCAGAGAATTTGGGAGTCTTGGCTTTGATAGGATGTGGAATAGAAATTTTCCTATTGCTTTGGAATTTGGGCCAAAGTCCCAAATAGAGGTAAATTAGTGACAGTTGTTTCACATTCTAAAGAGAGACTCTAGATACGTTCCTCATAGGATGTGGCCCAATTGTCAACTACTGTCATTTTAAAGAACATGTGCAACAGCCTGGATATTCATTAGAGTATAGTTCAAGGAAATGTGTAGGACTAGGGAACATTGTGGTGTGGGAGGGTAGGTAGCTGTATGACCTCATCTCTCGGCAAGGGAGGATACTGCAGGAAACACCTTTTGAGAAAAGATAGTGAGGAGATAGATGCTTGCTAGCAGGAAAGATGCTGTCTTACAGGGTCTGGGAAATTTCTTGGGAGATTTTGAACTGTGTCCTCTAGATCAATGCTTCACAATGGACTGATAAGTGAATAAAATTTAATAAAACTGAATTTCTAGAAAATTGAAATTTAAAATGTCTTCACTGATCACACACTTTGTATAGCAATGTCAAATTGCTATAAAAATTTCTAAACTTATTTTTAAGTTCTGTACTTACTTTGTCATGAACTGGTGAACAGATCATTCAGGGATCAGCATGGAGTGCCCAGACCTCAGACAGGCAGCACTGCCCTAGATTGGAGCTTTACCAGGAGATCTGGTGTAGATGCTCATTTTGAGCACCAGAGTAAGCCTACACATCTGTATTTCTAAGAGGCTCCTGGATGGCCAGTGCTGCTTATCTGTAGCTCACTTGGAGTAGCAAGGCTCTAAGAACAGTCTCAACCAATAGAAATATCATGCAATCCCTGTTAAAATTTTAAATATTTAATTGTACTAAGTCTTTGAGATCTCAATTTGGACTAGCCACATTTCAAGTGCTGAAAGCCACATGTGGTGGTTAATGGCTGTAGTATTTGGCCAGAAGCTCTGGAACTGGGGCAGCATAGAGCCCAGTATTTGATTCTTTTCAGGAGAAATCAGAAGTCATGAGGAAGGAGGAAGTTGTGCAAAGTGGCAGAGGGAGGCCAGAAAGACAACTGTGCCTACAGTTTGAGAACATGGCAGGGATGGATGTGTTTGTTTTCCTGTGGGAATAATGGATGTTGTGCAAGATAGCACAAGTTATCCTGAGAGGACCTTGTACAAGAGGGGTGCTTGCTGGATGATCCCAAGGGCTTTCCAGAGGCACAAATCAAGGATCTTGCAAGACGTTAGCCAGAGAATGTTTTACAAGCATCAGGAGATGCTGTCTGAGTCCCTGATATTCTGAACATATGTCCTATACAGGGGCATTTGATGGCAAACAAACTTGAGCTGGCAGAGGGAGAGGAGCTTTGGATTGCAGAGAGATTGATGTTTTGTCATTTGATTGGATTGGACTTTTTTGATTCTTGAAAAGTTCTATAGCATCTGAAAGTAAGCAAAACACTGTGTCATCTTCTCAAGATGTCTTGGGAAAGACAAACCTGCAGTAGGTTTGAGGAAGGTTGTGGAGACAAATTCAAATTTTGTTTGTCCCCCATCATGCAAATCTGATTTAATAAACTAGTCATAACCTTTGGGAGTTCATGTT
Source organism: Manis javanica (assembly GCF_040802235.1). Classification (NCBI taxonomy): domain Eukaryota; kingdom Metazoa; phylum Chordata; class Mammalia; order Pholidota; family Manidae; genus Manis; species Manis javanica. The sequence continues at coordinate 128,108,265 of NC_133158.1, read as the reverse complement.
GCATAAATAACGGTCATTTGAATGCTCTATCCTTCACATCTTTATTTAGTAGCCTGCCACTGGCTGGAAACATTGCCAGGAAATACCAAACAACTCCTCCAAAATACATTTCAGAAATTAATGGTTCAATATTGTCAAATAATTTTGTTTTACTTTCTGTAAGATTGTCTTTTCCCCTATATTTGTCACAGAAAGTTTCAAATTAAATTACAGGGTAGACCATTAGCTTTGGAATCTCTCTTCTGAAAGGCATGAGCTTAGAAGGTAGAAACAATTGAAGAGAGCCAAGAGAGATTGCTAAGTGCTACTGACCACAAATTCTAGAAACCAGATGCCAAATGTCTTAAATGACAGTCATAATAATCATGCTTCACATAAACAACTCCTAGGATGGGCCTTGGGGCTGGTTGATACTATGGCTTAATGATACCAAATTTTAAAAAAATCCTTTTTCCTCTCTGCTATCCTTTGAACTGGTTTCATCTTCAGACTGTTAGTAGGGAGGATGTGTCGGTTCTAAGCAGCACATTTATGGGGAGTAATACCCAGGTGAGGAAGTAGGAGTCTTTTCTCATGCTTTTTTATTTTTCCAGAAGCCCATCTCCTCATATCTCCTTGGGCAGAGTTGGATCACATTCCTGTTTTTGAATCCATGTCTGTCAAGGAAAAGTAGAATTAGTCATATTCTACTGAAGTTGACTTTGGGGTTGGGGGCCCATGCTAATAAAGAGGAAAGGTGGTTATTTGGACAAAATAAGGTTTCATTAAAAAAAGGTAAGAATGGGGAATGGATGCTGGGCAGGCACCAGTACCATTTACCAAAGATCATATGTAGGTTTCTAATTTTTGTGAAAATATGCTTTCCATGAAGATTTATGACACACTGTTTGACATTTGTGTCAGAGCTGAACTAGGTAGTCATGTGAATGCAAGCCAATTATAGAATCTGCTTGCTGGATGACATACATCATTATCACATCATAATTAAGATACATATAACAAAAAGGCTTACACATTGAACTGACATTAAGTTAAAAGGTCTCTCTAAGGAGACAGTATTTCAATGAATGGTCTTTATAAAAAAGTAGATCTCCCTGATACCCAACCGAGTTAAACTTGCATTGGATAACCATGTCTACATAAGGTGTGTCATTTTAAAATGTTCTCTTTTCCCACCACTAACATACTACTCAACAAGGAAAAGCTGAAAGCTTTTCCTCCAATATCAGAAACAAGACAGGGATGCCCACTTTCCTCACTTTTACTCAAAACAGTACTGGAGGTCCTAGCCATAGTGATAAGGCACGAAAAAGAAGTAAAAGGCATCCAAATTGGAAAGGAAGAAATAAAACTGTTATGATTTGCAGATGACATTATATCATATGTAGAAAAACTTAAGGACTCCACCAAAAAAGCTACTAGAACTAATAAATGAACTCAGGAAAGTTGAAGGACACAAAATTAACATACAGAAATCTGTTTACATTTTTACATAGTAATAATAAGTGGTTAAAAAGATAAATTAAGAAAAACAACTTACAAATGCATCAAAAAGAATAAAATACCTAGGAATAAATTTAACCAAGGAGGTGAAATACCTGTGCTCTGAAGACTTTAAGACACTGATGAAAGAAATTGAAGGCAACAGAAATAAATGAAATGATATTTTATGTTCATGGATTGGAAGAATTAACATTATTAAACTGTCCTTCCTACACAAAGTGATGTACAGATTCAATGCAATCCCCATCAAAGCACCAATGGCATTTTTCACAGAATTAGAACAAAGAACCTAAAATTTGTATGGAACCACAAAAGACCCTGAGTTGTCAAAGCAATGTTAAGAAAGAAAAACAAAGCTAGAGTATCATACTCCCTGATTTTAAACTGTATTACAAACCAAAACAGTATGGTACTGGCATGAAAACCAACACATAGATCAATGGACTAGAACAGAGAGCCCAGAAAGAACCCTTTGCATATATGGTCAATTAATCTATGACAAAGGAGGCAAGAATATGCAGTGGGGGAAAAGACAGTCTCTTTAATAAATGGCATTGGGAAAACTGGACAGCTACATGCAAAAGAATGAAACTGGACCACTGTCTTCTTACACCATATACAAAAATAAATTCCAAATGGATTAAAGGCTTGACTGTAAGATCTGAAACCATAAAGCTCCTGCATACATATATGTGTATATAAATATAAATATAAATAAATATATATATTATATATATATATTATATATATATATATATATATATATAGAGAGAGAGAGAGAGAGAGAGAGAGAGAGACAGGTGGCTCTTTGACATTGATTTTAGCAGCGTTTTTTGCACCAGTCTTCTCAGGCAAGGGCAAGAAAAGCTAAAACAAATAAACGGGATTACATTAAACTAAAACAATTTTGCATGGTGAAGGAAAACATCAACAAAATGAAAAGCAACCTACTGAATGGGAGAAGATATTTACAAATCATATACCTGATAAGAAGTTAATACCCCAAATATATGAAGAACTTACACAATTTAATATCAAAAAGCCCCCAAACAATCCAATTAAAAAGTGGGCAATGGATCTGAACATTTTTCCAAAGACATGTCAATAGGCACATGAAAAGATGCTGAACATCACTAATCATCAGGGAAATGCATATCAAAACCACAATGAAATATCACCTCATGCCTGTCAGATTAGCTATTATCAAAAGGATAAGAAAAAACAAGTATTATCCAGGACGTGGAGAAAAGGGGAGCTTTTGTGACTGTTGGTGGGAATGGAAACTGGTGCAGCCACAGTGGAAAACTGTTGAATTACTGTAGTCACGCCCTGGAACAGAGATGAAGTCTTTATAAAACATGCAACAATTTTAGAAGATTATTCAAACTTCTGGCCTTTTTAGCATATTTTTCCAGCACTAATTCATTTAAACTTTTCTTGGAGTGTGTAGTTCTTTTTTTTTTTTTTCAGGATAGTAACTGAGCATTATAGTACGGTCAGAAATTTCATTCTATCAAATCTATTATTCTACATAGTGATAGGAATATTTAGTGCCAGACTAGTTCCTTCACAAATAATACTTGGAGAAAAAATTTCACTCCTTTCACTGGCAGCTTTTATTAGCATTCCTCACCTTGAATGCCAAATTTAGAAGAAAAAGAAATCTCAGAGGAGAGATATTTTCTTTTCTTTTCTTTTTTCATGAGACATATTTTTGCTCCACAGTTTTTCTTGGATAGATGGTTTTAAGTTCTCCTCTTTTCCATCTCTTTTTTCCTTGTTTCCTCCAGGAATGCAAACTTGACCTTGACTTTAAGGTCAAAGCATTTTCGGACTGTGCAGTCGGCAGAGAATAGAAAAAAATCAGTATGAAACATATTAGAAGAGAATGAGGGTAAGAGTGATGCAGAAGTGCCAGGAAGCCATGCAAGACTTGGAGACAATGGAGGTAATACTTAAAGTAAGAATATATTGCCCTGAAGCTTTGCTTTGCTCTCTTTTGCGTCCCTTTTCTTACATGGGAGTGGGTCAGACTTATGGTAATTTAAAGCCTAGACCATTTTCAGAGCATTTTCAGGAGCTAAAAACTACTTTTGACATGTAAAACTCAGGTGTCTATTTGATTTTTTTTCCCCTGAAACTCTTTTCTTTCTGTGTTTCTATTGAAGGTATAGGAAATGACTGGTTCACATACCTAATATGACACATAACTTAGGAGTGTTTCTTGAAGCTCCATGGCTGAAAATTGCACTGAAAATTTTGAGGTCTTTTATATCTGCCTTGAAGTAAATCTAACTTTGAGTGAGAACATAGTGTTATTTTATAAAGATATATATATATGTATTAATATATTTTATATATATATACACTTCCATGTAAAAGCTGAAAAGGGTTGAAAAGAATCATAGTGAAAATTTTGATTATAAAACAGCAGCCCTTTCTATAATTCAGCCACAGACTTCAGAAAGAAAGTAAAAGAAATGTTCTCAATTGCCATTTATGACAAGGATTATCTTTTCTCTTTTCCTATTCACCACAGGAGTCAAGAACAAATTAGGCATAGGAAAAAAAAATCGCACTATTTGTTTAAGCTCAATGTTTATTAAAATTTTCTGAAGCAGAGAATGAGATCAGAGAAAAATTTAACCTTTATGGATGTGTACATGTGTACAAATCCTCTACATATATGCAAATGTGAAAAGACAAATAGGTTTTAATCATAGTGCCATGTAGAAATAGAGTTTGGCTCATTTTAAGTGATTTTTATTCAGCCCAAACAGACTATGCTGTTTTATCTGGAAACTGAAATGTTTTCTCAAAATGTGATTAATAGTAAATATGTGGCAACTTCTCTAGAAACCTAAATTATGCATATGTTACACCTGGGACAGAGAGAGCTGTTCTAAAATGCAGATTGCTGGACATGCACATTAGAGGTGATTATGTCTGTGATGAAACCTTTGTTATCATTCTTTCAAAACTTGTTACTTTTTCACTGACCTCACATACTTAAACTTTGTAAAAGCGCAACATGAATGTGCTGAGAACACAGATTCAGGCAGGCTTATGGATAACCGTGCCTGTCAATTACTGGCAGAAATGGCTATTGATAATTTTGCTCATATCATAACTGAAAGTAAGGAAATTGAAAATCTTTTGTTCCCTCTCTGGAAGCACTTGAAATGATTCCCTGGAAAAGAAGAAATCTATATTAGGGACTGAGTAGGGGAAGATACAGCTTGAGCCATTACTTTGATCAGTTCTGTACTGAGATTATTTATACTACATCTAATCTTATATCTACACCTTACTTCAAATTTAACAGATTCCCTCAAATGCTCAAAAAACACAGGGACTTCCAAGCTGAATCAAGTATGTTCCTTTTAATTCATGGAAAAGCAGCAGGGAAACAAGAAAGACACTCTTCCCTAACATTGATTTTCCTTGTATTTATTTTTCCAGTCTGAACACTCCAGGCAAAAATTCACTTGGCTTCAACTAATTTGCAAATACCGTCATTCACTGCTGTTTTGCTACCCATTTCTCAAATCTCAATTAAATGTGATGACAGTTCACTTGCTAGGAACACACAGAAAGGTTCTTTCCCAACCAGAGGTCTTCACTCTTTTCCTGCTAGTGGACTTGGCAAGAGGAGTCAAAACATCCATTACTGAGGCTGAGTTTTAATTTAGAAGGTTATCACCAGAGTCAGATAAATAATTACAAAATCCTTTACAAATGCAAACCACAACAGAAATATATAATGACAGCTGCAAATGCTACCTATATATCATGAAACCAGGTCACAATGAATTTTTTGAAAGGTGAGTTTGAGGTTTCTACTTGCGGAAAGCTCGCATAACCTTCTGAGGCACCCTGAGGTCTTCTCCCTGCAATTATTTTTTACATTAAAACCAAAAACAACAACTATAAAAAATTACTCTGCAAGTCTTGAGCTCTGGCTCAGGCTCCACATTCCCTGTAAAACTAAAAGCAAGGAATGAAATGAGACAGTTTTGGCTTAAAAGAAATGCCAGTTGAGGGAAGGAAAGAAAGTATTGCTCACTTTCCTCTTTTTTCTTCTACATGAATAAGTCAATATAAATATATTAAATTATATAAATTAATTATGAAATATAAATGATAGTTTATTATAGCTTATAGACAATATGCTTTATTTAATATAAGGTCAATATAGTAAATATACATAAACTAATATAAATATAAATATAATCAGTATAAAATTTGTGTGATACTGCTTTGCGAGTATGGGACCTTAACAAATTGTAGAATGTTAGAAATATCCCTATGTGTAAAAAGGGTTCTCGTTTAGTGTTAGCAAGTACTCAAAATAAGTTAACTACAAAGGATAAAAAACAAACTATAAGGAGTCTTTGACAGAGACCAACTGGTCAACCCTCCTTTTTATAGCCGAAGAGCTGAAGCCCAAGGGGCTGAAAGCCTCAGCCAGCCCCTACAGTAGGCACCTGGCCGCTAGGCTCGGCGACTCCGCAACCTCATCACTGCCACAGACCCTCTCAGGGGCTCAGCTCATCATTTGATAACAAGAGTAACGCTACCTGCCCAGGGGTTATTGATCAAAGGTAATAGAGGTTATAAGAATTCCTTTAAATTTTTAATTCACGGTACAGTGCCTTGCATGTGGCCGGCACTCCATAAATCTCCGAGGAACGGAATTTGTCAAATAGCTGTGGTGAGGACTGGCTCTGAATCACTCCTCAAAGCCCACTGAGCTTGCCTGGACTCTTTAATCCGGCTTACGCAACCAGCACCTCTGACCTTTACCGCATGGTAGGTGCAATCACTGGCCCTATGGGAGCACAGACAGGCAGTGTCCCCGGGATCATGCAGCGCCGGGATGGGGACAACTTTTTCTTTTGCTCAGAAACTAAGGAATGCTCTGCTTGACCCTGGTGTAAACTTCTCACTGCAGCATTTAGGAGCCAAGCTGTCTCTGCCAATCTAGCTGCCCCTAGAAATCTTTCTCTAGTTTTCTTTGGAAGACAGAAAAACCAGTTGGAAAGTGTCTCCCCTCTGTTGTGTCTTCCAGTCCTAAAGAGAGCACTGGGGACAGACACGATTATGGGTATTGCCCTGGAGGCCTGATGGCCATTACTGTCTGCTTGCCTGGCCTGTGTATGTTGTTTTGGTGGACTGGCTTTCACAGGCCTGTAGAGAAGATGCAGGGCAATTGGCTCTGAAAATGGGGAGGAAGGAAAAGAAAATTCCAAAACCCTCTTGATATTGAAAAGTTACAGGTCTTCCACCCCTGGGTTTTGTTTTGGGGGGGTGGGGGCCTTACTGATGGATTGTGCTGTTTGCTAACTTAAAATGAAAAGCTGCTCTGGCTTTCTTTATCTGGTAAGTACATTATTGCATTTGCTTAATTGTGTTTACACCCTTTTGCTAAATGAAATTTTTTAAAGGGAACACTGGGAATGTTTTTGAAAAGAAGAAAGTGAGGATAGGTGGGTAGGACTTCTGCTAGTTCCACCCTGCTCTCTGCCTTTTTTTTTTAATCTCCTTCCCACTCTGTGTCTCCCTCCCCCTCTCCTTCAAGCAGCCAATGTGCTCCCAGAACCAGCTACCACAGGGCAGCCATGGAGCCTGCCTGGAGAGAGGAGAAGAAATAGAGGACAAGGAGAGCAAAGGCCAGGGAAAGACACCACCTCAAACTGCTTCTGGGGAGGTACACGCGCTGGGATGAGTTAATCTCTGCAACCATCTGTTGGAAAGGCAGTCAAGCCTCTCCAACTTTAACAACATGGTTTTTCCATACTCATGAACTCTTAGAACTGGTGGTTAGTGCATTGTGATTCAGTGAATGAATGACACAGAGAGAATCTTGATTTGTGTAACTGTATGTCCATCGGAGTTACATGAACTTTCTAACATCAAATCTCTCAGCCTCCTGAGCCCAGCTGTATTAGATGGCATTATGCCTGCTCTGTTTTCCTCACTGAGTTCTTCTAAGAAATGGGAAATAGTTTGTGAAACCATAAAAGAGGATGACAGCCAAGGACATACAGTATTTATCATTTTATTTCTATTTTATCTTATAGAAGAATTTATAAACTGAATATCCTTAGGTTTCCCCAGCACACAGGTACAGGTGATTTCACATTTAGAGTTAAACTTGAATTTTGTAGTGGTAAGAATGTATTTGCTGGCCATGAGCTCCACTCACTCAGACAGGCATGTCATTTCCCACAAAAACTACCCCATGTATTTCTGTGGGTCACAATGGGTAACTTATGTGCCCTCATGGATCCAGTCCAGGGCTCCCCTCACCACAGATTCTTGCTGCTCTCCCCACTAGCCTTTACCCACTGAAAAGTAGATTCTCGAAGCTCCTGGACCAGATCTTTGCCCAACAGCCTAGCTCCAAAGCCGTGGGGCTCCTGGCCTGCAAGATGCTGTCTTCTGGGAAATAAGGGAATCGCTTCCTGGCTTCACAGTTACACCTGTTAAAGGGCACCTCTAGCTCTGGGGTGTGGTTGGAGCCCACAGGTCTCACACAGGGGTGAAAGGTAGGGTACCGGAGGGGCGGGTTTGGTTCCCTATGCATTTCTGTATGTATTTGATCCCCAAATGGGAATATGGTTTGAAATGCTTTCAGGAGATTCTTCATCCACTATAAAAACCACCAAATGAATAGGAACAGGAGCTTTGTCCAAAGCTAAATGGCAGGTATATCTGGATCTTAGTTCCAGGCTAGCTGGGACTGTCTTCACTCACCCTGTTCACACTTACTGTTGTGAAACCTCTGAATGGCATCATAATGAGCCCTTTAAAGTTAAACAAAATAGCAGAAATCTTTTAACTCTTGTCCCAGAGAAATATATAATGTCTTTTATTTTTCTAAGAACCATTTATGAAGAGTCACTTTATATTTAAGGTACTAACGTTTTAAAATGTGTAACATGTGAAAGCTTAATGCTCTTTTATGTTGCTGAGGAAGTGAAAAAAGCCAAATCACAAGTTAATGAAGAAGTCTGTTCCTTATGAAACAGGATTCCTGGCATTTAAAATAAAGTTTTGTTATTAACATACCTTTTATTTTCATGTCCTCTAGCATGACTTAAGCAATATATAAACCATTTTTTACCAGTCACCTGAAACAGTAAATAGTTCATGCACTCTATCATCTCTATATTATTCAATGCTAGCATTATGTAAAGTGTTAAACAGAGTCCTTATCCATTAGAAACTTAAAATCTATACTCAAAGAATAATTTAGGAATCCAGTCACTCAGCCACCATATATTTATTGAGTGTTTATTATGTACTAGATGCTGGAGTGACACAAAAAGTGAACAATATGTTGATCCTGCCTTGAGGGGTAGCAGGTGGTTTCCTCAAACCCTGTATTAGTGTATCCTAACATGCAGCACTCAGCCAGGAGTTACCCTGATCATAAATCGATAACCTCATTTCAGGGCTCAAACACAGAGATGGCAGGCAAAGCCCAGGCCTGCCTTGGGCCATATTGACTGAAGCAACAAATGACTTCTAATAGCAGGAGGCAATGAATGATTTTGCTACCAAGTAAAAGGAAATACTTTCCTCTTTTACTCACTCTCACTTAAACAGCATTTGGATTTCTTAAAAACTCAGAGTTTGTGTTAAAGTACTATCCATTAATGTTTTGTTTGGCTGAGAAGGTCAACATCTGGGAACTGTCATCTTGGGGTAGAGAGAGGATGTTGAGGTGGCAGCTGTCCATTATTTGCCATAGCATAACTGATCATTCTGTTTGTCATCTCATCCTTATGATTTGTAATGGTTTCTGGGCAACACGGGAAACTAACACTCAGTGTTACCTTATCGACCTTTTAAGGACTTGGAAGACTCAAGATAGGTGAGGCAGTGTAGCAAAGTCATTAGGAACACAACTCTGGGCCAGTGGACCTGGGTTTCAACCCTGGTCCGGTCATGTTCTCCAGGTGTGGTTTGGGGCAAGTTACTGAACCTCTGAGTGCCTCCGTTTCCTCTTGACTAATGTGGGATGGTAATGATAGCACCATATCTCAGGACTGTTCTGAGGATTCCATGGTGATATGAAGTGCTTAGTGCCATGTTAGCCCATGCTAAGTGCTGTGTTAGTTATTGTGTCCCATATCTTGAAAAACAAAGACAATCTTGAAGATAATTATTATATACCTGTTCATCCTCCTTTTCTTCTCCATAAAGCCACTAGCCAAGCTGGCAGCATGTGGGAAGGAGGCCAGAGGGTCACATGGAAAATAAAAGACACTTCTCAAGCAGAAACAAAATTCTGCATAATCTATAGGGTGACCAAAATTGTGATTTAGTAATAACAATGTAAGGAAATTAACCAAGCAAATCTAGGAATGATATTTAAGCAAGAATTAATTTTAAACAAGAAAATCTCAGATTTGATATTTATTATTTGTTCATTTGTATTTATTATATGTATGTATCTGTTCATGTTCATGATACCTGTTTGTCCTGAAAATAATTTAAGACAGCTTAAAAAGATGCATATTATAAAGCAAGATAATATTACTTTAAGATTAGTAGGAAAAATTAGATAAAGGGAAAATAAGAGACAGACTTTTGTATCCAGAAAAGGATACTTCTGGATCTATCAGACAAGGTATCCTTGAAGTCCCATTCACTTGCTATAAGTGGTCCACCAAGTTGCTCAAGAAAAGGACAATCATTTCTTATACTCTGATAAGAGTGATTTCTCCCATGTAACTTCATTTTAATATTCATCAGATACTTTGAATATGGGCATTAATGGATTCATACGGTAACTGTTTATTTGGCCTTTGCCCCATAGAAATTATTGTGTTAGGCACAACAGAGAACAAAGAGATATCTAAAATCCTCCCTGCTCTCAAAGAATATGAATCAAATAGAGAATAAAAGTAATACAACAATAAACAAAGTTCAAGGTAGATGGTCATAATGACAGGTACACAGGTGGTGTTAAGAGAAACAATGTCAGTCTCCTAGCAATCTATGGACCACCCCGAGAGAGGATATTGTCACAAGTGTGTTCTTTGTACTTTCTAATATATTAACTATGCTAATTTCTTAATGGTGGTTTTTAAATACTTAATGATTCTCCAATGTGGATTTCAAAAGCCACAGAATACAGTGTAATACATAGCCAACTCAGAACTATTGAAGGTGATTAGGGGAAGATTTGGCATAGATACTAGAAACCTGTGGATTCCATACCCTGTTTACAAGTTAAAGCATGAATGTGCAAACTGGGTGTCAAGCCTCACATTAATCCTTTGTCTCAAATTGCTAAAAATTGGTTCTACAGTTTTCAAAGAAAACAAAGCAAAAAATTCGCTCTTTTCCTAAAGGGTATGTGCATTCATGTTATACATTCATTCAACATTATTGGGCACTTATTATATTTTGGGAATAGTAATGGACATGGAATGACAACAAAAGCAAGATTTGGTTCTTTGCCTAAAGGAAAAGAATTCATTGTTTAGTTGGGGAAACAGATGTATAATCAAATAATTATAGTGAAGTGACAAGTGCCAGTAATACACAACAATAAAAAAAACAACTCTGCCTAGTGGTGTATAGAAAGGGCCAAGTGAGCTGGCATTTTGTGTTTCTGTCTGAAAGATGAGCATTTTGTCCAGTAGAGATTGTATAGTAGAGATGATATTCACCCCGATAGAGGAAATGATCTTGGAGCACCTCCTGGCCTATCAATTTAATATTTTCTTAGTACCTGTCAAGACTTCATTGTGGGGTTAGGTGGTATGATAATTATGAAGAAAGAGAAAACTTGCTGTTATTCTTTAGAGTATCTACTTGTAATGAGTCAACTAAAATTTCCACACACTTTTAGCAGTGACTAAGAGGTCATGACTATATTCCTATATGATGTGTCACAACATAAATTCTGTGAATTAGAGGAGAACAGGATTGTGCAATTCATAGGGACCAGGGTTGGCCTCCCAGGTGGGGTGAGGCCTAATCTGTTCCTTGGAAACTGGGTTGGCATTTGGGTGGTGGAGAAGAGCGTGGCTCCACAGTCCAGCCATAGACATTTATCAAGCGGCTACCATGTGTCAGTTTCAGGAGTGTGAGAGTAGCCTTGGGGTCAAGAGAAAATGGATTGAGGATTTCTGTGAGAAGACCTGGCAGGCCTGGGGGTGAGAGAGTGTGGGGAAAAGAGTGTAGAGGGAGAAAAGATGGCAGGGTGACTGTACCTGTCTAGAGGGTGTTCTGAAAGGCAGTGGACTCTTTGTTTGGAATTTATGAAGATGAGGGGTCACAGGAGGTTTTGAGTATGAGGAGAAACTGATGAAAGAAGTACATAAAGAAAATCAGTTTTCCTCATGGAGTGAACAGCTGGAAGGGATTGTAGATAACCCTTCACTCAACAGACCCCCAGATTTCATTCCCAATGCCGAGACATTCAACAGAAAGAAAATTGAGGCTTAAAGAGGTTGGGTGATTTGCTTAAGCACAAATATAATCATCTCGCCTCCAGTTCATGCTCCTCTTCTGGATCACAGCAGTGTGTGTGTCCTACAGGCTGGATGGAGGGACCGCCCAGCTGAATGTGGGACACGAGGTGGGAAGCAGGGCTTGGCTCCACCTAGGATACAGCCATAGAATCAGAAGGTGAGGGCTGGTAGAAGACCTCAGCCTCATCCAGCCCCGTTCTGTTGCCTTACCAAGAGGAGGAAGCTGAGGGCCCAGGAGGTGAGTGAGTCACTGAAGGTGCCCATCTGAAGGCTGACTTAAGCCCAGCTCCTTGCCCTCCACCAGGCTCCCTTTGTCTTTCAGGTCCTGTGCTTGTGCGGATGGACTCTGTTCTCTGCCCACAGCTGGGTGCCTGCTCCTGGACCATACCCCGTAGTCCCTCTGGCAAAGAAGAGAAAAATATTGCTACTTGGAGCCAGGATCCTTGAGCTGCTGACAGACTGGCCACTAATCCCGCTCAGCAGCCAGGGGTGTGGGGGGGTGGGGGGCAGGGAGTGAGGAGCATCAGCACTATCTTCTTTCCTGCCCTCCTCACCTCTGGAAGTAATGCTTTTTAGCCCTCAGGGATCAAATGCGATCTGAAAAGACAACTAGCCTCTGAATAACTAAGAGTGGATGATGTAAAATTATTCCTTAGTAAAAGTAAAGGAAACACAGTTTAAAACATTTAATTACTTGGCTCTAACTTTTGTTGTCCTTATAAATAATTTTTTGTGCAGTGTGAAATTCCAGAATGCATACCTAAGGCCATTCATCTATTTCCATGTTAATATATATTCATTATTAATACACCCAACATTTTTTTCTCATTTAAGGATATAGGTGTGTGTTTATAAAGAGAGCAAGTATCCTTGAACTCCATTCACATAATTGTGCAATATTTTTTCATTCATTTAAATTAAGTTGCAATTTATCTATACCGCTTACATGATTATATTTGGAGAAGGCTAAGTAGCAGAAATATTATAATATAGACAATGGTATTAACATATTCAGATCTGCAACTCAGCCCTCACTGCCTTACACATGTAATTAGGTTGTTTCCATGGTAATGATCTAATTATGGGCTTCTCCTTGGCCTTGTGTAATTACATTTGCTGCATTTTGGCAGGGACATTTTCCTTATTTTGTTGAACTGCAACACTTGACAGGATGTTCTCTCTTAAGATGAATAATGATTTTTCTTGGAAGAGAAAAACACACAATGAAACAGCACCTCCAAAGGTGATTTGAGAGGGATCATAGATATTTGACAACTCATGCCCATATCAAAATATCTATTATTACCCTTGAAAGCATGATCTATTTTTATCTTTTGTGTGTGTGTGTGTGTGTTTGTGTGTGTGTGTGTGTGTGTGATTACTGATGGAACTCAGAGGAGGTTTTCATTTAAAAAAATCACACATGCTATTTAAATATATTATTGCCATGGAACCTAGGAGCCTGAAGGAAACGTTAGGTCAGAAAAGAGAAAGCTCTACGCAGCTTGGCAGGAAGAGAACTGGAGACCATATTCAGTGAGAATATTATATTGCAACTGACAAAGCTATTTGTGAAGAGACATTTGATTATGGTTGCCATGGCAGGGAAACACCTGAAAAAAATCAATTAAGGCTTATTTCGGCACAGAGCCAAATGCAGTCCTTATTCACATGCAGAATACAGGAGATGTAAGTACTTGTAGGGAAGACAGCTTCATTGTCACATGGTCCCCTCAGAAAAACTCTGGAATATTACAAGAATGAAAGCTTAACTCTTTTATATGTATGAAACACCACTGTGCTATAAAGCATTTTATACAGGAGATCTTTACAGCAGAATGAATGCATGTAGTGGGTGGCGCAGGCTGCTCCCTCTGGGTGTCAGCAAGAAGGTTTATGGGCTCCAATGGCACAGTGTCTGGGTGCTGGTCCTGGGGCTAGGAACAGAAAGTACTCTTCCGCAAATCCAAAACGAGTGGATCAGAGATCTAAGGACCCAGCATGTTGAGACTGCTTTCTGAGTATCATCTTACAGGGAAAAGAGTGGGTAAATATAATATTCTTGTGACTTAATTGATTAGAGGGCACAGATATACCATGGTACCTGGGAATACTTACAGTATTATAACTGATGTTCTACTTATAGCACAACAACCCTTATCAAATATCACATGGCTTGGTTTTAGACTTTAATACTGTTGTTTTCCTAGGGAGGTAATGGTATTAATGAGATATTTAGTTATTATTTGCAGATAACTAACAGGAATGCTTATTTCCTTCTTTAAATGAAAAGAAAGTATTGTCATAAATACTTTCTTTGTGAAAGATTTAGAGGAATATTTATTTACTATTAGTATGTAGTGCACCAGGCTGTATACAAGGTCCTGGGAATAAAACAATGAATCATATAGATGTGAATGTAGTTCTCAAGTTGTTATTTTGTGGAGAAAGCAGGCTTATTTTAACCCTGAGCCAAGCAGTCTAACGCATGGATTCAGGTGAGAAGGGAGCACAGGACAGGGTCCAGCAGGGCCCAGCGTGGGAGCAGGGGCCAGAGACAACATGTTCGGGTGTCCCAGAACAGCCGCAAACAGTCCAGCAGGACAAGCCTATGCACTGTAGGCCGGGGCAGGAGGAGTGAGGCTGGAGCGCCCGCAGGGCCCAGGGCACCACAGCCCTGGTGAGTCAGGCCCACAAGTTGGCTCCTGGGCACAATCAGAATCCATTAAAAGGTTTCAAGTGAGGGAGCAACATGGGCTGATTTGTGGACTTGGCATCTGGTTTTGAAGCAGTGGTTTTAGGAGGATCATCAGTTCAATGGTTTACATTCTGTGCTGTTTAGCTCCTTGGGACTTGAATAGTGTGGTCTTCTTAAGTGAGCCCCTTTCTTCCCCTAAGACACTGTCTTAGCCTCTGCAAGGGCCTTCTTAGCTCTCTTCCTCTCCACTAATGTGGTTTGTTTTGTTGGCAGGCAGAGTTGCTTACAGTGTGAATACATGTGTGTGTATGAGTGAATTATCTTTGATAACTCAGAGCTCTGTCCTATCCACCAGCTGGCTGATCTAAAATTCTTTAAGCACCTTTATTTCCACCCTGAGGCCCTGCCTCCCTGTCAGTCAAGCCAGGGGGTGTTCGTACCTGTCATGGAGAAGGATGTGGGTTTGCATGAGTCACTGTGTGTGAGAGTGAGTGATGGTTTGAAGAAGCTGTCATAAAGCATGGAAAGTATGCAGTGAATGACTTTCATAGTCTCTGCTCTTTTTTGATTACCCCAAGGACAGTTTTTTATTGTAGCATAGAGTATGTGGCAGAGTTTTAAGCACTTTGAGGATACAGTCAAAATAAACCAGCTCTTGCTTTCTTTGGTGGACATATCTACTAAACATGTAAAGAACAGAAATATACTTGTTGTAAATCAGAAATACACCTTGAGGGGAAAAGGAAGGTCAGAGATCTGTTAGTTGGTTGTAGAATAAACTTTCTCTTAAGAGTGTGCTAGACAACCTAGGCCCAAAATTCGGTTTTCTCAGAAGGCAGAGAATGGAAATTTGGCAATATATTCCACTGAACAGTTTTTCTTAGTTTTTTAATTATTAGTATCAACAATGCTAATTTAAAGATTTTTGTGTTTAATACTGTTGTTTAGTAATGTTGGTATACAAAGAAAAGTTACTATGCATTTATTCAGTAAGTGTTTATTAAGTACCTAACATCTGTCAGGTACTTGGTGTAATCAGATAAAAGAGAAACCTTTCAGCAGAAGTTCATTCTAGACTGCATAGTTAATTATAGGATAGTATAATATGCATGGTAATAAAATATGTTTAAGGGAATACAGATGAGCATAGTTAACCTATCTTTGTGGGTTGAGCCAGGAGATAGTTAATAGTGGGACTGACATCTGTAGTTCCAGAAGTCTTCATAGTTCAAATCCAATTCCAGCAAAATAATGCATATAAAAATTCTGGAGTAAACAGAGAATTCAGGAATTAAAGGAAAATGAAATATTTAGAAGAATTGTTCGAAATTGGTCACGCTGGCTTTTGTTCTGTATAAATGAAGGTAAGATGATCTAACTGGTCTTACAGTCATCCATTAACTCAGTCAATACATGTCTGGGCCTCTGTTTCAGGCACTATTCCCAAATTTGGGATTGCAGAGAGAAATAAGATTGACAAAGTCTTTCTTGGCTGTCATGGTACTTAATTTATAGGGGATCCCATGGCTTAAGAACTCTACCTGCTCTGTTACATGCAAAGACAATCTTTATAATCAAGATTTTGGGTTTGGATCTTGAAACAGAAAAGAACATTAGCAGAATAACTGAAATATGAATAAAACTTGTAGTTTAGTAAATATTATTGTACTGATGTTAATTTTGATGTTAAGTTTTTTTCGATAGCTGTACTGTTGTCATGCATGATGTTAACATTGGGGGAAGCTGGGGGAAGGGCCTAAGGGAACTCTCTTACTCTTTTTGCAGATCCTCTGTAAGTCTAAATTATTTTTTAAAAAGCCAAAAAATTCAAGTTAAACAAACAAACAAAAATGGGCCTTGGCTGTGCTCTGCCTTTTGCTCTGTGTTTCTCGTGTCGTCTTTACCCTCTGTTCCATCAGCCCAGTGAGTGTTACAGTTGAAGTGGAACAGAATGGATGGAGGTTAGAGTGTTGTTGGACTTCAATTTGCTTGCATTCTACTCTATGTTTTCTGGTATCAAAAGCTGTCTTCCTGAGCTCCTGTGTCACCTAACTATTGTAACTGGGATGGCTCTCATAATACTGGTCAATGCCGTGAATTCTGAGACAGAGGAATAGAGCCCTGGAAGAGATGGTCCCCTTTCACAGCCACCTGGGATTTTTGACTGTGGGCTTTAATGTTGTTCCTTATTTTGTAACTGGATCCAAGGATACTGAAGTTAAAAGAGTTCTTGAAGATCATCAAGTCTAGGTTTTTCATTTCACAGATAAGGAAACTGAGGTCTGCCCAGTGGATGGGATTTGTCCAAAATCATGCTCACAGTTAGTGGGAAAGCCTGAAGTAGAACCAGCTCTTTTGACTTCCAGGAAGGTATTTTCTCTGTCCCAAGCTGCTTTCTAGACCCTTAAGATAGCTGAGAAAACACTACAGGTAACAGTCCATTATATTATAAAAAGACCATTACAATTTATAATTATAATATCAGAGCCTGTTGGGAACAGACCCTGTGAGCAGCCATATACCTAATTGCCAAGAAATACTGGTTCAATTAGATTATTCTAAAAATAGATCAACACATTCCTTCCCTCTTCTATGATTGATTTGCATCCATCTTCATGTCTGGATTGCCATCAAAATTAAGAAGTGCCAAAATAGCGCTATCCTATACAATTTTGTTACCTAAAAGACTTAACTAACAGCTCAAGTGTCCAGGGCATTTTTGCTTTTTTGATGGTACATTATGTGAGGCTCACATATCTGCAAAAATTATGAATCAGACACTTATAAGTCTTCCCAGTTCTTGCTCAACACCATGAAAACTATGGCAAAGAGAATGGTTGCAAATTGGAGCTGATACACAGCAGCTGTAGCTCTAGCCAGCATCTAATCCCAGTCTGTTGCCTTGTTTTGAGGAAACACGCCCAGTGATGTGATCAATAAATCCAGATAATTACAACTACTAGAAAAATTAAGTGTATTTCTTTCTTTCTTGGCCCATGTAATTTCCTGCTGGGTATCATGTCTGTTGGTCCAGTCTTACTATGGTACAAGTTTACAAAATCCAGTGATCATTCCCTTTGACAATGTGGCTCAGCTCAACCCTGAATGGTTCTGCTTGAAGCTCCCTTCCTGCCTGTCTCAATGCTCTTTGGGCCATAGCTGCATATACACAATGCAGAGTGTGGCCTTGGTCCTTGGGGGCTGCTCTGCAGGCTGTCGTTCTCACTAGCTGCAATCCTTGGGGAAGCACTTTGCTAGCATTGTGCACACCTTGTCTGGGATCAAATCAATGGAAGGTTTCTCCAAATCTCTCGCTGGTATGGTGCTTTCCTTTTTTCTCCACTGGACTCAACCTCTTCCCCCTCTGCCCTTCCACTGATCTCTTCCACCCTTTCTCCTACATTCTTTCCTCCCTCTTCCCCTTTCCTTTCCACGAAATATATCCACAGAACCTTGCTGTGCCTGGGAACAGTTAGGTGCTAGAGATTCAGAGGGGAATAGGATGACTCTGCTTCTCAAGCATGTCCCTTTCTGGGGCTCCAACAGGTGGGGCTCCAACCACCCCCACACCCTCTCAGCTCTCCCCCTCCCTCCCTGCACACTGAAAACTTCCGTTTACATCAGGCAGTCTCTAAGGTAATATCACAACGAGGAATAACTGTCAAACAGCGTGAAGATGGTTCACGGTGGTTTTAAAAACAGCCTGGGAATAAAGTCGTATGAGAAATTTGTTACATATTTAATTTAGGAAAGATTGTTACAGTATCAGGGGAGGAAAGGAAGAAAATATATTGCTCCCCATAAAAATGCAGTAAAAGATAAAGCACAAACAGCCCCTCTGTTATGTTGAAATATTGTCATTCTGTGATTAAACAGAGACAGCAAGGTGGTTTCTGTTTGGCACTTGTGCAAGCGGGAGGCGAGGAGGCATGGGGGAGGGCTGATGGCATCAAGGCTGTAGGTTTGGGTGCTTTCTAGAGCTCTGAGGAAATCAAAAAACAAACAGAGCAGTGGCACAGGGAGGCTGAGGGCCTTCACAGGAGTCCTGGTACTTGGTGAGACAGATGGGCCATTAAATGAACTTAAATTGGAGGCCATTTTGCCACCTCTCTGTTCTTCAGCTTGGCAGCACTAACAGGAAACAAGACCACATCATTTTTTTTTCCAACATAAAAAAAAAAAACTAATATTATGTCTTTTGTACCCTGGGAATCTAAGGAAAGAACCATCTTGCAAATGAGTCAGCCTGGAATGTCCAGATAGCTCAGTCAGTGTTCGGCTCTGCGCTTTAGCACATCCGTTAATGCGGTTGATGGTGCTTGTGGGTAAGGCTTCAGAGAAGGGGCACACATTTCCTAGTCCATCGCTCATTTGAGCTACTGAACCTGAGATCAATAAATATTCCATTACTGCATTATTTATGGCCAACTATAAACAATTTCTATCATTAAGTCTTTGCCTTTTAGTTGTCCCTCATTAGCAAAAGATCAATTTCAGATCCCAGTCTGGGTCCTGCCCAGAATTAAAGAAAAGCAATGTGTGAGAATGTTTATTCATAAGCATATTTATATTTTATGACAAAATAGATTCATGATGGAAATCATTTCTGTATCTAATATTTTCATAGTGTTTCACTTCCAAAAGTCGCCTTGAACTTAATTCCAGATGTTGTGGTGAGATGAGAAAATACTGGGCACATGTAGATGAGTTTGGGTTCTTATCCTAAATCTCCACATTCCTAACAACCAGTTGTGTGACCTGTCAAGTAAGTCATTTGTGCTAGTTTCTTCATTTGTAAAATAATTGGATTGAAACGGGTGATACCTACATTTCTCTATAGGTCCTATATTCAATGAAAGGAAGAGGATGGTGGATGACATGTGGGAATAGGCTTTAAACTGATGTTCAAAATTCATATTAGAGCAGTGTTAATGAAAATCACTGTATTCAGGCTGAGTGCCCTCTGGAAGATCACCCATTGTTGTGAATGTGTAGTGATTGACTTTTTCCCAATACAGGAAACAATTCTACGTCAGGGAACACAAGTTGTATCTAAGTTGGATGACTGCCTGTGAGCTGGAGGCAACTGAAGATACGTTTTATTCAGCACACAGCATCATTTTTTTGTTTTGTTGCTCTTTTCCTTTAATGGGGATTTGAATGCTTTCAGTGGGCTCATGCTGTAATTCACTACGGTCCTCACCACCTGACCTCCTTTCTTTTGACATCCCTCCCCTGGAGGTAGTAAACTTGGTAATAGTTCACCCAAGGAACATAGCAGGCAGAGCTGGTCAGTCCCTCAGGCAACAACTACTGAGCCTGGGCCATGTGCTAGGCAAAGAGGGGGCCACTAGAGGTACCAAGGGAGACATGTTGGGTGTGGGTCTCCCAGGGAGCTCGTGTTGTAGTGAGGAGCAGGGGCACAAACATCCTCTTACAGACACTTGAATAATGACAAGTGCACTAAGTGCTGTGAAGGAGCCCTGCAGCAGGCTGTGTGTGTGGAAAAGGAGAATCTGATTCAGCCTTGGAGCAGGACAAGGCTCCCCCAAGGAAGGGATTTTTAGCTGACACATGAAATACAAGTAGAAATTATTTAATGAAAAATATGCAAGAAAATGTTAAGAAAGGAAGGCACGAGGTGGTGAGGGCGTAATGTTTGAAAATGAAGAGTTTATATCCTTAACAAGATTAACATGGATTGACAATCACATCTCTAAGCCTGTTTCTTCAAAACTCATTAGTAAAGAACTGTGAGGAGTAAGGAAGGGAGGGAGAGAGGGAGGGAGGGAATTTTCCATCTTTTCTCTGAAACTTGCTCTTTGCCCCTACTGGACCTTCCCATTTAGGTGGGTGGGTGATTCCCAGAATGTTAGTTACCCAGGCCAGCAAACTCAGAGTTGTCCTTGGATACCCTTTCTCCATCTCCTTGTGCAAACTTCAGTCTCCAAATCCCATTCCTTCTTTCTTTGGGATGTCAGACTTCTGTTTCTTTTCCTTTCTTCTTGCCTCCACCCTTCTTTAGGCCCTCACACCTCTGTGACTGGTCTGTCACCATGAGCTGCTGTCTTTGCCCGTAGGACCCCCCCATTCTCCACCCAGCTTAAGGTGCACCTTCTTTAACACTTCCTAATGCCGACTTACCTTTTCAGTGGGTGTCCGTGGCCGCCTCTCACCTAAAGAACAGAGTCAAACCTTTAATGTTCCAGGAAGACCCTAAAGCACCACAATAGCTTATGTCCCCCTCCTGTGCACCTGAGTTCTTCAGCCCAGCCACCCTGGAGAACACAGATGATCTGGTATCATAGTGAGTACTTTGGGAAAAACAAAACAAAGCAATGTAGCAGAATTATACATTTGGAAGAATGACATGGTTCTTTTACCCCAATATGGTAGTTTTGTTATGACTTTCTATTATGTTAATTCCTTTTGCTCATATGCATATATATCTACAAGGTTTCATCATGATTTAGTGGACCTTTGAATTCTTATTATGCCCTGTGGTAGATTGCATTTTCTAAAATGGCTGCAAAGTGATCCCTCATTGTCATGTTCTTCTTTCACTATGACATTGGTGATCCTTCTACTGAGAGGAAGGGACGATGTTCACTTCCCTTGACTCTGAGGTCTGTGACTGTGACTAAAGTGGTGCTATGTGACTTCTGATGCTAGGAAATAAAAAGCCATACGGCTTTTGCATGTGTTTCCTGGGGTGCTTGCTCTTGGAATCCAGACGCTGTGCCATGAGGAAGCAGGAAGTTCACATGGGAAAGGCACGTGGCGAGGCTGTGTGCAGGTGGCTCTGGGTAAGCACCCTAACTGAAGTCTCCACAGCCAGCATCAACCATGGACTCACCAGACTTGTGATTGAAGAAGCCTTTGAAATGATTCAGTACCTGTTGTTGGCTGACTGCAACCACCTAAGAGACCCAGAGAAAGAACTGCCTGACCAAGTCCAATCAACCCTTAGGACTGGAGAGACTAATGAAAAAGTGATTGTTGTTATTTTAAGCCACTTAGTTCTGGTTCGATTCATTGTAATATCAATAGATGGCTAAACTGATAACATAAATCACTGAAATATAGATATAATTTAAAATTAATAGTTTATCCTAAGAAAATATTTCAAAAGAAAAATGAAATACTTTAGTACAAATATAACAACAAGATTACTTATAACCTGGAAATAATGGAAAAAGAAAACCGGATATCCAACTTGTTTTCTATATCTTGTCACCTCACATCTTTACCTTCACCTTTACCACCTAACATCAAATCCTTTAAGGCAGGAACTGTGTTTTGAAGTTGGCATATAGTAGGTTCCTCTGTACCATATTATTTTTAAATAGAATGATGTATTCCATAAACATTTGTTCATGATTTAACTTTACAAAAGCTATCCAGATAGTTTCATTTTTATCCTTTCAAAGCCTTGTCTCATTTTACAAGTGAGCTTAAGAGTCTAGCCCCAGGGTCATAGAGGTATGAAGTGTCCTGTAGGTATTCAAACCTTCTGACTTAATCCTGGGACACATTTTACTGCACCACAGTTGTCTTTTGTCCTGAATTCCCCTTCTAACATTTATAGAGACATGACAGATACTCATGTGTTTCAAGAGGGCTCTGTCTTTGTTCTAGAGCCTTAATGCATTTTCAGCTGGCCTTGGTAAAGCTCAGTGGTAACCAGTAGCTCAGAATACATACCAGGATGGGAAACATGCCCATTGGCCTTTGCTAGGAGTTGCATTTTGGACTCAAGGATAGCGTATCAGAAAGGCTTCACCCCAGGACTACTCTAAGTTTTCTTCTAATACCAAGGTGGTTAGTTACTCTGATATCTTTAATGACTAATCTTTGCAAAGGTTGAGAATAAAAGGAAAGATAATGCAAAGAGCACCAACTGTAGAGTCAGACCTGGAGTTGAAACCTGATTCTGCTGCATACCAGTCCTATGGTTTTGAGCCAAGTTTACTGACCTCTCAGAGCATCAGTTTCCTCACCTCCTAAATGGGAAACATAGTCATCCCTACCTCACCAGGTTATTAAGAGGAAACAATGAGGTGATGTATATAAAATGCTTTCTATAATGCACAGCTCTTAGTAAGCACTGAACAATTAGTTCATTGTTCAAAAAAACATTTTTGGCTAAATCATTTTGGCTGAATTTTTTTAAATACAAGAGCTTAAATATCATTTTGGCTAAATTTTTTAAAATACAAGAGTTTAAATATCATATGAAACTATCTAGAGACTCATTCAAAGTTTTTGTATGACTTTAAGCAAATCACAGCACAACTCAGGGCATCAAGGAAGTTTTGGCTAGGAGATTTATAAAATTCTTATCTTCTGAACTAAATTCTGAGTTTTAAATTGTGACTTATGTGACATTAATCCATTTTGGGTTTGTAATCTTCTAATTGGTTTCCTTGTAATTATCACTTAGTTTGTCTTTCAAATACCAGGTGATGTCCTGCCATTATGGTATTTGATTTGCTAACAGTTGAATAATGTTTGTTCTCTGCAAACATCTCATTAGTAATGATCACAGTCTTTACAGTATCACTGCATCTTTGCTACTAATGGAATTGTTTCTCCATCCTCTTGGTGCAACATTCATTTCAATGGCCAGTGCATTTGAGAAGATATCAAAGCTGTTCTTGAGACCATGTTGGCTTTTTCCCAGTAGTATCCAACCTTGTGTACCAAAGAGTGTGACTATCATGTTCATTATTTAGTCAGACTTAATTAAAACTAAAATAATTTGTGATTTATGGGGGCAATCACTTGCAAAGGGTTATAATATCAATAACCCTGTAAGTCTAATATTATTGTCCTCCATTTACAGATAGGAAACTAAAGCTAGGTTTATTACTTTTCACATAAAGACAGAGAAACAGGAATAATTTCAGAGACAAGTCTCTAAGTCTTATCTGGGTTCTAGAGATTTCCCCATCTACTACACAGAATGGCTCTCTGTTGAAGATATTCTGGGTCATTCATGCTGCATGAGTTGCAGGAAAATTGCTAACCAATCTTTAAATATCTCCCTAGATAATAAATGAACATATCAGTGAAGTAAAAGTGGGAATACATGAGACATGTAGCTAAAAAGAGATCAAGGAAAGAATAGACTCTAAAAATAGTACCTTCCAACAATTAAAAAAGAGAGGTAGATTAACATTGCATTTGTGGAGGTTATGATGAGAAGATCTCAGAGCCTGCTCTTGCAGCAACATCTGGACAGTAAGAGAAGGTAGTCAGGCCCTGCCCCACAGGGTCTGCCCAGTGCCTCTACGGCTAGATCTGTACAACCTAGCTACACCTCTAGGGTAAGTGGCTGGAAAGTTAGGGTTTATTTTAGTAGGGTGAGTCAGAGCAATGTAGTGAGTACAGGGTAGTGAGGACAACTGAGTGGTATGGGGAAAATCAGTATGGCTGGGAGGCAGGATACTTCTCTGAACTTCAGTCTCTTTCATCTCTAACATTCTAGGACTAATAATAACACATTCCTCATTATTCTACCTTATAAAGGTAAAATAGAAATTCCTCAGATTCAATTTTAGACACAGCCATGCTGTGAATATGCTCAATGTGTGACATCAGATATAAGCCTTATTTTCCCCATTTACTTAGCCAGAAATTAGAATTGTAACAGCTCATCTCTTAAGAATGTAACTTACAGAAACCAAATACAGAGAATGAATATTTTGTCTTTCTCACATATATCTCTCAAGGAAAAGCCTCGGAATGTAACATGGACTTGAGAGTCCAAAAAGTCATGGACAGACAGACAGAGAGTTAACTGAAAAAAGTAATTAGAAACAACAATGAGAAAACAACACCCACTTTATTGAATAGTTAAGATGGATAATGTGTTTCATACATATCATTTCTTGTTTTCATAACAACCCTGAAAAGAGGACAATTTTATTTCCATTTGGCAGACATGAAAGCTGAGGTTTGGGCAGATTAAGATACATGCTTAAGGATCCTCAATAATAATTAGGAGAGCTCTTTTTCCATTAGGAGCAGACATGGATTGATAGAGGGAGTCTCTTGGCTAGAAAATAATGCAAATGACATCTATTTCCCTCCTATCTCTCTGGCAAGCCTTAGTAGAGGCAAGGAAAATATTATGAAACTGAAAAATTTGAAGGAGTTGGAAAATCTGAGTGAAGACAGACTTTTTGTTTTGGGGATCTTTGGCCTTTTGGCATTTTGGTCACAGATAGATTGGTAGCTTTGGGGCTTCTGGGAAGGTGAGCTCCTTGAGCACCTTTCACTGAAGTGAGTCCTGGGTGGTTGATTTTTTTGGAGCTATGGAAACTTCTGGCAAGGCAGTCCTGCTTAGTTTTGCAGAGCAGAACAGGTCTGAATGTGAGGCAGGCTGGAGCATCTGTTTGGGGCACCTTTTGCTCAAGGCAAAGAGAAAGAGGGTGATGATTAGTTCACCAAATAGGAAATTCAGGATTCAGGACAAATGCATTGTCTATAATAGGTCATTTCTTTATATGCACTTATAGAGCATTTGCTTTAGTTGTGCATATAAAAACTGAGAGGTGACTTGGACTATGTGGAATTAAGAACCCCACCCAGCTATGACTACATTTATTTCAAAATGTATATTTAAAAAGCAAAGATGCACAGAAGGATGCATTTATATAGATTCAGGCTATATTGATTCATGTGCACTCTTTATGGTATAACCAATATAACAAAGCTGTTGTGTACACAACCATAAATTGAAATAATTCAATACCCATTTGGCATATGACCTATGTTACTTATTTTAAAGTGTGGAATATTCATCAATACAAAACTCTCAAGAGAATGAGAAGACAAGCCACAGATGGGGAGAAAATATTTGTAAAAGACATATCTGATAAAAGTCTTTTACCTAAATATACCAATAACTCTTAAAACTCAATAATTAGGAAATGAATTATTTTGACTAAATAATGGTCAAAAGCTGTAACAAGCACTTCATCAAAGATATACAGATGGCTAATAAGCATATGAAAAGATGCTCCACATTGTAAGTCATCAGGGAAATGCAAATTAAAACAACAAGATACCACAACATAATTAGAATGGCCAAAATCCAGAACACTGACAATACCAAATGCTGGTGTAGAATGTGAAGCAACAGGAACTTTCATTTTGCTGGCATGAATGGAAAATGGTACAGCCACTTTGGAAGACATTTGACAATTTCTCACAAAACTAAAAATACTCTTACCATAAGATCCAGTAATTATGCTCCTTAGTATTTACCAAAATGAGTTGAACACTTACGTCTACACAAAAATCTGCACATGAATGTTTATAGCAGCTTTATTAATAATTGCCAAAATTTTGAAGCAACCAAGAAGTCCTTCAGCAGTTGAGTGGATCAACTGTGGAACATCCAGACAATGAAATATTTTTTAGCGTGAAAAAGATATGAGCTATCAATCCATCAAAAGACTTGGAGAAACCTTAAATACATATACTAAGTGAAACAAGCCAATGTGAAAGGCTACATACTGTATGAGTCCAACTGTATGACACTCTGGAAGAGGCAAAACTATGAAGACAGTAAAAAATCAGTGGTCACTGGGATTAGTTCAGGACAGGTGAACTGATATAACAAAGAGGATTTTTAGGGCAGTGAAACTATTCTGTATACTATAATGGCGATCCATTAGTCCATCAGTTAGTGGTCATTAGTAGTCTGAACCCATAGAATAAACAACAGCAGGAGTGAACCATAATGTTAACTCTGGACATTGGGTGGTAATATGTTAATGTAGATTTGTCAATTGTAAAAAATGTGCCAGTCTGATGGAAGATTTCAGTAGTAGAGGAGGCTATGGGTGTCTAGGGATATATGGAAATTCTCTGTATTTTCTGCTCAATTTTCCTGTGACCTTAAAACTGCTTTAGTCCACAAAAAATAATATATGCACAAAAAAGAAACAAAAGCCACCCTAAATTCTACCAGCCAATGATAACTGCTTACTTTAGAATATATCTTTGCTATTCACTCAAAGAATATTCATGGAACACCTGCTTTATTATCAGGCATTATTCCAGGTACTGTGGATGTAGAAGTGACTGAAACAGACAAAAATCCTTACCTTGTGGAGTTTATATTCCACTGGGGGAGGGGATAAGTTTCAGAAAATAAACAAAGTATATATCTCCCTTGACTTACAATGGGGTTACTTTCCAATACCCATTGTAAGTGAAAAATATAGTAAACAAAAAATGTATTTAATACAACTAACCTACATCATAGCTTAGCCTAGCCCAACTCAAAGGTACTCAGAACACTTACATTAGCCTCCAGTTGGGCAAAATCATTTAATGCAAAGCCTATTTACAATAAAATGTGTGATATCTCATATAGTTTATTGGATACTATACTGAGAGTGGTTGTATGGGTACAGACAGTCGTAAGTGCACTGGTTGTTTACCCTTGTGACCCTGCGGCTGACTGGGAGGTGGGGCTGCTACCACTGTGCAGCCTCATGGGGGAGGGAGTGTTGTACTGCCTATAGGTAGCTTGGAAGAAGATCAAAATTCAAAATATGAAGTATGGGTTCTATTGAATGCATTATCTCTTTGACACCATCAAAAAGTTAAAAAATTCTAAGTTGAAGTATGGTAAATCAGTATGGTGGTATCTTGGATGTTAATAAATGCTATAAAAGAATACAAGCAAGGAAAGGAGAATAGGGGGACTTAGATGAGGAGACAGGAAGAGAAGAAGGGAATAGGGAGGTGTTCTTATGTTAAACAGAGCTTTTAGGGAAGGCCCTATTTTGACACTTGAAGAAGAACCTGAGGAGGTAAGAAAATGAGCCATGTGGACAGTTCAGGGCAGGATGTTTTGGGCAGAAGGAACAACAAGTGATGGTTTTGAGGTGTAAGGAACAACCAGGGGGCAGGTGAAGCTGAAGTAGAGTGAGCAAGGGGGGAGACTGGTGGAGGGTGGTCAAAATGATAAAGGTTGTCCAGATCAGGCAGGGCTTTGCAGGCCATTGGGTTGACTTAGCTTTTCTTTGGAGTGAGATAGGAAGTCATTGGAGGGTCATGTGTTTTGACTAATGTCTTACTGTAATCACTCTGGTTGCTCTTCAGAGAACAAATAATAAGTGGAAATGGCTAAGACAGAGAAAAAAAAGACAACAAGGAGAGAGACTTAAAACAGGGAGATGGGTTATTTTAATGACCTAGGTGAGCCATAACATTAGGTTGGATAAATGATAGCAGTAAAAGTGGAGAGGAGTGCTCAGATTTTATGCATATAATGAAAAGAATGGTGACAAATTTGCTAGGATTAGATGTGGGATATAAAACTAGTGTGGAGTCAGAATGTTCCAAGTTTTTTGGGGTATTTTAAAGTATGGAGTTGGCATAAAGTGAGATGATGTAGACTCTGAAATAAGCAGTTTTTATGTGGACCAAACCTCAGGAGTTTGGTTTTGGACATGTTAAGTTTGAGACATTTTTTATGCGATTGGAGATTTGGATGGATGGATTTGGGGTATAGGCAGAAATGTGGACTATAGATATTGATTTGGTAATTGTGAGCTCAAGTATGTATATGTTTATTGTTTAAACAATTTTTCAAAACTGAAATACAGTTGATATACAATATTATGTTGGTCACAATTGTAGAGCATGATGATTCAACAATTACATATATTACTAAATGTTCACCATGAGAAGTGTGGATGATATATAAAGCCGTGAGTCTGACTGAGATCACCCTGAGCTGTTATAGAGGGAGTGTGGAAGGACTGAGGCCTTGAGCCATCCAAGAGAAAGAAAGCAAAGGTGTGAGCAGAATCCCTTCATCTATACATACTTTAAATGTAATATCTTCTAACATGGTGTTTTAGCTTGCTCTGCTTTACTTAGCAATGAATATTTTCATAGTTGGGTATGTATTCTACAAAATCACTTAAAAAAAACAAATTAGGAGTTCATTTTCCTAACGAAGAGTTGGTACAATATACTTTTAATGAAAGTATCGTAACAGATGCAACCAATTTCCCAACCTTTGAGTTACTTAAAATTTTTCCATTTAACTACATATTTGATGAACATTCCTATGCTTGCAATATTAAAACATGCCTTCATTTCTCTAGGACAAATTTCTAGAAATGGAAGTGTTGGATCATTTGTGGAAGTCTATCAAATTTCTCTTTCCAGAAAAGATATAACAAGAAGTTATTACAAGAAAACGCTGTTTCTTTACACCTTCCCCAAACCAATGTCTGCCAAGCTTTGCCGTCTCTGCCCATCTGATAGGTGAAAATGATTAATAACTAAATACAGGATTTCATTATTTCACTTTAGTATTTTTTATGATTTGTAATGCAATTGAGTATCTTTTCATGTTTATTGGCCATTTGTTGAAGATGATTTCTTTTGCTTCTTAGCTATGGTCTGGTTGTACTATTTAAAGACACCCCAGAGCAGTTTCTGCCCCTCCTCTATTCTCACAGGGCAGCCCAGCTTGGGGTTGGCTCTCACTGGTGTAAATACCAGGCTCAGACTCACTGTCTTCACCTTTTTACTGCCAGTCAATGCAGCTGGCCTTGGGCAGGCCTCTCCCTACCACCTAAATAATGTGTAGAAGAGTGAGATGAATTCCCTGCTCATGATCTGCCCCAAATCTAAATTCAGAAGTTCAAGAAGACAGGATCTTTGAGTTAGAACCAGTCAAGGTTTAGTCAGCAGCAATATATGGCAACTCTCATGCTTCTCCTTTTAATCTCATCTAAGAAATTCTCCATTTGGTTTGTCTAGTTAACTGCTGGAGTTCATTTCGGGAAAAGTTAATGCCATCATTTTCACATATTGGAGAAACAAACCGTATTTGGAGCTTGGCAAATAATGCCAACTATTTTTTCCTTAAGTGTTTCAGGCTTTGGCGAAGCCAACCATGTTCCATGCCAAGCCTCTTCCCCTTCATTTTCTAACCCCTGTGTATTTAAAAACCAATCTAATCTGTATGATTCTGATTCCTTTACCCTTAAATTGTCAAATGCCATTTATTAAGCCATACTTGATATTCAAAAGAATTTGGGGCTTTCTCTTATTTTACAGAGCCAGGAAATCTCATTTTGTTGGCTGTAAATAGAACTTGAACCTCAAGAGGATAAAATTCAATGTGAAAATTTCAAGCTCATGAGCTAAAAGCGTAACTGTTTTGGCATTTTCCTTGCTCTGGTTATTATTTTCATTTGATTCTTAAGTTTTATTTTAAAAAAGAAGAAAGCAAAGTTTTATAGGAAACATAAGAAGCAACTAAACCCAAGTCATAAAGACTAATTCAGAGTTTAAAGAATGAACCTTTGGATTTTTCAGGAGGCTTCTGAGAGAACTAAAGTGACATTATATTGCTAAAAACATTTTCAAGGAATCTGTTCCAAAACACTGGTTGATATTTTCCTTTAGTTCATACTGATGATCTTTGAATGATCTAGACTTTGTGACATATCCCCAAATAGTCAAATGATGACAGTAAGTATTTTATATTGCTTCAAGTCATGGACAAATCTAATATATACTTAGAATTCCTAATAGTTTAAAATTAATTATTACTTGATTATTTGACTTTATTATTATTTCTTAATAAATTTATACTTGAAGAGCCAATCTTTAAGTAAGGAATCTTCACTTATTTACCAAAAGGAAAGGAAAAAAAAACATGCTATCAGAAAAATATTAAAAAACCCAGGAGCAGATTGTGATGGTATTTTTGCCACATTTTCTGTGACAAAAACCTGGATGCCTATATATCAATTAACTTGAGTGTTCCATCTTTTCTTAATTTTTTACTTAATTTTTAAAATTTCATTATAGTGAGAATACTTCATATGAGATCAACCTTGATATTTTTTAAAATTTTTTATTAAGGTATGATTGATATACACTCTGATGAAGGTTTCACATGAAAAAACATTGTGGTTACTACATTTACCCATATTATCAAGTCCCCACCCATACCCCAATGCAGCCACTGTCCATCAGTGCAGCAAGATGGCACAGACTCACTATGTGCCTTCTTTGTGCTACACTGTTCTCCCCGTGATCCCCCACACCATGTGCACTAAACATAATACCCCTCAATCCCCTTTTCCCTCCCTCCCCACCTTCCCTCCCACGCTCCTCCCCTTTGGTAACCACTAGTTCATTCTTGGAGTCTCTGAGTCTGCTGCCATTTTGTTCCTTCAGTTTTACTTCATTGTTATACTCCACAAACAAGGGAAATCATTTGGCATTTGTCTTTCTCCACCTGGCTTATTTTACTGAGCATAATGTCCTCTAGCCCCATCCATGTTGTTGCAAATAGTAGGATTTGTTTCTTTCTTATGGCTGAATAGTATTCCATTGTGTATATGTACCACATCTTCTTTATCCATTCGTCTACTGATGGGACACTTAGGTTGCTGCCATATCTTGGCTATTGTAAAAAGTGCTACAATAAACATGGGGGTGCATATGTCTTTTTGAATCTGAGAAGTTGTATTCTTTGGGTAAATTCCAAGGAGTGGGATTCCCAGGTCAAATAGTATTTCTATTTTTAGGTTTTTGAGGAACCTCCATATTGCTTTCCACAATGGTTGAACTAGCTTACATTTCCACCAGCAGTGTAGGAGGGTTCCCCTTTCTCTGCATCCTCACCAGCATTTGTTCTTCTTAGTCTTTTCGATGCTGGCCATCCTAACTGGTGTGAGGTGATATCTCATTGTTGTTTGAATTTGCATTTCCCTGATGATTAGTGATGTGGAGCATCTTTTCATGTGTCTGTTGGCCATCTGAATTTCTTCTTTGGAGAACTGTCTCTTCATATCCTCTACCTATTTGTTAATAGGGTTATTTGCTTTTTGGGTGTTGAGGCGTTTAAGTTTTTTATATATTTTGGATGTTAACCCCTTGTCGGATATGTCATTTACAAATATGTTCTTCCATCCTGTAGGATGCCTTTTTGTTATGTTGATGGTGTCCTTTGCTGTACAGAAACTTTTTAGTTTGATGTAGTCCCATGAGTTCATTTTTGTTTTATTCAGGAGATGTTTGCCTATATTGTCTTCTAAGAGTTTTATGGTTTCATGACTTACATTCAAGTCTTTCATGCATTTCAAGTTTACTTTTGTATATGGGGTTAAACAATAATCCGATTTCATTCTCTGGCATGTAGCTGTCCAGTTTTGCCAACACCAGCTGTTGAAGAGGCTGTCATTTCCCCATTGTATGTCCATGGCTCCTTTATCATATATTAATTGACCATATATGGTTGGGTTTATATCTGGGCTCTCTAGTCTGTTCCATTGGTCTATGGTTCTGTTCTTGTGCCAGTACCAAATTGCCTTGATTACTGTGGCTTTGTAGTAGAGCTTGAAGTTGGGGAGCATAATACCCCCCAGCTTTATTCTTCCAACTCAGAACTGCTTTGGCTATTCAAGGTCTTTTGTAGTTCCATATGAATTTTAGAATGATTTTCTCTAGTTCATTGAAGAATGCTGTTGGTATTTTGATAGGAATTGCATTGAATCTATATATTGCTTTAGGCAGGATGGCCTTTTTGACAATATTGATTCTTGCTATCCATGAGCATAGGATGTGTTTCCATTTATTGGTATCTTCTTTAATTTCTCTCATGAACGTCTTATAGTTTTCAGAATATAGGTCTTTCACTTCCTTGCTTATGTTTATTCCTAGGGATTTTATTCTTTTTGATGCAATTGTAAATGGAAATGTTTTCCTGATTTCTCTCTCTGCTAGTTCATTGTTAGTGTATAGGAATGCCACATATTTGTGTATTAACTTTGTATCTTGCAACTTTGCTGAATTCAGATATTAGATCTAGTAGTTTTGGAATGAATTCTTTAGGGTTTTTTATGTACAATATCATGTCATCTGCAAACAGGGACAGTTTAACTTCTTATTTATCAATCTGGATGTCTTTTTCCTTTTATTTCTTTATTGCTATGGCCAGGACCTCCAGTACTATGTTGAATAGAAGTGGGGAGAGTGGGCATCCTGTCTTGTTCCCAAACCTAAAGGAAAAGCTTTCAGCTTCTCACTGTTAAGTATGATGTTGGCTGTGGGTTTGTCATATATGGCCTTTATTATGTTGAAGTACTTGCCCTCTATACCCATTTTGTTGAGAGTTTTTATCATGAATGGACGTTGAATTTTGTCAAATGCTTTTTCAGCATCTATGGAGATGATCATGTGGTTTTTGTCCTTCTTTCTGTTTATGTGGTGGATGATGTTCATGGATTTTCAAATGTTGTACCAGCCTTGCAGCCCTGGAATAAATCCTACTTGATCATGATGGATGATTTTTTTGATGTATTTTTTAATTCAGTTTTCTAATATCTTTTGAGTATTTCTGCATCTATTGTTCATCAGGGATATTGGTCTGTAATTTTCTTTTTTTGTGGTATCTTTGCCTGGTTTTGGTATTAGAGTGATGCTAGCCTCATAGAATGAGTTTGAAACTATTCCCTCTACTTCTATACTTTGGAAAACTTTAAGGGGGATGGATATTAGATCTTCACTAAATGTTTGATAAAATTCAGTGGTGAAGCCATCTGATCCAGGGTTTTGTTCTTAGGTAGTTTTTGATTACCAGTTCAATTTCGTTGCTGGTGATTGGTGTGTTCAGATTTTCTGTTTCTTCTTTGGTCAGCCTTGGAAGGTTGTATTTTTCTAAAAGTTGTCCATTTCTTCCAGGTTATCCAGTTCATTAGTATATAATTTTTCATAGCATTCTCTAACAATTCTTTGTATTTCTGTGGTGTCTGTAGTAATTTTTCCTTTCTCATTTCTAATTCTGTTTATGTCTGTAGACTTTCTTTTCTTCTTGATAAGTCTGCTAGGGGTTTATCTATTTTGTTTATTTTCTCGAAGAATCAGCTCTTATTTTCATTGATTCTTTCTATTGTTTCATTCTTCTCGATTTTATTTATTTCTGCTCTAATCTTTATTATGTCCCTCCTTCTACTGTCTTTGGGCCTCATGTGTTCTTCTTTTTCTATTTTTATGAATTGTGAGTTTAGACTGCTTATATGGCATTATTCTTCTTTCCTGAGGTAGGCCTGTATTGCAATATACTTTCCTCTTAGCACGGCCTTGGCTGCATCCCACAGATTTTGCGGTGTTGAATTATTTTTGTCATATGTCTCAATATATTGCTTGATCTCTGTTTTTATTTGGTCATCGATTATTTAGGAGCATGTTGTGAAGCCTCCATGTGTTCGTGGGATTTTTCATTTTCTTCACGTAATTTATTTCTAATTTATTTCTAGTTTCATACCTTTGTGGTCTGAGAAACTGGTTGGTACAATTTCAATGTTTTTGAATTTACTGCAAAATTAGTGGCCTCGTATATGATCTATTCTTGAAAATGTTCCATGTGCACTTGAGAAGAAAGTGTATTCTGCTGCTTTTGGGTGTAGAGTTCTGTGGATGTCTGTTAGGTCCATCTGTTCTAATGTGTTGTTCAGTGCCTCTGTGTCCTTACTTATTTTCTGCCTGGTTGATCTGCTTCAGAGTGGAGTGTTGAAGTCTCCTAGAATAAATGCATTGCATTCTGTTTCCCCTTTTAATTCTGTTACTATTTGTTTCACATACATAGGTGCTCCTGTTTTGGGGAGCATAGATATTTATAATGGTTATATCTTCTTGTTGGACCCCTTTATCATTATGTAATGTACTTCTTTGTCTCCTGTGACTTTCTTTGTTTTGAGGTCTATTTTGCTGATACAAGTACTGCAACTCCTGCTTTTTTCTCTCTATTAGTTGCATGAAATATCTTTTTCCATCCCTTCACTTTTAGTCTGTGTATGTCCTTGGGTTTAAAGTGAGTCTCTTGTAGGCATCATATAGATGGGTCTTGTTTTTTTATCCATTAAGTGACTCTATGTCTTTTGATTGGTGCATTCAGTCCATTTACATTTTGGGTGATTATCAATAGGCATGTACTTATTGCCATTGCAGACTTTAGATTCGTGGTTACCAAAGGTTGAAAGTTAACTTCCTTACTATCTAAGAGTCTAACTTAACTCACTTAGTATGCTATTACAAACAAAATCTAAAGGTTCTTTTCTTTTTCTCCTTTTTTTTGTTCCTCCTCCATTCTTTATATATTAGGTATCATATTCTATTCTCTTTCTCTATCCTTCAATTGACTTTAGGGATAGTTAATTTAATTTTGTATTTGCTTAGTAATTAGCTGTTTTACTTTCTTTACTGTGGTTTTATTACCTCTGGTGACAACTTTTAAACCCTAGGAACATTTCCATCTATAGCAGACCCTCCAAAATAGACTGTAGAGATGGTTTGTGGGAGGTAAATTCTCTCAGCTTTTGCTTATCTGGATATTGTTTAATCCCTCCTTCAAATTTAAATGATAATCTTGCTGGATAATATAATCTCGGTTCCAGGCCCTTCTGCTTCATTGCATTAAATACATCAGGCCACTTCCTTCTGGCCTGTAAGGTTTCTGCTGAAAAGTCTGATGTTAGCCTGATGGGCTTTCCTTTCTATGTGATATTATTTCTCTCTCTGGCTGTTCTTAATTGTCTGTCCTTATCCTTGATCTTTGCCATTTTAATTACTATATGTCTTGGTGTTGTCTTCCTTGGGTCCCTTGTGTTGGGATATATATCTGTAGATCTCCGTAGCCTGAGAGACTATCTCCTTCCCCAGATTGGGGAACTTTTCAGCAACTACCTCTCAAAGACACTTTCTATCCCTTTTTCTCTCTCTTCTTCTTCTGGTACCCATATAATGCGAATATTGTTCCATTTGCATTGGTCACACAGTTCTCTCAATATTGTTTCATTCTTAGAGATCCTTTTTTCTCTCTGTGCCTCAGCTTCTTTGTATTCCTCTTCTCTAGTTTCTATTTCATTTATCATCTCCTCCACCATATCCAACCTACTTTTAATACCCTCCATCGTGCTCTTCAACGATTGGATCTCTGACCTGAATTCATTCCTGAGTTCTTGAACATCTTTCCATAACTCCATTAGCATGTTAATGACTTTTATTTTGAACCCCCTTTCAGGAAGGGTCATGAGGTCCATGTCATCTTTCTTAGGAGTTATATTAAATTTACTCTGAACCAGGTTCCTTTGGCATTTAATATTTGTATATGGCATCCTCTAGTGTCCAGAAGCTCTATTCTCTGGAGCTGCTCAGCCCCTGAAACAATGTTGTGGGTCACAGGGGAGTGGTATTGGTGCCTAGGGGGAGGAAAGAGCTGTTTCCTTCTTCCTGGCTTCTATGCCTGTCTCCACTGCCTGAGCCAGTAGGCCGAGCACACAGGGATAAGCCTCTGTGCCTTGCATTTGCAGTTGCTATAGACAGATCTTTCCTCTGGCTGGCCTAACACCAGGGTAGGTTTTGCCAGTTTTCCAGCCTGGTGGGGCTGGCCAGGAGAAAGGTACAGTAGGCTGCCTATCATGCAGGGGGTCCCTGGAGCTGTGTAGCCAGCCAGGGAGCTGGAGTACTTGGAAATCATGAAAGCTCCCAACCTGCTGGGCAGAGTATACCTGGACAATTTTGTCTACCTGTCCTTTCTCTTGAGCAGTAAGCTCTGTGCAATCTTTGCCCCTTTAGCAGCCCTCCTGCAAGGGCTTCCTTGTTAAGAAGTCTCTCAGACTGCGTGTCCTTCCTTTGTCCCAGAGCAGCCGGATATGGATCCCTGCTTTCCACAAGCAGCCAGAATCTCAGTCTCTCCAGGAATTCTGCCTGTCCTAGCTTTCCCACTGCCTAATCATGAGAGTATCATGAAAGCACCATGAAATGTAGGTTTGTGCTCCCAGAGCAGATCTCTGGAGTTAGGTATTCAGCAGTCCCAGACCTCCACTCCCTCCCTGCTCCATTTCTCTTCCTCCAGCCAATGAGCTGGGGTAGGGGAAGGGCTTGGGTCCCACCAGGCCACAGATTTGGTACATTACTCTGCTCCATGAGGTCTGCTCTTTTCTCCAAGTGTATGCAGTCTGACACAGTCCTCCTTCCTGGTGCTCTTTCAGCATTAGTTATATTAATTATATTTTCATATTATATGTGGTTTTTGGAGGAAGCCTGTGTGTCACCTCTCACATTGCCATCTTTAATCCTTCTGCCAACCCTCTTAATTTTTCAAGTGTACAGTTCAGTATTGTTAACTATAGGCATAGTGTATAGGTGTAACTGTAGGTATAATGCAGATCCCTAGAGCTTATTTATCTTGCATATTTGAAACTTTATGGCCATTGATTAGCAATATACCATTTCCCCATCCCCTAGTCCCTGATAGTCACCATTCTACATTTTACGCATATCTACACATTTTCTTTATACATTTATCCATTGATTGACATTTAGGACTAAAGATTTGTATAGACATTTCTAAAAAGAAGACATACAAATGGCCAACAGGCAAATCAACAGATGAACAACAGGTGTATCAATATATGATGACCAATGCCACTAGTCTTCAGGGAAAGGCAAATCAAAGCCATAAGGACATCTTCACCTCACACTGTTAGAATGGCGATGTTCAAAAGAACAAAAGACAAGTGCTGAAGAGGACGTGGAGAAATTGGAATTCTAGTACATTGGTGGTGGAAAATAAAGTGCTGCAGCAGCTATGGAAAAGAGTATACATGTTCCTCAGAAATTAAAACTAGACCCCACAATTCCACTCCTGGGTATTTATTCAAAGAAAGGAAATGAGGATCTTGAAGAAATATTAGTATCCCAATGTTCATTGCAGCATTATTTTTATTTTTTCTTAATTAGCAAAAATACAACTGTACTGAAATGGTCATTTTAAAATGGCACTTAAAACTGGTGGGTTTCTTTTTAGTTTTTCTCTTTTAAGATGGGAGACTAAATACAATTTCTGTTCTGCCTATTCAGTCCAAATATTTAGGAAAAATAGGAAAGATTTTTGTTTGTGTTAGGGATTAAATATATAGCACATACTCAGAACAACTCTTGGTGTGTCACAAAATGAGAAAAATCTGAGAAGAAAAATCCTCTTCCCTATGGAGGGGAGTGCTAAAGAAGGAAGCAGAACAAAGATACTTCATAGTGGAATTTCTGGAAGCAATAGGGAGGAGTTGATCCAGGGACAGCAATGACACTGTCGATCTCCAGATCGGAGCTCTGAGTGTAGCACTTTGGGTACTGAAACAAATCAGTGTTCCTAGCAGCTGGTGATGACTTAGAAGGGGAAGGAACCTACATTCCTGGAAGGCCAGTCATAGAGGTATGGAGCCCAGTGGCATATCCTTCTTCCTTCACCCCAGCTCCCCCCAGCACATAGAGCAAACACTGCACTGCACATTTGCAGCAACTCCAGCCCCTCCCTGCAGACAAGCTGGGCAAATAGATGCAGCAGATATTTTAAAAGAGATGGGTAGCCACAAAATACAATATATTTAATTAATATCCGGAGAGATGTAATGAATAACACTTAAAATATAAAACAAGAATAACCATTATGAAAAAGAACTAGAAATCTTGGAAATAAAAACTATAATGTTGAAAACTGTCGTAGGTGAGCTGCAAGAAATATATACTCATTGTAAAAAGTTGAGAAATTTCTGAGTTATTAAAAAGCTGTTAATATCAGCCATAAATCTACCATGCAGATATTACTGCTGTTATTATTTAAGCATATTTCATTTTAATCATTTTCTCTTCTCATTTTTATAAAATTCTGATCATACTGAATGTTCTATTTCTATCTGCTTTTTTTTCCCCAGAACAGTTCAGGAAAAAGACTATTCAACATGTTACTTAGATGCCT
The DNA here is from genome assembly GCF_040802235.1 of Manis javanica. Classification (NCBI taxonomy): domain Eukaryota; kingdom Metazoa; phylum Chordata; class Mammalia; order Pholidota; family Manidae; genus Manis; species Manis javanica. The sequence goes on along the minus strand of NC_133158.1, from coordinate 128,069,753 downwards.
TTCCTACTAATTTAGTATATTTTATCAGTTGATTTTTTTCATACACAAAACTTCTTGGAACTTTTTATTATAATGATTTTCATTAATAAGGAGTCCAAACATAAGGCTTATGCCTGGCTCTTTAACAATCCAATGGCTCCCTCATTGTCCTCCTTTTCACATTAAATGTGGCAAAGACATAAGCACATGCTTTCCCTTTAAATGTAGAGTGTTATTTTATGGTTAATATTTATGACTCTTATAATAACTCTTCTAAAATATCCACTATGACCATGAACTTCAGCTCTTGGTTTAATAATCCCACACTTTAATAAGCTCTCAGTCATTATACTTTGAAGTCCAAGAGTTCTTTCTCAAAAATTGTAGATCAGCGTTCTTCTTTTTATAACTACGTAATTTTAATTTCGTAAGTAATGAAAATTTGTACTTTGTATAGCAACTGTATTTTAGAGGGAAAAATCAGTAATAGACTCGGTAATTTGAATCAGGTCACTTCTACACTGAACAGTCAAAATAAACAGAAAAATTTCCTTCAGGAGCTAGAGTATTAATCTATTACTCACATTGTAAAAAAGCATGCAAATAGGATGATGCATAAAGCAAGATGGTTTTGTGCTTTATGAAAACGGTTTTATCAAAGCCAAGTTTCACTAACTTCAAGTGGAAAACAAAAATTTCAACTGCTAGTTTTCCTCCAATCAGGTAATGTCGCCAGTACCAGAAAAGGAGTCTTGAGTCATGAAGTAACACTCTGCTGCATTTCCCACATTAAGGCAATTCCCTGTTGCCAGGTGAACACTCCTGTGGCAGGTGATTGATTATACCTCTTTTCTCAGGATTCAGTACTAGGTAGTTTCCAGGTATGTAAAATTGTGATCATGATCCTGCGCAAACTGAATTTTTCAACTTGGCCCCTTTGAGAGTGTGGCAGTTGACTGCTTCCTTACTTCCCTCCCCCAAGTGTCCAAGCCCCTGACCTTGGAATGAATGAAGTCCTGGGATGTGGGAGCCTTGGGACAAACACAATATACTGGGGTGGTGCTGTGCTGACAGGCTGGGCCTTCCTGTTAGATAAGCGATTTGAGGCAGACACTCAGGCTTAGAGATCTTACATTTGCCTCTTCACTCTTATCACAAAGCCTTGTACATAGTATGACAGATAAGAGCAAACATGTGAATTCAAGTTCCATGGGTTAGACTTGTGCCTCTAAAACTTGGTTGTGTGATCTTAGGTGAGTATATTTAACTTCTCCAACCCTCAGGGAGATAAAATAAGGATAGTGATAGTACCTTCTCCATACAGGTATGATCAGATAAATAATACTATCTATGTAAAGCATTGAGCATAGTGACTCTAATTGTTTGATAGAAAATTGTTAAGTAATAATGTTATGACTCTGCTTAGAAACACTTGCTGATCTATTGAAAAGTTTGTCTTTCTTCAAAGGGTTTTTGCTCCTCTTACAGTGGAATGTGCACCAGAAATAATCAGCAGTTGCCTTTTGGTTAGATATCATTGCTGACAATATTTCATATGTAAGTGTTGGAAACATCAGTTGTCACATAAATATTTGGGAAGTCCATTTTTAACCAGCCAGGCTACTGATAGCACTTACACTAGTGCCTATGTGCAGGATTAGATGATTAGTTTCATGGTAAACAGACTTTGCTTTTCCTGTATGAAACAGCTGAATTCTCTAGACAGTTTGCCAAATAAATGTCACCTTTTTTTTGGTCAAATTCTAAGACATACATATTTTGTTATCTTCTACTGAAAACATACACTCCATTTCCTTGAGCAATCTCACAGATTATTTACCTTTTTGAAGAGTTTCCTTTGGGGGAAGAGATTTATTTTAGATTTGTTTTAAAGGTAAATTAACTAAAGCAAAAAATTCTACTTCAGTAGTATTGAATTTACAAATTGGCCTTTTAATGAAAACTAACCACTTGTCCCTAGTTGTTATTTTTATGAAACTAAAACAAGATGCCTGTAACATTGTGGCTCTTAAACCTCATAAAACTAAACCAAACCAAAAATAATAATAATAATAATAATAAAACACAGAGTTTAATTTATCTTCTAATCTCTCCAATGAGTTTGTACTATGAATCAGACAGGTAAGCCTGTCACATATATATTTGCAACAATATCCTCCTGAATTCACAATCTTAAGAAGAATATTTTTTAGGTTTTAAGTAATTATGAAAAATTTACTAATTCAAGGCCTCCTATTTCTAATTGTTCCTATGTTAATCATGTAATTAAAAAAATAATTATTTTCATAGGATGCAAGAGAAAGTACAAAGGTGAAGATTTATGCAAACTTTAATTAGGCACATGGAAAAACACGTCAGCATTTTTAAAACGAAAATGTACTTACGGAACAAATACACAATTTCTTAAAAGGTTACTCATGTTGACCCACTCAGCAATGTCAAGAGAAAGTCAAAATTTAAACCATTATAAAATTGGGTCTCTGCCATTAGAAAACTGGGGCAATCCAAAGTGTCAAGCAAACAGCTATAAGCAAAATCTATGCTTCAAATGCAATTACACCACAATAATAATAATAATAACTTGTTTTTATTATAATGTAACTTGAATTTCTCCAGACCTCACAAGCCTATGGATATACATGAGGTCACCTTATTAGTCATTATTCAAATTACTCTGGCTCATTGCCTCCTCCTTTAAAATAGAGTTCTCTGCAAAGTCTTTCTCCTAGATGTGCTTGCCTACAAGCTTGCCCTTGCTGTATCCTGCTGCGACTGTGGTTGATGCTTCTCTGAGGACCAACTGTCCTTGTCTGGGTATTGTCCTCCTGGGTACTGTGGATACCTCCACTCTTCTATCAGGTTCAGTTATTGAGACCCTGAGTGAGCATTGTGACAAGGTCTGTGCTATTCAAAGACAAAGTATAGGGACAATAATGGCTCTTTCCCCTACTGGATTGTTTTCTATAAGTGGGGGTCCACAGTGGCCTTGATATGGAACAGCTTTTCCATTGGGGCATTATTGATCTTCATGGAATACAGAAAAGAGTTGTGGGTGAAGAGCCAGGAGACACACCAAAGTAACAGATTTCTTCAAAGATTATGGATTTCTCCTAAATCAGGCTCTCATGCACCTTGATCCTCATATGTACTGAACTTTGAATAAGTCCACCATACTATTTTGTCAACCATTAGCATAAACAGCATAATAGATAACACACTGAACACATATAATACGTCAGGGACTCCTATATAGCTCACTTAGTTCTTACAACTTCGTGAGTAGGTCATTATTATTATCCCCACCTTTTCAAATGAGGAAAGTAGGCCTAAAACATTTAATTAATACACCCCAGATCATGGAACTAGTAAGTGGTGGAAATGCATTTCAGGGAAATCTGAATCTTAAATTTACTTAAGATCAGAAGTCCATTAGAATAACAGTAGTATTAGAACAATTTTATTCCCTCCTTTATGTGTCAGGTGCTTTACAGATAATATCTTATTTAATTATCATGAACTCACCAAGTGACATCCATCCCATGGAATTGTAGAGATAAAGAAACACGATAACATAGAATAAGGAATTTTCCCAATTTTCCCTAACTAGAAAATGAAAGAGCCATAATTTGAATTTACATATGTCTGTTTCTAAAGGTCTTTGTTATATGTGAAGTCCTCACAGAAATTACATTTCTGCCCTTACATATGTGGGATTGGATTTTGTCCTCTTCACACATTTGAACTTCTGTGCCCACCTCCTAATGTAGCAATTTACTGCTATGTATTCTTTTTTCTATTTTTTTATTTTTATTTATTTATTTTTTAATAAGATATCATTGATATACACTCTTTTGAGGGTTTCACAAGAAAAACAATGTGGTTATTAAATTCACCCTTATTATCAAGTCCCCCCCATACCCCATTGTAATCACTGTCCATCAGTATAGTAAGATGCCAGAGTCCCTATTTGTCTTCTCTGAGCTACTGTCTTCCCTGTGACCCCACACACACCATGTGCACCAATCATGATACCCCACAATCCTGCTCCCCACCTGCTCTTCCCCAACCCTCCCCTTTGGTAATCACTAGTCCCTTCTTGGAGTCTCTGAGTCTGCTGCTATTTTGTTCCTTTAGTTTTGCTTCATTGTTATACTCCACGAATGAGGGAAATCATTTGGTGTTTGTCTTTCTCTGCCTGACTTATTTCACTGAGCATAATACCCTCTAGCTCCATCCATGTTGTTGCAAATTGTAGAATTAGTTTCTTATGGCTGAAGAGTATTCCATTGTGTATATACACCACATCTTCTTTATCCATTCATCTACTAATGGACACTTAGGTTGCTTCCATATCTTGGCTATTGTAAATAGTGCTGCAATAAACATCGGGGTGCATATGTCTTTTTTAATCTAAGAAGTTGTTTTCTTTGGGTAAATTCCTAAGAGTGGAATTCTGGGTCAAATGGTATTTCTATTTTTTGTTTTTTGAGGAACTGCCATATTGCTTTCCACAATGGTTGAAAGAGTTTGCATTTACCTTCCCATGCTATGTATTCTTAAACAAGTTGGTCAAGTGTTCCCAACTTGTTTCTTCCTCTTTGAGATGTAGATGATAGTAATAAAACTTACTTCATAGGGCTGATCCATTAAGATACTTCTTGGAAAAGTCACAGTTTCTGGTACATAGAAAGTGCTTAGTCTGTATCATTTGATATTGGTGTTATTAATAAAATTAGACATGGAGTGGAATGGTGCTAACACAGCCGAATTATGAATATCATTTAGAAAAATCAAAGTTATCCTGTAAATTTTTAATTTCAGATCTTTAATACAAAACAAATAGTTGTCTATGAAGTTATCTCTATACAAAGAAAGCAATTCTGTACAGCTAAAGAATGGGAATTTTCTTCACAAGTTAAGATTGGGAAGGCAGGTCTATGACCCTGCCTTCAGCAGAGAGACTGTTCAAATAATAGTTCTAAATAGATTGTGATCATGGTGGATGAGGAGGTCATGAGCTGAAAAGAAGACTTTGTAGATAAAATGTTAGCTTAATGAGGAGAGGCAAGATATCTCTTGTGATCTCAGAAAGGGAATTCCAGCAACTCTAGTTTTCTTGATATTTGAGTAAGCTTAGGGAAATTCTTTACATTACTATGAAAACCATCCAGACATCAATAGAGAAAAACAAAGGTAAAATTCACTTTTTTCCCTTTCTTCTTTCTCTTTTCAACTTTAATCATCTATGTAAATAAGACTGGCCAATACTTCAGTGTTCATGAAGCTTATAAACAAAGAAAGGGAAGATTCTATAATATAAGAGTGTGCATGATTATATAGTTACTGGTAAATGTGAAAAAAAAATCTGTGGCAAACACATAGTAAACTACAATCTAAAGAATTATGATAAGGTAGTATTTCTTCTTTCCTGGTTTTTTCTTTCTTTTCTCATTCCACCCCACCAAATTACATTATCCTCTATAAACTGACCCCACACAAGCTGTTCAACCTTGCCTCTAATATGTGCCACACAAAATCTTGCCTCTCTAGTTTGGCTTTCATTCACTTCTCACCATATTTTGTTCCCTGTACTTAGGGTGTGGTTTTGCTACTCTCTCTAATATGTTCACCAACAAAGCCCATAAGTCTTTCAAGGCCCGGTATAAGTGTCCTTTGCTGTAAGAAATCTGCTTCGATTACATTAAGCATTGTGGTAAGTAGGAAAAATGTAGACTGTGAAATAAAACTTGCCCTGGTTGAAATCCTGGCTTTGCCGTTTACTAATTGACCTTAGTTAACTTAAAGAGTCTGTTTCCTCATTTTGGGATAACAGTGCTTCATAGAATTTTGTCATGAGTAAACATAATAATAGTAATTCGTTTTATTAAAGATTTCTTATTGCTCTTAGTTCTTATTTCACCTCTAGTCATAACTATATAGTTTAGATCCAGGCTTCCAATTCTGGACATGGTGGACTAGTATGTATCAAATTTACTGTCCAAAGATTATTAAACTAGAAAAACTATATGAAGCAAATTTTTTCAATGTTCGGACAACATATGGCACAGGACTGTGATCACTGACAGAAGGATGCACATGTAGCAAGCTTCACATTTACCCAGGCTTTTCCTTTGGGGACACTTTCAAAATTACAGTCCCATATTGTTGAGGCCAAAGATGGAGTAGTGGTCTTATGAGATGTAGAAAGCAAAGACCATAGTTTGGGACTGCTGAGGCAGTTGGAATTTGTGGAGGAGGGTAGTAAAGAAAGGGAACATTCCAGAGAAAGAGCTCCGGAAATCTGCACAGGAGTTCTCTTAAGTTTTTGGATGAATACTAAGACATGTGTACATATAAGGCATAACTGTATGAAGACTTAGAGAGAATGGCTACTGAGGGTGTGTGAACTGAATAGCATGACTCTAAACACTCTTCAAGGAGACCTTGGAGTCCAGCTAACCAGATTGACACTCGGGAATTCACCTGAGACTGTAGACAGGCCTTGCCTTAGGAATAGTAAGAACTACTCTAGACCAACCTAATAAAATCTAAACTCCAATAGAATCAAGATTATCCACCAGTAAATTAATTTGTTATCAACACAATACTTAAAATGTTTTAAAGAAGATAATAAAAATCAAGAATCTCAACAAAATTTCTAGACATGTGAAGAAACAAAATGGGACCCATAACCACGAGAAAAGTAGTCACTGGAAATAGATGTAGGGATATAACAAATATTAGCATCAGCTGACAGATTTTAAATAGTCTTTTAAAATATCTTCAAGAATTTAAAAGAAATAAAATATAATAAGTGAATAGATGGGGTGTCTGAGAAAAGAACTTAGAGCTATAAAAAAAGAACCAAATGAAAATTCTGGAATGGAAACTTGCAAGATATGAAAGAATAACAACTGAACCAGCTTAACAGAAGAATGGACATTGAAAAAGAAAAAAACATCAATGAATTTGAAGTATAAAAAACTATCAAAACTGAAACACAGAGAAAATAAAGGTCTGAATATATAGGTCCTTCGTGGTCCATTGGAAAATATCAAATGGTCTGAGCATATATGCAATTAGAGCTAAAGAAAGAGAAGAAACAGGAATTGGAATAAAAAAAGAGATTCAAACAATAATAGCAAAAATCTTCCAGATTTGATTTAAAATATCAACTCAAAGATCCAAGAAGCTCAGTGAATTCCAAGGAGGATCAACACAAAAAAGACCACACCTAGGCAATTCATAGTGAAATTCATGAAATTTGAACATAAAGAGAAAATCTTATGAGCATACAGGAAATAAAGAGATTATCCCCTGGAGATCAAAGTAAAAATGAACATGAGCTTCTTACTAAAATTTGAGTAGGCCAGAAGACAATGGTGCCACATCTCTATGCATAGAATGGAAAGGACCCCATCAATCTAGAATTCTATGTGCAGGAAAAAATTCTTTGAAATTGAAGGTGAAATAATGACACTATCAAACAAATGAGAATTTATCACAAGTGGGCCTGTACTATGAAAAGTACTGAAGTTCTTCAGACTCAAGCATAAAAATAACAAATAAAATTCAGGTCATATAAAAGAATGAAAAGCACCTGAAAAGACAAATATCTATAATATAAAAATACATAATTTTTTATTTTAAATTACTATGAATGACAATTACTATTTAAAGCAAACAAGACAACCAAAATATAATGTGGCATGGTATAAAATACATGAGTATACCTTGTTTTATTTCACTTCACTTTATTGTACTTCACAGATATAGCATTTTTCTACAGATTGAAACTGTGTGGCAACCCTGTATCAAGCAAATCTATCAGCACCGTTTTTCCAGTAACATTTGTCCACTGTGTTTCTGTGTCAGATTTTGGAAATTCCAGCAATATTTCCAACACTTTTATTATTATTATATTTTTTATGGTTATCAGTGATCAGTGATTATTCTCTGAAAGCTCAGATGATGGTTAGCATTTTTTAGCAATAGAATAACTTTTAATTTAGGTACATACAGTTTTAGACATGTTATTGCACATTTATAGACTATGGTATTGTATAAATATTACTTCTATGTGTACTGGAAAACCAGAAAATTCATTTGACTTGCTTTATTGCTACATTTATTTTATTGCAGTGGACTGGAACCAAACATGTAGTATCTCCAAGGTATGCCCGTATGTAGGAATAAAATATATAGCAACAGCTACTCAAAGGATGGAAGAGAATACATGTTAGTATACTGTTATAAGGTCCTTATAATAAATGTGAAGAAGTATAATATTAATTCAAGATAGATTAAGTTGTGGATGTATATTATAATCCATAAAGAAAATTAAAATCCTAAATAAATTGTAAGGAATAAATGGAACTACAAAATAGTCAATATATCTAACAGAAGACAGGAAAGAAAATAAGATGAACTAAGTACAAGTGGTACAAACAGGAAACAGATGTAAAAAAAAAGACAAAATCATATTTGTATTAAACATAATTGGAATAAACTCTATAATTAAATGGCAGAGATTGTCAGACTGGTTAAAAGAGAATGACCCAACTATATGCCCTATAAAGAATTAGATTAAACCAAAATAACATAGCATGAAAAAATTAATGTTTATAAGGTTGGAATGACTATATTTATATTATATAAAATAGATTTCAGGTCAAAGTATATGAACAGAAATAAACAGGGACATTTAAAAGGTCAAATCACCAAGAAAATATAAGGCAAAACAGTCCTAAATATTTATGCAACAAGTAACAGAACTTTAAAATACATCAGGTAAAAATGGACAGAATTAAGTGGAAAAATAGATAAATTCATAATTTGACTTTCAGATTTTAATAGTCCTTTTTTAGTAACTGTTAGAACAACTATAAAAAAATAATCAGTGAAGATATAGAAGATTTAAACAATATTAATTGAATTAACATAACAAATATTTATAAGAAATTACACTTAACTCCTGCAAAATACACATTATTTTCCAGAAAACAGACCATTCACCAAGATAAAATAATGGGCTGGATTGTAAAACAAGACATAAATTTAAAGGTGTCTTCTCTTACCACAGTGGAATTGAATTAAAAATCAGTAACAGAAAAGCTTCAAACATTTCCAAACATTTATAAATTAAGAAAAACATATCTAAAAGCCCACATATCAAAGAAGAAAACAAAATTAAAATTTTAAATATTTCAAACTAAATTAGAGTAAAACCACAACATCTCAAAATTTGTCACATGCCACGAAAATAGTGGTTAGTGGGACATTTATAGCTGAAATGCTTAGATTAGAAAAAAACAATGATTTACAATTAATGCTCCAAGCTTCACCTTAAGAAGCTAGAAAAAGGAAAGTAAATTACAAAATATGTAGAAGGGAGGAAATAGTAACAATAAGACTAGAAATCCATGAAGTGGTAAATAGGCAAACAACTGAAAATTAATGAAACAAAACATTGGCTCTAGGAAAAGGTCAATAAAATTGATAAACTCCTAGCCAACATGTTTAAGAAGAAAGAAAACAAACTGAGAGTGTCCATATTACATATAAAATGTCTCCTATCCTATTGACTTTAAGAGGATAGTAGTTAAATATTATAGACAATTTTTTTGTAATAAATTCAACATTTTAGATGAAATTGACAAATTCCTCAAAAGATATAAATTACCAATACTGGCACAAGAAAAATTAGAAAATCTGAAGAGATCTACCTACATCACAGAGTGACTCTTAATAGCATTCCCACGGCATGGCATCTATAGAACCTGGGGGGCAGATAGTATAAGTTTTAGTTCAAGTTCAAAGGTCTGAGAATCAGGAGCACTGGTATCCAAGAACAGGAGAAGGTGGATGTTGCAATTCAAGCAGAGTGAACAGATTCATTGTTCTTCCTCTGTTTCTGTCTATTAAGGCCCTCAATGGATTGGATGATAACCACTTATATTGGTTGAGTGTGATCTTCTTTACTCAGTCTACCAATTAAGATGTCAATCTCTTCCAGAAACACCCTCACAGATATACCCAGAAATAATGCTTTACCAGCTGTCTGGTCACTGTAGTCTAGTCGAGTTGGCATTTTTTGTCAAAAACCATCACACACTTTGAAAACCCATATGAAAATAGAAAAATAAGCCTCAGCACACATCTCACACTATACACAAAAGTTAGTTTGAGACGGCTCTTAGCCTAGAACCTAAAAGCTAAAAAATATAAAACTTCTAGAGGAAAGTGCAGAGAAAGCATGCTCATGACCATGAACATTTCTTCTAAAGTATTACCTATAGAAGAAAAAGCCAGTAAATTGAATTTCATAAAAATTGAAAACTCTTCTCATCAAAAGGCACATTTCTGAAAATGCATAGATAAGCCACAGAGAAAACATTAGCAATTATGTGTCTAACAAGAATACGTATATGAAGAATATATGAGCAATTGCAACAACTTAACAGACAAAAAAGCCAGTAAAAATGGGTAAAAGGCATGAAAAGAGACTTCAAGAAGGAATGTGAATAAATGGTCTGTAAGCATGTGAACAAACATTCAACATCATTATTTTTCAGGGAAGACTAAAATGAAAAGATTCACTTGTCACAAATCAAATTTTGACAAGTACAGGTAGTAAATAGACTTCTCAAAAATTGCAGGTAGAATTGTAAAACTTTTTGGTAATTGCTTATAAAGTTAAACATATACCTACATTGCAACTCAAGAATTTTCCTCCTAGGTATTTATCCGAGAGAAATGAAAAATATGTACACAAAACATTCACAAGGATAGTTACAACTTTTTCATTCAGAAGACAGCGCACCAAGAACTTATGCATGTATCTACCAACAGAAGAACGGATAAAGAAATTGTGGTCTAGCCACACAATAGAATATTACTCAACAATATAAATGAACTACTCATAACAGGCAAAAACATGTATGAATTGCAAAGCCATATGCTGAGCCAAAGAACCCTGACACAATAGAGTATGTACTGTATGATTCTATGTATATGAAGTTCTGGAATGAGTAAATCTAAAACAAAGTGATAAAAATCAGAAGAGTGGTTGTCCTTGGAGAGTGTGAGTTTAGGGACTGATCAGGATGGTGCAGGAGGGAACTTTCTGGGGCAATGGAAATCTTCCTAACTTGTTAGGACTGTGACATTTCCATAGGTGTATGCATTTGTCAAATTCATAACTGTACACCCTATGTAAATGATATCTCAATACAAATTCTGTTTTTAATTTAAATAGATATCACATTGTATTTTAGTATCTTTAAAATAAATATTGCTTTGTTTTTAAGCACATACATTTAAAAATACATGGATTAGCACCTACATGTTTTGTAGGAATTCCAGGCACATTTGAACTGTGTCTGTGTTTTAGCAAAGCCAGGATAGTAATACTGTAACTGCAAAATGAATACTTGCTGCTTGATAAGGAGTTTTTAAAAAATCACCCTATGTTTTGTGTCATGTAGAATTGTATTAGAGGTGGGAGTTGGTGAGAGAAGAGGGGTCAAGACAGCAGTTTTAAAGAAGCTTAACAATTCCTAAGGCCTTTACAAATTTAGAGAAATAAAAATAGAGAAGGAAAGTCATTTTATTAGATGGCCAGCACAGTATTTTTGGAATAGAGGTATGTGTTAATCATGTTGGGGTTTCCTGTGTCTAATATTGCCTGACACATAGAAGTTTAGTGTAAATTTAGGAAATAGAAATACTGGCTTTCTATGGCAAGCCCTGATTAACAAGACCAAATTTTATACTGTAATTAGTTTTGCACTTTCTTTTTTGTTTTCCACAGCAAGTTATTCAAAACATAAACTGACCCCCAAGTAGCAAACTCAGTCTTGAAGCACAGAGATTTAAATTGTATATTGCTAAGAAAAAAACATCTTACAATATGGTTTCTCAAGTCAAAGACTATGCTTTTAGCTTGTCTTTTTCTTGGAAATCTTAAAGGAGTTAGAACCAGCTTCCCTGCAACAGGACCAGTGTTTCCCAGTTTCTTAGGATTGAGTAGGGTATGTGAAAAGAAGGAGAGAAGAGATCTAAGGTGCTGATACAGAGGCTCATGTTGAGGATGGATGGAAAGGACATTGGTTAGCATGGCTGAAAGTTATTTCCAATTCTCTCTCTTTCAGTACATCCTTACTGGGAAGTAAGCTGTAAGTAAGACAATGTACTCAGTGCTAGGGTCATAAAAATGAACAAAGCCAAGTTTCTGACTTTAAAGAGATCACACACCAGTGGGAAAAAAGCAAGATAAATAACTGAACCAATGGTTATTCATAGTCAATTCTATTATTTTTTATAAACTAATTTCTGCATCAATAAGAATTACCATAAATAGGGCATGTATCTGATACTTGACAGATATTTTATCATTTACGCCCTCAAGGACAGTCTTATTCTCATTTCACAGCAGTGGAAATCAAGGCTGGGTGAGCATATGCCACAGACCTGGCACAGTGGAGTCAGTGTATGAACCTGTTCTGCCTGACTTCCTTGAATGTGATCTTTTGACCAGAGTCTATACTGTGAAAGATGGACCTGTCAAGCCTCTCAGCCTGCAGCACAAATGCCTGACTTTATAAACCATGCCCAAGGTAAGAAACCTCAAAAGAGCTTGCAGTTCATTTTCCCTTGCTTTGGTAATTTTTATCTTACATTGTCTTAAACTCTGATAAATAATCACCAAACATACAGAGGAAAAAATGTCAGATTTGTTTTGTGATAGGCACATGCTTCCATTTAAAATTCCCATGTGAGGAGGTGATGGTGGTTGGGAGCAGCACGCATGTGGTGATTTTGCACATCATGTCACATGCGGAGCCTGTATTCTGCTGGGGAGCCTCGGCTGCTCTTTGAAGCTGTGCTTCCTGCTTAGCAGAGTCATGCAAAGGCTTTCTTTATCCTAGCTCCAACTCCATGGCAATTAGAGTAGATGGTTGGCTTGGGCACTAAGAGCAGTGCGTGCTATTCAATATTGCAAACATGTGTTGGCTTTCTTCTGTGTTAGGAGACTGGGCTTGGCATGGGAGTGCTGCAGTTCTTGGTCCCTTGCTCTCTTGTAGGTTGCTTTCTGCTTGGAGAGACACCCTCTGATGAGAAGGGGCAGAGCTAAGGCTTAGAGAAGTCACAGTGCAGTGCTCTAGGAATGTGACCTGCAACAACTCCAAAGGAATGATATTGGTAAAGGAAAGATGACTTACCTGGTGGAAAAAAGAAGCTGAATTTACTGATTACTAGGCAGGTTTTACATATCAATGCAGTATTCTTTACTTCTCAACACAATAATGTGATGGATGTGTGCTTTTTTGTATTTTTTAGTTTAAAAAATAATACAAGTGTACCTAAAAGTTAAAAATCATGTTAGAGCACATACATCTCACCTCACATTCTCGGTTTCTATCCCCAAGAGCAACCAGAGTAAATGGTTTCCTCTATATTTTTCCAGTATTTTTTTAAATTAAATGTAAGTGCGTTTCTTTGTGAATGCATCCTTTATTTTTATATAGACAGGAACACACTAAATACCCTGTTCTGGACCTGACAGTTTTTCATTAACATATCCCAAGATAATTTATATGATAGTAGGTACATAAGGCTTCACCTCTTTTTTAAAAACATTATGGCTACATAATTTCCACTGTATGCATTGCTGTTTTGAGAGGGTCCAATAAATAGTATCCCTCTTCCCCTGCCCTCCACTCATGGGATTTTGAACAATTTGAGAATGAAACAAATGGATAATGGAGAGCAATTTTATGGCAGATAGAAGCCAGGCCAGAGGCTGAGGTTTGACTGGCCAAGCAGGCTTGTGAATGTGGAACCTGTGTGTGTAGCCTAGCAGTCTCTAAAATGAAAAGGTTAGTGAAGCCAAGATCTACCACTCAGATAAATTATGCCACCTTCCCAGGGGTAGAGTGACTAAAGGGCAGGAGAGAGGCCACCAATATGCTTGAAAAAAATCCCTTTCCATAGAAACCAGAAGTGGAGAAAGGGCACTTCTCTCTGACAACATGGGCAAAGCATCCTTAATGTAGCTAGTCCTCTACTAGTGAATATTTAGGTTACTTCTAGTCTTGCTGTTGGGCATACATGTTTGTTATTCTCTTTGTATAGCAATGTTCAAAGTGAGAGCTACTGAGATGTGGAAACAGAACTCAGACTTATGTCTGACTTCAAGTCCAGGGCTCTTTTCATGTCCCCCCCACCCCTACTCACTCAAGTACTCTTGTCTGTATGGAAAACTAGTAATAATCTATGAGTCAATTTTAGTTAAATCCTCTTATTAATTCCTCTCAATCTGCATGTGAGGTGGTTGAGACAGGAGTTATTTTCTCCCTTGAAGAGGAAACCGAGGTTCAGCAAGGTTGTTGCTTCGTTACCCAGCATTACTGTGAAGGGCAAAGTCTAAAACAGCCTCTCCTCTCACTTCAGATCCTTCTGCTATGTCAGAGAGCCTTGAACCAATGAATGAAATATGGAGTGCAGACCAAGAGCATTGTTTTCAAAGGCAAGCTGATGAGAAAGGCAGGGTTTGCCCCAGGAGTTACTAAGCATCTCCTTTCAATGCTGTGTAGGTTATGTCCTTCCTGGGCATGTCTATGTGTGGTCTGTGCATCAGAACTGCCTGGGAAATATTTAAAATACAAATTCTTATACCCCACATAGACCTATAAAAGAACAAAATCAGCAATATGTTTTTAAACAAGAAATCTAGGATATTTGGATGGATGGTAGTCCATGAATCAGGAATGGGAGAAACCCTGCACTGGGGAATTATTTTAAATTTTTAAATTTTGGGGGATGTAGTGAATGACTCATAATCAGAATCATTTCTTGAGGGAGTGTGTTCTTGTGGAAAGAACATGGGCTTTAGAATTAGCTAAAGCTAAATTGATTCCTCCTTCCACCATTCATTAGCTGGGTCAAACTGCAGGAAGTTTTGAATGTCATGGACTCTCAGCCAGCTCATATACAGCACAGTCTGGTATGAGGATTAAATGAGATGATATATGACCAAGCCTGTCTTTGACATCCTCCATAATGTTACTTCCTCTCCATTTCTTCTTCTAGTAATTTTTCAGTGATCTTCCCCATCTCCTGCACCTGTGAACTCTCTGAAAATCAGCCTCTTGGTCTCCTTTATCTTCCCATTGCTAATGCTTAAAAGTCCCTGCTACAGAGTAGAGCACAGATCTCCAGCAGGGCAAGGCTTGCCTTAATCAGGCTGCTACATCAGTGGGCTTGTAACTACCTGTTCTATAAGATCCTTGGAACAAGATGAACAAAGCATAATTACTATGTCCCTTCTCAGAGAACATACGCACAGATTCATTAGCAAAATGTTAGAAGAAGGTTTGCTTCGATATGGGATTTTGCTTGTCTTCATTAAATGTCTTGGAATGAACTGGGACTGCTGTAAGCAAGCATGGGAGGTAGGCCCTTCTTATTTTCCTCTGAGACCTCTGTCTTCAGTCTGCTCTGTGGCTACCAGGGACCACCTGAGCAGCTCTCCAGGTGGAGATCTTTCCTCCTTGCCATGGCTTCAAATACAGCAGCTTCTGTGTTCTCCAACCTCAGAATCCTCCTCTAAAATAATGGGATTAAAAATACCCCCCAAAGGGGTTTCATGCTAGTAACAGCTGGTTATGCTAATTACACTTGTATTTTGAAAGAAGGCTTTTCAAGTCCTAAAACAAAATGAAAGAGAAAAGTAGAAATTTTGTATTTTAGTAGTTTTAGGAATGCATTAGGAGACAGGACTAGGTTCAACGGAAACCAAGAACTATTTGAGAGATTATGTAACTGCTGATGGGTGAGATGCTCTACAAATGTAGTCATATTTAATAGAAAAACAAGATACAAGAACAGAAAAAGACAAATATTCTCAAGAAAACAATGTCAAAAACTGTTTAAAATCACAGTTATATCAAATATATGGTCCTAGAACCTATTGATGTGAAATTATGCTCTCAGTTTTACAAACCTCCATGTATAATTGACCTGGATTTTTATTTTTATTTTTATTTATTTACTTACTTATTTATTTATTTATTTATTTTTTTGAGAGGGCATCTCTCATATTTATTGATCAAATGGTTGTTAACAACAATAAAATTATGTATAGGGGGGTCAATGCTCAATGCACAATCATTAATGCATCTCAAGCCTAATTCTCGTCAGTCTCCAATCTTCTGAAGCATAACGAACAAGTTCTTACATGGTGAACGAATTCTTACATAGTGAATAAATTCTTACATGGTGAACAGTACAAGGGCATTCATCACAGAAACTTTCGGTTTTGATCACGCATTATGACCTATAAACAATCAGGTCAAATATGAATATCCGTTTGATTTTTATACTTGATTTATATGTTGATCCCACATTTCTCCCTTTATTATTATTATTATTTTTATTTTTAATAAAATGCTGAAGTGGTACGTAGATGCAAGATAAAGGTAGAAAACATAGTTTAGTGCTGTAAGAAGGCAAATGTAGATGATCAGATGATCAGGTGTGTGCCTATGGACTAAGTATTAATCCAAGCTAGACAAGGGCAGCAAGACATCCACAGATGCAGAAGATTTCTCTCAAAGCAGGGGGGGTGAGGTTCTGAGCCTCACCTCTGTTGATCCCCAAATTCTCACCTGATGGCCCCCCTGCAACTGTGCCTGTCTTAGGTTGTTCCTCCCTTGAGGAATCTTACCCATCTCTGGCTAACCAGTCATCTTCCGGGGCCATACAGGGAAATGTAAAGTTGGTAAGTGAGAGAGAGGCCATATTGTTTGCAAAGGTTAGCTTTTTAGTTCTTTGCAGATTTATGCCCTGTGGCTTCTATGCCCAGCACTTGTCTCGAGGTATCTTTACCACCTGGAGGAATTATGATACTCGGTAAATTCGATATGAGGCACGAATTCTATTTAAGGGTTGTAATTAGGAAGGAAGAAGAAAAGCTATAGAGGTAGCATATGGAAGAAAACATGGGAGGATTGATTATTTCTTTGACATATCTTCTCGTAGAGTACCTTAAGGATGTATAGGTTTTAAACTACTAATTAATTTGCACACACATATTAACATAATAGGAATACGGTGACATAAACAAAGCAAATCTATAATTACCATCCATCTCCAGTGAAGCCAAGAAAACCATTTAGGCACCCTAGGCATTTGTGAAAATTTATCTATGATATGATGGATATTGTCCAGCTGTACTTGAACCATCAGAAAAATTAAAGCAGCCCATTTCTGGGATCTGTCCACATCCCATATGTTCTTTTAACCATAGATAGTCTATAGTCATGAGATTTTGGAGTGCTACAACTTGCACCCCTCCCAACTCCTGGTTGAGTTCCAACCGTACAGATCCGGTCAAATTCGTTGTCTCACTGTATGCACATGCCAGCCTAGACATCTCCCTCCTCATTCCAATGGCAAGTCCAGGAAACGGTGCGGTGGATGCAGCGACAACCGCAGCATCGCCCAGATCCCTGTGGAGGCTTTTTGATGATCATTCCCCTGGCACAAGTCCTCCAGACAGTGCTGATGCCAGAAGCTCCTCCTCATATCGTATCTTAGTTCATTTTCTGGGTATCCAAACTAGGCCTTGATCTTTTGCATAGAAACAAACAGACCCTTTGCCCACACTTTGACATGCCCTCTGTACCACTGTGCAGAACTCATTGGAGGTCAGCACACAGGAACTGCTTTTTTTTTTTTTTTTTTTATTAAGAGAAAGGAATATTATCAGAAAAGAGTACCTCCATAGCTGATCATCTGACACCCTTTAAGTGATCAACATTAAGGATATTTAAAGCCTGCATTGATCTTTGATTTACCAATAGTTTTATCCTATCAAGGAGTAATCCCCCTTTTCTTTCTTTCTTTTTTTTTTTTAATCTTTAATCTACACTTACATGAAGAATACTATGTTTACTATGCTCTCCCCTATATCAGGTCCCCCCTAACAACCACATTACAGTTACTGTCCATCAGCTTAGCAAAATGTTGTAGAATCACTACTTGTCCTCTCTGTGTTGTGCAGCCCACCCTCCCCTATCTTCCTCCCCCCCATGCATGCTAATCTTAATACCCCCCTTCTTCTTCCCCACCCCTTATCCCTCCCTGCCGACCCATCCTCCCCAGTTCCTTTCCCTTTGATACCTGTTAGTCCATTTTTGGGTTCTGTAATTCCACTGCTGTTTTGTTCCTTCAGTTTTTCCTTTGTTCTTATACTCCTCAGATGAGTGAAATCATTTGGTATTTCTCTTTCTCCGCTTGGCTTATTTCACTGAGCATAATACTCTCCAGCTCCATCCATGTTGCTGCAAATGGTTGGATTTTTCCACTTCTTATGGCTGAGTAGTATTCCATTGTGTATATGTACCACATCTTCTTTATCCATTCATCTACCGAAGGACATTTAGGTTGTTTCCAATTCTTGGCTATTGTAAATAGTGCTGCGATAAACATAGGGGTGCATCTGTCTTTCTCAAACTTGATTGCTGCATTCTTAGGGTAAATTTCTAGGAGTGGAATTCCTGGGTCAAATGGTAGGTCTGTTTTTGAGCATTTTGATGAACCTCCATACTGCTTTCCACAATGGTTGAACTAATTTACATTCCCACCAGCAGTGTAGGAGGGTTCCCCTTTCTCCACAGCCTCGCCAACATTTGTTGTTGTTTGTCTTTTGGATGGCAGCTATCCTTCCTGGTGTGAGGTGATACCTCATTGTAGTTTTAATTTGCATTTCTCTGATAATTAGCGATGTGGAGCATCTTTTCATGTGTCTCTTGGCCATCTGTATTTCTTTTTTAGAGAACTGTTCAGTTCCTCTGCCCATTTTTTAATTGGGTTATTTGTTTTTTGTTTGTTGAGGCATGTGAGCTCTTTATATATTCTGGACGTCAAGCCTTTATCGGATCTGTCATTTTCAAATATATTCTCCCATACTGTAGGGTTCCTTTTTGTTCTATTGATGGTGTCTTTCGCTGTACAGAAGTTTTTCAGCTTAATGTAGACCCACTTGCTCATTTTTGCTGTTGTTTTCCTTGCCCGGGGAGATATGTTCAAGAAGAGGTCACTCATGGTTATGTCTAAGAGGTTTTTGCCTATGTTTTTTTCCAAGAGTTAAATGGTTTCATGACTTACATTCAGGTCTTTGATCCATTTTGAGTTTACCTTTGTTTATGGGGTTAGACAATGGTCCAGTTTCATTCTCCTACATGTAGCTGTCCAGTTTTGCCAGCACCATCTGTTGAAGAGACTGTTATTTTGCCATTGTATGTCCATGGCTCCTTTATAAAATATTAATTGACATATATGTTTGGGTTAATGTCTGGAGTCTCTAATCTGTTCCACTGGTCTGTGGCTCTGTTCTTGTGCCAGTACCAAATTGTCTTGATTACTATGGCTTTGTAGTAGAGCTTAAAGTTGGGGAGTGAGATCCCCCCTACTTTATTCTTCTTTTTCAGGATTGCTTTGGCTATTCGGGGTCTTTGGTGTTTCCATATGAATTTTTGAATTATTTGTTCCAATTCATTGAAGAATATTGCTGGTAATTTGAGAGGGATTGCATCAAATCTGTATATTGCTTTGGGCAGGATGGCCATTTTGAAGATATTAATTCTTCCTAGCCATGAGCATGGGATGAGTTTCCATTTATTAGTGTCCCCTTTAATTTCTCTTAAGAGTGTCTTGTAGTTTTCAGAGTATAAGTCTTTCACTTCTTTGGTTAGGTTTATTCCTAGGTATTTTATTCTTTTTGATGCAATGGTGAATGGAATTGTTTTCCTGATTTTCTCTTTCTATTGATTCATTGTTAGTGTATAGGTAAGCTACAGATTTCTGTGTGTTAATTTTGTATCCTGCAACTTTGCTGTATTCCGATATCAGTTCTAGTAGTTTTGGAGTGGAGTCTTTAGGGTTTTTTATGTGCAGTATCATTTCATCTGCAAATACTGACAGTTTAACTTCTTCTTTACTAATCTGGATTCCTTGTATTTCTTTGTTTTGTCTGATTGCCGTGGCTAGGACCTCCAGTACTATGTTGAATAACAGTGGGGAGAGTGGGCATTCCAGTCTTGTTCCCCATCTCAGAGGAAATGCTTTCAGCTTCTCGCTGTTCAGTATAATGCTGGCTGTGGGTTTATCATATATGGCCTTTATTATGTTGAGGTATTTGCCCTCTATTCCCATTTTGCTCAGAGTTTTTATCATGAATGGATGTTGAATTTTGTCAAATGCTTTTTCAGCATCTATGGAGATGATCATGTGGTTTTTGTCTTTCTTTTTGTTGATGTGGTGGATGATGTTGATGGATTTTCGAATGTTGTACCATCCTTGCATCCCTGGGATGAATTCCACTTGGTCATGGTGTATGATCCTTTTGATATACTGTTGAATTCTGTTTGCTAATATTTTATTGAGTATTTTTGCATCTACATTCATCAGGGATATTGGTCTGTAATTTTCTTTTTTGGTGGGGTCTTTGCCTGGTTTTGGTGTTAGGGTGATGTTGGCTTCATAGAATGAGTTTGGGAGTATTCCCTCTTCTTCTATTTTTTGGAACACTTTAAGGAGAATGTCTTCTCTGTGTGTCTGGTAAATTCTGAG
Organism: Manis javanica; assembly: GCF_040802235.1. NCBI lineage: Eukaryota > Metazoa > Chordata > Mammalia > Pholidota > Manidae > Manis > Manis javanica. Next base: position 128,049,116 of record NC_133158.1, on the reverse strand, counting down.
GTAAATCTGTCTGACCCCGGGGTTTTGTTTTTGGGTAGTTTTTTGATTACCGTTTCAATTTCTTTGCTCGTAATTGGTTTGTTTAACTTTTGTGTTTCTTCCTTGGTCAGTCTTGGGAGGTTGTATTTTTCTAGGAAGCTGTCCATTTCTTCTAGGTTTTCCAGCTTGTTGGCATATAGGTTTTCATAGTAGTCTTTAATAATTCTTTGTATTTCTGTGGAGTCTGTCGTGATTTTTCCATTCTCATTTCTGATTATGTTGATTTGTGTTGATTCTCTTTTTCTCTTAATAAGTTTGGCTAGAGGCTTATCTATTTTGTTTATTTTCTCAGAGAACCAGCTCTTGCTTTCGTTGATTTTTGCTATTGTTTTATTCTTCTCAATTTTGTTTATTTCTTCTCTGATCCTTATTATGTCCCTCCTTCTGCTGCCTTTAGGCCTCATTTGTTCTTCTTTTTCCAGTTTCGATAATTGTGATGTTAGACTATTCATTTGGGATTGTTCTTCCTTCTTCAAGGGTGCCTGGATTGCTATATACTTTCCTCTTAAGACTGCTTTCACTGCGTCCCACAGAAGTTGGGGCTTAGTGTTGTTGTTGTCATTTGTCTCTATATATTCCTTGATCTCTATTTTGATTTTTTCATTGATCCATTGATTATTTAGTAGCATGTTGTTAAGCCTCCATGTGTTTGTGAGCCTTTTTGTTTTCTTTGTAGAATTTATTTCTACTTTTATACCTTTGTGGTCTCAAAAATTGGTTGGTAGAATTTCAATATTTTGGAGTTTACTGAGGCTCTTTTTGTGAGCTAGTATGTGGTCTATTCTGGAGAATGTTCCATGTGCACTTGAGAAGAATGTATATCCTGTTGCTTTTGGATGTAGAGTTCTATAGATGTCTATTAGGTCCATCTGTTCTAGTGTGTTGTTCAGTGCCTGTGTGTCCTTACTTATTTTCTGCCCGGTGGATCTATCCTTTGGGGTGAGTGGTGTGTTGAAGTCTCCTACAATGAATGCATTGCAGTCTATTTCCCTCTTTAGTTCTGTTAGTATTTGCTTCACATATGCTGGTGCTCCTGTATTGGGTGCATATATATTTAGAATGGTTATATCCTCTTGTTGGACTGAGCCCTTTATCATTATGTAGTATCCTTCTTTATCTCTTGTTACTTTCTTTATTTTGAAGTCTATTTTGTCTGATATTAGTACTGCAACCCCTGCTTTCTTCTCACTGTTGTTTGCCTGAAATATGTTTTTCCATCCCTTGACTTTTAGCCTATGCTTGTCTTTGGGTTTAAGGTGAGTTTCTTGTAAGCAGCATATAGATGGGTCTTGCTTTTTTATCCATTCTATTACTCTGTGTGTTTTGATTGGTGCATTAAGTCCATTTACATTTAGGGTGACTATTGAAAGATATGTACTTATTGCCATTGCAGGCTTTAGATTCGTGGTTACCAAAGTTTCAAGGTTAGCTTCTTTAGTATCTTACTGCCTAACTTAGCTTGCTTATTGAGCTGTTATATACACTGTCTTGAGATTCTTTTCTTCTCTCCCTTCTTATTCCTCTTCCTCCATTCTTCATATGTTGTATGTTTTGTTCTGTGCTCTTTTTAGGGGTGCTCCCATCTAGAGCAGTCCCTGTAGGATGCTCTGTAGAGGTGGTTTGTGGGAAGCAAATACCCTCAGCTTTTGCTTGTCTGGGAATTGTTTAATCCCGCCATCATATTTAAATGATAGTCGTGCTGGATACAGTATCCTTGTTCCAAGGACCTTCTATTTCATTGCATTAAGTATATCATGCCATTCTCTTCTGGCCTGTAGGGTTTCTGTCAAGAAGTCTGATGTTAGCCTGATGGGTTTTCCTTTATAGGTGACCTTTTTCTCTCTAGCTGCCTTTAAAACTCTTTCCTTGTCCTTGATCCTTGCCATTTTAATTACTATGTGTCTTGGTGTTGTCCTCCTTGGATCCTTTCTGTTGGGGGTTCTGTGTAATTCCATGGTCTGTTCGATTATTTCCTCCCCCAGTTTGGGGAAGTTTTCAGCAATTATTTCTTCAAAGAGACTTTCTATCCCTTTTCCTCTTTCTTCTTCTTCTGGTATCCCTATAATACGAATATTATTCCTTTTGGCTTGGTCACATAGTTCTCTTAGTGTTGTTTCATTCCTGGAGATCCTTTTATCTCTCTCTATGTCAGCTTCTATACGTTCCTGTTCTCTTGCTTCTATTCCTTCAATGGTCTCTTGCTTCTTATCCATTCTGCTTATAAATCCTTCCAGGGATTGTTTCACTTCTGTGATCTCCTTCCTGACATCTGTGATCTCCCTCCAGACTTCATCCCATTGCTCTTGCATTTTTCTCTGCATCTCATCCCATTGCTCTTGATTTTTCTCTTCATCTCTGTCAGCATGTTCATGATTTTTATTTTGAATTCTTTTTCAGGAGGACTGGTTAGTTCTGTCTCCTTCTCAGGTGTTGTCTCTGTGATCTTTGTCTGCCTGTAGTTTTGCCTTTTCATGGTGATAGAGATAGTTTGCAGAGCTGGTACGAGTTACCACTGGAAGAGCTTCCCTTCTTGTTGGTTTGTGGCCTTCCTCTCCTGGGAGAGTAGCGACCCCTAGTGGCTTATGCTTGTCAGCTGTGCGCAGACAGGGCTTCTGCTACCTGCCCGTTTGCTATGGAGTTTATCTCCGCTGTTGCTGTGGGTGTGGCATGGCTGGGGCTGCTCCTCCAAAGTGGTGGAGCCCCGTTGGAGGGGGAGCGGCCAGGAGGCTATTTATCTCTGTAAGGGGCCTCTGTGCTCCCTGTTGCCCAGGGGGTTAGAGTGCCCAGAGATCCCCAGATTCCCTGCCTCTGGTCTAAGTGTCCTGTCCTGCCCCTTTAAGACTTCCAAAAAGCACTCTCCAAACCAAAACAACAACAGCAACAATGAGAGAGGGAACAGAAAAAAAAAAAAAAGGAAAAAACACCCGATTTTTGTTGTCCTCCGGCGCCTGTCCCAGGCACCCGCTCACTGGTCCTGCTGCCCTGCCTCTCTAGCACTGGTGTCTCTGTCCCTTCAAGGCTTCCAACAAGCACCCGCCCTCCAGTCCCACAGGGAAAAATGCGCGATATTCTTTGTCCTCAGGCGCCGGTCTCAGGCACCTGCTCACTGGTCCCGCCGCCCTGCCTCCCTTGCAACGGGGTCCCTGTCCCTTTAAGGCTTCCAAAAAGCACTCGCCAAGAAAAAAAAAAAAACTGCTCCAGTTTCTTTCCACCCACCAGGAGCTGGGGGGAGGGGCGCTCGGGTCCCGCCGGGCCGGGGCTTCTATCTTACCCCCTTCGCAAGGTGCTGGGTTCTTGCCGGTGTGGATGTGGTCTGGATGTTGTCCTGTGTCCTCTGGTCTCTATTTTAGGAAGAGTTTACTTTGTTATATTTTCATAGCTCTATGTGTTTTGGGGAGGAGATTTCCACTGCTCTACTCATGCCGCCATCCTGGCTCCACCCCCTGGATTTTTATTTTACAGAAAATAATTCACTCACCATGAACAATCATTTTTAAAGAAAAACAAGAGATAAAATACTTATAAATTTGCTTCTTTCTGATAACAAAGGTAATACACATTGGTAGTTGAATATTTAGAAAATGCAAAAATAGGAGAAAATAAAAAACACAGTTCCCAGATGTAAAGAAAGTGAAGGTTCTTATGGCCAGGATTCTCACCTGGCCCTGGTCGTCTTGCTCACTACACATGTGGGGTCTATATGATGTTACTGACTCTATATAAAGAGCCCTGACCAGTGCTCTGGGCTGCAGGGCTGCTGGAGAGTAGAGACTGGAGTGGTGGCAGCACTGAGGACAGAAACTGAGACAGCTGCAGGGGCGGAGAGGCCCAGAGGCCGAGACCAGCTTGCTGCCTGCAGACTTGATCTGAGTGGACCGGATTCTAGTGTTTGACCTGCCACCATGGGAATAAAGTTGGGCAATAAATCCTTTCACCCCAAAAGGATTCCATTGTCATTTCTTTGGTCTCATTAAATCCATAATGAACTTGTCTGAGGCTGAAACCCATTGGCAAGACACCAGGGATAATCACTGGGTACATATTGATGTGTATCAATCCACTTTCTTCTGTTCATTGAGTCAAAATTTGGGTGTCAAAAATGGAATCATAACATACATACTCTTTTTTTGCTTAAAAAAATAAGGCATACACCAGTGCTTCTTAAACTTTAGTGTGATTAGGAATCACTTGGGGACTTTACTAAAATTCAGGTCATGATCTAGTAGATCTGGGGTGGAGCCTAGAATCTGTATGTCTACAAGGTCCCAAGGAATGTTCATACTGCTGGTCCAGGCAGCACATGTGGGAAAGGAGCATGTGTGTGCACCATCCGGTGCTGTTACTGTTTCCTTACCAAATTTTTTTTTAATTGCTTCAAGTGTTGCATTAGACAATGTATGTAACTGAACAGTGTCATATTATTAGCTACTTCGGCTTATTCCTTTATTTTTATTATAGTATAGAAGGCACAATGGTGAACTTTCATGAAGAGAAATCTTAACACACATCCATTAAGATTTCTTACAGATAATTTCCTGGAAATGGAAGTGCTTCATCAAAATTATTCTGAATTTTTAGGCATTTCATACTTGTTGCCAAACAGCTGATAGGGACAAAAAAAATGCAGTTTGGAAAATACCTGTTAACTGATGAGTTATATTATCCTCTAGTGAAATATTTTTCAGTTTGTCCCCTCATCCCTTCCCTTGAGAGAGAAATTATTCCTGCCTCCATGGTAACTGCACCACTTTCTCTGGTATCTTCCTCAGTATTCTAATACTGGTGTTTGCTGACAGGTGTCTGCATCTAGTTGGCCACTGTATTAGCTTCAGTCTGAGCACAGTGCTGGGCACTTTAGAAATGGCAAGTGAACAGTGAAATGGGAGCATGAAATATGTCTTACAAAATATAAATACTTGTCAGAGCACTTTCAGTAACGATTTTTCTTCTAATACATTAGATACTCTGATCATTAATTGAAACCCAAACTTGAAAAAATTATTTACCATTTGTAATGAAAAATTATCCACAACAGTTTTTGGTGTTAAACTATTTCCTACTATAAAGTAGCCCAGTCTGTGCATAGCTGGTTACAGTTGCAAAGCTATGTACACCAAAACCCGTGGACTGTTACTATGATGCTTGGGGTATTATTACTAGCATTATATAATAATGCTCATAATATTTTGATATAATATTGCTCATGATAATGATAATACAGTATTTTGATAAATCTATCCCATATGGATTGTGTCCTTTTAATTGTCCATCATAGCTTCTTTGCAGTTTTGATTTTTAAAAATATTGCATTAAATATTATTTATCTTGATTATTAAAGATTTTTTACCCTCTTAAATTTTTCACCCAAAGTGGTGGGGAGGCTAACCTACCTCACCCTCGTTCTGGCTCTATAAGTTCACTATAACTTAAGATTTTTGAGCATGTAAGTGAAATTTATAACTTACATTTTTTAAATTTTCAAGTAATATCACTCAACCAAATGATATTTGCTTGATTTATCACTTGAATATTTAATTATTCTTCTATGTATCCACATCTAATCAGGCACCTTCAAATCACTGCACCTGGTGGCGTGTGTGTGGCAGGACTGGGGGCTTGCTCTCTACAGACATCAGAAGGGGACATTTTTGAGACAGAGCTATTCACATCAGTACTTACCTTTATCAATTCAGGGCTCTTCCTTTTGTTCAATGAATGACTTAAAACTTTTTTGACCCCTGTTGGGTGATGGGAACTGTAATAGGTAAGTGCTATGTATGGGAAAAAAATGAGTATAACATACTTGCCTTTAGATTGGTCCCTGTTTGATAGTGGAGGCAGGCAGTCATACTCAGAGGGAATTAAATCCCTGGTGTAAATGGAAGCAGAGAGAAAAGATAGGGACACCTGGGACTCAAGGATGATGTCTTGGTCATGCTTAAGTTGTCTCTTCCAGAAGGAGTAGGTCTGGTGTGTCCCTTATACTCACAACCCCTTCTTTTTCTCTCCAGTATTTAGTCCCTAACCATAAATCCTGAGACGACTTAGATGCTTTGGCCAATGCTCTTTTAATATAAGTTAAGTTCTACAAACAAAACCTGGAATGTATTTGTATGAGCAGAAAATAATTCTGTCCTGACGTCCATATGGTGGCATGTGTAGGTTGAGAATCACCATGTCTGCTGAATCATAATCACTGACTTTGAAATTATCATTGACGAGCAGCAGCTGTTGCCAGGAATAGTAAATCACACTCCACATTTGCATAAGAAATGGTATTATGGCTTTTACAAAGAGCCCCCTTTTTTTTTGGATGCTGTATTTTTTTAATTTTTTAATTTTTTTGAAGAATGTTATGTTTACTAGGCTCTCCCCTACCCCAAGTCCCCCCCACAAACCCCATTACAGTCACTGTCCATCAGCATAGTAAGATGTTGTAGAATCACTACTTGTCTTCTCTGTGTTGCAAAGCCCTCCCCTTTCCCCCACCCCCCACATTATACATGCTAATCATAATACCCCCTTTCTTCTTCCCCGCCTTTATGCCTCCCTACCCTCCCATTCTCCCCAGTCTCTTTCCCTTTGGTAACTGTTAGTCCATTCTTGGGTTCTGTGATTCTGCTGCTGTTTTGTTCCTTCAGTTTTCCTTTTGTTCTTATACTCCACAGATGAGTGAAAGCATTTGGTATTTGTCTTTCTCCACTTGGCTTACTTTACTGAGCATAATACCCTCTAGCTCCATCCATGTTCTTGCAAATGGTAGGATTTGTTTTCTTCTTATGGCTGAATAATATTCCATTGTGTATATGTACCACATCTTCTTGATCCATTCATCTACTGATGGACACTTAGGTTGCTTCCATTTCTTGGCTATTGTAAATAGTGCTACAATAAACATAGGGGTGCATCTGTCTTTTTCAAACTGGAGTGCTGCATCCTTAGGGTAAATTCCTAGAAGTGGAATTCATGGGTCAAATGGTAAGTCTATTTTGAGCATTTTGAGGAACCTCCATATTGCTTTCCACAATGGTTGATCTAATTTACATTCCCACCAGAAGTGTAGGAGGATTCCCCTTTCTCCACAACCTCACCAACATTTGTTGCTGTTTGTCTTTTGGATGGTAGCCATCTTTACTGGTGTGAGGTTATATCTCATTGTGGTTTTAATTTGCATTTCTCTGATAACTAGCAATGTGGAGCATCTTTTCATGTGTCTGTTGGCCATCTTAATTTCTTCTTTGGAGAACTGTCTGTTCAGCTCCTCTGCCCATTTTTTAATTGAATTATTTGCTTTTTATTTGTTGAGGAGCATGAGCTCTTTATATATATAAAAATTATATATTTTATTATATATATATATAATATATTTATATATTATATATATATAAATATAATATATAATATATATTATATATTATATTTATTGGATCTGTCATTTATGAAAATATTCTCCCATACGGAGGGTACCTTTTAGTTCTATTGATGGTGTCCTTTGCTGTACAGAAGCTTTTCAGCTTGATATAGTCCCACTTGTTCATTTTGCTTTTGTTATCCTTGCCTGGGGAGATATACTCATGAAAAAGTCACTAATGTTCACAGCCAAGAGATTTTTACCTATGTTTTATTCTAAGAGTTTTATGGTTTCATGACTTACATTCAGGTCTTTGATCCATTTTTAATTTACTTTTGTGTATGGGGTTAGACAGTGATCCAGTTTCATTCTTTTACATGTAGCTGTCCAGTTCTTCCAGCAGCATCTGTTATAGAGACTGTCATTTCCCCATTGTATGTCCATGGCTCCTTTATCGAATATTAATTGACCATATATGTTTGGGTTAATGTTTAGAGTCTCTATTCTGTTTCACTGGTCTGTGGCTCTGTTCTTGTGCCAGTACCAAATTGTCTTGATTACTATCGTTTTGTAGTAGAGCTTGAAGTTGGGGAGTGAGATCCTAACCACTTTATTCTTCTTTCTCAGGATTGCTTTGGCTATTCAGGGTTTTTGGTGTTTCCATATGAATTTTTGAACTATTTGTTCTAGTTCATTGAAGAATGTTGTTGGTAATTTGATAGGGATTACATCAAATCTGTTTATTGCTTTGGGCAGGATGGCCATTTTGACGATATTAATTCTTCCTAGCCAAGAGCATGGGATGAGTTTCCATTTGTTAGTGTCCTCTTTAACTTCTCTTAAGAGTGTCTTATAGTTTTCAGGGTATAGGTCTTTCACTTCTTTGGTTAGGTTTATTCCTAGGTATTTTATTCTTTATGATGCAATTGTGAATGGATTTTTTTTCCTGATTTCTCTTTCTATTGATTCATTGTTAGTGTATAGGAAAGCTACAGGTTTCTGTGTGTTAATTTTGTATCCTGCAACTTTGCTGTATTCCGATATCAGTTCTAGTAGTTTTGGAGTGGAAACTTTACGGTTTTTTTATGTACAATATCATGTCATCTGCAAATAGTGACAGTTTAACTTCTTATTTACCAATCTGGATTCCTTGTATTTCTTTTTTTTGTCTGATTGCCGTGGCTAGGACCTCCAGTACTATGTTAAATAACAGTGGGGAGAGTGGGCATCCCTGTCTTGTTCCCAATCTCAGAGGAAAAGCTTTCAGCCTCTTGCTGTTCAGTATGAAGTTAGCTGTGGGTTTATCATATATGGCCTTTATTATGTTGATGTACTTGCCCTCTATACCCATTTTGTTGAGAGTTTTTATCATGAATGGATGTTGAATTTTGTCAAATGCTTTTTCAGCATCTATGGAGATGATCATGTGGTTTTTGTCTTTCTTTTTGTTGATGTGGGGGATGATGTTGATGAACTTTCGAATGTTGTACCATCCTTGCATCCCTGGGATGAATCCCACTTGGTCATGGTGTATGATCCTCTTGATGTATTTTTGAATTTGGTTTGCTAATATTTTGTTGAGTATTTTTGCATCTACGTTCATCAGGGACATTGGTCTGTAATTTTCTTTTTTGGTGGGGTCTTTGCCTGGTTTTGGTATTAGGGTGATATTGGCTTCATAGAATGAGTTTGGGAGTATTCCCTCCTCTTCTATTTTTTGGAAAACTTTCAGGACAATGGGTATTATATCTTCTCTGTGTGTCTGATAAAATTCCAAGGTAAATCCATCTGGCCCAGGGGTTTTGTTCTTGGGTAGTTTTTTTATTACCGCTTCAATTTCTTTGCTGGTAACCGGTTTGTTTAGATTTTCTGTTTCTTCCTTGATCAGTCTTGGAAGGTTGTATTTTTCTAGGAAGTTGTCCATTTCTTCTAGGTTTTCCAGCTTGTTGGCATATAGGTTTTCATAGTAGTCTCTAATAATTCTTTGTATTTCTGTTGGGTCCATTGTGATGTTTCCTCTCTCATTTCTGATTCTGTTGATGTGTGTTGATTCTCTTTTTCTCTTAATAAGTCTGGCTAGAAGCTTATCTATTTTGTTTATTTTCTCGAAGAACCAGCTCTTGGTTTCATTGATTTTTTTCTATTGTTTTATTCTTCTCAATTTTGTTTATTTCTTCTCTGATCTTTATTATGTCTCTCCTTCTGCTGCCTTTAGGCCTCATTTGTTCTTCTTTTTCCAGTTTCGATAATTGTGATGTTAGACTATTCATTTGGGATTGTTCTTCCTTCTTCAAGTGTGCCTGGATTGCTATATACTTTCCTCTTAAGACTGCTTTCACTGTGTCCCACAGAAGTTGGGGCTTTGTGTTGTTGTTGTCATTTATTTCCATATATTGCTGAATCTCCATTTTAATTTGGTCGTTGATCCATTGACTATTTAGAAGCATGTTGTTAAGCCTCCATGTGTTTGTGAGCCTTTTTGCTTTCTTGCTACAATTTACTTGTAATTTTATTCCTTTGTGGTCTGAAAAGTTGGTTGGTAGGATTTCAATCTTTTTGAATTTACTGAGGCTCTTTTTGTGGTCTAGTATGTGGCCTATTCTGGAGAATGTTCCATGTGCACTTGAGAAGAATGTGTATCCTATTGCTTTTGGATGTAAAGTTCTGTAGATGTCTATTAGGTCCATCTGTTCTAGTGTGTTGTTCAGTGCCTCTGTGTCCTTACTTATTTTCTGTCTGGTGGATCTGTCCTTTGGAGTGAATGGTGTGTTGAAGTCTCTTAAAATGAATGCATTTCAGTCTATTTCCTCTAGTTCTGTTAGTATTTGTTTCACATATGCTGGTACTCCTGTGTTGGGTGCATATACATTTAGAATGGTTATATCCTCTTGTTGGACTGAGCCCTTTATCATTATATAGTGTCCTTCTTTATCTCTTATTACTTTCTTTGTTTTGAAGTCTATTTTGTCTGATACTAGTACTGCAACACCTGCTTTTTTCTCCCTATTGTTTGCATGAAATATCTTTTTCCATCCCTTGACTTTTAGTCTGTGCATGTCTTTGGGTTTGATGTGAGTCTTTTGTAAGCAGCATATAGATGGGTCTTGTTTTTTTATCCATTCAGTGACTCTATGTCTTTTGATTGGTGCGTTCAGTCCATTTACATTTAGGGTGATTATCTATAGGTATGTACTTATTGCCATTTCAGGCTTTAGATTCATGGTTACCAAAGGTTCCAGGTTACTTTCCTTACTATCTAAGAGTCTAACTTAACTCACTTAGTATGCTGTTACAAACACAATATAAAGGTTCTTTTCTATTTCTCCTCCTTTTTCTTCCTCCTTCATTCTTTATATATTAGGTATCAGATTCTATACTTTTTCTCTATCCCTTGATTGGCTTTGGGGATAGTCAATTTAATTTTGCATTTGCCTCGCAATCAGCTGCTACACCCTTCCTACCATGATTTTACTACCTCTGGTGACAGCTATCCAACCCTAGGAACTCTTCCATCTATAGCAGTCCCTCCAAAATAGACTGCAGAGATGGTTTGTGGGAGTAAACTCTCTCAGCATTTGCTTCTCTGGAAATTGTTTAATCGCTCCTTCAAATTTAAATGATAATCTCGCCAGATAAAATAATCTTGGTTCCAGGCCCTTCTGCTTCATGGCATTAAATGCATCATGCCGCTCCCTTCTGGCCTGTAAGGTTTCTGCTGAGAAGTCTGCTGTTAGTCTGATGGGATTTCCTTTGTATGTGATCTTATTTCTGCCTCTGGCTGCTTTTAATAGTCTGTCCTTATCCTTGATCTTTCCCATTTTAATTACTATGTGTCTTGGTGTTGTCTTCCTTGGGTCCCTTGTGTAGGGGGATCTGTGGATCTCCATGGCCTGAGAGACTATCTCCTTCCCCAGATTGGGGAAGTTTTCAGCAATTACCTCCTCAAAGACACTTTCTAACCCTTTTTCTCTCTCTTCTTCTTCTGGTATCCCAATAATGCGAATATTGTTCCGCTTGTATTGGTCACACAGTTCTCTCAATATTCTTTCATTTTTAGAGATCCTTTTTTCTCTCTGCGCCTCAGCTTCTTTGTATTCCTCTTCTCTAGTTTCTATTTCATTTATTGTCTCATCCACCGGATTCAACCTGATTTTAATACCCTCCATCGTGTTCTTTAACGATTGGATCTCTGACCTGAATTTATTCCTGAGTTCTTGGATGTCTTTTCATACCTCCATTAGGATGTTGATTATTTTTATTTTGAACTCCCTTTCAGGAAGAGTCATGAGGTCCATATCATTTCAATCTTTTCCGGGAGTTGTATTAACAATTTTACTCTGGACAAGGTTCCTTTGGCATTTCATGTTTGTATATGGTGCCCGCTAGTGTCCAGAAACTCTATTCTGGAGCTGCTGCGCCCCTGAAGCAATGTCAGGGGTCTCAGGGGAGTGGTACTGGGGGTAAGAAAGAGCTGTTCCCCGCCTCCTGGCTCCTGTGCCTGTCTCCACTGCCTGAGCCAGTGGGCCAGGCACACAGGTATAAATTTTTGTCCCAGAGCAGCCAGATATGGATCCCTGCTTTCCACTAGCAGCTGGAATCCCAGTCTTCCCAGGAACTCTGCCTGCATTAACTTTCCAACCTGATAGTCATGCGGTCTCATGAAAGCACCATGAAATGTAGGTTTGTGCTCCCAGCACAGATCTCCATAGCTAGGTATTCAGCATTCCCAGGCCTTCCACTCCCTCCCTGCTCCGTTTCTCTTCCTCCCGCCCATGAGCTGGGGTGGGGGAGGGGCTCGGGTCGGGTGGAGCCACAGCTCTGGTATGTTACCCCGTTCGCTGAGGTCTGCTCTTTTCTCCAGGTGTATGCTGTCTGACGCGTCCTGTTTCCTGTTGCTCTCTCAGAATTAGTTGCACCAATTAAATTTTCTAATTGTATCCAGTTTTAGGAGGAAGTCTCTATCTCTCCTCTCACACTGCCATCTTTAATCCTCTAAAAAGAGCCCAATTTTAATAGAAGGCAGAAGTCATCACCCACACTACATATAGGAAGGATATAGATTTATTTATATTACTTATTTTTGGCAATTTTAATTTTATTTCAAAACATTTATTAAATATTCACTATGTGCAAATGAATAAGCCCAAATTCCTATCTTCAAGTAGCTTAAAATTCATTTGGGAAAAAGACATGTCCACAGCTATCCAGAGTTCAAGACCCAATGTCCCATGTGCTAAGGACAGAAACAAGTCACTTGAGTGGGAGGAAACATTAAGTTCACACTGGTGATGGGGAACAGGACTTTGTAGAGAAGAGGCATTTGACTTTGGCTTTGATGACTGGGCAGGCTTTGTTTTGATTTGTTTTAGGAAGTAAAATAGTATGGACCAAAATCCCCAAAATAAATGCCAGTTTGGGGAATTGGGAAGTAATTAGGTGTTGCTGTTGATCAGTGCTTCTTAATTCTGGCTGCATACTGGGACCACCTGGGGAGTTTTTAAAATGCTGGTGCCTGAGTTTCACCCACAGAGATCCTGATTTAACTGGTCTTTTGCATGGCTTATGCATTGGGATTTTTTTTCAAGTTCCCCAAATTATTCTAATGTGCAGCCAAGGTTGAGAACCTATACTGTGGAGAAATATATTTAGCATGGTGCTGTGAGGCAGAATAAAACATAAAACATATTTTTTTGTGGGCTGAAATATCCTTGTACCGTAATTCTTACAAAGGAGCAGAGAGATTTAAAGAAACAGACTTCACTGTTAAGTCTATGTGAAAAAAAAGTTAGGGGTCAGGAATCTAATTTCCATTTACAAATGGAACAACGAAGTAGTCAAAAGAGGCTTGTGACTACAGTAACATGACCAGTCCCTGAAACTCCCCATGAGATGGGGCAGGGATTGAGGCTAAGGAGAGAGGGATTTGATGAGAGAAGCAGGGAATGTTAATGAAAAGAGAAGGCAGTGTTTTGGTTTTTCTAATGGCTGTTTTTGGCTTGGATTCCGCATGTAGGAAACTTCACTTAAAATTATCCTTTTTCTGTCTGTCTTTCCCTTAGCTACCAAATGTAACTGTAACAATGGGATAGGGTACCCATAAAGGGAAGTGAATCAGCTGAGGCTCTTCTCACAGTAGATGGAGGGAATGGACACAGTCACTGTGATATCCACTGTCACCCCATCACTGTCTCAGCTCAGGACTTCCTTCCTCCTTCCGCTGCAGGTCCTATCAGCTCTGCCTTGCAGCAGCTCCCGTGTTTTGTCAGAGGATGGCCTTCTTTAGGAAACAAAATGAAACCTCCTCATCCAGAAATTAAAGGGTCCAGAGGAGAATCTGCTTCTCTTAAATGGTAAATACTTCCAAGCCAGTGTTTAACTTCTTTGACTGTTTTAGCACTCAAACATGCTTCAAATCTATTCTTTCATGCCATGTTCTCCCTATTACTAACCACAGTTATAACCCATCGCACTTGACTGTGACCTGTATTAGGGTCTGAGTGGCCATTATTGTTATATTCTTAGCAGCTATCACTAGGCTGGATACAAATGCATTAAATGCTGGTTGAATAAATTATCCTTCATGTTCCCAGCACAGAGTTTCTATTTTGTTTCCCTTTCTGCTCATCTTTTGAATAGGTGACCTCTGAATAACACTTTGACCTTGAGGCCCCAGGATCTTCTTTCCATAGACCTATAGCATTTGGTTAAAGGCCAAACCTTTTAACCTTTATTTTTCAATAACTTTCTGTCTTTCCACATTCCACAGTCTTCTCCCATGTCATCTGGTCCCAAGAATAATGATTTAGTTTATAATCCTTTTTTTTCATAGTAAAAACCTGAACTCTAATGATTGAACTGGCCCTTGAAGGATATATGTTATCATCGACTAACTGATCTCTCTCTGAAACATTCTGCAGTGGGCCATCACTTAAGGGAACCACCTTATATCCACACTGAAAGAATATTTTGGATTTGCCACTCACAATAAAATGATACATTAACTATAACAAAGAATGAATATGCATCTAGCTTCTTTTTTCTAGTCTCATTATTTCTCTTCAGGTCTTACTCAATAATCTCTTTGGAAGAGATAACTTCCTAATTTCAGTACTTCCTAATTTATCATGTCTTCCCTTTCCATTTCCTTAAAATATACTGCCAGGTAAGGTTTCCTTAAACACAGTTGTAATAACTCATTTTTTTATTCAAAACTTTTCAGAGGCTCTCTCTCTAACTCAAATATGTCTGTCGGCTTTGGATATTCATAGGAACTCACACTCTGGCTGCACTTTCCCTTCCAGACTCTTACCCCTCTCACCTCTGCTGCAGGACACCTAGCTAGTGGGCCTATCTGGTACACTTACCACCCAGCACACTCCTTACTGTCACCTTGGCTTTGACCTTGTTAGTTCCTGTAAACCTACCCAGAACATTTCCCCATCCTCAAGGGTTCAAAATCACCTCTTTTGTGAAGCATTCCCCAATTCCTGCAAATGAATATAATTCTTCCCTTCCTCTAGTCTCTTCACCAAAGTCTCTGTATTTCTCTCAGGTCCCTCAGTCTGACTTGTGCTATAAATATGTATAATTTTCCCTAAAGAAAATGTGACAATATATTTATGAGGAAAAAAATGTGTCCCAGCTAGACCTGGTAGAATGTGAAATAAAAGTATTGTGGATATACCAAAAAAAAAAAAAAAAAAAAAGAAAGAAGAAAAGAAAAAGGCAAGGAAAAAAAAAGCCTATAAAGAGCAAAACTATCAACATTTGAACATTTAGTGGCATTTGAACAAAAAGAGGAAGCTGGAAAAACAATCTATACTTTGTGGCCCATTTTTGAGGTGGATCCAAGGAGCACGTTTAGGGCCAAAATAGTGCGTGAGTATTTTATGTCGGGCAGAGTATTTTATTCTCCCTTTTGCAGAGCTGCAACTCAGTAATGACTCCCCGGTAACTGCCTGTGCCTAACCCTCAGTAACACTCCGCTGGCTGAGGGACATGCTCATCTGGAGCTTCCCCTTGACAACTAACATTGCTACTGCTGGTTTTGTTACTTTTAATGGCAGTTCTAATAGTGGTTGGTTGTCTTTAATGTTCAATGTGGGTGGCTGAAAATGTTATTTCTAATATCTTCTGTAGGAAATAATTGAGCTAAGAGGACTTCCTTTAAGTTATCCCAAGTAAATCCAAGATTCTCCTTTCCAGAGTTTTATTATGGATTTCATTGTGATAAAACAAGCAAATGAACAATCAAAAATGAAATACTGAATTCACTATAGAAACTGAATGTTCCTCATGTGCAGACAGATATTAAGCTGCCAAATGACACCAGGATAGCATGAGGTTTTCTCCCCATACCAAGATTGAATTTATAAGGTGGTTTTACTGTGTAACTCACCAGGTCATTAACCTATATGCACTTTTAGACTCCATTCCCTCTTCACTGGTCTCCTCTGCCTGCCTTGACTTAAGTCCTAGAACGCTGAGAATTACTAGCCCAGCCTGTGACTGCAGCCCTGCCTACACCGCACCCTCCTCAGATCACCCTCCGCTCTGCTGCCACAGACAGCTCACGGAGAGGCTGGATCATGACACCTGCCGGGGTCCTTCTGAAGCCTCTGGCTGGCAGGCTGTTCGCGGGCTGTGAAGACCTGCCTGCCTGAGCTCCCCTGGTTTGCCTTCTTGCTGTCCTGGCACCAGTACACAGTCATCCTGGACGAGGGGCAGTCCCCTCACCTGAGGTTCTCTTTGGCCTTTATGTCCTCTCCCAAATGTTCTTTCCCTCCCCCTTTGCTCCCAGGCTGTTTCCTACTCAACCATTCAGTCTCAGTCCATCCATCACTTCAGAGATGCCTCCTTGCGCCCCATAATGTATGCACGGCCTCTTCTGATTCCCGGCTCTTACTCCACCATATTATCAAGGCACACTTTCTACCACCCCAACCTGGCTGTGAGGTCCATGAGGATCATTTGCTATGCCTTCTGTGTCTTTCTACCAACATTTCTTAGGATGGGGCCAATAACTAGGGTGGTGGTGATTTATGTGTTTGTGAAGGTAACATCCGTTCTATGTTGCTCAAAAGTAACTCACATATTTTATACAACCTTCTCCCCACCCTCTGCCATTCCTCTTTTAAACTTACCCCTCTTCTGCATCCATTCAAAGCAAAGAAAACAATATGCTTTTCTTTTTTTATAAGCCATCCAAGGGAATATATTCAACATGTTTATACAGGGTATAAGACAATATACAACTCACTGTTTAGGTGATTTTGTTCATTTTCTCACACACAGCAGACATCACTGAGTTCAGTAGCAGAACTATCCTAATCAGTTCATTTCAGTTGTTACTTTTGATTAAATTGATCATCTCAGACCACACTCCATGGAGGGTTGATCAGAAAAATTGGGGCATGTGCATCTCTGATGGAAAATAGACTAACCTCTTCAGCATATGTTCTGAAGTTACCTTAAGAAATGTTTTGGAAAACTAGCTGAGTCTGTAGTCACAGTGCACAGCCTGGAGAAGAAATCATGCACTCAGAGACTCCTCCAAGAAGTATTATTGATGGTGATGAAAATGTGCTCAGAGAGCGCGGTAAATCAGGAGCTATTTGATCCATTTCATCGCCTGCCCCCTGTGTTAAGTTTCTACAGTAAACACTCCTCAGTGTGTTCACCATCTTTTCCCATTCTCCAGGATACACACATGTGCAGGAACATACACATACACACACACACATACACACATCCTCCAGCAAGATTTTGGTAGGAAACAATCCAGCCAAGAGAAGTGGATACCGCAAGGACAGAGATTCTATTTTAACAAAAGCCCTACAACTTGCAGTCAAAAATGACGCCACGAAAGCAATTGCTGCTGTTTGATTGGATGCATCTACCATTAATTAATAAGAAAAGCACTGTTGTATTTTGGACACAAGGTACTATTATAATTAGAAAAGTTGCTTCATTTGTAAGGAAATAAAACTATAAATCTTAGCAGTGAGTTATTGTTGACAGGTAGATGGAGAAGCTACACTATCACATTCAATTAAGAAAAAAATAACTCGGTTTCTATTTGTTGCTATGTATGTCTTCTTTCTTGGTAAGTTCTTCCTGTTAGGTTCTAGGTTCCTTGAAGGCAGACATGAAAGTATCTACAGCTACTGCACTTATACTGTTTAAAATTCTGTGCCCCATCGAAGTGGCTTTGTCTAGACTGAGGCATTGGTTATCATGAAAAGGTGTGAACCTGGCCCAAATATTGTTTTATTTGAAGCACAATCTCCTTTGAAGTGGATCTAGTTCAAAAGGCTTTTATTGGAGTATTGAAAAGGGCTCACTTTAAGGCTGTCTGATCTTCCCTTGACATGGCAGAATTATGGCGAGGCTTTGATGAACTGAGCTCCCAGCTCAGTCAGGCAGCTGTGGGAATGGAGAAGAAGGGAGCTGCGCGTGGAGACTGGGTTCTGCGAAGCAGCCAGAGCTAAGGTTTTAAGTACCTCCTATGTTGCAGGCCTCAGGGACAGAGGCTTTCTCATGTTTTATTTCATTTCACTTAATCCTTCACCAGAAGCTTGCAATGGAAATTGTACTGACCCTGTTTATATATGAGGAAACAGTCCCCTGATGAAAGATTTGTTCACACAGGCAATGTGTGGCAGAGGCAGGGATCAAATCCAGGTACTTCAAAGTAGTGTTCTTCCTAACATCCTTCAACACATGGCATTATCCACAGCAGACTTGGCACTCACCATGCTTGGGTGTCCTCAGCTCTGATTCTTACTGTGTGACATTGAGAGACACACTTAACTTCTCAGGGTTTATCTTCTTGGCTCCCAGCATAGATAACAATGCCTTCTCTGTGTTCATTGCAGGGCTGTTGTGATGACCCAACAAAATAGCATACATCAGAAATCACTTTGCATATTACCCAGTACCAAATGAATGTAAAGGATTATTATTATACATGCATACAGTCCTTGGCCCACATCTGCAGAATGGGATATCAGGAAACAGTAAAGCAATTTGAGAGATACTGGTTTTGTGGCCTTTGAACTTGCGCTCACAGTTGCACAAAGATTTTTTTGCTCTGAGGGTCGATTAATTATAGATGCCATTCTTCACTGCAAGGTTTATCTTACATACAGTTAATTATTCCATAAATCAAATAAGCAAGTTGTTGGAAAATGATATCTGCAATCTTTAAGCTGACAGCAAAATATATTATGCACCATAAATATTGCAGGCCAACTTTCATTTTCTAGACATTTTGGTGCTGGAACCCAGGAAATGGTTGTTACTATGAAAAAAAACATTTGTGTTTGCTGGTGATGGCCAAACATGTCCAGCTCTCTCAGACACTCAGGAGACAACTTTTTAAGTTCTGACCTCAGATCAGCAGGCTCATTTGATAATTTAGGACCAAAGTAGGATAACTGAGACTTCACTGAAATAATTGTTAGGACCAGCTAATACACTTTATTCTGAGAACTCTGGTCCCTGAATACTACTTTACTGAACTTATGTAATCCTGATTCCTTCTTTTTAATTTTTATATTGAGGTATAATTGACATATAGCATTACGTTAGTTTCAGGTAAACAATATAATGATTTGATTTTTGTATATATTGTGAAATGATTACCACAATAACCCTAGTTAACATCTGTCACCATACATAGTTGCATTTTTTCTTGTGATGAGAATTTTAAAATATACTCTCTTAGATAGCTTCAAGTGTACAATACAGTATTATTAACTATAGTTACCATTCTGTATATCACATCTCAATGACTTGTTTATTTTATAACTGGAAATTTGTAACTTTTGAATATCTTCCTTCTTCTGCTAACAGCACCTAGAATAGTGCGTGGTATATAGTAAGTACTCAGTAAATGTCTGCCTGAGGCTCCAATATTAGACCATTTACTTTCTGTTTCCTCAGCACTATTGAATAATTACTTCTCCCCTTACAATTTCACTTGAACTTCAGGGTCTTAAACTGTGTGCAGACTCTGCTGTAGCCATCTGGATTGGGCCTTAGCTTCAGGGTCTCCATTGTCTCATAGGCGTCCCATTAGCCCACAACTGACAAGTTACAGTTTTGTACACATTCCTGGCTTTCTACAGCTCTCAGCCCTCCCCCAGAAGCACTATACACATGGAGGATGACCCTTTGTATAGCAATTGTGGTTAGTTGAGGTTGACAGATCACTCTGGGTGGCTTGATTTGATGTATTTTAACATCACTCACATAATGTCTTTTTGCATTTCTCAACAAGGTCAAAACTTACCAAAAGGGAAATTTGCAATGTAATCTATTCTTGATCTACAGAGGTATAAATAGTTTTCAGTTATTTAATTTGGTAAATTATCCATGTATTGGTAAATTATAAAATATCTCTTCTAGTCTTTTACCATTCTGTTATCCTTTGGCTCTTTTCTTTTTACACATTAACATTTCAATTAAAATGGAAATGTTAATGTACTTGAACTTTTCAATATTTCTATAAAAAACAGTAAACTGTTCTGGATATCCATGCATACCATCATGAATGTGTGTTGTATTTCATTGATTCCAGCAGACATGTCTTTTTACACACTAATATCTCTGAAACTGTCTGCATCTTACATTTGAAGTCATCTTGTTAGGTAGAAAGATAGACATAAGCAGCCAGGGAAGGGGAAGATAAGGTTCAAGGGAAAAACCTCCCAGTTAGGGGGTCCTACGTAAGACAAATAGGGCTTTGCAGGGGGATAAGTTCCTTGCCTATTGGCACCAGGCCAAACTCGTCCCAACCAGATTATAACATAGACATGATCAAACAAAACTAAGAACAGCCCAAACTACACCTAATTATAATCTCATTAAAATAAAATTGCAGTTTTGCCTCCCAACATCCACTTGCCTTTTCTGTGTGTATTTTCAGAAAAGATGCTGCTCCAAGAGGAATGGGTGTATAACTAGAACTGTCAATCAAATGACCTCACCCTGTCAATCAAAGAGACACCTCCCAGCTAGGACATGATAAATAGACCCTCCCCTAAAAGATCGGGGTCCCTGTCTACCTTGACTCTGGGTCACTCCTTCCTTGGAGTGTATTCAAATACAACTTATGCTATGCTTCACTATTGAGTCTCTACCTTTCAATTTTTTGTTTCAGTGGGGACAAGAACCAAGGAGAAGAGATGACCTGTAACACTCTTAGTACTGTTTCATTGTTTAATGGACAGTATTTTTCTTTCTTAGGAGTATATAAAGTAGTGGTATGTCATGCAACCTGTGATGCCTTCAAATTGATGAGATTTTAAAGCTTATCATACCTAACAATCTGAATTCACATTTGGTAAATACTGTATAGTGTCTGGTCCAATCTCATTCCATCCTCCTTTTGCTGTGCTTCTCTGTACTGCATAAGCTGAAATGCTTAAATATTTCCCAGACTTTAATACAGTTAGAATTCTAGCTGAGAACTGACTTTTGCTAAATAGATGGGCACACAAAACTTGGAAGGTGAAAATGAGACAAGGGTGCTGTCCTGTTCCCTTTTGGTGGGTGGCTGCATCTGGCAAACAGTCTTGAAGGCAATGTTTTCCTCTGCAAAAGCCTTCTGATTTCCTGGGTCCCAGAGGCAGCTGTGGAAGCAGCAATGGGAGTCCCACTGGGTTTCTGATACTGGCTTCTTGGTCTCTGGATCTACTCTGCAGGGTGATCTTTGACTCAGTAACTGTGGTGAGATCAGAGGTCTCCTGCTAGGTGAATTCCCCAGTTCTGGGGAAAATTCTGGAGGTTCAGCCTATAATCCATTCTTCAAACCTTTCTCATAATTTTATAATTCCCTAATCCTGATACTGGATAACTTCCTGCTTAATGTATCTGGAGTAGTTCTGGATCCCTCTGGGGGTCAGTTACACCAGATTATTAAATACACTCTTAAATGAATAAAGGTGTCAGAGAAATGAAGCCCTTTACTTACTTTTTTAGTTTAATACTTGCTCTTTTTAATCCCTCATACACGGTATCAGGATTTGTCATCACAGTTAAAGTAAACAATACAATGAAAATTATTTTCTTTAGAGAAACCATAGCACTTAGCATTTCTACAACATCATTATATGACTACAGAAGAAATCTTTTTGTTTCTATAATATCCTCAGTTTCCTTATATAAGGCAGAGGAGCATAAGCAAACAAATAGGTGTGCACATAAATAAGTTATTGTTAAATTATGGGAAAAAAAACACACAAAATACTTTCACATTTATCTTCTCATTGTCACTTGAAGAAATAGAGTTTAAAGAAAAAAACCCACTATATAGGATATCAACATGAACTATCAGTCTGACCTTAAATAAGTGATTTCATTTTGTTCTGACTCAGATCTTTTTTCTATAAAATATGAAGAATAAAGACTTGTCATTTTCCCATATTTCAAGGATATTGTCAAGAAGAATATTAGATAATGTCTTTGCATCTACTTGGGAAAGAACTTGTAAGTTTTGGGTACTATTAAACCTTGATTGTGTACCCTTAGTATTATACTTATTGTTAAGACTATGAAGAGTCATTAGAATTTGAAATTAAATGTATATAGGAGACTAATCTAATTAAATAGAGCACATCTCTTTTAAATTATAGTTTCAGTCTGCACTGTGAAAGAGCTGGGCCCGTAGATGTGGTAATGAAATATATCCCAAGGTTAAACCAGGACTTCACTGAAAGCCATTAGGGATCAGTTCAAAGCTAAAAATAATTCACTAATAAATGTTCCTCATTTCAAGTTCCTTTCTCAGAAATGATTAAAAAGTACATCACAGAGACCAATCATTTTCAGGTTAACTGTCACTTTTTTTAATCTAAGATTTGTTTTCTTTTTTTTTTATTTGTATATCTGTGGTTCTTACACCCCATATAAATGTGCTCAGTGAAAACTTACCTTTAGGATTTATCGGTACAGCAAAACAAAGGAAGTAAAACAGCTACATGTCTTTTCCTTAAAATAGTATTTTCATTTATAAAATCAAACTGGAGCTTCCTTCTGGTGTCTCTTGTGTGATTTTTCACTGTTTGAACCAGAGCCAGATATCAAAGGCATTGATTTAAATATAAGGAAAAAAGAAATGTAAATCTTAATGTTTGACTATTTCTTTCTTTACAAGGTAAGAACAAATGTGTTTCTTTCAATATGCAGTTGAGGAGGAAACTTCTATGCTTGAGTTATTATGTCTATTTTTAAGTAGCAAGAATAGAAATTCCAAAAGAGATTGCATTCCTACTGCTAATGTTTGCAAGTTATTTTGATGTGATGGTTAGATGCTCTCTCACTTCCTTGTCCACAGGGCCTATCATATTTAGAAACTTGACTTCTTATATGCTCAAGGCCAAATGCAAATCTTTTCTTCTACTTCAAACACAACAAATTATATTAAATTATAAAAATCTAAATGATAACAAAATAATTACAAATCAGTGAGCTCAGGAATTGGGCTTAACCTTAATGTTTCTACAAATGTGTGACCATAATTTACTGTACCATCAGCATACGTGATAAAAGCAGTAATACAAGCTAGACATCTCTAACACTACAAACATGGATTTGAAAACATTCAACCCTTGATTATATTCCTTAACTTCCATACAGTGAATTGCTAAATTGCAGATAGGTGGATAGAACATTTTCCCTAAAATTGTGTCCATGAATAATGCCCCATGGGAAAAAAAGAGTGGGAAAATGGGCTCCGGAGTCAAATAAATTATTTGAGGGAAATTGCACATTATGTTCTCTCTTACGAATTCACATTATTCACATTAGTATAATAAGGTCTTGAAATAAAGAAACATAGTTAACTATGTTTAACCAATTTTCCCCCAATATTTGATCATAAGATTTTTACACTCATTATTTTCCTGACAAATTTGATATGGATTATTAAATCCATGGACTATCTGCCTGCCAGAATAAGTCCATTGCCTGGTTCCCCCCAAAGCAGTCAATTTTTGCTCCTGGTGATGAGATATCTTATATTTTGTTTTATTTTTATTTTTATTGCATGATTGACTAATGTTTTAAATTTTTCTCTGGTTTCCTTTCCCAAGGGATCTCAGTTCATCAGGAAGAAATGAGCCCTAATGTAAGAAGTTGTTACAGAAGGAAATTTAACTTGGGATGTCCACTCCTGGGAATCAAACCCTTGTAAATACTTCACATTCAGTACAATCTTGTCTGTGATTAGGGAATAGATTCTTTACTCCTTTGGGCTTCTTTTCTTCCATTGGTATGTGAGGAAAAGAAACCAATTCCCTCTCCCTCATAAGTGCTTTAGAATTAAATGAGGTAATAAATGTTAAATTGCTTTAATAGTCAAAAATCAATACAAATATTCAAAATAGAGTTGCCATTCTTTTTTCTGGAACTATAGTGATGATAGGGAACAAGTCTGTGTCATTTGGGAAGTGACACTCCAGCATATAAAGTAATCTCTTTAAAGAAAAATATTCCTCAGGGCAGGTTATGACAGAAGGAACCATTAATGGGATGTTCAAATTATCTCGGATGTGAATATAAAACCTTTCACCTGGCCTTTTTCAAATGGCAAATATTAATATGTTACATGACTCTAGATAGCTTTAAGTACAATAATTTTATACAATTAAATGTATAATTTCCTTTCCTTCTAATTCTTATGGTTGAGAGACTTGCTGTTCAATGGGTTCTATTCCATTTATTTGGGAGGGGCGTTTCTGATATTCCTTTATGTTTTTTCTCCCCTCTTAGAGTCTGCTCATTTCATCAGGGGGCCTCCAATGTCTGTGACACAGTCAAGGAAGTCCTGAGTTTGGTGTCAGAAATACTGAATTCAGGACTTCTATTTATGACTTGCCCCGGTTCACACATGCTGACAGACTATAATGAAAGAGCACAATGAATTTCAAAGTGGCCTTAGGTATTTAAAGTTTTAAAATCTTAAGTACATATATTATATGCTAGATCTTACTTACATTAACTATTTTGTGTAGAAATTGGACAGTTTGGAGTGTTTACTAAGTGTTTAGCATGCCATTTAGAACCTAATCTTAAACTATAGTGCATATTCCAAGATAGTATGCATGGTAGACCAGACATAGTCTATTCAAACTTTAAAGAATAAAGAAAAAAACTGATGGAATTGCTGCATAGTTACATACTGGTAAAAAGAAAATGTTCTGATTGACACCCATGTATATTTGGTGATTATCCTGTACATGCTGGACAAGTCTAGGCATTGAGGATATACAGAAGTATAGACTTGCATCTGTAATTTGAAAAGCTAGATCATTGCCATGCATAGAAAGAAAGGGAGTGGAGAATTCCAGGCACGAATAAAGGTTTAGAGGTGGAAACACATATGTACTGTTCAGACCACATGGAATTGGAATCAAACAGCAGGTTAGAGAGTAATGGGAACTCAGTCAATGAGCATTGTCAAGCAGACTGTGATGGTTCTCAAAGGCCATTGTGTGGTAACATGATGGATAATCATCTGTGACAATGCTTTGAGTAAAACTTAAAACATAAGTGACCGTGCTATTGAAATTTGGCTGACAAGTAATTTAACTGAATTTATGTGATTCAGAAAAGTTACTTCTTTTTAACAATGGCCTAGAAAATTCAGAATAAATTTTCTGGTGTTTTTCCAGAGAATCCTGATATTACTGGAAAAAATATTTCTAAATATTAAAAGAAAGCCAATCTGCATTGTTCTTTTTAAATTTATAAACTCATGACATCTTTATATTGCAGAAGACTTAGGGAAGAAACTTTATGGTTTTTTATAAAACTTAATATGCACCCAGAATCTACACATCTACAAAATTCCTTAAGTTTTTGACCACAGAAGAAGAAAATGTCACTAGATACAGAAATCATAGTTGGACCATATTCAGGAAGTGAGAGAATCTTTTTAAAAGTGACAACCCATCAGATGTAGTCATGTCAAGAATTATATTTGTTTAAGCAGGAAAGTCAAACAAACATATCTGAAGTCCTATTGGTAAAAACATTTTATGGTTTTCAAAAAAACTTGTTTGGTTTGGTAAAGGCCCCTTTCTAGATTTACTGCATCCCACCAATAAAAGAACTGACTCCTAAGAAAATTCAAAATGCATCCATGAAAGTGGAACATTCTAAGGTGCCAAGTTGAGGTGACTGACAGGGACAATGCCTGCAGAGACCTTATAGCAAGAGAAAAGAGAATTCCACCCAGGTCTTTTTTGCTTTATAGCTATTTAAATTCCAATCTGGACCAATAAATGGTCTAGTGGCCGATGGAAGAGGAGGGAACATATGTTCCAATTTTAAAAAATTTAATGTTGACAGGAAAAGGATTCCTTGTTCACAGGAAAGGATGAATTTTAAGTTTTCCTTTCAACTGAATAAAAATTCCCAAGTTTATAAATAAAAGTGCTGTGATACATAGATTAATCTGGACATTTTCATGTTCTGTAGGCCTGACATACACCTGAGAGAAACCTCACAGGGTCAGAAAGTCATGTTATCCTTCCACAGTGTCCGAGTCCTGGAGGAGGAGAAGAAATTTCTCTGGGCTTCCTCATTGTCTGAGAAAGGCAATGCTACAGTTTGTGTTGGGCTTAATACAATGCATGTAAGTCAGAATTCCTAAATTGACGCTTTTTTTCCTTCAGGATTTATCAGGAAAGGATGGCTTATAACGTTTTATTTATTTTGGGAGAAATAATTATATTATTTTTTGAACCTCTTGAGCATCATAACAATAAAGGATTCATGAACTATGATGAACATGATTCAGAAGCGGAAGTTTCTTAACCACGTGCAATTTACTTCATTTGCAAGGGCAGTGCTTCTGATGTTTCCATAGAAATTGGAGGAGTGGGCGGGAGAGCCACAATCGAGGAGGAGCAATGCAGTGGGATCGGACCAAGGTTTTATATTAGGAGCAGCATTCTGTTTCATTCTAATTAATGTGATTGATTCATCCCACTAACATGTATGGAACATCTTTGGAAAATAAGGTTCTCTCTGCCTTCACTAAGATATTCACATATAAAATAAAAATCCCAATGCTTGTTAAAGGAAAACTCATTTTGAAAAAAACATCAAGAAAGGGTGAAACCAAAACAAAGCCAACCAGAGCTCTTGGTTTTAATAGGCATAGATCCCTGCAAATCCTTGAATGCTATAACCGGAAGGCTCCTTATAGATCTTCTATTTCCCATGGCTTTACTTTAAAAACAAGAACCTGCGACAGACGAGGCCATTTCTCAAAGCTAACACTGTCTAGTTGCAGAATCACTAACAGACTCATTGTGCTAGATTTCTAGTCCAATTACATTATTTTTTTTTAGTACATGATCACTCTTAGTAACAAACAAAAACAAAACTGCTTAATACATTTAAATCCAAGGCATATGTTCAGACCTGTCCCCATGGAGGGACTTGAGAAGCAGTAGAAGATGGTGAAGGTTTGATGTTCCTGTCATTTTGAGCTCTGTCTTAGGCTCTTGTGTTCTTTTTTTCTTTAAATCCTCATAACAGTTTTGTTAGATCAGTGTCATCATCTCCACTTTCCAGAGGAGAAATATCAGGCCTAGAGAAAGTATGAAATTTACCCAGATGCACGCATTTGGTGAGTGTGGACTTCAGATGAACTTTCTGTCTCCAAATTCTTTGCTCTTTTCACTGTACTTTAATTATTGACTGTGAGAGGATGTTACGCATTTCTTCATAAATGAGTCCAATTTTCTTGCCTGCCACTTAGTTTTATGACTGTCCAAATTGATTTTTCTTTTAAATTCACATTTCACAACTGTGTGCTTTTTTCCTTTCCATTTATCTCTGGCCCCAGTCATGAGGTCGGAAAAAATGAGAAACATGCTGGCTTTGTTTGGGCTGAGAACATTCCAAAACATTTGGCTGTACCTCAAAACCCTGTTAAAATAATATTATTTATAACTTTCTGCTGGGTCAATTGTATTTTAAGTTTGGCTCTTTCCCCTAGGGGGCTGTTCTTTCTTCTTGATGGTAACATTTGTGGTTTGAAAGCTTTGATCACAAAACATTTTCTAAGTACGATTCAGGTGCTGGCCTTCCCAGTGAATAGGAACTTGTTCGACTGTAGTCCAGCCACTTCGAGGCGGCTAACAGCACGCTCTCACTCGCAGGAGCTGGGGGTGGAGTGCTGGCAGGGGAGAATGCGGGGTGTTTCCGTGGGAGCCATCAGCCCTGGTCACAGCACATCACCTGTTCAGGCCCTCGATAGGACACATTTTAGACGTGGGCCTTGGTGTGGCACGTTGCCTCCCAGAATGCCTTCTGAAGAACACAGAGTTAATTTCTTGCACATTTTTCCTCAGTAAGGCCATTATTGGTAGCAGATTTGTTTAACTGCCTTAGCAGCTTGGGACCTTTCATTGACTTTTGAGCAGATGATTTGATTTTCTGGCAGAGATGAGGGAAAAGGCAGCTAGCAGAGTCATTACAATGGAACACCCACCGCCAACAGCAGGGAGACAGGCTTTTGACAGATCAGACCTGAAAGAGAAGACCTGTCTTTGCCTCAATGTATAATTGAACAATGTCAAAGCAATGTGAATCACAGAGGCCAAAGATTTGTTATTTAGAAACTTAGACAAATACGGTTTCTCTGTAAGGCCATTCCCTTTCAGACAAAAACAATGGTCAAGTAAGCAGCAATTGACAGAGAACTAACAATGGGCACTCCCAAGAGCAGCTCATCTAACAGGAATGTGGGCAAAAGACAGAGATTGAATAACTAACCCCAAAATATAATTACATAACTGTTTAAATTCCATAACATGCAGATTTGTGGCCTCAATTCAGCCTTTAGAAGCATTCCTAGCCCAGTGGACACCCATTTACACTTCTCCATCTCCCTGTCTCCCTGCTAGCTAAACGCCTATTGATTTTCCCAGAACCCCAAGCTCTCTCCATAGTAGGAAGATTTGGTGGACATCCTGTCAAATGCAAAGGAAAGCTTTGCCATACTGAGCATTAGAACATGGTGTTTTAATAGAAATGTGAAATATCGATGCAATTATAAATCAATGAAACCCAGAGGGAAAGAGAATCTCGTTTGAGGAAAGGTTTTTAAGTTTTTTCTTTTTTTCCCTTGTAGAGAAAAACTGGATCAGGGAACCAAATTTGTCAGGTAAAAATTTTCACAAAGTATTTCTAGCTATTTCTGGGACTGAGAAAAAGAAAGCCAAATCATGCATGCAGTGTGAGTATGTGAAATGACACATTTTAATGTATTAGTTAGGGGGTCAGCAATACTTCCCCTCTTCTTCTTTTAGACCCAAAATTGTTATTGGTTTATTTTGTTCATGCTGTTCTCTTTTGTTCTTTTCCAAATTCCATGTTTCTCCTTTTGCCTTCTGTATCCTAGATGATATTTGTGGATTGCCAGGATACCTTTTGAGGTTCTTAAAAATTCAAGCTAGTTTGCTTAATGTAACTGATGTTAACTCATAATGTATAACCTGACGGAGAACTATATTGTAACAGGGCAGCTGTGCCTCCACTGAGGTACATTGCCAAGTTGAGAATGAAGTCAGAGAGTCTTTCTAATGTGGGTGGTGTAGCAGGGCATAAAAAATTGCAAAGATCAAAGGATAGTTCATTGGATTGGGTAGGGCAGCAGCAAGCCAATTTATAATTCACCACAGCCTAGACCTGTCCTTCACCATGGAGGGCTGTTTTTATGCTGGACATAGATAATCTTTGCCAAACTCTTCCAGAAATTCTGAATTTGTGAGGGAAAATGCAAATGTGTGGGAGAAAGGAGGGGATATATATGTAGGAAAGAAATGGACAATGGATTGAGACTGTAGGAATCAGAGAAAAATATCTTGATTTTAACACCATTTTGCAAGACTCATAGTTATCAAGACAAAAATTTCATAATTATCCAAAGTTATGATGAAAATTGTGAGATTGTTATCCAAGTGTTGTAAAGATAGGGAAGTATGAACATAAACCCTCACATTTGTGATGGTGGTAAGGGGACAGGGTCGTTGCATCATCAGATGATGATTTGTGCCAATATGCTCATAGTTTTTCTTGTTTCTTTTTCTATGTCAATAAAAAAATATACTTTTTTTGCATTTTAAAATAATTACTCAAGATTAATAGTGCTAAATTATGTCTAGTTTATTTGGCTGATTTCATGTTCTTTTGAATTTCTCTCATGTTTTCAACTACAACTTACTTTGGACTTCAAGAAAGTTCAGAGGAAGGAAGTGTCCATGCAGTGATCTATCAGTGACTCCCACAGCTCCACCTCTCCCACTGCACTTGCCTCTTGCATTTCAGTTATAACTTAATTCAAGATGGGGGGGCGTCCAGTTCTGGAAGCTTCTAGATGCTATGGGCAAAATGCAAAAATATATTCCCCAAATTAGGAGTTTGGTAACACAAAAACGGGATACTTTCCATCTTCTTTTGCCTCCTGCTGAGTTAGGATTTTTATAAATTATTTTCTTTGATTAAAGTTGTAATGCAATTGTACTAAGAAGGATTGTAAACTCTGGACTCCAAGGTGTAGAAAATAGCACCTGGTTTGATGTAAGAGAGATTGCCAGGGATTTAACAAACAGAATACTTATAAAAATTATAATCCATACTCTTTCTAAAAATTACAGTTAATGAAAGATTAAATGTTCTTAACAGTTGTGTAGTGACTTTATTTTAGATAAATTTGTTCTGAGTTGTTCATAGAAATTAACATAGGTATCAAAGTTGGGATGTTCCTGCAATGCAAAGCAATATACACAATCCAGGGTCTACACTAAGATTTGAAGTAAATCGATTTATCCTTAGGGTAGAGGCAAATGGAACATAAGGGTTACTTTAATATTTGTAATTTCAAATGAAAACATCACTAATGAATCCAAGCTTTGCCAAAGGCCCACTTAATGATGTTTACTTGGCTTAGGACAATAGTATTAAGAGACCCATTTGCCTTAGGAAGGCTGGGAAGAAATTAAAATAGAGACACATTTGCTCTTCAAAAGGAAATTTTCCAGCTGACAAGATCTGGAATGTTTAGAAGATGATACTGTATTCTCTAAAGTGACTGAGTCATGTAGGTCAAAGTTCCCCATGGAAAATGTGTTTAGACATATCTTAAATTACTTAGAAAGAAGCTCAATACTTCTATTATGAAAAAGAGTATACAGAGGTCCTTAAGCAGTTGATATAGGGTGCAATAGTAAGCTGTCCACCAAAAGCTGGAAACAGCATCAACTTTAGTTGAGTTAGTCTGGTAAAATCTACACATAGTGGATTTGATTAGTACTCTTTGAAGTAAACCAAGAGACACCTATAAATGTAGTACTGGAAAGTTTTGAAACACCTAAAACTAGAGAAGCAGAACTAGAATGTGATTGTGATGCAGTAATCTGAACTGAACCAATTTTATGATACATTTTCATAGAAAATATTAAAAGAAGAGAGAAGGTTAGTTTGGAGTAGTTTAAAAGAAGTGTCTAAAAGTAACATTTGTCAGACTATCTGCAGTACTCCCTAGGGGGAAAGAATGTTCTTGCTAGTCCTGCAAAGTCCCCAGACCTTTTGGCAGGCAAATTCTAGGCTGTGGATAAATGCCTCTGGCCTTTATAATTCAATGACGCACAGAAGGCAGACTATCTCAAGTGAGTTGCTGATTATAATTTAACTTTCCATACATTTATCGTCCTATAGGAGAAGAATGTCTGACTGACTAATGTGAACACTCCTGCCTTCTTGGTCAATCTTTTTCTTTGTAGTTCGATAATTGACTTGCTGGCTGTCAATGGTTTGATGAGGGAGAGTTGGTTCCCCTGAACCAGGTCACTTCTAACCACAATGACAGCACTGAGTTTTAAAGTCAAAGTGCTGGTGACCCCGTGGACATCCCAATAATCTTTGGTCTTCCCCAGGTGGCCAGGAGGCTTCCTTGATGTTAATGTTATTTCATCCTACCTTGAGCACCAAATGTTCTCAATCTCAATAAAGTGGTTTCCCAGTGAAGAAAATAGAATTAGAGAAAGACTGGGGCAGCATGCAATAGTGCTTGAGAAAAATCAAATGATAAGGGAAAAGAGATAGTGAGATAAAAAAACATCTGATAAAATAAAAGAAGAAAGGGATTTTTATTATACTTTATAATTTTGCTTTTAATATTATATAGTTAAATTTTCCAGGTTACATACAATGCAAATACATTGCAATTGGAATGTCAGCATATTATCAGAATATTAATAATTAAAGAACTCAAATATTGTTGCTTGATTCTTTCTAGTCCTTAATGAGCCTAACCTTATAATTACACTGGTATCTCTTCGAGTGACTCAGATATAATTAACATTTAGTGGGTATCTAGCATGTAATGTGTTTTATACACTATGTTTCATGGAATTTGTGTGACAAAAAACAACTGGTCAATTCTGTCAAAGCCATATTTAGAAGGACTATTTTGTTTTAATCCTGAGATTATCTTTTAAATGATCTTTAAAAGACTAATTAATTGAGTTCCTGCCTCCCAACCGCCACAAAATGGAATATCAATTAGTTATTTATTTTATTTTATTTAACTTTTTCACAAGGGAAGAACAATAAAAGGTCTGCCTGGATTCTTCACGTTAGAAGGGAGTGACTGGTGGGGCACATCTATGGACTGGGCCCTGAAGTGGTTAAATGCTTGCCAAAGAGCCCAAATCTGTATCTCTGGAGCCTCAGGCAGGAGTCAGTTTTTGCTCGTATCTGATAAGGTAACAGTTTTCCCTTACCCTTCCTTTTTGTCAAACATATTAAATTAATGAGTTTTTGGCTTTTTAAAAAATACCTCCTGAAAGTTTGGTCAGTGTCCTCCTTCCCTCAGTTTAGCTGGCTGGATCCCTCCTGGGCTATTGTCTTAGCTTCCCAGCAGAAAGTCTGCCGGCCCAGCCAGTGTGCCTGGAGGTCCGTTCTTCTTCCAGGGCTTTATAGCTCTTTTTGAGTCCAGTTGGTTTCTTCCCCAATCCCTTCTACTTCCATGTAGACGTATCCTGTTTTAGATAATGATTATCTTCTTGGTGATTTTGTGAGTTTTATGTTTTCACTATTTTGTATCACAAAATCCTTTTAGGTCAGATTATATTCATTTTGGTAGATGCCAATCATAAAGTAATTGTTTTGATGGGAGTGGCCTCCATTATGGCAATTTTTAAGAACATAGCTTCTAAACTGAAGTTCGTATGCACAAATAAAACTATTTATTGTTATGGGGGTGGGGGAGTGAGGAATAATTTCATTCTCACTTTGAAACACAGTCACGGTTAAATAGCACTGATGACAGAGATACTGAGATTTGGGATTCAGAGATTTGGGTTCCAGTTCTGACTTTGCCCGTAAGTGATGGTAAAGAGACCCTTTCAACTCTCTGGTTCTTAGTTTCTTCCTCTAAAAAGGTAGGATTAAACTAAATGATTTTTTAGGATATCTTAGCAATTCTAAGACTCTCCAAGTCACTGTGTTATATATCAAAGTCCTTTAAGACATAAATCAAAATAGTTCTGAGATTATAATTCAATATTATAGAGGCATCATTAAGGATTTAGTATCAAATAAACTGGTATGAAACAACATTACTGTCTTGAACTTGTATGGTAAATATATGAATATATGCTGTAGTGGGTTTCAAATAGCATCAGTGAAACTGTTTTGAGAAGCCACACTCTCCCATCTTTTGTTGAAAATAATACTGTCCAATAAAAATATAACGTGAGCCATATATATATATATATATATAATTTAAATTTCCTAGTAATCATATTTAAAAAGTAAAGTGAGATGAATTTGGTATTTAACTTGATATATCCAAAATATTGCTGCTTCAGCAATTAATCAATATAACAAAATTTAATGAGATATGTTCTTTTTATAAAAAAAATTGAATCTTAGAGTCTGGTGCACATTTTATACTTACAGCATACATCAGTTCGGATTAACCACATTTCAAGTGTCTATAACCACATGTGGATAGTGGTTATCATATTAGACATTGCACAGTTCTAGACAAATTATTTTTATTGTAATCATAACTTTAAAAACTAAGCATTAAAAATATGTGGAAAAAATCCTCCATATTTCAATTAACATTTTGAGACAATTGTGTTTGCCCAGGTTTTGACAATGTGGCCAGTGTCACACAGTGCAAACTGCACGGATGTCAATCATCTTTTAGAGAGTGTAGGTAGTGCAACAAATCCCAATTATCTAGCCTCTATGACACGGGCTGTGATGGCTTTGCCTGGAATTTCAAAAATGGACTCAACTTGAAAGTGACATATTTCATAGTGTTCACTGCAAAACTGATGCCTTATCAGAAAACCTATTTTTCTATTGCCTCTAGAATACTGACCACGGCAAACAGATTCACACAGGTTTCATATATACTGCAGACAGTTCCTTCCACAAGCCTCAAAGCAGAGAAAGTTAACACAGATTTGTGTTTTATTGCAAATATTTCGCACAACATTTGATCAAGAGCTTGAATAGACATGTAACATAATAATTAGCTTTTGGAGGTAAAAGATTTAAACAAACTTATTTCCTCTTTCTTTTCTTTGTCCATATTTATGTTTTAAAATAGCAATATGAAACATATTGTGAAGTTCTTAGTAGAGAAGGGCTAGAACTAGGTTTGAATCAGATTTGGTATGTTCTAAGGCCTCCAGCCACAAGGTCTATGTTAATTAAACAGAGATTTTCTCTGTGAGATGTCTTTTAACATTTAGACATTTCACAAGGAAAACATGTTTTCCTCACTAACTTTCCAAATGTATCTGAGTAATGTAGCTTATATTCATACCAAGTTCTTTGTAGAGTTTTAAAGTTAAGAGAGACATTTGAAGTGAATTCGTCTTCATGCCACAGCTAGATGGAAAGCTTAGGATGAATGGCAAATGTAATACATCCAGTGAGTGAACGACGTCAGGATTCTCACCCTTGAGTCCTGATCCAGTGCTAATTTTAAGACCTCAAATTCTTCAAGTACTTAAACTTCACAGAGGTCATAGAGTTTCAAGATACGTGAACATCAGAGTTCAATGGACATAAACTGTTAGACTTGTCAGAGACCCTTAGGTTTCTTCTAGTACAGCAATTCCTAAGTCTGGTGCCCTGACCAGCTCTGCTGGAACCATCTACAGGGCTGATTATAAATATGGATTTTTGGTTCCCCTCCTCACCCTCACATCAGGATCTTTCAGAGTAGATCTTGGGATTGTCATATGTATCAAAGCTCTCAGGTGATCTTCCATAAACTCAGGGTGGAGAACCCCAATGTTGTGTTTTACAACTGAGAAAATAGAAAAATGAGAGAATTTCAATTGTTTGCCTCGTTTCCTAAGGCCAACAGATGTCAGGCCTTGGTACTTTCCCCTAAATGGCCCTGTCTCCCCTAGAATATTCTGTACAACATACTGAACCAATTAAAGGAGTGAGAAAAATGACATATTTTAGACACGTTCTCAGCAATGATGATTTGAAAGAAATGGATTTACTTGAATTAAAAATAACCAAATCCCTTTCCCACAGTTATCCTATTCATCAAGCTTTTCCTACCAAACTTTGTAATAGTATTCTTGAGAGACCCTTGCAAGCAAGTTCTCTTAAGCTCTTCTCTTGTTTTTATGGTACCTGAGATTTAATATAATGTAAGAAAATGCTCATATATTTTTCTGTGGCTGCAGGAATCCTTTAGGTAGGTTTATGTAAATTTTATGCAAATTTAACACATTTTACACCCCTAAACTTATGACGATCATAACTATTTTATTCACCAAAAGTTGGCCTTCAGCAAGACCCTACTGAGGACTAATGATCTATGTGGCCTCCTTCTGCCTGGGCTTTTGCGACATTCATCATCATCCTACTTGGATACTCAGACTTGCAGTATGTGATTATAGGGCTGAAATAAGACGCTGGTTTTCCTCCAGCCTAGGCTAATGTCTCTCCCACAAGGCTCATGTCTTGGGGTTTCTTTCCAAGTTTCCTAGTATAATTCATCTTGATTCATTTATGCCACAAAGTAACAGTTGTTTAGATTACAGTTTTACTGAGTAAAAGGATACACCCTAATATGTATGGAAAGTACTACTAAATTTTATTACATTTAACAACTAAATTTAGAAAGAGTGAGTTCTTGACAATGCAGCTCTAGAGGAAATTTTAAGGGACGATGATTTCACTAATTTTCAGAGCTTTATAGCCAGATGGCAAAGCTTTCCCTATACCACTGTGCCTTAGCTGCCTTTGAAATAACTTTCTTTTCTTAAATTAACCTCTGAATTAAAATGACACAATAGGGATAATATTGAGATAAAATGAGCCTCTTTGTATAATCTTGAAGCATCTTAAATAATAGTAACCTGAATTTATAACTGTTGCAATGTACCCTATAAAGAGAGATTTATAGATTTTTCATATTAGTTTTATCAACAGATAAAAAACATTTAATAATTAAATCATATATCTATAAAGTAGAAAGAGACTTCTAACTTACGAAGAAATTCCATTTAAATCCTCAATACTTAGTTGCCCCAATTGAGGTGTAAAGAGCACCAAGCTTGCAGCCAGAGGGTCCCAGTTCATACGACGGTCCCGTTCACTTACCTATGTGACTTAAGGCCAGTAATGGAAATTTTTAGAGGCTGAGTTTCCTTATCTGTAAAATGGGGATATTGATATAATATTTCCTTCTTCACATGATGTTATATAAAAAGAAGACTGTGAATGACAAGAGGAAAAACTTCATTTCCCAGAATTCTAAGGAATTTGTTTCATTGTAGAGGAAAGAAGTCAGAGTAAGTGGTTAGACTGCAGAGTCTGTACTCCTAGAGTGTCTCCTGGGTCAGGACAATCATATGTGAGCAGCAGGAGGGGAAGGGAGCACAGGACACAGGGAAGAGAGAACACACGGGAGAGGGGATATCGTGGGCACCCTGGGCAGAGCCCTCCTGGAAAGAGGTTTGCAGAGAAGTTTTTACACAGATGAATGAACTATTGGCTGGCTGGCTGGCTGCATGAACAAGTAAGCCCCTGTACCATGTTTTTAAGGAAAGCATCAGTCAATATCTACTTTGGGGTGGCTGCTCAGTGGGCAGAAGAAGCATCAGACCCAAACTTATTTTAGTCTAACATGTAAATTTGTGTCAGTTTTAAGTTTTTGTACAAACACCAACTATTTCTATTTCATAAAATGACCAATGATTAGTGAGTTGGCTATTTCCTGAGAAGAGCCCATTCCATGACTAGAAAGTTTGGTTTTCTTTAATTTGTATTGAAATCTTTTTATCCTGGTGACAGCCACCTTGGATCCCGAGTGTCTTAAGAGTCATGGCACACTCTCCCTCCAGCTGACGTATCGGCCTCACTTTAAGCAATATGCTGGGTTCCTAGATAAGGATGTAGAACTATATTCTATGTGTCAGCCTGATTGTCAGCATTTAAAGCTTCCGTAAAACATTACAAGTATATTAAATTGAGAGTATTGAGAGCTAATTCCTACTTTATCTTTCTGATACTCTCCAATTTACAAATGTACAAGCCATGCATTAGTCAGGTTTTTAGGGCTGAGAGTACAAGGTGTCAAGGTCCCATTATAGGAGCAAACAGGCCCACAAAAAGCCTATTTCATCTATGATGTTCAGGAAGTAGAGCACTAAGTTATTTTGCAATACTGTGGCTCTCTAAAGGACTATTTTCAATAGAAAAGAATCATTATCAGAAACCTATCTTCCACTTTTTCAGTGATGTGAAGGATAAATCTTTTATCCAAGGCATTTGTCATTCATTCATTTAACATTCATCCACTTCTTTCTTTCTTTATACACCATTCATTCATCGAATGCTTACCTAGTTTCTACCACGTCTTAGGCATTTGGCTAAATGCTAGTGCTAGAGGTATGGAATATATGAGGCATGATTTGGGGCCTCAAAGAGCCTGGTCATTAAGTGTTTCAAGTCAGAGGCCTGGATGAGGTGTCTGGAATGGGGGCGAGAAAAAGAGTTTGCAACCAGTAGTAAGTAATCAGTGGGTGAAAGAAGGAAAAGTAGAATTTGAAGTGGAAACATCATGGTTATATGAAAGCGTCTGTGTGGAGGTGTGACCCTTCAGAGGTATAGACCTGTAGCCTTGGAAGAACCACATTGCTCTGATTTCTGTATCTACCATAGAGAAAACTGTGCCCTTAGAGGCACAGAGGGCAAGGCAGTTTCCCGCAGGATGTGACCTCCTCCCGCCCTTCCCAGCATTTTGGTGGAATTCCAGCTCACCTCATCTTGTTAGTGGAAGACATCTGGCAGCTGGAGGACTACCGATTCCCTGTAAAATTTGTTTTATTGTATTTTGATACCTCTTATAGTAGCATGCTTTTTATGTCCTGTTATAGACATAAAATCTCATAGAATCACAATTTATCCTTTTAACTGCTCCTTAGTTGAGTCTTCTTCTCTCCCTATGAAAGCTTTTTATAAGCCCCTGTTCTAATAATAATTTCTGGAAGACGTCTTTAATTTTCCAGACTAGTTGTTCACTAATTAGCATCCCAAGGGTTTAAGTGCATAACATGGCACTCTTCAAATTTTTTAAATCTAAGATGCCTTGCAGGATTTTGTAGTTTAGTTCTCACGAAAAATCCAGCTAAAATGCTGATAAAAGTGAGATGTCATCCTATGCCTAAATGTAGTGACAGATATTCAGTCAAGTTTATTTTTCATCTGTTACTTAAGTTAGAAAATACAGACTTTCCTAACAAAGAGTGGTAAGATATAAATTACCATGAAGCCAAGAATTTAAAGGAAGAGATTAAATAAAATGACCTTTTAATCTCATCCCTATTGTATCCATTTGAGCATCAAATTGGGCAAATGTTTCTTACAAAGTCCCCAGCTGGTATTTTTTCTTCTTTCTCCCTTTTCTGAAAATGTTGGCCTTAGCATACTCAGTAAGTTATTAGATAGACCAAAAAGAATTCTAATCTTATCATTCTTAGCCTAATTTTCTCCCTATACTGCCCGTATGGACGTAGGAGTCCTGTGCACTTATTGAAGCAGAAGTTAATAGAGATGAAGAAAGGAAAAATAGAAAGGAAACAAGGAAAGAAAATTTAAAAAGTAATGCGGTAATCTCTCCTTTGAAGAGCTCTGCATGTAAAGGGTGTGGTTAAAAAGTGAGTCATTATTCCATTGCCTACTCCTTCCAGGCAAAGACAAAGATGCTATGGAAGAGATGCTGTTAAAGAGGCATTTATATAACTATTAGCCTCTGAAACAATAGACAGGCAGCACTGTATTGTTCTGGAAAATGTTCAAAGAGGAGGAGTCACTTTGTCCTCTTTAAAAATTAATATTCTTTTTTTCCTGTGTCATTTGGAGGAGGCTCCTTTTTTACTTTAAGCAACATGAGTGTTTTGCATTAGTAGGTTGTGAGTGAATTCTTCTTGCCAGCAGGAAGAAAAGCAATTTTTGAATGCCAAATATAGCTCCTTTGTGTGAAAATATCACATAGCCAAAGACATTTTAGAGAAGAAAGGAAAGATTCATGTTCTGAATTAATATTTTTTAAATGTACAGACAGAGGGATGTTAGCAATGGAGCAGAAAGAGAATGACATAAATAGACTAAGAAGAAACACATTATCTTACCTATAATCTCAGCAGTCCTGGAGTCAGAATGTTTACCTGTTTGCCATGCTCCTGGCTTTTTTGTGTGGTCTCAGAATGATAATTTATTGTCCCAGGCCATGTCTATGGGGGCAGGTGTTTCTAATCATTCCGTTTAGTTTAAGATATTTCTTCCTTCCTTGCCCTCCACTCCTTGCTTCTATGCAACGTTGGCATCTACACAAAGCATGAGCCGTTCTGGATGTAGAAGATGGCCCTTGGGCTGGGAACAGAAGTAGAAAAATCTCATACTTGGCTTTGTCTTTAATCTTTAAATCACACTGACGCCTTTGAGATCCATTCACCCTGTGGAATCTCTTTACCCATTATTTACATATGGCAGACTATCTGCACCTTGCAAAGTTTTGATAGAGATGATGGGCATCTATTGCTTTTACATATCCAGTATCCCTTCTTGCTTCTTATGCTAATAACATATCCTTTTCCCTTGAAGAATAGTCACCCTTGTCCCATGTGATCTTGGTGTCACTGTCATCCAGCTATCCTACCTTTCTTCTTACTAGTGAATGGACATGTGAACCAAGCTTGAATAGTGAGACACTGTCCCATGAATTTGAATCTTGACTGGGATGACAGAAAGTGGAATGAACATAGCCACTAACTCATTTTAGTCAGTGAGACCCTGAAAAGAGTTCTCATTGACCCATTAATACTCTAGGCCATGTAAGTTGCCCTGTTT
The DNA here is from genome assembly GCF_040802235.1 of Manis javanica. Classification (NCBI taxonomy): domain Eukaryota; kingdom Metazoa; phylum Chordata; class Mammalia; order Pholidota; family Manidae; genus Manis; species Manis javanica. The sequence continues at coordinate 128,009,302 of NC_133158.1, read as the reverse complement.
TTTCTTCCCTAGGCCTCGCCAATCAGTTTCTTTGATTCCATTAGCTACCTCACATCATTGCAATGAATTTGATTTTTAACTTGACCAGAATGTTTGCAACCAAAAAATCCTAACTGCAGTTAACAGAGATATTTCCACAATATGACTCATCTGCTAGAAGATATGTGGGTGTAAAGCTTGTAGGGAAATAGTGTTCCTACTTTCAGAAATTCATGTGTTGGCTTATATCTTCCCATTACATTTGTCTCAGTTTTACTCATTCATTCATTCATTTATTTAGTTAGGTGCTCTTTATCTGTGTGTTTGTTGACTATCTACCATTTTCTAGGCTCTGAGGATATTCCCTTCAGTTATATACATGGCACTCTCCTTCATCTCCCTGAAGTCTTTATGCAAATGGAACCTTTCTGATGAGACCTATGGCTTCTTTCCCCAGTCTACTGGGATATTTCCCCTTGTCCTGATTTTTGTAGCACTTTTTGCCCTCTCCGGTACCATACAATTTATTATTTATTACATGTTTTGATTATTATCAATCTTCCTGAAACAGGGAATTGACTCTAAGGACAGGAGCTTTTGTCTGCTTTATTTGTTTTTGTGTTCCCAGCAACCAGAATGTGCCTGGCATTTAATGAATAGATGAATTGTATTGAAATTTCTTTGAACTCACACACATACATTACTAAAGGGGCTTATTGTGGTCTTGCATTGTGGCAATTTGGCTAGGTTGGACTACATTCCTTAAAATTCCCTTTCCTATATGTTTTCAATGTGAATTGGCCACAAGATTGATTTTCTTAGGAGATTTGGAGTGTGGATGTGAAGCAGCAGCTATTTTATAGCTAGTGCCTCCATTGCTTATCTCCTAATTCACCGTATTGGTGGGAAGCAGAAGCCAGGCCTGCAACTGCTTCACCTTCTTACAGATCTTCCTTTAGCTTAACTGAGCCCTGGGCCAGGTACATGGTCTAGTTCCATGATCAAGAGCCCTGACTTTTTCAGGACACTTACACCACCAAGGTCAGAGGCAATAAGAACACATGCATTTTATAATTTCATGGGCTCAAGTTATGCTTGCAAATTCCAGCTTGTCTTTGATCTGATCCTCTTTAGTCAGTCTTCCCTTTCCAACTGCTTGCCTTGGATTTCAAACTTTAGTGTCTAACTGAACACAACAGCCTTATGGAGGGTGATTAACCATCTCCAGAATCATAGAAGGTTAAATCCTGTTTAAAAAGAAAAACTATCATCTATCTATCTATCACCTCTCCCTCTCTCTCTCTCTCTCTCTCTCTCTCTCTCTGTATCTATCATCTATATATTCTAGTGTCTGAATGCTGAATGAACTCTAACCCCTGACTGATACACATTTTGATGCCTGGAAATGGGGTGCTATCAAAACAAAACCTAAAATATGGGAATGCCTTTGGAACCAAGCAGTGTGTAGAAGTTGGAAACACTAATTTTGATGAGCGTTTTAGTGGAAGCTTCAAGTGCTTTGAATGTATTGTTCAATGAATTTGGAATTATGTCAGGGCTGGCAGTGAAGGCTTAAAGGAATGGGAAAAAATTCTTGTTTGGAAACTGGAGCAAAGAGCAGAAATTTAGCAACACTGTTGCCTGTAGTAATATGGAGAGTAGAAAATGTGTCTAATGAACTGGGGAATCTGGCTAAGGAGATTTCCAAGCAAAGTGTTTAGGGATCACTGGTTTTTCCTGCTGTTTAAAGTAAAATATGAGATTAGAGAGAAACTCAAGGGAGGAGAGTTAAACAAAAAGAAGCCAGAATGTGATGTTTTGAGAGCTCTCAAACTCTTCAGATGGCCCAGGATGCTTAAAAAATAAAAAAAGGCTCTGAGCAAAGATCAAACCCAGGGCAATGCCAGGAAAACATTATGTGAAGGAAGATAAAAGTCTAGAGTGTGGCTATAGAATCTTTTAAGATCTGAAAAGGATCTCAAAAAGGTGGTGACTCCGAGAACCTCCAGTCAGATTCAAGGCCCTCTAAAGGGATTAAGGGTGTGACACAGAGTCTCTCTGTCAAACAACAGAGCTTCCAGAAAGTTTGAGGGCACTGACCCTCAGTCATCCCAGCAGAAGCCTCAGATAGAGAGGGCTTTATTGGGAAAAGGTTTGTGAGGGTGGCTTTTGGATTTGACCCGAAAAAGTTTCAAGAGGGGACTCACAAAGTTCTTAAAAGAGATACCTGCAGAAACTTCACCATCTTGGACTGAGAGGGCAGAGTGGGTTTAAAATGAGGACAGATTGGCTTTGGAATCCCCAGAATTTTAGCACTTGCTACCTTTTGTGAAAATGGAAAGACAACTCAGAGGATGGATCCAGGAGCCCAGAGGGCAGAGTGGGGAAACATGAAGAGTTATTTCAGATGTGAGGCCTAATTAAGAACCTTCTAACAACTGCCTAGCTGAATTTCTGAATTGCAGTGGACCAGTAATCCCCCTGCAGCTCCCACCCCCACTTTGAACATGACTGTCTACAATAGTTATTTTTTGCCTATTTCACCATTATGCGAGGTGGGGTAGCAGGAGGCAGATAATTTGTCTTTTTGATTCACATTTCTAAAAATTGCAAGGAAATGTGCTTGAGGAGTTGTGCTTAAAGGATTACACTTAAGGGAACTCATCTATACTGAATTCATGTAGATGATAAGATTCTGGGCTTTGAGCTACTATGTAGTGAGATGAGAATTTTGAGGTCTATGAGGGCATTAAGTGTATCTTGCATTTGAGAGGGATGTGAATCATTGGGAGCCAGTGGATGGACTATAAACAGTACTAAGATGGTACCCCAGTGATCCCTGCCTCCAGGGATTCACACTCTTGTGTAATCTCTTCCTGTTGAGTGTACTATGGGCTTCTTGATTCACTTCTAACAAGCAGAATGTGGAAGTGATAGGATGTTACAGTCATGTAAATAAGCTCAGAAGCAGATCCTATCTGCAGCCTCAGCTAAAACCTTGATTATAGTTCAAAAGAGAATCTGAGCTAAAACTAGCCATATAGCTGCTCCTGGATTCCTGATCTACAAAACCATTGGCTAACAAATGTTTTCTAAATTTCAGCGTTTAAGTGTTGGGATAAATTGTTATGTAGAAATGGATAAAAAATACTTTTATATTCTAGGGGATAAACTATACAGTAATATTCTAATTGCTAGTATACAGCATTCTTTTAAGAGGTAATTCCAATCTGTTGAATAGGATGACATTGTCAGTGAATCCTTTAGTCACCATTTGAAGAGTGCCAACCTCAAGTTTGCTCACCTCCCTCTCCATTATCTTATTTGAACTTTTGATTAATTAATTCCTTTCATTATAAGAGATGGCTAAAAAGGACATTAGGGCACGATGCTCCCTGTGTCCTTGGAATTATACCCGGTTAGAATGCACAAAGATCAGATGGTTTGGATTAATAAATAACAAGAGCTAACCTTTATGGAATGCTTTATCTATGCCAGGACCTGTGAACATTGCTTTTTATATACTCATTTTAGGTAATTCTCATACCAACCCTTTGAAGTAGGTATCATTATTAGTCCTACTTTAAAGAGACTTGCCCAGTGTCACATATTGGTAAGAGGTAGATCTGAAATTTGAGCCCAGGCCTGCCTGTCTGCAAGGCCTGAGCCCTTAATCACTCTAGGCAAAGAAGATCTGTGCCTCTTTGCATAAACAAACTAATAAACTGTAATGGGTGGATTCTCTTCTTAGCCCAGTACTTACAAAGCAGAGCAAGGGCAAGCAAGGCCTTTCCATATCTTCATGGATGGCAACTCCAAAGGGGTTTTAAATCCAAAAAGGCTGCTTTGCCGTATCTGATCACATGAAGTTTTTAGAGAAGGGTGAATACCCACATTGAAATAATCTCTGTCCCATGTTATAGCCTCTGCCCCTAAGAAAACTTTGGCTGATCTAAATGGTCAGAATGTGGAAGGTATTTCAACTGGCCAATTATTTTGATTTTCAGGATCAGGAGTATATAATCTTAAGGGATCACCCTTAGGGTTTACAGAGACATTTAGCTGAATAGAACAAAAACTACCTGCTATGCCTGTAACCAAGACTACTACCCGTTTGTTTCTCACTAAGGGAAGAAGCTTGTATGTATGGTAAAGTGTTACATGCCAGAGTGTTTACTAGATGCCTAATGTATCTAGGGTCATTCTGACAGATTCCATTGACTCATTTGTTCATTATTTTAAAAGACAATTGAAATGTAATATGCAATGAACTCCTTAAAAGTAACAAGTGCCTTTGTTCTATTTGAGGAAGCAGATCTTTTTGTTTAAGAGTTTGGCTTAAGTACGATTTTTGAAAATGGAATTTTGGTTCAGGTTCTTAACTAAATATTTATTTTCATTTGCTTTTCCCTCTCATTAATTTTCACACAGACTTACTTGCCTCACAATTGAATCCTCTATGTCTTAATTTTCAGCATATTTTTTTAAGAGTAATTGTTGGAAAATACAGTCTACATTTTGGTCAACTTTCTCAAACTCAGTCATAGGGTGAGGGTCAGGATAAAGTTTATCTTATCACACCAGAGTTTTTAGATCATTTCCAGTTTCCTTATTATTTTTTTAAACTTTCACTTGAAAAGAAAATTAATTGGGAAACACCAGCAAAGTTTTTCTTTTCCTTCCTCTTTTGGCCACTTAACTGCCAACTGCCAATTCTTTCTGAGTTCTTTATCTGATATGCATAAGATACAGGGAAATTGTGGCTGTTTCTGGAGTTGGCAATAGTTAAATGGAATTATAGAGAGTGACTCCAACCAACATGTATTTTGTAGAGTCTTTTGATGACACACAGCTTTCTCTGAGACATGAAAACCTCTTGAAGGATTAGCTTGCTTGAGATAATTACCATTTTGGAAGATTTGTGTCACATTTCAATGATAAAATTATTCAGGAAAAAAATTCTCTATGTAAATAATCTCTAAATTCTCATAAATATCTGAGCTCTTCGGGGCCAGAATTGGGGCATGATTTTCATAGATTAAATATAGTATATACACATTCATTTCATAATCAAAAGGTCTCTCAGTTGTGTTATGATCCTCTCTGGAAAGTTTCATCAGAATAACTGTATCATCTCCTCAAAAGAGACTGACAGAGATCATGAAAACGTTGTTGTAGAAACCTTATTTTAACCACTGGTGTATGGCAGCTGTATTAAGATGGGAGCTGAATTAACTTGGTTAAAATCCAAATATGTGATATGTATCTTTTCCTCAACAGACTAGTGTGAAATATAAAGTTAATTTGTTCTTAATTAGCACCTTAAGGGACCTAAATAATGTATTATAAACAATTTACCCCATGATAACTCTTCTGATGGACTTAAATATTTCTTTTTTTAATTGAATTTTGTATTAGATCACTTTAAGTAAGTTAGCTACATCTACAATTTCCCTGAGATTAATTATTTTTACCAGAATATCCAATCTACTAGTTAGAATTTTTTGTTGTACCAAGTTTCTACCTTATTAGAATTTCAAGACATTATAAAGTAATAAGTTGGAAAACAATTAAGAAAAAAAACTTTTGTGATTGGTTAATTTCTCATCAGAAATATTCCAGAGAGGTTGAGTCATTTTACACATTTAACTGATGATAGACCGCTGAATACAAGGAACAAAATGTGACCCAAATGCTACCTTCTTTGTGAAGATGGAGTCCATGTCAAGCAAAAATCTGACTGTGGAAACTCACTTTGCAAATTAGCCCAATAGTTACCTATCAAGCCAAAGGACCTGAGTTTGCAGGCTGCCATCAACTATTTCACAAAGGAAAGGCAGTTCAGTGATGTTGTGCTATTCTTCCTTGTCTAAGACCTCTTTAGGCCATCCTCCCAAACCAGCATAAATTGGAGGGAAACATTATGGAGCAGTTAGCTCTGAGTATGAAATGCTCTGTGACAGGAAAAATCCAGATAGCATGCTTGTGTGAATATGATGGTGCATGTCTATGGCTAGGATGAGGGTAGGCAAGATGGAGAGGTCGGTGGGGGAGAGGAGAGAGCTGTGATATTCCTGGAAATAATTCGCTCCCATGTCACCCTGGTAAAAAGCATCTCCCTTAAATCATACAGGCATAAATGAATGGTGTAATAGCCAGTAGCCTGCACAGTTATAAATACATGGCCTTTCATCCTAGAGATGGCCCATTACCACTCACTAAAACAGTCTGTCACAGTGGTGCTCTGGGGCCATTCATTTTTCATGACCCTCTTGGCGACGTGACTGGGATTTCCTGAAACCACTCTTAGGTCCCTGCCCAGTGAGTGCTCTATATTAATACCTTTGATTCCTTTCTTCCAAAGGTATCTGTGTTGGTTTAATTTGTGTGTGTGTGTGTGTGCATGTGTGTGTATGTGTGTGTGTGTGTGTGTGTGTGTGTGTTTTCCCCAGAGACAAACAAACAAATAAACAAAAAGAGCAGAAACTAAACTTGGCTCTGCTGGAAACACGGCTTATTTGCAGGAATGATTGGCTAAAATTTAATTGTACAACATAAGGAATGTACAGAGTTTACAGTTTAATGCATAGGAAGTTGAAAAAGCAGTTTAAAAATTATCTCACCATTCTCAAGGCTTGGATTGCACATCATGAAAAACAAACTCTTAACATAGCAATTGCAGCAAAGCAGGGCCTTCTGATTTTCTGGCTGCTTCAAATAACAGTTGCCCTTTGATAGTATTGACACCTATCTCCTTTCACAATCTCGTGCTTCTCCTGCACTTTGTAACATAGCCCATCTGTTTGTCAGGACCACTGTCACAAGGAAACCTGGAAGAGTGAAGAAAGGCCTGATTGATCACAAGGTCCTATCAAATGTCAAAGCTGGCCCTGGCTGACCTCCCATCTATTCAGAGCTGCTTTGATTTAATCTCCAAACTGGCTGCTTCTCTGAGCTGTGAGTTCTATCTGCAACCCATGTGTCAGCATTGAGATATGACCTGCTTCACGCTCCATTCATCTCATTTGAAGGACGGAAATTAAACTGGAGGGTCAAAGAGGGGAACTGCTCAAAATACACACACATTAACTGAAGCCTTTTGTGTAGATGCGTTATAGGAGTTTGAGCAACCATTAAAAATTATATTAAAATGAAATTGATCTTTATGCCACTGAAATGGTTTAGAACTTTTCCTCCCTCAACCACCCCTTCATCTATTCTTTAGTCCCTCCCCAGTTTGTAGTAATTGTACGAACCTGATCTCATTAAGGTTTAAAGTGACAGAAGAGAAAAATTTACAATTTTTTAGTTTCTTTTAAAAGGTGTCCTTTAGAAAATTCACTTATTGCCTGCAATTTGCAGAATAAATATTTGATTAAAAAGATAGATATGAAAAACCAGTAACCAGACTAATAGAAATATATACTGCTTTGTTTAGCATTATTGATTCATTTAAGTTTCACCTTTCAAGAGTTTTAAAAAAATTCAGTTAAAACTCAGACTTTGGGAATAGTCCTATAACTATCAGGACACATTGCTCTAGTATTCTGTGTATCCTCAATTTCATTTTTACTTTTCTCACTTCTTATTGCTCTTTTCTTTGGCCTTTTTATGCTGTTAACCAAGGCTAGTGAAGCTTGATTCCCTATATATTTGTTTGTCTTAGTAAGCTCAAAAGTAAACTCTATTTAATTTACTAGAGGTATCCTAAAACTATGAGAATAAGGTCATTATATTTTAAATATGTTGAGAAAGTTAGCTATGTTTATTTCTGGGTTTATTCATTTGCTCATACATTCATGCATTTGTTATTTGAATTCTTTACTATAATGATATCCAGGTAGGGATTTTTTTTCTTTTTATTTAAAAGAATATTGTACATTTCCCATTATAATAGCAGTACATATTCAATATAAATAAAATCAGCAGGGACAGACAAGGAGAAAGAATGAGAAAGAGAGAGAGAGAGACAGAGACAGAGAGAACAACAAAGAGACAGAGACAGAAAAAGAATAGCAAACACCAGAAAATCCAAATGACCACAGTAACTAACATTAATACTTTAGTGTTTCTCTCTCCTCTTTCTCAGTGTGGGGATATATACATATTTTTTCTTTCCCTTACATAAAATCACACTTTTCCTGCTTTGGTAGAAGATGACATTTTCAGTTGTTCTGGTTATCTTTTTTTGTGTATATGTAACATCATTTTTTATGGAAGTCATTATTTTATTTTAATAATATTCTATTGACAGCCATTCAGGTTTTCAAAAATGTTCACTACTCTAAATATTATTATGTAAAAATATTTTTATATTTCCATAATTTTCTCTAAAATTCTCTAATTTGGGAAAAGGAGATGCCTGATTTAATACTAGTAGTCAATAGTATTTTCTTTTATGGTTCTCCATTTGAACACCTCCTTGGAAAGAACTTTCCTTCCTAAAGAATCATAAGTTTTTTCCTTAGTAAATATTGTTTATTAGTCTCATATTTAATATATGTGCAATAAAAGGAGTAGTGTAGTGAATATTAATGCTATTAGTACATTTCACTGAACTTAAGGAAAAGCTTTCAAACTCCAGCTGTATGGAGAGAAAGGTTTTGCATATCTGAGATATTCAGAGTATGCCATTTAAGCATTTAGTTTTGTAAGAGAAACAGGAGAACGTAGGATGATTTTATCCCTCTTGTACTGCTTCTTAATAAAATCTCCCTTCCTGCATATCCTTATGTAAATACCTTAATACTCAGTGTAGCATCTGTTGGAAAAAAATGCAGTTTGCAAGTTAATTAATTCTTTGCAATGCTGAGTAGGAAATGGGTTTACCATTTTAATGTAATACTTTGCAATAGAACTTTTTGAGGTGATGAAAATATTCTGTGTCTGTGCTGTTCAATACGGTGGCCACTGGCTACATGTGGCTGTTGGACAAGTGAAGTGTATTAGTGCAACTGAGGAACTGAATCATTAGTTTTATGTAATTTAAAGTTAAATTAATTAGCCAATGTGGCCAGGGGCTATCTTATTGAAAACACAGCTTTATTAAACCATTGTATGAACCATTGTAATAGTTTGTAAACCATTGTGTATTATTTACCCAAGTTACTCAGGTTCATTCCATTGAAGAATAAATATTAGGTGATGAAGAACTTAAAATCTTGGCACATAATAATGAGAAGAAAGATAAAAAGTGCATCGAGAGACATTTTTCACAGAAGATGATTGAAAATTTCACTAAGGCAAAGGTGATGAAAGCATCTTTGTGGAATGCTTGAATAAGATGCATTGGCAAAAAATAAGATGACCTGGGTTCTAAAACCCAACTTTGACTAACCACCTATTGACCTGGAGTAGGTCAGTTTTGGTCATCTTAATGATATCAATGATAAGGGGGTTGTAATAAGTGATTTTCTTTGTTCTTACTGTGGTTAAATTACATGAATCTCTTCTGTCCTATGTTGAGAATCAAGCACTGAATTTTTCTTCATATCTCAGTGATGTGTATAAACACTCAGTGCCATATGCAGCATAGGTATCTGTTGCCTGAATGGATGCACTTAGTTGTCTTCCTGGATCAGCTCCTCTCACCATCCACTCTAGGAGCTTGCTAATTTCTACCATTAGACTTGAACAAAGTCTTTAAAAATAGGTAGTTTTGGTCCAAGAGAAATCTTTTGCTATAGAGTGATGGAGGATTCCTGGGCATAGCCCTGTGCTTTTGTGTTGCCAAAAGGGCCTGCTTCCAAAGATGGCCAAGGAAATGTGAGTTTCTAGTATTGACTGACCTTCTAAAGGAAACCCCTCAGGAAGCTCCCAAAGAAGGCTTGGGTCAGGTGCATTGAGGTGATGATGAGAAGACAGGAAAGGGCCAGTAACTAAGGTTTAACTTTCTGGGTCTCTCATAATATATAATTCTCATGAAAAAGAGTTTACCTACCTGCAATATTAACTACCTTGATCACTTAAGTCCAGAATAATTAAACTTTCTTTCTTTTTATATTCTGACAAATTATGTATTTTACTTGTTAAATATTTGATATTACCCTCTTTGAGATACAGTTAACTTACTATGATATGTCTTTTTAACCCAATGATACTTTGGTATGTCACAAACCCCAGCTCAGTATAATCTACTCTCCCTTGTAATATCAAACATATGGGAAAATACTGTCCAAACAGGAGAGCATTTGCACAAATATTACTATGTATTATTATTATTATTATGGTAATAATTCATATTGTAGATAATTTAATACTCATTTATTTCTGGCACATACTCTAGGAACTCAATAGCTAGTTAACATTTTCTAGACTCACTGGAGATGCCTTCAAATTTTCCCAGAATTTCTAGGACTTCAATCCTATAAGAATATCCTAGGAAAATTCATTATACTCTTCACTGAGAAGAAATAATGTTAAAAATTAATGAATATTTTGGTCCTCTGGGATGTAATATAATTCAGGGGAGGGGAGGAGGTCTGTCATTATCTTTTTCAAGGGCAAATGACAACAACACTTCGAGTAATAAATCCCTGAGGTTTGATGTTCTCCTCCCCATTACAGAGCATGAGTGCTGAAATGTCTCCTTTTAAAAGTAGCATATTTCACTTTAAATTAGTGCATGTGTTTGAGAAAAAATAGGGGTGTATAGTAAGAACCATTTAGATATTCATATCCTTTATGCCCATGAGTTTCACAACTGAAAACTGTATCTTAAAGAAACAGCTAAATAGAAAGAAAAATCTATGGGAATGAATACCTTGCTTTTGCCTTATCAATGATGAAATGAACCTGGAAACAATTTAGATGCCCAATATTAGGGAAATGGTTAAAGAAATTATAGTATGCTATCTAGAAAGCACAGAAATGGTAACATTTAGCATTTTAGAGCCTGTACATGTACATAGGAAAATGTTTATGACATGAAGTCAAGTGATAAGAATAAAATGCAATATTTGTACTCAAATACATGAACTGTTTATGTCTATAAGGACAGTAACATTCTCCAAACAGAAAGTTGTTTGTTGGGGGTGAAGGTTTATATTATGTAAAAAAACCAGGTTTGGGATTAGAGCTGGGTTTGAATTCCAACTCTGCCACAAACTGTATGACACTGGAAAGTTATGGAACCATTCTGAATACCCACTTCCTTATTAAGTTTTGTGTGTGTGAAAATTAAATGAGCAAATCCACTTAAATGTCAGACATGCCTTGTAGAAGAAGTGATTCAAACTTAGAGAGATTGGAATGTTGGAGTGGATTTGTCATCTAAGACCAACTCACTCACACTGGGAGGCTACAAAAGATGTGCCTTTCACCAATACTGTGAGGAATAAATTTGTGAGAGGAGCTCTGGCATCCTTGAAAAGTCCTGTGTACTCTTCTCTGGAAGCCAGATTTCACAGTGCAAATTGCTGCCACTGAATTGGTAAACCTAATGTTAGGGAATCCTAGGGTGGCCAGGGTCAAGTGGTAACACTCAACATCAAACCCAAGGTGGGTGCACTTACCATAGCAGACAGCAGAATCAGAGCAGCAATCAGAATAGTTTGACTCATGAAGACGTATATCATTGGCTAATTGGTCGCGGTATCTCCAGAACTGAAATAGATAGGGAGCCTATTCAATTCTTACTTAATCTGTATAAGCAGCAAAGTTCTAGGATAAGTGAACAGGTCTAATGTTAATCATAAAAGCAGAGAGTCATGGCCCCTCAATCAATTTTTAGGTTTGAGCCAGTTTACAGACCCAGAACCACTTGAATGAAGGGAAAGCTGGGTCCCCTTGAGGTAGAACACCAGTATATTTCCAAAATTGTATATTGCTAACCTTTCATCCAATCATCCCCAAAGGACCTATGACCTTTACCCAAATAACCATATATTGAGATAAAGGATATAATCAAAACTTTCAGGGACTGTTGGATGTAGGATGAACTGACGTTATTTCCAGGATACTTAAAACATCACTGTGGCCCACCAGTCAGAGTAGGAGATCATGGAGGTCAGATATCAGTGGAGTTTGGGCCCTATGGGTCCCTGAAACTGTCCTGTGCATGTTTCCCTGGTTCTCAAATGCACTACTAGAATAGCACTGAATAGTTGGCTGAATCCCCCCACTAGTGCCCTAATCTGTGAAATAGGGCTGGAAAAATAGTGGGAAAGGCCAAGTGGAAACTAATAGAACTGCCCTCCCTAGCAAAACAGTAAATCAAAAGCAATACCACATTCCTGGAGGGATTACAGATATTAGTGTCACCATCAAGGACTTGAAGGATGCTGGGGTGGTGTTTCACACCACATCTCCATTCAACTCTCACATTTAGTCTGTGCAGAAGACAGATAGATTTTGGAGACTGACAGTGGATTATCAAAAGTTTAACCAGATGGTGACTACAATTGCAGCTTTTTTACCAGATGTGGTTTGTGGCCTGAGCAAATTAACACATTCCCTGGTATCAGGTATGCAGCTATTTACCTGGCAAATGCCTTTTTCTTTCATTTCTGTCCATAAGGTTCACCAAAGTGGTTTACTTTCAGCTAGCAAGGCCAGCAATATACCTTCCTTGCCTTCCTTCAGGAGCACATCAACTCTCTAGCCCTGTCATAATGAGCTGGGGTCTTGATCTTCTTTCCCTTCCAAAGGTATCACATTGGTCCATCACACTGATGACATTATGATGATCAAGCATAATGTTATGATCAAGAAGTAGCAACTACTCTAAACTTTTTGGCAAGACATTTGTATGTCAGGGAGTGGAAAATAAATCTGACTAAAATTCATGTGCCTTTTATCTCAGTGAAAATTCTAGGGGTCCAATGGTCTGGGACATTTACAGATAACCCTTCTAAGGTGGAAGATAATTTGTGGCATCTGGCTTCTCCTACCACACAAAAAGAAGCACAGTGCCTATTGGGCCTCTTTGGATTTTAGAGACAACACATTCCTCATTTGGGTGTGTTACCCTGGCCTATTGACCAAAAAAGTCACTAGTTGTAAGTGGGGCCCAGAACAAGAGTCGACTCTACAAGAGGTTCAGGCTGCATGTAAGCTGCTTTGCCAGTTGGGCCACATGACCCAACATAGCCAATAGTGCCTGAAATCACATGGCAAACAGGGATGCTGTTTAAAGCCTTCTGCCGGATTTTATGAGTGAATTACTGCACAGGATTTTAGGATTTTAGATCAAGACCCTGCCCTCATCTGCAAATAAATGCTCCCTTTTTGAAAAATAACTGTTGGCCAGCTACTGGGCTTAGTAGACCCTAGGTGCTTTTCCATGGCCAGCAAGTTACCACGTGACCTGAGTTGTCCATCATGAACTGGGTGCTCTC